>NC_134328.1:10187889-11684273 GCF_964195595.1 Calonectris borealis | reverse complement strand
TTTAAAGCTTTATCTATAAATTAAGCTGAAGGTTTTCTTTCAGCCATTTAATAAAGTCTGATACTCCATCCGAAGGAAAACTAACATGCTTATCAACCAATCCAGATTCTTATTTGGTGTGGAGAGCTGGATGAGATCATATCCTCAGCAAAATTATAAAATGCTAAGAAGCGAATCAGGAAAGCCAATTCCTAACTCTCATTTTAACGACAGGGTGCCTCATATTAGTGATGTAATGTAAGCAAATAATAGGTGTTGCTGAACAGCTGCTATTACGCTATATTGGCTCTTAAAGATTCAAGCAGGAGAGAACTGTTCCTTTAAGTTTTAAGTAAATTGATTTTCTAGATATTTCAGCCATATTATGGTGGCCAATACATCAAAATCTTCATTTTTGACTTAAAATAATTTAAAGAATTATTCCATTAAAATTAGTTAATTCCTGTAGAACATGCTTATTCTATAGAGACTACATTAGCTGAAATGTAGATTTACTTCCAGAAAATTGGATTCCCCAAACAAATTATATCGTGACATGTAAGGAAAGTAGTAAGAAAAACAAAACGTTGCCTCTTGGATACTTTAAAAACATTTTTTACTTTCTATAGTTTTCCAAGGATTCTTAATTATAAAGATTTACAATCTAAAATAAATATTCATATATATGTTCATATATATGATATATTCTGACAGAAAAAGGCGAAACTTTATATAAAGCCATTTTTGACAACAAACAAAAAAAATAGTTGCCACAGGGAAATAAATACTCAGATTCACACAAGCATATTAGCAATAAAGTGATAATTTGAGTAATTAATAGAAGGAAGACAATTACACCACATCAGTTGTCTGGAAGGATCCAAATCTCTACAGATTTGTGTATGTATTGGCATTACTGACACACTACTGAAATACAGGCACTTCTGGCCTGGCATTTGGAAGCGACTCTAACAGTTCTAAGAAGTGCTGTGCTGACGGTACGTTTTCTGGGAATCGTGGCTCTACCCATGGGAACTGATGGGAATCAGATTGTCCACTCACACTGACAGAATGAATGGCCACAAGAACAACTTTGTATAATCTCCTTGGGGAGAAAAAGGCTGGAGCAAAAGGATTCCCAGGGAGTCCTGGAAAAAAAGAAATGAGGTTTCATTCTGGTGCAGCAATCCATTACAAGATTATTACCTAAACCCTTTCATGTCACTGTTACACTGGAAAGACCCAAAAGAGTGGCTGGTAGGAAGGAAATGATAAATAGAAGTTGGAAAGCCAATCTAGACATCTCCCAGGCTAGAACTGGAAGAAACAAGACAAAGAAAGGCCAAAATAGGATAAATCAGTTAAACAAACAGGCAGATTATGAAAGAAAATATTATCTCTTTTTCTGTTGGAATGTATTTTGAAAAACTAGGGCATAGCCTTCAAACTCAGAGACTGGAGGTCTGAAAGATGAGAGACCGAAAGGTTTTCGTAACACTCCGTGCTCATCTTTTGATTTCGGGAGCATGCATCTCTCGGGAACTTATTTCACATTCATATTGTACTTATTCTCCTTGTGCGGAGGGAAAAACAACACAACACAAACCAAAGAGGTCACTGAACTCATATCAGATGGATTTAGTCACTGGTAATGTAGAACTCAAAAAAACCAAACCCTAAATCAATCATTTACATGATGCAAAAGCCAATATTTATGGAGACTCAAACTGATTTCCACTCATAGTGGAAAACTTCTCATTTCATAAATTACATGTTGCCTGTTTCACAAGATAAATTCTTGCAGAATATATCGTCATCATGCTCATTCATACTAATTTTCTACTATCATGGGGTAACAGTAAAACAGCCTTGATTTTTTTTCTGTGTTACAGATCATTCAGTCTTTTGCTGGAGAGTTAAACTGAGAGAAAACTTTTACTTTGAAATGATACATTTGTTTCAGTGTTTTATATTACACACTTGTAATAAATATATTAAACAATATACTGAGGTCAGTCATGCTAAAACACTGTAATAAACATACTTTATGCTGAGTGTTCGAGAAATGATTATCAATAACTGTTTTCAAGTTTTCATAATTGTAAAACCCCAGAATGGACTTATTATTTGAGAAACATATCTCTGCAGCACAAAAGCATATTTTTATCGTAATTTTAAAAAGAAAAAACAGTTCTGTAAGTTTTGCAAATTGAATTCCTAGGTAAGAGACTTGCCTATAAATGCAGTGAGGCATTGGTGCTAATGAGATGTAAAGTTCATCTTTGTACTCCATTCATTCTCATATCATTACTGGCAAGATTAGTAATAGCGTATTTGCATTGATTTATACTAGCTATTTACAGTCCCCAGGGCACAGATGCAGAAGTTATTCATCCATGGAAAAACCTGTCATACTCTCCTTTTTTCTAGTCATGCCCCTATCTATGTGGTAACAGAGAGATAGAGTATCCTGCACAGAAGTCAACTTCTCTAAAGCCAAGTATAATGGAAAAATACGGCTTTGCTAATAGTTGCGGAAGGTGACCTAAAGATGACAATGAGGAAAAGGCTGAAGTGCTTAAACCCTTTCTTGCACTGATTTGCAACATGCTCCCAGACATCTGTGTGTACCAGCACAGTTTGGCAAGGAAAAGGGCAGTCAGCAGTGGTGGAGCAGCACAGGGACTCCGTAGTGGAGTTGGACATACTCAAAGAGAGGGGCTGGTTGTACTGCGCCCAGTTTTGGCTCCCCCGATTCACGAGCAGTGTGGAGAATCAAAAGGAGGTTCAGCAGAGGGTTACTGAGATGCTCAGGGCCAAGAGCACATGACCTAAATGGAGAGATTGAAGGTGCTGGGCTTGCTTATCCCGGTGAAAAAGCGGCCAAGGACTGATCTCTGCCTGAATGGTAGTTACAGAGACGACAGCCAAGTTCTCCTTGGTAGGTAGTGTCATATGACCGAACAAGGAGCAATGGCCATAAATTGCAGCGTGGGAGGTTCAGTTGAAAATTGAGAAAAAATGTTACTCATTTTTTAGGCATTCTTTGAAAACAAAACCAAAAAACCCTCAACAACTACTAAAACAACACCCCAGTATGACTACAATTGAAGAACCGAATATAAAATAAAAAATCACCACTCTCTGGTTTCTTACTGTTTCAGATATCTGCTACCTTCAATATTACACATATTACAATGTTACACATATTTTATCACACATGTATGTTACATACATATGTTACATATGTTACCTGTACGCTACATTTTTGTTTAAAATTCTTTGTATGCAATTAGTAGTGGACAGAATGCCATTTTTTGATGAGGAATGAGTTCTTTTTGTACAAGCGAAAACCAGAAGCGCTTAATTTGCAGTGTAATATTGACTATCATCTTGAATCAAAAATTAGCTTTTTCTAATTAATTCATTGAATTGTGTGGGCACCATTGCATCACTTTGTCCAACGGGATAAAGAAAAAAGTTGGAAAGAAAAGAAAAACTATTGAAAAGAAACTGCAAAAATCCATTGGCCCAAACAATGTGAGCATGCTAATTAACTAGCAGCAGTTGCTTGAATAATCAAGACAGGTTATTTCTTGTATTTATTACAGGCACTTTCAGGTATTTATTACATCAGCTGTGATATTTATCTTATCATCTGTTTAGAACACCACATTGGAATATGTGTGCTAGTGTAAAGGGGTTAATTTTGATCATTTAAACTGCAGATATTCTATTTCACATACTTTGTGACACCAACAAGTTTTCACCTTTCCCTTAGGATTTTAAATCCACTAGCACTTTTCAGACAGCTTTTACTAATTTTAGTGTTGCCCAAATCCAGTTCCAACCATTCAGCTTTTCAGTACCCAGTGAGAAAATTGGTTTCCTTTCCTTTGCATCTTTTCAGTTTCCACAGACCAGTGGTTAATATTTTCAATACAGACTCTCTATTCAAGAAACACAAAATGTTTACAACGTGGGTGACATAATTATCTCTACAATGTTAAAACCTGAGGCATGGACTCGCCTACAGGCAAAACAAGGCTTTCTGACCATTTGGTTTCTGTCTCTACAGAAAATTTGCAATGGTAAAGATAATGACTGGAGGTATATAAATATTGACTTACGCTTTATCAGATCAACTAGTGTTTGCAACTATTTTTTTTTGGAAAGTCATCCCTGAGAGTTCACCCCTGTTATACTGAATTCATCAGTTTGAGTCTGATTTAATAATGTCTCTGTGCTTCAACATACTGCTGAAAGGACTCATGAATTGCCACATAAATTTTCTTGATGAGCTTTTGTATTAACTTTTTAGAGCAGCTGGCAACAAAATATAAGAAACATCTCCCATGCTTCCCTGGATTGGTCTAAGAGATGGAAAAGTAGGAGGAGAGCAAACACCACAACACTTTGTAGTCCTGCTTGACAACTAAGGGCTAAATTGTCTCCTGTCTTCTATTCTTAATAAAAACCATAAGACATATTATACTTGTTAATCCAAAGTCCACCTAGCCTAATATTCTGCTTCTGACTGCAAGCAATACTGGCCATCAAGAGAAGAGTATAAGAGAAGCGTCTAGGGATGCTTTCCCAGCATACTCTCCCAGTCTCCTTCTGTTTATGACCCAAGGACTTCTGGAACTAGAGGTGGTGTCTTTGTATGCATTGAATTTTTCTTCTATGTATTTGCACATGCACATATTTAACATACAAAATGTCCTATACTCACTGTCAAAGATGCGTCTCCTTGAACCTGCTATCTGCTCGTTAGTTATGGTGCCCCTTACTGTGTTGAACAATCAGCCTGTGTCCACCTTTCCCATGCCACTCAGCTGGGGGTTTTTTTAGATTTTTAACATATCCCCACGCTGCTTCCCCTGACTCCGAGTGTCATGGAGTAGGGGAAAAAAAAAAAAAAAAGAAAAGAGGTGCAGAGGAAAATTGTAAAAAGCAAAGACAGAACCACTTAGGAACCTGAACCAAGGAGAGGGAACACAGTGCTCAGGGTGTTTGCAGGACGGTACCTGGGGCAGAGAGTAAGAGCAGGAAAATAGGCTGGGAACAAACACACAGGAAGGAGAGTGGAAATCCCTAAATGACAGGAACAGGTGACAATTCCAGGTGAGACCCTCCGTCTTGTTTTGGATGATACAGGTATTGAGATTCAGAAGGAGTTTTGGTCGTCTGAACTTGGCTGGAAGCTACACCCCCCCTCTATTCCTTCTTTCCCCCATACCTGTCAGCTCTGCAATCAAATGAAAAAATCAGTTTTTAAATTCCTTAACATTTGGGCGTACATCGGCAGGTTTTACCTCCTGTATACTCCCTGCAGTCCCACTGATTTCAGTCCACGGGAATTTGAGATCATAGTTTGGCTCCAAGGAAATTCAATGTACAGAAGTACATTAAGGAGATATACCATCTTTTCTCACCACTGGAGGGAACCTTTTTGCCCTCGCTTGAAAAAGAACTTGAGTGTGATTAAGATAAAACAGATTGTGGAGAATTTGATATATGTGTAAATGTCTCCAGATATTTAATCAATGGAGAAGCAGTGGAACAGGTTTGGGCAGCCTACAGGTTGATGACCTGTTCTGATAAAACCTGGCTGGACTATAGAAGTCATTCAATATCTATCCTTGCTGCAGTTTCTCATGGCCAGCTAGCTACATGGAGCACAGATTCCTGATTTTATTAGAACTTTAACTTGCCACCCTCATACAGGTTATTGCATTATTATATAAGAAAGTAATCTGAAAGGAACATTGAAGTTTTACTTACCAAAAAAACCCATACATTATATATCCAGATTGGGATGGAGAGGAGGAGACTGTAAGAACTATTGGCTAGGAGTCCTACTATATGCATAGACATGAAATCTTGGCTGCCCACTGTATGAGCTAAAATGTTGGATAGTAACAGTGCTCTAGAAAAGATTGAACCCTGGGGCTTACTGCTAGGCATGATGGATTTAATTAGCAGGGTGTGTCTAGAGGGAATGAAGGAGATTCTTCTCAGGACATGCCTACACTTGAAACTGTGTGGGTTTTGTGTATCTCTGTTAAATGATTTGAAAAACTGTTGTATGATCAATGCACACATACCTCCTCACAATACTCTCCTGCAAGAATAAGATATTCTTATTTTCTGTCACTGCAGTTCTTCATGCAATAACAACATACTCTTTATGAGCTTAGTTTAATTTCTCATTTTGTTCAAACTCCTTTAGTGTTTTGTGCTATCTCCCACATGTTCAGTAGCGAACCATTTCACACCTTTTCAGTTACAAATAGAATAAAAATGGGCAGATTAGTGTGCAGCTGAAACACAAATACCCAGTGAAAATGCTAATGCTATGGTTTTGCCTCTGATCAGCAGACTACATTACACAGCACATTTCCATTTATGCAACAGAAGATTTTGTTAGTCAATAAACCCATACAATCTTAGAGGAAAGAATTAATCTCACATAACTGGAGTTTTGTTTCAGGAAATGAATTTATACTAAGAGATTCAGTCTCTTAATTGAAAAGATGTAGTGTGTTTGCATTCCACTTAGCAGTTTTATTTGTTCTTTAATGTGCAGGAGTCCATACTAGGAAATAATTTAACAAAAATGCCAAGAGGAAAGGGATGTGCATACCAGGTTTGTGTGCAGACAAGAAACAGGGTCTCTTGAGCTATGTGACTAGTTGTGACTCTTAAAGACCTCAGAAAACCTCTGAACATTTACACGTTAGTTGCTCTGTCTGTAAAATGGAAATGGAGTACTTGGCTACCTCACATAACTGCTGTTACTGTTGGTATCCATAGAACATGCAGTTGGTAAGCGCGCTACTAGTATTACGAATGTAACAAAATCAAAGAAAGCAGGATAAGATTTCATGGGTGGGAAACACTGCCTTAACAAGAGCCTTTTTCAAATGGCTTTCTCTCCTGACAAAAGATGAGGAAATTACTAATAAATGCATTAAAGTGTATTGCAGGAGGAAAAAAAAGCTGCCATCTTTATATTCTGCCAAGAGGAGAAAACCAGCATTGAGCTGTACTACATACAAAAATGTTTGTATATTGAGAGTCATCCTGTATCACGCTTGTGTCCCAGTGTGGGAATTTCGTTTGCAAAAGAACTTTTTGCAGGGATCGTTCTGCAAAGAGCATATAAGCCTACGGACCCCCCTGCCTTTCCCAGGAACTCTTGCTGCTTAGCTTACTCTTTCTGGCTGTGAAGTCTGAAAAGAGTTCACAGAGGAGCAACAGGATCAGACTTCCCCTCTCACCTTTTGTTGCAGAAAAAGAAAAGGGTTTGATCCAGTCCTCTAAAAACACTTCAGACTGAATTAAACCACAAACAAACCCATATTACACACAAAATGTACACTCACAAAACCTGTCACCTTCCTAACTCCTGGAATTAAAATCTTTAAAGCTGCTATTTACAACCAAATATAGCCAAATATCTTTAAGACCTAATACAAATGATACTGAAACTATCATTCGCTATGACTTAAATAAGTATTCCATAGGTCTGATTTTAGCTGCCATTGAAAACTGATGTAAGGAACCACCACCCAGGGACGCACAGGCATATGCACATGCACATATTTCATCCAACCCACCACTACCAGTTCCAGGTCACACTGATTAACGCTTTTCACATAAACACACTTCTTATTTGAAATGTTAATGCCTGCTTAGTGCAAGGTGAAAGTCTATCCAACGATAGAATCCCTTAAGAGTGTTAATTAAACAGGACAATAATAATCCACTGGTGATTTATAGTGAGGTGGATTACTAGACCATAGTGGTTGGTCTGATAGGCATTTATTGCCTACTTAACCATTTAAGTATAACAAAAAAAATCATTGTGGTACAAAAGGTGATGAATGTTTCTGCTAAAACAGTCCATTAAGATGATTCATTAACATTACAAAGAGGTCTGCAGCCTGTGTGCCACTTGGAGCCTGTAAAAGTCTGGGAAAGTGAGAGGCATTACCATAGGAAATGCTTTATGCTAAATGTGCGCTGATAGAATCTAACGTCCACTTTCTGCAGATAACATCACTTTTTACATTTTGCACTACAAGGTCGAAGGATGCTTTGTACTTCTCAGTCCTCCAGCTAGAGAATGTATCTCCCTAACAGAGGAGTGCGGGAGGGGAGGAGTAATAAAAGTCACAATGCTCTGGCATACATTTGAGTCCTCATACTTCCCTTTGAACTGAAGTTACTGGAATGCCGAATCGCTGGTTACACCACTGCAGAGTGACACGGGAGTCATGAGTTATAGTCACAACAGCTACAACTTTATTAAATGCACATCAAATAAAGCTAGTATAATGATCTTTTCAGGTCAAGTAACAGCAGATTCCTGCTGTGTAACAGCAAGGAGGTATACCAGCTACAACTGATACACGGAATTGTAGAAGGGTTAAATCAGCCTGTAAATGTATCCAAAATACCAAAATCAAGACCTCAATATTTTCCTAACAAATTATTCCCTGAAAAGTGGAACTAATGAAGCTTGATTCTTTATGGATTTATGTTACGTCTCTTACACCTCCCTACTGGGGTAACCCCAGCTGTCCTCCTGTCCTCTACCACATCACACTGCAATGCCTCCAGCCCCCTTCACCCCTCCAGACTCTCCCCCCCACCAAGAACACGCGGTATCTCTTATTCTCTGGGGAGTACCCTAGCATGCCTTGGCATCTTTCCTCTAGCCATCCCTGACTTTTTTGATTTGGCAGCTGAATAAAGCAGTGCTTTCGCCAAGGAATATCAGAGCAATGTGCAAATCAGCCAAATGGCTTGCTGTTGTCGAGCTCAATGAATAATTGCTGAATTCTCCCTTCTTCCTCAATGGGAGCATTAATAAGGGTTCCTTCCTCTACTTAGGTGCTAATTCTTGCAAAACTGGTGAGGACGTCGTGTATCTTGAAACATCTAAGTAACCTGTGACAAATGTGTCAGCGTATTGGAAACTGGGTCAGACAAATAATAAGATTGTGTAAGTAGTTTCCCTAGGGAACCAGACTAAGAGGCGTGATAGGATCTCCACTGACCAGAAAACAGTAGAATCTTGTTTATATATTTCATCTAAAGTAGAGCATCACCCAGCGCTTCCTAAATTACAGGAAGTGTGTACAGCACCTGTTGGGACTACCTGCGTTAGCTCAAAACAAGCTAGACCAGGTTCTAGGAGCAGAACGAGAAACTTGCACCAGAGCTAATAAATTCTGCTTCTCAGTAGGTAATTAGACTATTTTATTTCTCAGTAGGTGAATTAGCACAGCTATACCAAATCCTGGGCTGGAGATGACTTTGTTTTGCTGTCCCTGCATGGTGTTCATTTTCACTCCTAGAAACTTCAGTTGTTCAGCAGTGAATGTCAAAAGTGAAATATTACCGATACTGAATCTGCACAAGGGAATGGAGCTGAGAGCCGCAGGTGACATCAAACATAGCTACCCCCAATATTGTTCAATATCATTTAACTGCTTGGGGAATTGGGCAAGCCACATTTAATATCTGATGCAAAATGTATTTCCATTTTGTTCTTCTAGGAAGACAAGGCATTGACTGCATACATAATCTGTAACGATGCTTTATTACAAGGCATGCTGAACTGGACTGACTTCACCTACAGTAATGGGACAACTGTTTTCAAGTAGGGCCATTAACCCAGTAATCAGCTTTCCAATAACCAGTTACAGAAATGGTAAACGTCTTTAAAATTAACTATGCTGATTAATGAATTGAGAGTGCTGAGGCTCGGGGAGAGCGTGCTGTTGAAATGCATGCTCTCCACTTCTGCATACGCCTGTAGATTCCCCCGGGAGACTTGCAAGTCTCAGTTCTTAGTCAATAACGCCCAAGGGTGCAGAGCGCTAGGGAAGTGCATTTGTGGGAGATCAGGCCTGGGTGTAAGACAGACAGCAGGGAGGAAGGAATACAAAATAGTGGGAGGTTGGCAGGAGCACAGGCCAAACCAGAAAGAGAAGCTGAACACGTGTGTCCAGTGGAGCCTGATGAGATTCAGAGTGGGACTGGGAACAAGGATGAAAGGATTGGATTGAGAGATCTGTGTTTGCAAAGCAAAGGAGAAGAGCTGAAATTTCAACCCAATAAATTTTCTGATTTTTTTCCCTTACATACTGAATTTAACTTAATTTCAGTATTAGCTGAGAGACAGTCATCAACAGCTTTTTATATTTTACTCTACATATTCCTTACGAAGTTCCCACAAATCTACACACAGAGATTTTATCATCCCAGACCACATTTCACTTGTGATCTCTTCTTAAACCTACAAAAATACTAGAGGTAAATGCCTCACATTTGTACAATACAGAGGTAAGTCTCAGCTCAGAAAAGCTGGTTGGGAATTTTTGGACAAAGTGCTTTTTGCCATCAGAAAATGCCAAATTGCCAAAAATAAAATTTTTAAAGGTAATATATTGATTTCCATGGAAATATAGTTAGGCAGGTTCAGATATTTCCATGAGAAAAATGTTGAGTGACAATGGAGTAGAAACGTGGATGTTACTTTATTCACTCCCAAAGTCAGAAAAATACCCAAGTATATGACAGCACCCTACCAAATGCAACGGAATAATTGTCTGTCTATTCTCTATACAGCTACTTTACTTTGTTTTAAAAAATAAAAATAAAATTCCCTAGGCCAAAGAGAGAGTGAGTGATGAAACAGCCTGGTGACTAAGTCTCACCTATGAAGTACAGGACTCCAAGCAAGCTCTTTTTCAACCCACTTCAGAGCCCAAATTTGAGTCTGACAAAAATAATGTTGAAAACATTATGTCAAATGTCTGCTCCAAATCCCATAAAGCACTACTTGGATATGGCCCAAGTAAATACCCTAGCCACTGGATGTTGGCTATTCTGGGATGTCTCATTCTTTCTATTCATGTTTTGTTTTTTAAATCATTCTGTGACAAATCTAAAACAAATGTCAAAACCGTTAATTTTTTTATAGACTAGATTTTTTTTTGTTTCTGGACAACTCTAATTCTCAGTGCACCACCCTTAACTCTTCAATTCATTTTTTCTCTTATAACTTGATCCAAGTTGCTGGCCTTTAGAAGAGTGAGAGACATTTAGCTCTTGCATAGGGAAAATTAATTTGATTTGTGCATTCTGTATTGTCCTATATCACTGCTTTTTAAAGTGTGCTTCACAAGCATTTGGGGCCCATGAGCTGCTTTTACAGGGATCCAAAAGGTAAATAACACAGATTGCTTTGATATGACATAAAGAATTGGCTGCCGCCAAAGTCTGCAAATCAGAAAATTTTAAAGATCGCTGTTTTATACCAATATACCTGTGTCCTACTGTTGTTAGTATAGGTTGAAAGCTTGCAATAAGCTTTTATTTGCACTGGGATAAATGACTACTAACATTATTAAAATCTAAAAGAATCACAAGATTGTTTGAAAGACAGTAAGAAGAATACTTTGGCTCAGGAGATTCATGTATAACCAGATCCATCACTTTCAAGAGAAAGCCATTTCACATCAGTCAATGTCAATATAAAGTCAATATAAAGTTCATGTTGTTACTTTTTCCTCATCTTTATCCTAACGTAATCATACGAAAACTAGAAGAAAATGATCCTCTTTGACATTGTTGTTCTTCATGATTAACAGTTATCACATCTCTACTATGACCCCTAAACATGAGCATTTCTAGTCAAAACATTAAATAAAATCTGGTTTACATGGCATTAAACACAGTTAGAAATCCATTTGTTCATTATCCTGATAAATTAATTCCCATAAACTTCTGTAGATAGATTCAGAAAACAAGATGTTTTTTCAGCCTATCCACCTGGATGTCTCAACCAGAAAGTCTCTGAGGCAGCAAATTTTAGTCAGATACCATTAGTTTTTTTCCAGAAATTTTCAGTAAAAACAACCCTCAAACATAGATTTTTGAAGAAAGATGTGACAAAATTAATACTGTACCTTCATGCTATCATATTACACAGTTACCATATTTAATCCTGAAAACTAGATCTACAGCACTCTGTACAATGCTTACATGCATACAAATAAGAAAAATAAAATTGCATTCATGGAAAACCTTGGCGTGTGCTTATGGACCTTGGCTACGCTGCCGTGAAAACAGTCATTTTCACAAAAGGCCAGATCAAGTCTCAGCTGCTTTTCCTCGGAACTGTCCTTTAACAGAAGCATTTTCTCTATCCCTAGTGCAACAACACAGCTTGCAGTAAAGAGACGAATTCGGCTCTGCATTTTATTAGCTCCCTTGATGTCCAAACTGCTCTTCCATACATACCAAATATAGTAAACAGTAAATGCTCAGCTTTTTGTTCTTGCCTCAAGGCTTAGAAACAACTTGCAAATCCTCTCAATTCATTTTACGTCCCCATTCCTTCCGTTAGACTGCTAACAGTATCTTTCACAAAGATTCTTTTGTTTCTACTGGAAATCTCTTAACGATTTCTTTGACATTTCGCTTTCTCTCCGTATCCTGTCACAGGGCGCTAGACCTTCATCCTGCACTTACCCAAATCCCTCCTTTTCCAAGCCACACTGAAACCTTCCAACCCACTCTCCTGTGAAGGAAGAGCGTGGACACTACCCATAATCAAAAAACAAAAACCCAAAGCTGCGAACTGCTGAGCACTGCCCACAAATGGCAGAGTGCCCTCAGACCCCATCACGCCGTGGAGACTTGAAGGTGTTCTGAATCTTGTAGGAGTTACTTTTCTCCATGATTTAGCCTTTACTCAGAATATGTCGTTCCTGTCTTCATGGATGTTCTTCTCTCTTCTCCTTCCATGATCTCCTCCTATCTGTTTCCAAATGAAGCAGCAGCCCATGCTTTAACTTAGAAATATCCCTAGTAAATCAGATGCTAGAAGCCAAACGCCAGCTTCTTTCAGAAGAAACTGGCTTTTCTATTTGCAAATGTAGTCAGTGTAATTCCCAAATCATCCAAATTACGGACTTTTGCTGCCTGACCTATCATCGCTTCCCAATTACATATGATGAAGATGCTCTGTAAATAGGTTTTTGTTTAAGGGGAAGGTCTTCTGTGCTGTTCTTCTGATGTATTCAGGGTACAGAAATAGGGACAGAAATAATCAGGAAGTGATTCATAATCTCCATAGCCCTCAACTGCGTGAAGACACACTGTCTATGCTACAGGTATCTGTACAGAGCGTCCTACAGTTACTCATCTGGAAGAACAAGAGTTTGGTCCTTAGCGGTTTCAGTTTGTCACCATATCTCCAATTTCTCTAGAAACTAAACAACTGAAACCTTTCCCCTGCTCAGAGCTTTCCCTTGCTCATGATAAACACACGTTATTCACAAAGATGATTTTTACCCCCCAAAACAAATGCGAGAACCTTACTGGAATGTAAAAATCTTAACTTCTTTGGACTTTACATTTTTATTTTCATATGAGCTTAACAGACAACAACTCATCTCTTCAAAAAAATTTAAGCTTTTATATGGAACTCATAAGAGTCTATTTTATAGCCCCTTGATTTAAGTAAACAAACAAACAAAGTGCTTCCTTCTGCTCTTTTCCCGACAATCCAAATATTTAGAACTCTTTATAGGATGCTAATTGTGGAAATTCATGCTTTTAAATTATTCTTTTTGGGTGCCTTGAACAACAAAAACAACAGATTCTCTCTTGTGGTCAGACCACCAAAGCGGAGTAAAGTGCAGTAACTCTGAGAGTTTCTGCGCCATGTTCTGCTCTGCTTGTCCTTTTGAAAGGGGTCTCAATGAAGAGCCTTGTTGAGACCTCCGCTGGTGCCACTGTTTATAGAGGGGGTCATTAGGAACAGTTTAGTCAGAACAAAAGGGGGTTTGTTTCTATTGTCCCGCTTGCAGTTTGACGATGTCTTAACTGAAAAATTATCTTAATAGTCTCACAGTATATATTTGCCTATGGGGCTCAGACAACAGCAGAAAAGGCTTCGGATGAATGCTGAAAAGATGCACTTTACAAAGCAAACTCAGTGCACGCTAAGCACTATTTAGGAAGCAAAAATTTTCCGACTGAAAACTTAGAAGTCCCAGTCTCAGACAGATAAACTCGTACAGCGTTGCCCTTACAACTACAGCATCCTCCACAGGAAGAGCAGCAGTAATAGCAACCACCCCGCACCCAGCCAGGGAAGAGCCCCAGGTTACTTCCTCGGTTGCTGTAAATCAGCGTACCTCCCTCTGCTACATGGTGCTATGCCAATTTACACCAGCAGAGGAAACAGTCCCTTCATGTTATTTTAAAATCCTCCTGCATAAACTTCTCATTAATGATTTTCTGCTGCTAAAGCTCTGGGAGATTGCTTCATGCAGCCACTTGTAATGTGGCAAACCTCCTCCCTCGGTCAGACCGGGAGCTGGAACGTTCCTCAAACCATGGAGAATCGGGGCCAAACCGTGCTACGCTGCGCAACTTGGGAAGGGATTTTTGTGGGCAGGGCTTTAGAGAATCAAATGAATTTCCAACTTCCATCTTGTTTCAGACCAGTTCAGAAACACTGCTATAAATCATCGCAGATATAAAGAAAGTTATTTTAGAGGCGGAACCAGAGACAAAAAATGCACATTGTATCTCTGCAGCCCCATGCAGCTCAAAATTGGCAGCTCAGAACTTCCAATTTGAGTGGCTCTAATATGTATTCAAAATAAACTGTTAAAATAATTGTTCCTATGGAAATGAAATATAAATAAAAGTAGAAGCTGAGACCATATTGAGATAATGTTGGACCAAATTCTGTTTCCTGCTTATTTAAATGCCCAAGATAAGCCTCAACAGAAGAGAAACTCTGGGGTGCAGCTGTTGTACATAATCCTGCTTCCTACAGACCTGTAAAACCCACAGTCTCCAAAGATCTCTCTGCTCCAGCAACAGAAGTTTTATGATTCAGGGGCATGGTACATATGGTTTAGCATACACACCCCAATTTTCCATGCAACCTCCCCTGTTAGGATTACTAATACTTGTGGCATGAGTAGTTTGTACAGCAGCTGTGCAAGGGTTATGCAAGCATTTATGTACACATTGGAATAAAGGCACAAAATAATGGTTCTTTTGAGGTATTACTCTGCACCTGCCTGGAGAGAAAAAGTAAAGCCATCCAAATTTGTCCCATTGCATTTTACAGGTCAGAACCAGTTATTGTTGTTCCCTTTGAAAACAATGAATAGGTTTTATATGCTTTTTGTACATAGCCCGTTGTAAAAATATCAAACAGCTCTACCTTCAGTGAATACAAACAGCAGAAAACTAAAAAATACTCTAGAAGACATAAATATATGTTAATAAGAAGAATCCTGAATGTCTGATGATGGACTGTAGAAGCAAAGATCACCATTTATTATACGAAAACGTTACAACTAAGCAGACTTCCAGAGGCACACTTCCAAGGTGCTGCAGCACGGTTTAAGTCCGCTCCTAACAGTGACATATGAGTGCGTTCTCAGCATAGTTTTTCACAAATATAAGCCTAAGATTTCAGGTGTTCAGATTACAATGTTACCAATGAAGGAAATGCCTGGGTTTATGCCAAAGGCTTCAAGCGAATCAAGTGTCCACAGAATAATTTAATAGTACAAAATTAAATTCCGTTTTGTTTGGGCTGCTTTAGCATATATGGACCTAAAAGTGGTCCTATGTTAAACAATATTCATACATATGTATCTGTGCTACAGAAATATATTACTTATATAAAGTTTAAAGACATTATTGAAATATACTGGTGAATGCACACATACACAGGCTCATACCAATATACAAGCAACGACATACAAACGTATATAAAAAATATAACATAGACCTATATTGAAGCTGTATATAGATGTATGATAAATGTAATACTACAAATGTTTCAATGATATGAACTCATTTCTGATGTTCTCTGGAGTAAATAATAACAAAAGAATCCCCTCGAAGATCCAGTTTTATCAAGTGAAGTCCTTTGAAGTGCTGAACTGTGAAGGACTGAACTTTGTCCTCCTTACTCAGTTGATGAACATTAGATTCAGCACTATAGTCCCATTTCATAAATCCAGAGATAATTTTCTATTTTAGTTATCACTAGCATCTCCAGAAGTAATAATGCCCTTTCATACCCCAAAACACAGATTTCATTTCTGACTCTCCTCTGATCAGTAGGAATGAGAATAAATACTTAATTTTTATAACATAATCAGTACAGTCCAACCCCGCACAGTTCAACCCAGATCTGTTCAAATTCCTGGATTAGAGCTAATATAATGGCTTACCCATAATGCGATTACTTTCATGTTGCTGAATTTGTTCTCAGTAATAACGCTGAAGAGATGAATAGAAACTTTTGATAAGAATGATCCAATATAGCGTAATTAAATATGCAAGCTAATTATGCATTCTTGTACAAATAATAATGCTATTATTTTTGTTATGTAAGTGTTTTGCATGCACAGGACCCAGAGGAACAGTTCAAAATTCCCCAAACACATGCTATTTTAGTGGGAATATTTGGAAGAAGAAAAAAGTTTGCTATAATTTAGGACTTGCACTTTGTTCAAGACAAATGAGAGAAGATGCAAAACAGAATGGAAAAGAAACATGGTTAAAGTTAAAAAGAGGACATCAAAGTAGGAAGGCAAGGAGCTTGAAACTGATTCAGCAGAAAAGAGGAAAAAATGCTTTGTGTCTGATTTTTAAAAAGTCATGAAATGAGTTTGTGAGCAGAACCCACACTTTTTACTGCCCATTTGCTAAAACTGAATGCAAACGGCCAAATTCTGCCCTAATGTGGGTACACGATGATGACAGCAGCACATACAAATTTATCAAGCACAAACCTGCACATTTTTGTCCATTTCATGTTTTAAAATCAGACCCTTCATCTCCTAAATACATGCTTCCAACTATACTGACTTCCACACAAACAAAAACAATGGCAGTAGTTGGTACAAAAATCAGATAAGAGCGTACAGGCAAAGCTCAAAGAGATCAAAAAGTTACTCAATTGGTCACGTGGTTTGCGCAGAACCTCAGAAACATTGGGAGTTTGTTTTTATAGAAATTATCTGAAGCAGCAAGTGCCAACAAACAGGGATTACTTCATCATAAGCATTTAGTTTTCCCTCTCAAGAAGAAGAGGACAGACAAGAGCAGCAGAGAAGAGTAAGAGGAAAAACTGGTTTCTTAATTGATCCAGGAAGGAGGAGGACAAAGACAATGACACGAGGGTGCCAATATTTCAGCAACCTGTGTGGAACTGATCCTGCAGGAAGCAGGATGGGGTTTAGACAGCAGGCAAGAAAGGAGGGAAGAGAAAGACGTCCATGAGAAAGGCAATCCAGTTTGTACCTTTTCTGTTTGAAAGATATTTGATATTCAAGCTCGGATCTGAGGACTGAACCATTGCAGTTTGAGCTGCATCAGCCTTTATTGTATGCAGCAGAATAAATGCTGCTCTTTGTTACGTCCCAAAGCAAGCTGAAGTCAAGAGCTGAGGACCTCACGTTCAGAAAAATTATTCTTTAACAGATTCCCTTTCTCATCGCACAGTCCTAGTGTTTTTGTTATGCTGTTTGAAGAATACATGCAAGCAGTACCACCATTGCAAACTATCATGCATTTATTTAATGCTGTATCTGGTGCAATAGGATTATAGACAATACTGCTATAAAAGATTAAACTCTCACAACTATTCCCATGAAAGCATAGGATACCGTTGCAGCATTGCCCCCTCTTTAAAGAACATATTGTGCATTAAATTAGGATGTATCTAAACGTGGCAAAATCCAGACCACTTGAACAGACAAAACAAGAAGGAAACAGATTCAAACATCACTTTTTCAAGAAATTTGTCAGATCAAGAGGTTTCAAGGTTTACTTTTCTTCCTCTGCTGTTTCTTCAATGACACACACAGCTTCAACAGTAGTTACCTAAGGTGTTAACGAGCCAGGATCCAAACCTCCCAAACTATCTTTTTCTTTTCTTTCTCTCAAAGAGTGCTGCCATTCCAAAGCACGACACTGACCTGAAATTTAGACAGGTTTTAAATGTGAGCTACAGGCAATTCAGGTGTAAGTAATTCAAGCAGCAGAGAGACCTGCTCTCCAGTCCACTGTTCCATCCTTAGATTTTTTAATCTCATTGTCCACGACAAAGGCAAGTCTCCTTGCCCCGCTGCTTCTTGATGAAAGGCCAACACTCAAAACTCAGGAAAAACAAACTGCCTACAAGGAACATAAAAGAGAGGGAAATCAAGTTATCTGCAGCTGAAAGGGAGAGCGGAGGGATACTGAATCATCTGTCTGCCCTTCCACCACCGGTTTAAGCCAACCTAAGGCAGCCAGCCCAGACACCCTCTCCTTGCCCCCAGCTGATTCCTGTGGCCTCCCTAGTTCCAGCACAATATGTAGTCAGTCAGAACAAGGAGCTGATCCAGCAGAAAATTAATTCAGCAAAAACAAACACATAAATGGTTAAAAAAAGATTACTTTTAAAAACAGAATCAGCTTCCTGACCTGTGTGTGGATGTGTTAGTACTGGCGTTGGAGAGGGGTGGGGTTGCACAGCTGAAGGTCCAGGCTGGGGTGGGATGAGAAAAAACCATCTTTCTCAGGAGGAGCCTGGCTTTAGATCAGCTTAAACTGATCTAGAAACCACGCCCTTGGCAAGAGAGAAATTTAGGCAAATACCTGCCGGGTTAAGAGCAGGTTAGTGCTGCTCCTCAGGAAGTACAAAAGATGCTAGAGAGTTTGATCTTAACTGGGCATCCAAAAATGCAACTGCTTAGGTATTGGTGTTTTCATTAGTGGGGAGCAATGGGAAGTCAGCTACAGGGGTGGCGTTTGAGCACCCCCATTAGCACCAGTGAGTTTAGCAAGTGCTCTGATGTTACTTAAGGTGGATGTGGCTTCACGGCCTCTGTGTCCCCCCCCGATCCTCCCAGAGTTTGAGCAGTTCCTAAACATGTGTTAGGATTGAGCTAGGAGTTTAATGCTGGTTCCACCACTATTTCAATAGCTCCGTGAGTCATTTTGATGTAATGCCTCAGTTTCCCTGTTATTAAGAGGTGCACATGCCTGCATATAAACACACTAAATCACTCAACATGTTTCCCATGCAACTTTTTTTACTAGTTACCTGCCATTCACCCAAGGATTTTAAACATAAAGAGCTAAAAGAAGTGCTGAATATTAGTTTCCAGAACAGATGCAGGATCTGGTGCTGGATACTACTGGATATTGCTGGTCTGAAAATATCAGATGAACAATCTATCAAAAAACAACACTGACCTCCTTTATCCTCTGCCCCTCTTCTGCCTCCTTTGCCTAAGGTACGAATCTTAATGTCAGCATAAACTTAGTGTGGATATATGTGGTTTCTGAAATTACCTCGGGCTGGATTCAGTGACCCAGATAAACCCTTCCATCCTGCCTCCCCCTTGCTTTCCAAGTAAGATTTGGGAAGCAGTAGTCTACATTTGTTATCTGAGATTATTATTATTATTATTATTATTTGCTGTTGCAGTAGACATCTACCTGGAATAATCCGGACTGGGGCTCCATTGCTGTAGATGTTACACCCACCGAGTTAAAAAAAAAAAGTCACTGCTTTAAAAAGTTGACAATCCATCTCAAGAGAGTATTCCACAAAGGCGTGTACCAGAGAGCAGAAGGAAAGGGGAAGGCGAGAGAGCAGGATAATGTAATGGCATAAACCACCCGTGTGCGCAGGTTGATGGTTCCAATCCAAGTAAATGTTGCTGGTTTTACAACTCTCACATGATAACTCCCCCCTCGGATTTCTAATGCTTCTCCATTAACCCTCCCTGCTGCCAGTTGGAAAAAGTGACCTGGGGCTCTATGCGCACAGACATACATGCCTACGTGCGTGAATATATAATCATCACATTTTAAATAATTCAGTGCTGTTGGTTTTGTCCTGGACAGTCTCTCCCCATTTGTACTTCTTTTAAAAAAAAAGGGTGGAAAGGAAGAAAAAAGCATGCCTGTGTATGCGTGTTTGTGCAGACAGACGATATACTTGCATCTATGAACTCTCTGGGAGTTGGGCCCCTTCCTTATACATAAACCACCCTCCCTCCTGGGGTGTCTTCTCCTTAATTACGTGCACGTTAATTGAAGCACTTGGGACCGGCTCACCCTCTCCCCCAAGCCAGCAGCCTCCGCAAACATCCTGAAAAGCAACCTGATCAGATGTTCCTCCTCTAGGCAGTTACACGGATTTTCTCTCCCAAGCGGTTTGGAGCGGGCGAGCGAGAGCGCTTGGGTTTTCCAGCCTGCTCCTCCCACCAGAGACAACCTCCCGCTGCCTCTCCGCCGAGCAGCACTGCACACACGGCTCCGCCGCGGCGTGCGGGACGCGGGCAGAGCGCGCCGCTCCCGCTGCCGCCGCCGCCGGGGGAAGCGCCTCGGGCCGCCGCCGCCGCCGCCGCTCCGTCCATGGGCCGGGGCCGCTAGGCAGCCCCCGCCGCCGCCGGCGGGCCATGAGCGGGCTGCGGCGCCTCCGCGGGGGCTGCCGGCCGCCGCAGTGAGCGCGGGGCCGCGCCGTCCCTCCGCGCCGCTCCGCGCCGCGCATGCTGGTGGGGCGCGTCCCGCGGCGGGGCAGCCCCGCGCCCCCCGCGCCGCCCCTCCGCAGCCGCCGCCGCCGCCGCGCCGCGATGCCGGCGGCGGGGCGCGGGCAGCCCGCCTCCTGGCTGCTGGTGCTGGGCGCCGCCGCCCCCGCCCTCTGGCTGCGCTGCGTCCTCGCCGACTTCACGGTGGACAACGAGGTGCACTCCAGCTTCATCCACCGGCGGCTGCGCGGCCCCGAGCGCCGCGAGATGCAGCGGGAGATCCTCTCCATCCTCGGCCTGCCGCACCGCCCGCGGCCCCACCTCCACGGCAAGCACAACTCGGCCCCCATGTTCATGCTGGACCTCTACAATGCCATGTCCGTGGAGGAGGGGGCGGCGGGGGCCGCCGCGGAGGAGGGCGAGGGCTTCTCCTACCCCTACAAGCCCATCTTCAGCACCCAGGGGCCGCCCCTGGCCAGCCTGCAGGACAGCAACTTCCTCACCGAGGCTGACATGGTCATGAGCTTCGTCAACTTGGGTGAGTGCCTGCCCTCGGCGAGGCCCCGGGGCCGGATCCGGGGTGACCGGGCGGGGGAGCCGTGCCGGGGGCAGGCTGGAGCAGGGCCCTGGCCACCAACGGGAGGGCAGGGGCTGGTGGCGCAGGTGGCCCCGGTAGGGAGCTGTTTCCGCAGCGGGTGAGGTGGGTGGCAGCCCACTTGGGCGAGGAAGGGCAGGTAGCGGCCCTTGGAAAAGCGGCTGCTTTGCAAGGCGGTAATTAAATGGCAGCAACGCGGAGAGGGCTCTGACTTTCCATCACAGCATTTGGACAGCCACAAGCTCTCGCCACGCTCCACCCCGCACACCGACACACTAAGTTCGTCGTCATCTTCTCCCTTTGATAGTTACTTGCTGCACCTCAGAAATTGGATTTGCAGGTAGGAGTTGAACGGGACAATTAGCAGGTCTGTTCCGCATCCCGCACAGCCAAGGAAGACATGAAACCCAGGCAGGACCACGGGTCCCGGTACGGCTCCCAGCGCCGGGCTGGCGCTCCTGCAGGATGCAGAGCCACCAGGGCTGCCTAGACGGATAGTTCCCTGCGGCACCCCAGCGCCACGCTCCCTCGGCCGAAGGGGCCGAGCTGCTCGCACATGTTTTCCTAATGGCTTGAGAGGGATTCCACAGTAAATCCTTATTTACTCCTGCAGCTTTTTCTGTTGACCCCAGTTTATGCAGCTAACTCGCCTCTTTTCACAAGCACATGTGGATGGGTTTATGCAAATGATACGAAAGTTGGCATGCTTTGTATGCGGCTCGCTAGGCCTCTCTAATTGGATGCTGTGGCCCAATCTGATTTCTATTTGCTTGCTGTAGATTGCACACCCGTGTGGACTGACTTGGCCGGATTTGAGTAAAACATTGTCGGGCTGAGCATTCTATTTTAAATGTATAATTATAGACCTGGTTCACTCTATCCATTTTTAGACCTCATCATGTGCAGCTCTGAAACCACCACACGTACAGATTGGGTGCCTGCAAGTTCAAGACAGAATCTGAATAGTATTTCCAAAACAAGATCAACTCAAACTTTGTTCCAAACAAAGGGACACGTAAAGAGCAAGAGGAGCCCACCCCTGGCATGTAACCCGCTAGGGGTTACAGACACCCCCATTGCCAATAAATCCATTAACACCTTTACAGATGTCACTGTTCTGGACACTTCCACTGTCTGGAACTTCAGAGGCAACAAAGATTAAATCACCACCTAAATCACCACCTCTCTAATCCCAGCACTTGAATTGAAAAACATCAGTAGCTGTAAAGGCTCTGTGGCATGCATTAATAATTATTAGACACGGTAGCCATCCCGGCACAATTCTTGCACGATAGGGAGACGCGAGACGCTGTGGGAGATCTCTGGTTTGCATGAGCTGCACCTCCTTATTGACTACCATAAGCTTCACAGTGGGAAGCTCTGAATTACATCTGGCCTGGGGGCTGCGCTCTTTGAGAGCGCTGGTGCTTTCCATTTGGAATTACAGTGTTTGTCTAATCGCTGCTAGACACTTAAGCCGATCAGCAATGATACATTTCAAATCAAATATTTGAGCAGCCAAAAGTACCAATGGCGGTCAAATATTTGACTTTAGAGATAAGAGTGATCTTGCTAACATTGTTCTCTGTGGTTCTTGGGTCCTACGCCATGTACAACCAGAGTGCAGGGAGAGTCCCGAACAGAATACAAAGGCTGTTGAAATAATGATAGTGAATTCACACTTCTGTTTCCATTTTGGTGGAGAGGAGGGAACCTTTATGAAACATATAAGTACCTAATGGAAGGGAGTTTCGCTCTGGGGAAGCAGCTCTGCTCCTCGGGTGTAGTTATTTACTGCATACCTTTCATCAGTGAAACTGCAGCGCTCCCGTCCTATCCTTCCTATGTAAGGAAGAGTCATCTTTGCAGCCCGTGGAAGTTTTACATGAAAGGAATTAATGTTCAGATCCATTATTATTTTGAATAAAAAGGAGTGGAATCGATCCATAAACTATGAAATAAAAATTCCATTTTGGGTAGGTCTGTTTCTACGTGAGAACTTTTTATAGAGCAGGTTATACCTGTATAAACTGTACGTAATCAATAATCGACGTCCCAATGCGACGTGATGCCTACAGTGGATATATTCGTTCACTTCGACCTGCTGGGTTTTGTAGTCTACTTAGAAATCTAAAGTGTTCTTTATGCAAAATACTTAATTGTCATTTTATTTAATTGCTGTCAGCATGGTCAGCGAGTAGTAAGAGCGCAGGCAGAGTCCAACAGTTTTAAGAAGGACAGGTGGAATTATTACCAGCAAGGCGCATTTCGGCGGTTTATCTGTACTGTTTTGTTCCCTTGTCAACAGTGCATGCCAGGACGAGTTTAAAAAGGACATAGATCTGTAATAGCTTTCTTCATCACTGTGCACACCTTTCATCCCATTATAGTCATCGGTCTTTCATCTTTATAGGACAAAGACAGGCTTGTTTATGGACGTTTTGATGAATTAGACCAGCCACTCACTCCCATATATAGTCAAATACAACACCTGCTTTGATATGTACAGTTTTCTATGACATTCAGGGAAAATTAGAAGATCTATTGTAGAACTGATTTTTTTTTTGAGACTTTCGACAATGATGCCTTTTAGAGCAGAGCTGAATTGCTAAATGCAGGCTGTAGTAAACTGTGTCCTGGTTTTGTAAGAGATACTCTGTGAGCATTGCATTTCACAGGTAGGCTTTTATTACTATACTAGAGTTATCACAATGAGAAAGTGTCACAGCATAATAAAGTCTCATCTTAGAATGGAGGAAGTAAAAGTGAGTAAAGAAATAATACTTTTAAATTTCAATAAATGAAACAAGCTATTCCAGGCTTCCAAATGATAATCTACAAGTATACTTTTTTGCTTTATTCTTATTCTTCATCTATCTAGTTGTACAACTTTAGAGGAAAAAATGTAGAAAAAAAACCAATAAAGATTTACATTGCAAGGTTTACTGGGCTACATAGTAAAAAAACCAACAACAAAACCCCCACACATTGATTTCTATGGAGATACTGTGTATATTTATTCCAGAGAATTTATACAGGGTATTGGTAGGGAGGAACCAGAATACAGGTGCTCCATTTCAGGGTTATGTTGCAGGGAGCTTTGTACTAAGCACGTAATGTTACTGTAAAATCTTGACAATTAATTAGATTTAGATTTATAACCAGTTAATTCACAGGCTACATTTTCTCTTAGCTTACACCTGTGCTAAGATGGATGGGGAATGGATTTGTGTCAAGAATGAAGTTACATGTAAATTAAAAGAGAATTTAGCCACAGTGGTCTAAGTTAGCCAGTTAATTACTGGCTAATTTTATACAATTTATTGCTATAATTTCAGTATTTGAAATTTCGTTTCAGATCCTATCCAAGTACAGTTTACAAACTGATCCATTTTAGGAACTGAAAAAACGCAAAGCGTTTTTTGCACAAGTTTAATTTCAAGTTTATAAACAGCAAGTAAGGAGTAAACATCCTCTAGATTACTTAGACCCTCTCTTCTAAAAATAATTGAGTTGTCCTTATGTGGGTAATCTTGCCTTGGTAAACAGATTTGCTTAGAATATTTTTTTAAAAGAGTCGGCACAAGTGATATGCAATTTGTTAATTTGTCTCGTGGTTGATTATAAAATGAACAACATTGTTTAATCCTGGCAAAAAATAAGGGGGGGGGGAATTAGTCATTCTTGGAAGGAGCACATGAAAGTGGCTTTTGTTAATGTAAATCAAGAAGCTGAAGAGCCCCCAAGTTTCCTTTTATTTCATACCATCTGGCTATCCTTTTTGTTGACAAGTGTTTGGCATAGAGAACCATCTCTTTGCCCTTTAATAACAGGCTTTAACACTGTAGGGTATTAGAAAAAGATTCTATAACAGTTAAAAAATTTCCTTCGGGGAATACTTTATAAAGTGAGCACGGGCTGCAGGCATTTGCAGCTGTAACCTGGCTTGTGTTAAAATTTGGAAGGGGCTGCCTTGCATTCCAGCTCACTACAGGCCTTCATTGGTGTACAGCCAAAGGTTAATATAGATGTCACACAGTTTTTCTTTGGAGAGCCTCAGATATAAGAGTACGCGTACAGCTGTGTTTTTAGTAACCCTTTCATAATCACTTCTTTTAAACCTCATTTTCCTGCTTATATAAATCAAAGATTTTCAAGGATTTTTGACCTGGATTTGAACTTATTTGATCTTCACATATTTCCCACTTGAAACAAAGCAGATTAAATGTTAGCCCTGGATGCCTGGTCATGATCACATGGTTTGTCCATACATTAGGCCAAGCCCTCGGCTTTTTTTTTCCCCCCTCCACCTAGCGCTGTTATAAGCTCTCGAGCCTGAACAGGTACATCCTGTAATTGTTTTGGACAGTATGGATATATGCAACACTTGGTGGTATAAGATCAGCTAAGGTGGAGAGCTTGCAGCAAACTGAAGGTGTGACGTACACTGACCGTGCAGCAGGTAACCGGCAGGTATGCTTCGAATGTACAGACCCATTCTAGAGAGAAATTAATTCATTTTCTAATTTTCAGGTGCAAAATGGCAGAACAGAACAGGAACTATTTACCTCCGCCATACGGGTGCGGTGGTAGCAGAGAACGGAGCAGCCGAGGACAGATGTCCTCCTGCAAGGAAAAAGGACATGGAAATTGTCCCCATCCGCTCGCACGCTTCTGCGGCAGATTTACCCCAGAAGCTGGGTCTTTCCTCCCTTCCCACACAGGCTGTCCTGGGGAGGTGAAGCCCCTTCCGGGAACCGTGGTTTAAAAGCCAAAACACGACGGCTTGTAAAGTGCTTTGAAGGAGACAAGCCTTGATGGCCAGATCTCGTGATGCTTGTAACAGGAGTTAGGCACAAGTGAAGCGTACAGGACCGGCTCCCACCCGGGCTCTGCTTGCCGGCGGTTTTGCTTGTGTGGTGTGTGTGCATCCCCCCGTCGCTCCCTGTGCAAAGGGGGTTTAATGGCCTCTGGGCAGGCAGCGTGAAACCAGGCGATACGTTTTCGTCTGTAAATAAGCTTGAAACACATTTTTGGGTAGGGGGGGAGGGATGTGTGAGAGGAGGTTACACAAGTGGTTGGAAACATTAATTAAAAGAAAAGATTATAACTATTAAAGCCTAGTCAGAGCTGTTGACAGGCTCCTTTTAAATAGGACACTGCGATGTTTTAGTTTAATACATTCTGGCAGTGTCACCGGGGTTAAGGCTAATACTGGGATGTGTGGATCCTGTCATGTTATTGTCAGGAGGAATGCAGGGATTAGGTTTAAAAGTGGCGGTGGGTGAGTGGTGCAGCTGTGTACACTTATTATAAAAGATTTAAGTCCCACTGTTAAAATCAATATATTAAATTGCAAGAGCCTCTGTTTTTAATTAGTTTAAATCAAATATACTGTTAGTGCCGTTATGGCTTCTATCCTTGAACCAAGTGAGGAAATGCTAATATTTATATGGAAACTGTTAATTTGTGGTTAAAATGATAACACATTTAGTTTTATGCCTCTAAATTGTCCTAACTGGATGAATACCAGTGAGAAGTTGCAATGATGGATGAAGTCATCTGAGCAAGAACGCAAGTAAGCAAATTTTGATAGCATGCCAGATAAAGAGACTACCTGTGGATACACAGCATTAAGAGACCACGATATTTTAAGCCCTTTCCCGTGGTACAGTCCTCCTCTCTGGGCCTGCATCAAAATACTCACATGAATTAACTATCCATATATTTTTTTATATATATAAATAAAATATGCTATTATATGTATATAGTTCTTCTCTAAAGGGAAGGAACTTCTAAAGAAATGAGTGAGCTGTGTAGTTTCAGGATGAAGATTTTCATTCTACAACTGTTTGAAGTAAATGGGACTACTCCTGAGGACTAATCACATGGACAAAGTTCTGCACACGCATAAGTTTGGAGAATGGAAACCCAAGAGAAAATTCTTGGCTAGGTCTTCATTGGTGTAAACTGTCAAATTTCGACTGAAGCTGGCCCTATGTCTCATTTATACACTTGTACGTCCAAAGTAATTCCCATAAACTCCCTCTTGATTTACACTAGCACAACTGAGAACAGAATCGGGCCAAAAAATGCCCCTGTGTTGAAATAATGAGCATGCAGTTGTTTCTGCTCGAGCTTCAGACAGTCTTCTCTCCTAATCTTGAAATTGTTTTTGAGGGAGGCTTCCTTTGCTGCAAAAAATCAAAACATGAACTAGCTCCTATTAGTCACTGCTTATCATTATTAGCCCAATCCATGTTGTTGAACTACAGCTGAATTCCCATCTTTGCAACAAACAGAATTTAACAAATAGTGTTTGACAAAAATGTGAAACTGATATTTCTTAATACAAGACATATTTCATATGGAGAAACTTCAGTGATGAAAGATTCCTGGTATCAAAATATCTGAATCACAGTACAAATAAACAGTGTGTTGTAAAGACTGCGGGGCCAAATTCCGTGCTGGAGTAATTCCACTGAAGTCAGTGGAGTTGTGCCAGGAGATAAACTGCCATCTAGATTTTTTTGGTGCACATGGGAAAACCAGAAGTGTTTAAGGTTGCAGGTAGCAAAGTTTGAACCGATTCTAATTCAAATATCTCTTTCGGAAATCCTTATTTTGTTGATGAAAACTACAAAGTTTGCCGAGACCCCGTTTATTTGGGCATACGTTGTACAATTCCATTTTTATACATAAGTTCACCTGATTTACAGCAGGTAACGTAAGAGGATCTTGGGTGCGAGCTCGTATGTGCAAGCCTCACAATACCGTGCCTTGCACGTTCTTTTAAACATTTGTGTTGACTACATCTTGAAGTCAGTGAAAATCCTTTAGTGATCCAGATTGAGTGGATTGAATTAATGGCAACTTTGAGACTACAAGTTTTAGTGTAATTGCTTTATTGTTTTGGAACCAAGATGCTTACAATCCAGTTCCTGTGCAAACATGTTTAACGTGTGTTAATGTGTTTCAAAACCAGACCCTCTCCGCAAAATTCTGCTTTTCATTAATTGACATCAGTAGCATGGTACAGTATTTCAAAGCACTGGCCAAATATAAACTGTGTTTCTAATTTCCTTACTTTCCTGTGTTTGGAATGCCAATGTTAATTTGTTCCCATGGAAGAGTGAGAGCTGCCAACCACAGTTTTATATAAATGGCTTTACAGTGCAGGGCTGCCAACATTAAATGATACTTAGGAATTTTCATGACATTTTGTATTTAATGCTTGTGTGTGTATGTGTGAGAGAAATAGGGAGAGATATATGGGATGTTGAACAGCACAACCACTGATGATCAAGGCAAATGTTTGAAGAAATTTATCCTTTGAGTAGCTGTTACTTAATGTTTCTTCTCATTTAAGATTTTTTAATAATCTATCAGATATTACATAGCATATTCCTTGTGCCTAGAAAAAAACTATTTTGCAGTGAATTTTGTTGCTAACTCTCCAAACAGTTCCCCCCACCTAATAATTTTAGTTATTTATTAATAGATGAACAGAAGGACTTTTGTTTATGTTGTTATTCTGATCATTACGGACTAGATTGTAAGAATGTGATATTACTCAGCATGAGAAAATGTAAAAGTAAAAAAAGCTGCCGCAACTAAGGAATAGGGGAATTAACTGATTTTGATTAAACTGCCAACAGATAATTTTTCTTTAGAAGAATAGGAGTAGCTAGATAAAATCATTTGCTTCCTTAAAGAAAGTCAAGCATAATCATAGTTTCTGAAGTGGTATGTACCGTCCCTGTACATAAAACAAATGTGAAGTTCCCTTTAAACAAATTTATTTTAAACTGATGATGGTGAAAACAAGGTCTGTTTATGTATTTCTCCTTTTATTCCTGGAGGATATTCAAAATACAAATTGTTCATGTTTCAGTAGATTCATCTTAATGACTGCTATGGTTTATCTCTCAATTTTCCCGTTTTATTGGAACAGGTGCAATGCCTGCCATCTGTGCCAGCCCTGCGCTATACCAACAAACAAAGTCTTGTTTTGGTTCACTGGATTTAAAAGTCTCCTGAGAGTAAAGAAATGAAAGAGAAAGAATTTAGAAAGTGCCTAGTGAAGGAAAGGCACTTCAAGTAATGTGCTTTGTCATTCAAGTCTTCCCGTAAATTACCTTAAACTATTTCTAAACTGTTTGAAAAATTTTATCCGTAGAGTATTAAGTTTCTGTTGCATCTCGGAGGTCCCACGCTATTCTTCATCACCTTTATCTTACTGCAGTAGCTTCCAAATTAGACTCTCTTGTTGTCAGGTTGAATTAAGTTTTACAGGAGTAAAAATTCTTTTTGCCTTGCCTTAAAGTAGAAGAATTGCAAATTTTCAGTTTTTCACTGTTTCTGATTCCGCCTCACTTAAAAGATACTGCAAATAGCCATCCAAGTTTAAACAAGATTATGTTGTAATTAGACAGACAAACTCATAATTATTTAAGGGCTAAACCAACAACAACAACCCTTTCAGGTTCATTTTGACAGTGTTTATCCAGTGTATCTGGAAAGGCTTACAATTAAAGTGCCTGAAGGGTGGGGATGAGATTTTTCAGCGTGCAGTCAGTGCTATCGGGTCCACCTGGCCTGGGAAACTATGCAGGCTTTGTAGTAGAGAAAATCCTTCAGCTTAGATCTTCATGGCAAGCTCTTAAAAGCTACCTTCCTTTTAGAAAAAAAAAGGGAGGGGGAGAGGGAAGGCACCGCTTCCCTCTAAATAATAATTAAACGAGCAAGTGCCTTCTTAGGCTCTTTACGACGAGGGAACGCTATCGCGCGGATCAGGTCGATAATCTCGCAGCGCATCATTTTTTAAAGTTTTGCCTGTTGTGCACAACTTGCCTTTCAAATGAGCAAAAAGTTTCCTCTCATTAGGCTGCAACCTCCCAACGCGCGATGCTGGTCTGAATTACACCTCCACGCAAACCCACTGATGTCACCAGGCGATATCCTCAGCTGGAGCAACCTGGCACAAGGCCACCCCAGCAGTGAAGTCACCACAACGGACGCCATCTGAGGAGCTGGCACCGTGTCTGTACCGAGTTTGGGGGGCTGTAAATCAGCTTTGACTCTGTTACTAGAGCCGCTGGGCCAAATCCTGCCTTCAGCCACCTCGTTTCGTTGGCACCGGTGGGGCTGCCTCGGTCCCCTGATTTTACCAATTGTTCTTCCCACAGCACAGTGGCAGTAAAACTTTTTAAAAGGGACCAGAACAACCCTGGGAGAACTACTAAAAAATGCTCATAAAATACTACAGCATCAGCAGTTGGGAGTTATAATTCCGATGGAAAGACAAGTTTCTTACTGCGTAAGGACTAGGAACAGGGCTGGCAGTATTTCACTGCTTGTGTACCTGAAACGCCCGCTGGCTTTAATGAGTCCTCCGGCACCCCGAGGGAAAGCGAGTTCAGGTTTATCATTTAAATGGAAAATTAAAAATTACTGTAGTTTAGAAATTCTGAATTCTGGTGCTTACAATTTAGTGGTGTTCAACTACTTTTGTATCGGTGTTTTAACAGCAATTCCATTCTGTAATGCCACGAATGATAATCATTCGCCACTAACAGGAGTCGGTTCCTAATCGTGTCTGTTCTACCCACGTGCTCGATGCCAAGCTGCTCCTCCCCTGGTTCTCAAAGTTAAAACTTACTGCTTCTACCGCTCAAAATATTCTGAACATTTTAATCTTGCCACTTTTATTTGTTTATTACTGTGCAGTAATTATAATCCCACAGAGACTTTTTAGATGTTTAATAAAGAGTACTGCACATCACTTTTCCTGAAGCTTGTGTGGCACTATAAACATCATGCTGAGTTTAAGTTCCCTTTCTGACCATATCCTTAAAAAAATCCAGCATTTGTTAAGAGAAAGGAGGGGATTTTTTTTTTCTTTTTTAACAAAAAGAAATAGAAAGAAAGAAAAAAAGAAGTAACTTTAGCCTCACAATCTGCTAGCTACATAAAGCAGTAAATGGTCAGTTGAGACAGGGAAAAACCAGAACTGCTGGAGATTGGTTGTTTCCTTTTGGAGGAAACAATAAATGTGCCCACTTGTATTTTAACAACATTACTACTGGGCCCCCTAATTACACAAATATACTTGTAATAAACTGCAGAAGAGAAGAGCTGAAAAAGAATCATTCAGCACAGATCTTTCTCTTCAACTCAAAAAGAAGCTTTTCAGTAACCACTCTCTTAAACCTTGGCCCAAATCAGAAGATGAAGATATTTCAGCACTATGTGATGAATCATTTGTCTCCCGAGACAGGTGAAAAGGAGCAGCTAATCGGACATGTGGTGCAAAACTTCTCTCGTTGTGTGAACGCAGCTTTGACCTCTGCATACAACAGTTCCTGCAACTCAGTGGCATGCATTCTAATCAAATTACAGCAATATTAGACTCCATATCCACAAAAATCTCTGACCGTTATGCTACATTAAAACCCGACACAGGGAATACAGAAATACATGAAAGAATCCAGAACGATGCAGGAACACGTTCAAGCAAACCTCAAATATTTTTTTAGAAAACAGTAACTGTCGTTTTGCTCATTAGTCCACAACGGTGAGATGAGAGCTGTTTCACTGAAAATATTACAGACTAGGGGAAAAATCTAAGTCAGTGTGTCTAATACTCTGAAAGTCTTTCCTCCCCGTATGGGCAGTTGTAGTCCAGCAACTGAGAGTAGTGACTGGAAGGCAAGAGACCGAGCTGGAGAAGAACGATCTGTGTTCCTGCTCCTTGAGGGACACTTTCATAAACGCCATACTCTCATTTCTCTGCTATTTTTAATGGTTGCACGCAGCAGGACGTGAACTGCGTTCCCTTCATTCATACAAAACCGATGTGAGGACACGAGGGTGTATTACAACAGCTGATCTTTTACCCCAGAACTGCAATTGCAAAATTGTGTTTGAAGACACAAAAAAAACCCAAAACAAAACAGAAAATGCTGTTGTTAGGGGCTGACTCAGGAGGCCTGGATGGCCCAACCCTAGCGAGAGGCCCAGAGTCAGGAATCCAGCCCTGCGATCCGCAGCGTGGTATGCAGGGCTAGGTGCTGCTGATGTCACCGATGGGCTTATCTCGTACCGAAAAAAGAATTCCTCTTGTATAATAGGGATTGTGGGTGGGAATTAAACTGAAAATAAATCTTCTCCTAACCTTCAGATGCTCTTATGCCTGGGGCGTTGGCCACCAACATTTAAAGTGTAAAGGGGACACATGCACACACTCTATACGTGCATATATATTTACATATATATATATATGTCTTCCTGAGGACATTTCTGAAATAATAGTTTAAACTTGCCATCATTCTAGGACACTAGCATTTTACATCTACCAACAGAAATACATGTGGATGTCATCAACTTAGAGGTCTTTAATATTCATAGTTCTCAGGCCTATATACCAAATTATTAAAAGAATAAGCAGTCCCCTGCCTGTTTCTCCATAAAAATAAATGTCTTGCACAGCGAACATTCCTAGAAAGCAAGAAGATCGTACGCACAAGCTACGAGGCAAAAAGACAGCGAGTGGCTGCGCGGCGGTCGGCAGCGAGGGTCGCTGCCGGGCAATGACCTCCTCTCCAGTTCCCATGTCTCAACGCAGGAGGCTGTGCTCCGTGCCCCACCTGATCTCTGGCAGCACAGAGGAAACATGATGATCTCAAAGAAAAATGTGAAATAGGTCACGAAGTCCCACTTTCAGGAGAAAGGGCACCCTGGAGTATCTTTTTAGGCAGTAACTGAGGTCTCTAATCATTATTTCCCAAAATGTTTCCTCCCATTCCTCCAAACACTATTTCTATCTAATAATCCTGGCTTTTAAACTGTGTTACTATCACTGGACCTCCCACATACGGAACACCTGAAAAACACGCGATAGATGCAACAGCAAGGATGCAAGACGAGCTCTGCTCTTGCAGGGATTTCCCCTCCAGGGCAGATGGACCTTTCCCCTGAATAGTCTGTTGCCCCCTAATCTCCCAGCGCTTGCCTGACCGAGAAAGGCGCAGATGTTTGTTATTGCATAGACAAGCTCAAAAGGTCCAGCCGATTGCGGTCTTATGGCACAGCTCGGAGTGTATACATTCCAAGTTGAAATTTTGCTGATTACAATCAAAGGCTGAGATTCTTATCTGATGGCCACATGTCTGATATCGACTGGTTATTTTGTAATATCCCACAAACTACTTTCTCAACAAAACCAGAATCTGGGATTTCAGCTAAGAAATCCAGCAAGTCATATGGTTTCAAACCTGGAAAACTGGTTCTTGAATTATTTCCTTTTATCACGGTAAACCACAAAAAAGGCTCAATTCCCTGTGCCTGTGACTCCTGCCCTGTTCCTCCCAGAAAGCCTGTGCAGGTGTAGACCCAAACTCTGGAATATTTGGGGGGGATGCTGGTATTGTTGTGGCAATACAATATTAAAGGAGGATTAATTAGATTTATGTTATTTATTTGGGCAGCTGTTCAGTAGATGAAAGGAAGTCTAATGCAAATGAAATGAATAAGCCTTCAGAGGCCAATGTGCAGTCACTTCGCCACTCCTGTCCCTTAGCACGGCTGGTGCAGAAACGGGCACATTCCTTTGACAAAAATGAGGCATTTGAAGATTCCATCAGCTGAACTTGCTCTTTCAAGTGTTGCCAGTAGATGCACAATATATACATGTGCTTTTAAAAGACTTTTATTTTGAACTCAAGATGTGAATCTATGGTATTAAGGAAAGCAGAACAATCCTTTATTTAGCTGCACCTGCACCTTAATGCCTAATGAGTTTAGTCTGATGGAATCCAGACCTCAGGAAGGATTATAAATTCTCATTTGATTTCATTTACTTCTAAAATACCTTAAACCAGCTGTACCAGTCTAGAATCCAGTCCTTCTTTCTGTATCAGTTTTGCAAATGTTGTTGAATCTTTTGCTGTATTAAGTAACTTTATGCTATATAATAATACACCAATAGTAATAAGGAACAGAAGGAACTTGAAAAAATCATGTAGAGGAAGATAATTAGCAGCATATAAGCTTGAAAAGCATCAGTTTACGAGCACAACTTTCATAAAGTTCTTCATGCTCTGGAAGCAAGGTTTGGAAAAAACTGAAACTAAGTTGGTAGGCAATATCCTCTCTCGCCGCCCCATGGAAGGCAGAGGAGTCCGGCCTTGCAATCGGTGGATGAACGCGCTCTCCAGGGCATTAGTGGTACGTTTAGCCATTTCTGTCTGTTTTGTATAAACACATCAGAGACAGTTGGGCAGTGACCTTCCCAAGATTACTGACTCAGGCTGTTTATTATGAACGGTATCTAATTTATCAAATACATTTGAAGCCTTCTTAGTCTGCCCCATGGAATGCAAGAGCATCATTTGATGCTGTCGCATCTCTGCTTGATCAAATCATTGCGTTGAAGAGTTATTATATCACGATTTGGTTTTGCTTTGCATGTCTTCTGCACATGCTTTCTTGCAGATCAAGGTGCCTGTGCTGCAGGCTCCCAGCTTCCTTCCCTTGTACAGATAGTGGGGTGTGAGTAGACACCCTCAGAAGAGCAGGGAAGCTAGCAGTGCTGCTGCCCTCGCCCTCCGAGGATGAGCACCCTTCCAGGCTACCAGTCACTAGTGGGTGTCTTCCTTTACCTGATGTTAGGTTAGAGCTGGCGAAAAACATTTCAGGGAAACCTTCTTGCCTTCCCCCGATCTGAAATTTGGTCCAAGCTGAAGAACAACTGTTTCACACTTGGAAGCTTTCAAGGATGACCTGGATCTTTTTATTCCAAAATTTGCATTTCATCCCAAATAGCCCATTTTAGGTTTCCCTGTAGTAGTCTCTCGTGCCGCCTCTTATCTTCCCTAGCAGAATACACATTATTGCTGACCAGATCTGTTCAGCCACTTGTCTCTCCTTCCTTGGGCCTGGGGATGTGTTTCCATTTGCTCAGCACTATGTGTACAAGCAGACAGGGCAGACTGCTGGTTTTTGCATCAGTGATTTTCTGAGAGGCCTCCAGCCTCAGAGCAGGTTGCAGGAAGCACCTTGGGCCCCATTTGTCTGCTGGTTGGACTGGGGGATTATTTTTCTCAATGAACCATATTGTCACTAACTTTTCTCCCTCTTTGTGCTCTGCAACCTCCTCCTCCTTGAGACACCCATCACCCTGCTTTCTCCTCTAGACCCTTTCTCTGCTGTGGCTGCCACCTCGGTCTCCACCATCCTGACCCTCGTCCCTGATTCCTCCTCCCCTGGCTGCCACTATCTCCTTGTCCCTTGGATGCACTGGCAGAATGTGTGACTTGGAGTTCACACCTAACGCTGGCCCAGCTTCCCCGTGAAGTTAGCCTCACCAGGTACAACTCTCCGATTTCACTGCACCAGGAAAGCAGCCTTGCTGTCCCCCAAATTACAGAGGGAGAGAGAGAGCAGCGTAATGTAGCAGTCATCTCTGTCCAAAGAGGGAAAAGAAAAATGTATTCCTGCATCTTCACACACCTCCCACAGCTGCATCCAGAGGATTTAGGGTTTAGGGGATATATTAGACAGCAGCGCGCCTCTGCTCTTAGGCTGCATTATTCTATGCTACGCATTACGGTGCAGACAAAGAAAAGAAATCAGCAGTAATGATGATGATCTACCTGTCATTTTGGTCACTGCTCAGTTTGACTACAGGGACGTTTTTAGAGGAGGGTGTAGTGAAGAGCTAAGATTGCCTTTGGTGGGCAGGAAGCTTTGCAGCTGCCTCAGCCTGCCCAGTGCAGCCCCCGGCTCCGCGCTGCTGTCCAGGTGCATCCCGCGCTTTCAGATACACAGAGAGAAGCAACACCCCGACCTGTCGGTGGTGCAGTCTGTCGAGGGCAAATACCAGCCTCAGTTAACCCCGCTCCCAGTGACCCCACGGGAGCTTGAGACATTTCGTGATGGCCACAACTCTGGCCAGTTGGGAGGACGTAGGAGGAGCCACGTTTTGCAGCATCCCCAGTTTGCCTCTCTGTCTCTCTGGAAAAATGCCACCCCCGAGGTGCTGGGAAAAGGAGAGCTGCTGGGGGCAAATCCCCAGGTCAGCACTGTCCTGAGCTCCCCCTTCCCAGTGAAGGGGCGAAGAGAAACAAGATTGGAGAGGCTGATGAGGGGAGGCCCTGCAGGAGATTTCCTTGTATCGGATTCCTGGAAGATGAAGGTAGAAATAGAGGGAGTCTGTCTAAAGGAACAACTTCATGAACTCCCATTTATTTCTTTCCCCTGTCAGCCCCCCATTTCTCCATTCCTTCGCACACCCCAAATCCCACAGCCATCCTAAGTGCGTTACAGCAGCTGCAGATGGATTGCAGCACTATGTGCTGCCGTGTTTCACATGCTAAGGCTGTGAATAAGGTATTCTGAAGAAACACAACTCCTCCCTGCTTATTTAACTTTGCTCTCCCTAGATACACATACAGACACTGCAAACTCAGCATCAGGATTCGCACCATGCTCGGTCTGTTTACTATTAGGAGAGTTTCGTGTTCACAGAGCAGTCCCACGTGTAAATTTTTCACAATACCTTTCATCTAGTCTGGCTCTGATTTCAGCAGAGAAACCACAGCGTAAGCAGGTACTGATCAGGGCACACTCGGAAAAGAAAATGGATTACCTGTGCATAACCTGCCCAGATATTTCACGGATGGTCTTTAAGGAGAAATAGTTTTACCATCCAGCATTGCCTTAAAGTGCCTGCGAAGAAATCCCGGCAGGGGATTGCCTCTAAATGCAGAAGGCAGCACGCACGCTTCTCTCTGTCCTTACCCTCCCAATTATTATGTTTCCCCTTTGCCATCTACCATCCTAAGGAATTTTAACTTAAAAGTCTCCTGGGTGACACATGGAGCGAGAGGATGTGGTGACTCGCAGCATCCTCTCATCCACCTCCGCGCTCCTTGGGACGGCTCCCAGGGACGCAGGTGGCTCCGCGCCGCTCTCCGCAGCCCTGCCTGACGCGGGTGCGACGCTAACCCCGACACCGGGAGAACACCAGAAAGGGCGCAGGCACTTTGTTAGACAAATACCAATTTCTGCCCTGGGCAGTCCTTGCTAGCTGAAGTTCAATTTAGTCAGGAAGAACTTGCTGCTGCTTCAGAGATAATTAAACCCATCTTCCCTCAGCCCGCTGTTTGTACACGCACAATGATACCATTGTTCAGTCATGCAACACATATGCTGACATTAAAGTGTTTAATCTTGTAGTACAGTATTCCATTATTTTTTGGACATCTGTACATGATAGAAAGGGTACGTATTAAGGGATTTGTTGACAAAGAAATGGCTAATGCTGATACATGTGTGGACTGAAAGGATCTTTCCAAGTTGTGTTCAGCAGTAGGGAGAGTGCTCCTTCCCAGGCCCGAAGCCTGGCACAGATGTGATATGCACTGTTGCTATTACCACTTTTCAATTTATAACAAGGAGTCAGTGTTCAGAAGAATTTTGGAAGCTCCCTGCTGGGTTTGTGGCTAGGTGGTCTTGCTGGCAACACCACCTTCATGCTGAAAGCTGAAAAAATGAAGTGATGGCTAAAGGAAGAATATTAACTCCAGAGGGCTTTTTTTTTTTTCCCCCTTTCGAAGCAAAAATGCTTACCCCAGATCGCTTTGCAGAATGAGCACTAAAGAATTTCGAACCCCCTGTTTCTGACCTCTGGGGTTGGGGATCAGGATTTATGGAGCCTGGTTTTCATCTCATGTGAAATTAATGTATTAGTCCTGCTTTCCACCCATAGACGGGGCAGGACTTTGCCCTGCCACACACTGAACTTACCATGCAAGAAATAGCTTATCACCTTCACCTCCCTTTACCCGACTGTAAAATGGGTACATGAGCACCGAGCATCTGGGTGCAGGTTCCATTCTGCTGAGCGCTGCCTTGGCTCAGAGCAGCCCCTTCTGCAAAGGGCGGACGGGGACAAGACCATCAGGACAGAGCTTCGGTCCGTGAGCCCAGACCCCCCTGAGCGCCTGGGGGTCCCGGGCCTGTGGCTGAAGGACAGACTGGGTTTTCAGAAGCGGCAGGATGGCGGCAGTCCCTGACAATAGGATGCATTAATGACTTATAGAAAAACCACAGACTATTTTTCTAGTAAGCTTATCTTGCAGACCAAAATTATGGGAGCATTTGTTTTTCCCTAGGTTTCTCCAAAAACCTGCAGTAGCTTAGAGATGATTTGGAGAGCTGCAACTGTCCAATGTAAAAAAGCCCTCCAAATGCTGTTTTTATCACTCTTTAAAAAAAAAAATCCCATCACACAACCCAGGACATTTGCTCTACTCCATTTATAGGACTCCCAATTTATATTCTTTAACTATTTCTTCAAATATTTCTTTAACTGCTCCTTTAGCTGCCTAATATCAGCATGTAAATCTTGTAGCCGAGAGGACGAAGCAAATGAAAACCAATCACAGAGCTGCGCATTCCCAAATTCCTGCCATTATAAATTTACTGCCACTGCCCCTGTAACTCTCGCTGTCAAGCACAATGAGGAGGGGAACATGTGCCTTAGCAGACCGTGGCCTGGCATGGCATTATTGCAATCTTTATTATACTCCCCCTCTTCCTCAGAAAAGTATAAGGACTGACCTTGCACTTCTTGCTAAATCGGGAATCCCGCTGAGCCCAATAGGCTCTTTCAGCTGTGGAGACCGCTGGATCCTTCCCCTAATTGGTTTTCTCCTCCTTGAACTTCACTAGCATAAGAAGAAAAGGCTTATATTTCATAAGTGACATGGTTTTATCCACCAATTTAGAGACAAAGAAGTGCAATTTATAGAGGGAACATTTAATGCCTCTTAATTAGCATCCCATCAAGAGGTCTCAAATTTGGCATCCTGAAAATTTAGAGCGCAGTTTCACAACCGCCGCAAGCCCAGAGTCCAAGGGGTGGCCCTGTGCTGGGAGGTCCCCGGTCCCCCTCCTGCCACCGCTGCTCTTGGGCCACCACAGTGAGCTGGGTGAGGAGGGGATCCACCTGAAACCTCATCTGGGGAAAGGAAAATTATTTTTCAGTTGATTCCATTTCCCAAGGGAGACAGCAGGGTGAAGCAGTAGACAGGACCTTCCCTTTGAAAGCAGTAATGTACGCAAGCTAAAAATGCTCGTGGACCCCAGGTGGAGCTGGTGGTCCCAGGGCAGGCGATTTCTAGGAATCTCGTGCTCTACACTGAAGTGATGCAAGAGAGTTTCTGAAGTTTTAGCTTGGATCTCTAGGGGCGGTGATGGAGAGAATTAAAGGTAATTTTTCTAGGAAAATTCAAACAAGATTTTGCGCTGCTGGGTGAAAACAGTGTAGCTCAAAGTGTAGTTCGCCCTTTCATGAAAACACTTAGGCTTAAATCCAAGGACAAGCCAGCCGGCCCTCAGCCATCTCTGAAGAAATAGCGCTTATTTTCTGCAGGTATCAGAGGCAAAGCAAATAAAGACTTTCCTACCCACTAAACTCACCTACATGACTTCTTCAGTCCCTGGGGCCAGGCAGGCACAGGTAGGCTCTGAAAACCTGTTAGACCTTGATGCTGGAGTGTGGCAGATTTTTTTTTGGCATCCAAATCTCTGAGGGGTTTCGCAGGCAACTGCTGATGGCTCTGCAGTCGAGTCTCCTGCCTGGCCGAGAGGCTGAGGCGAGGGGGTGTTGTCTTTTGGAATCTATTTTCCTTTGACTTATCTTTCAGTCTCAGGAATTCAGGACCTTTAATCTATTTGAGATTAAAGTCCTTTACAAATCCCTTCTGGCCTTTTTTGGGAGTAAAGAAGTTACAGGCATCCTACTGCACATTCCTTTTGGTGCTTTTTTTCATTGTAAATGAGACAAGTAGCACTTTAATTGTTGTGAGCACTACAATAAATGAGACAACTACTCTTAAAGTGCCTTATAAAAACAATTAATGTATTATCAGGTGAAAGTGTTAACAGGAAAATTTAAGTTTTTATTTGTTTAAATATTGAAAATATATTCCAAGTGCATCACCCAAATGTGCCAGGGAGGAGGAGGTATGGAATTACCAAGGCTTTTCCAGTTTGGCAGCCTGAGCACAGAATCTATTCATCTGGTGTTTCCTTTGCTTGAGAAAAAGAGATTTTTTACATCTTCAGATAACTAGAGCGTAAAAATATTTAGGTAGGTAGATTGGCAAAAGTAAGGCCTCTCATAAAATCCATTGAAATTAGTGGAAATATTTCTATTGACTTCGCTGGGGTTTGGATTAGCTCTTTAACGCTTCTGTAATAATTATTTTTTAACACAGTCATTCCTGGAAAATTATTGCTGTGATTCACTGGTCCTTTGCTTGACATATGGAGTTAGTGATTGACATTGCGCTACTGCGCTCGGTACTAAGGCTAAAAAGGGAGGGTTTCTTGGTATGTGTAGAGAGAAATAATAACTACTGCAAGCTATGTCTCAACATAATCTTTGCTGTCATGTATCATGCCTTGCCTACCATCAATCCGTGTTACAGAACCAGTGGTCCAACCAGTGTTTACAGAATCAGCTCAGGTCGGCTTTTCACTTACCAGCAGTGATTTACAAAGAAGCTGAAAATAGTTGGGGCTCTTATTTCTAGTCTCAACATATTTGTGAAAATGACCAAACATGGGATCAGTTCAAGTTTCCCAGCTTTATGCTGATGTGTCATTTGCTTTAGAAGTTTGGGTACCCTGGGGTGTTAAACCAGGATCACAAGCTTTTCTGTCCAACATTACTTTTTTAGTATTGGTTTCAATTGTATTGCTCTAAGTTCTAGATGTCAACAACTACACTTTTTCATCCCTGCATCTTAATGTTTTCAAGTTTTGTATCTGAATAGTACACTTTAGGGCACGTCAAAACAAGTACCAAGTATTTGTTGACATTTTATCTCCAGCTTTCTCATATTTTTGGATCTGATACCTGGCTACTTCACACCCGAGCACATGTATCCATCCTGTTTTCTTTTAACCATCCCTGTTGTTGCACAACTATGCCATCCTGCCTCCTCTTGCATCACCATAATGCCACAACAGAGTCGGTTTGGAGAGACAAAAGACTTCAGAGAGATCAGAGCCCTATCTGTATCAGATAGACGAGTGCAGTCTGTGCAGCATTCAGATTGTGGACAGATAGTCAAGGCCAGACTTTCAGAGATGCTGAGCTTACTTGCATATTTGCAACAGAGGTGTGGCAAATTTACTGATAACCGCTAACCTAAGATACGTGCTTGTTTTGGTTGGATCACCTTAATTGTCCTGCACACTTTTTGGTGTCTTGCTTATTTTCTCATGAATCTGTTGTCTGCCTCCATCCTACAGCTCCTGAAGTCCCATGGTCTCGACCTTTCCTTTCCCAAAGGACTGTGCCAAAGGGAGAGTCCGATGATCTCCATCTACCATAGCTATGATTTAAGTGCCACACTCACCATGCCCAAGAGTTATTTTGCACCAGCAGATTTTGAGCCATGTGTTAAATTAGGTCATAATTTGTCTACAGTGGTTGTGCCTCCAAAATGCGATGCCACTTCTAGAAATGAGGAGGGGCACGCATTTACACATTCATCACCTGTGAGTGACTTTGGGTTGTTTCTTTAGGAGAGGAAATCCATTGTTTTCCCACAGCTAAGGCACACAGTCTGTTTCATAGCAGAATTATTTTTCAAGGGTGTTCTTCCTTTTCACATTTTACAACCTTTGATTGCACATCCAGAGCTTTGGCTTCCTCTCCAAGCAGCTGCCTTGCCAAGGCATTTGAATTGTGGCAGTTTCTGAGCTGGAATTTCCAGTGTTTGAAATTAGGAACTGGGCTAAAACCATTCACCAAAAGCCTTTGGGTAGTAGTGATTTGTAAGAACTATGAACCTGGGACAAACATGAGTTCAAGTTCTTCGGGCAGAAGGGCTGTTAAGTATACCCAGCAAATATTGATATTGCTTGATGACTTTTAAGGGAACATTTAACACATAACGGCTGACAAACTGAGATTAAGTCCTTCAAGAATGAGCAAAAGGTTCTCATTATGGTATGTTGTGTCAATAGGGATCACGGATTTTATAGAGCTAACGGAGAAACTACAGTCATATTCAAAGAGCTGTAGCAATTCTCTTGAATGTTTCGGTGAACACTTAAAATACCACTCTCCCTGCCCCCCTTTTTTATTTTTAAAAACACCCCCTCCGCCCCGTTCAAACTCCTCAGGTAATTAATTGGAAACGACCCAGTTGCAGTATTGTTAAAGGTCTGACTAACACCCATCAAACCCAGGAAACTCAGACTTCTTGAGCACTCCCCTGCTTACCTCGTGCTGTTGTGCTTAAGGTATTTCTGGGGTCTACAAAAAGTGCACGATCCTATATACTGTACCATATGTTCACAAATACCGACGCACAGCAGCATGAATTAAGGATAGGATTTCAGCCTTCATAATGAAGAGTCTTGCTTTTATAAGTTCAAGTCAGACCCTTAACGTTATTTTAACATAGATTTTGGTGTTTAATTATGTAATAAGATTTACTGCAGTCATCTAACAGATGTTGATTCAGGGTCAGTGTTTCTCATAAATTAGTTCTGAAAGGATTTGTTACTTCTGGGTCAGCAGATAGGTCCAGAGTGCAAAGAAAAAGGGGAAAAACAATAAACACTGAGTTGAAGGGTTTCTTGGGATTCTTTCTTCAGTTACATATCCACATATTTTCATGATCTTAATGACTATAGCCACAGGAATGTTTGCTTTAACACTAAAGATGGCTCAGGCCAAAACCCTATATCCAAACATCTGCAAAGCATGGGAAAGTTCAAACTTTGGGGCTCTTTATTTTATGACCCTGGCTGTTAATTCTTCATTCTAATATGACATATTTTTTCTAGGGCTCTGCAGTGGGAATCACTGTGAACTCTAGCAGCACCCGAAAAAGTTTCATCTTCATGTGTTTGTTGTCAGACTTTGTGTATGAAGTGCAGCTAAAGACCGGTGTTGGCCGATGTGGTTGTCATCACATATGTACACTGAAAAGCTGCACCCACCTTCCTTTGAAAATTCAGCCTTCCCATGTCTTTGGAAGCAAATCATATTGGTACATCCTACTGCTAGACCTCTCTATAATACACCCTGCTGGTGATGTTATCCGTAATATAAGTAAAACCACGCAACATTATATTCATTCTTCTATAGTTGTGGTTAAAAGAGCTATTCCATATTAAAATTTTTTTCCCTCCCCTCTATAATTTAGGTGCAGACAAATTCCTTTGAGACTGAAATCATACTCTTTATATCTTATTCTGCTGAGAATACTGCGGAGGAAAGGGATTGAGGCACATTTAATAGTGTTGCTAGCCCTTACGGGGCAGTTTTAGCCTGCCAAGTGTTTTACAAACACTGGTGAATATTCACAATATTCCCCCACTTCAGGGTATGAGAGACCGAGTGATCTTCCTGGGGCTGTACGAGATGTTATAGCTAGAGGTGCAGCTATAACTTTGTTCATTCAGCGCACGCTAAGACTGCTCAACCTATAAAACCATTTGCTGACCTTAATCGCCTTTGTCTTGGAAAGTTTAGGGGTTTCACACCTAAACAACTCCTCTAAGATGAATCCCAGCTATTAGTAAGAGCTCTGAAGCATTTCCCTGAACAGCAATCATACAGTGGCAAACTGTGAGCCCTGGACTCCTTGCAGAAGTAATGTGCGAGAGGAGGAAGAGCCCGCGGCCAGCTGCTGAATCTCGGCCAGCAAAGCAGCGCTGAACCTGCTCCGTGGAAGCGCTTGGACACAGCCCGGTTCCCGGAGGCTCCCCACGCTCCGTCCCTGCCACGGGGGAGGCCCGCGCAAGTGCTGATATACATTTGTACCGTGCAGCGCTGTAAATTTAAATAGCACTTTCCAGACTCGGGCTTGAAACTCCTCTTTTTCAGGAGTAATTCCATTTAAGTCAATGGATTTACACAATGGATTTACTGCTGCCAGAAGAGAATCAGGCCTGTAGAAAGACACACATTCTTTGCCAAGAAAATCTCAGAGCTAACTACTTGAATTGTGCAGTCGAGCTGCAGGGAGGTCAAGTGGACAGACGACGGGACTGGGACATACGGGAAGTCCCTGGTTCAAACTTCAGCTCTTAAAATGTCGTACGATGTGACCTCTGGCGAGTCAGTTCATCCCTTATACCTCTCTTTCCCCATTTTCCTTTGTCCAACTTGTCTATTTAACTTGGAATTTATTCCAAGAAGGGTGCTTCACTTCATGCGCTGGGATGGGGCGCTGACACCTCTCCTCCCCCTTGCTGGAGGACAGTCTCGAAATCTTTGTGTCCTCACAACACTTACCCTCAGCTTCAATATCCACAAGCAGTGTTACACCAGACCATCAGCTGTCCGTCAGAATGACAGCGGATCTGTCACTCGGTGGGATAACGCACCGTCCTAACACTGTCTTGGGAGGACTCTGGCACTTCTTGTTATTTCGTGGTCATGGTTGGGAGGTGGAAGGAGGTCCTTGCTTTGAACATTTGCTTCACAGCCCTGATCGCTAAAGATGCTTTAAGATAGAAGCTTCAACCCTTCAAAGCGGGGCTCTGGGTCTGTGATGAATTCAGCTGGCACCAATGTGGGTCACCAGTATGAAAAGCCTCAAGGACTGGAATTTGTGTGTATATGTGTGCGGGTATGCGCGCGCGCGTGTGTAATTTTCAGAAGCAGAGTCCGGCCAAGAACCAGCACTCCTGAAAAGCCCCATCTGTTTCTTTCAGCTCCTTCCCGCAGCAGCTTGGTCGTTATCAGTGGCAAATGTCCAGAGTCACTTGTCAAGCACGAAGCTGCCAAAAATCATTAAAACACAACGGTCACCCACACCCTGTACCAGCCAGCTGTAAAACTGTTTCAAAGAGAGTCTGATAAACACATATATGCTTATAATAGCCCAGATAGAGTCATGTATTTCCTACGTGCTTTAATGAACCGAACAACAGCATGAGATGCTGCAATCAGATATTCTTGCCCTTTTCTGTTGTGGCAACTCACAAGCTTGTTTGATGGCAAGGGGAAAGGGAACAAAGCAGGTGGCTAATGGGCTGTTTTTCTGTTTCAGTGGAGCATGACAGAGAGTTTCACCATCAGCGCTGCCACTACCGAGAGTTCAGGTTTGATCTCTCCAGAATCCCAGAGGGGGAAGCGGTGACGGCTGCCGAGTTCAGGATATATAAGGATTACATCCGCGAACGCTTCGATAATGAAACGTTCCAGATTAGTGTCTACCAGGTACTCCAGGAGCACCCTGGAAGGTGAGTGACCCACAGGGAAATCCTGATGAAAGCACAAGCACAGTATGTTCCTTCGGAGAGTTATGCCCAATACTTTTAGAAACACTGGTGCCATCAGCAAAACTGGCTGAAGAGCTGGGTTTAGGCATCAGGGTTGTACGGCGAAATCTCAGTCAATGCTAATGCGGAGGGCACGTAGCTGCCTTGTGTGGGCAGCCACCGAGGGCATGGGGAGAAGGTGCCCTGTGAGCCTCCAACGCCCCAAGGAGCATCCCCAGCGCTGTCGCTCTTGTCCCTGGGAGCACTCAGTAGCTGAGGAGCCACCAAGCCTGGCCGTGTGCTAGTGCAGGAAAAGATCATAAACTCAGAGTATTTCAAGATTTCTGTAAGACCTACCCTCTTCCTCCTGCTGCTTATGGATCCTGAGGTGGCAAAACCACATCCGAATGCTTTCTTTCTAATTGTAGCTTAATTACTAGCCTTTATTACCGAAGGCGTTCAAGATCCCTAATTAACAAAGACAGATGACACCATGCTTTTTATATTGACTGATTGTTTTGCGTGTGCAAAACTACAAGATGAGCTATTAAATCCATTCCAAGCAATTATTAATGTATGCCAAGCTCCCTGACAAATCCTCCAGGGAACTTGAATAAGAACATATGTTCAATTTTCTCATCTGTTTTTAGTTCCAATTAATCAGCAATCCCAAACCAGTTATCAAAGACACTTAGTTTCATTTGCACGTATTTCTTTTACATACAAATCCTACCAAAAGTGAGATTGCATTTATTTACATGAAAAGTATTTACAGTCACACGCTAGTCAGAAATTATTCTTTAGGACTACTAAATATGGGGTAATAATACTACAGCCCTAATTTAGGTTTATGAAAAGAGAAACACTAGGGATTTAAAAAGGGGAAAGTCCAAAAGGGTAAGAAAAAAAAAGTGTAATCAGGACTCTTGCTTTATATTTTTATAAGAGCTAATAAAAATGCAGAAAAAAATTGAAATATGACAGGAAACCTTATCAACATTTTTAAATGGTGAGAATTTCTACCGGCTTTGCTGCATGGTAGAAGTATTTAACCACTGGTGTGTTTTCTTCCACATCTGAAATTCTAATTTTATGGCTTAAAACTCATGGTTCTCCTGGCATTTCTAATGACACAATTATTTGCAGGGACTATGCTAATATTAATCTATTTTTATCAAACAATGATAATTCAAAATATATATTTTAACGAGGCTTTCTTAAAGGAGAAGGCAACAAGCCACAAATGTGCATAGGACCCATTGGATGTCCTGCTTACCGTAAGCATTTACGTTTATTCCATCTTAGGCCCTTCCAGAGATAGAAGGCTCCCTTTGCTGTATTTCTTGAGTAGATTATTTAGGTACAAGCCTGCAGGGATGAATTTTCACTCTGGGGAAGAGCAGGGACAAGAGACGTGTTGGCAGATGAAGAGGCCCTAACCAGTGTGCCAGGGCATTAGGGGATTGCCAGAAACCTGTTCTTGGAGTAAATGTCCTTCCTCATCAGATGCCAGGGAAGTTCTCCTTCAGATCCTGATGAGCGAGGTAGGTGCCCACTAGGAATCTTACTGACAGAGTTAGGATGACACTTATTAACTTAATTTTACAATGATACATCCACAGGTTTGTTAAAACTACGTTTAGAGAGGGCTGCAAGGTACCCACTGGGGATAGTTATGTGTGGAGCAGCAAGTGTTTCTGCAAACTGTCTCCTTCACGAACTCTTATTCCTAAAGGAAAAAATGTATGCAAAGGGCAGGCATATACATGAACTGGCTGGAAGAGGTGAGGAATCTTGCTAATTATACAGATGTTCCAGCTACAAGACTAGATGCAATTTCACTGCATCATATTCACCACAGGAACACTATTTTTAACGAGTGTTCGTGCGTATTCACCCTTTGCATACATTTTGGCACAGGCGATGGTGAGTTTTGAACAGTTTGTCCTGAAAAAATATTCCTGTTGGTTTGGATTGACCAAAGGTAAAAATATTGTCACTAACATTTGTAAAAATATTTGCTCTTTTTCTGCATTTTTCCACTGACATTTTCCAACCGGCTCTGTCACGGACCAGTCATCCAAGTCAGTGTGTCATTGGGCAAGTGGAGAAAGAAAACAAACTCTCTCCAACGTTGATCAAAAAACACCCATTCACTTTGATGCTTCCTTGGCTGTTTGTCTCATCCTGAGCGGGAAGTCAGACCCATCTGACGTTGTTAGCAACAAGGGCAAAACAAAGCCAAACCCTCCCCCCCACGCAGGCAAGAAAACCTTTGCTCGCATTTGGCTTTGTAGATTCCTCTCCCTAGAGCACGGCAGGTACAATGGCCAACGAAAAACCAAACGGTTTTCCCTCTCCCTGTGCTCTTATGGTGATACAACAGCAGTGGGATCTCCCAGGCGGTTGCTGGAATTGCCTTTCGGGATCTGAAACACCGGGTATTCTCCAGGCCCGTGCCCCGCTCCTGTTTAAGTGCACCAAGGCAGAGCAGCTCGGTGCCGGGCTCCCCAGAGGCAGCTGCAGCATCGTCTCTCCTTCATAACACACAGCAGAGATCAGGACAGCTTCGGGGGCCACAAAACCAGCACGGGATGCGGCTGGAAAGCCCAAGCTGAGGCTGACTGGAGATTTTTTTCCTTTGAGGGTGAAGAGACCATCAGATACACTGAAGGCTTGATTTTCAGTTAAACCTCAGATGAGCCTCCAGTTCGGAGGGTGTGATGGTGTGCCCTCAGTTCAAATAAACCATAAGTACGAGCAGTTCAACAATTAATGACTTGCTTTACGAGTTCAGACAGGTTGGCAGGTATCTAACCAGCAACATCTCTTGTCTGCAATTTATTCTCCGTGAAAAATACAGGCATAGGTCTTTCCAGACAAACAGATGCAACCCCAGCAGACTATTTCTGAAACCCTGCCCCTCAATAGTACCAACATTTGAACGCAGGGTGGAAGCTTTCCTCCATCTGCCTGCTCAGTCGTGGGCAGATAGACGCCTAACGACCCTGGCAGTAAAAATGAGAGCCCAGCCCCATGCTTTGTAGCAGACGATATGCCACTCCGGACTTTGACTAACTGAAATTATGTCTCTGTCAAATTGAAGATATTATTACAGGTGTTTATAGGAAAGCAGACTAAATGATCAAATATTCTTTCTGGCCTTTCCAAAACTGTGAATTCATTGCAAGGCAAGCTTTTCAAACTGGCAACATCTCCTTTATAAAAAGGCATGTACAGCATTCTTTAGGCACGAAGCATCAGTTATTCACTTTAAGCAAGCAAGTACATTCATGAACAAAAATGTTTCTAATATCATCAACACTGTGAAAACAGTTGATGTTTTGACTAATATAACATGTCTCAAAGCTTTCGTGTGCATAACTTAAAGTCCAGTGACTCATGTCCAACTTCTGTTTGGTCTTAATGGTTCACTCACCCAAAAGCCTGGGAAAGAGTTTTATAAAGCCAGCGACTGGCTTGAGAAGGGTGCTGAGCAGCAGGACGTCAAGTCCCTGTTTGTGGTCACAAACCCTGCTAGTGGGAACTAAATGTTGCCGTCAGGGAGCTGGGCACTGCTCAAGCCCCCGTTCTCCTCCCTCCGGGGTGCTGCGGGAAAGCAAAGCAGATTCCAGTGCTAGGGAGCGCACATCTCGGGGCACAAGGCTTGTTACAAGGTGTTGAAGGTCATTTATCACAGGCACCTACACAGGGAACATGTCAAAATAAAGCTTATGGGTATGAGCCTGAGAAAAATGAACTTTGATACTTTTACAGTAGAATCATGAAATAGTTTGTGAACTACTTTGCAAAAGAAATATCCATTACCCTCAGACTCTCCGCTATTGTTGTAAGCAATGGCCAAAGGAAGAATTTCAAAGGGACCTAAGTGCTGAAGAGACACGCAGGTATGTAGTGGGATTTCTAACAGCAGCTAAGCAGGTTGGATACCTACCTCCTCTTGCAGCTGATAGGAACTTGTGTATTTTCAAAAAGTACCCATGCAGTTCTGGGGCAGGTTATCAGTTGGGGCATCATCCTCAATTTATTAACCTGAAGCTGCAGAAAAATGCAGACTGTATAGATGCCCTCAACATCAGAGCTCGATCCTGCCCATCTGTCTGCACCTTCAGAAGCTAAAATACCTTGTCCCAGAGTTACATCTCCGATTTCATTGGACCCAGCACTTGCACTGTGGAGTAAATCCCAACCCCTTTGAAGTCGATGGGAGTTTTGTTACTGGAGAGAATAAAGCTAGGTACTTGACCAGCCTTTGGTAATTGAAATGTAGTTGCTACATGTTCACTTTGTGGCCGTTATGGATTTCACAGGCTTCAAAGGCAGGGAATGAGTCGAATGCTCATGTTACCAGCCCTACAGAAAAATAAGATCTTGCATGATGCATTCCTGGGTTTGACTTGCAGCTGGAACGCTTTAGTTTGTGCTTCAAACTACACCACTTCTGCACCCAGATCAAACCTGAGCCCCTCTCCAGACCCCTTTCTCCCATTCGTTGGGGTCTGTTTCCGTGTTGTGGGTTGAAACATGTAATTCTAGTAACTAAGAAAGGCTTAGGCCCACCCAACCCGCGAAGCAGATGTGCCTTCTTTTTGGAGCTTTTTTAAGTACCAGTGTGATCGTTCTAGGGGTGGTGCAGTAAAGAAGGGTATAGTTTGTTTTAACGTTGTGCCCCAGCACCATGACGGTATCTGCGAGTACTAACAACATCTAGAAGGGTACCGACAATAGCTTTGGGGTTTTTTTGTGACGTATCTGCGGGTCAGTTAATAACTGTATCATCTCTTAGCAAGTAGCAAGGGAACTTCAGCATGGAAACCCTGTAGCTCTCCAAGAACAGAGCTGCATCTAGTTATCTCTTTCAGACTATTCCTAAAAGCCACTGCAGCCTGCAAAACCTCTGACAAATCTTGAACTCACTTCGCAAGGCACAACTCTTCGCAGGCACTTGAGTAGCCGCAGGAGGCATTTTGCATACCCCAGTGGGCTCTTGCTCAGCTAAGTGATGCACTAATGAACAGCGATTCAATGCTGAATAGAAACAGCTGTATATAAAGTGTCAGAGATATGTATATAACCTCATTTCTCTCAGCACTGCTTTTACAAGAGGCTTCATATTTAGGAAACATGTTGCATCTCTCTGTAACAAACTCCCATTGCCACTTTTAATCAGGCTTTGAAACCTAGATCTTACCCTTCTCAAACACCACATAGGAAAGGGAGCACGACTACTAGAAACACATAAAACAGAATTAAGAATCTGCTGCAGTTTTAAAGTGAATTTAATTTCTCCCAAGATTCAACAAAATTTACGCAGATTGGTTTCACTACCAGTACAGCCAGTTTTCAGACCAGTCCCTGGAAACCACCTCCAGCACACTGTATTCCTGCTGCGGCCACCCCTGCACCTGGAGCAGACCCCGGGCTGTCTTTGGCTGGCGGCTCCTGCCCGGGGGCATGGGGAGGGTTTTCATCGGTGGGGAGGGAGAGGGAAGGGTAAGCAGGGGATCCCAGGCGCGCGGGGAAGGGAAGGTGTGGGAGGAGGGCTGCACCAGGTCTGTGTGCAGAGGGTGTTGCAAACGTGCCAGGGAGAGGCCCAGGGAGATCCTGGGGCCCTCTCAAAGTAGGAAAGTCTGAAAAATATTTTCCTAAGCTTGTCTTTGGACAGCTGCAGCCAACTTTAAGCAATGACACCAAGCAAACTGGAATCTGGATACTGCAGTTTTTTTAATCCAAACAGATGTCTTCTAACCCCAGATCTCCTCTCACCCTCTCAGGATGCCCTTTCTGCCTTCTCCTCCCTCCACCTGCTCAAACCTGGACATGAATTGCCCCTATCCCCCCATGCCAGCTCTGTCCTTGGGCTGCCTGTGAGTAAACTTGCTATGTTGCACCATGCCTGTGACCCAAACAGCCCCTCTCGGGTTAGAATACCAGTCGAGAGGATAGGATTATGCTCCTGGCTTAGTGGCTGTGGTTTACATGCCGAGTCAATAAGACATTTAACATATCTGTGTCTCAAGTGTTTCCCACTTTCAAATGGAAGCGGGAGGGTTGACCCATATTTGTAAAGCAATTCGAAGTCTATTGCAAGGTGTCACAGTATGGTTACTGTTTAAAACACTGCTAGATCTGTAATTCCTCAAACTAGCAGGTAGGGATTAGAGTGGTGCAGCTGCCGGGCAGCCTTGGGCTGGCAGGTTACCTGACCGCGGGCAGGGGACGGCAGGACCTGCTGGCAGTGGCCCTGGGCTGGCTGCTGCCAGGACACGGCCAGGTGAGCCAGGGGTCCAAGTCTGCCCCCAACCCAGAGTACCAACATGTCACAGAAACCAGCTTGGCTTGCAATGTAATGAAAGTTGCTGAGAGTTACCTTCTCTTCCGCTGCCTGTCCTTCTTCCCATTTATTTTTATCCCATTTGGAAGTGCTCGTTAGTGTTTACTACCACTTGTCAACCAGCAGCTTGAAATAACAGAGCTGATGAGGTGGATGGGGAAAGTGGGTGAAGAAAACAGACGTAAAAGGAGGTGCTGTTTGCTAAGAGGGCTACCTAGAGCACTATAGACCTTATAGCATTATAGCTTATAAATGCAGAGTTTCATCTCCTGTTGTCCCTTACTATGGCAGAATTGCCAACTCTCATATTTTCACTGAGTCTCTCTTAGTCCATGTTCTTTCTCATGCCCCAACTCATCAAGGCAGGTGATTAGGAGAGATGCTGCACTTCTGATTTTTAGATACGTTTCTGGTATTTTTGGCTACAAATCAAAGTGCATCCTAGAGGCTAAAAAAATACCCCAGCAAAAGGCAAAGAACCCATACATATTATTTTCATGAAGCTTCTTGGTTGTTAATCCTTTTTCTTATCTTAGAATCACTGCGTTGCAACCTGGCAATTCTATTCCTCATTGTTTCCTTTCAGGATACTCTTGCCTTTTCTGTGTTTTGTCTCCCCTTATTTCTCCACTCCCCCCCCCAAACCTCACTTCTTCCAGTCCTTTTCTCTTCCACTAATCCCCTGTGATTCCCTTCCTTACCCCACTCGTGCCACCCACCCTCGCATCCCTGGTGACACACAGCTTCAGCCCTTCCACCGCCATAACGCCAGCTGCTTTCCAGACACGATCTCACATGCATCCTCCTCAGCCACCCTCGCTTTGCGATACTTGTTATTCACCCTTGAGCCCAGAAAACACCAAGTTCACTACGGAAATTTCGTAGACCACACAGCAGTTATATGACCTGTACACAACTTTCTGGGAGTGCTAGCGGGAGGTGCTGCTCCTTTCTGGCATCCAGCACCAGAGACTACCAAAGCAATCAGTAGACAAGTGCCAACCTCCTGTCCTCCTCTTAGGCTCCATCGACAGCCCGATGCTTGAGAAAATTGAGCCGAAAGCCCTGAGTTTTATCATTGCTAAAAGCTTTGACACTCCCGCTGATGTAAGTACTTTGAACGCTGAGCCATTTTGATGTGGTCTCAACAAAACATACTTGTGGTCTGGATCCAGACTTCATCATTTATGTAACTCTAATCTAGACATTAACATTTGCATGTCCCTGTTTAATTTTCTGTAAAAGGAGGATCACGTGCCTCTTCCTATCTCTTGGTCTGGTGGGAGGTTCAGTACAGTTTCTCACATGCTCTGAAGTTCTGAAATGAAGGGATCGAATGCAGGGCCAAGGAACCAAAGTGCTTTTCTGCCTCCTGGTTGCACAGCCATTATTCACATTGCTCCAAGAATGCTCTAAATATGCGTACAGTTGGTAGATAAGGTACCAGAGGGCGAGATGTGCACTAGAAACCTTTTCCCTTTGTGCTTAGATCTTTATCTCAACCTAAAACCCAAACCAGCCACATTAGTTAGACTTAACTAGCACTGTCTCATATGACAACTCATTAGATGGGAGCCCTCAGAGCAAATTTTAGGTCTAAGCAGAATAACATTTCTTTACCGTGTTTATTATGTCTTGTCCAACCATGATGTCTAAAGGGCTTGTTGTCTATTAGCTAGTGATTTAATGCTGTTTGCCATAAGTCTTTGGAGAGCAGGGCATTTCACTTAAAGGGAGGTTGTTCTTTTTAAAAGAACAAGAGATTTCTTTTCATTGGAATAGGCGCCACAATCTCAGGAGCCTCGCCTGCAACACCAGTCAGGTTTTGCATCCCATCCCTGGCCGCTGCTGGTGGGCCAGAGTGGAAAGTGCTAATCCAGGAGTGCTTGAACTTCTCCAGGGAGCATCTGACACGGGGCCTTTTTGGGTCCAAATGTTCCAAGTGTGTGTGGGAAGGACATTTCCCTTTAGTGGGTCCCTTTGATCTCTCTCACTTCAGGCTTCCCCTCCAGGCCTATTGTTTGCACATTGCTGTAACTACAGGAAAACAAACGCATTATACAATTTCCCAGACTGACTCACCCTGGTACTTGATGCCTCATGTTGTCTGGTTACCCTGATTGCATCATGTCAGCATGGGAAGCTTAAAGGCTGGTTTTTCTGAGTAATACTGCAGTTGAGCAGTAGCTAAAAACAAAAAAAGTTATCATTATTGCTATTATCTTCAACCTGCAAAGTACAAGGGAGAAAAACCAAGCAAGCCAAGTCCCTATTAACTAAACCTTGTGTGAATCATGAGTTCCAGTCAGGGGCCATGCTTAAATGATGCAGTATGTGAATATAAAAACCCTTTACTTCTGGAAACTTGGACTCAGCCATTGGAACGGGCCAATCCGTACTACTCCCTCGTCCTCGGCTCCTCTGGGATGCGTTTTGTTCAGCGTGTTGTAAACAGGGAAGGGCGGGAGGTGTCCACGCGGCTGCGTCATGCACAGTGGGAACAGGGCCATTGCTTCTGGGTGGGGATGAAGCCCCAGGAAATTTGTCCCCCGGTTAGAGTTCAAGCATCTTGCATTCCTGTAACTAATGTGTATGTGGAGGGAGGGGGTTATTCGTACTGTTTATCTTCAGCTGTCCTAGGTGCACCCAGCAAAGCTGAGTGAGCTTCAGAGAGCAGCTCCCAACACCTGGGTCGAGCTCTCCATCGCTGCACCACGGCCCCTTCCTGAGCCACCCGCTACGGCTGCCCAATCATCACCAAAATGCTCCCCCATAGGACCCCCTATGTGTTAGCAAGAAAGTGTGGCAGCAAGTTCAATTCTGATGTAGGGCTTCTTCCACAAACAAAAACTTTGTTTAAAAGAAAGCAAAACTCTCTCTCCTGTGCCTTCCTCCACGGCAGGGACATGCTGGGCGAAGGGAGGAATTGCAATGGTTACAATCCCACGCCCGCAAAACATCTCGTGCAAGCGTCAGACCTTGCCTCCTCTTTCTGAATTGAGCTGACACAGAAAGCCACTGCGTTCCCTCAGGCTGTCCCATGCAGCACTAATTGCACCCTCAGCAGCATTGGCTGTACCTACATATTCAGCCGCGTCGTATCCAAAGGTTAACAGCGTCGTGCATTGGCGAGGAAACGACAGAATCCTCCTTTTACGCACGCTGGGCGATGTGCTCACGTGCTCTGCAGGAACTAATTTCAGAAGTTTAATTTCATGTAAGCCAGCACAGAGCCAGAGGCGGTGACATCCATTAGCTCACGGAGGAAAGCCATCATCTCTTATACGCCCCGACCCACAAAGGTTGAAAGGAAAGCTAGATAGTAAAAACATTGCAATAAAACTCCATTTCTGTTTTGAGTCAGCTGTGTGGGACAAAAGCCTCCGATTTCTTGGTATCTCACAGGGAAAAGAATCACTAAAAGCTACGAGACAAAAGCCTCTATGCCGACAGCACTTCTCAGATTCATTTTTGATCACTTGATATTTCGTGCAAACAAGAGGCACTGTGTAAACTAAGTTATATATTTTTTTTGCACTGACAAATCAATAGTGACAAAATTAATAAGGCCTTCTTTGGGCTTTGAGGACATGATTAAAGGATTTTCCAAGGATATTTCTTCATTCAAAAGGATATAATTACACTTAAACAAGTTATCATGTTTGTGCACTGTAAGTACGAAAGCAGCTCTTACGGGACTTGTCTAGACACTTCCACCGTGTTTCTTTGTTCTTCTTGTAAAGTCATTTTTTATAAAGGAACTGCACCACTATCCAATTTTTTCATCCAAGTTTTATCTCTTTCTTAATTTCTGGTAAGAGAAGATTCCTTCCTTTACAGAACCTGTGTTTTCTCAAATTTTCATTTTACAGAAATTTGCCAGGAAATGTTTTGTAAATCCAGAATGATTTCACCCTTTTCAAATGCATGAAATCCTCTCTATTGCTGATCTTTCTCATTTTCTGGTATTAGTTCTTCAACCAGAATAACCCAGCAGTGGCCTTTAAAAAATTCAAGCAATGAATTGAAAGAAAATTGCCACCCAAAGTAATGCAGACCTGTGACTGTGCAGAGGGTTATTGCCTCAATCAATTATCTGTAACCTCAGATGAACAAATTTAAAAAACCATTACATATGTTAATATATGCACACCAGTGTTCCAGCTGGCTTGCACCAATGCTACAATTATGCATAAAAGTCAGGAAATTATGTGTGGAAAGGATAATGAGCAGCATTGTCTGCCCAATTACCAAGTTTGCATATGCAAACAATAATTTCGCAAATCTGTGCCTGGCAAGCGTTTTTTCTGAAGTTGCATCAGCAGCTCCAAGGTTAATTGTAACAGCAAAGTAACCCAAAACCACCTCAACTCTGCTTCAACCCATCCTCCTTGTTTTAAAGAGAAGAAAAGCGCTTCATCCGAAGGTGATCAGACAGGAAAGCACGCCGGCCCAGCTCTGGCATAACCTGCCTATCGCTGAACGGCCAACCAAGTGTGTTGCTTAAAGCATGAAAGGCTATAGAGACTCCAGTAGGACGCCTGATAACTGGGAATTACGCTGCTTTTTTTCAGGGATTCAGATTTGTTCCTGCTCGACTCTCGAACAATCTGGGCCGCAGAAGAAGGGTGGCTGGTGTTTGACATTACTGCAACCAGTAACCACTGGGTGGTGAATCCCCAACACAATCTTGGCCTGCAGCTCTCCGTGGAAGGCATCGATGGTGAGTGTCAGACACCAACATCAGTCAGTGAGTCTCCGTTTCAGGTATACAATTCCCAGCCAGGGGAAGCCTTAAGCATTCAGTACTCTTTCCTTTGAATAGGATCTCTTAAGCATGTTTTTCCTGAATTTGCCTAAGATGCAAATAATAATAATAAAAATATAATCCATATAGACATATTTCAGGTTAAGGATGTACTCAAATGCTTTAACAGATTGGTAACCTGTCTGCAGTCATTTCGGCATTAGCTATGTACACATCCCCGTCGAGATACGTGTGCGCTGCTGGCTGATTTGCAGGTAGCGCAACCCAGTCGAGGCAAGAGGAAGAAACTTTGCTATGTGCAAAAAGACACAACTGAGCGATGTAGAAGGCTGGTGTTAATTGGCACAAAAGTCCTTTCAGATTCAGAAGACAGCTAGGAATCATTTTAGTTTCCTTTGTGGCAATAGAAGTGACTAGTAGAGTCATGCCCGGTCCGGACTCCAAGGTCTGCAGCGTGCTTATGGTACAAACCTGTGCGGTTTGGGAATGGGTGGGAAGACCTGGCTCTGAAACATCTCCAGAAAGGATGTGTTTAGAATCAGGTGGGGAATTTTCCTAACCAGGTCTTAACTAAAAAGTCATGCTGCTTTGCTTAAATTTAAGATTCCTGATGTTCACTTGGAGCCTTGTGCAAGGAAACCAAAGTATCCTGGATGTTCTGGGGGGTTCCAGGACCTCGGACCATCTGGAACCGCCTGGCTGCTCCACAGGCGAGGTTAAGCAAAACCCAGCTCAAGACTATTATAAATACTCTGAATGTAGTTATCCAAGAACATACTTTCATTCTCCAGATATGCATCTATGATATCACTTGCTATTGGTTTTTATGCAACACCCTGAACATTTCCAGTAAGTAGTATTTTGCATAAAGACTGTGCAAAGCAGTTTTGAAACAGGCAACCTATGGAGAGTCATTTACACTCAAGGGTAATTTTACTCATGTGAGACCTGCGCACGGAGAGGTGCACAGGGTTTGTTTGAACCTGCCCTTTCTGAGTGATCAGTGAATGCAGAAACCCAAACACAAAGCAGGAGCTTCACCGTGGAAGTTACTAGTCCTTAATGACAGATGACTTTTGCCACCTTTGTACAAAGATTCAAATTCAACCTGGTTTACAAGTCAATCTTAACTCTTAAAGCTAAAACTGTAAGGCAAATTAACAGCCAAGACAAGCTTAATCCGTTTTCAAACGCTTGTCCTTGTTTTTAGTTTCCAGTTTCCTAAAGGAAATACTTGGAAGTACAGAAGTTGTGTCCGCAATCATGGCACATTTGTTCAATTGTGATTCATGTATAGGAAAACCATCAAGACCCAGCCCAGAGTCCACAGAAAAATGATAGCTAGAAGTAGGCTTAATATCGCTGAACACTATGGATACTACAGTATCACACTCTCACTCCTCGACCAATAAAGTCGTCTTATTGCTCTGTCCTCCCCATCCTCACCTAGTGATTTTACAGCAAAAGTCAGTTCCTTTTTTCAGCATTAAGGAGGAAAGCAGCTGATTTATGAATGTGTTACAGATTTCAGTAGAGACTTTTCAGGATCTTGCATCCAAGGAAATGCTGCAACTTTGCACGCACTTACAGTAACTCTGTCTGCTCTGCTGGAGCAATCAGGAGTGGACCCTTAAAAGCATCCAGCCAGATCTGTCACAGGGAGAGCTTTCAAAGGCAGAAAGTCCCAGGTTCAGTGATAAGTGCATTCTCATCTGTTATTCAACTCAATGAAAATTAGGAATCTGGTTTCTTTTTACACTCCTGAAAAATCTAGCTGAACTTGTAAAGGGTTGAAATCATACACAAAGTGACTTGCTGCTTTCTCAAAATAGATTAACAAAATACTTTAATCAGCCTGTCATTAAAGTTAGAAAAGCCAACAGCAGTGTTTAAAAAGTAAATACAGAGATACAGGAGCTGATTGTCTGCTTGTCTTCTGTAACCAAGTCCCCTGGCAGCACACCTTTGCACTCACATTTCTCCACCATACACGTGAATTTTTCTTTCTATTTTGAATGGCAAGGACAAGTCCTTCCTTGCTCCCCAAGTTTCATTTTGGATTTAGACCAACTGTGTGCACTAACAAGAAAGCTGCTTTTACACCTGGACTTCATATGAAAATCATATGCTGCAAACACAGCAGGATTTTGATGCAATATTATATTCTTGGGCAACCCCCAAAGCTTTAAGTGAATTAGGGAGAAAAAAAAAAAAAAAATATCTTTTCTTTGTATCTGTCATTACATATAGAGATCTCTAACCATGAAGCCAAAACAGTCTATGTAAAAAAAATTCTGACATCACGAGCACTGTCCAGATGAAATTATACGAAAGAAATTAATTAATTAAACTGATCTTTGTATTCCTTTATAATCTCGCCAAATAAATCTATCAACATGTATAACTAGGGTGGAATCAAAGGGTATTTTTCTACTCTTAGAAAACGGGGATCAGCTCAAGCAGCTAGCAAAAGAAATGTTCGAGTGACTCAGCAGCCTCCAGCGAGCTCTTAGCCCAGCACCCGATATGCCTTGCTCAGCAGTAGCACGTGGGAACAGCAGCTGCCCACTTAGGATTACTTAGTTTATTACTTAAGATCCCATTTTTGACGGTATTAAAAAAGCAGCTTCATAAAAGCAGATAAAGCTGTGCCCTCTAGTTCAAGAGCACAGCTTTAGTTCTTTTGGGAGAAGTTTATCATTGTCTAATGGGGACTACACACATGTCCTTGTGTTTAACCTTGCTTTCTGGATGTATAGGAAAGTTAGAAAGTGGATTTTTCCCATCTTTATTAAAAAGAAATACGCCACTTCGCATACAGAGCATTACGTGCCTTTTTTTCCCCTAAGGAAACATTGCCACCATAATGGTCTTGAACATGATACGTTGGTGTTACATGAGGAGTTCATTGGCCAAATGCTACTTATTGCTGCGCTAATGCAAATCCATTAAACATATCAATGTGAAGGTGGGTCCCCTCCCTGCTTACCGCTGACCTACTCTCCAGAGACATGGTAAAGGTAAAATAATTTACACTGGACAAACCACAGCCGTAGATGTACTTGCTCGTTTAAACAGCTTTGGGAAGCAGAAAGGCTTTTTTGAAGGGGCAGGAAAAGCCATAGCAGTATTCAGCGAGCTCTAACTCCTGCAGCTGAGCTTGTTTTCAGGAAATAAGGCTTCGATCTGGCAAAGCCTGAGCACGAGTGGAACTACTTATATATTTAGCATTAGCTACTTGCTTAAGCACTTTGTGGGCTCAGCTTCAAATGTTTAAAATGAAAACTGTTTGGACAAGTTTCCGGAAAGGAGCTTAAGCAGAAGGTGAAGAAGTTGTTGATGTGTGTCCACATATAAATCTACGTACATGAGTTTTTGCATTTACTATTTTTGCCCGAGCTTTCCTGGTGCCCTGCCTGAGATTAGTTTTCCTTTGTCCAGTTTGCAAGGCCTGGCCACGCTGGGCAGTCTTCCTGCTGCCCATTAAACACCTCTTAAGCCAGTCCTCTCCGCAAATCCCATGTACTGCAGCTTGGGACTTGCTCGCTGGGCTGCACGCTTTTAGAAAAATAGAGAGAGGACTCCAGCCAAGACCGGTCCGATTCTTGGCCTCGAGCTTTGACCACAGCCCCTTTTTTCTGGGTCTGTCACATTTACCAATCTTTTGGCCACGTGCAAGAGCCAAGATGGAAACAATCCCATAAACCCAATAATTTATAAGCCTTGGCATTTACTTTACTGATCTTAAAACCAGCAGTTATAGAATATTACCTAGAAATACTTCAGGTTACCAGCTTCTTTTCACACAGTAGTCAGAAACTAGTAAGATAAGGAAATTTTTGTCAGTGGGCTGTAGAGCCCCTCGCCTGCTCTCCCCGGCCAGGCTGCCTTCCAGGGCTTCTCTAGGAAAGTGTCAGCCGTCCTTTGGCATATTTGCTTTGTTGCTGACAAGGCCCAGCTCTGTCCTTAGCGAAAGGATCACAAAAGCCATTAAGATAACTGTGACTTAGCGGCAGTACTCGGTAGCTTGGAACAGAATAATTCTGGATATCACCCCTGCATTTCACAACAGCGCCCAGGCATCCTTTGCAGGCAACAGGGAGAAATGTTAAATTTCCCACTGCCACCCCCTCCTTGCGTCCTTTGTAAATAACTGATTTAATTCTATAAAGAAACCACCTAATCATTTTTTTACCAAAAATCAACTTAAAAGCCCAGGATGAAGGAAGCATGAATAGTAATCAAGAGCTTTAGACCAAAGTTATCGGGTACAGTAATGCTGAGATACAGCAATCAGCAAAACGGCTCTAAACATCTGAACTATTTGTTTCTCTCAGCTACAGTATATCTGGAACTCTGTCAACATTTCATACAAGGCATTTTTATTTTAAGTTAATAACCTTCCAGTGGGAATTTAGTGTTCCTATGGGCTGAGGTTTATGGTTCCTTTTATAGGATCACTTCAAATTATAGGTTGGTGAACTTAAAGAAACCCCTCTAAAGAATGCAGGAAAAGTTAATGCTAAGCGGATTTAGGGTAAAATAATTATATGTAGGACTATTTTATGTAACTTTTACATGCAGATATAAAATGAAGTTAGCTCTGCTGAGCTGCTCTTGTCAGAAGCAGCTTTGCCGATTAAGTCCAGGCCCTTGGTGGATCGACGCATACAGACATGCCTAGGAGTCACCCTCACCAGCCAGCCAGCACCTCTCCTCCTTGTTCTCCTTACTATGTCTGCTGAAAATGAAAAGTTACTGCAGGCCCTCTTATCAGTCCATTCTGTTATTAAGGGCAAAGCATCAATCCCAAACTGGCGGGTCTCATTGGAAGGCACGGCCCGCAGAACAAGCAGCCCTTCACGGTAGCCTTCTTCAAAGCCACCGAGGTCCATCTTCGCAGTATTCGCTCCACGGGAGGGAAGCAAAGGAGCCAGAATCGATCAAAAACGCCAAAGAACCAGGAAGCTTTCCGGGTGTCGAACATCGCAGGTACAGCGCGGGTTGCCGGGTCCGTGTTTCTGTGGGATAATGCTCTGCTGGACTTGACACTGGATGGGAACGGTTTCTCCCATACTCAGCCTGTTGTCTCTTTGGTCTACCACTAGTGTTCTCTTGCTGGTTTGAAACTACTTGGGATTAGGGATTGTTAAAAAAAAAATTAGAAAAATAATGTTTCTTTGAAACAGTGTTAAACTGAGGGATTTCTTAATCCAATACAAAAAAAGAAGCCCTCTAACCAGAAAATCTCCTTTTCTCCCACATGAAATAAATTCTCATTTTGAAATGTGAGATAATGACATTAAACCAATGAGTAAGTGATCAAACCAATAATATATTTCATGGATCCGAATCAAAATGCTGTAGATTTTCAGAGTTCGTGATTTTAACTTTAGCCCCCAAAAAGTTTAGTAGTCCCAGAAGTTTTTCACGGAAGAGGAAAACCCATTTGTTGCTCAGGATAACGGCAGCTGTTTTGGGGGGAGCTGTGCTTCCTAATACGGAAGAAAACTCCGTCAGGCATTTGAAATAGAAACGTGGTTTAATTACAAGATACCTCAGAATAACGGGCCCTTGGTGACCTTCCCAGCAGGAACCGCAGCGCGGGGCCAGCTCCGCTGAGGGCAGTGGCAAATCCCAGCTCTATTTCTGCGAGCGCTTCACTGAATGGAAGGGGAGCTTGCAAGAGATGGAAGGAAAAGGACAACGTAGGGAACAATATCGTCTTACGCAACTCACCTTCGCCTTGGGTTGCTTGGGGTTACCTGCAAGGCCATGGGAGACCTCTCTCCCATCAGTCTTGTTGCAGCTTCCCGACATTTAATCGGATCATCCCTGTCCCAGAACTAATGATGTTTTTCTGCAGCCCTGGTGATAGGTGTGGCTTCTCTGACCTGCCCACATATATGTATTCCTGTACCTCTCACCCAAAATCCTAGAGTCTCTTAAAATGGTTTTCCATGGCTTATGTTTCCGAGCTCTGGGTTTCTCAGTTCCCCAAGCATAGATGGTCTGCAGTTTAACTGTGCATTTTTATCATCTATTTGCTATATCAATTCAAGGATGGGTAAAGGACAAAAGAATTTCTTACTTCTGCAAGTAGGTTAGAAAAGTCCCTGTAACCAGTGTCCTGCTTCCAGCTTGGGGACCCCATGTTGAGTTAGTTTCCAACAAGAGTTCAGCAAAATATTTTCCGGTACTTCTACTTGGGTCTCCAGCTCAGGCTGTATGTCCAGGATGGACACAACTTTAAAACTGCGCTGATAGTCATGGTTGTTCAGATCCACGATTCAGACTCATGCTTTATTCTTTGGCTTCAGCATTGTCACCCATTGCGAGAAGCCTGTAATCTGGATCCAGCTGCACTGGACAGAAGAACAGATTTCACATTGCCTTAATGTCATACGTTGCCTTTGTAGGCCTGAAGGTGCAACTATCACCAGTAACGCAGGTGATTCAAAGACAGTTAGAAATTTAGAAAATAGATAAACAGTGCTTTTCCCTATCACTCCTTTCACAGGTTCTCATTTTATATAGTAGGCAATAATCAGAGAACGGCTTTTTGCTAATACAAGGTCAGAGGAAGCCCAGGAAAAAAAAAAAGGCAAAAAAAAAGGTATTTTCCCAGGCCTTTCTTGGCTTTGTACAAAAAGCCAGAGGGGCATTTCATATGTATTGAAGCCAGCCATTATTTTATGACTAAAACTGAAAATGTTTGGGGAAAAAAAAAAACAAAACCAAGTGCAACAGATGAGCAGTGATGCCTCACTCCCTGCGGGGCATTGCTGAGGGCAGTGGGTGCTGGGGCAGCCCAGCCTTACAGACCCCCTTTCCCCCCGTGCAGAGAACAGCAGCAGCGACCAGCGACAAGCCTGCAAGAAGCACGAGCTCTACGTCAGCTTCAGGGACCTGGGGTGGCAGGTAAGGGCTGTGCACGACCGGGGTGTGAGCTGGGCTGCCGTTGCACATCACTTACTGAGCTGCGATAGTGAGAACAAGCCATTAACTGGATATTTTTTTTTTTTATCTCTGGGGAAAAAAATTGTATATTGCTTTTAGCATGCTTACGAAGTGCTTCTGCAAAGTTAGGGTATACAAATGTTTAGTGAGACTGGCTAGAAATTCAACACACTTAGGTCCTTTTGAGAAACTGTGGCCCCTGGATTTCCTCTGGCGGTGCTGAACGCACATACGGCTCTCCATTTTCATCTATCAGTTCTTTTAGACCTGGTTAAAGACATTTTCGTTTTTGAAAGCTTGTACCTGCATTTCAGCGACGGGTGAAGTGATTTTTGTGGACAGCCAGGAGGACACTGCTGAATGGATAAACAGCTAAACCCAGCAACATTATGGATATGTTTGCAAAGTGGGATATGTCCCTCCAGGAAAAGCAGCTGCTTCAGAGGTGTATAAGATAGCATTAGAAAGAGTACCAGATTTTTATTTTGCAGGCTACTGCAATTGTATGTAGACATACGAATTGTTAGATTTATGTGCTGTTCTACTTTTTGTTTCACTGCACCATATTCCTGTCTTTCTCCGTAATCTAACATTTTCAATTTAACCAAGGACTGGATCATCGCTCCAGAGGGCTATGCTGCATATTACTGTGAAGGAGAATGTGCTTTCCCGTTGAATTCATACATGAATGCTACAAATCATGCCATTGTACAGACACTGGTAGGTGCACTGTAGCTTCTATTACAGAGTTATTTCTGATAGTTGCTACTCAGAAATAAGTTTATACACAAAAAAATCTCTAAGCTAACGAGAGAAGGAAGGTCTGCATTAGCTCATTAAGATGCCTGCAGCATCTGGCTAAACATGTCTAGCCAAGTGGCCTGAATTAATAGTTGGCTAGGAATTAGCCTGTCTTTGCTGCAAGCATTGACATGCTCTCTCTAGTTTCAAAGGGCCCTATGATAGACATCTTAATGCTGCTATAGTCCCACTGCACGGGAAGGGAAGAGCAGGATGCAAGACCCACCGTCAGCATCTCTTGGAAAAACCCTGTAAGGATCCTCCTGGTAGGCTGCCGCCAAAAGCGGGTTTGGGGGCAGACTGCGAAAGGGGTCAGTGAATCTCAAAATTACACAGCCCAGCTGCTCTGTGGGTGTATTTGTGTTATGAAATTGTGCAAAGACGTCCAGATGGGAGCCCCGAGCTGGCGTGTCCTCATGAGACAATGCCTGTGCTCAGGGGGACTGTTGGCTGGGGGCCCCCCAGCCCAGCTGTGTCACCAAAGCCAATGCACCACAGCTCTTGGCATGGGCCAGAAGACACACTGGTCCCAAGTACCCTGGCTGTGCAGCACCCCAGCTGACCTGCCTGGATGCGGTCCCCTACCCCGCTCGGGTCCAGCTTAACAGCCCAGGCCCCCTGCACACATCAGCAGGGCACGAGGAGGCTTATTCCACCTTCTCCTCTACATCCCATCTCCTGTGCACGCCTAAGGACAACATTGCAAAAAGTATTAGGGAAGCTAGAAGCATCCACATTTCCAAGGGATGAAATTTCTGCATGTTTTTCTCCTGGTAGATGGCTTTTTATTTGCTTTTTCCCCCCTCTCCTCGGAGGTCCCGCAGCAGGGAGCGCAGGGGACCCGGAGCCTTTGGCCCCAGCTGGGTCTCGGTGCTGGCAGCCGCAGGGACAGGGGCACCCGTCCCAGGCTGATGGGATTTCTCACAAAACCTCACCGGCACGTCCCACAGAGTTTATCCTAACTGGTGCACTTCTGCAGAATGCTGACTGCTCTGACAAATGGGAATTTTCTAATGAAAACCTGCCTCACTGAAAGATTTCCAACTAGATCTGACTTGGGTGCGTGCGTCAGCCTCCGTACATGCAGGGGACATCTCAAGATGTTTGTACACAAAGCCAGGTGTTCAAAACATGTCTGAGTGAGTGTATGGGACAGACAGAAGGTTGCCTGGGAAAGAAAAATATGGGGGAGGAGAGGGGAAAAATAAATCTTAACATGCCTCTCCTTTCATTCCCCAGGTTCACTTTATAAACCCAGAGACTGTGCCGAAACCCTGCTGTGCTCCTACACAACTCAATGCCATCTCAGTGCTCTATTTTGATGACAGCTCCAATGTTATCTTAAAAAAATACAGGAACATGGTGGTACGAGCATGTGGCTGTCATTAGATTTGTAGGAAAGGAAAAAAAAAAAAAGTTATTTGTAAAGAGTGGTTTTGTACGGCTATGTGGGGGAGGGGAAAAGGTTAGCACTCCAGCAATGGGTTGAAAAAAATCCCAAACAGTTTTTAGGACCGGGCTTCTGAAAGTTCAGACAATGGAACAGTTTCTGGATCTAAGTGGCATTTGAACACATTTTGTTTTAGTTTATTACAGACAATGAGCTTGTAAACTGAAACAAGCCAGAGAAACCATTTAAAACCAAATCTGCCTACAAAATTGGCTCCTACAATACATACTTTTGCAAATGAGTCTTTCTGAAGGTTGCAAACTCAGTGTTGACTGTCAGTTAAAAAATAATAATCTATCCAAGGTGCGAATGTGCTGTGACTAATAAGCATGTGTAGTTCCTGTAACACAGTTTGCAATAAAATAAGTGAACAAAATATACCTGGAGTGAACAGGTATTTTGTTAGAGAATTATTACTTCCATCCCTCTGTTTGCTTCAATTTCATAAGCAAAAACAAAGATTAGTTACATGCAACTTCCAGTTTTAAACTGTAGTAGCAAAAACTATATCTGGATTGACGCAAATTCAAAGGACAGATCAGTCTAAGAAAAAAAAAAAATTCCAATTGGCAAGCAAAAGAACTGAAGAAAATAATTCCAAAGAGCAAGACTTTTTGGGTATACTTTTTTCTTTCAATAGGGAAGGAAATTTCCTCTAGCAACCAGAAAGAATTTGAATTTGCTATGAACTTGAAACAGGAAAGCAGCAGAATGTTAAGAAACAGGGATTAAACCTAACGTTTAGCTGGGGTATCCTAAGCAGTTATGGAGTTGTGAAAGCCAGCTAAAGATCCTGCTCCTGTCTGGAAAATGTCCATTGACTTCACTGACAGAACAAGTTCCAATGCTTTTTCGAAAACGTGGCGGCTCAAGTGCGGAAGGTGCTGTCAGCTGGGACGTACAGCCAGCACAGACTCAGCTAGAAACAAGCTGGGAAACCTTACTTCCCAGGGTCAGTGTTTACGATAAACCCCCTGCTCTATTACTGGCTTTACCTTTAAAAAAAAAAACCAAAATCCCTTTCAAGAGCCACACCAACAAGCTGGAACCAGGAGCAAGAAAATGTCCCCTCAAGGCTTTTCTTTTTCCTTCTTTTAAAGTCACAGGTTATACAAACATCACACTTATATAATTAAAACTCAATTAACGTTGTTGTGAATAAGAATACAAAGTAGCAATAACCAATCACAAACCAATTCAACACTTTGGCATACCTTGCAATTACAAAAGTAGGATTGGCATGAATTTCACCAGGGAGATAAAAAAGAAAATTCAGTCCAATAAAACACCAGGTCCACAGCACACCCAGCTCTAAACCTCCAAGCCTCAAACACCTAAACCTCCAACAGATGGGTCCAGAACATAGTAGATCCCTGGAGACGGTTCTCTCTGCTCAGTGAGTGGACAGGGCAATGCAGCTGCGGTGGGAACTTGGCTCCATGTCTTGCCTTAGAGGAGAGCCAGAGAAAGAAGATAAATGAACGCAACCGCCTGATTCTGGAAATCACTCACTGCTCTTCCTTTAAGTCACAGATCAAATCTGGACCAGATGCCTCACTTTAAAAAGAATAAGCAAAGGAAGAAAAAAATTACTGTCTATGAAATAAATTGGAAACTTGTTTCTGATGGTCTAATTCTAATCTCATTTAAGTCAATTGGTGTTTTCCCAGCAGTTTTCCTCAGTAGCAGGATTAGGCTCATGGGAAAGTGGAATTCTGTCCATGACATCGGTAGGTTTTGGACCGGGGCCTCAGTGAGCAGTTGCCACATTGCCAGATGTGCCCGGCTTCCCACCCAGGCGACTCAAACATCTGCAGGACCAGCCTGGCTGTGGCACGCACGCTCCGCAAGCACAACTCCAGCAAACTTCCTAACTGCCCCAAGGTGAGGCTTTGGCCAAATACTTACAGCCAGCCAGATGGCAGGACAGCCGCTGAAGCCAAAAGACCATCTCTCCCCAGAGCCTGCAGACAAGACCATCTACGATGAACAGCCAAAACTGCCCCCAGTGCATCTCTTATTTAGAGTGAGGTATTGAAATCACACAGATTGGAAGTGTCTTTTGCCATTGTATACGTATATACACCAGTGCTTCTGTAAACCTCCCAAAGGAAGTTAAGGTGCTGCCTAGAAAGTTAAAAGCTAATCATGCCTAAACTTCCACTATTTAGTAGTCAAGGATTAGTTTTTCTTGCGGGTGTTTCAGTGTTGGTGGTCACTGTGTTGGCGTATTGCATTTTTAACTTGGACCACGGTATCTTGCTGTATAGGATTCATATATTAAATATTACGTGGGGATTGTTTCTGGTTTGTTTTTTTTTTAAAAAAAAAACAACATAATAACAGGATTTCTGTTGCTAGGCTCAACATCAGCTTCACTGTTTGTACATTTTTATGTAAATAGTTGTCACAAGCGGAAGAAGAATTATTTATTTCCATCTCTGAATTCCTTTTCAATCACATCCAGGAAAAATGATTCTCGGTTCCTAAGCACATTTGTTTCCTTATTTAAGAAGATATTTATTAACAGTTGGCAAAAATGCATACACGTTTCTGGTTCTTTTCATAGAGCAGTTGTCAGAAGCCTTTTGTACAAACTAGTAAAATAAATCATTGCAACTTTACAAAAGATATCCCAACAACATTGTGTATCTGTGTGGTTATTCTCCCTATATTCGAAGAACCTTTCCGGCTGGGCAATATTTCATCTTGAGCCTGTTTTTGTGTAGATCGATGTCTACGGTCGGGCAAAATCGGCACACGTCGCTATTTGGTGCGACTCCTTCAGTCCAAATACAACAGAGAGGGAAGAATACAAAAAAATATGAATATGTTTTGCAGCCTGCACAGCAAAGATCCATGATTGAATTATAGTGCAGCTGTCAGCAGCTGTTTCAAAGAAGCAGGGGGTAAATTAGTTCTGTTTACTGCTAACATAGTTCAGAGATTTAGTCATCCCAATAAAATTATAGAGGCACAAGAAAGGAAAAAAGAAACTCCAAAGGAACATCAGCCAAGAAGCTGACATTTTCTAATTTAGATTGTTTTAGCATATTTCAGAGATGCTGCTGGCATGAGGTTTCCTACTGTGGATACCACACCGCATTGCTATGGAGGCAGCTGAAAAAAATAATGGTCTAAATCCCTGTATTAACTAAACATTGTATCTTCAGGGCATAGCAGCAATTTTTGGGTTCTTGTTTACTTTGTGAACAGAGTTGTGCCACTTTATGTATTTGCTGATCCAGAAGCTTAAATCATCAGCATTTTGGAGTTAAGCTACCATCTTTCACAAGTGATTACAAATTCATAAGTAAATTTGCTTCATGCACTGATCTGAAGTCCAGCAAAGCATCAGTGGAAATACCTTTATTGACCTAAACTGATGCCTACTCGGCTTTTGTATGCCTAGACTAGTTTTAGAAAGAGGGTCCTCTGGTATTTCTCAGTATGGTCCCAGTTCTCTCCATGTAGACCCAATGTAAGTCAGAGGTGGTTCCAGCAAGAGGAGGAAAATTAAAAAAACAAAACAAAACCAAACAAACCAAAAAAAAACCAACCAAAAAAAACCAACAAAGAAAAATCATCCAGCTTTACAGTGCCAGCCTTGCAGCCAACAGAAGCTTTACCACTAACTTCAACACGTCCAGCCTTATATCATGAAATATCGGTTGGTTTCCAGCTCTGCCACAAACACACACAACTCGCTGGATATGCTTCGTAGCAGCTTTCCCAGCCTGGGAGCCAAAACTCCGTTCCCGAGCTGGTTGCAGCCTCCCTCGGTCCGCAGCGCTACTGTGGCTTTGTCTCCTCATCTACTGTTCTGGAAGAGGAATTCTTGACGTGAGTACGTATGCTGCCATAAACTGGCAGGGCCATAAAACTCTAGTGAACCAGCTTCAAAACAGCTAGATTTATCTGAGTAATGACATTTTAAAGCACATTTAAAACATTTTATAGATCAGTTATTTTAACTTCCTTTCAGGCCAAACTTTGAGGATGTTATGTTTGCTTAATTGAGCTGTTTTAGATCTGTTCCAGTACTGACAATAGGATCCTTTTGTCCCTACGCAGGAAACTGCCTCCGTTGCTGCCAATGTTCATATAATAAAAGATAATGATTTAAGTAAGCCTTAGTGCAATTTTAAGATTTCTGATTTTTATGGAAGCGTCAGCTGTAAAGCCTAAAACCAGAGAGGGAGAGCAGAGCTCGCACAAGCGCAGCTCAGCGGCATTGCCAAGGACCGCGGGATTTCCTCTGCTGCTCTGTTCAATCCTTTCAGCTCTGCCTGCAATGGGAACAGACACTTTCTGGATAAGTAACACCCAAAAGACTCATCTTCTGAGTTCAGAATTTTCATCCTCTCTATGTTTCCATCCAAATCCCCTGCTTGCTGACTTCCATTGCTGCCACAAACACATAATTCTCTGTATTCAGCTGTTCCTTTGGAGAGAAATTCTGCCCAATTAAGCTAAAAGGAGCCTGTTTGAAGTTTTTATTTATCAGGTAATGATTGACAAGACCTTGAGGCAAAAACTAGAAGCACTTTATACTACAGTCATTCATTACCCAAGTACAAAAGCAACACAAATGGGTTATTATGGCCACTTTGAGTTACTCTGTTTTAAATAAAAATATCTATTCCCTTTTTCTGCTTAATGCAGTAGAATTTGTATTCCTAAAGCAGCAGCTAAGAAAGATCAGAAGTTTTGGATAACACAAGTTTAATGCACTGATTTGTTTCCTAGCATGCACGCTGGTTTTCCTAGGGTCTGTTTGCTGACCAGGCAGTAGGAGCAGACTTCTTAATTTTAATGTTTTGAAAGTTATTTTGATATTGTGAGGTTTGCCACAGTCTGCTGTTTTCTTCAATTAATAGAATCCTGATGTTTGAATTAATTCCATAAATGAAGACAGCACAACCTTTAGACAGCCTGAATTTGGTTTTATATTTAAAAGGCAAACAGGACAAGCCATAGTCAGATTCACCAACTTCACTTTTTTTCCATCAGGGAAAAGTACTGGAGAAACCAGGGGAGAAAAGGGGGCTACAGCCTCAGTCCCACAAACCCTTAGAAAGGGAGCTTTGCACTTGACTAATTTTTGCAGGCATGGTTAAGCATTTAGCCATTTGCAGAATAAGGCTCTACATGGGGCTGCTTGAATTAACCTCGCCCTCAAAGAATTGGCTTGCTTGTCTGCAATAAAACCCAATCCCGGGCCAGTCAGCAGTAATTTGGGGAATGGAGCATTTGTGTCTGGAATTGGGAGGGGGCGAGTGGCTGTATTCACTGCGACGTCCATGGGCTTGCCCGTAATTAAAAACACATACTTACCCTTTCTGAATGGGAAGCTGAAGTGACTCCTGAGTTAGCAGCTCTGTGCTGCTGATAACTTTGGGCTAATGGTCTTATTTTAAGCAGCTCTTAAGAAAAAGGGAGGGGATGCCAGGACCTCAGCAGATCTGTTGTGCTTTAGCGTGTCAGCACCTGTAGCTCAAGCCCAGGACTTCAGGTTTATGCCAAATTTCCAAAGCAGCACATACAGGTTTGGGATGTCACTGTGGTTGTGGGGTACAAAAAGCCCCAGAGAGGCATTGGGAGCCTTTTGACCTGGCTCCCCATCTTCCCCTCCATTGCACGATCTCTCTGCTAAGGTCTAGAGCAGGCAATGGCCCTGGCCAGACACAAATGGTGACACCAGCAAGGTGACCTTTGGCTCGGCTAATGAAGGCAAACTGTTGCAGGCTGCTGGATTTATTCCTGTGTTATTTGTTGCTGCTGTGTCAGGTGCTTCATATAAAATATGTGGAAGCAGAGACATTCAGTGTCTGGATTCGGTTATGAAGGGTCAGAGCTCAAAGATATCATTTCTCAGGTCCCAACAATTTAAGCCATTTTGTTCAGCGTTTATAACAAGCTGTAGACAAGAGCAGAGAGGTCGATGGCTCTACATCTGTCTGCCTTGGGCAGAAGTACTAGTCAGCCTCTTCAGGAAAAAAAAAAAGAGATATTTGGGCAATTGCTTAATGAGAACAAATTCCTCATTTTGGCTTCTATCTTTCACTATATACCAAGCATACAAGAAAGGAGCACAAACCAACATACTCAGCTGATCCAAAACTGACACGTGAAGAGTTTTGCTTCCGATTTGTTTATTCATTTCTCACAATGATCTACTGTGACTACTGACCTATATTTGGCTCCTGAAGCTAGAATCTAGCTTTTAAAGCCACTGAATTCAGTTGTTCTTCCTTAACAGGGAATGACCTGGCTGGACTGCAGTTTTAGGACTTGGTTAATTACTCCAAGGACATATTTCATGAAACCTCAAGGCTAATTTTGGAGTGGACAGCAAGTAGAGGTAGGGCCAGGCATTTGTAAGAAGAAAGCATGCAGCTGCTCACTTTGCAACTCCACAACCAGGTGTTGAAATCCATCTTGCAGCGTTCCCCGAGAAACTGGGCCAGCGGTTTTGGGGAGAAGGAACGCGACACTGACAGAAGTTGGGCCACCATTGACTTGGAGCAACTTTAATCAAGAGATCTTTTTCCTAACAGCAGGACAGACTTTTTTTTTTCTTTTTTAAATTAGAGAAATGCACAAGTGATTCCAAGTTCAGCCCATCAGTTGTTTTGGTTTCACATGACTACTGAGAAATCAACTGTAAAAGCTGGTGCAGTTATATACACACATACCATGCACAGAACATGAACTATAAATACTGGCAGGGAGTCTGGTTTAAGAAGCTGCAGTTAACGTTGTGTCAGAACAGCCCTTGGAACCTCCATTTCCAGAGATTTATATTGCAGGGGGTGGGGAGGGAATAAATCCGATTTTGCTGGAACATTGCCTTCAACTTCTCAGCCATAAAGCCTTTATTTATGGCTTTTACACAGCATGAAGGATTCAATTTGTCCTTTGTTATGAATTTCAGTGGATCATGTAACTGTTTATTTCCAGATATTTTTTAAAAGTTGGTATTTTTGGTTTCCAGGAAAAAACAAAGCTCTTCATAGTCCATAGTAGTGGGGATGTGCTTAGACCACACTTGATAGAGACAGTACAGTGGGGTCCCAGGGTCCACAGAAAATGATGAGACAAGGTAGTAAAGGACTTTCCTGAGGTTGGTGTACTTGGGGGCGAAGTCTAGGCTCTAGGTTGAGGTATCCCCCACCCCAACCTCCACCACCTCAGTCGCTCACTCATGATCTTGCAACCATTTCAGCCTTTAGTCAGGAATGGCAGCCAGCTCCCTCCGAGAGCTGCTGGAGGGACTTCTGCTCAGAAGCAATAGCTCCAGCTTCACAGGAGTAGGTGGCAAAGCATAACCAATTCAAGGCACAAACTGTATCAGCTCTTCCCAGCTTTAAGGGATTTCCTGCTTCTAGTAGCAGCTGAGAACAAGATGCTCAATAAAAAACATATCACAACCAGAGAGAGACGTGTGTCTTCAGCGACACACTGCACTTTGCAGCCCGATTCCTCTACAGTGGCAATGTGGAGTTGCAGTGACAATCCTATTAATTAGCACTGGCAAAGCACTCTCTCTTCAAAGCGTTATTATTGGTATTAGTTAAAAAGGAAGAAGATTGTATTTTGCATTCATTTAGTTCATGTTTCTCATCTGGCTCAAGAACAAGCCTTGGGAAACCTGTTGTTTGGGTAAGAGATAACAGCCTCAGGTTAAAAGAGATGGAGACTCCTTCCTGGGAGATGTGGAAGACTGACAGCAAATTAAGCCCGCAGGTCAAATATTATGTTCTCCAGATGGGAGCGACAGTCTTTGAGGAAGCAGATCTGGTTTACTGCTGCAGCACCTCTCAGAAAATGAAAAGAAAAACATCGCTGCCGACACTGCAGGATACTGGAGTTGCTTTTGCTTCATTTCCAGGCCATGTGTCTCACATACTCTGATGTCTCCTCAGATGTGTCCTCCTTCTCTTTATGAAAAGGGATAGAAGACCAGGGAAGTATCAGGGCCATGATTCACCTACCTGCTCTTGAAAGATGCTCAGCAAATGGAGAGCTGGAAGAGATCATGAGGATTGTCATCATCTAGGTCAGTCCCTGGCTGATCAATCAAACACAGGCTCGATTGCAAGACGACAGCAACTGTGACGGCATCAAGGATCACGCTGTTAGAGAACGAGTCTTGCAATGATGTTTAGAAGAGAAGGGATTTCAGATGGCATGGAGGTCCACTGGACACAAGCAAGGAAGGATACATCCAAGACAGGTTGATGGGGAGCCACTGGTTGTACTGGATGATTGCAGAGAGGAGGACCAAACACTGGGGAGGCAGGCACAGAAGGTTCTTAACGCACTTGCAAATAAGGTAGCTCCAACCCTTCTGATGTTTATTTTACAGCACTAATTTCAAGCCATCTTCCTGAACTGCCCGATTTTTTCCAGCTCTTAGCCTGCTTTGGCAAGTCCTCACCACTGCTGGGCTTTGGATACCTTTGCAGCCATATATGTATATGTGTTTACATGTTTCTAATGCATACATGTGTGTACATACAATTAAGAAAAGGTAATTTGACTACTGCCCTAAGAACTGAGGAGTTGAACCCCCATTTAGGTTTGAAAGAGGCTTCAAAACCTCCAGTAGCTTCAAGCAAGGCTTGAAAAAAGGAATAAGCACACTGTCTTTTTGCCAGACAACAGATTTCTGTGGATCAAATTGAGTATTTCTGCTGATGGGACTAACCTCAGGTTACACGCTTATGGAGAAAGGTGGAACATACCCAACATCTCTTTTGTTACGTCTCCAGAACACCTTCTACAGCACTTCCTTGCATACATGTTCAGGTACCACAAACAGAAGCAATGTGGCCCTCACTGGTCCTGCTGCCACCTGGGCTTTGATGCCTCTGTTAAGGCTCCCTGGTTCTAGAGCCAGGTGACAACAATATTTCATTTGATTTAGTTTTAGCTTTCAGCTCTCTGGAAAGTGGCAGAAACAACCCTATACATAGGTTACCACAAAGAAAACGGTGGATACCCGAATCTCTATTTACATACCGATTCTGAATTCGGCTAGATTTCAATGAGGGTTTATTGCTTTACAGGAAACACACGACTTCCCATACACACTATGGACACAAACACATCCTGGATGTGTGTGTTCAACAGCTCTTTCCTGCAATCTTCAATGTGCTACGTCATCACAGAATATCAGACTGCGTTTACTGCTTAAGACTTCAGAAAGGTGATTTTGGTTGATTTATTGTCGGTATGACAGTAGTGACCTCACGGGCTTGTTCTAGGCTCAGGATCCCCCAGTTTTGTCAGCCTCTAGTTGAAAATATACGGGTTAATTGAACAGAGGCATGGCAAACCTTTCCACCTCTGTTCCCTGCCTCTGAAGGGAGGGTAAGAATGAGCAACTTGCCAGAGGTCACATACACATTTGCAGAAGAGTTTACATTTAATCAGCACCTGCCCCTCCCACCCTTCTCTATTATGAGAATCTTCTGGGAAAAATAACAGTTACTCAACCAATACACAAAATATTGAGCTACAGCTCTTCCCTCTTCAGTCAAATTAAGGAGAGACCTTTTCTGTACAGTGACGACTGATAAACACCGTGCCCTATACTTTAGGTCTTCATTGCTGGTGCCTACCTTAATTGCTGCTTCCCATTTGCTTTGGCCTCTTCTCAAAGCAAGCAGCACACATAATTGCACACTGAGGGAGATGTCTGCCTCTGATCTGTCTGACCAGTTTCTCTCAGAAGTAATTTAGGAGCATCTCTGTTGGTAGTAGACTTAACCAGCAAATGAGAGCAGCTTTGGGATTCGGCCATCTTCCCAAAACTGAAGGATTTTCCCTGTTCAATAGGATGTTGTCACATTTGGCTGCCAAAACTGCTTATTTTGCTGTGAGTTGTTGGCCAAATTGAAGCTCAACTGCTGTCTGAAGTTGTATTCATTGAGGCCACCTCATCTTTGAGAGGAAACTGCCATACCTCACCTCAACTATTAACTTGCAGGAAGCAGACACGAGCAACGCAGAGCTTGGTCAGGCATCACCAGCACGTCCCTCTGGGGACAGCCCACCCCGCACAGCCAGGGCTGCACACCTCAGTGCCCACACCCTGGGTTTCTCACTGTGCCCTGGCCTCTTTCACCTCTACCCAGTCTGCTTAGCTCGGAGGAAAAGCCCAGCATATTCACAATCACTCAACAATTTAAGGAGGGGATGCTGCTGGCGCACACCCAAACCCCCAAAGCTGCCTGGCGATATAACCAGCCGGTGCCCACAGCAGCCTGCCAAGCTCGCCCCTCTGCCCCCTCCGTTTTCTTCCCCCATTTACTTGATTGCATTAGCACGAAGAGTAACATCAGAAAGTTTGTGGCAATGGGACTGGAATTTCACAGTTGAGTTTATTTTAACACATCTAGAATACTAGATATCCACTGAGCTATATATAGACATAGGGCTACATTTCTAAAAAAGCAAAAAAAAAAGCCCTATACTTCTGAAAGCCGCAAGGCCACGAAGATAGATTATCTGAATTACTGTCATTACCAAAATTGCTAGCTAAAGGAGAAACTTCCAAGCACCATGCATAGCTCTAGCGTTTGACTATAGGAACTACTGTAATTACAAAGTATTTTAAATCATGCCAGTACAAACAAGATCTGGAAATGGAAAATACCGTGCTAGTCATTGCATCTGGAAATTAATGGTTGGCATGGAAATGCATGGAACTGGTTACTCATGCTGAGCAGTGGGCACGGTGAAGTCATGTCCACCACTGACTACCTTTGACTACAGGCAAAGGTTATTTCCACAGTCTCACCCACACTTCTGGCAGCCTCCAAATCCAAGTCCTGCTCCTCACAGGGAGAGCTGGCGTCGCTGTTAGGGGAATCTCAGCTCACAACATTCCCAAGTGCCAAGAAAGGTGCAACACGCAAAGGCCAAGGGGCAACACAAGCCACATCAGCCCAGCACCAAGCATTAAGCAGGTGCCCTTCACTCTATCGGACAGCACCCAGAGGTGTAGTGGATTCCTGGTAAGGACTCATGGTGACCCACACTCAACAGAGATCATCCATACAGAATATTTTTCATCCCCTCCAAAAGCTTTGAGGAGAATATGGAGCTATTTTCCTACTGAAAATACATACATCTGACAGGTTTTTGCGATCCCTGCAGGAAGCCCAAAATCAACATTGCCAAAAACACCCATCTCAGGTGAACGCTGTCATTCTCTCTTGCAAGATCAAAGCAACGTTTAAACCAAGTAATGCACAAAGAGGCATTTTAGTGAGTCTATTTGGAATAACAAATTTTAAGAACTTCTTACTAAAAACTTTAAGAGAAAAGTTTGTAATCAAGTAATTTCCATTAAAAAGGGTAAAAAAAAAAATTAAAAATATATCTTTACAGCAACTTCCAGATTCACAGTATATGCCCCAGGTTTAACAGGCAAGAATAGCATTTCTCCCCAGTCTCCATAAGAGGAAACACTTGTGGGTATACAGCAGAGAGAGACAAAGCAGAAGTTCATCTATTAACATCACACCTAGCGTGCTACAGCCCCGATACACAAGCAGACAGCTTCCTTCCCTGACCCCGCTCTCCCAGTTGCAGGTGCGCCCACCAACAGGACCATCTCGCCTTTATGGGCTGCGCTCCTTCGTTGCGCAACGTCCTGAGGACTAATCTCTAAACGATCAGCCTGGAGAGCGGCTGTCCTTATCTATTGCAGAGCAGCTGTTGTGGACTTCTGTCTCCAAGATCAAAGGAGAGCTTATTCCAATAAGCCAGCATTACTCAGAAAACTGGAATCGGCTCGCTCTGGGATAAAGCTCACCACGTCCCGCCCAGGGTTGGGGCGCAGACCAGCAGTATCGCTGCCGCCAGAACCGCAGGCTGAGCTCTGCTGTCCCGAGGACAAGAGCAAATCAGCTTTCAAAGGCAGAACATCACTGCCTACTCTTGTTCCTGCACCCCCCTGTTCTAAGCAATGTTTTTGGTCCCCTACATAGATAAAGCAACACCCACTCTTCCGTAGAGGACAAGCTCATGTTACAGCAGCAAAATTCAAAAGTTCAGGATTATTTTGTCTGCAGAGTGGGAAGAGCTTGCAGGAACCTTTCCCCTGCTCTGTGTTGTACTCTGGCGGTGAGCAGGGCAGAGAGGGTAGCAGCAGAACAAGGCACAAAACATACGGCCAGCAGACAGATTTTGCTAGCCACAGCAAGTGAGGCAACTGCCTAACTTGCCTCTGTACATAACCAGCTCCAACTCTGGTCATGACCAAGAAGAAGGTTAAGCCAGAGCAAATCAAGCACTTGAATGATAATTAAAATAACATTACTCAAAAAACACTGCACAGAAACTCCTCTCACAGGATTCACACAGTATTTTAAGCTGCAGTCTGTTCAGTGGTCAGCCACAACCTCCCGGTGCCTCTGCTTCCAGACTCATAACCAGGCTGACTGAAGACCAACAGATAAAGGTGGAAGAGGCTGTTCATCTGCTGCATCCCACACAAGGTAGCAGCTCTGCCCAAGACTGGGCTTCTCCAGACCCTTCTTCTGGCCACTCCAGCTATGCCCGTACATCAGCCACACTACCATATTTCTCAGTCATTCCAAACCACTGTATCATTATATTTAGGACTACAGAAGATAAAGCTTACCTCTCCAGTACCAGATGTCACCTTTTTCATTTCCCCCATACAAAGTCTTCTCAGGAGAAGCAGGCTGCAACATCCAGGTAGCACCAGCACTTTCTCCTTCCAAGGAAAGGAGAGCTCACACCTTCCTGAAGTCCAGAGGCCATAAGACTTTCCACCTCCTCAGGACAAACCCTCCCCTCTCTAACCAGGCCTCCAGCACCGAGCTCTCAGCTCAACTTCTCAGTGACTGGTTCAAAGTCCTGTAACTCAGTCCTTTCTGGGAGCTTCTGATTTTCACCTCATTTGGTGATAATTTACCCATCAGGTTTTCTCAATCACAAGGCATCATTTCCTCCCCCCCAGGTGGTACAGCTTAAGTACAGAGGAGCCTATATCTGCCCTTCTCACAGGCTCCAACCCCAAAGAGCTCACTAATGAAGCAATCATCCATTTACTATGTGCCTGCTGGTGTTCACCTTCACCTCATTGCATTGTGTTGTTACACAGCCTTTCACACACTCTTTTGCCGGCCACAAGAAGCCACCCGCGTGCCTGGCCCCACTGCGGAGGGACTTTCTGCCCTACATCCCTGTGGGGACTGGGAGGAACCTGCCTCTCTCCTGCCTTCCTCTCCCCCAGGCCTGTCCTGCCACCAGCAAGGAGAGGCAGGAGAGCCAGGTATGCCTCTGAGCGGGGGCTTGGGCTGCTTTCACATGGCCAGCTGGGGTGTTTCTAGTGAAATCACTGGTTCCCAGGAAAGCCTGGTGTAAAAAAGGTAGATTTTTCACATCCCATGGCTGGTTTGTAATAAGGATTGCTCCCAAGATAGTCCTCTCCCAAGCTTGTCTAGAAGGTTGGGGCCCCACATCTGCAGAGGGTTTGGGAGCCCTGCCCGCGCGTGTGGGCGTATGCGCACGGTCTCAGATGCCCAAGGCTGCACACAGGAGGTTTGGTAGAGGCACAGAAACCTTTTTCCCCTCACACGTTATTTGAAAAAGCGATTGTAGGCTGTGCTATCTTTCCCCCAGCCCTATATCAGCCTCCCAAGCACTTCCGCATCTTCCTCTAGAGCCACAGCTTGTATGATTAGCATCACTTTAATGTGGTCTTTGTTATTTTTGCATCTGGGTTCCACATTTAGGAATTCAGCACTTTGCGATGCAGCGGGGATAGAGTGACAACGGGCTGAACCGCTTAACTGGTTGTTTACCAATTCCCCTGTTTTCTGCGTATAGATTTTCCTCCAGTTGAAACTGATAGGCTGTGCTTCCCACACTCTCGCAAGGCCGTGTTTTAACAGTGAATTTGTGAGTCTAAGGATTGCGTTAAACCACACAATGTCTTAACACAGCACCCTTACTATATCTTAAATGATTAACACAACAGAGTATTTCAGAGCCTACTACAGAAAACGTTCCTATATTGAATTTTGATAATTGCTACACTCACTTCAGTACTTTAAACAAGACGTAACTCAGTATGATATAGAAGGAGTTGGATCTGGAGTCTTGATCTCTGTTTCTCATCACCCACTGCATAACTTTGGACAAGAGGCATCACCCAGCAATGCCTCAGTTTCCCTGCCTATAAAATTTTTATTTTGCACATGTCGCAGAATTTTAAAAGGAATTGATATGATGAGACAGGCTGTAAAGCATGCAAAGCCCTGGCACCGCATGCCAAAGAGCTTGGCGAGGCATGAGGGCAAGCACCCAGTGGCCATAGGTCCTGCCCAGTCCAGCTGTCCCAGACCAGTAACCGGACTGCCTGGGATGGATCACTTCCAAAGCAATTACAACTGGGAAAACACATAGCAAGTCAAAAATTGCAAAGTGTTTGGCCACCGTCCACCTGTCCTCACATAGGCAATGAAATTGCTTTCTCTCTGCTACTTTGCTGAATGGAAAATTTACCCTCTCCAGATATTTGTGATGTGTCACATCTCTCAGCCTGGCGTACAGGCAGATCTGCCAGCTGAGGATTTTATAGTCCCATTAGGGAGAAGAAGGGAGTGAGCTGATCCCATGGCTATGGAGAAATAATTAAGAGGTTTTGTTGAGTAAGATTCAGAAAGCAAAAAACTGGAAATGGCTGAGTGTCTTAATTGAGGTGTATTTCAAATTTTCAGTTTTATCAATAATTTTCTTTTTCTCCACTGAAAAACACCTCTGAAATTAAAAAAAATCTATGAAAAAAGGTGTTGTATAAATAAAGTACAGATGTCAGACATGGGAAAGAATTATTTTAGGTTTAAACTTTTGTCAAAATTTGAAGGAAAGCTGTGTGAAGAATTTTTAAAAACATGCTCATTTTTATCAGAATTTTATGTTAAAATGTAGTTGCCATTTTTCAGTCTGTTCTCCACAAAAAAGCAAATTTGAACTTCCCTGGACCTGCAGTTTCCAGAAACCAGGTTTACGCGTAGGCATAAGACAATTCCTACAAGCCAAGGGCAAGGTGGCTGTTTGCAGGAGGGAGCGCCGAGAGCCGGCAGGAGCCGGCTCTGTTGATGGGAAAGGCTAGCACAGCAGCTATTTTAAACTCGTGTCAGTTTAAAAACAAAGCACGTGTTCGGCTGACTTTGGGGATGGAAGAAGATTTTGGCTCACTCCTTAACTGTTTAAGGGATTCATTCATTCATAGAAAATAGCGGGTCTGCATGGGTCAGCGAGTTAGGAAATAGGGGTATCCCCGCCGGCTGCGGCAGCGAGGCTGGTCACAAGCACAGCTCTAACGGACTGAGCTGGAGTGCCTGAAGCAGCACCCCAAAAGAGCCGTGTATTCGGCAAAATTAAGAGCAAAGAGGGCTAAAGAGACTGCCGAGTGGTGCTGGGGAGATCTGAGGATCCAGTGGGACTTCTCTGTCACTCCTTTTCGTGTTTGCACGACAGCAATCTGGGACAGACCTAAATCATCCGCATGGTTTCCCACTGCCGTACATACTCCTGAGTTCACGTTTCTCAAAGAAAGTTGACGCTACTTTGAAAGCTTGTCTTGTTTTCTCTAATTCAATCCGGAAAACATTCGTATTAATACCAACAGATACCGCCCACACGCAAATCAGAAAAATTAAAGGGCATTGCAAAAGTGACTGTTTCCAGTGGTCAGATTAGCTGCAGACGGAAGCAATTCAAGATGCATTAAAACTAACAGGCTGTAATTGTCCAGAGGCATTGTCTCGCAGTGCAACACTTCTCTTTGGTTCTTCAGAGAGATTTCTTGGAATTTTTTCAATCGCTTTTCTGCTTGAAATATATGCTACATTTCAGATCTTTCCTTTCTATGTCACAAGAGAATGAGCTAAAAGTTCATCAACAGCCTATGGCAACATCTCAGCGGAGAAAGTTGAAGTCATTTCTTAATGCCATTTCTTATTAGCTATCATTACTGTGTAAATGTTGCGAGTACGAGAGCACAGGAGGTCTGCTGTTAATCATTACGAACCTTGGTTTCTCCCTGCCTAGCAGTTAAACCTTCAGAATCATTTCAATTCTTTAAAATATACAGAAAAGTGGCTTCTCCCAGACCCTTGGGTGTTCTAGTGAATAATACCGTGAACTTAGTTCTCAACCAGCTTTCTTTAGTTAGTTAGTTAGTTAGATCTTCTATTTAAAGATAAGTTCCATCCCACCCTTCTGCAATCTGGTTATGATTACTGGTTACTGCCACCCGCAGACTGATAAACTTATAACAGCTGCATTGCAGGAAATCACCTCCAATTCAACCCTGATGTTGTATGGATGTCTTTAGTTAGCTTAAATAGGCTTTTAACATTCATTTTTTTGTGTGCAAAACACCTATCATTAATTTTGACTCGAGAGATCAAACAGTTAACAATGTGTTGATCCTAGCTTACTTTCAAGTGATGTATTGTATCATTTCTGAGAGTTATGAGGGGTTGATATTTTCTTTTACTAATGCATCAAAGTCGATAAGTGAATGGGGCAAACCCGCGTCCTGGGAAAGGAAGCTATTAACAGCTCCGCTCGGAAGGTTCTGAGGGCCACATTGCGTCATAGCCCTCGAGTTTATTGAATGTTAACTCTTTTTTTTTTTTCCTTAACCAAAGGAAATGAGTTTCTATAATCCTCTGCTTTGAGCTGCATCCTCAGTAGGGTAATGAAAAATGACCTACGCCATTTGATAGCACACGACTTTGCACACAATAGATCTTCACAAGAGCAAGCACAATGCGACTCCGGCTTTTTCTTTTTCTTCTTGTTGAAATGCACAATGAATTTATTTATTGCTGATCTAAAAGGCACTAGAACAGAACGGGCACAGCAGGGGAATCGCCCGAGTTTAACTTGGCATAGTAAGAAAGCAGTCCCAGAGAAAATGACCAATGTTCAGACCTGGGAGAGCAGAACATTTTTATAAGGAGGATCTTGAAACGGTGGGTTCACACACACGCAGAGAGCAAGGCAAATTGGTTCCAAGAACAAGGCATCTGCTTCCTTGAAAACTTTTTTTTTTGGCAGAATTTGTATGCGAGTTGGGCATGTCGAGTGATTTATGGGGCCATTAAACATACACTAAATCAATCTCTATTAGAAAAAAAAAAAGCACCATGTACTTAAAAAAGGCCCTCGAGCTAGATTTCTGAACCCAAGGTCTGATGTTGCAAGGCAAAATGGTCATTGGTAATTTGGAGATGTAACATGAACTCAGTCAGTCAATTCGGATATGATAGTTTTTAATGTTCCATGAATCTAGCAAAATGTGTATCCAATTAACTACTACTAAAGGACCTTATTTCTAAAATAATACTTTTGCGGTCAGGTTGCACTTTTTCCATTCATTTCTCTACACAGTTCAGGTTGCAGATTGTGTGTGTGTATGATTAATAAAGACAAACATCCGTCTTCTGCCGGCCACTATTGGCACCACAGTGCGGGGCTGGGCAGCAGGGCTGCGAAAAGCAGTTTTGTCCCCATTATCACAGTATTAGGCTGGGAACAGAGGTAGGAGAAAGGTTTCCTGCTGGAACTAAGCAGCGAGAATTAAAGTAAGAGGTTGTCCTTTAATGAGGGATCTCTCTAAGGGGAAGATACAAGTGCTGGAAACACTGAGTTGGCAAAAACCTCAACTATTTACTTAGTGCTGTTTTGGAGCTGAAGAAATTAGTAGGTGCTACAAACATGTCCTTCAGTCCATAGGAAAAACATCCTCCTTTGAAAACACATCCGAGTTACTTAAAGGACCTGTGCAAAATATATGCATCCCAAACAGTCCCTTTTCCAATGTAATTTTAAGCCCATGCAGTGGGCAGGCATTCACAAATTCAGGCAAAAAGAGGTTTTATGAACTCCCCTGTGAATTGCCTATGCAAACAAGAATAACATTCAAATGGAGCCAGGCCAAAAGCATTTTCTGAATAGAGCATTAAGATATTTTCTGCTTGACATGATTAGGGATGGAAAATTTGTAGCAAAGCCCTACAGGTTGTCAGAGAAAATTCTCATATGTATATGTACGTACACACACACGTCAGTGCATGAGAGAGTGACATGTAAAGTTTCTGACACACTACAAGATGAGATGGCGGAAACTGAGGAATGCTTTGCGAATCCAAGAGCATTTCTCACCCAAGTTCAGCTTTTTATTTCCAGCTTTTCTCCGGTATTGTTTTCAGTTATGTTTTTTTCTGATTTCAAAACAAAAATATTCCAAGTGTGAAATGTCTGCGTTTCAAAAATGGAAAAACAACTCTTTAAAAAAAAAAAGAAACAAAACAAAGTGCTTGGTAAAAACAGAGAAAGAAAAGGCAAAGGAGTGAGATTGTAGCACAAGCTGACATGGATACGAGAGGACGTGTAAGTGATGAGGCTATCTTTGACTTCTATGAGAGCTCTGTCCCTCCCTAAGAAAGCCTCGAGCTCTACCACAGCCCATCACCTCCTGGACCACAGGGATCATCTCGGGGAGGTGTCTGGAGCAGGGAATTAATTTTGTGTGGAATAGAGGCAATGGGAGTTAAGTTTTGGATCCCACTCTCATGGCTGTGGGACAGTGACAGCTGACGACACAATTAATATAACAAGTCTAAACCAGGTAATTACTTTAGCAATACAGCCTAATACAGGCAGATAATATAGACTGTTTTCTAGTATTTTGGCAATCAAGTGCACACTCATGAGATTCATATTTCCAGGAAATACTTTCTGGGAGAAGTAGGTCTTCTCCAGTGGTTTCTCTCTAAAGACCAGTAAAACTGCAACAGCATCAAGATTTGATGAAAAAAGACACCAGAGAGACACATTAGTGAATGTGCAAGAGAGTGCTCCTAAAACTGCTAAAATTTGCAGCAACAGATAGACAGTGGTGGAAACAGAAACGGGGCAAAAACCACAGGAGAAAACTTGAGGTTGAAAGGTGTCTTGAGGAAATCTAGAGAAAACACCAAATCTGTAGGCATTTCCCAGAGCTGAATTAGAAATCAGATTAGACTGGGTCTTCTCAAAAATGCAAACGATTTTCTCAGGATGCCAACCCTCACCTCCCATCATTTCAGCTCGATGGTGATCTGCACCCTTCCCTACCCTCTAGCCAGTCTCCCGGGGACCAGAGGGGCCATTGCTGGAGCGAGGACAGCTGTGGTGTGAATTGGGGTGCCAGGATTTGCTTCGCCTTCCCGAGCAGTCACACGCAGACAACGGGAAGGACAGTGCTGCGCGCCCTTGGCTCACCACCAGCAGGACCCACTGCACGAGCTAATACTCGTTAGAGCGAGCAGAGCCTGCACACATTACCCCAGGAGCCTCTGCTATTTAAAGGGAATTGAAAATAATTGAAAAGAAGACACTTGTCTGGAAAGCGTTCCTTGTCAGCTTCGCTTCCTATGTGAATGCGGCTCCAGGGAATATGTCACACGCATATGCCTCTGTCTTCCCAAGACCTCTTAACTTTTCAACCCTGGTTGAAACACATTCGATAGTGGGGATTTTCAAGCGCTGAATGAGAGAGGGGCTGCTGGTGAAACACCCCGGGGTGCTGCTTGGCCACCAGCATCCCCTGGGGGAGGGCGCCCTTAAGGACGCCGCACGCCAGGCCGGCGCTGCTCAGGGCTCACTCTTGCTGGGGGACAAAAGCCCAGGAGAGATGAGGTGTCCTTAGCTCAGGGGCTCCCAGCCTCTGCCCTACCTGGGGGCCGCATCTACAACTGCAGGGTCTCTTTGCACCCAAGTTTTGCTGCCACTGCAGTTCAGGCATGAACTATCCCAGGATTTTCACCAAGCCTCAATTTCTTTCCTCTCCTGCTTGCACAGCTGGTGAAATATCCAGAATCTGCCTTGCACATCCTCCTTGGCTTTTCTCCTCTTTTTCATTTGCATTAAAAAACAAAACAAAGCCAAAAAACCCCAAAACAACCCTTTTCTTTCTTTCATAGCAAATGGAAAACCAAAATAAACAGAGAAGCAACTGCCTGCCCTCCTCTCTCCTCAAACCCCCAGGCAACTTGGAGGTAGAATGCCCTTTCTAATTTCATTGACAGTGCTGTTGATATATAGGGTAATTTTATCTTAACAACCTGTAACAAAGGATAAGACAGTAGTCGTCTTACATTCCAGACAGTAGGAGATGTTTACTCATTCTCCCAGCAGACTCTCTCATCATTCATCTAGACTTTATTAGGATGCCAGGAAATGGGAAACCTATAATTTAAGAAATGTATCACACAGGGAAACTTCTTCTGCTTGGTAAATAAAAGGTAGCTGGGGATCTGAGGTTAATTTGCTTCTTAAAAAAAAAATGTTCTTATCAGTTTTCCTATTCCTTTTCAAGACTTTACCTTGAATTAAACCTTTTACGAATTGTGATATTGAGTAAAAACATCACTGGACACCTCAGGAAGGACCGGGATGTGTCCTCCTAACCCCAGGACTGGGCACGCACCTCGGCTCTGGGATCCTACGCTAGCCAGTTCGCAGGCTGCGCTCGCAGCAGTGGCTGCAGCACACAGCAGCCTTCTGAGCATGAATGTGTGTCTATTGGCGGGGATTTTTTTTTGTCTTTATCTTTAGAGGTATCAAATCATCCAGGATAGCAACATGCTCTGAGCAATCTCCTTTCTCAGGGCCAAGAGGAGGGGAAGGGAGAAGAAAGCACATATTTTGTGGCAAACATTCTTATGGGTTTTTGCTTCTTAAGTCAGTTTCACATGAGCATTTATTCCTGTTTACGTAGCTCAACATGAATGCCTGGCTTTGATTTGAGGACAAAGTGCCCCATAAACTCATGAATGTCTGAATTTAACCTTCACCTTTCCCCCCTAACCTTCACTCTTGCTTTTCCCTTCGTAATTGGTGACGTTCTCACAGCCAAATTTAATAAAATACGTGTTTCTGAGAGTGAACTTGATTGTGAGCACAGACTGAGGCAGGGAAGGATGATGTGTGATGCTGGTCAGTGCAGGGGAGAAAATTCCTTCTAAAATCAGGTGCTAAGACAGAACTTCTGCTGATTAAGAGCAAGCTTGTCAGTGGCCAGAAAACCATTAGCGAAAGGATAAATCTGGTCCCAGGTCTACCCATCAACCACAGCTTGCCTTCTCCCTCTGACAAGTTAAACAAACACCCAAATTCATCAAAACCAAGTGCTTTAAGTGCCGTTGCTTATGGATCACGGTTCCTGTCAAACCATCAATCCATGCTGATTGCAGCGTTGTTCCAAGGGACGATCAGCATCTCCCTAGGCACAGCATGCTCATCCTGAAAGGAAGCAGTCACCAATTTTGGATATCCATCAAAGGAACATTTTTCCTTTAAGTTGTGCTTCAGCCTCTCTACCCTCCAGTTGTCAGCCAGGAGCATGGCTTTCTCTGGCATACTTCTGACAGCTGCCACTGCAGTTGTGTGGGCTACATAGACTTCACTTATGCTTAGATTTGGCCATGTGGTTTTGAGGCTTCTCACCCTACGGCAGTCTCCCAAAAAGTGTGGTCTTTGTCATCTTCCAAGTAGCCATTAAAACTAGAGTTGAAGTCAAGGTTACGTCGTACCACAAACTTTTGAAGAGCTTCTTTGCGTGCTATGTAAAGCAAACCCAAAAGACCACTGATGTACTTACTGGGTCAAATTCATCTCTGCTGTGAACTCCACCTAATCCAGTGGAGTCATTGGAGGGGTGAATGTGGTCAGTGCTGTGATTATTAAAGGATGGATAAAGACCTCTCACATTTGGACATATCTGATCATAGCTGTTAAATTGTTTGGCACAGGAGAAGAGAGACTATTTTTTTCTCTTTGCATTTGTACATAAGGTCCACTTAGATATGGACTGCACCAGTGGCAGCTTGCTGGAGGCAGTAATGGATGGAGGTAATCTGAAAGGAAATTTAGTTTTTAAATCATGGGGTAGGAAGAGAAGGAGGAGGTAGCTGAGAGGATAGGAGGCGTGACTTTAATGACAGGAAAAGAAAAATTTGTGAGCTCAAACTGACGCAACTTCCAAACTCAAATAGATGTCACCATGGTGACAAAGCCTCAGACTTCATAAATTTTTTCCTCTTCCCATTTGTGGTGAGCTCCGGTACCCTGTTAAATACATCCAAAGCCTTTTAAAGAATCATTGAGTGCATCTGATCAAGTAGAAGATTTCCTCATAATAACACTCATTAGATATGGGGAGAAACCACATCTCAAGCTGCCTTCCTGTCTCTGAACACTAAAGACATGTCTTTTGGAGTTAAAATTCATTGCCTATATGAGCCTCACTTGCATAAGTATGATTTCTAGCACAAGGATTCCAGTGGGGAAGCCTGTGGTAAGCACGTTAGGTTAATAATCCCCAAGATCCCATTTGTCTCAAGGTCTGTGAATCCAAACTCGGTGACTTAGACACGTGTCTGTAACTAGTGGTTGATTTAATACCGTTCCGGTGATGAACTGGAACTTGAATAAGGCTGCTTGGGTTTGCATAGCCTCAAGCCATTAACCTTTTCAGACAGAGTTAACTGAGGTACATATACACCTCCATGCACACGCACGTGCGCTTACACCTCAGTCGAAGCACACCCCAGTACTCCATAGCTATCACCAGCTCAGGACTGTTTGGAGACCAGTGTAAAACTTCTTAGTGGTTCGTTCTCCTACAAGTTATTTATCCCTCCAAGCAGAACTCTGGGTAGGAGCCTCCACGGAAAGTCCTTGACACTGAAGTCCTAAAAGTAAAGGTTCAGAAACCTGCAGGAAGAAGCACCCTTCACTCTAGCCCTGCTTTCTGGGTAACAGACCTTCTCCCCTAAAAGGACCTTTACTTGTGCCAACTTCAGCTGTGCAGCTCTGGGAAAACCATGAGCTTCCTGCAACCATGGCCAGTTTCCCTCGATAACCACCACACACTGCACACTACGTAGCTTAACATTTCCATTCCCCCTCTAAATAGTAGTAGTGGTCACTGCATTGTAAAAGAGAGCGCTGTTAACCTAATTTAAACGTGTCTTTGTACACATATGCTGACAGTTACATCCAGACACTGGAGACTGGGTTTCGCATCAGAGGAAAGCTGCTTTTATACCTCTCCCCTCCTCCGAGGGGAGTGCATGGGGCAAGACCAGAGCAGAAAGAGCATCAGTTTATTCCTGCGCAACGCAAATTCCTTGCACCGAGCCCTGAATCCACTGCAGAGCATCAGATGACTTAGGCAAATACTTCCCCGTCCTCAGCGGGGGTTAGAGGGGGCTATCCTTTACCTTCCTCCAGCCCAGAGTGGAGAACAGGCGGGAACGTCCTCTGCCCGCTCCCGGACAGTGAATTCAAAAAGCCTACGAAAGTGCGATAAGCAGGTCCTGATGCCACGAGAGAGCAATGTTTGTCCCTCTGGCCCTTATCGAGGTGATGCTCCCGCCCGCATTTCCTCCACTGTTTGGCTGCTCTCCAGCCTGCGAGGTTTAACAACAGGAGCATTTTCATCTGACAGCATTTTCACTGCAAACAGCGGCAAATGAAAATAGCATTTCAGTATCTGACCATAAAGGTGTCTTTAAAAGTATATGAAGCCACCCAAAACCTGAGACTCACAGCAGGTTCTTCTGTGAAATCTAACCAGGTTTGGGCCTCAGTGTCGACCAGATATGCCTCGCTCAGCATTTGCCAGCTACAAAAATGTCATGGGCCTGAATATTTCAGGATTTACTGCTGCAGAAACTCTCCAGTGTCACCTTTCTCCCCTTTTATGGCTCAGCCGTAATCTTAAATTCAGCTGAAGACAAAGAGCTGCCTGTAGACAGCTAATCCTAAAGACGGAGCTTTGTGTGAAACTTGGAGGGGAAAAAAGAAAGAAAAAGAAAGAAATCACTGAAAGGGATTGGCAGGAAACACAAATATTTTTGGCTAATTTTTGCTAGTATTCTTCAACCCTGGTTAAGGGCTGAACTAAACTGCTCCTCCTTTGCCCTGGCCCGTTCCCACACCACGTATTCACCAAAGCAGATAATTCAGCAAACAATAGATATTGCAAACACAGCCGGGGTGGAAAGTCTGTGGGCGCAGGTGTGGGAGGCGGACGGCTGAGGTCGGGGCGGAGCAGCAGGCTTTCGTTTCACGCATGTAAGGATTATCCACCAGATCAGTGGTGAAATCCAGGTTTGATAACGCTGCGGTAATGCTAATAATTACACAGCAAAACCAGCCTGTAACCCAAGTCCTAATTGCATTTAAAGAGTTCTTGTTGTACCCAGGGAGGTGCTAGGTTTGGATATGCCTTGGTAAGCTGAGCAGTCCCGACTGTCCCAGATCTCCCCGTGCGCTGGGGACCTGCTCCTGCTGAGCCGAGTCTCGGAGCTGGAGCAATGTAAACCAAAGCTGCTCAACGTTTTGCAGAATTACCAGCTGCATTGACTTAATTTATACAGGCTCTGATCCACCTCTTTCTCAGACTGATGTGCCCTAAGGTACATCAGGTCTTTCCACCCTTTGACCCTGGTTTTTCCACCAGGGTCAGCTGAGTGACTCCGAGTACTGGGACATCTTGAAAGACATTTGCTATTTTCTCTGCTGTGCCTTTGCTAAACAGAGAAATGCTGCCCTCAGGCACCAGTGTATTCCCACAGGTATTGGGAGACAGGAGGTAGAGGGATAATTTTAACCTTAAAAAAGAACTCTGTAACCACCTCTGCATTTCACATAGAAACAAAAGCCATGCACTCCCTAAACGGAGACCATCCTGCACACACGAAGTCAGTGACCTTCATTTCAGTTTGGGAAACCCATCAAACAAGGAATATCTCCATGAAAGACTGCACTGCACATTCCTCCTGGCTGGACGGAATTCCCTCCCAGCATTGCTGCCTACCTACTCCAGGAAATTAAAATGCGAAAGACCCCAAAACCAAGTCAAACCAGTTGGAAGCTAGATAAATACATAAATAATAATAGCACTTTTCTCTACTATTATATTACTACAGTGTGTGTACATACACAAAAATGGGGTTTATAGTTTTTCTCCCTCAGGTTTTAATCAGTTAGCAAGTGGCTAACTTGCTTATTTTTTAGTACTGTGGCTTATTTTTTAGTACTGTTTAGTATTTTTTAGCATGAATTAGGAACATCACCCGTATTGTGGATGCTGAGGAACACAGAATTGCCCTTGTGCTATCTGGTTTTACCTCATAGTGTGTATATGAGCTCTATATATGAAGCAAAGAGAGACTTTCCAACAGCAGGAATCCCACATTTGCCAAGCACTCGATACTCTCAGCCTCCTGGCTCTCAGAAAAGCTTATAGACATGGTTTAGGATGACTCCAGTCTCCTTTTGATGCTTACAACTCAATTTTGCAATCACTATCCAGGATGGCTTGTGAAACCAAAGAAGAGGGACGATCAAGCTTTTATTGGGAGCCTTTCTACTCGCTGCAAACTGCAGGACGCTGTTTTACAGTCTGTGCCTCTTTGATATATGACACACGCTGCTGAGTGGGTGCTTACCTGCTAAAACTGTTTTGATTTGTCCTGTTTCTTTCTTGTCTGCATATGGTTTGTGTCTATGTATACTTTGCTAATCTCTCATGGCATTTTTTAAGTAGCCAAACTGGTTTTCTCCGTGCTATTTTTGGTATACTGTGCCTTATTAGTACCTTGCAATGAAAAGAATCCAAATTACAAATGAAAAATATATTCCCTGCTTTTAGTTATAATCAACTCTTTTAGCACTGAAGAATTAAAAATATTAATACACAACATAGAGCTCTCTACAGTCATTATACAACACACTTCCAATTGACCTAGTGATGAAAGAGTAAATGAGTACTTGTTACAATATTTATCTAAGTGTATCAAAGTAATAGGCAAACCTACGATTAAAACCTCTGAGGCAGAATCTGCACATTGTATGATATTAAATCAATAATAACAATAGCACATTTCAACATCCTTCAACAAAAAAAGTTTAGCAGCCCTGCACTGAAGACAAGGAGTTAAGACACAGTACCAGATTCCCAGGAAACAAATACCTTACCCAGGAGCCAGCTGAGCTGTGCTCATTTATACCCCCTGAGAATCTGCATCAATTAAAACACTTGGTCAATGTTGAATGACATAGAGGAAACAGGAAAAGATGCTAAATGCTGCTTTTGTGATTTATCCATCACACTGTGTTTTTTTCAGTGTGACTTTGCCTGGAGATGGGCAACACTGCCTGCTGCCCCGGGGCCAGGAGAGATGCAGTAGCAGCACGTGCAACTTGAGAAGAGAAAAATCATTAATCTTTAAGTGTGGCTTTAACTTCTCTGAAGGGATCAACCTTACCTCCGTACAAGTGCCAACATACACAGTTTTATGCACCTCATACACATCCTTGTCCAGGTAGGACCTATGAGGACACAGATGATCTCTAACACCACAGGATGGCTTTTCATGGCTCTGAGCAGCTCACGGCACAGGCTGTCTCTGATGAGGACCAGATCACAGCTAATTAAACCCTAATAAAGCCCCACCCTCAGCCGTGGAGACTGCAGCTGCTGTGGGTTAATGCAGGAGCGGGGAAGTGGGGAAGGAGACTGATGATTGGGAGAGTCTCAAGTAGCAAATGCTGAAGCACCTTGATGGGAATTAGGGTCCCCTCTGTCTGCTGGTGGCCATGTGTATGATGGGAACCAAATCAGGTCTCTGGGGGGAAAATTGGGCTGAGAAAGGTTTTTGTGGTGTTTAGAAGCGAAGCAGAAAAGGAGCTCGCTGAGACCAGGACATTTGGTACATGCAGGTGTCCAGACCGAGTGTGCGCCCTGTGGGAGGAGCAGCCCCTCCTCTCACAACTCCTATCTGCACTAACACGGGGGCATGGAGGTGCCGGGGGCAGCTGGGAAAGCACTGCAGAAATGCCCACAGCAGTGCCACAAACCCTGCAAAGCCCTGGCCGGAGGCCCCAGCAACACCAGAAGAAGGAGAAGCAAAATGCATTGCCTAGCCCTATTTTTTCTGCAGCTTTATTCACCTGAGCAGGCTGGTGCAAAGCCCTGGCGCTGCATATTAGGGAAGGATTTGCGTGGACATCCACTGCGACTGGGAACGGGTGTTCCCAGCTGTGGGGTGCCCTCGTGGCCCTGTGCACATGGCAGTGGCCCAGCAGAGCCCGCGTGCTGCACAGCGAGCCCTCGCACCAGGGATGCGGGGTGGGGACAGCTTACACCAGCGCCACTGGAAGAGTCTGCTAAGTCCCGGCCTCAGGAAATTCTGATTTCCAGGAATAAAAGCCTCTTTCATCTTATAGGCCAGCCCTTCCCAATGGTTTAAACTGAGAGGACCACATAATCCTGTTTTTCTGTGGGGATGTTTGTAACCCAGGGACAATGTGTAATCCCACTGCAATCACTTCAGAATTCTTGGAGGAGAATCAAGCAATGCTGTTATTTGTTATTACCAACAGAATAACTGGTAAGCAATGTCCCAGAGGGCTGAGTAAGAAGGGGAGGATCACACTGCCTCACACAGCTCCCACTGGTGTTCCTCCTTACGTCACCTTTTATTTCAGAAAGTCAAGGAGGAATAAATGTTTAAATCTCCTGTTGTTGTGATCTAAATATCTTCCCCATGGTGCAAGTCTGTAGCTCCCTTGAACTCTTCAAAACCAAAATTGCTTCTTCTGATTGCCAGAGCTAGACCTAAATATTAGCGATGGCATGTTTGGGGCATTAGAATGAACATTTCACTATTCACTAAGGAATCATTGTGGATGAAAGAAGCAAAAAGCTGTCATTTCTACAACTCACAGGTACCATCTCACTGTCAGTAATATCAGTTTCCTTAGGTAAAATCACTCCACCATTAGGCTTAAGTATTTTTTTTACTAACTGTCTTAACGAATTGAGTCTTAACCTCCTGGAGATACTACTGAAATGGAATAATTTCACCCTGTTCACAAAGTGAGGTTGCAAGAGTATTGCTTATTTTACTTGCTGCCATCAAAAGTGTAGCAGCAATAGAAATGGTCCCTTAAGGCTCTTTGAATTCAGTGAGCTTTGTCCTGGGGGATGCTACCTGCCTGTCCCTGTGCCACCCACACACAGTCCCTCTGGCCAGCATTTGTCACTTGTCACCGAGATCTCCAGGCACCTGCGCGAAGACAGTAGGTAAATTAGCTCCTCTGCCAGAGCAAGGAGTGTTTCTAACCCCTGAAGGAAAATCCCAACACTCTCTTCCTTCCCTGAGAAACCCTAAGAAGAGCAGAAAACCTGGGGAGCTTTGCCCGCAAAACCCCATCCTCAGCAACGCTCCAGACGCACCGATTTATTTACCAACCTTCCTCCTCGGATTGACTTTGAACATCCCCCCCGCCCCCTTTTCTTTTTCATTTTTTTGCAAAGCAAACCCAGTTTCACAGGGCACCTCCCTGGTTCCCTAGGGCAGCCCAGCCCGGCCGGCGTTACCGGCGCGGCGGTGCCTGCCCCGGCGCTGGGGATGCGGCTGCTGACCTCTGCCGGCAGAGAGGGGCCCGGCTGGGAAACCAGCGCAGCACCACAGCATCACTGGGGGGAAACAGGTTACAGCTAAGATACCATGTCGTGGTAAGTGGGAGGTGGCTCAGAAAAAGACCAGGACCGAGAGGGGTTTGCTTGGGCTCCAGATTCTTGCTTTGCGGGAGCAGGTGGAAAGCCAAGAGCTCTTGGGGAACAACAGAGAAAACGAGGTAGCAAGAAGAAGAGATCTTAGCAGGAGGGGTGAGAAAAAGAGTGGCAGGCTTAGAAATACCAGCAAATCAAGGCACCTCTCCGTTCCCCCTGTGATACCGACCTCTCCTGCTGCACAGCCTGCCTCCTCTGCCCTACACACGCTGCTCTCAGCAATGCTTTTTAAAAAACAAACACAGTCTAGATTCTTTTAAAAAGTGCTCACTAAGCTCCTTAGCTGGCATCAGGGCTGGGTCTGTTCACACTAGCGGGTTTCTGTAAGTTATCCTAAAAATACAAAGCCACCCAAACCATGTGCTGTCTGGTGTGGACTGAGGCCACTCGCAGGAGACGAGGGACAGGCGGGTGCCGATCGCAGCGCTGTGCGGCTGAGCGTGGACAAGCCGTCCAGGGTCAGCCCCGCTCTTGGAAAGCAAAACTCTGTGAATATACAAGGTGCAGACACTGACCACGGCCTTTGCACGCCCTCTGCATCAGGCCTGAGCGTGGGATAGCTGCTCTCTGGTGTGATGCACAAGGCCAAAGCACCAATTTCTCTCACAATGTACCCGGACTGCCAGGGAAGAACCTGTACAAGCACTGCCAGACTGGCAAGTTTTAGCCAAGTGTGTTTGTTACTTTCCTTATAAGAACATTTTCCAACTACTCCACTTCGGCAGCCCAAGTTAACTTCTGTGACATTTCTATACCGCACACGCTACTGGAGTGGAAACTATTACTGTGCTTCTAAACTGGACGGGAGCTGCATGTGCCAGTTATATCATACAGAAATGCTACATTGAATTTGGCATATAGCAGGTCTCCTGCATTAACAGAGGATAACCAGAAACAATTATGGAACCAATAACTTAGCTAGCCACACCATAAATGGTCCTGCTTTAATTTAAAAAAAATATATTTAACTAATCACATTTTATATGGATGCAGTATTCCTTTTCCTAACCTTTGCCATCCAACTCACACAATATCTCGCATCATTCAGGGCACCAATCTGGTCCACAGGTCCTCTCCTTTAGGCTGCTTGTCACTCCAGCCACCTTATGTTTTCATTTATGTAGCTGTATCTATATGATTTTTCTGTTGAGAATATGCTGGCAGCCCTCTTCTCTCCTCCCAGCCGAGAAGATCACTGAGCCACTCCTGATCTGTGGCTTTGGCATCTGGCATCATTCACCTTCAAATGGGAACCCACAAACCCTTCACCTCATTGAAATGCAGGAGCTAGGTAAATATTTTGCTACGCTTATTATACAAGATACTCTAGATGCCAATTTTACTTTCTGATTGTATTGTTGCTGGTAAAGGAGAGAGCGGGAGGGCAAGGAGGACTTGCTTTGGGACTTCACTGCTGTACCCTGGGGCTGTAGCACCTACGGTTGTGCAAAGCCCCGGGGAGGTCGGGGTGGGCTGAGGAGGGAACAAACCTGCTACCCCCGAGCACTTTGCAAGGACACTTTGCTCACCCACTTGACATCTCCTTTGAGTGATCTGTGTTTATTGGACTTAAAAAAGGCTTAAATAACTGACGTGCATTTTTTTCACGGGCTATATATAGTGCGTGACATGGCAGAGGGGGGAAGAGGGCAGAAAAGGGAGGGTTGCGGAGAGGCAGGACTTCCCGGCGGCTGCGTGCAGGGGGAGCTCACGCTGCACTGTTAACGTCCGCTCCCTCCAACCGCAGCTACTTGCTGCTTGGCATTTTGCATGTTTTTGCAATAAAAGTAATGCAACTATTGTGTAGCACTGCCCAGATACTCGCAGAAACTACAAAAGCCTGAGTAAACACGACAAGCAAACAGAGATCAGCCTAACGCAGGTACGTGCCAGGCCATCTCATGCCCCATATTGTTAATTACTGTTATTTTGGGAAGAGCGACTGGCCTCACTGAGCCTGAGGCCCCTTCTGGTGTGCCCACAGAAACTGGTGACAAGCAGTGCCCAGTGACAGGGACCCTGCGCAAGTGTGTTGGCAGTGCAACACGGGCTCTTGGGCGCAGGACTCGCCAGCTCGCTTTGCTACAACGGTCTTTCTCACACAGATAGGTAAGGATTTCCTACGAGTTGAAAGTCCGCTGGATGATCTGCTTTTATAGTTTTCTCTTAGCTTCAAGTTTCAGAATAAAATGAAAATTCAGTTTCAAAGACAAGCAACTCGAACCTTTCTTTGAGCACAGAAGAATATCTTTGCACTAACATGCCTCCATGCCATCTCAGCATGATTATGAAAAGATATTTTGCTAGGTTTTCCCTTCACCTATTTTAACAAGAGTGGCTGGTTATCACTTTCTCTGAGAGAAATACGGCCTTGTTCACTCAGAAATAGTTCCTTAGGGTTGGCAGCTACATCAGACAAATACTCGAGAGGACTCTTACAAGCTACTCCTTAGTTAATAAAATAATAACAACAAGGATCAGTTATCTGTCTCGATACCTTTCCAAACACATCCTTTAGAAGAATAACTGCTACAGTGCTGATCTAGCATTTCCAAATTATTAACATTCCTATTTTAGCATCACAGAAGCTTAATTGCTGAGCAAGTATAAACAAGGAGTTCCAGTTACAAAATTCTCTCATACACACAGGATTCTTCTTCATTTTTTTAATTACATTTTATTGCCTTCATTTTGCAAATGGCAAAGATACAATGGCTCCCATTATAAAGTTATGCACTGTAGTTTACTACATGGAACATTTTGCGATAGTCTTTATGAGATCTCTAGCAGATCTCTGATCTACTGCATGACAACACTTTATAAATCCTTACTCTGTTTTGAGCATTTGCAGCATCTCACCACAACACAACGGGCTAACCCGTGTTCAGGTTTGCTGCACAAAAATGTCTTCACTTGCTTATTTCTCGAGATTATCTCAGTTTCCCAGCCTGAGCTGATCCAAACCCACTCCACCCAGTCCCAGCACACACAAAGATTATTCCAAGCCTGGGGCAGAGGAACGAGCTGAGTGTGCTCAGTGTGAGCCGTACTGACCGTGCTCCGTGCCCGCAGGACCGCATCACCAGCTTTGTGGTGAGGACAAGTGCACAGGAATGAGTCCCTGCTTCCAATTCTGACCCACTGATGCCGTATCTCATCTCTGCTATCAGAAGCTTTTGGTTTCCTGCTGTGCTGGATGGCAGGGGCTGAAAGGGGATCTTGTTTTCAAACCCAGCATGAGCAAGGCAATTCCCCTGGTCCACTAATTTACTGCTCTCCAGAGGTGTGAGCGACATGAAGCCCGGGCTGTATTATGTTGCCGCTGTTGGCTGTGACAACCTCAGCTACCCCTGCCACCGCTCAGCACCGTGCCCTGGGGGAGAGGGGCCATCCTGGCTGCTTTACCCTGTAACCACATGCCTGGCAGGGGAGAGAAAGGGGGCAAATCTCAGCAGCAGCCATGGTGCAGCCTTCTGCACTGAGGACACTGCCCTGTCCCCACTGCACCCACCCATGGACTGTCCTGTTCCCTCCATCCCCCCCAAATACCTGCAGCCCTGGCAAAAACCACCACAAATCCCTTTGCTCTCAAACATGCTGAGTTTCCCCTCCATTTCTTTCACATATTTAGTTGAGCTTTTCCTCCTCATTTCCAAAGCTCTGCATAACTTTGTGTCAGGCTTCCCCTCTCCCTCATATCCCAGTCTCACCCATGCCTGCTTCTGCTGCCTCTGCTGCCCGTGCTGCGCTTCTCCCTATTTTCACACTATTCCAGTTGCCTGGAATAACCTTTTTATCAAAATGCAACAAGCTGTCTCCAGCTTCTTTGCAAACCATATGAATATCCACCTGTTCCCTTGACAGTAACCATATGCCTCTCTCTATTTGTTCTGGAGCGTGGGAGGCTGCTTTGCGCTATTTGGGCAAGATCCAGCTCCTACTGAAATCAAGGAAAAACATCCCATTGATTCCATGGCACTTGTACCAAAGCCTCAGACTGTAAATTTAATGGGATGCTTTCCGCATGTTTCAATTACTGCAGCACATCACACACATTTAGGACTCTACTAAAATAGCCAATAACGATTATCACTTCGTTGCAATGATACAATACCAGCCAAAGAGGTGACGCTAGGATTACCATCTCAGAAGGGCAGCACAAAATCACTGCTTGTATAAAGCCCCTTTATACGGCAGTGTTTAAAACACAGCATGCAAGGACTTACAGGCACCTAGCGATATAGACTTCAGCTGGGGATGAATCCTCCCAAGTCTAGCTCTCCTCGGTGATTTGAGTGCAGAAGCTATCTCTGTATCAAAAAAAAAAATCTGTCAACACTATTTGTGCAGAATGATAAACTTAATAAATCTTGCCAACTCCTCTGTGAACTGGCTATTTATTGCACTCATCTCTGAGGGTTTTTGATACCGGAGCTGGAGGCTGCAAACATAAATATTGAAATGATGTGTTGCATATGCCGTAGCTTAATTTACTGTGTTTGATTTGAGGCTTAGTTTTGGAAGACCCTCAGCATCTAGCCTACAGGCCCCCCTGCACAGCCTGAGAGATAACACAGTGATCCCAACAGACCACACGTCAGCCTCCCTTACACCCACAGGAGTTAAAACGACAGCGTGTGTGTGCGAATACAGTTAGACTATGCACTTCCCCAGCCAGCACTGGACCAGCACGAAGGGCAAAGTCCAAAAACCAAACCCAGAGCCACAACCTGGCAGTTAATCTGAACTGCTTGAGCAGGGAAGGTGTGCAAAACATGTCCCACCCTCATCATCTGTTATTGCTGGTGGCAGGAGACTTCACAACGTGGGAGTCTGTCTGCAATGCAAAAGCCATGGTCAAGACCTCACTTCAACCCTGACATCAAGCCTGGCAGCTGATTTGATGTACTAAGACCTAGGTCCAGGTCTTAGTAGTACCTTTTTTATTCATTAAAAATGCCATTTCTGCAATTTCAAACAAAAGAAACCTTTCCAAGGCGAGTGTCCCACATCCAGGGAGATGATTCCCCTTCCCTGTAGGTCAGTGCAGGTTAGAGCAGGTACGTGGCATGGTGGAGATCCAGCCTCAGGGTGCTGGAGGAGATGTTGAAACCCATCTTTTATCATCTCCCCCAGATTCAGTGACCATTTAAGGATGTGATTTAGTGGAATAGTTCCAACAGGATCTGTTGGGACTCCTGGAAAAGGCACAAATATTCTTCTGAGAGAGATGATTTCTAAGGTCCAGGGATTTTGTTTGTTTGCTCATTTGTTTTCAAAACACAACAGCAAAGATGGGAACTGAACGCAGCTTTCCTGCATCTCTCTTACCTTGAGCAGACAAGTGGCACCTCCACCTGCCGGTCAGTGGTTCTTGAAGCCGGGCCTATATTTTTGTTATTTCTTTTCTTATAGAAGATTTTGCATGAACAATCTTGTCTCAAACAGCTAACAAATTTCAGCAAGAACAGAAATACTAACTTTCTGGTTCTAGTGAGAAAATAAAAATATTCACTCTGGTTTTATCTGAAAAGCCCTCCTTTCTCCCTCCTTTCCCCACAGTTTTTCATTGCTGCTCATAGCCTGAATAAAATGAGTTACAAAGCCTAGCTGATGTATCACAGAAGCAACCTTTCTGTGTGTGCTTCATGCAATGTACAGCCTCTGCCCTTGTCTGCAGTGACCTTTGCCTCAAACGCACCAATTTTTGTAGTGTATTCAGAAGCAAGATCCGTGCTGTAGAAAGGCAAGGCTCCTGCTGCAGCCAGGGCTGCCATGCAAACAAGAGGCAATATTGCCATATATATTGTAATGCCCACAGGAACTCATACGAAGGACTCTGTATGAAGTGTCTTGCAAGGTATCGTGTCTACTTACATGCTGCATCCAACTGGAAGTTACATGTCAGCTAAGGAAATTGAGAAGGACGACGCAAGTTCAACTTGTCCTTATATCCCTTGGGATCCAGAAAAGTGATGGTCTGTTTGATAAACCTGAAAGAAGAACGGATAATTTCATCCAACATTTTGGGGGAATCAGTCTGCATACTTCTTGAAGTGGTAGTTTTGTAATGTGAAACGCTTCTCTGCTTTTTGCCACTGCTGCCTGGCATTTTTCTTGCTTGAAATACAGGGAGGGATTTCAGCAAAGCAGAGGGAGATTACCTGAGCGAGGCAGGGGGCTTTCACGCTGCCCAGTTTTTTTCAAAAGTCACTCATGAGTTTGGGTGCTCGATCTGACAGATCTGAAAGAGGCTGCATGTGCATGAGGTAAAGATAGGATGCACTGGTTTGGGTAAGACAAGAGGTGACTTGAACTTTCATTGCGACTGAAATAAAGTCTCACAGCACATTTAAACATTTAGTTAATTTATAAGGAAAAAAAAGCGAAACAGAAGTCCACATTTTTGTAATCTTTTCCCTAGGCTTGAGGAAGAATCATAACCTCTGACGAAAGCGGGCAGTGCTGAAGTTTAGCTGTGTGATAGGTAACCTTCACCTCTAATAGTGAAGGATCTCTGCACGTCTATGCCTGAGAAGCACAGACCAGTCAGGAGAAATGCCAGCTGGACTGTACATGTTCCACAACCGGCTTGTGCATCTAGGCTGAACAAATAATTATCGACTTGGCTTCTGCAGCGCATTCAGGGGAAATTATTAACTGCACTAGAAAAATCAGTGAGGCAGATTCATATGCAGGGCTGAGTTTTCCTCTGAATCTGTCCTGCTCCCCATCCCATGCAGCACATCAAAAATTGCCAAACTTTGCCAATTATTCATTTTATATACATATATACGTATGAACATATATATACAAACCTCCCCTCTAGCTGTAATAAAGTGGTTAAGCAGAATGTAAACCATCATTAATATAACATGAGATTCACTATAAAAATCTGAAAAAGGATGTATAGTACCTCAAATATGGTTTTTATTAGTTTTTTTGAGTGAAATATGGCATCCCTGTTGTTTCTAAAACAGAACAAATTAAGAGATTTATCCTAAGTAATTGGTGCAATCAGTAACTTAAAATACAGCCTAGTGCAGAATGATTTACTTGTTTTCTCTGGCAATTTCCAAGTTACAAGAGCCCGGTCACTATTTTACCTTTCTACAGAGCTATTCATTACTTTCTGATCTACATTAGATCTTCCTGAAAGTTCAAAATATTAGATCTAAAATAATGAGCCTCCCAAAGATTTTCTGTAATCAGTTCAATCCTGCCTGTGGTCGGAGCAGAGGACTGGGAGCCAGGAATTCTTAAAGTCTTAATCAGAGCTCTGCCAGTAACTTGCTGAATTATCATTAGTTCAAATCTTTCAAGTTGTGCTTAATTTTGAGTCCCAACAGTATTGAGCAGCCTTATGGAAGACACTAAGGCTGAAACCGAGCCCCATCGGAACAAGCACAAAGTTTGCCACTGACCTGACTGATTTCACCCACAGGTCTGCTTTGGAGGTGTTCTGCTTTGTGAACAACAAGGATGCTTTCCACCAGCTCCTGAAATGACTTCAGCAACTCTGAGATACCCCAGGATGCTGAGCTTCATCTTCCCGTCTCAAAAATGAACTGCTAGTCCCCTGCACCTTTGTAAAGCCTCTGAATTTATAAAATACTGGAGGAGTTTGTCATTTCCTAGGATGCAAAATGTCCACAAACTGTTGATGTTCACCATTTTTTAAAATAAAAATGAATTAAGTACAAAAGCAGAAGGTTTCACATTGTCCTTTTGGTCCCAGACTTTCACTTTAAATGAGGTCTCTGCTGTTCAGCCGCACAGGGCGCATCTTGGTTCTTCTCACTTTTAAAACTCTCACTAACCTCCTTCCCATTGCTGTTTCCCTATTTTCTTCCCCTGCAAATACTCCTGACAGCCAAAGGGCTGTTCCTGGGCTCAGACCACATGAAGAAACATCAGCTCCAAGGAAGATTTTCAAAGACAGAGGAATTGTCCTCCTCTGTCCAAGGACAGATCTATGAGACAGCTCGGGCATGCTTTAACATTCACAATCAGATACCGTGCCCGCAGAGCACAGAAGAGACACATCCTCCCTCTCCTGGCCCAGAGAACATGCACAGCATCTAAATCTCACACCCTGAACTCAGATTCAGGATTCATTCGGTGCCTCCAAGTAAGATGTCGATGCCACTTTGACAACAAATCTGAAATCGAAGTCCCCTACAGACCTGTGTGTAACATCAAAGCAGCAGACGAAGGCTTGAGATGGATTGTGCATGGATACACTGACAACTCTGCAGCCTTTGCATTGTACAATTCTGCTTATTCCCAGTGTCTGAGGACGGGTGGCAAAGAGAATGCATTTAACAAGAAGAAAAAGACATTAAACATCAAACGTCCCTTTGCTTCTGACAATTAATTGAGAAGAAAACCTCATAATCAGTTGCAGATTTGTCTCTGTGTAGCTAGCGTGACTCCGCTCAATTATCACACTGTAGTCCAGAGCAAGGAGTTTGGTTCTCATCTTTGTGTTACTTGAGGATGGGGAGGCAGCGGACAGAGCTGAAAGGTTAAAGGTGGCAGGAGGAGGTCGCCAAGGATGTCGCTGTCTCTGTGTTAGCTATAAATAATAGAAACCAGTGTGGTCTTTGGTTTATAGTCCAGCTTTAAACCTCCACTGTATCGGGGGCTGTCAGTAAGGTGCTGGGAATACGTGTACGGAAAGCTGCCCTGCATCAAGGCAGGTCTGTGCCCGCACCAAACAGCACAGGGGTTGTTGGTAGGAGAAGACATTTCAAGAATGTTCCAGTATGAAGAAGCTGGCCCTGCTTTTTCCAGTCCCTAAGCACTCCCAGTGCCAGTCAGTGTCTTTTGGTCTCTAACAGAGGAAAAAAGCCCTGAGTGAAAAATCACAGCCATTGATTGATGGTCTTGCAATTGCAGTGTCCTCGTCCACATCAGGAGGTAACTGCCCCAGCCCCCTGCCAGCCACACATTGCTCCTTCCCTTCCCAGCTGAGTTTGCAAAGACTTATTTCCAAGGTAACTTGGCTGATTTTGGATGGCATGGTCGGGGCAGTCATCCTTAGAAGGATGTGCTCTCTGACAGCAGGCAGGCTGGGGGCACACTATTCTCCCTTGAGCATGGCTGGAGTCACTCTCATGGGGCGTTTCACCATTGCCCTCAGTTCAGTTGTGCCTTGCACAGCGCAACAGAGACATTAAGAAAACTATGAAATGTTGCTGAAGTTAAAGCTTGTTGATTCCCCCACCTTAACAGCAAAACCAATTCCCGCAGCTGCAGTCTCAGCCACTCCCTTGTTACTATTTCACAGCACGGACCGACCAAGCACAGCCCTGCATCCGTCAGCCCTCATTGCTTTAACACCGTAATGTAAAGTCGATAAAACAAATTAGCTGATCAGAGATACTTAGACCTAATCTACACTTGCCCCTAGAGTGAAATAATAGTGTCAGTGTTCCTGACCTTCCTCCCACGTGAATTTGTTCCAGAATTAACTGCGCTGAAAAGGGGGTCCCTGGTGCACACAGATATTAATGGCATTGGAAATGATTCAGGAGGGCTCTGGACCTGGGCCGAGGAGCAGTGGGAACCAGCGGTGCTGAGCCCTTCCAGGGCATATTCTGAAGAGACTTGGCTGGATCCCAAGCGACAGAAGAAAGGCAGATGTGCCCTGCCCTCCCTGACACCTTGGCACTTCCCTCAGTCTATAGGTTATGTTTGCTATCACCTGAAAGCAAAAAAAGCCTTAAAAGTAAGCATGCAAATGTGCTAATCTCTTAGGACAGCACATACATAAAAGCAAGTGTTTATATAAATGATACCCCTCACTTCAGGCTGAATTTAATCATCAAAGGAGAAAAAGCACATTTTGTTTGGTCTTTTACTAGTCAAAAATGGCTGGTATTTAATAAGCCCCGGAGCCAGATCTCAGTAGGACAGGCTTTTTATGGGCCAGAGGCACCTACCATACCGTCCCTTTCCATATACAGCCACTGACCTATGTCCAGCTGATTTGAATTTACTTCCTAAATCTGATGCTTCACCCAGTTAGATCAAAAAAAAAAAAAAAAAAAGAGAGAAACGTGGCATTTCTAGACCACAGTTCTTGGTGTCACTACACATTACTGATAATTTAGGAATGCTACAGAACATCTCAAGTTTAAAGTACTTTCATGGTTCCAATGGAGAGCTAAAACAGATGGGGTTTCAGCGTGACCTTTCAACCTACCAGACACTGTTGACCCAGATTATAGTTCAACAAAGCTGCTCCTGGATTCATATTACGTTTTGGGAGAAGCAACAGGGTTACAGTGAGAATGGATACGCTCAGAGGCAGCTCGGATGGCTGGCGCAGAGAGCCACGGGATCGGAACAGCATGTCGGTCCTACTCCCAGTGCAGATGTCGTTATGCCAAAGCAGGCTCTCAGTGCTTAGAGAGAGCCTCTGCTATCCGTTATAAAATGCTGGAAAAGCAATTCCGGAATGGGAGAAATAATGACTGAGAGATTTCATTGGGAAATCAAGGAGAGGGTCAAAAATCAGTAGGAAGGCAGAAGTGCTCCGATTGAAGACCCACTTTTTCCAAGTTCAGGCTTCACACTAGAAAGCCGGAGCTGAAGACTTTCTGGTGGTGTTCAAAAGAGGCCAGGTTTTATCACAGAGGTGGCTGCATTTCAGCAGTGGGTGAAGAGATTGCTACAGCTCGGCGGCAGGGGCTGGCCAGCCCGAACAATGTGCCCACCCAGGCTCCATCGCAGTGAGCCGGGCTCATCTGTCTGAGCTGAGCCAGTTGGGAACTGGAGGGGGACCGTAAACCACCAAGCACTGTGGCATCCTATTGAAATTGATGAAGTTCCTGTCAATGTGCTATTATTTTAGACATTACAGTGCTAAAAATAGTGCTTGTATTTTTTTTAGCAAGCTTGTTGTTTTCAGGAGCTCTGAAAATATAAAGGGTTCCATAAGTGCTAAGAACAAGCTTGTGAAATAGTCTCACTGGAATACAAAACCACTTGAAAATACTGTTTGTTACATTTCCCGATGAACTCAACAATAGACTATGCAGGCCATTTTGCTAAAACACTGGATTTATTTTACTTAAAACTTATTTTACTGTAAGAAAATCTAGGAAAACACCCCCATGATACCTAGTTAGTTTTTCTGTATTCCAGACAGCAGCAAGAAATCTGGATTCTCACAAAGTGTTTCCAAAACGCTATCACCATGCCAAAAGCCTCTTCAATCTCTTTGCTCCCCACGATAAAATGTTCACGATCCAAACCTTAATTATCTCTGCTTGTAACAACAAAACCAGAAAAACAACTCTTATGTCCTTCAAGTGGAGATCAGCTGCATGAGAAGGACCAGGCTCGTCTTAATCCTCAAAAGATTGACATATGTCCTAATTGTGAAATCTGTACAGCGTTTTTCAAAGCAGCTTTCTGAAACTGCTGCCCACGTCTATCGCTGTTTGTTGGAGCACGAGCCGACGGCAGCCAGAGTCACCAGTGGGGGCAGCTCCTCGTCTCTCCGGTCCGGCACAAAGCCGTCGGGGCAGAAGTAAAACATTAGGTACCCACTGGGGAATTTCCCAATACATCATCCCAGGAGCCCTTGATGCTGAACAAGTAAGAGCTTATCACCATGTCACTGTTCTGTAACTGAAATAGGATGATGATGTGCTGGTAACTTGCCAACATTTTGTGTTGCAACATTTTACAGATTATACCGTATGATAAAGGTGCTGCATTTAATGAGTTTTGTCAACTCAGTTATCATTTTCATATCGCACAAAGCAAGTTTTGGGCTAGACTTAGCAGTTATGCAGCCCCTTTCATCCAAAAATTTCAAAGCGATTTGTCCACATTAATCAAGTTTCAAAGCTGCCTTGTGAAATATCTGTTTAGGCTCCTTAAGAGCATTAGGAATGGCTGTAGCGATCCCGACCAAAGGTCTGTCTGAAGCAGTCCCCGTCGGCGGGCAGTAACGGCTGCCCTGCCTGGTGGGGAGCGCGGGGTGCAGCCGGCGTGGCGCGATGCTTCGCCGCAGGACGCCCAGCCACCCGTAATGCGTGCCGCAAGGGCACTCACAGGTACTGTTACTGGATGTAATAGGTCTGGATGGATTTTTCTTCGCTGAGTTTTGAACCCACCTAAACTTTCAGCGTTCACAATGTCTCCTAGCAGGGAGTTTTACAGTTTAAATATAGAGCATGTTAAGAAGAATCTCCTTTTCCTTACTCTGAATCTGCCATCTGCTCATTTCATTTGATACCCCTTTGCTGCTTTCTTGGAAGAGACATTCCCTGCTCACCTTCTCTGTGGCACCCCGGCTTTGAAGACATCTATGCTTTTTCCATCCTTTCTTCTCAAAACAGAAAGACCAGACACACGGTGGTGTTTAAATACCCGATTGCTGTATAGGTGCCAAACTGCCACTGAAACCAAAGTTAAGAACCTAAAAAGCTTTGCAGAACTGACTCAAAAGAGTCTGCCACCCAGCACCCGCAATGCTGCAACGCACTTGTCCCAGCTCTCCCTTCCTGCTTCGACCAACAGACACCCGCACAGAAATCAGATAGTATATAGCAAAGCAACAAGCTATTCAGGTTGTGTGATGTGAATTAATGAGATTGACACGAACTGCTAGATGTGTTGCTTCTGCAGGTTTACACTGCCCTGTTGGCAGGGGACATGGGAGGATGGGGAAAGGCAGAGATTAACATTCAAAAATAAAAGAGGTTTATATTTAGATGACTATGAATATACACAGGTACTCTTTGTTCATCTTCTCACACCACTTATTTTCTGTTTTTAATTACTTTAAAAACTCTAATTTTAAAAGAGCATTATTTCTTTAATCAATTTTTTTCTTGCACCCCAAATGCAGATTTAATGTTACAGCAATGTCTGCAAGTCCAAAGACAGATTTTCTGTCCCCACCCATGAAGAACAGTTGATTCACTTAAAACCGTGCCAAGGCCATATGCAAATCGTCCTAATAGGAGCAGCTGCTGGCCTCACAGCCCAGGGGATAAACACAAGTTATGTTCATGCTGCTGCCCCAACTCACATCCCCAGAATCACATTCAGGTGAATGAAAATCACAGTCTCTCTAAGTGTGCTGCAGCCGTGGCAGGTAATTGTAAAGGAGAAGTATGCTGTGGACGCAGCTCAGGCAGCAGGAGTGAAGCCTGTATAGGAAAATGTGTAGAAAAATGTGTCTGGGCTCTCCTACAGCAAACTGGCATTGTCCTCGGGCAGCCGTGCCAGTCTGCAGCACATTAGGGTTTGGCCCATGTTTTCTGTTGAGAAAACAACCTTCCATCTGGATTTCATCCTCAAACCCCATGAGTGAATGTTATTTGTATATATTCTGTAACTGGCAGAATGTTTCATACAGTTTTAGGATAAGCACAGAGATGATACCTGGTAAAACAGTTCTTCTATATTAAATGGAAACGACAGATTTTCTGCTTTGCTCTTTTAAAAGCTTGCCTGATATAAATATCTGGATGAAGCTAAGTCAGGAAAAGACTAAGCCAAGGCTGGTGACGAGGGGGAGAGCCTGGAGGAGCTGAAGGTCCACCTCACGTTGTCCCCTCCAGGAGCCCAGCCTCCCTGCTGCTGCCCCACAGAATGCCAGGGCATGGGTCCAGCTTCTCGCTTTTAAACAGTGACCGAAATCCTCTTGATACTTGTGAGCTCCTTTAGAGGAAATCAAATGTCCCTGCTTTGGTGGTAGGATGTCAGGCAGCAAAGACTGACTCCACTTCATCCTTTAGAAAGTGTGTAATATTAAGATGGCCTTTATCATCCAAGCGATATCACTACACTGCCTTCTGCTCCTCTCCCATCCCCAGTCTTGAACCAGTTATACACGCTTTTCGTTACTTAAAGTCTGGATTTCTGTAACATGTTTTGCTGTGGTCAGTTTATCCTTTAGTTTATTTATTTATTTTAAACAGAAACTGGAGCCAGATCAGCCTCCCATGCCCTCTAATCTCTTGTTTGTTTAGATAGCCCATGAAGCAAGGACAGTCCAACCGAAGAACAGGTTTGAGAGCATCATATGTCGTACCTGTTTCACATCCCCAGACCATACCACACTGCTGCTCTGGGGAGCCTACACCTCTGGGGAGCACCCGTGGTCTGCAGCTTCCCAGTTCAGGTCAACATTGTAGGAAAACCACAGCGACCCAGCCTGCATCGGTCCTGGGGGAGCTTTGGAAACAGTCTTCCCCTCTAGTAATTAAAAAATCCAAGTGTGAGAGAGATTTCCCTGTGATTTATAAGACTTCAGAGCTATTTCAAGGAACAGTATTTCAAACCAATGACTATGTGGCATACAGTTAGAGTAAGCGTAAGGGTAAGGTTGAATTTCTGGGAAGAGACACAAACTCCTTTTCAGCTCTGGAGAACCCAAAACCAAAAGAGAAGCATCCCTCCTTTTCCTTTCTCCCTGGACCATGTAAATTTTGAGAAGAATATTATCAAAGTGAGACACAGTGTGTAAAGTCATGATAAGTACACCATTCAGAATGGACAACTTATTTTGGGTTAATCTGTCCTGTCCAAAACCCGTCACTGTCTGACAGACGGATGCTGTTGCCTGTGTAATGGTTTGAGACCATATGTCCAGCAGGGAAAATACTCCCCTTTTGGAGCACCTAATTCTCCCTGTCCAGCGCTCTCCTGTCTTAAAGAGGTTAAGATGGCAGAAGCCTAACAACTCAAAAAGCTCCATTAAGAAATCTGAATATATTGGATAAAAATATGGTTTTCAATTAATTGAATTAATGATTTGAGGAGTGCTACTTGTCTGAAATCAGTAAATATGTTGGAGAGAGGTAGCTTGGCTGTCTGTAGGCTATTTTTCACAGAAAGCTAATTGACAGAGGAAAGAAAACTTGTTTTGAAGCTGTTCTACATCTGATCAGTGGCTAATCTGGAAAAATCGGTGAGAAAGAGGAGGGAGCATGGAGAAAGTAATTCTTACTCCCTGATCTTCAGCACTGGTTGCAGCCAGGACAACTGCTCAGATTTGCCGCTCCAGCACTGCTTTGCAGCAGTGGAGCTGCACACAAACCTACCCCAGCGGGTGATCTGCTCCTACAAGGGCCTGCTGCAGCACTTCTCCACGCTCTTTCCATCGCTGAAATACAACAAAGGGATTACAAATTCTGGCCCGAAGTCTCCATAGTTGAGGTTGAATTTAACGTTCCACTTTGGGTGCAATTTTTAATCCCCTCAAATGCTTGAGAGGAGAACAAATATTCGCATATGTTTTTTTTCTCCTTAAAATTCCTGCCTTTGGCTCATTTTAGGACTCTTCTGACCACCACTCCAGACTTCATCTGAGCCTCAGGGCTCTAAAGAGTTTTGCCCAATTTCAGACTTCGCAATAAATGTTTTGCCAGATTTACATTCAACTTCAGAAGATGCAAACCATTTCTAGTCCCAATTTAATGAACGATCATCAGTCAAAGAAATCCTCTTCCCACCTCAAGAAATGACATTGTTTAAATGGAAGAAAACTGTTTTTAATTAATAATGGAGTATGAAACATATATAATTTACAACAAGGGCACTGGGGAAAGACACTGCTGCTGTCAAATTGTCTCAGCAAGATGATCAATGACATCAAAATGCCAGTCGCAGCAACTTGAGTTGTTCTAGACTGTAATTAGGAAAAATAAAATGGCTCCACCTACTCACCAGTGAAAAAAATACATCTCTTGAAAGAAATCCTTCAGCTTTCAGTCCTTCTGGACTTTATGCAATATTCTGTGGCTTTTCCTAGCACTGTTTTTATGATGTTGACGATCAAATCTCCAAGTGACATCAATACTGGTGGGACAAAAAAAGAAACAAAATGAAATGGTTAGAGCATAGACATTCTGGAAAATCAAAGCAAATAATAAATAAAAAAAGCACTGGAAAAAAACATAGTGGATCTTAATTAAGAGCCTGCCTTTATTATAGCAAAGGCAAATCATTAACAGCTTGCGTTCAAACTTCTATCAATATTTCCTCTTCAAACAGGCAAGGAGTGTAGCTAACAAAATACGCTCTGTGGCCACGCACAAGATAATCGCCAGCTTAATTGAACCAAAGGGCATTAACATCTTCTAGCTCAATACCAACAAAAGTCCACCAAAAAATAGCCACATAATTCACCATCTAAACGTCAGCTCTTCCCTGAATCAGAGGATCCTATAATTGCTCCCAAGTGGCAAAACCACAAGCATGGAAGTAAGTGAACCATGATAAGAGTCTCTCATATTAAAAGTGTCATAAAACCCTGAACACAAAGCCTAGCGAGAAATGCCCTTCTCCACATGGCACAGCTTTGAGCAGGCTGCATTCACCCCCCGGGTGCCGCCTGTGCTCTTCTACACGCTGGAATTCAGCCGTTTCGTGACAATATTCCAGACATGAAATTAACACTTCTGAAAGCTTTTAGGGATCAAAGGTTGCCCCCTTCGCAAGTTTTTTCATACCGAGGACATGATGAAGTAGTCTGGCTCTAGTTGGAAAAATAGTTCAGATGACACTCAAAGGGGTTGTGGTAAGAGGAGGCGGCTGGGGAACTGGGACCAAGGTTGGCATCAGCCTCACAGATCGGTCTCCCCTGCCCTGCCCCAAGCGGGCTTTGCCCTCGCAGCCATGCAGCCGCTACAGAATATGCCTCTGCCTTTCATCCCCGGGGTACGGGGTCTGCTGCTAACGCGTCTTAGGGATCTTGCGGATGGAGCCCCAAATACAGGAAAAACTGCTGTTTGCTCTGGAGTTAACCCAGACTGCAAACATTACGCGGAGTAATGAGAAACTTGTTAACTAGCACATAGTCCTCCACCAGAAGTGAGCCAGAGAGTCCCAGCTCAGAGGCAACCAGCCTTCCCTGGGTGAACCCAAGGGCAGCATCCTCCCTGGGAGTGACAGAAAGTCAGCCTGTAAGCTGGGCAGACAGACAATGATTTTTTTATAGGTGACACATCCAGAGCTAATGGTAGTTTCTCAGTTCCTGCGACAAAATGGGATTGTTGCTGTTCTGTCTCTGCTGGTGATGGTGAAGATAGCTGTGCTGCCGCTGGCTCCAGCTGTTGGGAGTGTTGCACATTCATTTTCCATTCTCTGAGCGGTGGGAATTAAGTACTCAGCACAGCGTTTGCAAGACCCTAAATGACTTAGCTGTCAAAGTTGCATTTTCAGTGATTTTTCAGGTGTTTCAAAGACCCTTTTGACAACATGTGCCTCATTTTTTTAGGCGCTATCAAAAATGCTGTCTTCCCTGGGGATGGCTGATTAACAGAAGTCTCGACATTCATGTCATAAATATCTCGAGACAAGCCTGTTGATTCAGTGAAATGTGTGGTTGGTTCCTATTGTAAATGCATTCACAGAAAACCTCACAGTGCGCTGCCTCTTGGGATTACTTGTGAGCAAAATAAATGACAAACATTTTGGGGGTTTTCTAAATAACATTTTGATACATTACAAAGTGGCTTTTCTTTTAATTTTACACCACATCGTTTAAGATGACATGAAGCAACATAATTTGTCAAGACAAGATATATAAAAATAAATAAATAAAAAGGGATTAAAAGGAAAGCCAGTTCTGAAAGTTTGTTAGTTGGAAAAGGCTATAATTTAAATCAGAAATGTCTGGATTAGATTATTCTGACAAGCTAAAAGGAGGCAAAATTTTGCTACACATTTATGAAGCAGAAACGAAATGGAGGGAAAGCAATGTCTTCAAACTGAGAGGGTAGCTCTCAGAATCATCTACTTCTGGATTTGAATCCAGATCTGATAATGGCTTGGTAGCTCTGAGCAAGCCACGGACCTTTACAATTTCAGATTCACGGATGAGCCAGGCCATGAACCAGCAGGACAAGCGAATCCTTCTGCAGCAGATTCAAATCATTAACCATCAGAGGGCAGGGGACATCATGTTCATGTTTAAGATGATCTTTCCACTGAATAAAATCTTAAGACATTGGAAGGCAAACCCAGTCATTGACCGCTTCTAGGAAATGCAAAAATCTTCAAACTCCACAAATCTCTCCACCATAACATGCAAAGCCACAGCAGTGATGGGGCAGATATACTTCATAGAAAATACAAACCAGCATCTCTGAAGCCAACCAATCAACCAGAAATCAAACTAACCCAAGCAGAGCTTTTAATTCTAGCAAAGAACAAAGTCAAACATTTCCAACCAGAGTAGCGGAGATCCAGTTTATCTGATAGCTCAGGGGGCAACTTATCTCACAGGGTGCCAAGTCCCCGTTCCTCAGCTGAAGGCTGCGGCACAGCGGTTGAACCAGAGGCCTCCTCCCTTCAGCCGTACTAGCTGCGATCTCTTTGGCAGAGTTCTAGGCTGGTATCCCAACCTTTTTTTCTGAAATTTTCCAAAGTTTCACCATGATGGAACAGATATTTTACAAGCAAAACTACACATTTCTAAGGGTCAGCATTTCCCACTGGAAACCTTTTTTAAAATAAAATTAATTATAATATGGAGTTTGTGGAGTACTTTGAAGAAAAACAGTATTATTAAAACAATACTCATCTAATACAAATAATTACTATAATAAAACTTAAAGGATTATATGATTATATTTCCATTATTGTATTACTTTATGTCTCAAAGGATCCTACACGAATTATAAAAAGAAAGTACTACAGAAGTACAATAATACCTAGATCTTAGCAGCTCTGCTAACCCCTTTGGGCTAGGTGTCAGAGAAAAAAAAATCTTTAACTTTCCAGAGCCCTGAAAATTTAAATACCCAGTCTGTCAGAATGACACCCTCCTTACCCTTGTACAACCCAACCTGTGCTTACGGATAAATGGCAGCAGAATCCTGGCGCTGGCATTTTCACTAGGTGAGTATAAATACAATCATGCCAAAAACCAGCCCTGGGCTGTGAACAATCGCAAATCTAACCTTTCAGGCAGCACTTCAGAAAATTCAGTCCTAACTGATCTCCTAGTCAGGAGGTGAAGTCCCTGGTTGTTTATTCTCAGGCAAAAAGAAGAATAAGTCTCACTTGCTGAGATTTTAATGTCATGTTCTTGGAAGTCTAGATATGTTGAGCATGAGATTCAGCCTACTGCTCCATGCCCTTCAGCTCATGTAATGCCTCACTTTACAGCTTTCTTACAGATATATTTCAATTGGTAATATTCAAAATTTCCAAATGGAAAATAGCTTCTGGTATGTGAATATGGCCAAATTGCAAGACAATTTTATTCCCACCAGTTGTTGCCATGCAGTGTGAAATTACAGCTTGTATTACTCCATACCATGGCTTGCAGAAATTTGGACCAAAACTTTAAAAATATTAATGTGTATGCAAATGCAGTCTTGCACATAAATCAAGCACACACACTTAATAATCTGGTGCTTTGGCTTTATGAAATGATAGATCAAAGCAGAACAAATGAGAAGATGGAACCCAAATTAACACATTAACTGAAACAGAGCACTCTCAGATCCTGGAAACCACTCTCTGTCTGGGTGTCACATATCCGATTACATTCCTCGTAACTCAAATGACAGAACAGACTGAGAGAAGCTAGGATGCCTATTCCTACTCATCACCAGCTACTCATAGTAATTTTTTTCAGAGTACTAGTAATTATCCTTAAAGGAGAACAATTAAAATCCAGTGTAATTGGAAGTCTGGTTATGATTACGGATGAGTCAAACTGCTTTGGAAAATGAACACAGAACTGTTTGGAGCTCCATTGGTATTTTATTAATCATGTAATTAAAATGGATACATAAAGTGGGTGCAGCTATACAGTGGGATTTTCAAAAGCTCTCAGCACTAGCCACACTCTGCTCCTGGTAAAGTTGGTAGGAATTTTTTTCCTTGAGTTTAATAGGAGCAGAGTTATGCCAGAACTGAACATTTTTGTAACATCCAAACCTTATTGTTCGTAAGCAGCCAATTATCTTGACATTTATTTAATTCTTTCTGGTGATGCCATAATCCTGACATTATTTTCCTGTCCCAGTGGCAGCCCCAGGATGGAGGTGCTGCAAGGCCTTGAGCCCGGGGGAGATGGGGCAGGAGAGCTCTTCCGTCTCCCTCCCCGCGGGGGTGAGACCCGAGAGCAGCTGAGGCTCTGCACCGCGGAGGGAGGGCTTGGCCTGAGCTGGATGCTGAGCTTGCTGCTGGGGGTAGAGTGCACGAGACTTGGCCTTACAGAGCTCAAGAGTGATGTAGCAATTCGGAGCAGATGGTTAGCATCAGAGAGCTGTTTAAAGAAACAGTGTTGAGAGTAGAGAGCTGAAAAAATAACATAACGGGAGATTTATTTGTGGTCTCTTGTTCAGGGCTGTCTAAGAAACATAAGCAGCGGCTGGTACTTTCAGTTCGTCACAGATAACATAGAACCTTGAACCAAACAGATTTTGGCTTTTTGCTTTGCAAAACCAAAGCTTAATCTGATAAGAGTAGGTCTAAACAAAGCATGTCCTCCTTACACCGTTCCTCTGACATGGCTCCATCAGGCACCAAAACTCCAAGGCAGGTTCTTAAGAAAAAGGGGGAACGTACCTCAAAATGCAAAACCTCAGAGAGAAAACTTTCCAGTATTTTGCTTCTGAATCAATTTGCTAACATCGGAAGCTTGCACAGAACCATGCTAAAAAGATGGGCAATCATTCATATAAATCAAAGGTAAAGAACAAGCAGTGGGAATGCAGGCTACTCTGCCCACTGCTTTGGCCAGCTCTGGAGAAGCCTCTCTGGATGCATGGACAATCTGCTGTAGCTAAGCGAGCGATGCCAGGCTAGGAAAGATACACTATTAGCAAGACTAACAACATAGATAACTTGAAAACTATGACTTTAAAGTAAATTCTGTCATTTGTTTTCGTGCAACAAAATCTTCATTCTAAGAACCCACCTACTCAGATGTGAATTACACCAGTCATTCAAATGTTCTTAAAAAAGTGTTTGAAAGTTCTCGGACAAACTCCAAATACACTGAAAAGCAGTGCTAAAATTGAAAGGATTCCCTGAATAAGATGCTAAGATCTTAATTTTCATTTTTTAATTAAAAAAAAAATCTACTTATAATCCTCTTGAAAAGTGATCCCCTTGGAATGAATTGTCTTAATGCTTTACATCTGAAGGAAGCAAGGTAAGACGGTACTATACTGCATTTTCTTCTATCTGAGGGAAGCTGGAAATAATCTGGAGAAAAGATTATTTCCAACTTTCCAGCTCTTTTTCTATAATTAACAGGATGTAAGACATAACAAACAGAGGCTGAAGAAAACCACAAACTCTCCATATGGGGTTCAGTTCCTGTTTACTAGTATCCTGTTTACAGCATAGGCTTTGATGGTCAGATAATCAGGCCTCTCATGTTCCCAGAATGACCACACTTATTCTGTACTTGTTTAAGGCTGGGAGGACTTTTTAATAAAAAAATATGTCGAGGAAACAAAGCAGAGAGAGATTATAACAATATGCATCACTACGGAAATACCAGACTCATTGTTATAGAATACAAAATTACTAAATACCCTTTTGTGTGAAAATAGAAGGGCGATGCGAATTGCCAGTTCAAAGGGAGGCGAGGAACAAAGCCCTTTCCCTCCTGCCGCTGCCCTCGTCCGCGTCTGGGTCATGTAGCTCCTCAGGTGGAGGGAGCAGAAGTACCCGTTTCCCAGGGCATCCCTGCCTGCTGCCTGCAATTTTGTCCTTGGCCAAGGGCTCCCCTCGGGATGGGAGGCAGATGCTGTTTTCAACCTGCCCTCCTCGGCCCCCGGCTGGGGATGGGGAAGGAGGACAAGGGGCTTTAGCTGCAGGTTTGGCTGCTGCTTTGCTCACGCCTTTCCTCTGTAACCCAGAGGGCCAGTTCAGATCATGTCCCGGTCTAGCACAGTCTGGAGATAAACCTGAATGGCACCAGAATAAACAAAATCAAACCATTCTTATGCTTGACAGAACCAATTCCTGCCTTGTCACACCCAATTCTGGCTTGGCTGAAATCTGTCTGAAGTGCATACGGGACCCTCCTCTTTCTGCTATTCCTGCGTGCAGCGCTGCTTCCCAGGCAGCAATTGCTTCCTAATTGCCAAGAAACGTTTTGATAGCAGTTTGTGGCGACGGTGCTGAAAGGTCTGAATTGCACATTGCCAGGGACAAACCTGTGCTGTGCTGCCTGAGGAGGACTCAGTCCTGCCAGACTCAGTCTGGGCAGGGGGGACTGCATCCCAGGGCATGGCACACATCACCCCAGCCCTATTTCCCTTCCCCACGGGGTCTGCGCCTGGCGTGAGCACATGCTTGGGTCCAAATGAGACTTATGAAACAACTTTCAGACTACCTTGGTGCATCAGTCTGATGCACTGACTCTACAACACAATTCACTTCTTAGCCAAGCCTGGGAGACAACAAAAGGATTCAAAACGGCTGTCTCTAGGGATAAGGAGCAATAAGGTAATTCTTCAGGGAGTTGGAGAATAGGTGAAATATTTATTAAAAAATATTTTAATGACTGCAAAATTGCTGCCCGTATCTCCGAGACAGCGAGGGCTTTCTACCTTGAGGCTGCATCAAAATGCCACCAGTGGAGTTTGCAGCAGGAATGGCAAAATCCCAAGAACTGCTTTTGGGGTTTTTTGTAGTCCCAAATAATAACAATTTTGCAATATCAGCTACTCTTGTGATATTCCGGTGCCCTCAGGCACAAAGTTTGGCTTTGGAGACAGTTCCTTTCCAGTTTTGACCTGAGCTGGAACAACAGCTGTACAGACAAGTTCTGAACTTGGGAAAACCACAAGAACTTTGAGTCGGTATAGCAGTTTTGATGATCTCTTGCTATGATGTCATCTTCTATTGCCTTCTTCGCAAAAGAGTATACCCTCTTCTTTAAAAACAGCTGCTTCCCCTTTCTTTGTAACAGACGACTTTTAGAAACTTCATTCTATTTGGCACAGACCAATTTTTCATTATTGTGTTATGAACACATAACAAAATGAACATCATTTTGTTATGAATTTAACACCACTGATTTCATTGTTAACTTTTTGCAATATTGCTGGGCATGTACAAAGTGTACAGAATGTACAAAAGTGGGAATTTATTATAGTTTTTTAGTTGAGAGGAGAGTTTAGGAGTGGAGAGGCCTGCTGTAGGAGAGCTTCCTATTTTCATTTCTTCTTTAGAACTCCTGTTATGAGAGCAGTGATGTAGAGAAATTACACTTAGCAATCAAGATTTTGTCATCACTTCGCATGCGCTAAGAAAAGTTGCAAGTGTTTAAGTAAATAAAATTAAGAATGATTGCTAGATAGTCACTGAGATAACATATTGTATGACAGCTTTTATCTCTAAAAGAATTGAGGATTTGTTGTAAATAAAACTGCTGAAATTATGCATCGCAAATAAATAAGGTTTTGTTTATTTAGATTTTTTTCTGGTAATTTTTTCATAAACAGCTTTTCATTTTGCTTTTGAATCTGTTCAGTGTTTGAAATGGTTTACATCCAAAGCCACGTTGCTATACCAGATTTACTGATGTCATATATTTGCTTTATATATTGAATGTATAAGGACAGCTCATCAGCAACTCAGTGAGTTAAGCTATTTATATCATCTGACAGTCTAGCCCTTATATGGTTCTGTCTGTATCAGCTAAAATCAGGTGAATTTATAGGCTATCATGCTTCCTCCTCATTAGTAACACTGGATTTTTTTTTTTTTCCAACGAGCATCATTCATATCTTATGAAAGAAGAGGAAAGTCCCTGTGACTCACATAGAAACACCTTAATTAGCGTAGTTTGAAAGGCATGCTGGTCAGGATATGCTTCCTCGGGGACATGGTCTCCTGGGAAAAAGGCCAATGTCTAAAAATTTCTTGGAAAAGATGGAAAACAGATGGAAATTTTTTCAACACTATTGTTTTTGTATGTAAATTATTTTAGTGCTCTTGAAGAGGATGAGATAAAAAACTTCAGAACATAGTTAATTAATAGCAATAATCTTAATATGGTTTGCACCATAAATATACCTGGTCTTTAACAGAAAAACAGAAGAAGTGTTTGGAGGGGTATCATGGGTGTGGAAGATTTCAATCTTGTTTAGCCTGAGGTTTATCTGAAGAACTCTCTTTGGCCAAGATCTCCTCTCACAGTCTCCTCATTCATACCAGTATAAATGAGGAGAGAATCTGGCCCAAAAATTTTATCAGGTTTAATATTGTCATAATTACAAACAGCCCATTTCACCCAGTAATTACACCATGGAGACGGAAGTTTAACTCCATCCTTACTCTGAGATGTTCCGCTTCTAGGTGATGCCTGTGGCACATTCCTATTCATTCGTGGTACTTTATGGCAGCACCCAATATTCCTTACAACAAAGATGACTTCAGGTCATGTTATGGACATCCCATTTGGAGCAGAGCCACTTCAGTAGGGACAAGGAATAACTCAGAGAAGTAATATTTCAGTAAGAGTTAATAGGGCTGGATTTGAACCCATAACTGAGAGGCAGCAAGCTCCACAATCAAATAACATTCCCAAGAGCCTTTCAGCCTGCAGGAAAAGAATTTAATTCCACGTAATTCCCTCCTAACCATGAGAAAGTCTTAATGATATGTTGGTCAAACACTGTCGTCAGTTCAGGACAAGGTTTGTCTGATAGGTCAAATGCTCACGGATATAAATTCATCAACTTGGCTCAAGGGTACTTGCTACCTTGCAGCAGGAGCTCAGTGCCACGTTCATTAGTCAGTTGCTGCTCACAGCACCTTAAATGAGGTCACTATTGTTCACCAAGGTAAAATGACTCACTTGACACTTCTACAAGACAACAAGAGATCTAACAATAGAGCTGAGTCCTGACTCCCTTGTCACAACCAGATAAAGATACTTTCTACACCACAAACACACCACAGCTGAGAAACCTGTTATCAGTCATTAGGACAATGCTATAAGCTGTTGTGAAAATACAATTAATTTTGGAGTATTTTATTCTGGAGGACTGGAAGTATGCTAAAGATCTCTATTACTATTTTTAAAGGACAAACATTTTGACTTTGTTGAGCTGAAGTCTGTAGAATTCATCTTACAAGTTCAGTCATCTGCCTGCCACAGGCCATGAGCTGCTGCCTTTCAGCAGAAAGTGAGGATTCATCATTGTTTTATTATTATTGAACATCCTTTATGTTGATAATAAATCAGTTTAACAACATCTGTCACTGGAAGGCTCCAACAATCATGCTATTGCACAAACACATATACCACCCTCTCAGCAGCCTACTGCAATCCAAGCGTTTTGGGGAAAAAACTGCCTCCCTTTCAGCTTAGTGTGCTATCTACAGCCTTGAACAATAAAATCCCCTTACCATGAACTTCCAGGAAGTCAAAAAAGTCCTCAATGTTCATTTACTGAGGGACCAAAAGGCCAGGTCTTCAGCTGAGGTGGTCATAACGGAGCCATGATTTTCTCAGTAAAACTGCTCTCCAAGAAAATCCTTCTCATGGTGCCTTGCTGAGAAGATTTTCCTATTCTCTTCAGTTATCAAAGAGCAATAAATATTAAGTAGACTTGGTCAATACTTTCTAATGTGGTTTCTTTTTCTTGCTGGAATATGCTGCTTTGCCCAAACAGATATAGTTAGGAGGGGCAGGACAGCTTCAGTAGATTTTTTTCATTTCAATTATTCTTCTAAAAACAATGGCTTTGAAATGGTCAAAGAAGCTTTCTCTGGCATTTTCAGAACTGAAAAAAAATGTTCTTTATTTGAAGCAGCTTTTCATTTTCAAATATAAGTCAACTTATCACAAAAAAAATTCTAAACACAAAGATGAGTGGTTTTCTGATGTGGTATGGGAAAAAGACTTGAAATATTAGAAGTTCTCAAGGTGCAATTAACCCATTTTCTGGTGAATTCTAAGATTAGCTATGTACTGTACATACTTGCAGATTAGTTGACAGGACTATGTTTTATATAGTATACCATCAGAATAAAATCTAATCTATTAACTATGAGATATATTGAAAGTAATTGCATAAAAATGAAACTCCCTTGATTGAAATTTGTGCCAAAACATCCACTAAGTTGAAAAGAGTAGGTCTGGATGTATCACACCCAGCATTTGCTCAGGAGTAGATCTTGCAGAAAGATCCACCGGGATGACTCTAATCTGATTCTACTCTTACAGTCATTTATGGCTCCTCCACTACAGCTGGGACAACTTGTCCCAGTCTTTGACTCTGGAAAGTCCCAAGAGAAAAGCTCTAATTGTGCTGGGATGATTTCCAGAGCATTGGAGTTAGAAACTGGAAATGGGCCCTTTTTGATTGAGAATGTGACCAAGAACGGAAACTAGGAAAAAGAAAAAAAAAAAGGCCCAAATCTCTCTCCAAAGTGAGTGGTGTTTAAATCTAATATCCCAGCCTCTGCTTCTCAATGGTGTATAATTGGCTCATTCAAGGAGTGCAAACATGGCTTTTTAGTAAAGTAGACAGAAACCTACTAGAAAATGGTTTACAAAAGAGAAGTGCTCAATCTTAAACTCTCTTCCCTCAACTAACAGGTCTCTAACACATGCAATCCTGTTCCATTTGTAGAACCTCTTAAACAGTACATAATATCTCCTAGGTAACTGTAGTACTAGATGAGAGCTGTTTTATTAGTTTCCTAATTAAATTTCACAAACTTCATAGCGGTGACAGATTCTTGGTTATCTCCGCTGCAGAAATTCAGATGGAATGCCAGAGGGAAAGGATGGGGCTGTTCGTCTTATTGCATGCCAAGATTTTGTGCTACCGGTTACACTCGTCAATCTCTATCTGAAGCAGTTAAGAGCTATAAAGAATTCATTAAAAGGGCTGAGATTTAATAGAGGCACCTCATGTTCATTAGGGATGCTGATGAAATGTGAAGCCCTTGAATCCAAACGCCGTCTAAGAAACGCTCAACTAGAGCCTATTAAGTTTTAGAAAAGAGGGGAAACAAATTTCTTTTTAAAAAGTATTACAAAAAAAAATCAATATAATGTTTTTAATTTCTGTTCTCATTGATAAAAATGATAATTTTCAGCTGTGTGTCTCCTTTTTCCCCCTGTCCTTTCACAAATGGCAAAGTGACAGCAAGATCTGGGTATTTTAGAGAAAGAAAGAGGGGAGGAAGATAAGAAATATTAGAATCTGATTTAAGCTGTGGGAAAAGCAATAAAAAGAGAAAGAGGGAATGACAGGATTCAAATAGCAACTGCTGTGGAAAACCCAACTTCAACAAACCCAACTTACCCCTTGAGGTAAAATACTAGAATCACTAGAAATGGTGAAAACATGTTTGTTTTTTCCCTCCATCCTCTGCAGGAGTTTCAACTGTTCAAACATTTCAAGTTACACTGAGAGCTCAGAGGCATTTGGACTGAATTTTATTTTTATTTTCAACTGAATTGTTTTAATTTTCACTTTTTCCATGAAAAACAATGGTTTTTGAAAAAAGCAGGCACTTTCTGCAAAATTATTTGCATTGGTGAAAGAACATTTACCTCTCAAAATGACAGATGTAATTACCTGTCTGAAAGGAAAGAGAGGAAGAGAGAGGAAAGGAAGGAAAGACTAAAAAAAATATGGGAAATGTGAGAAATTTTCACCCCATTTGAGCTGCTAAGTATGTTGCAGAGAAGATACCAGGTGTAGACTTGCCTTTAGTCCATCTCCAAACCCGAGCAGACTCAGCTCGTCCCTCCTGCACACTAGTCAGCTCAGTCAATAAAGGCAGATCAAGCCTCAAATGGCTTTTCAAAGGAGAAAAAAAACCCAAACCAATAGTTTCCTTCTAAAACAAGTATTGACTGAGTTTAGCTCAATAATGACCTCCAACCCAGCTCGGTGTGAGAGGTTTTCTGCTGGGTCTTATAAATGAAGTAGCTTTGCCTTAGATGGTTTTTCCTCTATGTATAAAGTCTTATATGCCAAAGGCACAGGGAGTTTCTGTGGCCGAATGAAATTAATTTTGTGCACAAGGCATCCCCCCAAGGGAGGGATTATAGCCCAGGTAATAAGAGAAATTCTCTAACGAGTATGCATGTGAGAAAAGGCAGAGTCGCTCCGCAGGATATTTGATTTGGGAGCGCTGTCACCCTAACGATGTGGGCAGCCGAGCCTGCGTGTGCGTCGTCGGCTGCGCACCGGCAGACGGTACGCGCAGTCGCTGGAGATGCAAATGCAAATGACATATACTTCTCTGAATACCAAATGTTTGCGTTTTCTGTATATCTCAGGATGCAAATACAGTTGAGAAAATTAAACTTCACATCTAGATGGAGATTGAAATCTGAGGTTCCCACAGATTTAGAGGTGTTCTCATTTACACCATTCTAGAGATGTACCCAGGCCATACTGAAAGACACCATAAACTTATGCTGTAACAGGAGAAATTTCAACAGAAACCTTACCAAACAGGTCAAGAGAACATGAGAATACATTATCTTCTTTTCTCGGCCCCCCTCCTTTTATGTTGAAATAAATCCCTATTCCTCTAGTTTTATGTAAATTCTGTTTTTTTTTTCTCATAAAGATTTCATAGTGAATAGCAAACACAACTAAAATATCCAAACCAGTGTCAGCAGAACAAATTACCTCCCTGGCCAACACCTAACATGTCAAGGTCTAATTTAGGAGGTATTTCTTCAGACCATGAGCAACAAACACAGTGAACTTGTTTGTGTGCACACACAGGTGCTGCATCATTGTCTGAGAGAAGGACCTCCATGCATGTAACCTACAGAGCAAAACCAGGGCTGACCCAACGAAGATCAGCATCAAAACATTTGTAGGCAAAAATAAATTCATACTATGAAGCACAAAGTGTTCACGTCTGAGATCTCCCTCAGCAAGGCAAACACATGCCACTGCGATCACATGGCACCAGTGAGACAGTACACATACAGAAACACATGAAGAGGGTGCCAACTAAAACCATAACAAGTTTTGCAGTGCTAGTGAATAAGACTTACCGGAGTTAGATAAGGCAGGAAAGCCTCATTTTGATTTTAAAACCCACCTAAGAAAGGGATGGATTTGTACTGAGTGTTTTGATTATTATTTTCAGGTGCAGCCATTTATGTCCTGTCCCTCTCCGTGCTTTCAGGAGAACTCAGGTGACTCACCCTGTTTCCCAGGCAGTGCCCAGGCTCTCCAGTGTCCATCAGCAATGCTGTTTAAAAGGGAGATTGAGCAGGAGCCAGTCAGTACCCAACACAGTAAATGGTGTGAATCGCTTGAGAGCTGGTGCACACAACCCACTGTCCAACTGGTATCAGAAAAAGTCTGTGGCCTTACAGACACATAACACACAGATGCAGAGACAAGTCACCTGAAATTGTGGTGCTGCTCTATATTGGCCTGGCTCACAGGATCCGGCAATCTGTAAAGTGCAGATGCTAATAAATTCCTAAAAGAAACTGTTCCTGGAGCAAGGATTTATGTAAAAATTCACTGCAAAGATATGGCCCTTTCCAACCATCATGCAGAAAGTCAGTGACAAAAGTCAGCCCAAAGAATACTGATTTTCTAATTCTGTGCTTAAACTGCAGAAGAACCTTGAGTCCTCACACTGCAGAGTGGGTAGTTCAGATACATAGACGTTTACGCATTTTCTTATGCCTTTTTAAGTGTGTATGCCTTTCTTAGAAAGAGTGTGATAGAAAAGGCACTGGTTCATCTCCCCATGTCTCACTGCTGAAGAAAAGCAGTGGCAGTACATTAAAGACTAAGCTGAGTTACACTGGGAACCCAGAAGCCCTTGAGCAATCAGGAAAACTGTTTGTGGTTTTGTGCCTTCAAGTAATATTAGCACCCAAACTTTCATACACTTCTCTAAAAAGAAGTGGAACTTCTAACCTCCATACTCACTTCTCTTTGAGGTTCAAGACTTTTATCCTCTAGGACCACCTGGAAAAAATTGCCTATGAGTTACAGCTGTGCTTTACTCACAAAAATAGACATCTGCCTTTGTCCTGCATTTATGTTTAGCAATATTAGTAATCTAGGTGAAGACATTGTTATGCCAGCATGGATTAGTTACACAATCACCTCTTGCGAAGGGTGTGGGAAGCTCATTACCATCCCTACAAGAGAAGAGCAAAAAGATAAAGAGTAGCTTTTTTAATACAGAAGACTCCCAAACAGTGATGAACACAGCCAACTACGGAGCCCACCAAGCAAGCAGGTGAAAATATATTAATGCGAACATTTACTGTAACAAGTCTCTTTTTTCCCCTCGAGACATTTCTGCTCATTCAAAATGTGCAGCAATAAATCAAATTAGATCAAATACAACTGTCTGAAAGGAAGCCACACAATAATCAGTTTTGAATTTTCCCACCCCTCTCCCATAAAAAGCCAGTACAGCATTACAGAAAGTTAATATGTGCATCTAACCCATTATATCTGGCTTGAAACTGTATAAAATGACATCTGATAGCAGCTTGTATAGACAAGCTCTTATTAAACGTAATTACTCAACAAGGTCTATCCTAAATCAGTTAATGATCGGCAACAGACAGATAGAAATTTACTGGTATTCCCTGACTTTGCATATTATGGGAATAGTTTATAATATTAAAAAGTTCGTATCATTCCTGCTTATACTCTGATTTACTACTCATGAAGTGAATGTGAAATCTGATTACATTAATTGAGCATGTTGTCAGATTGTCACTTTTCTCCTTTTTAATTGCCTCCCGTCTCTTTCATTATCCCTGACAAGCCACATTTTCAGCCCAACATCCAGTTTTGCATGCCTGATTTTTCCATATGCAGTGCTACAAAACTGGTTATTCTCCAAGTTTCCACAAACTGCATGATCTTGTTGGGGTAGCTGGGACGCCAAATGAAGACATGTGCTCACTGTGAGCGTATACAACTGTTCGTATTTCCTGCTACAGTAAGACAAAATTAGAAAATTGTTAGAGGACATAAAGGGCAACATTTCTGAGCCTGTGCATGATTATCTGTGCTATTACAGGCATTATAGACATCTACTGTATTGACTATTTGGAGGAATTAATAATTCCTTGTATGGGGATTTCTCCTGTAGTGCTTCAGCTGTTCTAATTCAAAGCAGTGTAAAAATCTGTCTCAAACCTCTGTACAGCGATTCAATGGGTGATTTTACATTCTCAGTGGATACTTAGAACTACCCTTTCCAAACTGCAGAGCAGCCTTTCCCTACTCTGAGGAACATTGTGTGTGTTTTACTGTGAGCTTGCTCCTGCGACGTGGGAATCTGCGCAGAGCTGGGCAGCAAGGGGCACTGGAAGAGCCAACGAAGCATTTCACTTCATGGCCTCCTCCTCCCTTCCATTTCACACCCTGAACTGAATCCCCAAACTACACATAAAGAATTCTCCCAGTCATTGCATTTCACTCTAATTTACCCAACACCATCTTAAGTTTCTTGAGACCTCCTTGATTTCTACAAAATCTGTAATCTGCTGGGGAGTTAATGAAGGGGTTAATTAGTTAGGTAGTCCCCTTACACCCCCGCTGTATTCATTTGTTTTAGGTGAAGTTACACCTAGTTTTAAACTGCCACTGTAGGAGAGTCCCAACTTGTTTTGCTATCGGTTGGCTTTGATAATTTGCCAAGGAGCTAATCCTGCCTGACATGCAACTCGCAAGATAAACCTCACCTGTGCTTTATCAAAGCAGTTAACCTCCGCTTTAAAAGCGGTAAGTGTAATCCTGCCAATGGTGGTTGCAGCCGCCTGGAAAACACATTTTGTAAATGATTCTGCATGGGTTTTTTTCCCTTCAGGAGTTTTGTCTCTCACATTACAGCTCTTGCTGTGTTTATGGAGTCACCTTCTGTCCTAGAAACTTGCCGTGTTGCGATGCAGGCTCCCGGCGCTGTGGGACTTGGAAGGGAATAGTTCATTGCTAACACAAACACGTTTGCTGACAGTGTAATTACTCCCTTCCCCAGGATTTTTCCTTGTTTTCTTAAATGCAGGACACCTACAGTCACAATAGCAATATATCATTTGCCTGTAGCACAGCTTTCTTTCCCCTGTAAAGTGTTAATGAAGTTCCTGTCCTTGTTTCTGCAGTAATTGTAAAAGCATGTTGGATAATATACTAGCCACACTTTATTAAAATACTGGCCACACTTTATTAAAACCTAACAATCTGATCCTGTGCTCCCTGCTAAGGAGAGAGCTAACTCTAATTTCATTTGGAGTTCATTTCAGCATGCTCAGATCACACACTTGGTTTTAATTCTTCCAGGGCCTGATCTGAAGACAATGTGCCCAGTTGCAGCATATTCAGCTGTTTCACATTTGACTGCGGCCACGTCCACATGACTTTCTAACTCGAGGCCTGATCCTGCAAGGTGCTGAGAGCGCAGAGGGCTTGCTGCAAGCCTTCCAGTTCCCACTGATGTCTAAGGGGAAACCGAGGCAGCTCAGGACGGGTGTACCCGCGCGGGTGGCTCCGGGGTGGGTCGGGGAGGTCCATGCAGACCCGCTCTGAGGCCGTCTTGCAGAGTGCCTTGGGACGTCGGGGACACCCAGAGCTTGCAAGGCCCTCGCCACAGCGTGACTCAGCATGGCGGTGATTTGAAGGGGACAATGGAGGGGGTGGTGGCAGTTAATTATTTGACAATTATTATTGTTGAATAATCCTTCCAAGGGACAAAGAGGGGGATGAGTCTCAAGTGTCTGCCTTTTTCTTTTTCTTTTTTTTTTTTCTTCTTTTTTGGTGATGTGAGTCTTGCACAGACAGAGGTGGGATGAGGTGATGAAATCCAAGGGCCACTTGGGGTGGTTTTTGCTTCCATTGCAACTGCCATAGTAGGAGAGTGCAGCAGCATTAGGAGCAGACGTACAGAGCACTGTTCATCCACAGGCCTGGAATGAGGCCGGTTCAATCACCACCATTTTACCTGCAGGGAAACTGAGGCGTACAATGCCCTCTCTGGTGTTACAGACCTGGGGGTGGCAGTTCCCTAAGCAACTGCCTTTGAGGCTTTTTGTGTGCAAGTCTTTACCCAGAATAACTGCAAATCTAGTCTTCCCAGGATTGCTATTATCCATATAATTTCCTCTCTGTGAAAAGCATAAGGTCTTCATTCTCTCTTATGTCTTTCTACCCATAAGCTCATCACAAACTGAGCGTGGAAGCACGTGTGTGCCTGTGTACAGCGAATATCTTGCTATTTATGAGAAGATACACAGCAAAGCACATTGCTGTATTATTTCTGAGGTGAGATATAGCTAGAGGTAACCAAGCCACCAAACTCTTCGGTGTTATGGCACAAAAAGGAACCTCTTGTTTGAAATCTCAGTAGGAGAGGGCATTAGTGCAGGTTAAAGACGTAAAGTGCAGAATGAAATAGTGTGAACTTGGACAGGAGAAGAAAAGGTCCATACAAAGCACGTGAGGCAGAACCCCTTGGCCTCTCATCTTGAGGCGTCACCTTTACAAATAATGCACAACATTTTCTTATGTCTTCTCTGATGACAACACTCTTTGATTTCCTGAAGGAATCATCCTTGAAAAATGTGTGGCTCTTTCTGCGTGTGATTAAACCATTAAAAGAATGGCCACAGTGTACAGAATCACTCAAAAATGTCATGGCAGACGAGCGCCCAAATACTTCTTTGGCAGAAAGTGATTAGCTCAGCTGGATTTCCTGGTTAAATACAAGGTTAGATAAATACTTGAATAAACTTCTTTCAGCAAGGACAGGATTAAGGAGAATGTCTTATTCTTGTGCTGACAAAGTTTTGCTGGTTGCAGACTGATTATATCTTTAATTTAAGACGATTATTTTCCATTTTTGGTGATTCATAAGGGGAGAGATTCCCCACTGTTTGTACTGCTCGAGTCATTAGGAAGAGCTATTCCAGCTGCCCCTTGAGACTGCTGGGAGGTGGTGGGTCCAGAGTGGAAGGGTTCAGGTGACCTCTGGTGCTGCTTTGGGGGGATGCCCACCTGGAGAGCTGCAAAGATTGCTGGCAGCCCTCCCTCTGGGCAGCCCTGGGTACTGCCAGACCTTTTCTGGCATCACACTGCCTCCTCCTTTTTCACATCCCTGTTGCAGGGATGACCTGCTGTGGAGCAGGGAGCCAAACTTCCCACCAATGGTGCTCCACATTGTCCAGGCCACGAGCAAACTCACTATTAAAGTGACTTTCTTATTTTAGCTCCTCCCTAGGTAACGTTGTGGCCCCCAGGCAATGCAAAAGTCTTTGGAGTCCACTGCAGCAGTATCTTGCCATCAGCCGACAGTGGAGTTGAGCTGCATCACTTGTTAGTTACAAAATATGGCTAGCATCTAATTTTAAATTGGGAGTCCTGCCATGGCTAAGAAAAGGGGAAAAGTTTTTTGTTCTTGCTTAGTGGAATGAGAAAGATTCACCCAACGCTTGTGTTTTCCTGTACACCGACTGCCAATACGAATGTAAGTACTTGTGTAAATACTTGTGCAGCAATAGTTTGGGGCCAGAGCTAATTCCAGCTTGCGAGGGCAGAAATGATACTGTCAGGTAGGAATGAATTCTGGGTCTGTGTTTTGTGCTTAGATGTAACAGGGAGCATCTACTACAATTATAGTGAGGAGAGCCCAGAGGAAGTATTCCTTGGATTTGCATGTAGTTCAGCTATATAACTAGGTGTAAAGAAGGTATAATGTCATTTACCTTTTTGTTTGGCTGGGAAAGTTTGTGTGGTTAATGAGCGTTCTCAAATGGACACCATAAAAGAGCTCAGTGCTATTTATCACTGCTCTCTAATTCCAACGGTCCTACCATTTTTGTGTGTAACACAGATCAGCTGATACCGACGGTCTGGGACATGAGACAGCTCCATGTTTCTATTCCTATTCTTTTAATTAAAAGATTAGGAACCTAAAGTCTGACCTTCAAATTAAAGTCCCATGAAACGAGAATGCTGGTAAGGCTGCAAGTCAGTTTAAATTTGTCCATATAAATCCTAGACTGGCTTATAGGACTGGTTTATAGGACTACAGTTAGGAGGTATTGTAGCTTCAGCATGTAAGGAGTTACTCAGTATTCAAGGCAATGAAATGGCACAGAATGAAGCCTAGAGTCTGAGTGTGAAATAGAGCAAAAACACTGCCATAAAAATAGAAGGCGCAATAGTCTTCCACGTTGCATCTTTGGAAAAGATTAATTTGTTTGGCTGCTATTGTGAAAGCTCAGATACAGCACATGGCTCCAGCGCCGACTTCTGAACTTAATGGAGCCACAAAAGGGCTGGGTGGTGAATAACTTTGAAGAGCGAAACATCAAACCAGCCTCAACTTGAATTTGAGAAACATCCTAAACCAAACGCAAACAATGCTGCTGAATGAATGATTCAGGGAATTGGTACGACCCTCCACATTTTATGTGGAGCAGCGGGAAGGTCGATAATAAAGCCCAGTGGAATACCTCTTTCCAGGCCAGAGCAGAACGACAAATAATAAACGAAGGAGACATATTCATCCCTGGTTAGGCATAATTAAAATCACCCTCTTTGAAGCAGGTATGCATTGCTGTCCCTGTTTCCTGAATGAAAGTCTTCACCAAGGTATTTAACTTTCTGGTACACACTGGTATAATTGATGATATTTATCCATGGCATTTACTGCGTGGGAGACTCTCTTGATGGCCTCTGTTCTCACAGTTCCTCAGCAATTTATGCACTGACAGTGGTGCTACATGGCCTTTTCCTCGTGCACCAAAGTCATGCCAGGTAGGGTGTGTCATTGAAGGGGGACTTGGTAGATTAAAATCTTCCAGAAGGCAGAATCCTTAAAAAGTCCCTATTTCTATCTCCCATCTTGCTGTGTGAGTAAATCCATAACAACTAGACACACAGATATGATTCTGTTGCTTCCATTTAAAATGAGCCGGGTCCCCCACCCTGACCTCCCATCAGAGTGCATGTCTGTATTTCCTTTATTTGGAAAGCAGGATACATGGACGTGCAGGTCAAGATATGGTGTGGAGCTGGGATCCAGCCATCCATGTTGTCCCAGTTGGACCAGAGAGAACAGGAACTCACAAACCCACACCGGGCTCCAGCAATTCTCCTGACTCGCTTTGGGCTGCCTGATAACCAGCGGTCACTGTGCTGGGGCTGTGTATCCAGCTGTGAGTTCAAAAAGCTCTGCTGCTCCACCTGAGTCCCCCGATTCTGGCCTGAATCACTCACAGCCTGACAACATGGAGAGGAGCCCATGGAAGGCACGAAGCGTCTTCCTTATATAAAAAGATTCAGAAAGGTAAAGAACCTGGCACTTGACTCCTTTGCTTCACCATCTCTCTATTCTCCCAAAGGTTTTAACCCTTGGACAACCTTTCTTCCAATGCAGAAACCCTTTACAAAAACTGAAAATGGGATCCAGATCTGCTGAATTCTGGGCCCATGCGGTAGCCAGCAGCCTGCAGTTCCCAGGTGAAGGTAAATCCCTGGCTGGAAGAATATTTACTTACATCTGGCACTACTGATATGGAACAACTTTTTTTCATAAAGTGCCTTGGGATGTTAGATTAAATGAAAAGTGTTGCAACAAAGCACAAATAGCATTCATAACAGTGCTAATAATAGCAGCACCTGGCGTCACTGCTCCCATAAATAGAGACCAGCATGAGATAACTCCATGCATTTAAATCAGATCACCAGAATATTTTTGCCTTAAGCAAAAATGATATAATGAATATTTTATCATTATAAATGCTTGCAAGCATAGGCCATGCGTAAGAGCGTTTAGGAAGATGTGCAGCTTTTCCCTGCTGTCAGGTACAACACATTGGGTTACCGTGTCACGTGGAGGAAGGCAGAGAAAACACTTATCTCCTCGCTATTTTCTTAACTGGAAAAGATCAAACCTCATCCTCCTGATTATTATCATATTGTGAAGTACATTAGCCTTTTTTTCCTTTTTTTTTTTTTAATCTTAGGACACAGAGAAGTCTGCCCTGGCTAATCATGAGATTCAGACCCAGAAGATCACTACTTACCCCTTGCTATTCTTACTTTTCCCTCCAGCCCTTCTTCTTCTCTTAATCTCTCTGGTCTGTCAGCTCCTTAGTGAAGGGAGGTGATTACGGTAGGTACCTATACTGGTTTCACCTGCAATGATGTAGTACACACTTTTGTGTGTGAACACTATATATTGTTCTCTGCGGCTCATTCAGAAACCAAAATTACAAGCTGCTGAATGAGGACAGGGCAGCAAACAAGATTTGATCTAAAGGACGGGTCTGGAAAGAGCAAAGATGAGTGAGATGCAGGTAGTTTTGGATGCACCTTTGGATCCCAAATTTTACTGCCCATAGAAAACAGAAAGGACTGGGCAACAAATAGTACGAAAGGGACTCAGATGCTTTTGGGCACTGATAGATCAGTTTGTTCTCCCAGAGTCCCTACTATCCAGGTAAGCCATCCTGCCATCACACCGCAGGGTTTCCTTGGGGCTACCGATGCTGTAGGTAACACGACAGCTGAGGAGACATTCTCCTTACGGAAATTCTAGCAGGGTTTTCCCAGATGTAGTGATGGCGCATTCAGCAGCCAAGTGATGGAAAGGGCTATTTTGGCCTCAAAACTTCCCTGAGTTCTGCACTACTTGATAGTATTGATATCGTCAGGCCTTAAACTCTTCTTACATTAAGTGTGACTGCTGTAGTGCAATGGAGAAAGAAAGATTTATTTGACTTGAGGCTGAAGTTCTTTTGTATTAAGGAGTCCCAATCCATGTAAATACAATGGGTTTTCTGACTTCTCCACTATCTTACTTTTCCTCCTTATCTGCAGTTTTTCCTTTCCTCGCTTCCACCTCTTCATCTTCCCATCTCTCCTGCCCCCTTTCTCCTTCCTTTTCATATTTCTCTTTGGGCTTTTCTTTCCTTTTGCCTATCTCGCCCCATTGCACTTCTGCCCTCCAACCCCACAACAACCCAAACTCTGAAAGAAGTCCTTAATCCTCTCCTAATCTGAGGTATGCAATAATTAGCTGGAAATAATATTTTTGCTGCTCTGTGTTGGCACAGTAACAGGGAAGCCTCCATCTCTGCCCTGCTGGGAGAGCAGCCCCTAGCAGTACAGTCGCTTTGGAGAAGCGCCAGATTTATGGATTAGCTGCTGCAAACCAGAGGGTGGATGAAAAACTCTGCTGGGAAGTGGGGAACAAGAAGAAATCTACCTCCTCAGCTGGGTTCAAGATTGCTCTTTGCTTTTTGAGATCTCACAGATTCTTAGGCCAGAAGTGCTCAATATAATCCTTAGTCCAGCGTCCCCACTCCAGGCAGGTAGTTAAGACAAGCAGGGCCATCACTCACCTCGGAGGATAGCCAAAAGAGGTTGCTTTGCTTATTTCACATACTTTATCACTTGCAAGTGGTGTGGTGGTGGGGCTCAGAGATGGCTCAGGGGATCCCAGCTGGGAGGGGAGGTGTGTGGGGCGATCACTGCCCCCAGCCAGGCAGAGGTATTACAGAAGCCCAGTGTTCCTGCAGAAACGGCTTGAGATGAAACCACACCATCTGAAAGGCTCAGTGACGCACTTTTTGGCCTTTTGGTTAAGATCAAGTGTGAAGAGGCCAATTCACTCAGTTCAAAACCACTTTCTCAGGAAGGGATGGGGAACTTTCACAGGAACCAAAGCTTCGACTTGACTTAAACAGTGCATTTGCTTAAAAATAGAAATGCAGTCTTTATGTTTGTATTCCCTTGTTAGAGTCTCTTCCTTACTGCTACATACTGACTCATTAACAAATTAACATGTTTTGATTCCACTGTGAAAGTCTTGAGATAATTATTACAGCTATGGTCCTGGGGCTGAAGAACTGTGGTTCTAAAATGCTTTTATAGACTACAAATTGGATGCTTTTCATACAGGTTATCTAATTTTAATTACAATTTTCCCTCTGGCAATTCTTTCTTTGCTTTGAAGTTGCTAGAGTTTTGTCATCCTTAGGGAGTGAGCAGTTTCAGATTATCATCATGTCAGATTTTATGTCCATAGAAACACTTTTTCAACAGTTCTTTTACGTGAGACAAGCTTTCATCTGTGGGAGTTTTATTGGTCTGAAAAGTAAAGACAAGCAACTTAAGTGTAAGTGATGTCCTACTTGTAATGTGAAAAAAAAAAATCACTCTAAACATATACATTATCCACTAAAATAAACAGCAATTACTGTCCGTACAGAGACAAATGCAGAATGCAAAAATATGACATTATTTTCAATCAACTATCTTTTTTCAGTTAAACATTTGCCCTTTTCAACCAATATTTTATCTGCCTGCGTCATGAATGGCTGGGAACAAGGGAAGGGGGCAGCAAAGGAGTACTGAAATGAGCAGATCCTCTCTTAGAAGAAGACCCAGTCAAGGTATGAGATCTGCCCACCAATTTACGCACCCACTGAGGTTTGCGCTTTCCAAGCCCTGACAAGACATCCCTGAGCATCAATACTAGTTTTGACCATTAGGCTGGTGCTGGGTGCGTTTCACATGACTAATGGCATAATACTTAGCGTTCTGCTTTCATCAGGAGCCGATATGGTCCCTCCCTCCGCTGCATTAGATGCTTGCCGCCCATATATAACATGTAATCTCTTGCACTTTACTGCCAAGATGTTTGTTGATGTTTGTCAAAGCCAAGGAAAAGAAGGATTTAGCACATAAGCATCTCCTTATGAAGGGCTGATTTGTTTATGTTTTAAGCCTCAGGCACTATGTCCAAGGGACAAGATGTTAAAATTCGAAGCGTATCAACTACGTTTGTGTCAGTGATTTTTCTTGTCAGAAATGTTATTGAAGAAGCCATTTGGGTTTGCACAGCCAATAGCAGTGCTGACATTACGAGGTACTGCCTCACAAGTTCGATGGGCTGCCAACATGTTTACTCCTGTAATGCTCTCACAACTGAAGCTGCAATAAACCAACCAGCAAATTAAGGATGCTTAAACCATTAGTTTTTAGAGTATTTAGACCTTTAGCCTGCATAGTTTTAAGGCACTAACTGATATAAGAGCAAATAGCTAATAAAAACAAACAAACGAACACAAAGCTTGAGAGGTTTGCTAGTGAACAAGAAAACAACGTGTATGGGGGAGTGGAAGACACATGCAGGTTTCTTCTCTCATCTTTGACATTCCTGAGCTAATAAACAAGAATCAGCCCAAGCAGAACCAAGAAGTGACTATGAGAAAAAAGTACTGTAGGGTCATTGCTTACATGCAAATGTCATTACTACTGGAATAATTGTCTTCATGGGGATTTCTAATGATATAAGATTACATGAAAATTTCAGATTTTACTTCCCTTTCATCCCCCCTCAGACCCTTTCTTCATACAAGAGATCTTGGATCCTGTTCACAGGAACTAAACCAGGCACTTTCAATTGAAGAAGATCAGAGGAATTAGCCTGAGTTGATTGAAATCCCTTTTAAATTTCCATAGTCTTTTAAAATCACTTGAATTCAGGTTGCAGCTTCAACCATCTAAGTTTTTCAGGCAGAAAAACTGTGGGTTTTGCCCGCATAAACAGGATCTATGTTTTCCTGAAATGCTGCTCCATCACACCCATTGTTCCCAGCTCTGTCCCCGACGGCCGACAGGGAAACAATGCGGGAGTTACTGCGAAGGAGCCCTGCTTTTGGAGACCAGATGTGGCTGAAGAAGCAGCCCTTCGTCCTTACAAAAGTGTGTGGAGTCTCACAGCCCAGGAACCACCAGTTAAAGAAAAGTCACAGATTTTTTAAAGGGAGTGAGAGAAAGAAGTCTGGGCTGGCCGCAGTGACTCCAAGCACACGGACACAGCTTCAGATATTGGTCAGACGATTGCTGGTCAAGCAACAGCAGGAAACAACCAGCTCTGAGAGGAAAGCGAACGCCCAGCCCGGCTGCTCGCTTTGCCCGCTCCGAGGCACTGCTGGCTTCAAGAGGCGCCTGTCGGCAGGGAACTCCCCGTGCAATCCTCGCTTCGGTTTTTATTACCCCAGCTATTAGGCAGCATTTAGCAACATGAATTTTGCATTACTGACACATCAGGTCAGCAGATTCCCATTGTTCCGCGCCATTGCTGAAAAGTTGTGAGCACACCGAGCATGCCACACGCACCCATAGTCACCCCAGCGCACGGCGCACAGCCTCCCGGCTCCGTCCTTTGCCATGACAACCTCCGCACTGATGGGTTTGTTGCTTGCAGCAGTGGTTGGGACGGTGGATCCCCAGCCAGTTCCCCCTGCAGCAAGGGAACCAGCAAAACCTTGGCCAAATACAGATTCCTTGCTATGTCTGCTCAGTGTCGCACCAGCCACTGGTGCCCGAAAAAAGAAACTAGCGTTTTCCTTCTAGTTCCCTGTAAAGTGCCCCTGCAATCAAGCTACCAAGCACTGCATGACCCTCTGGCACTTGGGTTGCCCAAAATGTTCTCAAATTAACAAAATCTCCTATCAACAAAAAGAAGGTTAAAAAAAAAAAAAGGATGGAGGTGGCCTTTTTTGGTCCTTCTCATTCTGACACAATTTTAGGTAACAGATGAAATCAAAAGAGCTATTCTGGATTTATTGCTGTAGCTCAATTTACAATTGGCTTGTGATTTTTAATGGTAAAGGATGTCATATGAAAGACAGTCTTCATGACCACCGATGATTCGAGGGCTTCCCTAATTTTCAGAAAGGCAAATTGGAAGAACAGGTCTTGGGGCTGCAAGTGGAGTCACTAGAAAAGCAGGTTCGGTTACTTTGGGCTAAATCAGCCTAAAGGTGTCAAATCTGTGAGAATTTGAGGTGGCCAACATACCTCAATTCTTCCAAATAAATGTTACTTCCCTTTCACCAACCAGTTCAAGTATCATAAGAGCTGGTTTCCCTCTAAAAACTGTCCGGGAGAAGGTCTGACAGTGGCTGATGTGCACTTCCAAAGGGAGATTAGCACTTTCAAATCAAAGTGGAGCTCACTTAAACTATGCAAAGATATCAAACTTTTCATGGCAAGGATTTAAATGATACAAGTTCTTTGCAGATTTGACCACACTGTCCTCCTTTTAACCCTTTCCTCTGACCAGGCTGTTCCAACCAGGTAGAAATCCATTTAATTTTGAGCTGCAGGCAACTCAAAAAACTATTGTTTTTCTGTGTCCCTCCCAGGGCAGATCTGCAGCCCTCTGAGGACACTCCTGGTCCTGTGGCCTCCAAAGGGCGGGCTGTGACAGACCCCCAGCCTCCATTCACAGCCTTCTGGAACTAGTCCCATCATCTTGCTTCTCCCCAAAGTAGGGACTCCCCAAAGTGGTTTTCTAAGGAACGTCCTCAGTCCTCAGCATATGCTTCCTCACAGAGGCCCCTGACATATATGCTGGTACTAAACATTCCTGATTATGAACCCCAATTAACTGTACACATGCCATGACCCACAGCTATGTCAAAATCACACAGCAGTAAAAAAATTCTCTGACCATCCTTCAACATCTACATTGAGGCTAGTATTCTCCACTTTCTGTCCCTTGTGCACTTACCGCCACTGAAGTGAAGAGGGGAAAAAAATCCTGTAAAGTCAATCTTCACTGCATTTGTTCATTAAAATATGGTCAGCCTACATGAGCGTTTTACTTGGAACGAAAGGACTGTTAGAGAATTAGTCACAGCCTGGGAGGCAGGAGAGGGCATTGTTTTATGGAGACAAGAAAGGCTTTGGAAAGCAGATGATTCTAATTTACCTTCTCGACTTTATTCAGCCACTTTCAAATAGATTTCTCTTCGTGTGGACTGTAATGTTTACAGCTGTAAGGAGGAGGAAGGTTCAGTTTTAAGCCCCAGAAAAGAACAAGGGTAAGAAAGAAATCCTAGAGAATTCTGCTTTTTCCTTGATTGGCAAAGGTTTCAGCTCAGGTGACCATCTCCAGGAAACGCCAACTAACATTAAAAATACACTGTGAAGCCCTAAGTGGGGAGTTCTTGCACTTAGTGTAAAATGAAAATGCTCTGTTTCAAATTTGAAATTAAATTGTTTCTCATTTATGTATTTAATTGAACTATACTATTAAAATGACTCGATTTAAAACATTTATGTATGAAGATATTTCAATTTACTTCCATTTTATGGGTTTATGTTCTGTTCTCAGATACATCATTTTGGGGGATAGAGCTTGAATTTTTCAGACTATTTGGAATGGGAATTTTTTCAACATATCTCGGAAAAGTTTCAGGGTAGGGAAATCAGTTTTTGACCAATCCTAGTTAAAAGAGTGCTTTTGAGACATCTTCAGGATCGAATTTATATCTTAAAATTGAACTCTGAAAGAGGCAGTGGGAAAGAAAAAATCACTTATTTTATTCTTTTTCATGTATTTAAATTGTGATACAAAACATTTCCGTATTTCTATATGTATATATTTATTTAATGTACACTTTTCTTAGTTTCTTTTATTAGATTTTTGATCCTGCCTCGCTTGAAAGACAATGGTAACTGAGAAACTCTCTGAATTATGACCTCTCATAATCTCATTTCTTAAAAGAGGAAAGCTGAGCAAGCAGAAGGAAAGATGTTTTACTCTAGGTGTTCAAAGCTTTGTTTTGGCAACCTCCTATGTAACTCAGATGCCTGAAGAAATGTTTGAATAAAAGAAATCTTTCCTAAATGCAACGGTCACAATTTAAGTTGTTCTTTGCCTACCAAAACATTTTATGCATACATGTAAGACCTTCCCAGAGATAAATTCCACACCTTTCATTTTCATAAGTTTAAAAATAAATGAATTAAGTAAATCTTTCTACTTTAAAAGTTCACAGAAGGAAGAAAAGACAAAACCAATTTGTGAGGCGTGTTCTCCTTAATACATGTAAATAGATTTCTCTCTCCCCCACAAAAAATACATCCCTCATGCAAACACATATTTGGATCGGCTCCGTTCTTCATCCATTTCCAATCACAAAAGCCACCACTCCTCCCAATAGCGATCAAAGACATGAACACAGCAACTGTAACAATTGCTACCATGGAGAAACAATTTAATGAAAACATGTGAATATATTTTTAGAGTCTCATAATACAACTTCTCAACTGGAAATGAGGGAAAACAGCGTCTCATGACCATGGGTTCGATCAAGCCCACCAAAAAATGCTCTGCAGAGCATAATTTGAGAACCATTGTGTCATACTTTAATCCACTAGAAACCAGCTAACCAAATGTAACAAATTAAGGCAAGTCAATTTAAAAGGGCAAAAATATCACTACTTGTTAGTGTACTACTGATAGACTACTCAGTGATGAGCTAAATAAGCACATACACAATCACTTTAGTTTCCAGTAATGTCATTCAAATTAGATTTTTCAGGGGATGTTCTAAACCAGTGCTGAAATACTGGCTTCTGCTTCTTCTTTTGAAATGACTGAAGAAACAGATAAATGTAATTAACAATATTTTTTCTAAAAATTTAGGGAAAAGACTGGCAAACCCCTCTTTTTGTCATTTGGAAATGAAGAGCAATTACACGTTTTGCTGAGTTTTTATCTTTATACCTGTGATTCACCTCAGTTACGTTTGAACCCCTCTTAATCAAATCTGACAGAAGGTCAGATAAATAGTAATTTAAATTCCTTCAGTTTTTGTGAAAACAGGTGGGTACGTACAGGAGAGAAGTCCCTGCAAATGCCTGAACCCAACAACAGGCAAGGCTTCATCTGGAGCTTCCCTTTTTCATACACAAAATTAAATCAATCACGAAATATGAACCCAGAAACAAAATCTTTGTTAGTTCTGGTACTCATGCAACATCTTGTATTTTTCTTCAGTTTTCTCCCAGTCACAGCAGCTGGTATTTCTGCCTTGGCTACAGAGCTAATTACCCAGCCCCAGTGCCTTCATTAGGCGTTTGCAAGAGACACAGCCATGAAAAGCCAGAATGGAGAACTGCTCTGCGGCCCTTGCTGGCCGGGAACAGTCTAGTTTTTGAAGGTTATGATAAGGGTCCTCAAAAATGCTCTTCAAAGTAGTAAAAAAGCAGAAACTGGGAACTATGAACTTGATGCACAAGTCAGCAGTGTCAATATTAAGTACATCAGGTTTGTTCCTGCTATGAGCTACCAATGGTTCATTGTAACCCATGGGCCAAATCCTGTAGCTGTTCTCACGAACGAGCTCACTGGGCTCACGCAGTTGTGGACTCAGCAATTAGATTTGGTCTGGGAATTATTTGAAACCAGTGTTAATTGCTACTTCTGCGGTGTGATCCTGAACCCAAGCATTTCATATGCACATTCTTCCCCAAAGAAAACATTGCTGGAATTTTTACCCTACATCATTTCATGCATTTAAAAATCACAGAGCCCTTCATTTAAAAGGATTTAAAATATGTATATATATCACTGCAGACTACTTTTTGACCAATATTTAACAAGTAGTGGCTTGCCCTTTCCATACTGTACGCGCTTGGTGACCTCCGACCTGCACATGCCGAGGAAGGCCCTTCTGACACCAAAACATTACTCAAGAAAATTCCTTTCAACAGCAGGTACTTTACTGACCTAGATTAAGTTGCTTGAGACGTCAAAGCCCTGAAAAAAAAAGAAGCTAAAATTGGCCTAAATGACTTCAGGCATAAAATCTGACCAAAGGAATTATGTCAGATGCTACAAACAGAGAGGAAAGCATGTAGGAAATATGAGGGATCAAAGGGAAAATCAAGTTAGTGTGATTTTTTGTTTTCTCCCAACTAAAATAGATGCTCCTACATGTTCTGATGTGGAAGGAAGCAATGGCTGTTGGCTGCCACACAGCTGACTGCAGAATGTTTTAAGAATGTTTTAAAAAGGAAAACCAAAAATGTGTTGACTGGAACACTCCATGTGATTCTGGGCTTTATTTAAACTCCTGAGTCTCTCAATAACAGGAATTACAAATTTACGCAGAAAAGCCTTTTTCAGGGCTTTTTGGAAGCAAGATTTGCCCAGAGGACTCTGTGCGGAGAGGCACATGAGTGAGTCCCAGCGAGGTGCTGGGGCAAGGGGCCAACTTGCCCCACAGCCCCAGCCCACGCGCTGTCACAGGGGGGATCAGTGCTGCGCTTCCAAAATTCCCACTGGTACACCTCTTGCCTCCATCGCATGGGTAAGACGGGCAGAAGCATCAGTAAAGGCCAAGTATCTGTCAAAAGAGAAACCGGTCCAATGTCTTGTACTTCCAGTTTTGAATTAAATGATATGTTCACGGCCGTATAGTTTTTAAGGAAAACCTTCCTTACTGAAATCCATGCTGGTTTTTTACCTTGAAAACCTACATCTATTCAAGCACCAAAATAAATGGCCTGACTTTTATAGGCGTTGAACAGCTGAAGTAAATTAGCCTCTGCAAAGCAAACTGGAAGTGCTCTCTGCCGGTTCACAAAAGCCTGTACTGCAGTGGGCAGGTGTCGAACCCAATCCCTTCACTTACACAGGGAGGGACTTTCCTGTCCTGCAGATTCGCATCAAAGCACTTGAGAAAGGTCACATTCGCTCCGTCCTCACGTGGTCGGAGGGCGGCAGCAGTGCGGACAGATCTGGGGCCCCGGACCCGACTCCAGACAGCTTTATTTTGAGACAGCCAGCCAGTGAAATAGCATTTGCACTGGCACCTCTGCTAGGAATTTGGGGTCAAATCAAACATTGAAACAGGTCCAGATAATAAACGATATAACTTTTAGAATGTGTAAAAATGTATGACTTTCTGAAACGTATTGTAAAGTTCATTTTTTGGGTGTATTTTGCCAGCAGATCCACTACAGTATTTCCCCTGCAGTTTCCCCAAATGGGCATTTTAACACAGCTTTGCAAGATGAGTTTTTTAATTGGTTATTCATGATGAAAATGTTACACTGAGCTGAGAGTGCCCCACAAGATGGATACTTAGAAACCCAGTTATTTTTGTAATGGACATAAATAATCCACTTGACAGTACTCTGGAAAACTGTCCCAGCTTGGTTAGCTGGCTCTCCAAGTTTTGCCACCACAGGATACAAAGACTGAACAGGAAAACAATGAAACTGTATATGTCTTAGAATAAAAGGAGCATCACTCTTTCTAAAATGCAAAATTCCAGAAATTTGTAGAGAGGAAAAGAGAAAAATCTAATATCATCTAAACTATCATGTGAAACCAGGGCTCCTTGAATTACTCCAGATTAAACCTGGAACTTTGGAGACCCCTTTGTCAGTGGAGACCCTTTTGTCCATGAGGTTTAGTTGTAAAGTTTCTAGGTGGAAATGAGTAGCTATGAAAGCTCTGGTTGATACCAAGCCTGTAAACACCTGCCAGGAGAGGTGAGCGAGCTATGAACCAGCACAGCTTTGGCTGGCTGCAGAGGCAATGGCAGGAGCACTAAATAAAGATGTGGCTCCCTCCAGCTCGCTCAGCACTTGCGCCTCAGCTTCCTTCACATTGCCACCTTTAGAAAGTTTACCGTACAAAGTACATAGCGTGGAAGTGTTTCTACACTGCATTCTGACTAACAATATATGTAGATCTTTATACGCCCCATTTTTTCCAAGACATCTCAAATGTGAAGGCAAGCAGTATCATACCCTTTTTTAGGGATGGGCAATCTATGGATGATGGATTTAAAGGGATCTGCACAGGTAACGTGATGGCAAGGCAGGGCTAATCGGAGCCATCCCACGGATCACCGAAATAACCACTACAACAGCGATGCACAAACCTCAGCCTGAGGAGCAATAGGATTTCTGCTTTTCAGTTTCCACTTGCTGAGCTCATTTCTAACTCTTGCAGAGTCACAGTGCTGTTCCCATTAAAATGAAAACAAATGGATTCACTTAAATTGAAACATAAAATCCTTCCCTTGACATTGTTGCTTGTGCTGCCCTCTTTGACTGAATTATATCCCAGTCTCCTGACAGTCCTTAAGGAAGTGCTTAAAGCCTGAGCCTGCGTAACACCCACTGTGAGGAAGGGGTCACCCAAACTCCTATCTCCTACTGCTCAATTTAGTTAAGAAGAAAAAGCCTGTACTCATATTCCAACACATGTTTCTGCTTTTAGATCTCTGGGAACTTTCTGTGTCATTTTTTTAATCTGTTCTCAGAGCAAATGTCAGTGCATTCAAAGCCTAGCGAGGTCCTTATCTTATCACCGAAAAGAAAGCCCCGACCTGCACGTCAGGGGCAGAGAGCCCACAGTGCTCGGCGCGGGTGGCTGTGCAGGGCTGCCCCAGAGCCACCATGCTGGCTCCCGCTCCTGCAGGGCCGGGGTTAATTACATCTGAAGGGTTGCTGGCTTTGTTCCTAGCTTTACTAACACAATAGAAATTTTAGAGAAAGGTAATAGCTACCCAGGCAATGATGGGAGGACTGTGCCAAGTAGTTGCCTCTGTGAAGATACAAAGGGATGACCTGCAGCCCTGGCACGTGCCAGCAAACCAGCAGCGAAATCTCTACCCCAGCCTTCACTGCAGGCGTTCCCCATCCCGAAGCGCTGTTCAGCAGTGCTATAATCACACCTTCATTTGCTACATTAGCACACTCAGCATCTAGACAAGACTTGAGTTGAGAGCAGGAGGTTTTCCCCTACATAGTTTCAATACTTAGATGTGCGAACGTGTGTGAAATAGCAATTTATTCAGTTCTACCCTTACAGAAAATATGACAGAAAAGAAGAAATTGCTACCTGGTGATGCTGCAAGACCAATACGGTCTCAATTTTTCTGTCTTTATTAACCTGTTGACTGGGACCTGCCCCTGGGATAGGACAGTCTTCTGGTTGTATGTGTTGTCCAGCCCTGTCAAAGCAGAGTTCTAAGTGTCATAATAAATAAATGATCCAGATTAATTAATTTGGAATCTAGATCCTTTCATGAGCCAGAGCATCCCTAAGCTGGGCTGATTTTATGTTGCTGATAAATGATGCAGATGGGCAAGTTGCTTCAGACACTGCTATAGTGTGCTGGCACTGAAGCAGCCTTGGTATAATTTAGGGCTGCCTAAAGCCTCTATATTCAGTTTCCATCCACTTCTGCCCCAAGCATAGACACTACACTTTTTAAAATGGACATGCAAGCATCTGCAGCTGCTTCATCTGAAGCAATAGGCAGTCCTTTTTGTGTCACTGAAATGGCATAAAGACAGTATAAACAGGGATAGGAAAATACTCTCTAGTATTCTGCTTTTTAAAGCTTCCATTAAAATTAATGAAAATGAGATCTAAAAGATCCAGGAACAAATCAGCACTAGAGTGCTTAGAAATGACACTTTAAAAAATTAAAATACTCAAAGCACAGGAGAAAATAATTTTTTCAAAGGAGATTTAATGAACCCTGACAGTTATTTGTATAATGTTTGTTATGTGGCATCACTAAGATTTTTCTACTAGTGAGGGTTAGATGAAAGTGTTTTGACAGCTTTCACTAGAGGGATGATATTTAATATAGAACAGTTTGCAAAACAGTATCAGGACCTGGGAATACCTTTTTGGTTAGTCATGGTGACCTCCAGCCCTGTGAAGAAAAAAAACAAAAACCAACAAAACCCCCATCCTAAATTCGTAATTTCTGTTTTTAGCAACTCATCTCACAAAAGAAAAATTACCTGAGATCTTTATATACGCCTTTAAGGCAAAATGGTGTCCAAGCACTAACTTCCATGGCTTATATGAACTGAGATCTTGAAACTGAAAAAGCCCAGAATGGAATCTGAGCAGGTTGGCTTTTCAGAGGAGAGTAACTATCAAAATCCAAAAAGCTCTGAAATTTGGGTAGGCTCAAATCTGAAGTTTGCAACCCACCTAGTCTCATCCTCACCCCTGCCCAGCAGAACAATGCAGAGCACACGTAGTGTCACCCGAACTCCCTGCTGCTGAGATTGGGGCTCTCCAAGCTCATTTGTTCTCCTCTTCTGGAAAGCTTCACCCTCAATTCCCAAGGTAAAGAAACCTTAATAGTAATTGCATTGAAAGAAAACAAAGTGAACATAAGAAAAAGATATAGAAAAATAGCACTACTGTTCTCTGGTCAAAAACCCATTCAGATAAGGTTCTCCACTTACAAAGATTAATACATTCATGCTGCTTTCTACCAAGTCTGTGATTTTGCCTTCACACTCAGAGGCAGCTTCTGTGGGTTTCTCAACAGTCTGAGTATTATTTTCCTTCTAGGAAGTCTGTCCCTATACAGCAGCAGAAAGTCCTAGCAACACAGAAGTTTTAGACATACAGCTCCTATTAATCCAAGTGGGAACTGTTTGTTCACATTTTGTCTCACAGGGAACACAAGGGTGTGTTTGTGTTTATGAGTGTTTTGAGGAATCCCATGGAACATAGTGGCAGTTTCAAAACTGTTCTACTGTTCTCCTTTGGATTTTTTCAACCCAAAACATCTACTTCATAAAATTGCTTTATAACAAAGTCAACATTTTTCACCCAAGTATGCAGCTAACCTTTAAAAGGATTTTACATTTCCCCATGGAAAAAAAAAATCATATTTCCTGAAGAAAAATTGTGAAAGAAAATTCTTAGAAGAATTCATTGTTAGCTGAAAGTACAGATTTCTGTCAACAAGAAATTTCTCTGATAACCTGCATGTGCTAGCTCCAGTTTTCCATACACTTAATTTTTGGTGCTTTCCAAAAGCCAACCGACTTTCTGGTTTCACCTGGAATAGGCTTTCTTCCACAGGGTGCACAGCCTTTGTGTATAAAATGTTCCCACCTCAGCTCGTACTACCGAGAACTTTCTGGGGACAGAAGCGTAGGAGGGAGCTGAGCTCCTCATCTGGTCCTGATTGCCTGGCAGTGCACTGGCACCCAGCGCTGCTCAGCAGCCTCTATGTGCTCTCCCAAAATTTCATCTTTCACACACTCCAGCAGCATTAAAGACGACAAGACATAAGAAAAACAAAGTAAGAGTAACAATAGCAATCAAACTTGTGAAAGATCAGGAGGCGACGGTTTCAAAAATATTAATAACTCCAGGCTTGTTTCATTATAGTTAAGCTGTATCTTACAGAAACTGGGAGAAGGGATTTGTTGGAAGAAGTAAAGGACTAACATAATTTAAAAAAAATATAAATTTGTCATTGGGAGCTACTCTCCAACTTCAAAGCGTCTTCAGTCTCTTAAAAGGATTTACATTTGAGCTGAAGGGAATTTAGGTAATGGGCAGCTCTGAGAGATGTAGCCTCTAGCACAGTTTTCACATATCACACAGCTAAAGAAACAATTCCTATAGAGTTTCACATGATGATTTATCACCTCTGCAATATTCAAGCTTCTCACTGCCTCTTTAGCATTCACTACACGCTTTGTGAAACTATCTAGAAAATGATATAATTGACAAACAGTCCCCCCGGTCCTGCCTGGAAATCACACTATGCCTGTAGCCTCCTCCAAACCAAAACACAAATGAAGTAATTCCCAGTTTCCCATGGAGTTACAGCAATGATTTTGGTGCCATTTTCCAAGCACAGGAGCACAGACATGGGCTATACAGAAACAGGAGTAAATCGCACAGAGATTTTAGGACCAAGTCTATGTTCCAAAAAAGGAAGGAAACAACTGAAAATACTTTTTTAAAAATAGAAATCCAGCATTTTCCTAAATGGGATGACTGAGTCAGATCCCAGACTTCTACCAGCTAAACTGTATTTTAAGAACAGCCAAACTACTCAGCATAAGGTTAAGATATTAGGGGGGATCTCAGACCCACACCTGTAGTCAGTTATCCACACAGAGAAAATCTGTAGCACGATGGGGCTCCCCAGCCTCACATCCAGACTCCTCATCTTGGCTTGCAGAATACAAATTTTCAACCAGAGTCAAGCTCCTCAAAAGTACTACAAAACCAAGTGCTACTATGTACCAAAAGCAAGAATCTGCTTTTAAAAACATCATCATAAGGGTATTTTACTTTTGGATGAGAATATTGTCCAGTTAGGGAAGGAGGGCTCCAGTTTCATTTTAGGCTAGTGGCCAGATGCTGACCTGGTGTAAATTCAGGATCTCTTCACTATTTCAAAAACCTTACTCCAGATTTACAATCCCAAATATAAAATTGGAATCAATGTGATTTGTGGTAATCATTTCACCTCTGAGTGCTTTTGTGGAATGGTGTCGTTCTTCTGCCTCACAGAGTTTACATATCAGATAAAAGGTGCTATAAAAATACATTTTAGAAGATTTACTGCTGTGATACATAATTTTCTGCCAACTCTTTCTTCTCAGCTGACAGAACTTTCCTTTCGATCTAAGCAAAAGATCACCCTGAGAGAAGTCTCTTTCCTTGAAAATGTTCACTATTTTAGTTAAAATCTGAAGATACGTGTATAATGCTAGTTTTATCCCAATCTTGAAGCCACTTTATCATGGTCCCATTTCGGTCACCCCGGGATTTTCCTGCTGGAGCACAAGGGGCTCTTTCAGCACCCATCAGCGGCTCTGTAGCAGTGCCTGGGTGCCTGCTCCTGCCCCACGGTAAAACCTGGGCAATTTGGGGTGGTTGCCCACCTTTCACACGGGAAGATCCTAACTTAGTTTGGCTTTCTTTAGTGTCTCATGTGCCCAGGCACAAAAGTTTTAAATGCTTTGCAAGCTCAAATGAAGGCTCATTATGCAAAGCAAGGTGAGAATAAAATAAAAAATACTTACATTTTTTCCTACTTTTTTCACAATTACTGATTCCTTGTCATACAGTCTTCCCATCCTGACTAACTTCAGAGCTCTTCAGCGCTCTGGGGAGGGGCAGAAACATACTTTCCAGGGAATTTAAAATTTGATGAATTATTAATAACCAAACCAAACTGCAGCAGAAGTTATCAGCCCCCTGATTTCTCCTGAAGGAATACCAAAAGGCAGCTTTTTCCCAGCTACTGTTTTCACTAGCACCCATAATTTTTTTGTGAGGCACTCTGAAAAAGAGTGAGCTTTAATGTGACTTAAATGCTTAAGTGTTTGAATATTGTGGATTAATTCTTGTGGTTTAATACCAGATTAAAAATAAATGTGCTCTTTGTGGTGTTCCTTGTGTGTGACAAAGACTGGTTTGAGTCTTTCTCGACTCTTTTGTTTCTTGTTGCTTGTAGATAGCACTTAGGAAAACACATTCCCAGTGGCCCCATAGACTAAAATATCCTTTTGAAACGGAGGATTCCCTCCTCCTTTTTGCCCTGGGGCAAATCTAAGTGATAATGTGAAATACCTGCACAGAAACTGGCATCTTTGCTCCCACTAAACTGCATATTGCACCTGAGGGCAAAAGAGAGGTGTGTGCATAATGCAGAGCACTTCGGCACAGATTTGAGGTTTCAGACTCTCCGCATCATGTGATGATAGCTATTGATTCATGCAAAGGGAAAATTAACTCTCTAAACTCCAGAATGACATCTCCCTGAGCATCGTGACACTAATCCTGGGTTTAGGAACAGAAGCGGATGGAGGGGGTGGACAGAGAGCCTCCTGAGCTTATGTCGTGGCTATCGGCGGTCTGGAAAGTGGGAGAGGGCCTCTTTTGCACACCCTCGGAGATAGTCCTTAACTCTCAGCTGGCAGAGAGCCTAAAACACTGTTGAGTTTGCATCTGGATCTTGTCCTACATTTAGGTGGGCTCTGTCGGCGTCAGGGTGCAAGCAGGCTCAGCGCTCTGCCAGCAGTTAGAGACCGAGGAATGCATAGCATTTGGGAGGCATTGCTGTAGTGGCAAACCTGCTGGTGTGAACGTGGCTATTCTGAGAAAAAAGCGTGTTTGGCAGGTTTTTCCCAGGCCTGTGTCCTCCGCTGCACAGGAGAAGGGGAGACGGCCTGTGCGGGCTGGGCAGTTCTGCCAGCCCTCCTCCCCCCTCACTGCAGAGGCTCCTGACACAAGCTTGGTTTAGCTCTGAAAAAAAAAAAAATCTGCATGGATTGAAAAATTGGATTGAGAAAGGATAATAATGAGAGTCGTGGGCAAAACCTACACTCTAAACCAGTGCTTCTGCTCCAGTTCCCTTACTGCAAGTCTGGAAGCACCTGATGGAGATAATCTTTGGGAGCTATGTAAGACTACTGCAATACAAGAAAGATTTCTGCTGGCTTTTAGCCTCCTTTTATTTCAATTGCCAAAATGTGCCCCAATGGCACATATAGCCAAAATGGCTATAATGAAAATGGAACAAGCAGTTAATTCAGAGATGGGACTGCATGCGTTACAGGGCATCCTTTTGCACAGAAATCACTCCCTTTTTTAGGGACACTGATGTGCTAGGATTTCCAAGATCTTCCAGCAACCATCTGAACATGATTTGAATGAGAAAGACTATTCGAAGTAAGAATTAAATGTCTGTGAATGATAAGATCTCAATCCAAAGCTCACTGAAGCTAGTTAAAGTCTGTTAACTCCAATGGGCCTTGAATTACCTCCTTGTGAAAAGAGCTCTGAAGCCAGGGATCCCATGAAAATACCAAATCCAACAGGAGGAGAAGGGGGATTTCAGAAACAGTTGGCTTCCTTGAGACATTTCTCCATTTTCCCCAGTGGCCTAATTCAAAGAGACATTAAGAACAGTGCAATATCAGGGCAAGTGAAAGACAGGCTTAAGAGAAGGGGTTGAGAGCAACACGAGAGAAAAGTTGGCTGGAGTGGGAAGCCCAACCAGGCTGACATGGCAGAAAGGCAGAACCTGAAGCCAAATTTAACTTAAAATTGTTCCCTCTCCTGCTTGCTTTCACACTCTTTGTTTCCTGCTTAACCCTGGCTGCAGAGAGCAATTTGGAGCAGAATTTCTCTTTCCCTTGATTTCACCCAGGGGACTTAGGAAAGGTAGATGCCAGTCCTGGGTATCTGTGCTAAAACTGGGGGGTGTGAACATTGCCCACAATGGTGTAGTGTTTTCTGTGAACAAAATGCTAAGACACATTTCCTTTTCTTTTGCAACATAAGACCGCTTCAAATGCTGCCGAGACTCTAGAGTCTTCATAACCCAAGTCAACTGGTCTTTTCTTTCTTTTCTTTAAGAAAGAAGTGATAATTATGACAATATGCAGTATTGTGTCTCTGTGACTTTCATATCCAACTTCAGTGTTTCTAATGTAGCTTCGGATTCATTCTTTCCCCCCACCCACCCAAGAAGCAAAAGCAAAGATAATTTAGAAATCTTAGGACGGTTTACATTTGGAATGTTCATGGGAAAATTACTTTGAAATGAAAATACATTTTAACAAGAATGTTATTGTTTAGTTCTGTTCTGCTAAACATGACTTAAATACACTCAGAGTTTGTGTCTTTATTTATGGATTTGATTGGCAATTTAGGAAACCGCCATTGGTTATTTGAAGAGGGTGTTTATTTAGTGTTACAGTTTTGGGTCAGTTCCCCTCAAAGGAAACTTCAAACATATAGAATGGCAAACTTGACAAATCATGTCAACACTTGGAATTGGACACTGCTTTCCATTAACTCTTAGGTAAACTAAATATATCTGCCAGGGACATTTTTTGTTAAGTGGTTATCAACATTTGTGCTCTACCAAGTAATTTTGATTGTCATCCTTTCTGTCATTCTCAGTTTTTAAAAAACATAGAATTAAGTCAGAAAAAAGATGGAAGAAATGCACTAATTTGGAGGGCAGAAGGTGCAAGGTCAGGTTTGAAAAAGTATTTGCACATGTAAATCCAACGCAGTGAGAGCGAGGAGGGTAATTCCTGAATTTGAGTTCAGAGGGATTAAAGGACAGTTTCACCTAGTTTGTTGTAATCAGCCAGAATCTGGCATACACACCAGTTACATACTTCTGCAAAATCTGCTGGCTGACTCGATTTAGCTTTCAAAATCTGTCCTTAACCTATCTGCCTGGCCTCACCCTGCTGTTGCATCACCACTGACTCCTCCGCTTGTGCTGGAAAAGAAAATGATGTCTGCATTTTGTAGTCAGAGTGTATTTTGTGCTCTGAGAATGCTCCTGAATGCCTCTCTGGGAACAGAGGGAGGAAAACACTTAATTTCTAAACCCTGAATGTGGGTTTCACACCAGTGGTGCAAAAAAGATGCTGAGCTGCTGAGCCCTGCGACAGACATTTTGCACACACCCTGGCAGGATACCCAAGACACCTGGGCAACCCAGAGTAAAGCAAGACTTCTGAGGAGTCTGGGAGCTTTCAGGGCTAAGCAGTAGCTGAAATGGAAGTATAATTTTGGTTATATACATACATATACACACCCCTATACAGCCAATGAAGTCTAGCAAGTCATTCAGCCGACCAAGTGCAAACGTTTGTCTTGGGCAAGCCGAATAGCACCCTAACACTGCACTGAGAACATCGCCGGTGATCGTAGTAGAGCTTAAAGCCCATCTGCAGGTACCAACACCAAATGCGTTTTCTAGATTGGGTTCCCAGTTATTACATCAGCAGGAAAAGGCTGGCTGGCGGGCAAGTCTCTCAAAACTGATAGGAAGTATCTAAGTTTACTAAGTTAAAGGGAGTTACTCCATTAATATAAATGGGCTCTGAACCAAGTCTTAAGTGATTTGACAGAACACCGCTGATCTTCAAAGCAGACATGCTTGTTGAATTCAAAGCTACAAACAAAGCATTGTATTATACAATTTATTTGACAATCGCAATTCCTCTTCCCCCACACTTAACCTTGGGAGAACTTCTGAGAGCTTTGGACATTTTGTTGGAGACCTTGCTAATCCAAGTGTCCGACTTCTGGGTCACACCATCTCGAAGTTAATCCCAGTTTATCTGGGAATCTCAGCTGGAGGTTTCCCAAGAGTCTCTGAGATCTCTGTGGTTTTCAAGCTCCATCTGACTCAGACAATCTTTCAAACGGCTTTTTACAGCATTTAGGTACTTTCCACATCTGGCCCTGAAGCTGGAAGTGTGTGAGGCTCAGACCCAGTAAAACATAAACTGAACTTTTATGAACCCCATAAACAAAGAATAAAATAAAACATAAAATCTCTGTTGGTTTGCAGATTGGTCTGGTTCTTTTATTTATTTATTCATTCATTCATTACCCTTGCATTGAAACAATAAAAATGATTTTAAGTTCAGTAACTTCCTAAGAAATATGGAAAACCAAACCACTGGTTTGGTTTTGAACCTGCCGTTTAATTCTTAATATCCAGGGCACACCATTGCAGACATCATCAATATTGCTTAGTTAAGCCATATTACTGTATTTTTCAAAAAGCTGTTTTTTCTCTGCCTTTGGCAGGGTTCCCGTAAATGATTAGAATTATAATGCAGGCAAATCCTCTGTTGGAACTCAGTACCATGGAGAAAACACATTTTTAGGTTCTCATAGTGGTCTCTAGACAACTGCAAATATCCATCATATTTGTAAATGGTACATACATACTATGACAAGCTGTACATATGGCTTCCACTTCAGCTCACCCATTAGTAAGTATATGTGAACAATTGTCCATATGCAAATATTTTAAGCCTTTCTACAATAAAGTCTTCGAAAGTGCAGCAGATGCTGTACTTTTTTTTTTTCCTAAAATCTCTCTCTGCCAATACAACTGTCATCTCCACATGCTGAGGTTTCATACAGCTCTGTCACTACCCATTGGTTCCAGAAGATACTCAGCCCCGAGTCTCCCAGCGTTGCCAGCTGCTAAGAACCAACACACGGAGCCAAAGCTCCTGAATTTCCAAATGTACAGATTTGGTGTTGACCACTCTGCTATGATTTCAATGGGTTTTGGATCAGGCCTCCCCCAAAGGCTCTGTCCTTTTTTCCTAAACTCTCTGTCCCTCACCTTACCATTAACCTTTTAAACTCTGACCTTTACATACGCAGTTTCTTCTGGTATATAGTTTTCATTCATTCACGTTGCTTGTTTTTGCACAGAAACCCACTCTGTCTCTCTACAGAAAATTCGTTTTTCCTTCTCTGTCTATACATAGTAGAACGTAATACTGCAAGGCAACAGCTCTGCACTTCCCAAACTTTCTTCCCTCGGGCCGGCCCAGAAGGGCTCTCAATCCAAAGAGCAGTTTGTCATTCACTCTCGGTACAAGGACATGCACATTCACAACGGACTTTCAGGGAACGGGGAGCTTGATGCCCTGGTAAACATCGCCAGCTGCCTGCTGAAGTTTAGCTGGAAGTCTCCAGCACTTTCTAAGGGTGAAATATAATTTAAAATATCTAGTGCTTTTCACAAGGATGTAAAGATACCTATTATGCAAATTTTAAAAAGTCCCAAAAGGAATTGCCTGAAGTATTTAGAGAAGCTGATGAAGTGTAATAACCGTGGAGGTTTTTCCTTGCTCCCCAGTGGCTGGCTGAGCTCCTTACCGCGCCAGGGATTTCAGCAAGGAGCAGGATTGCACTAGAAATCACCTGCTTTATCGCTGGGAACAGAGACTTGGTGTGCCCAAAAAGAGAAGGCAGTCCCAAGAGTGCTACAGCACGCCTGTGCCCGTGTATTGCTCAGTTTTGTAGCCAAGGCCTTAGGGATCCATCTGAAAATCTTCCTTGATATTTAAAGCAGCAGCAAACTAGCCCTGAAATGTTGGTACGACTAGCTCTAATACATCAGAAACATTTCTCATAGACAGGTTATAAAGAGCAGGAACATTTTGCAAACAAACTAATCTTAGCGCATGCAAAGCATGTTTCAGTATAAAAAATGGGGGGCACCAAACTCTGTCGCCACTAAATTCCATTTTGATTCAAAATGACATCTCCTAAAGAAAGATAAAACTGACCATAACAAACACAAGACAGTAAAATAAATAATGCTATTTCGAGGAGGGAATTTATAGTCCTGAAGTCATTTAAGAACAGAAAGGAGGTCAGGAAGAAGGATCACATTATAAAACGAAAACTATTCTGACCTAATGAATAGCAAGGAGACATTTTGGCCACCTCCTAGGGAGCACTGATTATGGCCACTCAGCAACCTCTCTAGGTGGTGGTTAAAACATCTTGTTTCTATTCATTAGTTCAGCGGTGTATTCATTCCACAACAGACGAGTTTACGAACCCCTCCCTCCTCCCCTGGTTTGCAAATATGTCACCCACAAACAAAAAAATCTGGAATTGCACATCAACATGCCTAAATCTTCATTTTTGCCTTTTTTTTCCCCTCCCCTGTGATATTGTGTATTTATACAGAACATCCGCTCTTCAGAAATTGTGGTGAAGCCACTGTGTCTCAGAGGAGTGAGGTGATGCTGGAAAAGGTGGGTTAGAGACCGTTCCCCCAGTTGCAGGAGCGGTGAAAGACTGTGAGTGAAGAGCAGAGACACATCGGTCAGGGCCTGTGGGCAGGTCGCTAGCAAGGACTGAAGCTGCATCAGCCTGCTGTAGGATCAGCCTGTGCACTTGGGGTGGCTGAGAGGCGTTGCAGCACTGAATGAGGTATTCCTTGGAAAGAGATAGTCTGTATCTGTTAAAGCCATTATACGTGAATGTGTTATACGCATTCCTGCTAAGACTGTCCTGTGATACAAAGGACATCCTGACCCACTGGTCTGCCTCTCCTGTCTCAATCTCCTAACACATCTCACAGATTCATCCAGCGCATCCTAACAGTGCCCTGGGGTAGGTGTTGCTCCTGCTTCCATCACTCCTCTTGGAAATAAACCTCCCTGCCTTAATGGCTATAAATCTTCTTTTCATTTCCAGCCCCGAAGTGTCCTGGCTACTTCCTGCTCAGTAGCTCTTGCACTAACATTTGTCATTTAGTTTAAATATGTTCCCTCCCCCTTTTACCTTCCCCAGTCAATCCGAGAGAGAACAAACCCATCTCCCTTTTGCATTCATATTGCTAAGACAAACACACCAAGCTCCTCAGGTCCCTCCTGCAAATAAAGGTTCTTGCATCCTATGAGTAGCTCTGATCCAGTGTAAATTAATCTTCCTTAAATCCAGGACATCAGAAAGGTACACAGCACTGGCACGAAGAGGTGACAACCTCCACCTCTCCATCACGCACAGCCCAGGACCCAGGACTCAGCCTCTGCTCTGCAACTCGCCGCCACTGGCTACAGGATTTCCCTGGGAAGAATGCAGACAGGCGCCAGGCAGCAGGGCACTGCTGAAAATTTCCCCAGCCCCTCAGTTGCATCTTTAGAGATGTTAAACATGGCCTTTGAGAATCTGCCCTGCACAGATTTATCTCCAATTTCACAGAGATTCTGGGAACAGGATAGTTGCACCTGGTTGTAGTCAAACTGGCGTGTGCTGCACCGGTATAATAGCTGGTATTGTAGATTTAGTGCAAACACAGGCAGATGTAGTTTTTCTGATAAAAAGAAAAGTATGTTTTAAACAGCATGTATAACACTTCAGGTTCATAGCTTAAGCGGATGCAAAGAAGCAAGTATGTTATAAAGTCCACATGCCTGAGACATATCACCATTTAAAAAATATTTTCCCCTGACTGAAACCAGAAGATTTCTCTCAAGCCAGCAGGAAGAAAAAAATCAGCCTCTGTGAGACCATTGCAACCATATTTCCACAAGGTCAAGAGCCATTTTTGTCTGCAGTACCACCTGCCTGTCATGATAAATAATTTTTGTTCTGATTTGTGAAGTTTGCTGCCACGGGAATGAGCCCATTTGCTCCTTAATGTATGTAAGATGTGCAGCATGACACAGAATTTGCAACAAACAGACACAGTCTGATAGCTTATACATCTGTCCTCAATATTTCATTCCCTAGAGATGTCAGCTTTTCAAGTGCAAGGTTACCAACAGTACTGATCCCTGACCAATATGTTACCTTAAGGTCTAGGCACTAAAGAAACCTTAGTACTTACACCGAGGAGTTCTCTCCAGCAGTGAGACCAAGTCTGTCACTGAGAAAAATGCAATCAATGCTCTTGCTTTTAAAACAGATGTTTCAAAACCATGCAAATATTGTAAAATCTTGGTATCTCGCACATTTGTATAGTCATGCAGATTCCTCATATCAACATTGCTTGACTTAATGAGTAAGATGTGCCAGAATACTTTCGTAAAGAAAATATTTCTAGGTATGAGGCTATGGAGTCATGCGTGAGAGGAGCCAGGCTGCACGGTTATGCATTTGGCTGTGTGCACCCAACAGAGGGCATCAGTGCAGCCCTGAGGAAGGTGCATCGGGACGTCTCTGACAAGAGATTTCGGTGAGTCCATAGTGCCAGCTGAGACCTCTCCCCTGATGTTGGTCAGTGCTAAAATTGCCAGTAGAGACACTGCTAGGCCAGGGCTGAACGTGAAAATGTCAATATTAATGTGCAAAATTATTGTGTGTAAAACTATTAAAAAAAACCAACCCACACAAAAAACCCCCACTGAAAAATGCTATGATTTTATACTCTTAAAAAGTATGTGGGCAACATTAAGAAATTATATAGTCACTCTTATGGATGTACAGGTGTTTTGGGTGGGTTTTAAGACATATTACTACACTGCTATAGAGAATAAATAAGAAATGCCACAGCTGCTCTTTGCCTTACAGCATCTATTCTGCACATGGAAATCTAGCTGTTGTCTCGCTGGATGCCACAACGCCTAAAAAGACCCCAGTATCAGAAATCCCTGAGACTCACCCAAGATTATGTACAAAGGTCCATCCGCTCCCATCTTAAGCAATGCTACTTACCACAAGGATGTTGGAGAAGGAAGGTTTGGAAAACCTAAGCAGAAATAACCCAAGTATTGCTTCTGCTTGTGTAACCTGGCAAAATTTTCCAAATGCAAATCCTCTTAACAGTCTCGGACTTTTTTTGAGGTTTGGGAACTGTCTGTGTTTTCCACCGTTCCCTGAAGATCAGCAACACATTCAAACAGGTGAAGCAATCCTAGTTGTCCTGAGCCACCAAAATACCTGGCTCAGCATGTTGTTAGTTTTTCAAACGATAGCTTTCCCTCCAGTGGGCTCATACAGACAGGGGTGGCAGCGTCAGACTCGCCCGCGATCTAGCAATGTGCTACTGGCCTGCCGTACCCTGATGCCCAGCGCTGGGGTCCTCTAGGGTGGACAGATGAGCCCATGCTTGGGTGAGATGCTGCAGCAGATGCTGGGTAAAGCTTACTAAACCGCTCCCATTCGCTGATATCCTGATTCTCTCCATCCCAAAAACTTTCCTGTCATTCTTACTGAAAACTGAGTTCTGGGAGCATGATTTTCACTGTGGCAGCATGCTTGAGTCTGTGCATTAATCGGATTTGCATGATTTTATCAAACCAATAATATTTTTGACACACGTAGGAATTTTCTATTTGTGCCAACTTTTGACCCAGCCGGACCCCGTGCCCGTGCCTCCCTGCAGATAGCATAAGCCATCACACAAGCCATCCCATTTGAACGCACCACCACTCGCTCACGTTCTTCTCTTCCTTTCCCTCCCCCAGACATTCTTTGACATGATTAGTGGCTAAATCAGATTCTTTAATTGAAAGAAATATAACTGAACTTTCTTCTGCTGGGAATGTGCCAGAGGCCACATCATAAGCAATGTCAAAGAATATTGGAAATAATATAGACCTCTGACATTTGTGTTTAGCGATTCAGCATGCCCCAGGTGGTTTGTTTGGGATCGGAATTTGTCACTGCTGTGAGGAGATAGTCTTTGGTGGTTGGGGCTTAAGGATTGCTGCAAAGAGATATAATAAGATATGTTTAAACAAGTCACTGGAATGCTGTGCTTTAATCTCCTACAACATTTTGCACAGCCATGTCCAGAAGGATTTCTTTGTGAGAGACATCCAAGCATTGTCTTATTCTCTCTGAGATGGCAGCAATTGGAAAAAATACCAATTTTTTAGAGCACCTTGCAGCTCAGGTAGGAAATATTGAAATGTAACCACCTCATTTAGTATTCACACCATTCCTTTATCTTTGCATCCCATCTTCTATATACCAGAACAATTGGCAGTTATTGACTGAACCTTCTTCCACAACTGTACAAAACCCAAATTATTTACGGGATCCCACAAGTGGGCTTCATGTTACACTTTTCAAATAAGATTTGCATCTTCCAGTTTATTTGTCTTCTCAAAGAATCACTGGGCTGGAATGACTCTTCAGAGGTCACCTAATCCATCCCCATGCCCTGAGGATTATCATGTACAGTCCAGCCTTCTTGTACCATCCGAACTCTGCAGTGTCTATTTCAAACTGAACTGTTTGAAGTTTAGACCAACCTTGTTTCATTTTCACTTATGTTTACTTCTCTAATGTTTCCATATTTCTCCCAAACATCCAATTCACGTTCTCCAGAGTTTGCAAATAGCTCATCCCTGACATTCCTGTGTACGTCTGCAGGGAGAATACCCCACTGCCCAGAGACCCTGCGTGGGTGAGAGCCACCGCGTGCACCCACACTTCAGGATTTGTAGCCACTGCTGATTTAAACCATGGTGTTTGTTACACTTAGGACTACTGTAAAGCCAAGCACTTAACAAATTTAAAAATATTAAGTTCCTTCCATGTTGCATGAAACACTTCACACATCCATGCACATTTTGGACAGAAAATGTATTTCCCAAGAGTCATGGTCTCGAGAGCAACAGTTTGCTGTTCTTGTGCTTCTTTCTTTTGGGGCCTCTACTGTCAACTTCAAAAGAATCATTGTTAATTGTTAAAATTGATTTCCAACTATATTTGATTTATTGCTGTATGTTGAATTGATTTATCGAGCTACTGCTCTCCATTTGCATCTCAGGTGCTTGCTGACAGGCATGGAGCTGCCCTGCGTTTGCACTCGCCGCTCCCCTGGAGAAATGGAGCTGCTCCGTGGATACAAAGAGGCTTTTTCTGCACAGCAGCAAGGGACCGCCGACCGCCTGGTAGGGGAAACCCTCTGACGTCCCCTTATTCCCTCCAACAGGTTAAAGAGGAGTCTTTCACAAATCAATCTTTGAAATGGAAATGTGAATACTTACGGTGGAAGACGCACAGATGCATACCCTCACCCAATGCACACACGCAAAGAACTCAAAAAAAAATAGGGATTAAATATTTGGAAAGTTTTGCTAAAGTATTGCAGTATTAACTTTTCTAGCTGCATATTCATTTGTAAAATGGAGCAACAGGTGCAAGCACGTCCCAAGCACGAGGTTTATACCTCCCCTTACAACAGGCAGGTCTCGCTGCCAGCACGTTTACAGCATCCTTGAGCTAGCCACCTCTACGTAAGTCCCCAGCGTCGTGTCCCCAGCTGTACCGAGCACGTGCCTACCTGCAGCTTTGCTGGGAGGTCACCTCCCACAAGCACCCAGTTTTTGTCAATCCTTAGGATTGTCACTGGATAAAGGTTTCACATTCTCATCATTTGGGGTTGTAGCTTGTTACAGCTGGGATTGTTCTGCCTTGTGAATGCACTCTGACCTAATTTGGCAGCAGCCACTTAAATTGCCCTAGAATCATGCTAGAAATCCTTGAAAAGATGTATTTTGGGGAGTCTTTTACGACCACTTTGGTGATTCTGTATTTACTTTTTCTGCTCTTGTATAAACCTATATTTTTCTCTTTTTTTTTTTTTTTTTTTTTTTTTTTTGCCCCAGAGTCAAACCACTTGTGACTGAAGTACAAAATAGAGCTATTACCATTTTTCTTGCAGGCAACATCCCATAAAGTTTTAAAGACAGATTTAAACAGTTACAGATTTAAACACTGCAGATTACTCATGTAGTTGACACCCTTCACTTTCTACCAAACAAATATTTATTAAAGTACAAATGGGGCAAAAAAAAGCACATATTTTTTCTGTCCTGATCAGATGGAGAGAGGATGGAGTAGAAATGAGCTGCTCTAGGAAAACATCTGCAGAGAGAAATTTCTTGCACAAGAACAGAGAGATATTGTGGGGAGAAGATAGGAGCCAACGCAGGATGGAGAGCAGACCCCAGAAAAGGGGGTCACCCCATTTTACATCCACTAATGGAATTATGCACAGAGGTGGCTTTGATGCATGGCTGGTGTGAGGAGCAATGGCAAATCCAGATGGGGACCATTCTCATCAGGACCCTGGAAGTTCCTGATACTGATTAAGGCCATACTTGAAATTAGGAGTGAGGAGTGAAGAGCTAAGTGTAACCTGCCTAGGCATGCTTACAGGTCAAAACCTCGGCAGGGGCATGCGGTCAATGCTCAAATCTGGGGCACTGGCATTTGGGGGCTCCCCAGAGCAGCAAGCTGGCATAGTCAGGAACAGGGCCCTAGAAACAGTTCGTGTCTTGCAGTGCCACACAGTACCCCAGCCTCTCTCTGTTAGCTTTAGACTCCTTTGCTGTCTTTTCTTATTACCCCCTAATTCTGGAAATATCTAAAGATGAACGTCTGCGATCGCAACCAATAAATGCAAATAAAAGCATACAGCGGCCTTGAGCCCTAGCTGTTTTTGATTGTGGTCTCGCCCTGCCGAAGGATGACTACACATGCTGAGACGCCAGTCCCTTAAAACCACAATGTCCCCGGGACCCCAGACCTCAGTCTCTGCCCTTGTCCACTGCTATACTCCTCACGCAGCAAACGCGGCCTTATGGTGTGAGCCTTGCAGCGCCACGCACGGAGGACAGCTGGGTGACAAGGATAGCTGTCGACAGGGGCAGTGGCTGTGCCCAAGGGACGTCTCCATTTAAAAGATAAAAATCTACAGCTTATGCTTGAGATCACCACAGTGGCATCTGGTAACATGCAGAGCCATGTTGCCGTTTGTTAGTTTGGGTTTTTTTTAGGCCCAAACCTTGTTTCAATGATGAACAAATGTGGGTTGGACACAAATACACCCAGGTGGGGACAGGCAATAACGGCAGCATGTGCCAGTTCACAAAGTAACAGCTGGGCTGGATCTTCTGCCAAAATTCAGATTGTTTTTAAGAAAAGGAAAGCATTTTATAATTCTCCTTCAGCCCAGATTGAAATACCCCCGACACCATATAGAGCTGTTGAAATGCTTGTCCTGACTCTTCTGTTTAAATGGAAAATTGATCGTGGACTTGGAAGCAGAAGTGAGAGCGTGGCAGTGAAAGTTGTCCCAAGGCAGGCTGGGGCTGACTGCAATCAGATAGGGGAAACATTCCACAGCACAGCCCCGACGCCACTGCCAGCCCCGTTCTCCGGTCCCAGTAAGGGGCCGAGTGCCTGCAAGGACCTCTTGTAAGCACTCAGGCCACGGCTTTTCTCCTCCAGTATGGCACCCATCGAAGTAGCTTTGGGCTGTGCTTGGATACCTTTAGAGAAAAATTTACTTTGTACAGAGTACAGAAATTCTCCTCTGTTTTTTGCAAAAAGGTGGCTCCGTCGTGGATAAAGAGAAGCAAAGTAGGCTTTACAGAAGCCTACGTGGGCAGCAAGTGGATTTGTTCATCCCTTAACGTGACCACAAAGCTGGAATTAGACTTGCAGCAAGCTCGTGAGAAACAAACTCAACCGTATTTATCTCGGCATCCCTGTCAGGCAGTGTTTGATTAGGAACACCTCAAAAAGGTGGCAAATCCCCATCAGGTTTCAGTCTCAGGCAGTGTTTAGGGAAGCAGCAGTAAGGACATCCCATTCTGGCCACTCCAGCCTGGTTTCCCTTTCTTTTGCTCTTCGTGTAACAAAAATAGGATGGGTTGGGAGCATGTTCATTTTGCACATATCTACACCATAACACACAGATCAGTAACACAGGTTTAGGGGCAGGATAAAGCTGGTCAAAATAAACAAACCCCTGTGCTCTCTCTCATAGTGGTTCTTCTGTAGTTACTTATTTAACCAATTATTCAGGCATAAATGCTGCTGCAGATGCCTATAAAAGACTGGATGCCGGAAAACCCTGCTGGACCAAATCACATTTGTTGAACAGTCGAATACTTTACTATGAAGAAGAAGAGTCAGACCTGGCCCTATCAGAAGTAAATACATGAAGGGCACCAGTAATGCAGCTTTAATTGTGTCCTGCCTCAGCACTAGAGGAAATGCAGCATTTTAAAATAAACCAGATAAAAGTCAAGCCTCAGCTTCACACACACACACCATATCTGCAAGTTCTGAGCACTGAAAATACTAAAAGTGTATCTCTCTACAGCTCTAAATGGATAGCAGAGAAGCACCTAGCATTTGTCTTCACTTCTGCCTTGGGAACAGGAGATTTTGTCTGCCATAAGGCTACATTTTGTTTCAAAACCACCCGACAAACAGGATTGCTGCCATATACTATCAAAATGGGATGCAAGAGCTAAATCTTCAAAGCACGACTGAAATAACTTTAGTCTTAAAAGAGGAGTGGAGGGAAACTAATGTAAGCATTTTCTTATGCATGAAGTGTTTAGTTTCTCAAATACAGTGCTTGCCATTAATATGGCCTATTAGAGGCCACAGCTCTTAGCTCTCCACACATCCGTCGAAGGGCACGCTCTTCTCAGATCGCTGGTACTAACTTCTTGGAAAATGGCATTTGTTGCTCTGAATGCTTTGTGAAGCTATTGTAGCTGGAGGGGCAAGAGGAATTTTTTCCTTTGTTTGTAATGCTTCCACAATCCTAAATAAGCATTGTCTATAGCGCTGTCTGTATTACCATGTCTTGTTCCCACCCACTTACATGGCATAAGATCCCTCAGTTCAGAGCAGTATCTCCAGCAGCCAAGAAACTCTTTAAGCTTCATGTAAAATGAGAGCCACAAATCACAGTCTAAATTCAAACTAATCTCCGCGAGTATATGCTCCAGACCTACTTTCTATGTAGACAATAGATAGTCTTTTCTGAATTATAGCAGTGGGGCCTGATCCTGCAAGGTGCTGAAAGCCATGAAAGGCAGAGGGGGCTGAGGACTCTCAGGGTTCTCGGCGATTCGTGCTGCTCAGTCCCGTCTCAGCAGAAAGAGGACAGTAATGGACAAATTTAACTTTGCCCTTAGGAGTTCTATCTCGCCTCCTCCACTCCCTGACCCCCTAAAAGGCATCTCACCGGGCTGGCTATTTCTCCAGATCTTGTTTTAATTATTTAAGTTGAGCTAGAAGAGTTTTTGTCATTCCTTTTTGTGGAACACTCTGTACTTGGGGGGCCTCAGCTGGATATCCTGGGTTATGCAACCAATGGTTAAAGCTATTGTTTTCAGAAAGAAATTGCATGAATCTCATTAAACGCACTCTGATCAGGGGAGGCGGGACACGTCTTTAAAACTGCATTTGGATCCAATCCTATTGTCCTAGATAGGGCTGCCTGCCCTCATTTCTGATTTAGTCTTAAAGAAACTATTGTTTAGCCTTAATTAATTTCATATTGGGTCGTATTATCACATTGCAACTGGCATTTGCTTGGAGATGCCTTCAGATGGTCGAGAATTGCTTTAAACCAGAAGAGGGCAGCAATTTCCCTGACAAGACTAAAATGCAGTACAATGGTTTATTTAAAACAGGTTTGACAAGGTATAAACAATCCAAAGGGCACAAGACTTGCTGCAGTACGAGCTAGAAATGGAAAAAGAAAACACGCATGCAAGAAAAAGGTTTGTCATTCATTACCCAGCTATTCAAATCACAGGTGTATAAATACTTCAGGCTTTATTGGCCTCTTGACTTAGATAGTGTTGAGCATTTGTTATCAGTCTCAGACACTTTATAGCCACTATGATGGACTACAGCCTACGTTCATACAGGAAGAGAACCAGTATGTCACTTTTCTTTCTCTCCAACCCCCACGATTTATGTACATAAGCAGAATTGGTACTGGAAGTTCTTGTTCTTCAACACATCAAAGTGGACCAAAAACTAGCCTTCAGTCAGGAGCCATCCTACAAGCCAAACTAATTCCTGATGCAATTTTATTCCATTTTTGCCTACTGTGAAACTCTTGCAGAAAGGCCTGATGATGACAAAAGGTTCTGCCCTTGCTCCTAATCTCTTTGCCTCGGTAATATTCACCCTCTCCCTTCACGGACACAAGCCATTAACTAGCACTACTCTGAACAGGTATTTAATGGTTTAATACAGAAAAGAAGCAGAATATTCCCAAAATTTCCTTGTAACCGTATTGCTTTCCCATTGCTAAGTAAGAAAAGATAACCAAGTTACCCGCACTCTGTGTGACGGGTAACGCCCAGCTGGTGACAGCAGCCAAGGCTCATGAAGCAGCAGCCTAAACCGCTGAGAAGTTTTATAGCAAATCTCGGCGGCACCGTGTTACCTATTGCCTTTGGCTGTGCAGAGCCGGGACCGACAGCCTGGGGGTCCCATCCAGGCTTCGCCATCCCCACATTCCCTCCCAAAGGCACTGCAAAAAGGAGAAGATCCCTCAGCTCCTTCCAAGGGCATCTCTTTTTTATGAGGTGCCTGAAATGAAGGAAATCAGTGTTAGGTGTGTGAAGGGCACAACACACTGTAAGGTTGTAACAGCTACGAGGTGGGTGAAAACATTTTGGTTTTTCTCCCAAAGAATTAGTTTTCCTGATTTTCTTTTGTTTCATTTCTTTATGCCTAATTTTCCCCTCCAAGGAGCTGTTCAAGGACTCAGTTTTCTGCAAACAGCAGACAGCAAGTCCTCCTTTATCCAAGAAAAAACGAAACCAAGCCCGGGGATACTTGGACTAAAGCAGAAACATGCTGGAGTTGTCTTTGGAGAAAAGAGGGATTTGGGGAATCCTGGCAGCTCTTCCTCGCCATACATTTTCCCTTCCAAAAAGCAAATGAAAGGCAACTGCCAGAGCTAAACAGTGTGCTGCTAACCCAACATTTCCAGAGAGGCCAAGAAATCTTGAGGGTTTTTTACTGAAATGTGAGGCAGTTACAGTTCAGCATACAGGTAGAGTGGCTTGTTCACCGCTCTGCCTGTCTCTGCTTAAATAGAGAAGGCAGATCCTTCTCTGGTGTAAACTGCTGATAAAATGGATCCCCTGATACCAGTGACAATTTTTAATGCGTTTTTGTTAAAATATTTTAAAGGTTTGGATACTGATTTTCCTTGTGCAAACACAGAAACTAAAAAGGGCTGATAAATCCAAATAGCTCCAGGAAAAAATCAAAGTAGCTAGGTATTATGGAAAAAGATTAATACATCTTAAATAGGAATTCTCTATCCCTTCTAAAGAATGACCCGTCCAACCATTTTTAATACATGTTTATCTTCTTCCGTGGAGTTTAGCAAATAATTTGAGAAACTGTCTTGGTATATATTGTATCTCAATTCTAGCTATTTATTATTAGTCATTTGCAATATACTCTAGACATGCTAATTTCTCATTAGAAACCGAACTTTTAAACAAGAGTCCAGAAAAATTAAAATCTGGAAGAAAAATTTTGAGTGTAGAATCTGAAATGTATGTTTTTCTAATGTTTATAAACACTCCTCTAAATAATTGAAAATCCTTGTAACCTGCAAATTGTGGAATTACAAACCCATACAAACTGGCATTGCTATTCACAATACTATTCACCATTATTTTTATTTTTTAAATGCCACGTCTAATCATCTTTCTCCCGTCATAACATTGCCCTGTCATCACTTTCCTTCCCTTCCTCCAGGCAAATGTTAATGTTGGAAATGCAGGAAAAATTTTGTGCTGAAAAACAGCTGGGCAATTTTCAAGGGTTTTTTTAACAGATTCTTTTATCTCCTTATCATTTGTTCTACCTTTGACATTTGTCATATCCTTTTCTATAGTTTTACTTCAGTAAAAAGGAGTATTTAAAAAATTGAAGTTTAAAGGAAAAAATTCTTAAGGGTATATATCATGGGTTACCATTGCAACTGAGGTTGTTTCCTTGCAAATTTCGAATGAAAATAGGTGACCAAATTTCCATGACTTTTTCCTGCTTTTCAATCAACCCTGAGAACACCTGAAATGTTGCACACTATAACATCACATTAAGATTCAGCATTTGATATTACACAGGAAAATAAAAAAAAAGCAACATAATTACTTCCTTCACATTTTTTTATCATTTGTAAGAGTAAAAAGTAACTTTCAGATAGATGCTCAACATGAACGCTGACTTCCAGAATCTTGGATCACTGTAATTTGCTGATTCTGATAGTAAGCCTATCTGTGAAAGTCTTCAAAGAAAAGCAAGTTAACATTTCACCTCGGGAACAATAGGGAAAGAGCCATCTCTAGGTGAGACAATCGGTTCAATGACTCGTTTCTAAAGTTTGCTTATTTGGAGCTTTTATGATCTCTGTAACAATAACCCAAGTAACACAAGAATGATGTTTATCAGCTGAAATCAGCTGCAAAGGTAACAGTAAAGAAGAGAGAAAAAGAGAAGATGGAGTGCTTTGAATGGGTTCTTCACATCCGATACGCGCCTTCCCGGAGTGCTTCCTTAGGGGCTTGCCGAGAACGGCTGATTTCTAGAATTGCTTCTAAAGTCATGTCTATGATTAGAGCCTCTCTATAGCCACTTCTAGAATCACTGCTACGTAAAAGATCAAGCAAAAAGAGAACAAAAAACCCCATAAAATCTTTTTGCCAGAAGCTCACATAACGGCATTATGGATTGGGAATAATTTTATATGTTTTAGCTGTTACTACGGATGAGCAAATTAGTGGTTACACAGAAAAAACCCCAACCCTATCCACAGTTTTCTTCTGAACTGGAAGCCAACCAGCAGGTTTGTAAGAAGCTTGGTTAGATGACATTTTTCGGACGGTGCTGGGATGAGTCTCCCAGCTGCCTGCAGCGCGTTTGCCCCCGGGGGCGGTGGGGCCCGCGGGGTGCCCGGGGGCACCCCTGGCCCCAGCTCCCCCCAGCATCCCGCTGCCACTTACAGCCACGTCACCTGCCTGGGGCAGAGAGCGAGGGATAACGCTCCCTTTGAACACGTCAGACACTACCTTTTAATTAACTGCAGCAGTCACTTTGGGTTTTCTTAAACAAATTAGGCAGGGGAAGGAGGGATGATACTGTATTATTTTCCCTTGGGGGAAGAGAGGCGAAGGAGACTGCCAGGTAGCGGACAGGGGAGGGCCGGCTGCCCCGGGGGCCATGGGCTGAACAAGCCACCCTGTCCCCTGGGGTGTAAATCAGGAGGAAAGCATGGGGCAGGCAGCAGCGGGAACTGCCCTCCCCGGGCACTGACTGACCCCGCTGGAGTTCAGGCCACCAGATTTTTCAGCTCCTGAAATCCCAGCTCTCCGTGGCTGCTGAATCCCGCGGTACCTCGGTCCGCAGCAGAGGGAGGAGGAACCAAACCCTCCAGCCGCTCCGCTGGGAGAGAGGTGGTTGGGTTTGTAGAAGTGGTTCAGCTCCAGCATACAGCCTGGGAGACAGGAGGAAGGACCCTTTTCCCCAGAGCCTGGGGTTCAGCCTGTGAGCTCCTTTCAGATTGTTTTTGCGGCTATCAATTTTACAAGCAATTTTGGCTGCAAAATTTGTTTGCAGAGACTGGCCTATTTCAGAAACAACGCTCACTTAGACACCGCAGCAATAGGCAGCCAAATAATCTTTACCAATTTTGTAGGTATAAGAAAGGAGAATAGAAAAAACCACCCACCCTCCAGCCCCAAGAAGCACAAAATCTGGGCTGTGCATTCGCTTTTCTCCTCCCCCTCTCCCTGCCCTGGAAAGAAGAGGAGACAGCACACATGGTGACATGAAACACTTCAGAGAAAAGCAAACAAATATTGGCTTCTCTGGAGAATCAGAAACATAATGATACTATAATGCTAGCAGTTTATTTTTCACAGCCTCGGGCTGCTTGGCAGAACGTCACAGTAAAATCATCTAGGCATGAGAGATTAACTGATGTCTATTTTGCTATAAGGCTCCACGCTCCCCTATTGAAGGACTTTTACACCTGCCGAGGAATGCTGCTTCCCAATCGCTGTCGAGCCGCAGCACCAGGAGGGAACCCCACAGCCTTTGATCAAGTCGGAGCACGGGGGTTCCTCAGCCAGTTCCCGAAACGCAGGCTGGGCTGTGGAAACCAGCCGAGCGCCAAGCACCGAACCGAGCTCTGGCTACAAAGATCTTCATCTAAACCATCAAATCAGCAAACCGAAACTCGTGGCAGAGGGACACACAAGATGCAAGGGCTTAAATCACATCATGCTCTGCACACAGGCTCGTTGCATCCTTGGGCTTGAGAAAATTTTGTGTTGTGGTACAAATCCTGGGCTTGGCTGAAGACAGTGAAAATACCCCCTCTAAGCTGAGGTTTCACTTAATATACTTCAGAGCAATTAAACATGTGAATTTGGGTATTGAATGCTTTTTGGAACAGGTGGATCTGCTGTCAGCATAGTCACATGTCTTTACACAGCCTGAAACAACTGCTTAAATACGGTACTTTTGTCTCCAAGTATAAACCGGCGGCAGCGGTATCCCCTATAAATGATCTTTTGCCTCTGATTGGTTTCCTTACCAGGCAAGCAAATGTGAATTTAGTATTGGTGAAATGCATTAATACTGGGAAGAACAAGGGAGACAAATGGTATCAATAGATCTGTCAATCAGAGTCCCTGTCCCATCCCCCAAAGCTTTTACTTAACTTCAAAAGCAGTAGGACAGCCTGCATCCGAGGCTCACTCCATGCTTATTTCAAAGCCAAGCATTGGAATTTTATTAGCCTATACCAAGAACTGTTTCTGTAAACTTTTCCCCAAAAGAACATTGAAACCATTTGCATCATTTTAACTAGCTGGCTGCAAAAGAGTTTTTTAAAACTTACACTAAATTTAAAAAAAAAAAAAAAAAAAAAAGAGGAACACCCACTTCAATATTGACTCACTGAAAGAAGTTTACTTTCCCCCAGGCAAACGAGCACTTGCACCCGTTTTAGTGGCGTCATTGCTTCTGCTGCATCCTGAGATTTCAGTTTCTAAGATCACTAAAACACCCTGGCATCACAGCAAAAAGCTCACAGCTGGCAGAGCCACATTTTTAAATATTCACATGGAAATCTGGAAGAAATCATGCCCCATTTAAACAAGATACTATTTATATCAGCCATTATTTAACAACAGAAAAAGCACTTGTATAAAGCGGGGAAAAAACATGTTTCTAAAAGTCCCCGAGACTCGTCAGGTCCGACTAGCTTTAGAGGGAATCAGAAGGATCTGTCCAGTTGCAAGTGGTGTTCAGCACCTGGCAGGACTCAGTGGCTTGACTAAGCCAAACATCGACTGAAAAAGCACATTAAGAGCAATATTTATGGACCAGATTTTTCACAGGTTTTTAAATATTTTTGCTCTTGATGGGAGCTTCCGGGTGCATTAAATATCTGTAACAAACATACTTCTCAGCAGTACTAATTGGCACTAATCCCCGCCACGCAGTCCCGCACAGCACATGGTCTGTGTCGCACGGTGCGGGAGCTGCTGTGCCGCCCCGCAGCCCTGCTGCTGCAGCCACAGCTGCCCCCAGCCCTGCGCAGGCTGGAAACCATCTCGAGTACAGCTTAGGCACCTGGAATTAATATTACAACACATCCTCACGTAAACTAGGTTTGCACGCAGAAATCAAGTGGAGAAGCTATGATTTTGTTCAAATATGAAGTTGGAAGCACAATTTGGTCTCAGCACACCTGACCACCAGTGCTGCCTGCACCTTCAACCCTCTCATGTATAACATGCACTTATATCTTGCCGCCTTCTTGACTTCAGATGCCTCTGGGGCATGACCAGGGCTTTGCTCTTGCTTCACACAGCACCCAACACAGCGGTATAAATAACAGAAATGAATGAATCGGTGCCACAAACAGTCCTTGTCTGCAGGAATCTGCTGAATCAGCAATGCTTCCCAGGGGAGGTGCGTTTTGTAAAGGCTCCAAAAAATGTGGAAAGGCCGAATGCAAGGATGCCCTTATAGATACAGCCACATAGATGTTTCGAGCTACGTTACACAAGAACTGATCTTGGGAAGCAATATCTTCCTGCCCCAGTGGATTTTCAGGGCCATGGGCAATCTGCCCCCAACCTGCCATCAGAGCGGGGTCTGTGCAGACCCTCAAAAACCCACTGGGTTAGCACGGGCAGCTGCCCTCCCTCGAAAGCACCCAGCAGAGTTGTGGCTGGCACCAACCCAGCTGGTTTTGAATTTATCAGCCTGAGGCTGCACCGATTTGCAGCTGGGAGAGGCCTTTAGCTGAGATGTGGAGCAAGGTTTGAATTTACTCCTTCGGCCCCCAGCGAAGAGCTCTGTGCATCCCCTCTGCCACGACGCAAGTGCACAGAGAGGACTGGTGTGCACTGCTCCCAATTAAAAGGTAACGGGAACAGAGAGCCCAACTGTCCTCGGGAAATCTTCTCTGGGTCATCATCTCCTACCTTGGGTCCAGGTCAGTTGGAGAAAAAAAAAGACGTTAAAAGGAAATAAAAAGAAATAACCAATTCCACTGAAATTGGGCCAAGTTTTCCTTAAGTATCTCCTTTCCTAGCTGTTCTTTATTTTATCCTGTGCATAGACAAACCTCTTCTCAAAGCCCAGCAGACAGTGCCGCGTAAGCTTATTCTGCGGGGATCCCAGGGCTGCCCTCCCGCAGCAGGTGCATGCAGGGCCAAGGGAACCGCTGCTGCGCTCCAGCCTGCTCCGGTGATTCAGGGAAGCTGAGGATTGGGCCCTGGAGAGCTTTATTTCTGGTAGAAGAGAACGTTTTAACACAGGTTGTCCTGGGAGACTAACAGCATTTCTAATGTATGCAAAAAAAAAAAAAAAAAGAAAAAGAAAAAAAAAGAGGAAAAAAGCCTAGACACAGAACAGAGCTCAACGACAAGCTTATTTGTCTCTCTCTGAAATGTAAGCGTTCTTTAGGACGGGATCCTTAAGCCGTAGCTTGTAAAAAGCTGTTTGTTTTGTACTGACCTTCTCCTTTTATGTAACATGATAGGCATGCTTCAGCGAGTACTGAATGCAGCTAAACATATGTCGTCAGCTGTGCATTGCTGCCCCTTCTATTAAAATGGATTTTGGTAGCGTATGTGAGAATAGGCTTGCCACAGACACTCAAGGGAAATGAAGGAATACAGGGCAATTAGCAAGAGCAATCCCCAGACCTCTCTGCTAAGCCTCCGTAGGAAGTACAAAGACATATCTCATGGGCATGGAAACAATTAAGGTCAACAAGTAATCGTGGAAAAGGAAACTTTAAAAACAAGAACATGGTAAATGACCTAGTAAACACCCCTTTTGCCCCCCTCACAGACTTAGGACGCATTTCATCTGGGGTTCATATGCACAATCTAGCTGGCTTTTGCCTCCCCAGCCCCCCTCACATAATGACTTCCCTTTGCAATTTCCTGGAGGAAGTTGCTGGAGTGATCTTTTAGTGATAAAAATAAGCCATAGTGATTCTTAATTTTCAGTCAAAGAATTCTCCTAATCTCCTAATTAAGGAGCGAATGGCAGCAGTGTCCCTTAGAAAGCATCAATGGGACAAGCAGCCTCTGCAGAAGAATGCAGTTATTCTGGAAGAGAGAAGTATCTTATGGATCATTTGGCCAGACGGATAATATCCTGCGTCTAATTCCTTCTCAGAGGTACGTGCAGAAGCACTATTTTTGATAAGAGAGTTTCTTCACAATTATTTTCTTTTTTACAGGTCATTAGAGGTAAAGAATAGACATTGTTGCATCCTTTCTCATAACTTTAGAAGCATTAATTGAATACTGAAGTGTCAGCTGTAATTGGTAATCCATGCTCTGTCACTCATTTTCTCACTTCCCTCTCTAGCGGGCAGGAAAGAATTTCTGAGGGTTGTGATGACACCAGTGAGTTCTGCAGGGTTTTGTGTATTTGTTTTCATCAGTCATACTTAACATATGGTATTTACACGTCCTCTTCATGAACACTTGATAGCTGACCTGGAACACAGCACTCGGGTGACTGTTGCCAGCTTGTAACTCCTGACTTACATATGTAACAAGCAGTATCATGTCAATTTAAAACACAGTTCTTCACCCAGCCAAAGCCACAACTTGATGTGGGAGCCCCCCCAGCATGGACAGGGAAGGGAAAAGGGATGTTTCTGGTTTGGGAAGGCCCCCAAAACAAGGCATGTCTAGCGACACACAAAACCTCTTTGAGTTCAAGTACGTGTGATAACACCAGATCCTGTCTTTATAGTTAGCCAGACACAGACCTTTCAGTTTATTGCCTGGCCAGACCAATAGGGTGTCTGTATCTAGTTTTATATTTTGTAGCTGAAGACCAAATACAATTAATAACCGAGTTTGGACCCTGTGTGACAACAAGCCATGCTTATTTGCTCCTTTCCTTCTTTCATCATCTTCACAATTTACTGCAACACTTAATACAGCAGTTTGAGCTACAAGAAAAATACAGATAAGATCATATTAAACAAGTGTAATAGTTTTGCAACATGAGGCCAAAAAAACTTTAACCCCAGATTTGCAGGACTTGACTACTCTTAGTGCACCATCTGAGTGAAAGGACATAGTTAAGAAAAGGTAGGAAACTGGCTTTGTGCAAGTATCTTCTGCTTCTTTGTTTGCCTGCTTACCACATCATAATCTCACCCTAAAAATGCGTCCATTCAATGTCACAAACATATCTGAAGTCCTTGTCACTTGTTTCTACTGCAGGGTACTCACAAGATGCTTTTAGAGAAAGTACTCAAGCAGTACATAACCGGAGGCTAAATCTGGCATAGAGTGACTGTAACGAACTATGACATCTGTCACAGCTCTTCTTGGATAAACCTATAATGATTGCTCTGACCAGAGAAGAAGACATCTGAAGTCAGTAACTGAATAATGCTAATGATACTTCATAAACAGCGCAGTTCAAATGTAACGATGCATTTCTCTGAAGAAAGATGTTGAGAGCTGAGAGGGGTCTGACTGGCAGATATTTACCCCCCATCCATTTTTCTGTCCATAGACATCCTTGTGAAGTGCTGCAGGCAGGGAGCTCTCATTTTATGCATCCCAAACTGCAGCAGATTCCACAGTATCTAGCAGAAGGAATACGTGTCAAACATGTCAATAGAGATGATATAATTTCACCTATGTATTTTTGGCATCAGTCTGTATCTATTAAATAATGGCACATGGGTAGCATCTGGTTGCATATGCAGTACCACTTTAACCTCAGCAGCAATAATTCTCGTTATTGTAAGTTTGTAAGTTCTTTGGAGCAAGGAGTGTGCCTTCCTCCCCACCAGTATTAGTAGTAAGTTGTGTTTTTGTGATGTTGCGGATTACAGCAGAGAAAAATCAGGTGTGCCAGGTGTGTAGCTCCACAGATGGGTCAGGCGATGCACAGTGAGCTAACAGCCTAAACAGGCAAGACAGACAACAGAAATATCATCCTGTACTCAAAGCTTATGTGCAGAGAGGTGACATATTTTGCCCAGGGTCACAGAGAGGGCTGTGTCAGAACGCAAAGCCAGATCTTCCTAGTCCCAGTCCAGTATGTCTATTAGAAATAACTTCTTAACCACTGTACTGAATACACTTGCAGTATTTCATACGTGGCTTTGACTAATACTGCTGTATCAGATGTGTCTGCAGCTGTTTAAGGAGCAAATGTTTGTACCATAAATTATTTTTTTGAAGATGTGACTGTTAATAAAAGTTCCTATGCATTTCTGGTAACCATTCCCCATTAGCCACAGCAGAACCTCAAAACTAGCCGATGACTGACAATTGTTATACAGGGCAGTGTCCCCGTGTCAACTTATTCACAACACCTGTCATCACTTCTTGTCAGTAATCTTGATCTAGTTATGATTTAATTTATGCCTTGTGTGTCATAAGCCAGCACTTAATTTTTTTCAAAGCAATCAAATGAACTCTTTTGTTGATCAGCCTCATTTCTTTGACAGATGCTGAAATTAGACTATTTTGTGAGCAGCTCTTACCATTCTGGCAAATAAGTAGCGTACCAGCACCACTGCTAGCAGCTTTCAACTCCGGGACTCTCGATATAATAGGAGCAACAATACAAAATTCCCTACAGTAAGGAAAGGAAGCCTGACAGCATACACAATTCATGCTAACATTAAGCTAATGACAGAAAATTTGTGACAACACAAGATTGGATTTTGAACTGTTGCTGAGTGTGCCAAGCTTTAATTTAAGCGGATTCCTAATGCGAACTTTGCTCATGTGCTTTGGGCAAGATTCTCACAACACATCGTCTTCCTGCAGTGACAGTCACTGATACGCACCAACGTCTGCCCTGAAACGCAGGTACAGAGCTTGTCTCCTCATTGTCAGCATCAAGACAAGGAAAGTGTGCTTCCCAAAGGAAAAGGTCATTGCAATATTAAAAGATGGGATGTAGTAATAAAAAAGTCATTTTATTGGAAGTTAATATTGTCTGCTCTTCCATCTGCAAGGCATTGCTGCCACAAGGCATATCTCAAGGCCTAGAACACTTCCAAATTTTAAGCATTTCACTAAAAAGGGCCACTTGGGGAGTAAAGGACATTCATGTAACTTAGTTGATACCAACAAGTAAAACTAATGACAACAAGAACTGTATTTTTATAGTATTCTCCCATTATTATTGAGTACTACAGTAACAACAAGAGCTCCTAACTGAGCAGGAAAATACACTGTCCAAGGTTTCCAAGGAGTGAAAACCCCCAATAAATGAAACACGACTGAGGAAAATATATATTTTAAAGAAAAAAGAGCAAAGGCAGAGATTTTAAGAACCCATCTGAGCTGTCCTTTATCGTACAGGAAAATACCAGCACTCCCAGTGCAGTCTGCAGGAATCTCCCCGGATTTCCACCATCTTTCAGAGAGGGACCAAATGACCTCCAGAGGTCCCTTCCAACCTCAAATGTTCTATGATTCTGAGATCATTGAGAGTAACATCACAAGAACGCCAGCTGGCTCCCTCAGCTCTCATGGGCCCATTCCGTCAGGTCCCATGGACTTCTGTGTGCACAGTTCGTTTAAATGTTCCCTAACCTGATCCACCTCCATCAAGGGAAAGTTTTCCTTGCTCAGGATCTTCCCTCTGGTCCCAGGACCTGGGATTTCTGAAGGCAAGTCTTACCGGTAAAGACTGAGCCGAAGAATTCATTAAGTTCCTTGGCCTTTTTCATGTTTTTTGTCACCAGGTCCCCTTCCCATCCCTCTCCAGATTCAATTCCAGAAGAGCTTTGGCTTTCCTAACTCCATCCCTGCATGCTGGGACAGTGTCTTGGTAGTCTTTCTGGGTCACCTGTTCCTGCTCCCACCTCTTGTATGCTTCCGAAACTCAACAGAAGATTGCCACGCTATGAATAGAGAAATAATCTGTATTCAGTCATCTGAATAAACTATTCTTGGCTTGGAACACACCTCTTTGGTTTTACGTATTCACAAACTGGATTTATTTTTCAAATACCTGACCTAGTGCCAAAAGAGACAACCCATAAAAGATGCCATTTAAGGACTGTACCAATTACAGCTGGGAGCGCCATAAAGGCATCACAGCAACAGCTGATTAGATCCCAGATGAAATTCGCAGTTACAAATCCCTCAACGATCGCCCTCACTGAGTTTGTAGCACTACACACTTCAAGTCAAACTGGAGGGAACAAATATAACAACAGAGTCATCTTTCTGCCAATAATTTCCCGTAACTTGTGTCATTTGAAAAGCAGCTCCAAATTAAATCTGAGCTGATATCTCAGCACTGATTCCTATGATCCAGGAACTACAGAAATTCATCTCTGGATTTGGATCTGAACCACCCAGCTGGGCAGCCTCTCTGGAACAGGACAAGTGCCCCGAGCTTTCAAACGTAGGTGTGTCAAACCTTTTGTCAGACAAAGTCAGAACCCACGGCATCCTATTTTCAAATCATCATAGGCTCAAACAGTAGCAAAAAGCAACAATGCAATTAATTAATCCTTTTCATATAACACACAAATCAATGAGCGCTTCCTTCTCCACAAGGCCTAAGACAGGTAAAATAGTAGGCATATCCTTGGGACAGAAAATGAAAGATCAGGCCTTCTGCTAGGTAAGAGAGATCTAAAAGCCACCTTCCTTCTCAGCCATCATTCTCCCTTGGCGTTAGCATTGCAAATCTGTATTTTATTTCAGCGTCATTCTGTGCAAACTTATATTCATTTTATAACAAGCAAAGATTCAGATTTCTGTAATGACTGACCAGTAAATAGATGTATTTAAAATACAGGAATGAATTCAGAAGTAAAGGCAAAGACTACTTTGTGTGTTTTAATTTGTTCTAGTCTAGTAAGACTTAGAAAAAAAACAAACTAGAACTTTTCTTGTGATTTTGCATTCATCAAAATCTTTTGTAAGGGGAAAAAATGCATAATTCCAAACACTCATGGTAAACTTTAGCACAGATAAAAGCGCGCATAAATATTTGTAATCAGAACTTCTCCATGCTGAACATAAACCCCTAAAAAGAGGATGATTACATACATAAGCACACACGCACACATACACACACACACATGTACTATGACCACATTTATCCCTTTTACTAAACTACTTCCTTATAGGGTAAAAGGTCAGACTAATCAGACATAAATTAACTACAGCTGGAGAAAAACTTGAGAAAGAAAATGCTTAAAATAATTGCATTGCTTTTTTTAAAGCGAACCAATTGACATGCGTGCAAATACAGCAGAGCTAACAGTTAACAAAAGGGAGAATTAGAGAGGAAGCATTCACTCAATTAATCCAAATACATACATGTACATACATGGAGACAGCAATATTCTGCGTTTGTTTAGTAAATAATCATGTATAGATAGCCATGTTATCCCTCCACACATGTTGAAAAGACAGCAACAGGCTGCTTTTTGTGCACAAATAAACGAGAGGTTTTAAGTAAAACAATTTCCAGCACCACCCACTCGAACAACAATATTGTCATGGTTTCATTTTCCCACTCCGAATGGCAATGCAAGTTTTTGCCTGTTTGGAAATGTAATGTCGAAGCAACTTCTTGTTTTAATTTAAGCAAGCAGAAGCTGCCAACCATTTTCGCTTTCCAGCCAAGAAGAATTTATCTTACACATTTATTAAGTCATCATCTAGTTAATTACAATCATTTTGTAAATAGTGTAATAGAATGAAGACAGCCATCCAGCACTGTTAAGCTACAACTGATAGGAGACACAAATGGGCCAGGCCTCAAAGCAGTGCAAAGTCACTGTCACTCCAACGGCATCGGTGGAAATACCCGAGTTTACATCAGCTAAAGAAACAACCCGTCTACATTTCCCCTGCCAGAGACTCTGTTATAAATACTAGGTGTGTTTTCTCCAGCCAGGACTATCTCAGCAAAACTCTTATCCATCTTCCAAACTAGTGTTTTCACTGAAAGTAGCTGCTCTTGGTGGTGTCTTTCTTGTCCATGGCTATTTGGGTAGAGAAGTGGAAATAAATCACAGGGGAAATAAAGCACAGGGGGTTGAACTTCATTCATGGAGCACAAGTGTAAAAAGAAAGGCTTGATAGACTAACACTTTTATTGTGCTTGGGTGAAACCCTCCCTGCCCAAAGCTTTTAATCTTAAAATAGTATGGAAGTTAGTGTGTGGATTTATGGGGTTTTTTTTGTTTGGTTGGTTGGTTTTTTTAAGCAGACTGATAAGAAAAAGCTAAGACTTTTTTTTTTTTTGAGGATATCTGATGTTATTGACTAGATAATAACCTATTTCTCATTCTTCACATGACACTGCAATCATACTAAATTGATGAGATCAAGAGTTATTCCTTCCATATTCTAACAGAAGAGAAGAAAGAGGCTGAATTCTGCTCTTAAATATAACTGTAAAGAAAGTTACTCCAAACCTCCAGTGAAGCAAGAACACTGACAGAGCAGAATTTGGCGCTCCGTCAATTTTCTGAAGGCTACTTTACATATAAAAAGTTACACTGGATTAACAAAATTATGTGGTTTTAAAATAGATAATTAAAGCAATACAGCTTTATGTGAAAATACCCTTGAAATAAACTTAACCAAGTTTATAGGAGTTTAGCTGCACTGGTTAATTTACAACGCAGCTGTAAATTGCAGTGAAAACGGTTGGCAGCAGCAGTCTTCAACATACTTATATCAGCACAATGGTTTACACGAGCTTAGTTTAAACAGAGCCTTAAACCACATCAATATCCATGCCGAGTCAAGCTCTTGCATCCTCCTCTCCTCATTTTGTTAGTTTTTCTAGCCCAATTGTAAAGACATAAAGTATAATTTGATAAATACGGGTATATCATAACAGAATAGCCAACGTTAGGACACTTGGACACAGGCTGAAATTAAAAAATTCTTTCCCTTCTCTGCTCTGACATTCAAATACAACTAAACGGGGATGTTAATGCAGAATCTTTGCTCTCTGTATCATCTGAATGTGAGAGAACTACAGCTCTGCTTTCCTCTGCTTCTTTCAGACAAAACTCATTTAATGAATTAAAGGGGTTTGGGTCCGTGCAAGGGTCAGTCAGGGATGTAAATTTTATTTTCATGCCAAACTGTTATACAAATGTAATGTGCTATAGATACCTATAAAGCAGTATAAAAATGCCTCATTCCAGTGCATGTTATTCCCTCTGCCCATGACAGAGGATCCCTCGCAGCACCTCCTCGGGAGGACGGGACCACTGGAGCCATCCTCCCACAGCCCCTGCCCCACAGACTCCAGGGGTAGAGCACACCCCGTATCAGCAAAACACTGAAGCAGGTGCTTAACTTTAATTACCTGCTTACAGTCTGCAGGCCTGAGAGGTTTATGAGCCCTTTATAATGGCTTCTGTTGTAAATCCTAATCTTTGACTTTTCCAAAATAAGAGAAACTGGAAGGGCAGAGACAAGCCTTTGCTCTCAGATAGAAATCAGCAGCTTGTCGTGGATGGAGAGCAGCTGCTGTGAGATTCGGAAGAGCCAAAGGATCAATTTTCAGCTGTTACTTGCCATACTTGGAGCAGCTTTTGGCTGAGGCATAGCTCGTTGCCGTTGCCTGCTGCGTTGCCACAGGTCAGCCGATCCCCGCGCGCTGCCAGCGCTAAAGCGTTTTGGCACACGTGCTGCTGCATGGCAGCTTGCTCAGCTGAGGTGACTCAGTCATGCGTCCTCTATCGTCTTGCCCTGCTCTCCCAAGATGAATATATGGATGTAACGTATGAGAAAGAGCAGATTTCACAGACATGACATGTTATTTTAAATTTTTTTTTTTTTCCCCTTTTCATTCAAGGAAGGGTACAGATGCCTAAGCTGCTGTTTACACCAATGTTAGAATGCTGCCTATTGTAAATTGGAAATTAGGTCGCAAAGACATTTCAACAACTAGTAAAACTACTCACAGTCCATCTGAAATTACATTTTCAGGATTCAGAACAAGTTACCTCATCATCATAAATGACCCCATTGTCCAAAACACAATAAGGACATGTCTTAGAAAGAGACAAAGATGACATTATTTTCCTTGGTCTCTATTAATAGAGATTCCCCCAAACAGAAGAATCATTTGAGTGGAGATATATTTGGAGGCAAATAATGAATAGGTCCTTCTAGTTATTCACAAGACTATACTGTTGAAAATGTAACAGTTATTTAGGTTCCTTTTTTTTTAATTGCACACTCTTTTTGCACATGCAATTAGTTGTTTGCTTTCAGAAAATAAACTGCATTGTATAAAGCATTTCTTTCCATTTTTTTTTTTTAAATATGCCCAATCATTAGAGAAATGCCTAGGTAGCTCAGATATGAGCAGGATCCGTCATGAAATAAAGAAGAAATTTTATCCTCTAGCACCATCAAATAATCTGAATATTCAACTGGGTCTGTTCTTCACCTCATCTGGAAGTAGCCTTCCTGTAGAGGGAATTTGTGCAGACCAATATTCACATCTGCAGCCCTGGGACAGAAAACAAACTGATTTAAAGCTACTCACAAACTTGAACAAGAAGGTTGGAGAGCGTTGCTGTCGCTGCTGGCAGCAGCTACCTGGCTGCTGGGTACACAGAGGGGCAGAGCGGGCAAGGGAAAGCTAAGGGCTAAAGTGCTTTGAAAATAAACATCAGGTCAACCAGAAGGGCTGTAGGGAGACTGCACTTAAGAAGAAAAAAAGAATTTTGTAGCAGTGAGGACATAAACACCTCTAGATTTGTTCCGTGCGTCCAACAGGGATTAAGAATCTTTTCTTCTTTTGCTGCTCAGCATATTTGAAACTTTCTGTAGTGAATCCACAGAGCACAGATTTCAGAAAGCAAGGGATTTAAAATACATGTGTTCTCTGTTTGCTCCTACTCAGAAGATGCTGTACTGGCAATAGATGGAGAAGTAATATAGTCACGAAAGAGGAGTCAAAGCTTCCTTTGGTCCCCAGTGGTTATTAACAGTTATTAAGTTGAGCAGCTTTTAAGTGTGCCGAGGATGGGCCAGAGTAAGTGGAAGCAACGCAGTCTCGTGGCTTAGAGCTGCATGCGGCCAAATTTTCTGTTTTTGCAAAAGGCAAATAAACCCACTAGGAGTGCCCTGATGCCATGTGATGAACGCTTCAAACATCCAGTTTAACTTGTTTATGGCTGGCGTGGATATTCCCAAGCTGCCCAGCTGCACTGCAGCTACCAACCTGCTCCCTCCGGAGTGACTCTCAGCAGTCAGCGATCGCTGGAGGTCAGCAGCAGAGCCCAGAGGTTCATGGATTCCAAGTGCAGACACAATTTTTCCTGACCCGTAATGAAATCCCTGTGCAAATGTTTCAAAGCCCAAGATGTCACTGAGACCACTATGTCCTGACTTTCAAGCCCTCCTTCTGGAGCGTGGCTGTGACAGCCCAGGGTTTGCAGCCCAGCCCAACCCAGTTCGCTCAACACCGACTCTTGTTTCTCTCAAAACAGAAAAGAAGTAAGTTGCCAAAGTTTCTGGGAGAACCAGTCAAGACCCATCTTACTAGCTCGCAGCTAATGAGTACTGTAAAGTACCTGTGCTAAATGTGCTTCACCTTTACTATCTTACCTTTTTACACAGCATTTTTCTTTTTATAATGATGTTCCCATTATCTCAGCCCTATCTTCCCATCCCATAGCTATAGGCCATTAGCCTTGTTTAAAAAAAAAAATTAATTAGAATTGAAAAGGTAGAATAATAAAGGAGAAAATTGTTTTTTGGCAGCCCTACTTACCTTATTTATATTGGCATTTCAAGACATCATCATAATATAAGATGCACCCTCAACTTGCATAATATACCCTGCCTTCCCCCAGCAGTAGCTCTGTGATACAGCTTGTCCATCTTGATCTATAATCCCTCCATTTTCTGCCTCTTCGACCTACTCTGGGTCAGAGGGACATGCAATATCCTGGCTTTCATTATCACAGCAAAAAAAACCCCAATTCAGAATAACACAAGAACAACTTTGTGGACCAAATTGCTCTCAAATGTAAGAGCTGCAGTAAAGGTGTCTGTGAATTTTGGATTGGCATAATTACTGGCAGCTCCAAGATGTGTATGAATTGGATTTGCAAAGTAAAAGTCCCCAGTTTTGCTCTTTTGCTCACTGAAAACTCGCACGTTGTCGGGATGAAACGCTTGCGCTGTCTCTTTATCCTGTAGTGCTATGGACTTTTATTGGGAAAGGGCTTGTTCCAAAGCATTCTACTACTAAGTATGGAAAGTAAGCCCACTGTTGTTCTAGTAATTACAGAAGATTTCTCCAATTGTATTCTTAAAATTGATCTTTCCTATGATTAGAAAATATGTAAATAAAACAGTCCTAGAGGTAAGAATAGGCAGAAATATTGTGAGAGAGGGAGTTTTAATAAGCTCTTTCAAAGCTCTATTTTTAAATGAGGTTTCCAGAAGATTATCTATAAAGTCCATGGCTCCACCTGATTGCCAGTTACCTGGGTCATCTTTTTGCAGAAAGAAAAAAAACCAAACCAATAACCATGAACTTACGACATATAGAGGAGGAATGAGTCATTGAAAAGAGTGCTGAGGCTGACACTGCTGCTGACATGGGCATATGCTCGGTCACACTTTACCTATAATATATCTGGACATGCTTATATCCTTCCCACCTGCAAACACTGTCATCAGAAAATGCAAGACACTAATTTAAAACATGACATCACTGCCTGACGTGTTCAGCACATATTATGATTAAAAGTATCTGTATACACAGAATGGCTTTTCAATTTGCTCATGAACTACTTGATAAACCACAGTACTGAAAATAAGACAAATAAGATGGTTTGCAAATACTTCCATCTGCCTATTAAGGCTCGATTAGCATTCCCACAGATGCAGTAAAAAAAATCCAGTTTTAAAAGCAAATAGGTCAAACAAATTACATATGGAATCTGGCACTGTTAAAGCAAGACAAGCACATGCCTAGATTAATAAGTAATTACCCGTACAGCAGCAACATCTTCATTTCTGGCCACTAGATTTCTGTTAGTAATTTAAATTATGTCTGTAAAATGTGGAGGGGTTAAAATTATGATCTTTGCTGGTATCCCGGTGCCTAGTTATTGGATAGTCTCTCAAGGCACATTTTCTTAGACAAATGGAATTGCATGCTATGAACTGCAGATGCGTTTTGCAACTTTAATCTCAGTAACAAAATTGTTACTAAGGGTGCCACTCTTCAGGCTTCACACAGCTGTTGCTGCGCTCTGATAACACTGTGAGCATTTTTACCCTACTATAACGAAGCAAAGTAGAAAATGTTGACCCAAATTCCCCATTATCCAAGAGAAGACACTGAGTTTGCATTTTTCTAAGTAGTGGCACATGCAAGTAGTCCAGTGAGCTAATCCACGGGATGAGTAGAGCTGGCATGCAGTATTACAGTATTTTCTCAGAAAATACTTGTCTTGGCACTCATCTCTCAGAGAGTAGCTCAGATTATGAGCTCTGGTTAGCAATCCCACTTCCCAGCCAGTTTAACACTGCTCTGTTTCAGGATGTTGGTGATCCCTTAAGCTCAGAGAAAGAGGGACATAGCCTTAGTTAGTCTGGTCTTCCTTCCTAACTTAGTTACCAAGTTTTTGGTAACTCCTGCCTCAGTTCCTCACTGCTCCCATGTGCCATGTTGGGATTTTGTGCACTTAAATCACAGGTGGAACTTCATCGAGATAGATATGCTAAAAATCAGGCACCATGGCATGCTTTTTTGCAGATTTTGCAGACCTCCACGGCTTCCCACCATCCCACAACACATTTATCCTGTGCTGTGTTAACCTCACCAAACCTCTCTCATATCAGAGACCCTGGGACTTTAAGCGTTCAAAGTTGATACTTCGGCATAGATCTGTCAGCTCTGGACACCCCATGTCCTGCTGCCTTCCTCTAAGGTACCTGTGACAGACACAGCAGCAGCAGAGCTCCCATCAGTGAGCTTAACACCACGGCGCAGAGCCCACATCTTCCCTGAAAAACACAGAAGGAATGAGAAAAAAAGGGAAAAACCTCCCGGTACAGATCATTTTCCATTTTCCCTATCCCACCTAAAGTCTGGCGAAAGAAATACCTTCAAGCCTTCAAATCACAGATGCAGTAACTTTCTAAAAGCACAATTAGCTTTTTCTGAAGGAGTTTCGGGCTCTGTGCTGCAGCGTCAAAGCCTCCTCCGGGGCAGGGGAGAAGCCCCACGCTGGCAACACTTTCAGAGTAGAAAGTGTGTTTAGAAGTAGGGCTTCAGAAGTAAATAAAACTCTTTTGACAATAATGAAAGTAATAATGAACTTTCTTTTCGTGTCAGTTTTGCTCTGTTAGTTACTTGATAATGCGATGCACTATAAATGGCTTGAAAGAAGATTCCTTGTCAGTCTGCGGTGCCTGGGGGTAATGCGAGCTGCTCAGCCCTCACAAGTAATTAAAGATAATCAGTGAAAAATGTGAGGGTCTGTTGTACTCCGCATTCCAAACCCCACCTACAACAGGAACAGCGCACGAAATTATTATTTAAATTTAACCCTTTTCCAGAGCAATCGGTGGGGGAGACTCGCAATTATTTCTTTGCTGGTGCTGCTGTGCTCCCCCAAAAACAAGAAACAGTCGAAAATCAGTTTCAGGAGGATCGATACTGACCAAAACACGCTTGAAACTCTGAACTGGCTTTTCTATTTTACTTCCTCTGGCAGATTTCGATCAGCGATGTTTACCTTCAGGTGTACTAAATGGCAGAGCCAACCTGCATCATCTCCTGAAGTGGGATTAATTTACCACAGAATATTTATAGGAACAAATAACAGCTTTAACAAATAAAGGAATAATAATTCTAATAACAGTATCTATACGAGGGAAGGTTTCCCAGGTACTTAATAGACAACAACTCCCACTGAAACCTTATTTATCATGAGGAGCAGCGAGAGTTACAGGCTGGCAAATACCTTTGAAAAATCAAGCCACTTATTCAGGTGCAGACTCAGCAAGGGAACTGCTGAGTGTTGAGCAATTTGGGAAATCTGGTTGAGAGTGTCTTTCATTTCTAGCACTCTTTGAACTCACTGGCACAGGTCCTGCTCGCTGTACTCAGGGAAACTGGGAGCCGCCAACTCTGGCCACACAAAGGACTGCCTCAGATCAAGGTGTGCGATGCCTTGCGTTATGCTGGCTGGAAGGGTGACAGATAGCAATAAACCTGAGGCACCAGAAGCAGGGGGTGATTTTGGATGGGCTCGGTGTGCCACTCGCCCACTTACGGATGCACTGGACCATGGAGCAACAGAAAGCAAAGCCAGATCGAGACAGCCTGAGTGCCAGAGCCTGGCGGCGGGAGGCTGCAGCAAGGCACATCCCCAAACCGGCAAAGGAAGGGTTCTGTAAACCTGCGCTCACCACTGCCTTACACTGAGCATCCTCTGTTTCCCTTGCACTTACTGGGTGTCAGAAAATCCTATTTGACTTGCTCAGGACTCTGTTTCCAAAGCACAAAACCCCCATTGACTCTCCGGGGGCAGGAGAGGCCAAAGGAAGACCAAAGAGTTATGTGAAGCGAAAGTTAAATCTGGGAGATTCGGTGACTTCTGAGCACTGCGAACTTGCAAGTGACAGCGTGAAATGCTGAGCCTCCTGCCGCTTCCCTGTCTAGAAAGCTCATCGCTGCTGGCTTCGCTTGCATCTGGAAAATGTGCTTGTGAAACCAAATAATTTAAGACACTTGGCACTGCTAAGAAGAGCACATAGTCACTGTCTTTCAGTGCAATGGCCAAGCCCTGGGCAGATTGGGGTGTTTGCTGCCAGGTTTATCAGATTTAGCCAAAGAAGTGAAAGAGAGGAAGAAGAAGAATTATGGCAAGTAACCCATAACACATTGAAAGATGCTTCATTAGGGGTTTCCAGCCTTCTTCAATTTGTGGACCTCAAACAATTTTCTGAACTGTTATAAAAACCTAGCAGATAGACCCAGGTATAGAGAATTTACAGTTCCTGACAATAGGTTTTGCTTTTAGTAGGTGCTTTTTTGTGGATTCCTTTGAAGTAGCCAAGAAAACCACATCACTACATCCATGATTCCACAGGCAACAGAAGATCGTCAACTTCCAATCTATTTTGTCTAGTAATTGTACGTTTGTTTCTCCCACACTCCGCTGATGTGAAGTTTAACACTCAAATATTACCAGTTAAATACAAAACAAAACAAAACTGTTGATGCATTATTTCACAATAAGTAATATAAAACCATGAATAATGGGTTCCAAATGATGTAAACATGTGTTTAGAGTACTGCTTAGAGCACTGATGCTGACCTAGATTTGACCTTCTCAAGTATCCACAATCTATTCCTTCTTTAAAAATAAAAAATGTTGCCTAAAGGAAAGATCATGTTGTCTTCACAAATGATGAGTGCAAATTCCGTGTGACCGCAAACAACAAAATACTGTACAGGTCGTAATTAAAATGACCTTATAAAATATCCCATGGAAAAATATTTTCCAACAGACTGGATTCCATCGAATTTCATGTAGACCACACACTTTAATCCTGGTCCTACTGAAGTCATTGAGAGTTTTTCCATTGACTTCTATGTGTCCATGGTTTGGCCTTCATTAGCCATGCACGGAGCATATCATAAAAACAAACATCAAAAATAAAAGTTGTTCTATAGTTCCCTAAAAAGCATGCCCACAGGGAGTACTGGGGAAAAATGCACAAAACATTTTTGGAGCGAGTTTGTAAAGAATATTATCCCACTTAAAAAAAAAAAAATTAAGTCTGAGAAATTTAATTTAAGCCATATGGGTGCACAAAGCATGTAATTAATAAGGAAATGATGCTGATTGTTAATATAGACATCTGAAATCAGCCACAATGAAATCTCGTTATGTCAGGATTGTGTCAGCCTGGATTCAAACGAGGAACATATAGCATTACACAATCAACACAATGTTATTAACAGGACATTCCTAACAAATTTTATGTAGAGACAACGTCACATCTTTTCAGGCTGAAAAAGTAGTACGTCTACACAAGACGCAATTATTTTAATTCAGACTTTTAATGATCTATATAAAGACAACAATGGGCTGTTTGTTATCATCTGAGTCGGGGTTCAATTCAGCCCAGCAAGACCTCAAGAGGCAGCACCACAGCACCCTACGCAGAGCTGGGTGCGCACAGACATACGAAGCTCCAATAAAAAATTAAGCACGTTAAAGGCAGATACTTAAAATCCACGCCGTTCGCTGTCTTAAAAGTGAAATATTTCACGCCGCATTGTCTGGACGCAAGCGCGGCTGGGAGCACGCACGCCGACGCGCAGGGCAATTAAACGGCCCGTCCTTGAAAGTCCTGCAAATAGATGTTGCATCTGTCTAACTCGGCGTCAGCACAGAGCGCGACTCAAGTCCTGCCAAATCGAGTGTGACCTTCAATCTGCCACTCTCATGGTGAAAGGCAGGGAAGTAAATTACTTGGCCTTCTCTTTCTATTCAGGGTGAATACAAACGGGTCGGCGCGGACCTGCCGCCGGCCTCGCGGGCTCCCATCCCCAGTGGCACCCCACAGTTTACACAACCCGGCCTGAATGCCATAAAAGAGGGGCTCCATTCACCGGGGGCCCGCATGCAAAAGAGGCGCCCATTAGATCATAGTAATTATTCCATTTACATCACACAGTGCCACAGTGGGACGTGAAGGACTCATCAAACACTTCTCTTCACCCGGGCCCCGGCTGCTAATGAGGCCCACTGGCGGCATTGTGCCTCCCATTTACTCATGGCCGTGCCTGCCTGCCAACAACAGCTCAGCCCTCCAGACAGGCTGCCCCTTTCAGAGCCATTTATTCCGCGCCCAACCTCTGACCTCAAGGGTTATGACATCAGCAGCCCTGATTTGTGATCATTTTTATTGGCGGACATTCAACTCTTGTTTCCTGTGTTTAACTCTGCCTCCCTTTTTTTAGCTAAACTTATTGGTTCTAATAGGCATCTGCCAAAAGACTATAAAGTAAGCCAGAGCTTTCACAAAGAGGCTTCTGATCTTGCTATAAAAAGCCCCACAGCTACTATTTATGCCAATAATAACGAGTAATTCATTATCTAGGTGCACAAAATCTGTTAACCACTAAAATGTTGAACAATTTGGAGCAGATGTCCAACAATTTTATGAGTTTTAATTAAAATGTTCTATTTATTTTCATCAATACACCTGGGTTTTTAAATTTACAAAGATGTTACATGGGCACACAACAGTATTTTGCAAATTGCGTTTTTTCGGAGGCGGATTAGGAGGGGATGATTTGGGCTAATCAGATGCTGATTTGTGGCGAATTTTTTCCCCATTAAGGTGTTGATGCAAAATCAAAGAGGAATTAGAGCTGAGATTTAAAAAGACAGCGCTTTCTTGGGACAAAGCAGCGATATTTCAGGAGTCAATGAACTTCAGTTTGTCTACTTGAAATAGAGAAGGGAAATTTGCATTTTGAAGCAGTCATTAATTTTAAAGCTAGTGTTCTAAATGGAAATTAAATATCTTTAGAGAACAGGTTCTCAAAACACATGTTTTTCATAATGCAGTTTGTTTAAGCACTGTGATTTCCATATAGCAGAAACAGAGGTATAATAACAGACAGCGTTTACTTTATCACGAATGCAAATAATAATTCTCCAAAAATTTGACATTACAAATCACTATGCAAGCACATAATCACAAGTTTGCATGATTTATGTTTTTAAACATTTGTTAAAAAAATTTAAATACTTAGGAAGCTGATACTGAATAAAATATAAAATATTTTATCTATGCTCTTTCATTTGAGTAATGGGAAGCTTTTGGCCTGAAGTTAAAAGCTAACTAATTTTTAAAAAGGATGGTTTTACCTTAATTATAATCATAAGCAAATTAACAAAAAAGAGGATCCTGTTCAACTAATTTCAAACTGTTACAGTCGCAGATGATGATTGCAGGAAGTGGTTAAGTAATAGGAGAATTTTTATTGTAATAGTGAGGACTTAGTATAACCAGCCGTACACAGATAATCTTTGTAATGCAGCCCTTTCAGGGCTAATATGGAGATATAATGGATCAGATTCGGAGCTGTCACTAATCACTGTATCTCTAATGGAATCTGAGGATTTACATTTGTTTCCCAGATAAGATTCTCATCCAGTTTCTCTTTGTAGTCAAGTAAATCATTTTACTCATTACTTGCTAATCTTAATTTCATCATCTTCACCAGTATTAGCTTTATTTACATAGCTTATTTTTTGACAAAAGTTGAGCTACTATACTTGGCGTAGTAATACTTTATGATCACTCTCGCTCCCTAAATTGTATGCAATTCACACAGTTTTGTACACAAAATAGGGAAATGCATGAGCACTCCTAAATGACCACGCATAGATATTCATGCAAGCAACAACCTGTTTTACATGCAGATGGCCAGAAGTTTTCCTCTTTAAAAAGCAGGACCCCCCCCAAATCCTCCGAAAAAAAAGAGGGGGAAAAAAAAAAGAAAAAGAAAAATGAAAACAAAGAGAACACACTGGATTGGATGCACAGGAGAGCTCCTGTGGCACCAACGCTCTATGCTGATTTGTATACCTTTGTGAATCTGAATCTATTTAGATCCCGGATTATGGAAAATTAAAAGAAATTAGAAACTCCACATTGCAAGTCAGGTTGGCACTCTCTTCTCCATGCAGAATGGCTTCCTTAATAAATACGTTCATACAAGGGTGCTACATTTGTGATTGGTGGACCCTGAGGGAGTAAGGGAAGTGGGTCCATGGACTAAGTGGTCTTTGAAAGTTAACTAGAGAAAACAAGCTGCTTGACTTACTTTCTTAGTTGTGGTGTGCACTTCTGCTTACGGTTTCACCTCAAACTGAAAAGGCTGTGATCAGCTACCTTTATATTATTGTTGAGATTATTTTTTTTTGGGGAAAAAAAAAAGAATGGTCCTCCACCACATCATTTAGCAAGAGATTCCACTCTAATATATTTCACAGCCAGGACATTTTCCCCTGATATTAAACCATTTTTTTGTTTTTCTTAAACATACAGATTTTTAGCTAGATCAAGGAGTCACTTCCCACAGTCCTTTTGTTTCCATAGGACAAAATTCTTGCTAATAGAGCAAGCAATATCCAATTGATTATATATTAAAAAGCATTGACATTATAAATCTTTACTCTTTCTTACTAGGCATACAGAAAACCTTTCTGTGTACCTATGTACAGGCGTATGGATGCCATCCCCAATCACCATACATACGATCACATAATTCCTCCCATGACCAAACTGCAAAGACACCAATAGATTGCTTTGAGGAGACAGAAAAACCGAAACACAGTTTGGTTAACTCTAAGCACACTAAAAACCGGAATTTTACAGGAAAAGTAACACCCCCACCCCCCCATGAGATTCGACAGGACTACGGAACAGCTGAGTTTGGAAGTGATCTCTGGATTTCATCTGGTCCAACCTCCTGCTCAAAGCAGGACCCACCTCTGTGTCTTGTTGTCCAGGATCTTTTCCAGTGGAGCTCTGAGTATCTCCAGGGACGGGGATCCCCCCACCTCTCTGGTCCTTAGCTTGACCCCCCCTCCACTGAAGAATTTTTTCCTTTAAGATGGCTGGAGTTTCCCCTGCTGCTTCATGCCCCGCACTACTTCCCCTCCTTTCTCGGCCCCCTCTAGGAAGGGTTTTGCTCCATCTTCTCTCTAACCACCCATCAGGAACGTGAAGACAGCCATTATGCCCTCCTCCCTGCCTTTAGCCTTCTCTTGTTGAGGCTGAGGAGACCCAGTTGTCCCAGGGTCTCCCCGAATGTCCTGTGCCTGACCACCCTAGGGCTGTTGCTTTGTCTTGCTCTGGTTTCCCAATGTCTTCCTTGCACTGGGAAGCTCTGAACTGGACACCAGACGTGGCCTCACCACTGCTGAAGAGAGGGGAAAAATCACTTTCCTGTACCTGGTGTATACATCAAGCCTATCACCCAGCTTTCCAATATTACTGTCCAATTATGCGTATCCCCTCCATCAGGTAATGTGTTAGTCATACTCGTGCAGCTCTCCTGAGAACAAGGAAGGGATAGGAGTCAGCAGTATAGTTTACCTTGCAGAACCTGATGTTGGAGTATACTTGGGAATGTATCCAGGCTGCCTTTTAGATCCCTCCATGAGATCATGAGATGTTGGCTGCAGAAAAGCTCCTTATACCTAGCTTAGACTACAATGAAAAACAGAGATTCAAAGATTGCTTTACCTGCAGACAGAACAATTGAGAGCAGAAATCTCCAACACACAAATATAGGACCTCACTTCACCCAGTTTCAAACTAAATCCGTACTTCAAAGCCTAACATTGAGCACAGCACATGGTCACAGTCTGGAAATAAGTTGTGCACTGCTCTGCTGAAGGATCTTAATGCTCATCACCATTCAGAGCACTCAGACTAGGGAAAGCTTAATTAAAAACATCTGACAGGCCATGATTATGTTCATACATAATCACCAGGATGCCTATACCTGTTATGCCAGATCTTCATACTGTAAATAATTAGTTATAGGAAACCTCAAGAGGTTTCTTCAGAACACATACTTCACCATATTTTTATAGCATTTGCAATTTTAAAATCAGAAATTGAAGTCTATTTTAAATAGGAAATACTAATAACAAGCCTGCTTCTTTTTTCCCTACATTAAGAGCAGGATTAATTTTCAAGCACTGCTGCACATTTTCCAGAGCAGCTACTAATCTGCTAATCTGTCTTTTGTAGACGTGCTTAAATCGTTACGATCGGCTTCCTCATGCAACTATTGGTTTGAGTATTACAGTGGAATAATTAGGAAAACATCAGGCATAACTCCAAGAGAAAACAATCCAACTGGGGAGAAAAGAAACTGGTTTTGCAGTTAGGGCATAGGCTGAGGACTCGAGCCCTTGGGCTCCCTGTTGTGACCGAGGGTGAACATGATCAAGTCTGCTCAGCTTTGTTTCCTCCCTGTTTGTCTGCAGGACTGTGCCTTCTTCCCTCCAGCTGGCCTTGCCTGCATCTTTTAGCTCTTCAGTGTCTGTATTTGTAGTGATTAGTGCAGCACTGTCAGTCCTGAACTACAAATCCCATTTAATGGCTCAATCCTAAGAAATTTGCTCAGCAGAAGGTGTGATGCTCCTTCAAGCTTATGGCAAAACAACTGCCTCCAGATGGAAATCTGGTTAACACTAAGCCTAGTCCTGGGCTGCAAGGTCCTGGATGCCCAGTCACTTACTCATAGAAGCACTGAGTAAAAGAAAGGATGGAGTCTGGACAAGGACTAACCGCAGTCAAAGGCTGAAGCTTGCTCTGGTTACAAGGTGTGTCACACACTCCCTGGGCTCGCAAAAACTGCTGCAGAAGGAAGATCCCTGAACAGTCCTTGCAAGGTCTGTGGAAGCACTGGGAGATTTAAAGCCAGCATCTGTTGGTTTTAAAAAAGAAACCCACACATTATATCCACAGACCCTTCACACAAACCCAGTGGGTACCCAAGCATGCATGACCCATGCTCACTGTCTGTGCAACTGCATGGCACAGGTGACTCCACTCAGTTTGGTTTATTTTGTTTTATTAGGCCTGGTGACCTAATAAAAAGCAGAACAATAGTTTAAACTTGTAATTCTTCCTTCCCACACTGGTCTTTTTTAAATAGGTACTTCCTATGATACCTGCCACTAGACTTGAATGATTATAGGAGTGAAGGCTTTCAGTCCAGTGCTATTGGTACTGCCTGACCAAGAAGCTTTGGAAAACTTACTTTATAGTACTATTATCTGATGGGAATTTGTCAAAATCTCTCACTGAAATATTCTCAATATAAAAAGGTAGCTTTTCAAATGAAATTTCTATTTCTCCACAAAAATCACAGAAGCTGCATTTTCATTTAAAGTTGTGTGAAAACCTCAAACATTAAAGTTTTGAAAAACAAAAGTGTGGAGTGCGATTTGTCCTCCCCCATCCCTCTGCTGAAACACTCGGAGAAAGAGTTTTGCCTTGGAGTTACAAAACATGCAAACACAGTTTTGACTCTGTTCCATTAAGGAAAAAATATTCAAACAAAGCATTATTTTCTTCTTTTCCTTTGACATATTCAAACAGAAGGCATGGCTGATTTCAAACAGCTCTATGGCAGGCAAATTATCGTTCTCTAATCCAATCTCAGAAATGACATATGCAAGAAGTGTACCTCTATCATACAGCAGCACTTGGTTGATGCTGTAATTTTTGGAAGTTACAGTTTGAAAACAAACCAGCTATTTCCTGGAATCGACATTTTACAAACGTTGCAGTCCCAGTTTTGTAACTCTCCACAATCTGTGCTAGTAAGAATTAATGAAATACCTGGGCATAGTAGTCAGAAGGGGAATTAAGTTCCCAACACATACCAGCAGTGACTATCGCCACACCCGTTCTTGGCAATTACTAACCCTCAAAAGCCAACCACAGAAAATTTGTCATTCACATTTCTTAACATGCAACAAAAACAAAGGAAACAATCAAAACAAAAAAAAGTCATAGGATTCAGTCAATAAGTTGCATGTGTTCAGAGGGGACAGCTATAATGGAGCAATCTAACTCCATAGAAACTTGTATTGATTGCATAACAATTATTGTTCCTGGCAAGAGCTGAAACTCTAGTCCATGGATGGAAAGTGAGTTTACTGAAAGAAGAAGCCGGGCAGTTTGGTGTTTAAGGTGCCATAAACTGTTCTTCCTGGCTGAAAATGGAGGATTAAGCAAATGGTACAGTCTCTCCTCTTTTAACACTTTTTAAATCTTTCTATTGTAGATCATTTCCCCCAAAATGTGTGGAGTTCAAATACATTAGGATGAAATGCTGAAAAAAATAGCACCCGATCAATAACATCCATTACAGGTTAGCGTCACACAATGCACTACTATTCTGTTTTGTGAAAGTGTCATTTAGACTGAAGAATAACAATCACTTTACACTGATTCTCCTATAGGTGAAACTACAAGTCAGGTATGTTGTTTGGAGAAGGTTGCTGAGATAGTGCATACAGATGTGCTGCACTGAAGGATGGTGAAATGCACAGTTTCAGAGAAATGATTGAGCTTGGGAACCATGAGCCTCAGAGAACATTTTAATTGTTTTATTAGGAGGGAGAACTTCTTAAACAGAGAGGAAAGATAAGGTCTGAGATACAATTTGAAGGAATCAGTACAGTACAAAGGAAAGGGTTAAACCTGGCATTACCTGCCACACAGAGGAGCTTGTCCTATGAATTGCCTTCACAACCATTCATTCTAGCTGATCAGTTATGGCAATGGGTGACCTGCAAGCCCTCTGCCAGCCTACTCGCTATCCTGAGACACAAGGCTGTGTGTGAGGCTCAGAGCAGACAGGCACCTCCAAGCAGTGCACTCCCAGATCCCCTGCATGAGTTTTTCTGCTCCTGGAGAGAGTTTCATGGGGGAGAGTTAGACGAGATAACAGGAAAGAATAGCTGAGCTTCCAGGTACAGACTGCTGAACTGGGCTTTGAAGCTTTCCATTTATAACAATATTTTTAATTTGGGAATCCCAAAGTTTGGAATTGCCTTAGGAAAAACTGTTAGGTGCCAAAACCAAAGATTTTCCCCAAAAGGACCATCTTTAAATATTCACAAGGTTTTGTGATGAAGTCAACACAACATTTCAGAAGAATGTTACTTTGGTTTGTCATTTTTAAAAAGTCATTCTATAAACTTAAACAAATTCCTTATCATGACCTACCATCATCTGTCAAAAAGGTACTTATAAATATGTATATGATATTTCTTTCTCTTTTTTTTTTACATGAAGAAGGTATCAATGCTACAACTAATTGGACTAATTTGCATCAAAGACTATACATAATTAATTTGTTTGTTAAAAGCTTTCAGCATTTCTTACAGGAAGTGCAAGAGATCGTTGATGAAGTTTGAAGAAGTAATTAGCAATAACAGATGTCAATGCACATAATTGTAAAATGATACCAGAAAAGGTACTGGCAGAGTCTAATTTCACAACAATTAGATTTCTATCAATTCTCCTGCTTAATGGTATTTATAGACAACTATGAGCATTTACTCTTTCCTCATTCCAAGGAGAAAGCTCATTTTTACCACTAAACAAGAGCCTGTACTTCTATTACTCTTTAACATAATTATGAGAATAAATCAGTCTACACTTGAACATGACTTAGTCATAGATGTCAGCCACTCATTCCTGGAAGAGAAAATGTAGAGCCACAGCAACTCATATGGTCACGAGATCTTGTGATGGACAGACACGAGCAATATATACGCCCCAGAAAAGCACAGACGGGACCGTAATATTACTGTGGTCTTTTCCAAAACAGAACGAACCACATGAGTCTTGAGGCTGGTTGACGCCACAGTGATGATGGGGAGTGGGGTCACCTCTGTCCCACCGTAGGACTGTGATCACATCCTACATTGAGCTTTGCTGGTGGGGAGACAAGTTCCTTCAGCTCCCCGCTCAGTTCACACACTGTCTGATGCTGTAAATGCTGGGTGTCAACAGCTCTCAGGACTGTGTTAAGGAAATAACAGAAAGTCTAGCTATGCAAACACAGTGTGCTCTTTTAGTTGGGTGCATGCAAGTGCAATGCTAGAAATTCATGCACAGGGCCCCCTCCTGCATGTACCACTTCAAGCTGTGGTATTTGCCCTGACTCAGTCTTTAAATAAAACTCAAGGAAGAATAGCAGATCTCCTAGGTTTTCTCAGCATTGTTGTGCTACTACTTGGCCCAAATTCACCATCCTAATTAAACCTTTTACTGCAACTACCCTAGCTTTCAGCGAATCTCAGTCCAGCTATTTTTGTGTGGCTTTCGAGTGTTTCTATAAACGCTTTATGGTCCTAGCAGGAATGTTGTCTAGCTCTGGAGATACGTGTCTCCATACACACCTTTTACACTTGGGACCGAGGGTTCCCTACAGGGGCCTCTTTTCAATGTGCTATGGCATATAGCTGCACAGCTTCTTCTAATGTCTTCAAATTACATGGTCTCCTCAATTGCTCTCTAATACATAGAGACAAAATGCCAAGAGCATATGTTATTTTAGCTATCATTTTATTGCTATCTACGAGTTTCCACAACATGTATCAATGTTCAAAAATGATTTTTGAAAGGTAGAAGCTGGTAACCAAACTTGCCTCAAAGGATTCTCTCTGCTTCGAAGAACAAATGGTAGTTACAGAACATGCAAATGAAGTGACCAAGATGCCTATTCAGGAACTGCTGGCATGGAGGATAATTATGACTTGTGAAAAGTTCTTTTGGAATCCTATACATTAGGATTATCCTACATGAAAGAAGAGTTTTCCAGTATGAAAAAGGACAGGTGTGTCCACACCACAAGGGAAGTGCCACCTTCATTGTCTGAGCGACAGTTTCAGCACAACCCACTTATTACCATTTCCTCTTGTATCCAGTCTTAACAAGATTAAAGTTTTCTGTTCAATAAGCATCTACTCTTCTTCACTGGCCAGATTGTATTAGCATGGTTGGCATTCCACCAAGGTTTAGCAACTCTTTCTAAATAGGTTTTAATAAAGGACTTTGCAAGGATCATGTAACTAGACAGAAAGAGTGTAGATAATCAAATTACTGGCTTTCAGCACATACTTAGCCTTCCTTGCATCTAGCCAAACAAGTTTTCACATCAAATGCAGGAAAAATCCATGCAAATAAGCTGCTAATGATTATTAGAAGATTCTCACTCTTATGAGAGGATGTCTTATGACAGGTACCCAACATTTGCTCAAGTGATTTGTCACCTTATTTTACAATAAATTTGAGGTGACACTTTTCATGTTTAAAGTGTTCCTGGAGGTATTTCAGATTAATTACTCCTTACAGCACCTCTGAGCTTATAAACTAGTAAGTACTCGGAGATCAAGGTAATGGTGCTTACCCATGGTCACCCATCAGTCTGTCTACACCAACATGCACTCTATAAGAGCAAGTCCATATCTCTCGTCTAAGACCAAGCCAATGCACCACCCATTCTGCACATCCCCAGATGCCCACTGGGCTGAGGTACCCATTGTGCACGGTCAGCACCTTCATGTGAGCCTCCACTCTCACTTACTGTCTTGGGTGGACCAGACACAGCCAGGGATCCCCAATTCACTAGCAGACAGCCTGAGCTCAGGTCTCCTCAGCAGAGTGCATGATTTGAACAGAGGTTATCTGGCTACCAGCCAACAGCACGGACAGAAAACATCTAGCATCTCCTATTTACTGTATGGCCAAGACCATTCTCCTTCCCCCCATCGCATTGTAGACCTAACGCAGAAAAGCCAGTACCAAAATGAGATTAAAAGTAAGGCTTCCCAGTCCCACTCTTCTTTCTTAACCCCTGTAACATATTTCATCTTTCCCATTGTTCATCCTTGACTGCACATGTTTGTGGGATCCCATTTATGGCTGAGGCAGCTGGCAGGGCCGCTCCAGAGGAGATGATGCCAGGTCTGCCTGGGCTATGCATCAGTAAGCATTTGTCTTATGCCTAGACCTGCCAAAAGCCCAACATCAGGGTTTCACTGTACTCGCCCAGCATCGCAATGGTTAGATTCCTTTTTTCTCTGATGTTAATTTTCATGGATCCCTGCCAGTTTCTTTATGTACTACAGAGTTCCCCACTTCATTCAGAGAACTGTATTATTCTCTTCCCTATTCCCTCAAATATATTTCAAAAAAATTGGCTCTAAAAAGAACAGGTTTTCTTGAACCTGGTGCTGGGAGCCATGGCTTCTGATAGCCCCTAAGCTGCATTGGACATCACAAAGGTCTTTACAATCAGAAGTTTTAATGAAGACAGACCTGGGCCAGGAGCTTGAATCAGACCATTGTTAGCTCTTGGTGGTTACAGACTCAGAATTAATGTATATAATAAATTAATGCATATAATTACATTGACTATCTATCTGACGCCAGGTCTGAATGCACTCCCAGTTTTATCAGTAAAGAAATTGGCTATCAGTTGGTGTCACCAAGAGGTTTATATGTAAGTGGGCGTCATCATTCACAAACAAAACAGAGAGGACCCAGTACACTACCCACTTCCACACCAGGATCACCAGCAGCACTGACATAATAACTAGAGTTGGATCCACGTCCGGCTGAGGCAGATCTTCAGCAGAGGAGAGCAGGGCTGAAGACAGACATACAATCCGCTTCAAAGCCTCGCAGTATTTCTGTAGGGCAGCTCATTTGTATCAAATCAATGCACCACATTTCCCCTCTGGAAGGGGACCCACCTCTTGGGGATAAGGTTGACAGTCTCAATCCCAGAGATTTGTGCAGGCAAGGAGGGAGATGGGAGTGTGGGATAGTACCTATGCACAGATTTAGCTTTTTGTGAAGAAGGCAGAATTCCATTGCAAAAAAACTTGTACCTGTATTACCCTTTGTGTAAAATCAAACCCACTGGGCTCTGACGCACCAAACCTGTCCATGCTTTCTGGTTAACTCTAACCCTGGCCTTATATCCCAAGTGGCAGGCTGGGTTTTGCATTTCAGTGCTTTTCCAGAGCTCCAGTCACAGCCCAGGATCCCGCTGTGTGAGGCACTGTTCACCCAGCAGTACAGCTCCCTCCCCAGAGCATTTGCAACACTCAAAACTTGCTTAAATACACCTAAGCAGCCTATTAAATTCTGGAATCCTACACATACTCTGCTATTCAAATAAACCAGAGCATTTTTCATATACAACTTGCCTCCTGGCAACTACACTTTATGACAAGACCTTATATGTAAGCATAATAAAAAACATAAATGAAAGACAAGACAGCACGGTTCAGTGGATTTCAATAAGGAGTCTGAAAAGAGAAATCCTCGAAGCCACACCTTATACAATAACTATAACCACCTTCTCCATTAAACTCAAAGGGAGCAAAAGGCTGCAGCTACCGGAGGCCCCACACTGAAGAGGGGAGATGCTCGTGCCGGCAGCTGCCCACCTCTACCCGCGGGCAGCACCCTCCTGCTGCCAGCCTGCCCGCGCCCAGCCCCGCTCTGCTGCGGGCCCACCCCCCCGAGGGGAAATAAGAGTTGGCCATCACCATCATTAGGGAGATATTGTTAATGAGATGTTGGACTCCCTGGGAGAGGAAAAGAACACCTTGGATAATCATAAGCAAAAAGTCATCTCCTTTTAATTTTTTTTCCCTGCACTTTTAGGTCTCTTCTAGTTTAACGAGAAAGGCAGCTCTCGCTTTTATCGGAGTCCTTTCTTCTCCTTTCCAATTCTCATGCAGCAGCTGTGCTGATGCAGTATTTGGGTACTACAGGTGAAGGCTTATCTGCTTGAAATCACTGTGGCTGCTGACAGTTTTCTGTTCAGTGCCTGGAAATCTTTCTAGAGATTTTTAAGTTTGCTGAGGGAGGGCACAGTTCGAGCTCTTCAAATTGCTTCAGTGTAATCCTCTTCATTTGTCTTCACCAGCAAACTCCAGCCCCTGCTGAGCCTGGTTTGAGACAATTAAGATTTAATCCCGACATCTTTTTACCTGCCAGGCTTGCAGACACGATTCCCGATTGACTGAGCAATGCTGTGGTGCCTTTGATATTCAATGTCTGGACTCCTCTGGTTATCAGAGAAATCAGTGACAGTGGAGGGCACTATCATCTTGCAGGATGTAAGTTTTATATAAACTTAAGACTGGCAAGCCACAAAAATTCGTAAAGTGAAGAATACAGTTAGCTTGTGCGTTAGCAGTGGTCCTGGCCCTTGCTGGGGTGCCTGGGTACCGGCAGTGGCAGTAATGCAAGCTGGCAATGGTAAACTGCTCTGCTTTTCCGCCATCTCTTCAGGTGCCAGGTCTGTTCTGTGGATTTGGTCTCACAAGGGCTGGAGGCAGGCTATCAAAATCCACCTCCAGGGTCTCTCTGGCATGAACGACTCCAGTGTCCTGTAGCAGGGCTCCTTCTGGCACTACTGCACTTCTCACGATGCTTTGTGTGGGGAATTCACTTCAATGCTTGATCATTTGGTTCAAATCGGCTGCAATTTAGCTAATAAATATTTTTATTTAACTGACATTCGTTTCATAAAAGAGATTCCTAAAACTGATTTATTGGTATACTGCATTGAATCAAACAAACTTTGCAGGGCCCTTAATTTACTGCAGATTAAATCTCCACCTGATATAAAGCACCTCTGACACAGTGTCTTCTGTCATCTTTCTCCATTGATCTGATTTCACCTATTCTATTTTCACAAATATCTTTACGGTATAATTTAATATTTGCTTTTAGACCTAAACTACATTTTTGATGGACAGCTTATTCCACCAAAAATACAGCTACTAGTTGTCAAGGAAAAAATACAATATTTTCTATTCACGAGAAACATTTTGTTTTGAGTTTTGAAATGTTTTGACTTTTCTTTTCCAAATGATCTTTCATTTTGAAATTAAACCAAATTCAAAGATTATAATTAGGATTGAAAAAAATAATGCAACAAAGCCTTTCATTTAGATTAAACAAAGTTTTCCTTCCATTGCAACATACCTTTTTTTCTATTTTGTCTTTTGGGCTTTTTGTTTTTGTTGCAATGGGAAAAGCACTACAAAGCAACACATTTGGGAAGGAAACACAAGAAAAATGAAAAGTGATTTCAGACCAACCCATTTTCTCCTCAGTTTTTCCTCCAATTCAGAAAAGTTTTTGTATACACATCTGTAACTGGAATTTGCGACTCTTTTACCTAAATATTGCAGATAACTTTAAGCACAATCAAATCCTGCAAGACTTTCTTTTTTGCAGCATAGAGGAAGTCTAAGAAATAATAAAGGGACCAAATGACCTTGAGCTGTAGGTTCTCCAAAAGTGTAAAAAGGTATTACATCATTTTATGCTAGCAAATGTGTAAACCACGTAGGAGAAATAGGATCCAGACCCAGTGTTCTCATTTCTTGCTTTCAATTCCTGCTGTTGTCGTTACAATAATGAAATATTTTAATCTTGAGGTTTTTCACTTAATAGGATCCAATTAAGGATTTTTAACGCACATAGAAGTTAAAGACTTTTCTTTCAGCTGCTTTTTTTTTCCCCTTCCCCTCTTTGCTTGTACCCTTTCACAATTGCTTTGCAGACTCTTTCTATTAAAAAATGGGAAATTGCACAGTCCATCTAATTAGTCAAATCACAATTGTATGCAACTTGCATGGAGCAATGGTTGAATTTCACACACCATTTGGAAAGTATGGCAGTGTCATTGCTGGTTTTCTTCAATACCTCAGGAGCAATATTCAATTATGAAAGGGAATATTACTATTTTGTTTTCGGTTATAGGTATTTTTCTACTACATTCTCAATCTTAATTTAATTCTGTTTAAATGTACCACTGCCTATACATTTCATAGAGTAGAAAGGTTGATATTTAAACAATACTAGAAGATTAATTTTTTTTAACGGCATTTGGAGCACAAATGGACATCAGATTGAAGATTAAGTTTTGTTTCAGATGCTTCTTTGCCAGAGACAGAGACAACCAGGAATTGCTACAACAGAATCAATCAATCGCCTATCTTGTCTAGCACCCTAAGTTCAACAGTGTAGATGACTTAGAGGGACATGTGAGATGACCTGAACCAGGAAATCTCCCAATTTCCAAGAGCCAAAGGACGACACAGGGATTTACATCTTTTTTGATTCTCCTCAGTTTTGCAGCATTTACGGCTATAAATCTAGGAGGCTTGTTCTGCATCCAAATGTCCTGGGTTGATTTACTTCTTTCTTTCTTTCATTTTTCTTTTTTAATGTAGTTCATCATCTCCTTTGCACGATCTTTTCTGGCCCAAGCTGTTTTGAAGAAAATGGTAACATTCTCTTTTCTGCCTTTTATGTCATCAAATGTCTTTTTCTCAGAAAAGCTCAGACAAATTTTTTTGGTAGATGAGCACTGGAAAATATTCAGCTGGTTTAAAGGCTGAGTCTCCTTGCTCAACTCTTACTTGAAAAAGTTATAGGTCCTTAAAACTTGGTAGAGTTAAGACTTCTTTTTGTATTATCTTTTGGCTTCCTAACAGTGACAAAAGTTGTCTTGACAGCATCATTTTCCACTCCCCACACGTTGTAAACGCTTTCACACTAATCCTAAGCACCAGGGGAATATCAGAATATCCCTTGTCAACGGTACTCCTCCCCTTGTACCTTGTTTCAACCCTATAACAGCTGCCTAGAAAAAGTCCTTGGATAGGGCAGGCATACAGTGATACTTCTCCCCGCACCTCCTCTCAACCAAAAAAATATAATGTTGTAATTACACAAGGAAAAGCAGAAAAAAATACCGGATATATTTATAAATCTTCCATTTTACCAGTTTTACTAGTGTCTAGACCTCACAAAGCCTGTGCACACGTGACACAAATGAATTTTGGTATTCACTGAAATGCAAGTAGGACTTAAGTATCCAAAATTACACTATCCCATACAGGATATTATTTCTTGCCTTTCTTCCAAACATTGTGCCTGGTAATTCCCTGTGGACTTCTGTAGCTTTTTCGTTTCGAATTTTTGGAAGTGAAGGAATGAGATCTGCTGGATGTCAGCATGCATTAGGCTTGTTAGCATAGATCTCCTAGTGCTGAGAGAATAGCATCTGGATGCCTGACTCCAAACGTAGGAGAGCGACAGTTAATTTTTCTAATGATACACAAAACTATCAGGAATGTTTCTGACATTTTCCTTTTAATTCCCTTCCCCTCTCCCTTCCCCAAAAATCTACAAATCAAAACAATGAAGAGCTGAAGTACTGACGAGCACTTGGTTCCCCCTTCCTTGGAAATGTTTTGAATTTGCACTAGGAAGAAGTTGTTTCTTATTGCAAATATTGCTAGACTCAATTCTTCATCTGTCAAACCTAACAATCAACTCCCTTGAAACAAAAACTTAAGTATCACTAAATACAAATATTAAAGATTTTTTTTTTTTCTTTTTTCAGAAATTACTGTAAGGATTGTATAGCTAGCTGAAAAGACACACATAAATATTTTTCTAATGGATGATTGATTGAAATAAGCCTAGTTCAAAATAACTTTTGTCATGATCATTCATTTATGATTGCTGCTATTAAAATTACTCACTCATCTTTTGTACAAAGAAATATATACTTTATCCACAAACTTGGCATCATTTGTTACAGATGAAACACCCACAGACTGCACAATTCTCAAAAGATTCTGATGAGATCTATATATCGCCAACCCAAAACCAATTTAAACAAATAGAAACCTTTCCATGATGTCAATACATGTTGGATCAGATCCTATTAGAGTTATTTCTACACGCTTGGCTCATTGCTTTTCTACTTTGAACAAATTACCTGAAGACTTGGCCGCATTGCAATGTTGTTGTTAGGCGCAAGTTTCTACTATTAATGCTAAACTGAAAAAAAAGATCAAAGAAACTTTCAACAGTGAAATTAAGGCATGTAAAGTTGAAATACGCATTTCTTGCAACATTTAACTCTCTTGATTGCAAGCTTTCACTCTTTAAAAGGAAGCGCCAGAGGAGATAGAAACATGGTCAAAAAATTTGTGCCAGTTTTTTTGTTACTTATTCAGTACCCTCAAAGCACAACCCCTTGCAGTTCCCAAGATCCATTTTGCAGCATCTTTCTGAGGCAGGTAGGTTGCTACTTTCTTTTAAACCATAGGAAGGGAAGTCAAGCCACAAACCCTCTACCTAAACAGTGAATGAATGAGCAAAACCTGGTTTAACAGTTGTTTTAGCAACAGCTAGTGCAAAAGGTATAGGCAGAAAGTACTCTAATTGTTACTCTTTGTAACAAGTCCACCTTTCAGTCCCATGTCATCTACAGATACACAGGCGTATGGATTTTATTTTCTAAATCCCTAAACATGCTATTTTCTTTTCCTAGAGAAGTGTGGTCTTGTCTGTGGTCCATCAAGAGCTCTGAACCAATCTGCTGGGCTCTTTGCACAAATAATGCTCGTGTGAACGATCATCCAGCTGCCCCCCACAGAGCAACTGCGAATCCAATCTGTAAAAAAAGTCGCATTTTCTTTCTAGCTGCCCAGAGCAAAAGAACTTTCCCCTCTCTCCATACTTGCCTAGTATCATGATGGCAATATACTAAATTCAACTGTCTGGCCCTCTCTGTGCCTAAAAGGCATGAAGGACATGGGGGAACTGTGGGCTCTATCACATGCAAAATCTCTTTTGCAGCACATCAGAATCAGACATGATCTCTTGTGACATGACATCAAGAAACAGTTTTGTTTCTTTCTTTACCCCGAGCTAAATGAAGGGTTTATATTCCGCTTGTGGTTAATGCCTATGTTCATAACCATGTATCTTTTTAAGCATCTCTACTGTATCATGCATCACTGCCTCTACAGCAGTGCAGCCCATAACCCATTGATAACTTGATTTTCAGAGGTGCTTATTTTGTACCTGCTAGGATTCTTTTTCTTTCCATCAATTTCATTATTATTCTCTTTTTCTGTCACTCGATTTTGGCAGTTTCGTGCTGCATTTCCTCGGGCTGAAAGAGCAGAATAACAGCAGCAGCCTCAGCAGAAAGGGTGCTCCCAGCCATGCATGTAGTGTCGAGTTGTGGTGAGCCCACGGGTGGCAGATCGCCATTTCCACGACACTGCACACGATTCACCTCAGCAACACTTGTCATCGGGACTGCTGAGCTGCCCTGAACTCCCCCAACAAAATCACGCTCTGCTTCCCTCCCTCGTCCATCAGATAGTCTCCTTGTTGGAGGAGCCGCTTTAGAAAAGATGAAAAAATAAATGGGAGCAGCAGGCAATACTTTGTTTCAGTGGTTTCACCATTCCAGTGTGGTCTTTTCCTTGCCAGACTGGGGTTTTTCACACCTTGACATTTGTGCTGCTGGACGTTTGTGTAACGGTGGGAAAGACTGTGCTATTCCCATCACAGTAGGAAATGTCCACTGCACACATCCTTCACCATAGCTACGTGAGTAGAGTATGTGAATCTTAATTCTTTTGTAAATATAAACTTGCAGGTAGATGTTTGTTGTATTTTTTTTTTTTCGAAGTGTGTGTGCAGCATGGGGGCTGGTTCATTTGTCAGCAGATGACTATTATCAGAGCGCAAATGAAAGGAAAACTAGTAGGACATTTTTCAAAAAATATTTCTTGCAGAAATTAGTTCATTAGCACTCAAAAACACCATTCAAAAAAGAGAAAATTTTACAGACAAATAGAGCTTTTCCACCTTTGCGAACAAACACAGTCCCAGACATGAGTAAAACCTGGAGTGCCGTCAGGGCAGGGAGCAACCAGACAGAGGAGCCAACTGGAGGCTCTCAGTAGGAAAAGTGGCCAAAAAGAGAACAGACTTTTGAGTAAAGGGCAAAGTTACCTTAGCATATATGAAGAGATTTTAAAAGAATACTTAAAAATATAGTTACTCTAAGTTTATACTCATGAGTCTTCGTTCTCATCAGCAGATGGGAATAAGGTCTTTACATCCAAAACCTTGTGTGACTAATTGAGGTTGCCCACTCAGAAACTACAGCAAAAGAACCTAGCAAGCACACACAAAAATAAAACCTTCCTAGCCAGGAACAGTATTAGTATTGTCCATTAGTATTGTCCATATTAGTCCACTCCTCTAAACCAAAGTTTTCCCAGCTCCTGAAGACAATTGACTGTTTTTATTTTCCACTCTCATTCCTGATAACAGGCTGTTGTTGTTTGCAATACACTATCAAATACAGTTGACCTTTCCTGTCCTCTTTCTGCATACCCCGAAAGACAAAAACTTACGTACAGGTGCTGCATAAATATTCTCTAGCCTCAGCATTGTTGGACGGGTATTATGTCATTTTCCTACCTTCTTAATACTGAAGTTCTTTTTTTTCTCATGAGCTAAGTGGATTTATACAGTACATTCATACGCACAGAAATTCATACCAAGAGCTGTGTGTTTGTATTAATCAAAAACATGTGGCAACACGCTATACGTGTAGATAAACAGCATGGTTAATTGAGAGAAATGTTCTGCTCAGCGTTTTGCTTGTTCTGGTGTGTCTGTTGCGTTGGTTTGCATTTAGTAAGAAAAATTAAACAGTAAAAAATCATATGTCTTATAATTCCCCATTGAAAAGTTACAATTTTTTAAAATGAATTTTCTGATCCCTAGCCTAAGCAATAAGTATAATACATGAAGTTATTCACTCTAGACAAACACTAGAATTTCCTCCATATGCCAAAGTCTTTAAGCTATATTACTCTGAAATTGAAATTGATGGAGGACATCTGATCTAAAAGATTCTTTAAGTTTAATATGCCATATCACATGATCTTGTCAGGTGGGGTCATGTCAATTATATTTATGCCATAATGTGAATCAGCCATGTATAAGTTGACTGTACTAATACAGAAAAAGGGGAGAGATTTTTTGGGCAATAGCTTAGCTGACTTTTCCCTTTTCTTACCTTCTTTTTAAAGAAGAAAAAATTCTGAGTTACAAGCAGCAGCTAAATCCCAGAGAACCTTCTACCAAGCCCAAATTCCTGATCCTGTGTTTCGTGTGGGTGGATCAGAGCACCAATAATAGGAAAGCCATTAGATGAAAACGAAAGCGAGCTTCCCTACCATTCTCTTTGGGCTCAGCTGTTGCTATAGCATTTTTCTTCTACAAAATTCAGACCTCAGTTTGTGGGGATCTCCTTTCTCTGAGTAATTTTCCATCTTCATTATATCATTGAAACTCAGCAAAAAGAACAGTATCTGATATCATCTTTCACCTGAAGACCAGGAAAAATAAATAAATAAATTGAAAATACACGGACCTTTCACAGACTCCCTGACATGTGACAAGCCTCCTGGCAGCCCAAACCACTACGGCGGGTGACAGAAACATCTGATGTGCACTGGGGAAGGGCATGGGGCCAGATTCTGCTTCCACTTACACCCCTCTCACTTTGCTGAGTAGCTCAGTGATTAAATTTGTCCACATGCAGCCAATTCTATACCAGGCTGTTGCCACGGACTCAGAGATACAAGCACTAGTGGCACTAGTGACACCCAAGAACTGTAATCCCACGTGGCTTTTCAGTGCTATTCACTAAGAGGTGTGGCACTGTAAGAGGGAAAAGGCCCACCGAGAGTTGAATGTGCTACGAAACATTAATTCTTGTTTATCATGCAGACACACATTTTTTTGTTCTTCAGGAAAGAAAGCGTATCTCATGATGTAGGTTCTCTGGTGCTGGTAACCAGGAAATAGAACTGGGCAGAGGTTTCTGCCAAGAACATGTTCCAGCAGAGCTTCAAATAATCTTTTTAAGGTCTCTTTTCTATGCCCCTTCCATCACATTGTGGTTTTCACTTGTTCTGGTGAGACTGTCCCCAGCTATCCCTTTGGTCCGTGATGCTTTTCACAAGACCCCACCTTTTCACAATGAAATCAAACAGAAAATAACCTCCTGAGAAAAAACAAAAATGTGCACATGGCTTCAAAATTCAGCTTGATCATATGAGCCCATAGCTCAAAGACCAAGCTCACTGACCAGGTACAAAGTATGCAAAAACCAGATGCCTGTATTGTTTGTGGTTCTAGATTAGCATAATTTATCCTTAACTGTGAAGCTTATTTAAAATACAGAAAAGCAGCTTTGCCAGTTCTCATTTTATCCCACACAGAAAGTTGCCTTAATTTGCAGTCAGTGGGGAAGTCAGCTGTTACACCTGTGCCATGGCAGGCTGCGTGTTACCTGTACTTCTACTATCCTGGTGTCTGAGGGAATGTTTCTGTGGGAATAAAGCTGTGTACTAAAAATAGAAGAGGGAAAAAGAATCAAGTTGCTTCTAAATTTTGCAACCAGTTTTCATATATGCAAACTGAGAGCAGCAGAAATGTAATCTCAGAAGGCCATGCAGCTAATCCCTGCTGCAAACGCAGCCAGCACACAAATATTGCCTTGCTGGCCCCAAAAAAGTGAAGGCTGTCCAGCTCCAGCCCAGCAATGTCTCTGCACACAGAACGAGAGAAAATACAGGAGCCAAGTCCAAGTCGGACATATTTAAACTGCCCATTCAGTATCAGTTCACGAATGGTTAAATTAATACTATCAGAAGTATTAACTCCTTGTCAGTAATAATTAATGCATTATCTCATTTCGGTTTTCAGCAGATATAGGAGAATGACGACGTTCTTCAGAAGTTAGGAAGCTTTCAGCGTCGTGAGAAAACGTTTCCACCTGGGAAAAGGAACTACCTGCAGGTAACTAACAGAGCCCCAAGAGGAGAGTAAAACAGAAATAGATAATGTTGTGCTATGATTCATTTGGCTTTCAGAGTTGCAGCAGATGTGCTGTAATAAATAGAGGTCTGCTATTATCTATTAATTTGTGCCTTTATGGAATTGTTCAATAAAAACCTGATTTCCAGATCCTTAACAGTGTTTGGGGGAGGGGGGCGGAATCTGTTGCACTCCATGGTAAGAAATAGGTATTACAAATAGCCATCTCTTTCCTACTCTAATTTTTTAAGGAAGATGATTTTACAGCTGCATAAGTGGACAAAATCTGCAACAAACTTCTCCATAGGTTGACGAAAACAAGGTGCCACTGAACACAAATAACATATTCCAACTGACAGAGAAAGATGTGTTACATTAGTTTATATTTCTGGAGATGATCTAAGCCCTTAGTTATCTGTTACATCAAATGTCTCAGTTTTCCTTCTGTAATCTAATATCCACCTTCAAGCTTGCCCTACATTTAAAATTTATACAAGTTTTTTCAGATGCTGCCATTTTGCCTCAGGCTTTTTAGGTGTTAAGCTCCAGTAATAATCTACACTGTTTCTTTAAGAAAGTTCATCCATTCACTTTAATTACATTTTCAGCCCTGGTTATTGTCCCTGTGCCTGCAAAGAATGTTTCCAGCCATAAAAAACCATTATCTGCCACAATTATGGATAACCAGAGCGTGGCCAGAGGGCAGAAATGCCATGGTGAAAGATTGTACCGCAATTCAGCGCAGAATTTATAACTTTCCTCAGGGCTAACTGTCAGCCTGATCACAATGCCTGACAAAAAGATCCAGTAAAGCAAATGCAGATGCTTCTTCTTGCCTGCATGGTTGCTCTTTTTAATTTTTTTTTAAGGTGCAGTTTGTTACAATACAGTAAGTTGCAGCCACTGTAGATGCAACACTATAGAAAAGACACCGTGCCCGATTCAGTTTGCTGGAGCACAGATTTAGACCATACAAATCCAGCACCATGGTTTTAAACACGCATTGTTCTCTGTGCAACCAGGGCATTTCAAAGGTATACAGAAAATACTACTGTTTATTTGCTCTGATCGCAGAAGCTGCAGGCTCAGTTTCTGCTGTATCGCGTTTTCTTTGCTTCTTACTGATGCCAGATGGAGAGAGAGATGATTTTCCATAGCTACCCATGTTACTGCTCTTGCAACATTAGATCTTTCCATCTCTAATTCTTGTGGTTATTAACATGCAGAGGAATGCCAAACTGGAAGAAAGATTAACTTCTTGACACATTATTCGAGTATATCTAATTATTTCTCTCGTTCCATCTGGACATCTTTGTCCTAATGGAATAGAGGCTTGTATTACGCTTCCTGATGTGCAGGATTTCAACAGAACAGGGCAAGAAGATCATGAGTCCCATCAAGATATTTGTTCATGAGAATAATAATATAAATCCTTCTATAATTTTTTTCCAGCCAGAAGTCTCAAAGCACAATACAAACATGACTCAGAATTATCCTTTTTGGTTTTGTGGTGAAAGAAAACTGAGCAGATATGAGAGGGACTTGGGTGATGTTCCTGGCATCCCTGATGCCTATGCAACCCCCAGCACAGCAGCCCGAGCTGCCATCCCCACCCATGCGCATGGGAGCCACGTTTTTGGACCTTGCGAAGGGATAATGCAGGTTGAAGTTCCTCCCGTTCCCTCGACATGCTCCAGACTTGCTTTAGCCTGTGCCCGGGTGCTGATCTGCATTCCCACAGAGCAGACGATCCCCAAAGTTGGACTTTGCGCCTAATCTCAAACAGGCCTTCACAGAGAGGTGATAACAGAGGCAAGACCGGGATCTGTCATCCTTTGCTTTCAGCAGAGGATGCTGCCTTTCTCAGCAAGGAGGCAGCTGCTCAAAAGTAAATGCAGAATAAAGACCTTGAAAGATATTTGATTTCCATCCCAATCTCTCCCTGGGATTTCCAAAAATACTGTGCTTCTAATGGGACGATAATGCCTGCGGGCACGTATTTGCGCTGTTAGGCATTCAAGGGCCTTTAAAAGTTTGGCCCTAAGTGCCCACAGATCGGACCAAGAGAATTCATAGCAGTTTCAGTGTAGATCAGCCCAGTTTCTCCTCCCTTCAGTTTTAATTACAGGAATCAAAAATATGGAAAAGATAAAGGTTAAAAATTTCAGGTAAGATGTCAGAGCTGGTTTTTGCTTGGTTCTAGGCAATGCAGTGAGATAGCTTAGTAGGTAGGTTTTGCTTAGTAAAAACCCTTTGAATTTTGTTCTAAACAGTTTGGGCTTCTTTCTCCAAGTCCGACCAGTTCCAACTCAGATGCAGCAGAGCTCTTTACAAAGGGAGTATTTCTCACAATCTTTGAGATGGCAAATCTTCCACAATTCCCACCACCCTAACCCCACTCTGGCATGAACAGGTCATAAGATTTGGCACCTCTGATTCAGCTTCAAACTCAGCTTCTATCCTAAACATAATCCAAGGCAGAACTCCACCTCTTGGCGTATCTTCAATAAAACATCATTCTACCTGAACCTCAGAAAAGATAAACTATTAAAGTAATAAGAGGATAATTTAACCTCTTTAATCAGATAATCCTCCAGCACATTGGACATTTATTTGCACAGTATATTCTACAGTAATGAGTTTGCAGCTCAGATTTAAACAATTCCCCACCCTCAGAAAAAAGCTGAAGGAAGTGGTTGAGACATTCCATATCTCAGGTGCCATTATGTGAATGTGAAAACAAATGAGTTTAATTGGGGAGAAATTCATCCCAGACAGAGGGCTTGCCCAAGGCCCTTGTCTGAGAAACCCCACTTAACTCTGCTCTAGTACAGAATAGCTACACAGGCACTAGATACCAATTAAGCCCTACTTATCTTTTTAATGAAGGGCTGAATCTGAAAATGAATTATTGTTTTGATGTGTAAATGATGTTGGTTTGGTAAGGTAGTGAAAGTATTCTATCTGGGGGGACAAGCAAAAATAAAGTGATAAAGTGTGTGCATGAACATACACGAAAACGCTACTGAGCTTTCTATGGCTCTCCAACAGCGAGAAAAATTCTCCACAGTATTCAGACTAAAACTGCAAATTCAGCAAACTTGAATCACTCTGCGTCTTTGTGCCAGTTTCAGCCAAGCGTTCCTTTCAGAGACCAAAACAAACAGAAATACTTCCCTGAAAACTAGAACTTCTCATTTCAGCTTTTGCTAAAATAATTGATTTCTTTTCTAAGCAGTTGTTCATTCTCGTATTTCCCTCAATTTTATGTATGTAAGTGTTAAATGTTCAAAAATAAAGAAACTGTTTTACTTTGGGTCAAACCAAACATTTCTTTTAACTTTTCCATAACTTTTCAATTGATGAAAATATTTTAGAAATTTCATTTTTTTTTAATTTACCAGGCCTAATTATTTTCCTAAATTTAAAATTGTCCAGGAGAAACAAACCCACCAATTAATACAGGTCAATGTACGGTCCAAGACCCTGCAATGAATTTTTAAAAAAAAAACAAAAAAAAATCAATTTTAATCTCATTTTAAATTCAATTTAGGCAATAATTGTCATTATTTCTTTAGTTTTTGCTGAGCTGTGGCTTTACCTTAAATGGTGTACATCTTCCGGGTGGCTGCAGTAACGAACAGTGCATTTTGGAAGACAATTTCCCTGATACAGATCTTTGGAAATGAAAACAGTTCTCTTGCTATGAAACAAAAGTGAAATACGGTGCTTCCTGCTAACTTGGGTGCCAAAGACCTGTGAGCTAGCTTGGATCCCACTAATAAAGTCACTAAAGTTCATCAGTTTTTCAAACACCTGGCATCCATGAATGGGTGAATGGTGAAAATACAGTGTGCAAGACTATAAAGCTCTACAGATGAGCTATCCCAACCAGTGATTTTCAGCTTGTGGTCTACAGACGTGAAGGAGTGGAGGGACTTGGATCGATAACTTTAAAAAAGAAAGCCTATAACGAGAAAGCTTAAATATTTTATAAAAAAGTGCACCCAGCCCATTGGAAGAGGTTGAAAATCACCAATCTGGAGAAAAACTCATTCAAAACTGTGGGAGATTTTTATGTTTTTTCCAGTGGGGTTTTGAACGTCTCCTTAACAATTATAACTAGTAGGACATATCTATTTGAAGACAGTAATGCAGAAATTGTTTCAATGTGCTAGTAGTCAGAACTTCATTTTAATAAGTGGAACTGTCATTAATTAATTATCAGACACATGGATATCTCACTTGCAAGACTGTTACCTTCCTAGGACAGATTGCATCACAAAGTTAGACACCAGAGAATAGCTAAAATGGTCTAAAGTAACCAGTTTTTAAAAGACAGAGAAGTCATAGTCACTGGCAATGAAGGGTGGAGGGACTCATTGGTCTTTCTCACCTATGAAATATGCTGGTTTTCTGAGATATGAACAAGTGCCATGATTAAGGTGTGAATAATGTAAATTAATCTATACCAATAGGTCTCTGGTTTTTGAAAAATCACTGGGATGTCATTGGAAACCCGCACTCATGCACTGCACCAGTCATATATTCATTTACAGGTTTGGGGTCTATGGTTAGATATATTAAATTCCGGTTTACAGTTTAAAAAAATGCCATCCTGCTGCTAACTGAAATCATTCTCATTTCTGCTCCACCTTCATTATACACACAAAATGCCCTTTGCATGACTGCAAGATCAAATCCCTCATCCCAGATTGTAATTACAGAGTAGTCAGGGAGTAGGTGCCATCTTCCCTTTGCAGGGTCATACAACTCATTAGTCAATCATATTATTAAGACATTTTCAGTTTTAATAAATGAAGGTGATGTTCATCTCATGGCTGAGAATGGATATTTTTATGGAAATAAATATTTGATGCATATCTTCACAGCATCTCTTTAAGAAAACCATTATCACTTCAAAATAGTTCCTCCTAGCAAAAAGACCAATTATGTAATTTTTGTCCAAGCCAAGTAATGATGACATGCTAGGTTGTGTTTATGTTTTTGCCATGTTTCAGACCCAAAAAATCAGCCATGGAATAAGGTCATGAAACTTCAACATAGCTGCAGACCAGAGAGAGACTCAGTGCTTCAGCCACCTGCAGTAGTGCATATGCCTCTCACAAGCTCCATTCAGGTTGACACACAAATTAAAACCAGGTTTTGAACCTGCATTTAGACCTACCACAAGTAGGTCCACTGAACAACGGGCTAACAGAATCCAATTCTTTGCTTAGATGCTTGAAATCATCCACTTACTGGGTGCAATTACCACTGATCCATCATGCTAGCTTCTTAACATTTAATATCTTACTCCTTAAGATATGAAAATAAGTTATTTTAACCTCCTAAAGTAGATTTGAAGTCTCCTAAAAATTCTCAGGACCAGTCTCATTTAAAAGTGAGTAGGATTACGTTCAGAAGTTACTCAGATGCTTTTAGAATTTCCTACTTGATATTTAAAATACATAGCCCTGAAGTAATTTTCCATTCAGTACTCCTTGAAATCAAGCTTAAAAAATGGACTTTGGAGCCAACACACATCTTTGTATCTGCATTTTCTGTTGGCTGGTTTTCCTGCTGTAACACAATGCTGCGGTGCTTCATTCACAATCATATCCAAAATATTAACACAAGACCCAACTGCTATTCTGATCTGGGGCTACTGAGTGCTTTGAAAAGAGTCTGTGTTGTAATGGGCACACATCAATCACATCAAGATCAACTGTGCTTGAGAATATTATCTTTGGTAAATAAAATGGTTTAAAAACGTGCCTATTTGCAACAGATTTTGCAAAATATTTTTCTTTGGAAGCATTAAACTGCCAAAACTAACCTTCTTTACCACATCCTGCAGAGATTAAGACTGATGGCAAAATGAACTCCATAGATGTCTTTGGAAATAATGTCTCCTAATACTCTAGCTGACTATCATTTGTTAACTTAGAAGCATAATGTTTGGAATGCATATTTCATATTTAGTGCCTGCAGTGCACAGGAAATGCAGATTTTACAGTTTTTTATTAGTGCAAACATTTAGAAACCAAACAGAAGACTGATTTATTATTACTGTTATTACTACTAAATATTTGTATTATGGAAGTACACAAAATTCCCAGTTGGGATAGCGACCCTGTAACATTTACTTTTAAATAATGCATATGTTGGTAGATTTCAATTTACGGTAATTGCATCTCACGAAATAAGGAAATGAAATGCTGATTCTGCAGTTGCATATGCAAAACTGTAGGGTGGACCTTCCTCCCCTGGCATTGCATTCACAGCCATGCAGCTCCCTGAGAGTGAGCTGAAGTGCAAAGATTAAACTATTGTCAGGATGGAGGATCATCTTTGTGAAATGCAATTATCACAAATGGAATTTTTAAATTATTTTAATATTTGATTACACTTGACACTGTGGTACTCAGGGACTCTTACTCATTGGAAAAAATAATAGTAGGCTTTTCTTTTGTCACATGCACCACTCTGCAATACTCCCAAAGCACATCCTTTAATGGAATTGCTCCTGATTTGCACTAGCAGGAGCAGGAACGTAGGCCTACAAGTTTCTGAGGGTATTTGACTCAATTAGTAGGTAGTCTCAGGGACATATCCATTGGCCACACCAACTTTCACCAGCTCAGTACAAGGCTGGTAAAACCCTTAAGCATGGTGTTACTACCTCGTTTCCCTTCCTGCTCCTAAGCAAATCCCTGCCCCACCAAAAGGCACTGACACTTAAGTCCTATCGTTTCCAGTGAAAATGAAAAGACTTAGCGCTATGGAAAATTCCCCTAGCAAGCTTTGGGGGGGAAAAAAAAAAATCTCTAATTACCAAACACAGGAGCATTGTCAGAATTTAATTACGAGCTCTCCCGAGCCCTTCTGTGGGCTCCGCTGGCCGCAGACATTGGCGCAGGAGGCTCAGCCCGGTGCATTCGCCACCGTGCCGCGCCGGCTGGCAGGTGCTGGGGAGGGAACATTTGCTTTTGCAAAACCCGTCCACCAGCAGCTGGAGCTGGGGCTGCTCACACCCTGTTGTTGCAGACAGCGAGGAAACCATCCAGTGTCCCAAATAAATTAAGGAATTATTCTCCTCCTCCCAACAGACTCAATGTTTGAGCCAGGAGCTGTAATCGCGCTCTTGCTGCCTCTGAGTCACTGTCAGACGGAGCCCAGCACAGAACAGTCTGCAGAGTCAGCAGAGGCGGTACGCTGCATTGTGTCTGTAATTCAGTCAAACCAGTTTAAAAATAAACTCATCTTCCCTTGGCCCCTCCATAGGCCCCTCTCTGCACACACGAACGCTGCAGTTTCCCGCCATACATGCCGCTTTTTGGAAGCGGGCGCCTGACTCGCATGAAAGAGCTTTTGCCCCTTGGGTTAAACCTTGTTGTTCAAGCCCCTAAGCAGGCAGATGAACCAAAGCTGAGGTTTTCAGAGAAGCCTGAAGGAGTCAAGCATTCAAAACCCATTAATATTCAATGGGAGTGGAGCACTTGCGCTCTCAAGGTGCCTTTGAAAATCCCAGCCTCTGTCTCAGGGTTAAATCAAGGAGATGAGGACAGGAGCTTTCACCTCGTTGCTGTGTTTTCTAAGGACAAAGGAGGGTCCATAACTGCAAAGGCAGGTATTGGGAGACCCTTCTGCTCATCACCACAACTGTAGAAAACTTTTGCGCTCCCCAAAGCTCCCCCTGCCATTTTTCCCCCATATGCCGGAATCATTGCACAGGAGTGGACAAATGGTCATTGTCACAAGGTAGTGATAGTGTGGAAAGCATAAATACCTTCTTCATTTCGTATCTCGCTGCACAGAAATGGGAGTTTTTCATAATGAACCATTTTACATCTGTCTCTGACAAAAAAAAAATACTGCCAAAACATATTAATTCCCTTCTCCCCCTGATTCAAATTAATTGCCAGATAAGTTCTGGGAGGTATTAAAGGTCTGTAAGTAAATTTTGAATATTTTATAACCTATTTTAATATTCAAAATTCAAACCATGGTGATTACACACATCAGGCTGCATAGCTTGTTTCTGCTGCCTGGCTGTAGTGAAATGCTATGAATAGTTTTCTGGTAACAAAATGTATGTATTCAATGTTTTTATGGGTATTTACTGATATTTGCTTAATATCAGTATTTTATGTGAATGTTTCTGCCACAAGGTTGGGCTGTACATTTGATCAAAAAAAAAAAAAACCAAATCAAAACACCCCAACAAAGCAAGTATCATGATTAAAACTGTGGGGAGCATCTTGGGGGAACTCACTTAAATTTGTGTTAATTTTAACCCACTTAAAATTATTGTTAATCCATGTCTTTTCCTTCACTCTTCTATTATTCCAGTGGAAAGAAAATGGATTTTTTTTTTAGCAATAAGAAGAAAAAGAGGTTATTCTCACTAAAGCTAGCAAAATATTTCAAAGCTTGATTTTTCAGAATAATCATGTCTAATTTTTCTAACAGAAAGAACTAAACTGCAAAAATTATTTGCATTTAATCATTTTACTCTATCAATATTCTCCAAAATAAGTGATTTTTCAAATGTGTTTAACATCAATCCAAAAAAACCCAAAAAAGTAATGTTTCATCAAATCATGCAGACATATGTTTGTATTGTTTGCCTAGCTTCAGTAGCACGAAGTAACGTTTTTGAAAAGACAGATTAGCATTTACACACAGGTTGTGTATCCTAATAATCTCCAATGTCCACGTAAACCAGCATGAGATTCTGGGACCAACTAAGAGCAAATCTGATCCTACACCTAATTCCCACTTTCCAAGTTGTAAATAGCAATAACCCTTGAAAGTTTTTAGAAGAGATCATCCTGAAAAAAGTGAAGATATACAACTCTTCACTTCATGCTCTAATAGGAACATTCCTAGAATAGGATGTCTTAAATTAATTATTCTACCCCAGGATAACAACAGCACTGTGAACTGCTAGTCCTCAAGGCTCTTGTTTTCATTGTAAATGCAAAGTAAAAGTTGCAGACATTTTCCCCAGAAGTAATTAACAGCCACTGAATAGAAGTTGCAGACGCTCAATGCTTGGTCATGTTTTTGTGCCTGCTGCAGCTAACGAGCATGATTGGGAGAAGAGGTCCTAATATCCAGGTCCCCAGACCTACTGCCCCTTATTCACATTCAAATTACTAGAAGTTATATGCTGAAATATCACTGTTGATCTGACCCCAAGGCGATTGCCTTTCCAACTGATCCCAGGGCAGTTATTGCAGCCAGTCAAGAAGTATCTATAAATTTTCGGTGCGTGCCACTTTCCAGTAAATCTCTCCATGCTGTGTGATGAACACCAGCACTGCAGTGTTGATGTTTACAAATACAGATTCATCTTGGGTCATGCTGCAATAGTCCTACGAGTTGGTGCTTTGGGGGATGGAGGAGAAAAAGGAACCTTGCCAGAATAAGAGCTAGCCTTATCAGGAGCCCTGCAGGAATTCATCCTCTGTAACCCACGGAGCACAAGATATCAAAGACAAGAAAGACAGGCCAGTATTAGGATGGCAAATGAGAATCCAGCTTCAGGAATGCTACAGGATATGAGACAGCACCATGGCCAACCACCATAATTTGGCCCACCAGAATCAATAGGACTTGAGGTGTTGAGGATCTAGGCCACAGGAAATGTCTGCACTGTACACTTCAAATTAACAGATATATAAGAGCTAGTTTATCAGAAGCTACCTTGCTACACTAGCATAGGGTCTGGGACTATTTTTCCAGTTGTGAACCCCAGCATTTAGTGCTAATGCAGGTATCTCTGCTGCACTACCCTACAGCCATCTCTAGTCTCTCTGTGCACTAGGTTCCATCGGTATAAATAGAGATAAATGATAATTTCCTGGGTTTCATGGTGGTTGTGGGAATGGAAATCATTATATACAGTGGGGACTACTTGAATACCTATGCCGAGTCAAAAGCCAGGAGAGCAATGGAGGTAGGACCCCAGACCCAACACCCTCTTTGCACTGGCTCCCAGCATTGCATCAGTCTGTTGATAGGTAACCTGCGCACCCCAAGAGCATTTCAGGGAGATCCAGGAGGGACTGTGCCTACTTGCACAGGGAATTCAAACAGCTTATTACCAAAGCCATTTTCTTTTTTTATTATTACTTTCTTCAAACAAAGCTAATAAATCAAATCACCCAAGATGCACATTATGCAAAGCTTAATTAGATTTGGCACACATCTCGCTAGGAGTAGCACCCATCTGACTTCAGATCAGAGAACTCAGGTTTGATGGGTGGAACCAAATCGCCCACTTTGGAGTTGCTAAATCTACTTTTAAATGCAGTGTGTTTGCATTTTTTCATTCTGGGACCTGGAGGAGGTTAGCTTTGTTTGGCTTTTGGGCAATGGGAGCAATAGAAGGGAATTCAGAAATAGAAGGATACACGTTTATGAAGAACATAAATCTCCTATTCTGCAGGCAGGGAAGAATCACAGAGAGTTGGCAGCAATCATTTCATGGGGCTGCATTTCACAGAGGTACCGCGAGCTTGTGGAACTTCCTCCTTGACTATCTACTCTTCTAAGACATTCTGGAGTATTTTTAACAAACATATATAAAACTTATACAAAAATACTATTTTAACAGCATATTATTTGGCAGAGCAACCTTCATAGCTGCTACCTCTCTTGATTTTATTGTCAATCTCTTGTTTTTCTTAAGCCGACAGCGCCTCAAGAAAAAAGATCTGGTGAAAAATTTCAGCTATGTTTTTTTTTAAATACATTTATAACCTTAACAGAGAAGAAAACATTAAAAGAAAAAGAAGTTTTCCTAACTCTATTCAAGAAAAAGTGGATAAAAAGATTTTTTTAAAGTAAAAATGCTGCCCATCCCCCCCCCCCCCCCCCCCCCTTTATCCCTTTTTGCTGAGAGGGAACAGCGAGGACCAGCAGGGTATAGGAAAAACTTGCACAGAAGAGTAACATCTCTGCAGCATGCTCCTGAACCCCCCCAGCAACCTCCCGGTTCCCTAATCTCCCTTTCATGGAACGGTACGTGTGAGGGAGGCGGGAGGGAGGCAGAAGGGACGGGAAGAGGCTAATCATCTCTGGTGGTTTTAGATATGCACATGTAAGTACAGCGCTCAGAGTTGTATTGGGAGTCCTGTGCTCCAGATAACACAACAAACCACAGCCTGGGCAAAAATGCAAAGAACATGATGTTTTCTGCACTATGGATGGCCTGTGACCAGGCTGTATCTCAGCTGTCCGTGCTCTATTTACAAAGGAAGAAACTGGTGTCAGCCCGTCACTGTTGGGACAGACCGGAAAATGCAACGCTCCCTGTTACACAGCACAGCTGGTTGGACTAAGCGGGATTTGATTTCACAGAGATCCCCCTGCACTGCATGTGCTGGCTGAAACGAACACAGGCTGAAGCCCACCTTCGTACCCTGCCTGCCTGCCGGGTGGCAGCTCCCACAGCCTGTGGTCTGCGTTGCCATACCCTCACCACCACCACGGCTGCATTAGCTTAGTGCAGGAGTGCCAGCACAGGCCACAGGCAGACCTCCGTTGCACTGGTGAGACATCCTCTGAGCTTCACGCTCATCCAGACCCTGGCACAGAATGGACCACAAGGCTTGCGTGCCCAAACACCAACCAACAAAATTGCAGGGCATATTTTCAATAGCAAGTGCCTGCAATGGGCAGCTCACATACAGTCTTCCAATTACAACTTAATTAAGAAAAAATTTAAAGATATTCAGCAAATTATTTAATGCAACCATTATTTCATCAAGAAAATCCTAGGTCACTTCCAGAAAACCAACACACACACACACAAAAAGATAGTTTCAAATTCATTCTTTGGAGTGACACACACATTCAGGATCTGCCTTTAAAAAGGATGCCGGACACCACTGTTGAAGCCTGAGTTTTGTAATCTAAACATCTGACATTTTTCTATCTACTAGATGGGAGCCTCACATTTGCCTTATTCACGAATACAGAAATGGGTGGAAATAATTAAATAAAGGAAGCCCAGTTCATGCTCCACTGCACCATGTATGAGAAGTTGCGGCTGACAATGACATTGAAAACCAGTTGTCAGTCTAATGTAATCAAAGAGACAATTGGCTCTGCTGGCAAGAACTGAATTAGTGTTTTCTGTCTGAATCAGTGTCATCGTCTAGGGAGCAGTGAAGCTTATGCAATGATAACAAAACTCCCCAGAAGCTGCATTTGTTACTGAAATATGGTGGTGCTTTGGTGCTGTGTAACCTCATTCTGTAATACAATATACCTCATGGTCATGCTGCTGTTCTCATGTTTCTTGCAATGATACAATTCAATGACCAGATACTAGATCAAACTAGACAACCATAATATTAAAACTTTAAAATCTCTCTTTGAGAGCTAATGCAGTTTATTCTCAAATGTGTTCTCTGCTCTCTCACACGCTGTACACATTGCAGAGCATGAAATCAGGGCAGAGTCCAGGCCTAGATGCAGCTTCAAATGCCTGTGCTTTGGGGAAGACAAAAGGGTGAATGGTGCTGGGCTTCATTTTCCTAATGAGGACAGTGGGCAAAATTCAAACCAAGGTCAGATATGAATGAATTTCAGTTTTCAAGTAGGGCCCATTGCTGATGCACACGTGTATTTTGCCATGAGAAACTAAGAGTCAGTCTTAAAATAAATGTATGCATTGTTGGTATTGTTGTGACAACACCTAGTACATTCACCTTTTTGTTTCAGTTCATAGCATGAGCTGTTGTTGAGCACTGGAACATGCTGCGTATCGGGTTTTTTTCATTTTTTCGTTTTCACTATGGTGAAAATGAAAATGCCTCTTATCAGCAGAGCCACCCATTGGCCTCTCATAGGAGATATGAATAGTTTGCACAGGACTCCTTTCACATGGTCCAAGAGGGTGGAAGGACGTACAGGTACAGAGCAGAAAGGCCACCTCAGGAAAGGCACTTATTTTCAAAGAAATGCTATTTCAACGCAAGGAACGTCAAGGATTTTTACGTTTACTTATAGTAATTTTGTCATAATAATTGTGTTTATATAACAAACAGCTAGCACTCAGAAATGTCTGATTCCTACTCTATTTAATAACTATCTTTTCTTGTGTTCAGCAATATTGATCAACAGAAAATTCAAGTATTAATCAAAGCAATAAAGGCAGATGGTTCTTATACCATTTCAGTTTTAAACATATTTTGTCTTTTTCATCTACAACGCCTGTTTCTTTAAAGAGGTATTGGTATAATGGGAGGATACTCTCACTGGATTGATAAACATCTGTAATTAGCAAGCTGATGGTCCTTCTCAGGCCAAGGAGACACTAGATGATCTGTCACTTAAAGGCAGGACATTAAAATATATACCCTCTTTTTTATAATTAACATTCCACATTAAATATTCGTTAAGACTTATATAAATTATTTCCTTGTTCAAGGCTCAACTTTCCTGTCCTCGTTCAGACAAAGCTCTCATTGAATCAGAATGTGTTTACCCAATTAAGACAGAATATGACCACACTTTAAATCTTTTTGTAAGCCTCTGGTCTTGCTCAGAGAGAGCAAGGGACAAGTCAAATCCTGAAGCCCTTCATATGTGATTCCCTCTTCATTTCTACTAAAGCCACCTCAGAAAAGGAAAAAAACCATCACAACACCCAAAACAAAACCTAAAACACAAAAAACCACCTCTGCTGAAACAAAACCATTCAAGTACAGTAATTTTGCAAAAACATCAGAAAGGGACTCACGGGAGCAGGAAGCGTTGTTATGTCACATCTGCCAGACTGGTGCTTCGGACCAAGGCCTCCATGGAGTCCCTGCTGAAAGACAGAGCAAGTGAGATGAAGAGAGAAGAGGAATGGTTTATGCCTTACATCTACTGTTCATCAAGCTAAAGCCCCAAACAGGAAACGTTTCACTAAAAAAGTTTTGTAACAACCTGTGTTTTTCACATGTACAGGGTGAATTTTGTAGGTCACTTCAACAACCGTTTTGATTTACTGAAACAAGATGAAGAAGAAAAAAGCCCAGTAAGGGCAAGGCAGATGACCGCATCCCATTGGCACACACCTTCTAGTCCAGCTCTGCCCTCTGAGAGCATATACACTCTCCAGTAGTGCTTATTTATATGTCACATTGCAGTGATGAATGTTACTGTTGCTCTCAAAAACATATGCTCAGAAGTTTATTATGGCACTAAATATGGGCTGGGTAAGAATCTGGATTGTTTAAGTGTCAAACAGCGACAACATGTGTACAATACAACACAGACATCAAGGGAGAACCAGCTCAGCTAATATGTGGTATCCATATAAGCCTTTAAGAACAAAGACCACCCATAAAGCAAAACCAAAACTGCCACAAGAATAGGTGGTACTGCTTCCGTCATTGCATACTGTGTGCCAATTGGTTTCCTAATTAGATTTGCAAACTAATAAAAGGCATAAAACACAATAAAAGAACAATATGTTATAACTTCTCCTATGACAGACATTACTGTAAATTCAGCAGATTTCTGATCATGGTAGGTACCCAGTGCATGTTTGTTTTTCTTATAGCTGGGTTTGTTTTCTTTATATTTTGCATGGTTTGTACCTTTTTTTCATGAGAATGAATACTTCCTTAACAAGGATGGTCCTGAGTGTGACAGTTTGCAAGTATTCAGTAAATAACAATCAGCATAAATAACTCTCATACTTCTCAGCGTCTTCCTTCAAATAACAGTGTTTTGTTCTATTTCATATTGCATTTTGTGAAAACACATGGTAAATTGGCTAGTACAAACCAGAACCGTTAAAAAAATTAATTAAACCCCAAGGAAAACATGATAAACTACACCTCCTTAAACATTTAAGTTAGAAGCTAGGCATCTTGGATACGGCAGCACCACATGAGAACTGATAAAGCTCTATTCTCAACACTATGGGACTGAAGGGTTCAACCAGAACTGGAGCATTGCTTGACAACACTTCAGAAGGATTGAACAGAAAAGCAGTGAAAACAGAGAGTGACAAAAAAACTAGGATAGGAGGTAAGAATAGATGGAGGAGTGAAAACAATAGGAAAAAAAGAAAAGATTTATCGGAAATTTAGGCTGAAATCTAATGCATCTTCATGATGTGCACATATCAGTGAGTCATAGAAGAATTTCTTCCCTTAATATATCAAACCCTTAACATATAACTTTCCTTTCTCAGCGACAGTTACTAACAGAATGACCAACGGAAAAAATTAGCATAATAAGAGAAAACTGCAGTGCCATACTGACAACTCTTGCTCATGTGAATTAATATTTAAACCTGAAAAAAACACTGTCCAGACTCTGTGGTCTGCAGTGCAGGGGTCTCAGAATGCAAGAACAATTCTGAGAGGTCTTTAGACTCTCAGACTACGTAGTGAAAGTCCCAAAAGATGCCACCATACCTTAATATGCCATCTCCAGTACAAATTGGGGAAAGCTATTCTAAGAACGTGAGCAGTACCACCTACACCACAAATTCAACAGCAATGGTCCCAATCCCCACAAGCTTACACCAACTACAAGCTTCATGGCAGACAGGACCCTGCTAATAAGCCAACAGCTGGAACCTCTACTTTGATTATAATTGCAAAGGATTTCATTGCTGGTACCAATTCATATTCAGATGGTCCCTTTGTCCAACACAGCCTTATTTCCCTTACTTTTGGAGCATGGTATAAAGTCTTTTCCCCAGGCTTTCTCAGAGGAGGTGGGTTGAGTGAGGTGTGGGTGCTGGAAAGAAAGATATATTGGCTCAAAGTTAAATAGCTTTTTGTATGCACAACCTGAGGCATAAACAAGTCAGGATTTGCATACTGGACCTTTGCATATACAATCTGTGTGCTTTGGAAAAATCGTTCATTAGTCCTTCTGTTTCATGGGTGTGAAAACACTGGATCAGCTTCTTTATATTTTAAACAGCATAGAAATGCGTGTGAAATAAGGAAATCCACAAACATCTTTCTACAGCACATGGACTATCTGAACAGGCGGTTCTGGCCCTGACCAAGGAATGGAGAGATGAAATGATATGGCCTGTATCATGGAGAAAACCAGTCTGGATGATCAAAATGCTCCATACAACCCATGGATGTCTGGTGTAGACCCCAGACAGGCAATAGCTCATACCTTCAGTGACACTGAAGCTAGAGCGAAGATTTAAGCAAAGAGCAATAATGGTATAGAGATAACGTCACATGGGTCTTGATGTGCTGTTTACATTTTTGTTCTTTTCCATTGTTTGGAAAGAGTTCTTCAAAGGGGAGGACCCCAGCTAGCAGGCCTCTTGGAAAAAAAACATTTTCAGAAGCGACTTGAAAGAAAAGAGGGTGGGGGAAATCTGATTTAATAAATGATATATAGGACTATAATTATATGGTTTTAAACACAGTTCCAGTTCACTTGTCTCAGCAAGAAATGCTGGTGTGTGAAAGAAATCATTTATATTGCTTACTACAGTTTTTCAATCTTGGCAAGCACTTTTTCCATTCTAAGATGTGGGAACACCCACATCAGTAATTATATACGTTAGCAAAAATACAAGATAACTTGTATTCTGAATAGGGGGGTTTCCCCCATTTCTCAGTGAACTCTTAGAGCAGTAAAGGGGAAGACTTATATTCTACAAGCTTCATAACTGTAAAAAAAAAAATTACTGAAAATCCAAGGTTGTCTCTATGTATTGAAAATAGATCCATTATCCAAAATTTCTATCACACATTACACCTCTGTGACAGAGCTAACAATTTAGCATTTTTAGTTCTGGATACCTTATTCAGTGTGAAGAGGATTAATAGTCCACATAGTTGGTGCAAATCGGCAGAGCCGGTGGTGAGATTTTACACATTTGTAAGTGCAGGTTAATTGGTAGGGCACGTTCATGTATGCATACCAGTAAAACCCAGTGTTAAAATATGAAAGCCGGTCTTTCTGAGCCTGAACCACTTGCTGAGATTTTCATAGGGGCGGGAGTTACAGTGGAGAGCTAGAGGAAGACGGAGCTGCGGACTCCCACGGCTCCCACTGGTGCCCGTGGGATGAGGCTGTTCACGTGCTCCGGCCGCAACCTGAACCACTTGTGAACTGCACGAGTCTCCCGAACCACAGCTTGGCTATCCTCAAAATACATCATTAAGAAATAAGCTAGAAAGCTCATCCAATTGGAACCAGGTAATGTCCACTGAAAATGCCCTCAAAAAGTCCCAGGTTATCCAAACAAAATTTAGGTCCATTAATTTTCTCTTCTCATTCTCACAGTGGCTAAAGGAGTCTCGGAATACACAGGCTTTAATTTTGCAGGTATGTATGTCTAAGCTACATGGCAGAGAAATCTTATTGTATGTAAGGGAACTATGCACTTCCATAATTCTACCACAGGTGTTAATATTTGCAGGACAGGCCTGTGGGATAGTCAGAATTTTTTACCTGACCTTATACATGACAGACTATACATTTTCTTTCTATGCGCAGATTTATCCCGAATATGTGTCTAGATATAAAGATACGATCATTCCTGGGTTTGTTTTTTTTTTCTTCTTTTGTGGTTGCACAGCTTTCAAATCTCAATAAAGATTTAATTACATAATGTTTTAAAAGAGAATTGGGTTAGTTTTCTTTATGGTTTCTTAAATATTCTTTTTATTAAAGCAGATGCAGATCATCAAGAAGAGCAATGATAAATAATAGTCCACAGGCAAAATTATAATGTCTTTTGTATATTTTGGCCTTAAAGAGCCACTAGACCTGGAGACATCACACTAATTTTGCACTACAAGAATGGGAAAATCATGTTTTTGTGATCCTGGATATCCCCAACTTGCTACTTACGACTAAGTGACCAAAGCTAACTTGCATTCTATTTAAAAATGATATATATTTTTTTCAGACAGAAAAAAAAAAATTATATTCTGGGGTTTCTTTTATGTCAGTGTAAGTAGACATGTGCTAGGACCCACATTTTGAAATCCCAGCTTTCCAGAGCTCACTTCAAAGCTACAGGAGAGATTCCCACCACCTCCTGGAAGCTCTCAGCTGGATGAGCGCTAAAGACAAAACTGACAGGAAGAGACACTGTCCAAACTGAGTGACACATGAGAAGGATGGAAGTAAAGAAAAGGATCTATAGGCCTAAAAAAATATTAAAAATGAGGAACACCATGAGTTTCCATGGGCTTTATACCAAGTTGTAGGCTTTTAAAATTTCCAAAAAAATCAAGCGATGCAAATCCTCAATTTTAGTATTCTAAAATGAAAAGAAAAAAAAAAACAACCTTGCATATTTATTTGATTTTAAAATGTTCATCTCCTCACTCCCAATCATCCATGTCATCCATATCTAACATTGGTGTAAGGCGTCTTGCAAGCTTTCTTTAGGTCATCATCTTTAACTGGAGCTGAATTATTATGTCAGATGGTTGAGAGCATTGCATGTTTCACAATAGTTTTGCATTTGTTTAAACAGTATTGGGCACAACAAGCACAGCAAAAACAGCTTTCTGGTTTGCATGTCGACTTTTTTATTATCTTAAACGACATAGCTAGATAGATAATTTAAAAATCAGATTATTATTATAATGCAATATTCTTAAGTAGCTCTTAAAAAAAACAACAAAAACCCACCCAAACCAAAACACACTCCCCCCTCGCTGCCCCCCCAAGAAAACCCAGATGCACACAGAAAAAGCTGTCAAGCTCAGTCTTGTCCAAAGGAGATCTGCCAATGTTCTGACAATGTTTGCACTTGCTTGTCAAAATGGTCACTTCAGCTGAGCGTCATTTACACTTTGGCTTACAAATTAGTTATGTAAATTACCTATAAATTTAACATGAAAAAATCCACCTACCTTTAAAGTTATATATAAAAATATACACACTTTCTATATATATATTAGAAAATGTGGCATCGTAGGACCAACATTTTCCGGCTGAAGCAAAATGTTGCAGATGGACTATACAGAAGAGGCTGGAGGCTGGAGCATATGGCTCCCGGCCAGTGCACCTGGGTTTCACTCCCTCCTCTGCCACCAGTTCACTGTCGGAGCTTGAAGAAAGTCACCTTTTTTGTACCTCACTTTCTTGAGCTGCAAAGTGGACAGGACTGGCTGAATTAGGCCTTGTTTTATCTAGCAAATGTAGAGATTTTCTTCTATTTCATAAGCTGTTTTAGCAAATGGCCTGCTCTCTGAAATTGCTTAGAAAGCCATTTCAGCAAGAAGTAAAATCTGTAGGATTTTTACCAACTGGTCTATTGATCCATGTAGCCCATTTCTGGTAGCAGTGTTGGTTACGTAACACACTGCATGATGCTGTTCATGGACAGGGGCTAGATGAATGCCTTTGCTGTTTATGTGAATAACTTTAATTGTTCAGCAGATTTTAAAGATAACTAACCATATTGTTATTACAAAAAAAAAAAAAAAAGAGTACTGAGAGCTCCATCATGGGTTTCTTTCCTTCATTTATAGAAAGAGTTCAGTTGAGTATATACGCAAAGACAAGTAGGACCAGTTACAATAGAAAGAGAAGAAAATCTTCGACAGGGGAGAGGATCCTGCACATGGGATTACTCTGTTTGAAATTGAGACATGCATCACAACAGTGAGAGCTTGTGCAGGAGGGAATTTTAAAGCTTCCTGAGCTCCCACAGTGCATCTGTATACGGAATAAATAAATCTTATTATTAGGGTGTTGCAAGAACAGAGATTAGGGGAGACAGGCTCTAATCTAATAATATCCTGAATCCTTCAGAAGAGCATCTCTTAAAATTGGGATAGATAATGATATTCTACACTTAGGATGTGAAACCCCTATTAGTGGCTTTGTTCTCCTCACCTCTTCCTTTCCTCTCCAACATCTTGGATACCAAGACAAAAATAGCAATGATTGTTCTGACATGTCAAGGAAACACCCTCTTGAACATTTACTCTAAATTACTTTAACTTACTCTTTTTATCCTCTGATGATTTTTCTAATCAAAACTTGCTTGGTTAACATCTGTTAATAAAAGAGTTTTGAAATTGAAAGGAGTTAATGAAAATGGTCAGTGGCTGACCCCTCATGAAATGCATGCACAAAAGCTTTGCTATATTTAGTCATCACTATAACTGAACCTAGGGTTATTACCTACCTCACAGGACATGCTGACATACCACTAATTACTAATGGGGCAGGAGATCCCAGAATTAATGTGAATGGGTAATGCCCGGAGCATTAATATTGTGTTTCACAGCATCCCTGAGTATCACAATCCTCTTCAGAGCGTCAACCTATTCATCTCTGGTTAAGAATTTCCTAAAGTATCACGACCATGAAGGGACGGTGAGACACCAGATGTGTGAACTTGCTTCCTCAGTCAAATGGACACTGTTACTAGTTGGAGTCGGAAAAACTCAAAGGAGCTGCAGCATCAGCTTTTTGTCCCTTCAGTGAAGGCTTTGTGGAAATCTTCCCACAACAATTAAACATAACACAAATGGAAAGATACTATTATAGCAGCAGATACTACTGTTGTTATGACTCTGAATATCAAAACTCTCAATCCATTTCAACCACCAGTTACATATACGTGGCAGAAAAATATTACCAGCTTTTTAATTCTATTAAGGATTCATTGTATTTCTCAATTTCCACCCAAGCATCACAAAGAGCTAGACAAAGGTTTATGCACCCGACTTTACAAAACACCACTTACATATTATTCCTAACCCACAAATGAAAAAATGAAAGACTGGGGGAATATAGTGATTTACCCAGAAGCGTTTCAAACGGCAAGACCTTTCTCTACAGGCGTCAATAGGTGGACTTAGCAGCTGATCAGCCCATGAAGGACAGGAGTAGGAAAGTTAAGTCGAGCCACAGCTCGTGTCTCAGGATGCTGATGTATATACCAAAGAGTCGAAAAGATCAACCTCCATTTCACATTTGTATGATAAGTCCTATGCCCTAAAAATTCTACCTATGCATAAATCTAACACAGTAAACAGAACAGAAAACTGAGCCAAAAAGGGTATCTCCTAGAAACACCTAGCACATTGTTAGCCCATGTAAGCGTGCTGCTTGAAGGAAGGCAAAACTTCCGGAGGGTCAAATAACTGGTGCGTGGGTTGCAGCTAGTCTCTTGAGTCACAACTTAATTACATGATAAGAGACCAACACTGTACATGTGCAAGGTGAATTTAGCCTGATAGTGTCCTGTTTTCCAATACGCAGCCCTACAGAAAAAGAAATAAATCCCTGAAGAATTTGCAGAGAGCTGGAAACAGAGTGAGACAGCTCAAGTGATCCACACTTACACTTATTATTAGAACTGAGAGAAAGCTGTAAATAAGTCTGTGAATATTCTGTTTCACTGCATTCAAGTTGCTTTCCAACCTGATTCTTCAACTGAGTTCCTACACATCAATCTCTGCAAATACCAGAGCAAAAACCTGCGTGTCACTTAAGATTTTGGTATGTTGCTTGATCAGGACATGGGAAGGGAACAGGTTTTGAGATTGTTGCACTGAGGTGAATTTTGCCTAGGAATAATGTATTTTGAAAGTGTTCTAAAGCGTGAAAATAAGTGAATTTTAAATTCATATACATTTTTAATATTTGCACCAACCCCTCCCCCAACCCATTTTTCCAATCAGGAAAAAGAAGTATATCATGTGACTTGGATACACATTACAAAGAGCTTAAATTTTAAACGTTGGAAACCCACAGTGAACTGCTGGCAACCGATCTACTGACAAAGAATGAATCAGGAAGTCAGTTCAAATAACGAATACATTGAGAACATCATAATAAAGTCAATTATGATTCATACACAGAAAACAGACACCATTCATTCTCTATCATCCGGTGAATAAATCACTGAATTCCTCCTTATCTGAATATGTTTCTCCAACAAAGCTGGATCTTATAATAGCTTTCTAATTTAGCATTTTCTGACAGTAAGGAAGAGGGAGAACCTATGTGAAACATGCGAAGAGTCAGTCTTTCTAAGGCCCAGATTTAGCAATGCTTCGTGGCCATCCTACAGATGGAAATCAACCCACAATATAATCTAGGTTACAGATGCATCCCACCAAGCAGCCCAGCAATCTATGCAGGACACCCCTACAACAAATAGAGGAGTCAGACCTTTGTCAAATATATATTTTCACCTGAGGTGAAATCCTGGCCACAGAGAAGTTTTGCATTTGGCTTCAACAGACCCAGATTCTAGTTTGTCTTGTTGGCAATCAAGGGACAGGAGGTAAAAGCACGTTTTCCCTGTAGGTGCTCCTTTGTATTCTTCAACCACTTTCATCCACTCCCGTGTGCTTCAAAATCTTTAGCCAGACAGCTAGTTTGCATATGTTTTTGAGATACTAATTAAACACGTACAAACAAAGAAAAACCTTGAAGCAAAAGAGAAAACACAAAGAAATTAAGGAACAAGTCTTCAGAAGTCCCAGGTAAGCCAGTCAATTGGGTTTTCCCCGCAGATTCCCCTACTGCCTTGACTTCCCCAATCCACACACTCCACTAATTCCAACAGTGAATCTATATATTCACAATCAAGTGAAATAACTTATAGACATTAACCGCAAAGCTACATGAGCATAACTGCACACAAGCACATGCTTGTTTTAAAGACGGAATCTGATCCACCTTGAGAAATGTGTACAACACACTCCGTTAATCTTCTGGTTGCTTGAATTATTTTGTCCACAACAATGCAGTAATTACCGGGGGGGAGGGGAGAAGGGGGGGAGAGGGGAAAAAAAAAAAAAAAAAAGAAAAAACCAAAAACCCCAAATCCAACATTTGAAGTATTGCACCAGTAAAATAAACCTGGAAATTCTATATGACTTCTAGCAGAGAGATGACAGTAAGGGAAAAGGGAAAAGTCTGGAAAAACAAGATGCTTTCAGTCAAAATTTGAAATCACAGCAGTGAAACTGGAATTTTAGATGACCAGTTCAGGAGTATTCCTTCTCTAGCTCCATATTTCAGTGTGATAAACTGATATCATGCTTGCTCTGATATCATCTTTCTCCACCAAGGAGGCTGCCTAGCCAGAAAATCTCAAACTGCACCCTCCAAATAATAATACAACTAAGAAAATTTTTTTCACTTTGCCACAAAAGTGCAAGGTTTCCTCAGGTCTACCCAGGGAATAGATTATTCGGGGTTCAAATAATACCTGACAAGTAATAATGGCTTATCTCGTTAATTTTGCTCTTGGGAAAACGGCAAGAGGTGATCAACTTCTGCTCTCGTTCTGTGTGTTTGTTTCCTATCAAAGATTTTTTTATTTCACAATGAAATGCAGATAAGAAGTTCACCTCAACAAGATAAAGAGTGAGATGGGTGCAATTAACTCTATGGGGTAATTTGTTTTCTACAAGACCCATGACTTCAATAACATAACATCTAAAATGCTTGAGGTATCAAAAAACTGGAAACAAAACCAATAAGAATAAGATGAAATGTCAGCAGATGGATTAACATCATCGAGAATGTGCCAGATTCTTAAGGCTATATTAAGCAACAATTTTTTTCCAAAGCAAATTCTATGGTAATTTTAATAACTTTACCATGGAACTTGATTTCCTTTTTAACATTAATTTCCTATTTTCCTGCTGTTCTTCATTACTGCTCCTGCAGGGAAGGGGGCTGTTCCCAAACTGCCGCAAGTGCTCCAGTGTCTCGTCTGGGCTATGGACTCCTCACCTCAAAGGCTTAGGTGCAAAGTTCTCTGTTGTTGTTACAAATGCTCATAATGCCACATGATCGTCATTCCAACATGATGTCCTCTTGAATTTTTTTTTATTAAATTTGCACATTTTTTCCCCAAAAAGTGTGGTTCCCTTCTAGCTGATTTGCTGTGCTTGTCAGCCATCACCTATGTGCTATTAGCTGTCCAAGGGTCTGAATACAACACACCCTCAGGGGATGACTATATATAAAATATGTGAGACTCAATAGACAGCTGATTTAATATGACCTTATCAGCTTATGGCACAGTGTCTCCTACCATTTTTCTCTTGCAAAATTGAGGTGCTTTTGGCAGAAGGCAATAGATACACACCGTATCATATTTAGCTGCATTCCCAGAAATTTAACAAGACTGATGCAGCCTTTCCTGTCATTTTTCCTCTTAAAACGGGTTTTTCAAGAACATTGAAAAAAATAGCAAGTCACTGTCTAAATGCCTAGCCTTACTGTCAAGAAAACAAAGGCTCTATGGGGCAGTTTGTTTGTTTACTTAGGGACTCTTTCATTTGTTTGGGGGGGGTTATTTTCCTATGACCCTGATAAGAGCAACACAAGTCAGTAGAAAGAACAAAAATTCCTACGCATGGGAGGACTCAGCCAATTGAACTGATGATAGAAACTGCAGTCATATATAGTATAAATGAACAAGGGAAACAACCTGCAAAGCTTATTATATAGGATATCTGGCCTGTTGCTGTCACTTTGCAAACACAGTATTTCTAGACATAGCAGCAGAGTAGATGCATGACCTGTTAGCTTTCCTGTCTCTGCTTTATCTCTTCCAAGGCAAAAGAAAGTTGGAAAATGGAGCCCTGACACAGCTGTCCTGCTTGTTTCTGGCACCAGCCCCGCCATCCGTGGCCTACAGTCTTTCTACCCCCTGCGCTTTCGCAGTGTGGACGTAGTCATAACAACTCCATTTGCAATAAGCACAAAACACATTGGTAAGTGAATCTAAACGTGTGCCATTGCTCCCTGTGGCCTTCTTCACCACTGTGGTCTGGATTTTCAATTAATTCCTATTAAAACAATCAGCTCCCTTTGGAAATCGCTTTTGATTCTGTGTAAGTTTGTTCTAATTAGCACCTAATAACGAAAGTATATCAGCAGCACCTATTCTACCAACATTTTTAACAAGCTGTCAGAGAAGCAACAGTGTGAATAACAGCTGAGTTTAATATGCTACTTTGCCTTTTTTTTTTTTTTTTTTTTTTTTTTTTTTGCATTGAGTTGCTGTTAATATTTCTGGGTGACCAAAACAACCAATTTTGAGGTCAACTCAAAAATTTTTGTATAACAAATTCTTGTAGTTCCTTGACACAAAGAATTCAATCTCAACAAAAAATAAGTCCATGAAGAAATCTCCTCAAATGACTCAGGGATGTGTCATCTGACACATTTATTGCTCAGGGTCTCTGCCAAAGCCCTTCAATATATAATTATCTCAGCTGTGCAACAACCCTTATTTCTATGCATTTAAATTCTTCAGATTTCTCCAGGAGAATTTTAATGGAAATCTTTTCCAACATCAAAATAATGGTATGTTATTGGATGTCTGAAGTGTTTTTCCTTTATCAGAGATCTTATCTACAGATGATAAAAATGGCAGCTTACTCTCAGCACTGATGAAAAGTGCCTGCCTGAGAATTTTGGGGATGTATGATCTCATGCCGCCATATTCCTGCAAGACCTGAAAGCTCCTGTAGACTCCAACAGGATCAGAGAGCACTTGAAGGGGTGGAAAGAGGCATTTGCAATTAATCTTTCCATTTAACTAAAGAAGAGATGTAGTATGGAAATGGGGGGGGGGGGGGAATCATCAACTGCTTCTCGATATGAATGACATTGATTCTCATTCAGGAAGTCCCTGATCCTCAAATCATTGGAGACTGGGGAAGTATCACTAAGTGTTTGCCCCATTTATATAATCCTCCCTGCACATCCATTTGCCCACACTGAATGAGAACAGTGAGTCATTCTTCAGCTCAGAAAGGTGCCTCACCCTACTTCCACACAACGGTGCTCTCTTTTTCCATGAAAAGCAACAGAATGTGTCCAACCTTGTTTGAACATCTTCAGACGACTAGGTAAGCACACTGCAGATGTTTCCTTAGACTGGGCCAAATCTTCAGATGTAAAGAACAGGAGTAATTCCCTTGAAGTCATAGGAGTTCTTCCAACTTCTGCCACCTGAGAATGCTGCCTACTGTTCAAACCCAATTCACCTACCCACTGCAAACATTTACATAGAAAACAGGTTTAGGGAAGGAGAGATTGACAACATCGTTCCTGATATTCTATTTGTGGGCTGGACAGCAATTTATCTTGTCTCTGATCAAACCTACCAGCTATGAACAAAGTTTCACAACTGAGGAGGCTTTCTGTTGCAACTTGCAACAAAAAAACGTGGCATCATGCATTATGGTTTAAGTGTTCAATGCATACAGATCTGTTCTCGTAGGTTAACAGAACTTTTATTATAGGATTTTTGTTGTTGTTGTTGAAGAGATGTAGCTCTAGTCTTTGAAGTTTAAGACTAGTTGTAAATTCCTTGAAGTCAGCCCTATTTCCTTTTATATTAGCATGTTAACAAGCTTTGGAAGACTGACAGACCTTACAGGAAGACACAGCTGGGTGCTCCTCTAGTCTGGGCTTAATGAAAACCAGAACATGAAGGCTGAACTCTGTGGCTTGTCTGCTGTTTACAGACTCGGCAGGAAGAATCCACTGCCCCAGTGATGAAGGCATAATGTCCTCATCAAATACTGATACTTTCTGTACTACCAAGGAAAACAGTTGGGATTAATTAAGAAAGGAAATGCCACAATATTTTAAATTACTTCTGTAGTTTAAACCTTTGTACCAGATGAAGTCCAACAATAAATAAAAAAAAAAACAACCCACCCTGTGAAATACTGTGAAAGATGGGATTTTGCAAACAGGGACTGATTAAAGGGTGAGGGCCTAACCGTGAATGTGATCCAGATTCAGACCGAGAGAGAGATTACCTTTCAACTCCTCCAGCGTGGAGAGCTCCATGTTACTGTGGGCTAAATGAAAACGTGAAGGATCAGGAAGAACAAAACATTATGCCTCCAAAATTCTGAGTCGGTAGCAAAGTACAGAGCAATCCCCAAAATACATTGGGAATCAGTATTTATCAAGATGACTGTGATTTCAAAGGATGCTCAGGGGTTGCCTATCCCATGGACAATGTCCTCATAGAACAACATCCAAAGAGAAGATTTTGTACTCCATCTCCAGAGAACTGAGCCCACAATAAAGGAGGGCAGGCAAAGGCAGCTTTGACTAGCACTTTCATCCTCTGGTCTTGGGCAGCTCAAGCACCAGCAGTGCTCTTTCACACCTCTTTGCACAGAAGAAACCCTTCAGCCCCAGCACTGGCTCGGTACGGCCATCAGCTGTACCTCACCTCCACTTAGACCAAGGCTATCTCTATCGCACCTGCCTCATGCCTCCATGTCCCTATTTAATATGCATGGGAGTGTAACACAAGCCTTCTGGAGACAGTTTTATGGTCACCTTTTCATAGAATAGTTTGGGTTTGGGTTGGAAGGGACCTTTAAAGGTCATCTAGTCCAACCTCCCCTGCCGTGGGCAGGGACATCTTCAACTAGATCAGGTAGCTCAGAGCCCCATCCAACCTAACCTTGAACGTTTCCAAGGATGGGGCATCTACCACCTCTCTGGGCAATCTGTGCTAGGGTTTCACCACCCTCATCATAAAAAATTTCTTCCTTATATCTAGTCGAAATCTACCCTCTTTTGGTTTAAAACCATTCCCCCTTGTCCTGTCGCAACAGGCCCTGCTAAAAAGTTTGTCCCCATCTTTTTTATAAGCCCTCTTCAAGTACTGAAAGGCTGCAATAAGGTCTCCCCGAAGCCTTCTCTTCTCCAGGCTGAACAACCCCAACCCTCTCACAGCCTTTCTTCACAGGAGAGATGTTCCATCCCCTTGATCATTTTTGTGGTCCTCCTCTGGACCTGCTCCAACAGGTTGATGTCTTTCCTGTGCTGAGGGCTCCAGAGCTGGACGCAGCACTGCAGGCGGGGTCTCACCAGAGCAGAGGGGCAGAATAACCTCCCTCAACCTGCTGGCCACGCTTCTTTTGATGCAGCCCAAGATATAGTTGGCCTTCTGGGCTGCAAGCGCACATTGTCAGCTCATATCCAGCTTTTCATCTATCAGTACTCTCAAGTCCTTCTTGGCAGGGCTGCTCTCAATCCCTTCATCCCCCAGCCTTTATTGATACTGGGGGTTGCCCCAACCCAGGTGCAGGACCTTGCACTTGGCCTTGTTGAACCTCATGAGGTTCACGCGAGACGCTTCTCGAGCTTGTCCAGGTCCCTCTGGATGGCATCCTGTCCCTCAGGCATGTCAACTGCTCCACTCAGCTTGGTGTCGTCTGCAGACTTGCTGAGCGTGCACTCGATCCCACTGTCTATGTCATTGATGAAGATATTAAACAGTACCAGTCCCAATACAGACCCCTGCAGGACACCACTCACCACCGATCTCCATCTGGACATTGAGCCGTTGACCACTACCCTCTGGATGCGACCATCCAACCAATTCCTCACCCACCGGCCAGTCCACCCATCAAATCCATACATCTCTAGTTTAGAGAGAAGGATGTTGTGGGCTACCATGTCAAAGGCCTTTCAGAAGTCCAGATAGACGACATCGGTAGTCCTTCCCATGTCCACTGATGTAGTCAACGCCATCATAGAAAGCCACTAGGTTGGTCAGACAGGACTTGCCCTTGGTGAAACCACACTGATGTCTCAAATCACCAGTACTTTGGATTGGAAGCATCCTCCCCTTCCTGGGAGTCCCTTATGCTACTCTGGCCCTTTTACACTGCATGAGTTGCAGTAGGTCTTTCCTCCCATTTCTGCTTGTCCAAGTCCTGATGGTTGGAAAATAAGTTTTAGAGAGCTGAGAGGGACATCAAGCTCCAATGCTGCATTCCAGAACTCTTATATCTCTGGAGAACATCTAGGAATATTGTCCCAACCCTGAATTTTAACAGCAGATTTTACTATGGTATCTATTTACATACACCTCTTTGATTTAATGAAATATATGCTCCAACACACTTGTAGTACATGTCTAATTTCCACATGTATAAAAGACAAATATGCATATAAATCAAATAACTGCAGGTACAACTGGCCAATTCTAGTCAATGACATACACAGTATCTATGACATCTGCATTTTTCCCACCTATCTATAATGCTCATGAAAGTCTATACTCAAGTGCTTGGAAAGCAAGAACATTCACAGAAACCAAAAACCACTTTCGCATTACTATTTTACATCCTTTTTAACAAAATGTGGTTATCAAAAGCCAAGACAAAACTAGTTTCTTGGAATACAGTTTTCAAGTCAATCAGGCAGAGTTTTGCTTTTGCTGTTACTACAGCAACATCACTAAAAATATTAAAAGTTGACAACAAAGGTAATCTTTAAATATTGTCCAATTTCAACAACCATATGTTGCATTTTCATGCATGCTTAGAGCTTTTTGCTGGATGCCAGATTTCCATGTGCACCTGGTTATGCAACCAAAATATCCAACCAGAAACGTAAATAATGCGAAGTCTGAATCTCATTTAAGCCGTATCTTTGAACATTAAAAGTGTAAGTTTGGAATCTGTTTTGATGAACACTTAAAATAAATCATTTCTTGTGCAATGAAGACAGTTCTTGTGATCCACAGCAAAAAGGAAGGGGGAGCTTGGGGAGTCCATGCAAGAACTTACTTTTACTTACTTGTGGTTTACGGAGAGTGAGGCTGTATAGGAGCTTGATGGAATCCAGTCACATGTATTATTGTTCCAGGTTTTCTTAAAGCTTAGCGATATTTGGTAGGTGGTTTTTTGTTTGTTGGTTTTTTTTTTTTTCCTCTTTTTGGAAACTGTTTAGCTGTAACTTTTCTATAGGTGCTGTTAAGTTTCTGGACAGCCATGCTGAGTAGCTGAGATTTGTGTTGCTCTTGAGCCTTCTTCCAGTAATTGTAACTGCCTATGCCAGCCTGAGCATACGCACCAGTGACAAATAAAACCACACACAGCAACAGCAAAGGTATCCCCTCTTACAAATTTCCTTCCTCTTTTTTGCTTTTGATTCAGATTCTTTGCTTCTGAAATGAAAATAGTACAAACATAGCATTGCTCCTTAGGGAAAGGCAGCCAGCCTAGTGAGTATTCCTCCCAGGCCCTACTGAGGAAAAACTGGCGACTGACTGACAACATACTGGGCCTAGATCTGTTGCACACTTAATAAGACCAATGAGTTGCATTCACAAATAGGCGAAAAAACAACAAACTCGGTGTGGGACAGAGATGGCAAGATACTACAGATCAAAACCATAAGCGCTTACTTGAAGCAACAAGAGTTGAGTCAGATCAGAGTCCTTTACTGAGTGCAAGACGACTGGTGAATCCAGCAAAAGCAATAACGCTTTCACTGCCAAGGGGATTTAAACTGATGATTTCAAAATGCGAATGTAAGGCATTCAGAAAGTCTGCCTCCTGTTTCGTTATAGACCATAAAGCCTTTGTGTAGCTGAGTTTGCCTCAACTTTGCTGGACTAACTCAGTATGGTTTCTGAATAGGCTTTTCATAAGACAGAACATGTCAGTTAAAAAAAAAAGAAAAACAACCCAATAATCTGGGATCAGGACAGAAGCCAAAACTTTCAGGTTTATAAATGAAAAAAAAATGCTTTTTATATGCCTCATGCACTGTTTATTCTCATGGGTCAGTTGGTGATGATAACATCCACATTAAAGATCTTTCTTTGACTTTATTAATGTATCCCGTACCCTTAATTTAGCTGATGTAGCTAGTTCATACAACACTTCAGTAGTGCTTATTCATGTTGGATAGCAGTGTTCCATCTAACCTGAAATATTACTATGGTTCTTTATTTCTTCCACAGCCTTACTTCCCAATTACAATTCTAAGTCATCCGATTGAAAAATTTTGCAATTTTTCATCAATTAGGCTCAATTAGTGGAATTATCTTCCTGCTCCTGTTCTTACCCTAACACTTCATCCTAAATCTGTGCTTCTGATTCTGAGAATTCATAACATAGGAATTGGTCTATAAATTATATAAAGAAAGTTTTGACTTATATGGATTGAATATGCTCCTCTCACAATCTCCATATAACCTCCGTAATGTCAAGACCCTGACTGATTTTGTTGATTATGTACAACATCCTGACATGCAAACTCACAGTTTAGCCTGAAGACATTTGCAATTAATTAATTAATCCCAACAGAAATTATCAAAACTCATTCACTGGGCATTGCACAGCCAGCAGCAAGCAAGAAGAGACTTTTTAACCATGGAGGAGAACAACTCTTCAAGCAGAAATAAAGCCTGCTGCAGAAAACAAAATGTAAATCTTAGAACAAAGAAAGCTTCCTGTTAAAGCATGGATGCACAATGAGTCGCCCAAGGGTTGCATGAGGTCCTCCAAGACCTACTTTGATGCCCATCACGCTTCCCTCAAGGCTTTGTGAGTTGTGTCTGACCACTGACATGGATAACTGCAACACCTCAACTTACCACAGCAACATCAACTTGAGAAATAAACAGAAGATGCCTCAAAATACTGGGGAGGTATCCCAGATGTTCGGTGTCTTTTTTCTCTTAAACAACACATATCTCTCCTTTCCTTTTGAAACTATTTACACCACCAGCTGTTAACCTACTCGTTTTACTATTGAAGGTCCATCACAATTATTTAAGTTCCATCTACGACTTTTTACTTAACGACTAGAGAATATTAAATCTATCTCTACAGAGGGATGTTAGTACTTTGTTCTCATCTGTAACAAGCTTTCTTCTGAAAACTTAACATAGAATTTCAACTCTAAGCTTTTTACAGCAGAGACAATATTTCATTAATTGCTTCTTCAATGGGGTACCCATCTGCTTTCACGTGTGCAAGAGCTATTATGATATGATCAATACTCAAGACTATTTCTACACAGGCTCTTTAAACACACCAAATTCCACCACAGATTAAATGCATAATTAATTATTTTTGTTTCACTCCCAGTAATGGTTTTGAGAGGCTTCTCTTATAACTTTTATATTAACTTTCTTCTTCAGCTCTTGGCCACTTTATTGAATTGATTAAAATAATAACTTCCTGGCTATGTGACTCGTATACTATACAGCTTTAAATTTTAACTTAATTCCTGGTGGTTAAGACTTCTTCTGCATCTCACATGGCACTTTCCCAGTTGCCTAAATTACTTTTCAAGCATTATGTATGTAATAAGGAATAAAGGAGTAGATGATTGGACAACTGAGCACAGCACAAGGAATAATTTGCTGAGTTTGTTTTATACTGGATGTTGAGAACCCATTGTAAAAATTAAAGGGAGGAGGTTTAACCCCTGAGCCTGCTGGGCATTTGCACATGCACTCTTCCTGCTCTGTTCGCTAACCAAACACAAACCAGTTATTCATTTGCATTTTTATTTCTTCTAAATATGTTTATATTTAGGACAGAAGAATCTAAATACGTGTAAGATAAAAAAATACATGAATGGCATAAATGTGTCCACAGCAGCTCCTTAGAAATACACATTGGTAATACAATAATGTCACCTACAAAATCCAGACCTTGGTTTGCAGGTGTCCATCACAAACAGGTATTAATTAGCATTAAGCAGACTTTCACACTGAGCAGATGACAAAGACACTCTGCAGTTCCCAATGCTTGTATGAGGGTGATCTGTAAAAGACACCTTCTTTTGAAAGAAAGCCTGAGAGGGTTTTACCCTTCCAGCTCAGTTCTGAAAAGACGAAGACTTTCCTTTGTTTTTCCTCTTTTAAAATATCAGAAAGATCAACTTTCATCTTCTCCATTTTTGATGGGTACCTCAGAGGTACCTGATGGGTGAAAAAACCTTGCCATGTTTTCCAAAACGGTGGCTAGCCAGTGGCAGTGAATAAGGGTTAACTGCGTATGAAAACCAGTGCAGTTCAAGGGACTGAAAATCCCCATCATTTCTCAAAGCCCCTTTTTTCCTCTCTTATCATTTCACTTATCTTTGCAAGATTCCAGATGCTTCAAAACTAAGTGAGATTTGACTGTGTATACTATAAAACAAACAAAACACAGCCAAAAAACCCTACCCTAAAAAAAAGTTTGGTTGTGCTTCACTGGTGCTGGCACCGCAGAGCTTCTCTGCCCAGATCCAATGCAGCGCTGAGCTGTATCTGTTCCCACTCCCAGCAATTACCGTCAACACACCCCCTTAGCATCTGAAAAAGCATCTTCACTACAGCCTTGTTATGACCAGAGACGTTATCACCAGCATATTTCCCCAATATAGACAGATATCTATTATTCCACAGCAAGTATTTAGGGTCAAATTCTCACTGAGCAAAGCCCCACGCAGGTATCTATATCTGTAGCTTCATAAAGCAAAAAGGATCAACGACCCTTATAAACCTGCACATGCACCAAAGAAGCAACACCAAGCCAATGAGTGCACAGATTGAAAACTGAGCAACTACCTATTTTGCACTTGGTGTCACAGAGAAAACATTGTTTCTCCTGGAGCCCCAAGAAAGGAAGTACTGAAAGATCATTCTTAAGTATCATAACAATTTTCACACAGCAGCTTCTGTGAAAAGGGGTTCCAGTTATTTAATCATGTGAATGCAAGCAATCCTGCAATGAATCAATTACGTGATTTCCAAAAATTGAAACAAGAGGCACAATTCAGGACCAAGAGAGACTGTAATTTACCTCCCCAATCCAGTAGCTGGAGGCTTCAAAGAGAAAGTACAGCTGACAAGAAAGAAAAACACAGTGGAACAAATTATCCACCTAAATGATGTAAAGGGACTGGAATCTGGCCACAACTGCTAGATTTAGATTTCTTACAATATACAGGAAAGTGTAAAATCTGGTGTGACATGTTTGGTAAACTAAAGGCACAGGACTCCCTTCCCACCCTCAAAATATAGATGTCTTTACAGAGATTGTATGAGTCAGAGTGGGCAAAGGAAGAGAGTCAGAGGTCTGCTATTCCAATTCGACATGTCTCTAATTTATTTAAGACCATAACCAATTTAGGAAAGCTACAGATAACTACACTGGGCCATCAGGCCACCCCTGAATTTTAAGATATTCCCCTTATCTGTTGTAATCTGTTTTCCAATCATCTGTGTTTGAATAAAGCACTTCTTTTAGAATGACAGTCTCTTGACCAAGATGAGAAACTATTATTTCACTTAGTAATTTTTTTTTTTCCTCAAGGCTAAATGCCCTGTTACTCGATGCTTTACTTCTAAGGTGAACTTAACTGGCTTCACTTCCAGTCTTTGGTTCTTCCTATTTCTTTCTTCACTAGATTAGAAACATATATTTCATACCTCGCCCCAGAGGCACTTATACCAGGGTACGTCTTCTGGAAAAATTTAACAGACTGAGCCCTTTAGTTTTCACAGTAAGGAACATTCTTCACAAATACAGTAATACTTATGAGCTTTTTGCTCTTCTCCAAAAAAAAAAAAAAAAAACCAAACCCAAAACACTCATTCGTCTTTGCTCTCTTTTCTCCATACTGTGACACAACGAAGACCCCTTCCTTGCAGGCAAAGAAGTTCACATAAAAAGCAGCCACAATTTTAACATGGGTTCAGCTGGTGGGAGGAAGCTTTTCAGCTGTGATTTTGCACATCATTAGCGCTACCCTCCAGTACAACTGAAGTGATTGTCACATGGTGCTAATTCTTCAATTTAAATTTTCAATCATAGTTTTGTAAAATGGAACCAAAACGGTGATGAGAGTTGATGGGCAGTGTTTAGTGCAAGTCAAAAGAGCAAGAAATGTAAGCAGTGCTTTGAGCAAATCCTCTGCAAGTCAGTACCATCCCACCTTCCTATCAGCTCCCTTCTCATGCAGGTTTCCATATTTCCAGTACAAAGTCCTGATTTCTATCTCATGTTTCTCTCCTTTCACCTTTCCCAACAATTCTTTTGCCCTTTCTTGAAGGTTATTTGCCTACGCGTCAGTCACATTCAATTCAAAAACTGTGTTCAAATATGAAGAAAGGAAAGATGAGTTAATCGATTATGATAATAATTGGGCAAAGGGAGATTCAAAGAATAGCTTGTTTGTAAAATTCTTTTTTTCTAAATTTACAAGGCAGTGGTCAGAGCCAAGGAGAGCTGTTCCTCTTTATGGGATGCATGCAAGCATTGAATGGCTCTTTCCTGTGCCTTTATTTTACTAAACTTGTCACACCAGATTTTACACTTCCTTCTAAATTATGAGTAAAAAGAACCCTTTGTTTGTCATTTTTCCACTTTGATGGATATGGATCATCAACAGTGCAGCCAAGTTCCTGTCTTCTGCTCACAGCGGTCTCAGCTCCTGGAGACACGGAAATGCCCCTCTCAGGGTGTAGCTCAGGGCACCTGGATTTCCCAAGCCTGCTGCGTATCACGCCCTGCCTGGCTCTGTGCTGCTCACCTCATTTCTCTACTGCCATTGCTAAATCATCCACCAACGCCTGGGGGAAGTGAACAGTTTAGCGATAAATGCTGGTCACTCATAGATCTTGGCTGTATCTCTGAAGAGAAGACACCTGGTATTGGCTACCTTCTCCTTTCCATGCTGTATTTCAGAGAGAGGGTGCTATAGAAGAATACATGCTTTTTCTTTTCCACAAACCACCTGTTACCTGTCAGCACTGCCTGTAACATACAGAGCCTTTATTTGTATTACTTCACCCCTCTGGCATACGCCTTCCTCTTCACAAGCACTTTATATCGTCACCGGTAATTGTGTGTTTGTGATGGCAGCGCTAGGAACATTGGTCACCAGCAGCATACTCCTTTTCCTACCTCAAGGCATGGAAAGCTGGTGGGTGGTTTAAACAGCCAGGGAGGAAATAATGCTGTGAGCGTTGCTTGGTCTAAGTTCCTGTCCTGAAGGCTTGTTCTATTATTCACAGAGCAGCAGCAAATAAATCAGAAAAACTGAGCAATAACCTCCCACCTCAATCAGACAAATAGAGAGACCCATTTTTCCCTTTAGTATAATTAGCGTGCCCAATTTTATCACCGAAGGGGGACAGGTATGGGCTGAATATCCTAAACAGTAACAGAATCAAAACGAACTAGGCATCACAGTGAACTGGGCGCAATGAGAGAGAAAAGGACTGCAAGAGCAGGGACAGAAAAACAAGACAGCTTTAACAGTGAGGTCCTTGATGCAGACCCAAGACCTGCACAAGGCTTTTAGATATAAAGACGCAGAACACAAAAGTTATTCATGCACTGCAGAGTACGCCCTAGGAGCCTCTCCCAGGATGGTGCTTGCTCATGCAAACAGCCCTCATGTATATGTATTACACACCTGCACGCACATACATGTAATTTCTAGGTGCGGAGTGGCCCAGAGCAGGGGGTGACCTGCCTAGGCAAGGCTGCAGCAGAGCAGGCCGTGGCTGGGCACTCCCAGCCCCTCTGCCAGCTGCTTGTCCCAGCACAGCCCCTCCTGTGCCCAGCTTGGCAGGGGCACCCCAGCAGAGAGAGCCACAACAGGCCCCAGCACATCCCTCTGCTCTGCCCACACGGACGCCTGGCTCTGAGTCACCGCCTCGCTGCTCCCCGGGGGCCACGCAGGTCCCCTGGGTGCAGGGCAGTCACGGAGCTCTGGGGTCCTGGAGCTGCGTCTGCCCTGGGGATGGCTTTGCAAAGAGTGGCCCTAAGCTGCAGGGAAAGAGCAAAGTACCTGCAGTGCTTTGGGTTTCGAGGGGCTCCTGCAGCCCTTGTGCCCAGGATGGGACTAGTGACGTCACAGAGAAGGGGGCTGCATGCACAGGGAGGATCAGGCAAGGGGTGATACCAGGACCGAGCGGTCTTGTCCCCTCCTGCATCATGCTACACAGCTGAGCACGGTCTCCTTGTGACAGGAATGGCTGTAAAACACAAGGCGAGGCACTGCCTCTTTATCCCTGCTTCGAGGGGTCATTCAGCAGCGCTGCACTGTCGTGCTGGAGAACACCACCTCTACAAGAAGCATTTTCCAGTAATACTGGAGAAATTTTCATGCTGATCTCTTTCAACTCCGGTCTCTACACCCTGCAAGCAAAGCACTTTGGAATTAGATTATGCAGGGACTATGGTAGAAATCTTTTCCTTTTCCCCTTCCTCTCTCCCTTTAAGTTTGCTCTGATGGTTTTCATTTGTTGCAACGCGGTAAAGTTTTGGTGATTTTCTGGACAGGCACACACTATGCAAGTCTTCACAAATCTAAAAGTATAAAACCAATTTACTGGAAACTACTGTATAATTACTGAATTGAAGAACATTTAAATAAATGTGATTTTATTGTGACTTCTCCCCTCAGGAAACTACAGGAAGATTCCTCAAATGACTTTCATTTGTCATTGAAAATATGTTATTCAAGTAATTTTCCGAAGTATTTCTCATACTTTTTTTGTTTCAGAATAGTGGCAACTTTAACACACTAATAAATCTTAATGCAAGACAGTGTTTCCAACATAATTGTAATAGCTGTAGGCTAGATTACAGGTGTCCTTTTAGACACTTTAACTTCTTGTATTTACATCTCACTGCATCAATTGTATGACTATTGTAAACTTTATATTATGCAAGGTGTGTAATTACACAGCATTTCAAACTCCCATCACAAGTGCACACCTGGCCTGCTTCTAACAAGCACATACCTTCTCAAAATGACTACGTAATTAGAAAATTCCACTTCTTGGACACAGCACTGCGCTTAGCACACGTATATTTTACTGTGAAATGCGTTACCATTTCTCTTACAGGGTCACTAGACACGCTGTGAGCTGTTCATTGTTTTTAATCCTAACATGACCTTTATACTAAATACAAAAAACAACCTTGAGATTGAAAAGCATGGCATGATGTCATGAGCACGGAGAATGATTTCAATGAATCCAGCGCTGTTTGATCAGGGACCAGTCCTCCCAAGGTGCTGAGTCCTCATTTCCTGCAGGTTCCAAACTGTAGTTTGTAGTGCCTGAAAACTAGTTGTCCCAACTAAAATTGGAAAACGAGGCATTTAAAATCTGCAGCCGCTTAGAGAACACTCACTTCGACAGTTTCCAGCTTAAGATGCTTTATCACACTTGTGCATCTTATACACAAAAAGCTCCAAAACTTTGTTTTCATGCATTCACATGCCCAAAAAAACCCACTGACTGCCAAAAGTGTGGACCAGTAGAAACACAGTAATCATTTGAACACTAATTTACTCAACCAGGATTGATTATAGATCTGTGTAAGCAGGATCTCTGCAGTGTCCCCTCCCCCCTCGAGCAAACAGGGATATATGATGGCAAATATGTTAACAAGCATTTGCTGCAAACAACGGGAAACACACTCCGGTTCCTTCTTTGCTAGAAGGGAGAGGAGTAGGAAACAGGGAAATTTGCAGGAAGGTTTCAGGATCGGGAATTGTTGGAAGTGGCAGCTCTTTTCACACATATTGTTGAGGATAGAAGGGAGATAATTGTAAATCATTACGGAAGAAAAAGAGAGCGCCAGATCCCAAGCCCACAGAAATCCTTTGAAAAAAAACAAATGCGTAGATGCTTTCCCACACTCCTTTAATCAGAATTTCAGATTAATCCTATGTGATCTGTAAAATAGCAGTTATCAGATTAAACCCCAACTTCTCAGCTAAGCAACGCAACCCCATGAATTCAGATGAATAAAGTGGCCAGATTTATACCCAGATGTTTTAATTCTTATACAGTTAACATAACAGTCAAAGAGGTACTTGGTTACTTACACAAAAGGAAGGCTATAATTGCAACATCTTTGCTCTAAGGTGAATAATTAAGTAGATTCCACTGACAAAAGGATGAGAAGACTGTGCCTCAGGACATTTAGTCAGTAGAACTAAGCAACAGGTACAGGGAAGCAAACAAGGCTATATTTAAACACAAACCTATTGTCTAGATTATTTTCAATGCAGAAAAAAAATTTTGATTCCTAAAAATGCTCATATACTTCTGAGTAATCCTTGGGCAATTTAACAGAAGGCAGCAGAATGAAAGGATTCAAGGTCAGAGATATTATTGTTGCAAATTTTTTTGTCAGGATATCCTTTCACTCACTCACTCTTCTATCCTCTTTTTCCCCTTGACTCTCAATTTCTTCACAACAAGCAATGGTGGTAAAAGTTAGAAAAAAAATTTATCCTATTCTTTATTTAAGTCCTTCAATAAAGCTCAACCGTATTCATGAATACCTTTTGCAGATTTGGCCCCTTGTGCTTGAAACAGTAAGAACCAGGCTACATATTTGCATTAAAAACTACTTTCCTTTATTCTATCAGAGAATTTAAGTATTCCTAAATATAATTGTAAGGTTCTGTTGCAAGAAAAAATACAGAACTCCTGTACAGTTACTGGGTGATCCAACCAGAAGCCAGAATTTAAAGGAACTGTAGCATCTAGCTAAGGTTGGAAGTCACCTTTCAGTGGGGGCTTTTAGCACATGCTCCATTCTGTTGGTGCAGATAGACCGGCGATGAGAGCACAAGTGACCCTGCCATTCCCCAAAAGAAGTGAAAAAAGTCTTTACATATTCTTAGCATTTATCCTCAGACTAAGGTTGGAATCAACCCTTCTCCTCCCGACAGGAATGGCAAGATTCCCTCCTGTACATCCTCGCTCTTCTACCTGCGAGCTTGGGTCACCCTGTGACAGCATCAAGGGAGTCCTTTTGAGGCTACGGTGATGAACAGTAACTAAGCAGTGATACAGCACCGTGATGCAAAAACTACTACCAAGAATCAGCCCCAGGTTGTTTGATGTCTTAGCAAATCCAGCCAACAGCAAAATGGGTTTCCAGCTGCTAAAGCCTATGCAGAGCCGCTGGAAACAGTGCACACTGAGCACTCACTCTGGAAACCCAGGCATTCTGCACTCAAAAATAATTTTAAGCCAATATGACGTCTTTCTTGTCTTGTCTTTCTCCCATCTGGAAGAGGGGGCAGGAGGTGGCGTTTTGGATCAGAGTCAGTAAACAGTTCTAATGAGGTCTGGATGGCAGATCAGGTCAGCACAGACACACAAACACCCTAGAAAAGGATTAGTAAATAAACTCAGAAGATCTAGACAGCATAGGATCCTGGGGACATAAAAGGCGGTAAGTCAAGAGAAGGTCTGGATTGGCTGGCCCAACTAGTTTTCCATCCAGCAGGACTATCATCTTAAAAGAATGATTTTTAAGCTTTTCCGTCTCTTATTAATTTGTTTGACATGACCTTATCAGGACTCTGCTAGTTATGTTCTGCTTTCCTTATGTAGTTGTTTTCAACAAAGTGAAACTGCATATAGTTGTCTCCTTCTGTTACGCATTCACTTCTGCCGTGCTGAAACATTAAAACAATTTGAAAGATATGACAACGAAGTTCCTCAGTACAGTGAGCATGTGGATTGATATGTTTTGATTTTTTTCTTTAGAGAACAAGACTTGTCAGTGCTCAACTAGAAAAGCTGCCAAATACATCATCATCTCTCATTCACTATGACCCAGGTGCTGTCAGCCCAAACTGACTGTTTTCAGTAAAAAGAAAAAAATCGTGTTGGGCGAGTTCAAAACGTATCCCAAGAGGTGCCAATTAGGGAGCATTTTAAGTGCAAATTCTAATGTTAATTTTCTGAGTTCATTTGCTTTGTGTCCGTTACTGAATCTCCAGTTTAAAATGCACTTTATAGCCTAATTTTGTACTACACAATCTGTTTCTTTCCTGCTCAACATACTCTTATAGTTGCACGTAGGACTAACATGCATTTAAATATTTGATTCACTGCCATTAGCAAGAGAGGGAGAAGAAAAACTTAATGATGGATGATATGATACGCTGTGCACAGAATGCCTTCATGCTATTCACAGCACATTATTATCAACATACCTCTTCCCATCATGTGCATTTTTTAGCGAAGTAAAACAAACAATGCCACTGAACTCAGAAAAGATTTGCTAGTAAGAGGGATTAAAGTCTATGGATCATATAGATGCTGTTGAGTGATCAGTTTTGTTCAAATCTTATCTGTTTATTTTGGTCCTGATTTTTCTGCAGTAAACATCTTTACACTGAAATGTGGGGTTTTACTACCTTAAAAGGAGCAAAACGTATAAAACATCTAAAACCTGCTTTTATATATATGTTTTCATCTCAAAACCAGTTACCCAGATCTCTAATCTAACCACTGCAATCATCAGGGTAGCAACTTAATGCATTTAAATCCCGGGAGAAATCCAAATGGAAGGGTTGAAAAATTTTTTTAAATCCAGCTGTATTTTAAAATATACTATTGCCAATGCAAGGCAAGGGTTAGTTGAGAGGATGTTAATATTCCTTTATCTGCTAGGAATAAAAAAGTCTTTCCAAGAGTGGTACTTCTCTTTTGCACATTTTGAATGCTTTTGTGCAATTTCCACTTGGTGTTGTCTCCTGACAGAGGAAGAACACAACCAAGCAATAGGCTGTACTCAAAAGGCCCAATGCCACTGCTACCACGAAGGGTAGAGCACAGTCACTCCCTTGGAGAAGCTGCTCAGTGGTGAGGAGAGCTGCTGCCTTTGTACCCTTCTGCATTTCCAGCTGCCCCTTTCAGGAGCAGACTGACCCCAGCCTAGAGCTGCCACTGACATTGATGGATGTCCTGCGTGTAGAGCAGTGGAACTGAATTTATAAGTGATCTTGAAAGTGGTGTAGATAAGCATATAAGCTTATCAGCAAGAACATCATCTGACCTAAAGATGCTACCCCTTCTACATGGGTTTTGAAGCCAGAGTTTCAAAAGCTTTAATTCAGTTGACTTGGGTTTCAATACGTTTTCTGTTGTGTGGCTTATTTTGGCCAAAATGCCATGAGAAAAATCTAGGTTTTCATACCTGAGTTTTTCTGATTTCTAATGGATGTCGAAGTCCGGTCAGGCACCTCTAAAGGAGATTTATATTTGATGGCAATGGGAATTATTCACATGCTTAAAAATAAGCACATGCATAAATAACTACAGCTTTTAAATTTGTTGATACTGAAAATATTATGATTGATTGCTTGCACAGGGGTCCAGCAGATCCCTGCCCTCTACTTTTCAGTAATACCGGAACCGAGGGAGGGAATATGTCCCTTAAAAATTTAGCTCAGAAAACTCATAACGCAATTAAAGGAACCTCCCCTTCTCCACTGCCATTTTATTGTACAATTATTCACCATGTCCATGATTTTTAAAGGTTATCAAACAATTTGTTTTACTTGCTTTGAGAGTCAACATGGGGTTACAGGGATGGTGTAGTTCTTTGTCTCCAATTGCTCTTCCTGATTTTTTTTAGATTAAAAGATGCCTAACCTGGTGACTGAACTTGTTGAGGAAATGCCATGCTGAGTCCCTGGGAATTCAAGCTGGCAGCGCCTGCTCGCTGCCAGGGTGCACGTCGCCCACGGCAGCTGCGCCACCCCTGAGCCAGAACAGCCCTGGGAAACAGATGAGCTACGACCAGGGCTCAGAGAGAGAAGGAAGCTAGCCAAAAGAATGAGAAACCTCTACATAACAAAATTAAAGTATACAATTACTGCCATGGTATAGGTTGGACCAAACTTGAATTGCTTAACACCTGTGTCTTTGAGTATCCTGCTTGCATGTACTGCTTCACATTAGGAGCTAATGTGGTCAAATGACAGGTAAATGAATTCGTTTTCCAGCATTGTGCATCCCGCATGAGCAGAATTTCCCAGCCAATGTAAGACCATTTGGTCAAACAACATTTGCAATTTGTTTCTATATTTAGGACACTTGCCTGCAAAAGCCCACATATATTTAACAAGGTCAGTGGATAAATTTGGGTGAGTGGTATGCAATTTCTGCTACGTTAAGATACAAACATGATGAATGAAAGCAGTTTATTCCTCTTATGTCTTAAAATGTAAAAACACATAATACTGAGAAATACCTTGTGAATCTAATTCCCACTGCAGTGTTTTGTCAGCTGTTCATTAGCAAATAGTGCCTTTTTCCACCTTTTGAAAAAGGATATAGAAAGCTCAAATTTGATCGAGATTTTGAATTTATAAAAGCTAAAAAGCCCCAGAAGTTTCTTCCAGCAGAAATATATTTTTTAATTCAGTTTCCACTATTTTTTTTTTTATAAAAGCAACATCCCACAAAGAGAAAGCAATGATAATCCATCAACCAAAGAGGCAGCAAAGCATTATAAAGATAATGTTTTGGTCTAAACCTACATCTTGATTCTGATGGAAGACTGAAGTCTTACTGCATGCAAGGTCCTAAGTAGCAGTTCAATTTTAATATCCTAAACATCCCTAATTTTCCATTTCCTGGAATAAACTATTCATTGGTACATACTGTTCCTATAGCAATCTGCATCCACTTTGCATAACCATAAGCATATTTACATTTTTCTTTCAGAGGTATAAGGGACTGTACAAAATGCAATGCAAGAGAGAATCAAAGATATGTTATTATCAGGAAATATGATTTTTTTTAGTCCTTTGAAACTCAACTGAGTTTAAAATGCCTTTTTTTTTTTTTAAAGCGCTTTCCCTTCTAAAGGTTAAAACCAAGGTTCAGAAGGGTCAAATCTTTTTTTTTTTTTTTTTCTTTTTTACAAAAGCAGTAACTACTGACAGGAGCTCTAGTGTTCAGGAGTCCTATTCAAAGGGTCTCCAGACGTGGTACCCATTCTGCCTTGTCCCTGATGAAGGCTCAGAGCACACCACAAAATTCCAGAACTGAAACTTCATTGCTAAAAGACAGCTTTCTTAGCACTACTCAGTGAAGTCAGTTTAGAAAGAAAATGTGTATTGAAAAATTAATTCAGCACAACCCCCTGCTGAGGGGTGGCGAGTAATGCGTTGATACGTAGAACATGCAACGTTCCCAAGCACCGAGCAATGGAAGTGTCCTGAATTCAAAGTGCTCTATCTCGGCGCTCTATCTCCACATGAGCTCTAGCCTGCAGAAACGGAATTCACTGTTCCATGGACAGGTTCCAGAAGCTGTTTCCGTATGCAGTGCATGCCAAAACTGGGCCTAGTCGGCTGCTATTAAAATGTTGCTGTCAAGCTATTAAATGCTTGAAAAGCCGAGAATTAAAAGAAGCTTTATGCACGTACTCCCCACGGTGTTTCTAATCATGCCATTGATGTCTCAAGATCCAGTTCCCTTCAAAATTTAGTTACAGTTTGTGTTTATAAATCATTTCTTTTAAAGACTGCCACCAAACAACCAATCTCATTCCTCAGTCTAATCTGCCGTTTGAACAGGAATAAGATTGTGCTCAAAGATTGCAAAGCATTCTTCAAAGGCACTGCTAAAAGCAGGTGCTTTAGGGGACTAGTCCTCCCAGAAATAGGGTGTTTTAAAAGCATCCATTCCTCCCGTTGGACCAGTTTGCACGGGGGAGTGAGACTGGAAGTGTGCAAGAAACTCCTCCTTCACCTGCATTGCCCCTAGTTCTACATCATTCCCTTAAATTCCCAGGATGCGTTCAGCCAGCTTACCATAATTCAGCTATCTAGCAATACCTGATCTACTGAAAGCACAGAAGTTACTACATCTAAAAATCTATTATCCACCTTTTCATCTAAATGAAAATATTTTTACTACCTTTTCATTTACATGTTCAATACCAGACCTTTCAAAGAATAAAAAAATGAAAGAATAAAACCAATGCCATTATTCTTTTTTTCCTTATAGCTTTTATGAATTTAATTTAGGAAATCATTAAGGAGGCATTAAAGAACTGGAATAACTTTGGTTTAGAGGAATGAACTAATATTTCCCGTTCCTGTCTAGGATGCTTCATAACAGACAAAATATTCTCTACATCTAATTACACATTGATTTTGTGCTGATATATTTCATGTGCTATGTATGGAGAGGAAATCCTTAATTTGTAAATCCAGAATGAATTTATTTCTCTATGTTATTATTTGTACTTCTAGAGAGCATTTAGGACTACCAGTTAATCTACTCTTCACTGGATTAGATGATATATAAACACAGGGGTAAAGAAACATACTCTTTCCTCTAAAAACCATACAATGTAAGACAAGAATTGATGCACAACGACAACGAACGTAAGGTAGAGACAGATGTAACAGATGCAGCATAGGGAGGCAGTGGAGGGATGCCTACTGAGAACTGCTATGGTCAGAGCAACGTGTGGGGGACAAGAGTTCTTAACAGACTTCTGAACACAGCCACTGTTTCTTTACCTAAGGGGATTTGCAATAAAATGAACTCAGAGCCTGGACAAGACATTGTTAGGTACAAAAGGTCTTATGAAAGATCTGCCATGCAGGAATTAGACAATTTTGTCACAGTCTGTGATCTACAGAGATCTGAATAGAGGCGAACGATGCCTTTACCACAGAGCAGGTGACTCCAAGAGGGGAGAGAACTACAGACACATCTACGAGGAAACACATACAGGTGAGCAATGCAACAATTGCAAGCGTGAAGCCACAGAAAGCTAAAATCCAAAGATTTCAAGAAGACAAGTGAGGACAGGTGAGGCCACGCACACACTAGTCTCTGGGAAAGGGGTGTGAGCAGTGGTTGGAGTCAGTCCCGCATGGGACCAGCGCTGGCTGCATCGCCTCCTGCTCTGCCTCATGGACAAAAGAGAAGCACCGCAGATGCAAACAGCCAAGTGCACAAGGTGGAAGGGAAAAATAATCATCCTGTAATTGACTGCTCACTAATGGAATCTATTAATTTATGGCCGCAGCAGAGCCAGCTAATTTGTGGTTAATGGTGTTTAAAAGATAAACAATCTAGACTGAATCAGACATGCATAGTCCCTCCATACTGGTGCCATGCCTTCATTCTGAGGAGACTTCAGCATTTTCAGGGAAAAGGGAATAATTCTAAGCGTCCGCCACTTCCAATGACACCAATTAGGGCTGAGGTCCACTTTGTTTTATTTAATCTGGACCAATGGCATAAAGTATGTCAAAACTTGCAGAGCTTCAGAAACACTGACATTCTTCACTGTCTGGGGTGTAAGCCATGAGAAGTTTTAGGGAGACTCTTCTAAAAATACAGCAAGAGGCACACTTTCATTACTGAGGACTTAAATAATCCTGGTCAGAGAGAATCCCATTCAAACATGGACTCTTGCCAAGGATGAATTTTAAGCCTGTCCTTGTCTAATCCTTATGTGGGGAAGGAGTCATTGGTAGGATGCTAAATACTCTGTTCTTTTGTAATATCTGTGGGAGCATCCTTGAGAGGAAATCTCACGATGCTGAGGCAGACTGTATTTAATTTAATACTCCTAATTCACAACTATTTTTCAAGTTTGATACAAGATATAAAGGTTTTGATATCTAGAAAACCTTGCATGTAATACCCTCTCGACAGATCATTACATGAGTCTAGTTGAATTTAGATCTTGAGATATGCCATTCAGAACTTGTTTGCATTTCACTAGAAATGAGATGATCATCACTTACCTTTACATAGAAATTGTGACACATTTTCATGCACATGAAACACAAATACCAAAATATTCAGGTATTTGTTTGCTTTATTTGCGTATAGTTGCTACCTCTATGTAGAAATGAAGTAATTACTGTAAGAGGTAATTATGTGCTCACATGTAATTTGCACAAGAGGAGAAAAAAATCCTAGATTCTGTAGATATTTGGGGCAACAAAGCAAACAAAAAAGAGCTAGAAGAAAACCTGCATGTTTGCCTAAGATGTCTTTCTGCCAAATGGACAGTTCATTTAGAGAAGAAAAAAAAGAAAACAAAAAATCTCCATTACTTTCTCATAAGCAATTTCCCCTTTTTCCAGAAAATAATTTATTTGCCTCTGTTACTAGGTTCTAAATAGCAAGAATAAACATATGTAAAAAGTCAAAACATTGCTACTTTTTTTTTTTTTTAAGACCTTCTGTTATATATGAATCAACAGCCTCTTGAAAAAGCTCTCTAATTATTGCAATTTTTGGTTAGTGAAAGAAAAATTTGTACACACACACACCTGTATAACTGATTCAAATGGAAACATACTTTTTTACTCAAAAGGAAATATTTCTTCGATTTATGCCAATTACTTAAGAAAGAAAATTATCATTCTGAAATGAAAATAAAAAACTTTAATTTAAAAAAGAAAACACTGTGGTATTCACCAACTCCTTCCCCTATTTTGGAGGATAAATTATCTGCCAAATCTATATTAATTCATGCAAATTGTTGATTCCCTTCAAATTTCAGTATTTAGACACTTTATTGAGGGGAAAAAAAAAAAAATTGGTTATGCATCCAGTTCCTTTTCCGAAGCTTCATCTGTGGCTAAATAATTACTGAAACATCTTGCTCCTGTGCTAGCCTCTAGTAGGTCACTGCAGCCTGCCTTCATTGCAAGAATTTATAATTAATGGGATATCTGAGATTTCGATCCAGTGTACGGATGTTACAAAATACATGACAAGTCTTAGTTTTCATAAGCTTAATAAAGAGCTGCTTTGCTGGTCCTACAAGTCCTCCTTGAACTCCACCAAAATATGAATTAACTCCTGGGAAGTTAAGACAATGCAAGTTTCTGGTATCTGGCCATGACGGGATTGAAATTGGCTCAACAATAACATGACAAACATAACCCGGTTTCCCCAGCCTCCTACCTTCCTTGACACACGAAGTGAATTTCCCTTCCTCAAGTTCTTCATATATTGTAGGGAAAATCCTCTTGTAACTCTCATTTTCCCACTCAACTCATTCTGTTCTAGGATTAACCTTTTGTACTAAAAAAAAGGATTGTGTTTATTTTTCTTCTATGACAGGTAGCACAATCCTGTTTTACCTTTGTTGTGAAAGCACCTTCTAATATACCCCCTAAAGGAGTGCGTACTGCTAGCATTTAGGAAAGAGTACAGCTTCCTGGGCCATCAAACAATTTAAATCAGTTCTCCTCACTGTCTTAATAATAGTTGCAAAGATCTCATTGAACAGCATCCCAATGTAAAATTGTGCTGAGAACTCAGGTGCACAACCAGTAGATAAATAAATATAAATATAGGACCAATGTTTGGGGTTTTTCCCTCTAGCATTTTGGGCAGTAACTTGGACTTTTGTGAGTGTCCCCCTCCACCCCCTGCTGTGGTTCCCAGTGCTGTACCCAAGAGCTGCTCCCACGGTGCTTTCCCAAGGAGACAGGACAGGGACTGCCTACCCCGCTCCCTACTCACAGGTAACAACCCAGAGCAACAAACTGTACCAGAGTATGGGAACTAGTCCTTCACTGCTTATGCTAAATTCCAGACACACTTATTCTCTCCTCCCAAGGTTGTATAACAGCAAACAGCTCGGAAGAGTCTACATTAGTTGCTTGACAGGATAGGACAATCATCACATGGTGCTTTTCACACCTGCTTCCCTCTCCTTTTATTTTTGGGAGGAATAATATTCAAGCTAGAAGAATATGGCAATGCTCTACCATCTTAGCAATTTCCTTACATCTCAGACCACACTTGATCTTCTTCTCTCCGCTTATTTGACATTTTTCTCTGTTCATTTCCATGCTAATCAGATGATAAACCCATGTAAAGTTTGAAGGAAATACTAACGCTTCTGAATTATTCCCCAGAGAAAAATCAGAAACACTGTATCCTTTCCCAGATATGACTTTTTTGTGATAAACCTTTGCATAACACACTTTAAATTTTTTGTTTGTTCCCTTAGTGTTTTTTGTTTGTTTGTAAAGATCTTCCTCTGTTTAAAGCACCACAGACAACAGTTTGTCACATGAATGTACTGAGGAGCAAAACTCCTGCATGGGGTTTTCAGCATTGCCAGACTTGCTTTGGGACCTTCAGCACGTATTTAGCCAAGCTGTGCCTCGTTTTACTGAGCTCTAGCAAGCAGAATGAAAGGTGTAATCACAGAGTCTGCAGTCACTTCCGGGCTCAGATGAAGTATTTGTCTGTGTTCAGTTTTAAGCTGCTTTTTTTGGCAGAGTTTAAAAATATAGAAATGAGAATTTTGTATGTTGACATAGTATGTAAATTTTTCTTTAATAAGTACACACGTGCATATGTGTCCGGAGCTCCGGGTAAGAGAATTTTAAGCAAATGGAAATAAATGTAAAACAATGACACACAGCTTTCACAAAGAAAGCTGTGAAACTGATGTCTAAGTCTTAAAATATCATACCCCATTCTACAATAAAGTTCCCTCTCTTTCCAAATACCTGCTCTGCAGCCTCTTGTCATATGGGACACTGCTCCTCCATGGTGGAGGTTTTCAGGCTAGGGATGGTCGGACAAGTTGCTGGAAATTGGCTCTGCTGAAGTCAGTGGGAGCACAAGGCGCCCGGCACCTCGCAGCATGGAGAGTAGAGAGGGAAACAGACCCTGTACTGATAGCACGAAGGACAAACCTAGAACTGTGTCCTGTCTGGGTTTCGACCAGAGGACACAAATTTAAAGGCTTGCTTCTTCTAACACTTCCCCCATCAGTCTTTAGTTTGTTGCTACTCATTGCACTGACTGTAAAGTCAAGGCTTGACCTTTTTTTTGAGTCCAAGTGAGAAAGCAGATGAGATACTGGGACAGAGGCAGACTTTTAGCCTCAGAGGCTGGCAAGGGAGGCAGAAGTGCTGCGCCTGAAATCTGTGTTGGGCCATTACCAAGACATCACTTATTCCACAGCCATCCACAGACTGTCACATCATTTCAGTACTAGAAATGAAGGGTGGTCTGACAGGCAAATTATTAAAAAAAAAAATTAAAATCAATATTCCTAAGCCTCACAAGAAAAGAATGCATTTGAGAGTCAGATTTTTTTTCAAGAAGAAAGTCAAGTCCAACGCTTAGTTAGGCCTGTCTGCAGATGTGAATTGTGCATGTAAAAATATACACAGAGACTTCTTTAAACATGAAGCCAATGTTATAAAGAACTAGATGTAATTTTCTAAACAAAAATGCTATGGTCCCTACCTTAAGCATTTAGCTAACTAGTTTGCATGCTCAGACGATATTCACACTTGGGGGGGAGGAGGAATTTTATATATATATATATATATTTTTTATATATATATATATATATACACACACATATTTATATATATGTATATTTATATATATATACATATATATATTTTTATATATATATGTATATTTATATCTATATATACACACACAATGTAATTTTTTATATATATATAAAAAATACACACACTATATAATATATTCCACCATTTTTATATACATATATAAAATATATAGTTCCACCATTCCACACCCAGAAAGGGAGGGCTGTAACTTCCAAGGAAGAGGGAAGCATGCTTGAAAAGATCTCCCTAAAATGACAACCAAAGCTTCACGTTGATGCTACTGCTCTTAGTTTACCCTCTTAATTGAAAGCTATCAACATCAGAAAATTTAGCCACTTTTGGAGACCCGGACAATTTATGGATCCTAGGACTTATATGTCTGATTGTGGGAGGAATAGAGGTTATCAATCTATCAAATCATCGTCAAACTAGTATGATACTGTTTCTATCAAAAACGTTTTAACGTTTTCTCAGCACACAAGGAATTCAACAGCCAAACCCTTCCACAGTCAGTGTTTGCTCTAAATTTATCCAATCCCTCAGAATTACACCGGATGAAACACGCTAAATCAGCCTTCTTCCATTTGTGTTTTTCCACATATATGTTTAAAGATGGTCTTTCGACGGCTCATCTGTGTCTCAGGCAATCAGGTGATCTTAAAGTTCCTATAAGTTTTCCTCACAAAACAAATCTTTAGATTGCTGAAAACAGATTCTGAGGAAGAAAAAAAAAATCCTAATCCTTTAGCATTCCTAAATTTCTCTCATATGATCACCTGTGCTTACCCTGAAACCTTTGTACAGAGACACTATGCCAAAAGGAAAGAAATAAAACAACTGGTGTCTAAGGCATTTGCTTTTAACAGGGCTTTGGGTTCCTGTTTTCCTTCCAAAGTACAAACATGATGCCCCGAAGTCTGCAAAAGGCTAACATGAGTATTCTGCTTCAGATTATGACTGCATGTTAGTGACCTGTACAATGACAAAAATCATTGAACCAGTCAAGGCAATTTGTGGTGAAAAATTACAGGGACGGAACAGAAGCATGCTCAGAGTGCTGAAGAACCCCAGAGTCATCCTGCTCGCCTCAAACCAGAATGGACAAATCTTTCCCCAACAGCCACATCAAATTCTCTGCAAACTCTGCTAAAGAATTAAATATTTAAGCACCCTCACAAAACAAACATATCTGCATTTGAATCACCCTGCCTGGAAGATCTCAATGTTTGGAGTTCTTAATGAAGCCACGTTTGGCAAAGTTACAAAATTACATTTAAAAAATCTACTTATTTTTCTACCGTCAATCCTCCTTTATATGCACAATGACAAAACTGAATCCAGTTTAAAATGCACCTGTCAGAGCTGTCAGCCGTCAGCAGCACTCTTTTGTTGTTTGGTTATGCTGCGAGGCTATTCCAGCATGTTTTCGCTAAGAGGAGAAGGTGTCATCTGAATATGGCAAAACAAAACCGTGTGACTCACTCAGCAAAATCAGACAGACGTTACAGTTTGGAGTAGGACACACAGGCTGTCTGAGACTGCAGACTGTTTGAGACTGAGACTATCTTTTTGCTTGTACAGCACCCAGCTCCCATCACGGAGCTGATCCCACTGCAGCAAAATAACAAGGTAATGAGAACAGCCCTTCGCGAGCAGCGGTTCAGAGCCCTGTGAATCAGCACTTGCTCCGTGTGCTGCTACACCAGTCACAATTAACACCCAGCTTATATGACAGAGGTGGCAAAACCTCTGTTAATATGGTGTAGCAAAGAAAGGAATACATAATTTCTATAGAGAAAGTGAGGGAGGATGTAATTCCTTTGGATGTGTACACCAAAACTAAAGCTATTTAGGCATTCACTTATTTTTTTTCTCACTTATAAATTTTTGCCACTGTGAATACAGGCGTTTTATACCGCATGGCACCTCCTGGAAGTTACAACGGTTGAACTAATGAGATCTGTGAAAGTGCTCCCTCTTTGAGAGAGGAAATGATTTTTAGTCAAACAGTCGAATGTTTTCCCTACCATCTGCACAACCTTTTGTTAAAACACCTTCTATACTCAAACACCTGATTAAACAGATGGAGGGAGAAAAAAAGCCTTTGTTAAAGTTTTGGCATCCTGTTTCTTCAATTAGATTCTTCCAATAAGTTTTCAGCAAAAACGGAGTTAATGTTCCACATATTTTTAATCATAAAACTTTTGCCAAGAAGGGGTAAAAGGAAGTAATTCACAACGCCCTGTGATATCTTTATAGGTCAGAAAATACATTACCACAAATCTCCTCCACAGGTCACTTGCAATCTACAGCAGCAGTTCTTTGAGTTTGAAGCACACTGAAGTAAATATGGTAAAGACAGATCAAAGTACAAGGGAAGTGTCAGATATGTACCACCTATGCACCAGTTCTTATCCCTAAAGGCCTAGGCAAGCATCTGTTATTTTAAATGTTCAGTACAGCTGTCAATCCCAGCCGGACAAAGACAACATTGTGATACTGCTTTGCTGGCCCAACACAGAAAATGCAAATTAAAATACATAACCTCTTGATAGTCTGTATTAATTGCTCAAAATTCAGGTAACCTACTAATTCATGATGTTGCAAAGGAGCATTTGTTCATAACTAAACGCATGAAATTGAATGCTAGCAGTTTGCTTGCTATTATCGGGATTAGGTGTATGCCGAATAAACTCAGAGAAAAAAAACCAAAATTCAACTACTCTCTTTCTCTCGCCCTGGAAACGTAAATGTCAATTGTTTGCTAAGAAATTGATTGCCAACTAGATTGGCACAACTCATAGTTCCTGTAACAGGACGGGCAGCCGTATCAGTCAGTATTGGCAAGTAAGGACTGACTGCCCCAGATGGCTGGCAGCATTTAAACAAGATGGGACCCAGATGTCAGCGAAGCAGTGAACAAATCAAAATCATATCACTGAAATGCTTAATTTCTCCAAACAATTATGTTTTTAAAAATTAAACTAAAAGGAATGTAAAACTAGGAACCCCTAAATTCTATTAGGTTGGAAAGGAAACCCCATGACCGAGGGTGGCTTCAGGCACGTCACACGGCCTCCTCCTCCTCCCGGCTGCATGGAACTCATTCCCCTTGGCCCCTTCCTCTCAACACTTTTCCTCATCTGGTGTGCTGATTTTGGCTGGGATAGAGTTAATTGTCTTCATAGTAGCTAGCGTGGGGCTATGTTCTGGATTTGTGCTGGAAACAGCGTTGATAACACAGGGATGTTTTCACTGTTGCTGAGCAGTGCTTACACACAGTCAAGGCCTTTTCTGCTCCTCACCCCACCCCACCAGCGAGGAGGCTGGGGGTGCACAAGGAGTTGGGAGGGGACACGGCCGGGACAGCTGACCCCAACTGACCAAAGGGACATTCCATACCATATGGCGTCATGCTCAGCATATAGTGCTGGGGGAAGAAGAAGGAAGGAGGGGACGTTCGGAGTGATGGCGTTTGTCTTCCCAAGTAACCGTTACCCGTGATGGAGCCCTGCTGTCCTGGCGATGGCTGAACACCTGCCTGCCGGTGGGAAGTAGTGAGTGAATTCCTTGTTTCGCTTTGCTTGTGTGCGCGGCTTTTGCTTTACCTGTTAAACTGTCTTTATCTCAGCCCACGGGTTCTCTCACTTTTACCCTTCCGATTCTCTCCCCCATCCCACTGGAGGGGGAGTGAGTGAGCTCTGTGTGGGGCTTGGTTGCTGGCTGGGGTTAAACCATGACATCTGGAGTGGTACACAGGACTGTTTACGGGGGGAATGGCTTGGCAGATGCAAGACCCAAGTGCCAAAAGTCTGGACGCTTTTTATCATCAGTTTTGCCAGCAATGGCATCTGGTTGCATTGCTGACTCCTTGCTCGGCACTCATGGGGTCCTGACTCTGGACCTGGCCAGCACTCTGCTGAGCTGCTGCAGGTCTGGTGGGTCAGCCCGTCCTCTAAACAGCTACCAAAAATCTTTTCTCATGACTAACCCTTTCATTCTCAAAGGGGAATAGGACAAAGACAGGATTTTCTCCAAACATACTTTCCATAATCTTAATATGTTCTGCCTAGCACCTAGCAAAGCTGAAGCTCACTCTCAGGAGGCGTGTGTTGAGGCGGGACAGTTTAGCATAAAGTTTTCCTGATTAAATTCACTCTGGCTTTAGGTAGGGCAGGAATGCAAAGATTGTTGCATGTCAGGATGGAGACATCTTGCTAGCAGCCAGGGCAGAGATAGGCACAGGGCTACATTTTCAGTCACATTTACCTCTGCCTTCACATCATACACAAGCTGGGTCTATAGCTAGGTGTTTGCATGGCTAACTATAAGTCTTACGTACATTTACACACTCATTTATGCTTCCAGATTTTGTATATTCACATAGTGCTACATGTTTTTAGAAAACTATAGTTCCTGACTGTAAGATACTTGGGACATCATTGTTTGATCCAAAGAGACTCATTAACATTTCAGAACAAGACACCTTATTGAAAACAGCACATGATTGTAAAAAAAGTCTTGAAATCTGCATTTTTTCTCTTCCCTCCACCTCCAACACAACATTTATAAAGTTTTATAAAGTTTTACGACATTTATAAAGTCTGAACTGCTCCTCTTCATGACATGTCATAGTTCAATTATCAGTTATTGGGATTCACTCCAACATGCAGACAGCAGGGCTAGCTATTCACATTGGTTCCTCTAGCTTTGCAATATGTTTGTGTTATAAAGGCATGTTTTGACTTCTGTGACATGAAGAAATTTATCCATAGGAAATAAATGTAGTTCTTAACACACGTCTGTACTACATTTATTTCTGCAAATTTTAAGATATTACAGTTCTTCATTGGCTCGATAGCTCAGTAATCTTAGAAGTGTCTGTTGAACTGTCTACACTGGGATCTTCAAGAGCAAATGTAAGGGATAATGCTTAAATTGCAGTAAACACAGAAGGGCTTGTACTTTAGCCCACATAGATTCATGTGTGGGAATGATTATCCTCAACTTTTCAGCTCTTTGATGCATTGTGTGAAAGATACCCACAAATCTTAACCAAAAGTTTCCTACATTAAAAGCACAGCCAAGCAGAGGAGCCTGGTCTTCTGGCTGTGGAGTTTTGCCTGAATTCCCCATGTGAATACACTGCTTTGAATGATGTAACATGAAAGGACTGTCTGCATTGTGCAGAAATTTTCTGTTTTCCATTACTCATACTTGTAAATGTATCTGTTTTACAGCTCCCTAAGAAATGAACAAGTCTTAGCATCAGAAATATTCCTAACACATTTTTAGGCAAAACAAAACCAGCTAGCCATTCCATAGTATTAAGTAATTCTTCCGTGCTTTGCAAAGGGTCACAGTCCTATATAACTTTTGGATGCATTTATGCAATTTCTTAGATTCCCCACACAGGTACAATTCGCTCTTTTCCCACTCTGACAAGAGCTTTTCCCTGGAAGCCCCATAAATTGTGCTGCTGACAGCAGTACAGTAGTAGAAAAACACACACAAGTGCCTCAGATGTTGGAACAAGAAAGAGGTATTCCAGCATTTAGCACCTGGGACTCCTGCTTAGCAAACAATCCCCACCCCAGCTGTACTATGGAAAAACTGCAATCTTCTTACACCTTTTACAAATTATAAAAGATGGACAAATAAAAAAATTAATATAAAAAAAACAAGAATAAAGGAATTGTACCAAGGTGTAACTTAGTTCTTAGACTCAGGTTTGATCTCTGAACAGTATCACTGTTGCCTTCAGAAGATTTTGATCTGATTGAGATGACTACAGGACCCCTATTCTGATAACAGCTCAGGAGCTACAGTTTGGGAGAAAAAACGGTATGCTCCAGATTTTGCCAAAGCCCATTAAAAATATCAGCACAGTCCTATGTGTAAGTTCACGTTTACAATAAAAGCTTTTGCTAGCTGAGGATGTCAAACAGAAGGTGGTGATTTTTACATGACATTTTTATGCTTACCAAAGTACTACATGCACTTTTAACGGTAAGAAAGCTACAATAGTCACAGAAACTGCCTTGCCTTGGACCTGATCTACTTCAAATACAGCTTTTAAAGAGCATTATAAGGAAGGAGTTACAGTGGCAAATCTTCAAATTACTATAGACTAAGCCATCTTCCTAAATGGTTTCCTTTGGGTCCTTCTGCTGAAAGCAGCAAGACTCCAGAGAGCTTCAGCTATTTGGTATCCTGCAGACCTCTCACCTCCTTTTTAACTCTCAAAGTTGACGGGCAACCAGCACAAAAGGTGGTGACAAAGATATTCCCCAACAATGAGGTGTCCCTTAGACACACACACAGGGCTCAGAATGCAAATGCAATACGGCAATCTGGAAAAATCTAACCACAAGGCAGCAATTTCTACACTCGACAAAAGATTTCAACACCAAGTTCACGTAAGTAAGGAAAGACAAATCTTTGACCTCCTCTCCCTTGCAATGGATCTGTATTGAAATCTCCAGATGTGATGCCAGACTCCTTTTATAAACACTGGATTTAACTTGCACCCTGCAGTACCTCACATGCACAGGATTGTGTTTCCTTTTTTATCCAGAGAAAAGTGTGAAGACTGAACCCTTAGCATCCTGTCCACTGTTTATCTCTCCAAGGTTCATTCTTCTCCGCAGTTGAGCAAAAGCTCCCTACTTTCTTGATCAATAAAGCAATTTATGCTGTTTCCTGCCTGTGAGAGATTGCTATTTTGGAGCAGTTTCTGATTTCTCCTGCAACAACTTATCTTCTTGTTGTCCATCGGGATTCAGACTCAAAGTTATTTGTAATGAATCCTGGTAAATGGCTCCAGCTGCTTGTGAGGAGATAATTCAAGAAGGGAAGCACAGTTTAAGTTGAAGTTTCATTGGAAAGTATGGTACCTGTATTTCTGCCCTATCCCATCTCACATCAATCAAAAGAAAATTCCCCTTCACTCCCATGCTTTGTAAGCAGAGGTAAGGTGCTTTTGTGTATAATACAGCTTCCTAGACTTCATCAACCAAACCAGAAGAAAAGGAGTCCTAAGCTCTGCAAGCCTGCCTCAAGGGGTACCCCACCGCCAGCAGTTATCACCCATGCCACGAACATCTTTCTCCTCTCTGCAGAGACCTCGACATTGCAGGGCTGAAGGGGAACAGCGAATACCAAGTGAAATTAGGAGTGCTGGACTGGCAAACCCTCAAGAATTGAACCTTGCACTCATCCCCATAAGCAGAAGAGCCTGGGAGTGGCTCCTAGGGAGTCTTAGCGTGAATTCGCCTCTCCCGGCATGCATCGCTGTGTGCAGATGGATCATTCATTCTCCATACATGACTCACTGCAAGGCCTATGCTGAGCATCTGCTACCTCTGCCAGTAGATTGAGGAAGACAGCGGCAGACTGTAACCCACCAAGAGGCCTTCCAGGGAAAAAGCTGAACATATGGACTCTAAGTAGCTACCAGGGTGGTCTGCCCTTACACCAGAAATGAAAAGCTGCACATCTCACAGCACAATCTCACTTGTTTATAACCTGCAAAGCTACAGCACATCATGGCAAAAAAGATTAAAATAAGCCTTGGTGACCTTTAAGACTCATTTTCATCCCATATCATATTGGAAGAGTGAAGTAGAACTGCATAAAGGAAGTATGACCAAGAAAAGGAAAAACATCTTGAGAAGCCAAGAACACCACTCTTCTGACTATCAAAGATGGTATGCAGCTTCTCCTGTTATTGCAGCTGAAAAGGACACTCTGCTTGGTTTCTAGGACCACAGACAGTCACAGAGCTTTTAATACAGCTAGGTCTGAATGGCATCAAAACCAATGAAGCCCAAATACTGGAATAAAACAAAAAGACGTGTCATTTCTCCCATGCTGCCTTGTTAATTAGCACACCGTCTCTTAAGTTTGTCTGCTGAATTGGATCTTTTATGTACTTTTCCAAAATTTTTCCTTGTAACTACTTTTCAGTAGCAGTGGTTTATCGTGAAACATTGCTCACAACAGGGGCTGACAACTGTTTGGAGCTTGGTTTGATCTATGTTTTCTATGGCAGTTGTGTTTTTATTTTAAATGGAAGCAGTAAGATAGTTATAACCGGAACATCCACAGTAAAAGGGGGTCACACTGAACATGTCAGACCTGTCTGGGCAGGTCTAATTTAAACACCAGCCTTTTAAGAACGGGACTGTCTTTGAATGAGATTTCTTTGTACTTCTGAAGACAGCACACACCCTTTTCCTGCTGCTTGATTAAACAGCACTTGCCCAATGAATAGATCTTGATCAGGAATAGAAAATGCATGGAGCTGTCCTGGGGAAAATGTGCTCAATCCTTTCCCAGACTCACCTGTGGGAAGACACATACAGCTATATTGAACACACTGACCTTTCAAACCAGTCCTCTCACATGTGGACCTTGGCTCTGTCAAATGTCTGTGCTTTTAAAGTATTTGTTTTATGCATTTGAACATAATAAAGCATTAATGGCAGCAGAAGCCTTTCACAGGAAAGCTGTACTTTTACATTTGGCTTTGCCCTGTGTCTATTCTGGAGGGCAAGCACAAACCGAGACATGTACTGTTTCATGAGACACTGCAGCCTAAGATCCACCATTACAATCACAGCAGAAGTCCTGAAGTGCATATACCACTACTCTGTCTTGCAGAAGCGGATCCTCCCTTGCTAAAAATAACTCTGTTTTTGCTGCGTGAATAATCATCCTTCGTCTTGTTCCCACTCACCCATAAGAGCACAAGTCAAAGAGAGCAAGGCAGGCAAGTGCTAAGGAGGAGCTGGTTTTCATATGCAAGGTGAATATTAAAAGTTTACACTACTCTGCCTCAAGGTTTTTTTTCTTGTATCAGGAACTTCAGAAATACTGACTTCTACAGCAAATTGTTTGCAAATGCACTAAATTCATGTGCAGAAACTCCATAGCATAAATACATTCTCATTAGATTTGAGGCTTTTTGAGACTTTTAAAATAACAAATGATAACTGAAAACTCAATTCCATCAAAAGCAAGAAAGTTTGCTGCCTAGGACACATATCTGGATTAACTCTGCTTTCTGCTCCAGTTTTCTTGGATTACCTTGGGCAAATCATCTAGCTCCCATAGAAATCAGTGTGAGCTGGGATTCTACGTCAGGCTTGGGTATCTCAGCTCCCACTAATTTCAATACTTAGCTGCTTCAACGCATTTGAAAGTTTCAGGCCTCAGCTCTGTTGCTATAAAATAGAATGAAGAGCATTTCTCTACCTCATAATAATATCACAAGGATAAACATATCATAGGTTGTAAAACACTTGAGTACAGCAGTTATGCATATGCCTGTACATACTGTACACGGACAATAGCTAGGTCAGGCTGGCCCCCATCTCCAGAGGTGACTCATTTCCAGGAGAAGGTGCTTGCATTCATTTGGAAGGACAACAAGGCATGACTCAATGGATCAAAGCAATTTATCAGTACTGAAATCAGCACCTAATGTTAAATTCTGAACTCCTTTCTGCCAGTTCGTTTACATATTAGAGTTTACATGGCTAGTATTAGCTGAAACTAGACCCACTTGACAGGCAGAACAGTTAATTATGTAATTATGAAATTTCTGCAGTTGCTCTGGTAAACATTCTATAAAATGGAAGACTTTTTTACAACTTAATTTATTTTTTACTTTGTAGTATGTTTGTATTGTCTATTTTTGGAAGGCCTAAAGAGATCATTTTGCGAGGATGGGAGGCACTCTTCCACCATTCTCCCTCCAGCCAGGCACTCAGCTCTCTAGGGGGTAGAGGACAGAAAGGCTGACCAGGCTGTAAGAGAAAGGATTTTAACTAGTCCTCAAAAATTTATATCCTGCTATATAAGCATCTGCCTGCCTCTTTGGATGGCAAATAGGGATCATTCTGCGAAAAGAATGCTTTACAGCGCTTTATCCAGTTAGGCCCTTGTCTCCTGGTGCTTAGACAAACACTTTTCGGTGTATGTAAATAGTTGGTGGATCAAATTTCCCCAGCTGCCACACCCAGCTAGCTTGAATCACCCAGAGAAACATAAAGAGTCAACTTCTATGCATTACTTTTTTACCAAAGTACACAAGAGCTGCTACGTTACCCTTTTCCCACCAGCAAACAGATTTTTCATTCTGAAAGAATGTTTCTGTGTATCAGTCCTCTGCATAATGCTTGTGAAAGTTTGATCTGATTAAGAGGAGGAGCAGTGGGTATGAAACAAAGCCAACTTCTGGACTTCATGTTGTTGCTCCTCTAAAGGAGCCAAGCTCCTACCACCCAGCGCTCTGGGGGCACCTGCTCTTCCTGCAACTGCCTTGCATGCCCTAAGTGCAGGACAGGAGGACTAAGCCAGCTACTTGCATGGGCAAATACAAAGGTCATTAAGAAAAATCTGTATGAATCCCTTGAGTTCATCTACATGTACTTGACGGCTGTCAGTAGTTGGGCTTGCTTTTCTAGAAAGATCAATACAAGGCAAGGCCAACTAGATCAATTGTAATTACATCTCTACAGTGAAAAACCAAAAAGCAGCCCTATGGCCTTTCTCTGTCTATGCTATTGCTGGCCTGCACTGCAAGCCTCCCGACATGACTGTTATTGGTACAATACAGCCTAACCATGCCTGGTGTTTGGCCACAACTCTGTCCCATCTGCTTCCCTCCTCCAGGAGCCAAGAGACCTGTCCTCCCTGTTCTAAGCTAGAGGAAAACTCTCTCCCGAGGCTGTGGTCACTGTTGCAGTCCTGTTGGTGCAAGGGTACAAACACAGCAAGGCCTGGGAGGAGATGCAGATCTTCCATTTGGCCAGTTGATGCCCCGGGAAATCCAGAAACAATTTCTAATGCAAACCCTAGTTTTCAGGCTCAAAGCAGAAACTAGGAGGAGAGATTATTTTAGATGTTTCTTTTAGCATTGTATTATCTCAAAAAGCCTCAGTTCTAGTCTTAATAATAGCTCGTTAGCCTCAGTGCACTGGGACTGCCATACTACCACTTTTAGCTACTGGCAAGCAAATCCAGACTAAGACTAGACAAGCGTTCCCAGAGATCACCATTCTCTGGCCCAGTTCATCTGGACCCTTACCCACACCTAGCTGTACCCTTAATCCTATCCCTAGCCCAACCTCTGCTTCGCAGCTGCTGTAGGAATTCAAAAGGACTGTGAAAAACAAAGCACCAAGGTCTGAATTCTCTATGGAAACCTGAATGTAATCCTTGTTATGTCAGCACCTTACCTAAAGTTTCCAACTATCACACACAAAACACTGGAAGAGCAAAATCCAGCTACCGGTTTCATTGATGAAACAGAGGGAAATTTGACCTGGTAGAGTTATTCCTACTTATTGGCCATTAGAAATAAAGTTATATACATTAATTACTTTGTAAGGGTTTCATTTATTGCAGGTGAACAATTCTATTGTTGAGCCAGCTTTCTTCATAGCACAGTGTATATACTGAAATCTTTTTTGTTTGTTTAAACTCTTTACAGAAATTTTTACATAGCTTCAAATAGCTGTGGTTAAACAGTTGTAAATACATACGCATTTCCAACTGTGTTACTATCTCTTTTCCATTGCTCTTCTAATGTTTTGGGTGACCTTTGTGTGTGATTTTTAATTTTTTTACATGAAGTATAATTATATGAAGTTGTCTCAAGACCTCTCTGAATTTTTTGTTTCATTCATTTTATTGTTATATTACTAAGACTGGTTTTGACCCTATCATAGTGCTCGTAAGCAATTTGGAGTATAAAATGTCTTGTGTGGATCATAAATCACTGTAGTATGTATTCTAGTCTTTGTGGTGCAAGCCCCATCTCTTCCTACATGATTTCTAGGAGAGATCCTAGCATTATTATGCTTTGAAACATTGTGATAGGGAGAAAACAAAGCTTCTAAATCTCAACAAATTAAAAAAAAAAAAGTAGTAAAGCAAGGTATTCAGTCATTATCTTTTCTTAGTGTGAAGGACCACCCTCATTAAAGAGCTTAGATTTCAATTTCACAAAGTAGCAGCCATGACTAAAACATCCAGGAAGATGCTTTGCCTCCCCACACTTTTTGTTTTGTGCTTTTGAAAAGTACCTCAGTTTTAGTGGAATGTGCTTAAGATAACAAAGACTGCTACAGGTGGCACCTAAATACACTTGCCAAACGTCTTTGAAATGGACAACATATCTTGGGAAGCAGCATCATGGTGAAACATTGTATAATTTTAAAGTCAGAAAGCCATGGCAAGATCCATACTTCAGGATAGGCAAAAGATTGTGTTAGTGGGTAAGTCCTCCATCTCTTGCCCTCTTTAGAGAAGAGAAACAAAGAAAAGAAAGGAAAAAAAAAGAAAAAAAAAAAGAAAACATCTCCGGGTAGATCCTAACTACAAAGCCAGTGGTGATCCATGCCTGGAATCACCTGGACTTTGGGGTATGCTTTGCAGCTTTTTGCGTAGCAGAAAGCTGACCTTCTCCGAGGATCTTTCCTCACTGCAGATTGAGAAATCAGGGAAGTTATCAGGGGAAACAGTGAGAAAAGGGAAGGGTGCACCAGGGGAAGAGAAATATGTAAAGAGAAAAGTGTAAAAAGAGAGGGTGGGCAGGGGCCTGGACAAGTGCACATGGCTGCTGGGTAGCTCATGACAGAGGCTGCTGGTGTGGTGCACGCTATGGGAGTTGGCACAGGCTGTAAATTAACTGACGTGATACATAAATCCCCAGCAAAAGTGATTGCACACACCCACCTGAAAAATGTAAGTAAACAATAATTCCTGTCCTTTTTATATCTATTACTTCAAGCTCAAGCATGCTTTAATCCTTCATTTTATTTGATATCATTTACCAACATATATAAAAGGATACGTTCTCCTCCTTAGACCGCCTTCAACTTTCTACGAAACTAGCTTTAAGAAATAGGCCAATATTTGTATAGTAGGTAATACCTAAAAAGTAGGCTCCCCTGTCTAGATAAGCTGAGAAAATTCCCATTTTAGGCCTTCAGTATAGAATAAAACATTGCATGCTTAGAAATGCAGAGTCTGGCTTCAGCCATGCATTTGATATTCCTTGCATGTGTCCCTTGTGTCTGAAAACTAAGGACTATATGCCAAAAGTCATTCACTTTTCAGATGTGACATGTCTAGAAACGCCCCCATCTTTGAACAAAAACAATCAGGAGTATTAGACTCTTGTAGAGCTTTCAAACAGTTGTAAGAAATACAGGGTTATAAAGTCCCCTATACTACAAACAAGAACAGAGGAACTGACAGGGAACAGAAAAGAGGTGGAAAATAGGAAAACCAGTTAAACAAACGAGCCTGGAAAACTGGGTTCTGTGCCTGACTCCACCTCAGGTACTTTGTTTGGCCTTTGGCAACTTACTTATCTTTTCTGTCTCTGTTTCCTTAATGTTTTTAAGGAAAACTCACAGATAAAATTATGAGCTTGTAGAAGTTAGAGACCAGTACTGAGTGTAGTAAAAGCATCTTTGGGTTACAGTTTAGAAGAAAGAAAAGTGGAGAATGGAATGATGGGATTGACATTTAATGGGTGACATTTCAGCTCTTGCTCCTAGCATTTGACATTGCTCCTTTATCGCAAAGTCATCGAAAGGAGCCTATATTGCTTTGCTCTAAGCGCCTTATTTTATCTTCTCACCTGCTCTTCTTCTATAAGTATGACTTATAGTCTCATGAGCTTGCATAATCATGCATAATCACAATCAAAGTGTGACACACTGCTGAACTGGCACCTTTGCCTCTCTATCCAGTTATCACCATATTATCTCAACATGTCCCTAATTTTCTGCTTTTACTTCCTGCAGGCTGAATTGGGAGTGTGGACTGCATGTGTTTTAAATGAATATCCCTCTACTTACTATCTGAATATTGTTATTCTAGAGATCTTTGTGCTGCATTTCAAGGTTCATTTCTGATTACGATCTTTGTTAGCAATAGTGTTATATATATTCAAATAAAACTTACATGTATAGCTATAAGATGCACAGCAGATGTTTTAAGTACTTTACTTAAGCCCTTTAATAAATTCATACTTCATAAATATTTTCATGCCCTAGAATGAATCCGTAATATCTGGTTTCTTTCACCACAGCAGTATTCAAGTTGCTGAAATAGTCACAGTTGCTTACTTTTTTCTCCCATCTTATAAAAACACAAATACTTGTATACACCAGAAAAAACGGTTGCCTGTAGAATGCAAGACAACTGTAGACTTCAACCAGTCTACTTTAAGATGATCTGAAATCCCAGTGCAAATGACATTACAAAGATTTCCATTTTAATGAAAGAAGCTATCTCTATGAATTAGTGTTGTGTACACAGTTGGAAAGCTACGTTGCCTCCTGAGCAGATATACTGGAGAAATAACTTTTAAGGTTAAATATTCCTGCAAAGGATCCAATACTCTGCTTGTCTGAATTCCAGGAGGTATTACTCTAACTTCTCAGCATTTATTTGGCCAATACTCCTAATCCTGTGATGAAGCAGAATTTCTAATATCTTTGCAATGTTTCTGATGGGAGTATTGAAGGGTCATTTGTAGGAAAAAAAAGAAAAAAAAAGTCCTGATTCATTTTAAAATTACATTTTCTAGGGAAGACCCACGTGGTGCAGTACCTTCAAGATCAGAGGATTGAACACAATGATCCATGATGCCCCTCATGTCCAATGTGCAGATCTGCTAAAATAGATACTGTCTTGTTACTAATTGCTTTAACTTTAAACGCAGCAAGTCCTGACACCACAAGAAAATATAGATTAGTGCTAAAGAACCGTATTATCAGAAATACAAATATGTAGCCAAATTTTCTTTCTTCACCTGAACTAAGCCTCCTACACCAGTCTCGCTGACTTCCCAGTAACGCCTAACTCCTTGTTCTCCTATTTACGTTGAGTAGTGGAGCACAGATGGCAGTAAGTACCAAAAATGACAATTAATGAACAACAGAAAAGTGCCTTTTTGATGCCTAAGGCTCAAATGCTTATCAAAACTGCCTTCAGCTTATCTAAACCCAATGTTTCCTGAGGTATCCCAGAGAACATGGTTCTGGCCATAGAAAGTATGGGAGGGAGAAAGCAAGAGAGAAATACTTTTCTGAAGACGAGACATCAACAATTACAAATTAAGTTTTAATACATAGACCGAGAGGACTCACAGCTGTCCAAACCGGTACCACAACCCTGCATTTTTATAACTATATCCAGTGAAAAGAATATACTATCTTTTACAAGCGCTAACCGTGATTTGGAAAACCTGGTGTGCAGGTAGGCATCACGATCCTTGTTTTATAGATGGGGCCTTTTTTTCCATGACCTGTACTGGAGCTAGGCACAGACCTCAAGGCCCTGGCTCCCTGTTTGTGTTTCAAGCATAGGACAAGCTCACCCACCTTTCAGAGCTTTTCCATACAGCTTCCTGCCCTTAGTATTGGGGAAGGTATTTTCTACACAGATTTCTGTAAGTATTATATTGACATGGAGTGAAAAGTCTATTTGGTGGGCAAGTCTATCATCCATTGTTTAAATTGGACGAGGTATGGGCAGAGGCACTGGAACCTCCTTGTGTTCATCTCATCAGCAGGAAGAGCAAACAATTTGCTATGAGAGCATTTTATGCTGTCTAACAATGTTTGTGTGTGTCTGCATATATAAAAAACCACTTCATACTGCTACTGAATGACTTTTTTCGCCCTCCCTATTTGGATTAGTTCCAAAACCAGGATTATAACTGCTCTTTGCTAAGCAACAAATATTAACTATTGCTACTTCATCAAAATCCTGCACCAATGCATTTAACCAGTTTATCAGCCAGGAAGATGATATTTTCATATTTGCTAGCCTGGAGCTTCACTAAAATTAAGATCAACTGAGTACGACTATAACAATTATCAATTTTCATTCTTGGATAACAGCTTGAAATTGCCTTCAGGAAAAAGGAGGGTCCTTTCTTTGGATGCAAAAAAAAAAAAAAAAATTTAGATATAAAATTAACTACTCTTTCTTCCTCAGGCTAAACATGTGGTTAAGCTCACTAAAATTATTCAACAACTTTACAGGTTGCATCCCCATTTGCTTTAGCTTTTAGGTTGATAAATGAGTAAGTAAAAAAAAAGCTGTCAGGTATATTAAATTGCATTCTCCGCCTGCACTTCTACCTATCCTATACTAAATTACTTCCTGCAGCCAACTGAAACTGTACTGAGCGGGGGAAATTTGAAGTACCCTTGAAAAAGTGCCTTCAAAACTGCTGAGGCCAGTGTCACCCACTGGATATAATACATTTTGAATCCAGACTTAAGTACACCATTAGTCACGGTGGAAGATCTCTGTCAAAGCAGTTTAATGTTAATTGAGGAGACAATAGTTTTACTTAAACAACATGATAAAGGTGGAAATATTATAATATCCATTGCTGAATGCTTGGTGATCACAGGAATTAAGAGTTTTGATCACATGAAATTACCGGCAAACTGAGAGGTGAACAAACCATCTCCTACAAGCTTCTGGCCTCTTTCCATGGGACACAAATATCAGGAAGATCTGGTGGCTCTGTCCCTCAGCAAACTTCTGGCTGGGCATTTTCCCGATTCCTCAAGCAAACAGAACAAAGCTTTTATGTACTTTTTTAAAGAGAGCTCCCAAAGGCAAAGAAAATTAGCTATGTAAGCAGTCAAAATAGATTTTTAAGTCAAAATAGAAGAGTAAACAAAATAACAGAATTGTCCTTCCCCCCCGCCCTCTTCCTTCTACCTGTTTTTCTATTGAAAAATGCCAAATTATTTATTTATTTATTTATTTGGATGCAAAGTGAGGTTTCTTATGTCATTGCAGAAAACAACAATTTTTTTTTAAATTTATTTTTCCTTTTGAAGATTTTCCACTGAACACACAGTTACCATTTTTAAATAGATCCTACCAACCACAGCGAAGCAAACACATGCAACCCAGCACTGAAGTAATGTCATCTCTGGATTGCTTAAAGCTGTACAAAGATTAAAGCACCCCAGTTCTACCTTGCTCAATCTGCAAGATTGCAAACTCCGACTTTCAGGCACGTGTGGTACTGCATCGCATGGGACTGTGTATCCCAGGGAAAGGTCAAAGGGACTGATATCCTGTTGAGCAACATTTTCTATGACTGAGACAAATGGAACATCAGATCAAAAGGGAGTATGCTGAGTAAAGGATCAACTTGCTATCAATTTGAAGACACAAGAAAGACAAAGCAATTTCATCAAGAAAAATTAACCCACATAGATAAGAGATAGATGGTGAAACTGTTTCAAGACATGTCGATAAGACTTCTTCATCAAAGCGGTAAATTGCCTATAAAATTAAATCTCTCCATGAATTTGGACAACTTTTTTTTTCCAGTGAAAACATTTCCATAGTAAAGTGTACCATTTGTAATTTCCAGACCTAAACTTTTATAGCTTTTTCTTTTTATAACTTCTTTCTGAAGTTTTTTTAACTGAATTTGAAGCAATTTGAAATTGAAACAATATCTTAAAGCATTTTAATTATTTCAGAATAACTGCTTTCAGGGTTTTTGTTTTTAACTATTTCACATTTTTCACTTTTCCCCCAATTGAAAAAAAAAACAGAACCACCACCTAATTTAATTGTCCTCCACAGTCTTCCACACTGCACTAATGCACAGACATTGTGGGCAGGCATGAGCATTGCTATTTTACCTCTGTGCCCATGGAAGAGAGCAACTGCATCTCTAAAGAACCTAATAGGAAAGCAGAAAGCTTTCCCACAGGTTGGGGTGCACCATGTCAGCAACTGCATGAATCTGTGCCCTGAGTTTTCGGCTTACTTGGTTGAAAAATGAGACACGCTACATTTTGGAGGTGGGAGACGACTGAAAAGCAAAAATTCCAATTCTTTCTGATACTAAATTCTGGATAGAGACAGCAACCCAAGGAGATGTCTAGTTCTACACACCTAACTGTTTATTTATCTTGGCAGCTACGCCTCAGCTAGTGTTCAATGGCAGAGAGCAGTTTCCTTCCCAACAATATGCCAAATGCACTTCTTGCTGATTAAGCTGCATGGGTGAGAATAATTCCACCATGCTCGACTAGAAGAATGAGTGGCACCTTCGGGAAGATTATTCATAAGGGGAGCTGTTAAGCTGCAGCCCAGCAGGGCTTTCCCTCCCCTACTCCGCTTTAATCAAGAGTACAGGGCAGCAATTAGAGCCACCGTCAACAGCTGCTCCCGTACCATTGACAAGCCACCATCCTGCTGGGGCTCCGAAACACGGCTCTCGGATTGCAATTAACACACCGCTAACAGCTCTCTTCCAGATCAACAAGCTATGACTGCACTCAGAAAAAGACACTGTCCAGGTTCATTTTCAGTCACAAAGACAAGTTGCAGCAAACCAAAACAATAGTGTACTTGGCACAGAATTGCTTGGGAATCTCTCTTTAAGGACAAGGATACCACCTTCACCTTCATGTGTCCCCACTTGTAGTTCGCTAATGCTTAGCAGTGGTGACAACATTAAGGAACTATCTGGTTAAAACTCTGGAAGTCATTACACCTGTTATGGTATACCTGACACAATGATAAGATCTTCAGATACTAAATAATTCACGATTCATTCCTTTGCTGGGACAAAGTTGGCTTATTCTGCATATGTCATAGTAAGAGGTAATGTGCACCCATTGATCAATGCCTTATCTAAGCCTCCCATCTCCAATTTTAGCAGGAATCAGTCAACTGAACGTTTAGCTCCAGTGAACACCTTGGCCACAGGAGATCAGGGCATAACAGCTACAATGCAGTCTACAAAAGGAAGCCTTTCCATGACAGTAATTTCCCAGGAACTTTCAAACATTTATTTTGTCCTCAAGTCGTCTGTGTCTGGAAACACAGACACGCTCAAACTTTTGTAGATTAATGTATCAACGTATGAAATTGAGCACAGCGTTAGGATTCAGGCCCCTCTAGCTACCTGCAAATGTAGAGGAAGTTCGGGATTACTAGCACATAATTGTGGAGTTGGGGGAGCCAGCCCAGCATTTGATTTTTCCCTTGGTTCAGATTTCCCTGCATATAGAAAGAGTGGGTGGATATGGCAAGACATACAGTATTTATATATCAGCTGATGTCACATCTGAATGCAATTTTAGATTTACTATTACAACTCTTCCTTCATCTAGGCAATAACTACCTGCCTGCTAAAAGGCATCAGATTCTTTTATTGTTAAAATGAAACCGGACCTGGTACCCTGGGGCAACTGATTTCAATCTCCAAGTTCATATGGTTTTTCTTGCTGACAAGACTGGTTTGAAGGAGAGCCAAAATGCTAGCGGCAGTTGCCCTTCCTAAGAAGAACCTTGAAAGACGTTATGATGATTGTTAATAGAGTACGCACACACACAATTCTCTACAATAAACTGGCGGATTATAACTGGTTCCCCCAATACTGCACATGGGATTGATGTGAGGAGGATACAGGAGGCAGTTTGTATCCTATTGTGGAGGAGATAAGAAATCTTGAGTTTGCAGGAAGTCAAAGTGTCCCCCAAGTGTCACACTGCACTGCCAACTGGTCATCCCTCAAATGCAAGGGGCACTGACTGATCACCTACACATGTAAATACCAGATTTTTGTGCGGTCTAAGGTCTTTCTTACACAAAAGCAATAGTACCTTTGTGCATTTTTCTGGGGTGTGTGCTGTTGCCTGACCAGTCTTTTGAATATCAGGCCTGACGCTTTAGGGATAGAAAGCATGCAGCAGAGTCACCAATTCTAAGGTGACTGAAAAGCTGGAAACTGTTATTCAGTAATTTTAGGAAATTTCAGAATAGTGGTGTTGCACTGTCGGTGTTCCTATAGCTGTTTCCACACACTTGTGCTACATTGCAGTGTGATGCGCTATAACACCACGAACACCTAACTCTGTTGTACAGTGCATAATTATAAGTTTTCCAGACAACATATGTGATCCTGGAGGAGCATCTCGCATAGCTCATCTCCTCTGCTTTCCCTGCATTCAATGGAACTGTGTTCTCTACAAGGTCTCTGCAGTTTTCATACAGAAACTGCATAGCATGCTCACCTTAAATTAGGCTTATATTTGAGCTCTGGTTTCTCTTAAAGGAGGATGATAGTTATTAAAAAAAGATCTTTTTTTTCTTACTATTCAATTGTTGCATTTGCAGAACTTTCTAGGCAGAGGTTTAATATGGTAGGTTTGTCTATGCTAAGTGGTTGCTCTGAATAATTGCACCAAACAGTTCCAGTTTTTCTGGACCTGCTGCATTTTTCTACATTTTGCAAACACTTTAGAAAAAAAAGAATTTAAAAAAAAAAAAAAGGCAAACGGCAGCTACTGAAACCCTTAGGCTGCTGGGCAGCTCAGGGAGCTCCTGGCCCATTGAATCTACCAGAGGCCTATGCATCCATATGATTGTCTGTCCGCTCTAAAATGCTTCAACCAGTGTCCCTGTCTGCTGGGGCCAAGGACTCACAGAGATGTGACTTCCTTGGCCACTCAAAGCAGTTACTATGCTTAGCTGAAAGCAATTTCAACCATTTTGACTCCAGGACGAAACCACCCTTACGAAACTTAAGCCAAGATGACTCCGTTGGTTTTCATTCACAACTTCTGCTTCGTTGGTGCACGTGTGCGTGTGCAGACTAGCTCTCCGCCAAGCAGAGGGACTCTGCCCAAACTAGCAATTGGAGGCAGGGAGGCCAGCATGTTGCACACCGCTTGCGGCTCTCCCTGGCCCTAAGCCAACACCGCAGCCCGCAGGAGCATCAGGGCACACTGCATGGGCAGAGGGGGGGCCCAAGCCCTGCACCCACCAGGGCAAAGGAAAATCTGTGAGGACAACATCATCGTTGGGAATAGAACCAGCATTAGCTGAGTTTCCAATAGCGGCTTTTCCTGTGTGAGCAAAAGGCTGCAATGATCTTCCTGGCCAAACAGTCCCAAGAGCTCTCCAGCAACTTACTGCAATGAGAAGTTACTATTCCCCCATCAGCTAACTGGATAGAAATCTTGGTCCAAAGGTAGCCTCATACTCCATGGCAGACAAGTATATTCCTTGGAAGTCTCCATACCTATTTCCAGAACTCAGTTCAACAGCCTATTTATTATTATTTTTTCCTTTAAAATAGAGTATCATTTTTGATACTGAAGTTTGGATCTACAAGATCTCATCACTTGAATGAAATATTAAATTAGCTGCTTCGGAGTGAATGATATAAAAGCAGGGACCAGATCAAAAGGGAGATCACCCTTACCCCTGATCTACCATATCTGGAGAAAAATTCTGTATGCGCTCATTCCACAGGTGTGGCTTTTGGTTCTTGATTTTAACGTGTAGCTGAGTATATGAGTTTCCCTAACATTATTAAGCCCCTGCAAAATGGATGTCTGACAACTGTTAGCAGTGCACATAACAGACATGGACTGCATGTCACTTCTGACTTCTCTTTTATTTTATTCTGTTTTATCCTGGCATTTCCTAGGCAGAAAAAATGAAGAGCCTTCCAGAAATTCTCTGTGTAAGATGCAGACCCCAGACATGAGACAACACACCTACCAACAGCAGGCAATATCAGAGAAAGGCAATAGTCACGAGCATGCCCTGCACATGAGGGGTTTTTTGTGTGTCTGAATGATCAGGTCAAACATTTTGGTTGAATGTTGTTTCTTAGGCAGCCTTAGTTTGTTCAGCAATCTTAGAAGAACAAATATAGCTCTTGTGCCTATTCTTACTAGAATTCATACATCTTTTCACTCTATTGTTCCATAAACAAGACAAAAAAGCAATTTGTTAGATTCAGAGATTTAATGCAGTCTATTCCAGCCCAGCACATGGTTCTTTCCCCAGCAACCCCATTTTCATAGCAAACTCCCTTAGAGCTCCCAACCTCTGGAATATCTGCCCACCGAGTCAATGCAAACCAGGGGTTTAGCCCTCCTAGCTCACCAAAGAGCCTCTTTTCACCCTTCATTATGAGGATCTGGGAGGTGGAAAGAGCTGCTAAACAATGTGGGATTCTGACAGAAAAAACAATTCCTGATACCAGAGTATTTTGGATCTGTATATACGTAAATAGTCTGCTAATAGATAGCAACAGATGGCTCTTAACTTAGCAACAGCATAAATCTTGCAAGTTTTATTTGATCTGATCTGAGGTGGTTGATGGAACCATTTGTTTACTAGTGTATTTTTTAAATAAGATCATCCGCAGCGCCTAGAGCATTGTCTGGATGCTCTTTTATTACAATTTGTAAAACTCCAAATAAAAATAGGGGGCAAGCTGATCATTCTTTGGAGTTTTGCCTGTGCAACAATAGGGTTCTGGTTGCATTACTAAGTATTCAAAACAAAGCAAAAAGAATCAAAATAGCGAATTTTCACAGCTGTGAATTTGCAGTTGTACTCATCCACACACGAAGATGACACAGCTTCCACATGTTTTTACTACTGCTATTCGCATAACTGAGGGTAAAGTGACAAGTAGGCAACTATGAGCATGCACTGGAGACATGCATTTTGGAGTAGTCTCACACAGTTACACCCACCTTCCTCTCAAGTACATTAAGATCATGTCAAAAATTCACAGTTTTATGTGTGCTGGCAACCCTAAATGGCCTTATCTTATCTATTTCTCTCACCAGAACAGGATCATAAATAAGCAGTAAGTTTGTAATAGAACATTTAAAAGAGGTGGAAGAGCATGAGCGGACGTCAAGGCTTCTTTCTCACAGCAATCCAAAACTACGTGGAATTGATTTACAATTCTGATCTGTAAATTCCTCCCTCATTTCTCCGATCACTTGCTGCGTTTCTGAGAGTCATGCAGAAGCACAGTCTCTTGCATCGTGGCATGCTGGCCCCATATGCACATGCACAGAGTCATTCTTTCCACTAACAGTTGTCACTACCACACACACTCAGACACTGCCCCAGGGCACAGTATAACTATCTTACTTCTAACAGATGCAGCCAGAGCAGACACAGAACAACTTGTGTACCCCCCAGTACAAGTATGATAAACATAACACCCACAACAGTGGTTTGTGGAGCAAAGCAAGAAGATGGAGAACTAGTCTGGACTGCACTGGCATGCAGGTATTGGGATATATGCTTCTCAGAAGATTAAAACGGAGCATAGGCAGACTTGCAAAAATAGCCTTCCTTTCCTACCGTGTGCAACTTTTTAATCAAAACACTGCTAAGAGCATAGACGTGCCGACAGCATAGGCACTCCATTACTGAAGCTACCATACGCAGTTAGCTTTGCAAGATAGGACTTCGCATGCACTGAAGGCAGTTGTGCAAACAAATGAGGGCATCGAGTCACTGCAGCTGGAGGGGACACAGTCACAGCAGCCTCAGACTAGGGAGTTTAGCTCTTTAGTTTTGCTGGCGTCTCAAGCAGGTTTGGCAACACTGCTCTCCTCCCTCTGTCAGTGGCACTGTGGGTGCCCGAGCAGCCCAACAAAGCTCCCTGCCAGCCTCTGTGCAGATGTACTCCAAGCCGGTCAAATTGCTCACAATTTGTTAATTAGTCTAGCAGAACTCAAAAAAAAAAAAAAAAAAATCAGGGACCAGAGTACTCTAAAAGCGCCCTTGGATTTTCTGTTTAGAAGCTGTCATGAAGATATGTCAGCCATGAGTTTTGGTCATCCCATCATCTTTCAAATTATTTCTGCTTCAAAACATTTCCTTAATGCTTTTTTAAAGTTTGCTTTAATCTAAAATTCCATTTAATGAAGACTTGCAGAAAGAAAAGAGAAACCTGTAACTTTCCAATGTTGGATGGAACTAAACCAAGATATGCTCATTTTTCTGTGAGGAGGAGATTGCAGCAGGAGTGCATTTGTGCTGCAGCATGGTCAGCTGATGGAGGAAGCTCTCCCAGACTTAGGTAGCACATTTAGAAGAGAAACAATTTGTTCAAGCAAATTCACTCCTTTCTTCACATATCTCTCAATATCTTTCTGTTTAAAATTTTCACATTTCAAGCATACAGGATAGGCTGGTTGGTTGACAAATCATATATATTTCAGTTTTGGTCAAAGTGTTGAGTGGTGCTCTTTAACTTCCTAATTTGCTGTTTTCAAAGAAGTTTTCTTTTGGAACAGTTTATTTTTAAAAGGGAAAAAATCCTCCTCCTTGCTTTGTTTCTTTTGAGAAAAAGAGACAAGAAGCTAAAATAAAATAAAAGGAAAATGTGTGGAAACTTTTTTAAAAATTAAGCCTTCTAGTGACAGAAGCTTAAAAACAAACTGAAATGGGAATTTGCCTTGTAACTTCAAAACCAATGATACTCACATTTCTTCTCTACATTTTTAACACTGAAAATTCTGTCCAGTGAAATACTGAAAACATTGTCCTCATCAAAATCCTTCTTTCCCACATCCGTGTTGGTGAGGGCAGGACAGGAGGAGAGTGCATCAGCCAGCCCACCTCTGAATGGTATGTCTGGCTTGCTTTTAGTCTGATTTCACACAGAAACTGAGTTTGTGAATACATGGGGTGTATATGTGAGCTCCCCTTGCTGCCTCAACATCGTTTGAATCTATAGACAAAGTTAAACTAAGTCAGAAAAACAAAGCGTGATCTCACGCTTTAAAGGTACCAGAAAATCAACAGGAAGAGGGGCACCTGATAAATGTTCAGACACAAGAGAGCATCAGCTAGACCTTTCACTTTCTCCAACACCAAAGCTCATCAGCCACAGGACCCCTGTGGAGCCAAGCTTTATTAGTGTCATGGAGGTACTCGTTTTTAAAAAACAAAACAAAGTTTCTGTCTGGCTCCAGGATTGATTTACAGGAAAACACATGAAGACTGAAGTAGGAAAATACTGAGCCTTCATGCCACACCCTCTACAGCTTAAAAAAAACATAACAGGATAAAAATTTTTACTAAGACAGGGAAAATGTAATTAAAATTAAGAGGAGGAAATATTCATCCTCTTAAAGTTAAGCTAGAAGCAGTATATAAGAACTCAATCAGCAGCCATGCAACACTAATATGAACTCGAGCCCATTCCAAATGTCCCTCTTCACTCACTTTGAAGAAAGACCAAGCCATGGCTTCCGCCACTCTCTCACCTATTGCTCTCCCCTTAGTCCACTTTTCTGAAGATTATTCTTCAGAGTAGAGGACACATCTCAGAGCCATCTCTCCCTCCATTTCAGCCTTGCACTTTTCATAGGTGCACACCAAAGCAACTGTGTGCACCACCCCATGCTCTGCTCCTTCAGTGCTCTCTGTCCTTGGCGCAGTGACATTGGCAGCTGTATTTCAGATGCCAATGGGGACAGATGTCCTCTTACAGCAAGACAAATTGGAAGTGGCATGCAGAGGATGATTGACACCACATGCAAGTTCTTATTCTGTCAAAGCTTTACAGTGTTGTTAGTTGTCAAACCCAACTACCCTGCCATTGCTTTGCCACAATCCTACATGATGCCCAATGTCTACCAGGCTTTTCATCTGCTCACAACAACGTTTGCAAATTCCTTTCTCAGGGTTGTACATATACCTTCTGCATAGCCTAAAGTCATGCAGTTTTGTGAAGGTTCATTTGCTTTGTAGAGGATGCCGCAAAAATATTTTTGCTTGCTAGACTTACAAGAGAGGAGGCTCTCTTAAATTCAGAGGGTTTTTTAAATAGTAAATAAATAAAGATTAGATCTAGGGCAAAAACTGCTCATGCACTACCAAACTCTGCACTTAATGGGTGAGACTAGGGCAAAAAAAAAAAAATTAAAAAAAAAAAAAATCAGACTTAGAATTCTCCCTTTGCAGTGTTCAGCAAATTCACCTCAAAGTTTAGCCAATGCAGGAACCGCTGGCCTAGTTCAGCTGATGATCGCAGCAGTCCTGCATCCTGACACCCACACAGCCCAACTCTGGCTACACGCAGAAAGACACCTCGCAGTACTTAGCTACAGAATCACTTCTCCATAGCGGGGCAGGGGTGGGGGGGAAATCACTCTTATTCATCAGTTAAGTAAAGTTTTACTTCTGCCCTGGAGGAGAAAGATTTACATCCTTCCACAAAACCAACAGTTTTGTTAGGGGGAGGTTCCCTTTTTTTCGTTAGTTTTTAATGTAACAAATTTGAACACTTACATTATCCAGAGAACTATTGCAGAGATAAGGATTAAAGCATATTGGCAATCCTCTGTCTTGCAAAAAAAGTTTTCTTTATGATCTTACAAGGTTTGTTTCATGTGCATTTAGCAGAGCCAGCTCCTGCCATCACTGCTGACTTCAACAGTCTTGTGAACCCAGTAAGGCAAATCCAAAGGTTGTTTCCAATAGTAAATATCTGCAAAGCCAGAAACTGCTAGGTACCCAAATCACCGATGAACTTGCTAAAATTTTGTATGCCAGATTGTCATAAAATGATACAAAACAAAAACTAACAAAGACAGGAATGACACACATGTATTGGAACATCTTGTCAATGAGCACTTTCCTGCTCGTTCATTTTTATACCACGTTGTCAGGAAACGATTTCAAACAGTTTTAAGCAAGAGAGCTTTAAAATATTCAGAGATTTATCTGACTCAGTGAAAACATGGAACGTGGATCTTACTTCAGATCTGAGAATCCGTTCAGGCATTAAAATGCAGAACAACTAAAAAAAAAAACCAAAACATATCCTTACTAGAAAAATCAATACACCAAGTACAGTAGCAAAAGAGCAAAGATAGTTCAATGGAGATTCAGTTCTTTCCTTGGCCTACCTATGTATTTACAGTTCCCATCATGCCCATTGTGCTGGTATGCACCTCCCTGTCCTCACTGAGGGCTCGGTTTCAACTTGATAGGTGTTGAATTTCTATGCATTTTTCCAGCCATCATGTCGTACCGCAGAGCAAACCTTTCTTCAGAGGAGCGAGAAAAATGTTTTTCTACCAAAATAAATTAATGCTGTGCACTTGAGAGCTCAGTGCTTTTTTTTCATATTACAATTTCAAAAGCTGCTCTATGCCATATTTGAACCCATGGTAATCAAACCAATTTCATTGTAACTTTTAGTATTTCTTTAATTATGATTAATTTTATATAAAAGGAAATCAAGAGAAAATAAATCCAACAGCACCAACCCTCCCTCTCTTTTCTGTTATTTTCTATTAGTTATGAAAGGATCCTGGATATTTTGCTAAAAGGAAGACGAGAATTTTAGCTTCAAGAAAAGCAGTCACTTTTAGACTTCTGTAACCTCTTTATTTACTCCCAGACTTCACAGGAAGCTGCAAATACTACAAATCTCGACCAGGAGAAGGGAAAACAAAAATCAAGGCAACGTAACAATGGTCAGACCTCACTTCAGCTCCCTCCAAGGGTCAATGGAAAGATTCACAGTTAAAAGGGTCAGCTGAATCCTCAACTTGTTCTCAGGTCTGCAAAGTTGAAAGTAGCATATTTCATACCCCAAATGCCCTTTGCTCACGGTTTTTCCTATGAAATTCCATTTAGGTTGGGGTAGAAGAGGGAGAACAGAGCCTTGGAGAGGCAATGACAATAGAGGTCTCCTGTATTGAGTTTTCTCCGCTGGAATCAAAATGCACATCTAGCAGGCTGTCACTTAAAGGTGACTCCTCTGTGTGACAGCATGAACTGAACCATGCCTGTTCCATGCTGCACAGTAAGTGTTATGTAAACGCCAAGGATGTCTTCATGCATGGATTAAAAGAAGGATTGCACAAGTTTAAGGGGCTATGTTACTTCGTTTGGGAGAACTCATCAAAACGCAGGGCAAGCTGCATGTGGTACTGCCTTGCCAGTATCTACTAAACTGCGAGTGATCGAGTGATACCATGGGGTTGCGGCATTTATCCACACCCCATTCACAACTGCACCCATCTAGCTTCCAGTGTGGCAGCAAAGAAAAACAAACAAACCTGGGACATCACATTATGCGGGTTGGAGGAGTGTGTTTTGACTGATGGAGCAATTCCTAAAGAATCACAGAGTGTTTAGCAGATGATATTTCAAACTTGAGTAGCATTTTCTGCCTTTGGAGAAGTCAATCACTTGAAACATATTAGCGCAGTACTACATACTGACATACCAGTTCAGGCGAGTATAAACAGTTCAAATACAGTCCACATTTTGCCCTGCAGAAAGGCCAGGCTGGACTGCTGCTGGGTCCAGTTAGTTCACCTGCATCTCTGTCTGGTACCACTCACAGGGTACAGGCAAAACTGGGGGTTTCCTTTCCCTGGGCCACTGAAACACTCTGTTGCAAAAAGGTTCACATATACTTTTTCTTTTTTTAATTACAGTAGTTCTATTAAGAGGGATCAGAAGAACAAAATAGCGAAGTGAACACAGAAGTCTTATCATTAGCAAAGGATTTCATCAGAAAAACACCTACAAGTCAGGGCAGGAACTACACCTTGCTTTGTGTTTGGAACACAGCTTATGCCTCCCCAGTGCTACCACAGTGCAAATATTTAGTTATTTACTGAAAGAGGAGAAAAATTATATTCTAGGGTTGCATAATCAGGACTCCAGAAGCTTGGAGATACCTGAATTAACACATTTTTGAATTTTAAGAATCTTGAGTGAAGAAACTCAGCCCACCACCACTTAAATACTGTTATTTTGTCCTCATGGGACCTCGTTGCTCAGCACATGGGGCAGATGGTGCTTGTGGAACAGGAATCCTCTCCATACCTGGGATGCCCCAAGCCTTATTTACCACCTGTCATCAAAAAAAAAATATTGGCAAAACAGACTTCAACAAATTTATCTTTACTACAGTTTGATAAGATAAGCTGCTTTTTGGGTCTTTTGGGGATTTGGTTTTTTTTTTGTTCTAGGGTCTTTTTGGTGGGTTTTTTGTTATTGTTGTTGGGTTGGTTCCCCCCCCCCATAGTAGCTGGAATACAAAGAAAAGAACTAAAATTCTTAAGGATAAGCTACTTCTGGATGCCCTGCTGGAAACACCAAAACCTAATTTTCTTAAAAGAGCATTCAATATTTTTATGGCATATAATATATCCAATGAGCAATTCCCCAGGCTTCACTCAGAGCCGTGGCTACACAGTATTCCCAAATGAGAAGTCAATACCTCAAATGAGGCAGTCAGAAACACTTCTGGGTTAAACAAGAAGGGCAGATACTTGGTATGGGAAATCCATCCTAATGGTTCAAGCCTGCCAAAATTATGAGCCATGGAATTTTTGGACACAAATTGTTTCCTAACCTTCACACAGTGTCATCAGAACCAGCAGATTAACTGGACCAAGAAACATATGTCTTACAAACATGTCTCCCTAATAGACAAACCAGGTATCACAAATTTATCTATTAATAAAATAAGTGATTTATCATTTGCACTGATCTGACACTAAAAATTATGGGGCTTTCCCAGCAACCTTTCACACTACATCCATTTGACAAGTTCTGGTGGATGATGAGACTAGGCTGGAAATGAAACTTGGAAGTCAAAATTATTCCTAACTTTAAATAGTCTAAATTGTTTGGTACCACCACCCCATCTAAACATCACAAAGGCATCAACAACTGTTACGCAGGTTTCTCTACAGGACCTTTCTGTACCTGAAAAGATGACTGAGTTTACCCATTTCAGGATCAAATTAGGTTGCACGAGCCAGTGGCTCAAAACTTAGCACCCCTTCACCCCATCTGGCTGCAGTGCTCTGAGCATTGAAGAATAATATCCAGATGGTAGAATCATAGAATCATTAAGGTTGGAAAAGACCTCTAAGATCGTCGAGTCCAACCACCAACACCACCATGCCCACTAAACCATGTCCCTAAGCGCCTCATCTACAAGTCTTTTAAATACTTCCAGGGATGGTGACTCAACCACTTCCCTGGGCAGCCTGTTCCAAGGCTTGACCACTCTTACAGTAAAGAAATTTTTCATAATACCCAATCTAAACCTCCCTTGGCACAACTTGAGACCATTTCCTCTCGTCCTATCACCTGCTACTTGGGAGAAGAGACCAACACCCACCTCACTACAACCTCCTTTCAGGTAGTTGTAGAGCGCAATGAGGTCTACCCTCAGCCTCCTCTTCTCCAGACTAAACAACCCCAGTTCCCTCAGCCACTCCCCATCAGACTTGTGCTCCAGACCCTTCACCAGCTTCATTGCCCTTCTCTGGACGTGCTCCAGCACCTCAATGTCCTTCTTGTAGTGAGGGGCCCAAAACTGAACACAGTATTCGAGGTGCAGCCTCACCAGTGCTGAGTACAGGGGCACGATCACCTCCCTAGTCCCGCTGGCCACACTATTTCTGATACAGGCCAGGATGCCGTTGACCTTCTTGGCACCTTCTGTGCCACCCACAGTGGCACACTGTTGCCTCATATTCAAGCGGATGTCGACCAACACCCCCCAGGTCCTTTTCTGACAGGCAGCTTTCCAGCGACATGATTTTCATGATACCCAGAATCATACAAAAGGTAATCAGAGCTTTCATCTAGATGGTTCATTAGCTATGGCAGACAACATGATTCAGTCAAAGCTTTATTTCCCATGATCTGAGAATTTACTATTCCCAACACCTGTTAGCTGCAGCCCCAATTACTAATCCTCTCAGTCAGCAGGACCTGTATATCTAATGAGGACAGAGTCTCTCAAGTAAGTATTCTTCTAATTGGGCACCGAATACCAGTCACACAAACATCTGAATGGGGCCCATATCAGTTTTAAGGACTTACACGACACCAACATGGATGATATATGTGATGTATTTAAACACCTCTGCACGAGCACAAGCGAGGCTAAGGAGGAGAAAGGACAAGGGGAAGAGGTATTCCCATCAACAGCTCCAGGCGTCTTAACTTCAGCAACATCAGAGCAACAGTTAGTGCAGCGAGTGGCTCCCCAGGAACGTAATTTCAGCACTTAACCTAGATACCTAAGGGACATGACATGAATAGCCCCACCTGCAAGCAAAATGCCCCAGGTTACCCAGCTTGTGTGGGGCAGTGCAGGAAATCAAATCTCGACTTCCCCACACTCCCAGTTAGCATCTTCCTTGCCGGATGGGCCTTCCCTCACCAAACTGTTTGTGGGGAATGTTTTTACTCGCTCGGCAGGGATGGATTTCAAGAACCACAGTTCATGCAGAAGTCTCCCTTGCAGTACCTGTCTGAGATTGAAATCAGACATATTGAATCCTTCCTTGCTGCTCCAAATAGACAGTGAAACCCAAAATGTGCTGAACGCTTAGAGACTCTAGTCACTGCAGTGCAGGTAGAATCAGGCTCCCCCTTCCCAAGAGTTTAGCAATTCTCTTTACTCTCGCTAACAAATACCATTCATATATCTTTTCCTGTTATCTGTGCAATTTCCCCTGGATGCTGACAGGTGAGCAACAGGAAATAGGATTTTCCTTCCCTGTAGGTGCTAAGTAGTTCATTCTCATATACCAGGTCAGCATCTCTCTTCTCTTGGCCTGTTGGATAGATTCAGGTTAAATTTCCAGTCAAACACAACAAAATAAAATTCAACTTTTTTCACTATGCTGTCCTCCATTTGTGGGAATTTTAACAATTTGCTGGTAAATCCAACTCTTGTAGAGTTGTAGTGATGACTAATCACTAACAGACATGTAGTCACAGCTGCTCAGATATTTATTTCTTGTCTAAACCCAACTCTGAATAACTTAAGCACCTTAGTAGAAGTAGAATAATAAATACAGTCCAAATATAGGCAGCAATCCAACACAACCATCACAGCTCTCTCAAATCCCCCATCTTTCAACAGCGCTCACTGCAATAGCTCTTACTATTGTATAACAAGAATGTAACAGAAAAGCAGACTAGGAGAGACTGGCGTGGTTACCGTATTTACCACTTTCACCTAGTTCTTCATGTTTTTTTAAACTGAGCACATTCAGGTTTGTCACAAATTCTTTCCCCATACAAAGCAATAACATCCCTCTGCTCTAACAGACTTGGGCAGAGATAAATCAAACATGTATGAGTCTGCTGGACAGGATGAAGAAAGGGAAACTCTACTGATGATCTGAGCTTGGGTTTTCACCGCACTTTGAACAGGAGTAGAATCCCAACCATGACTGCATTACTCCGGTTAGGACATACTATCCAAGATTTCCCAGGTAAGACAGAACCTAGCCAACGTGCTCCCTGCAAGCAAAAGGCCTTGGAGCCATGTACTCACCCAAGGAACAGCCAGTACAGGCACCTGGGCTTCCTATTCCCCAGAGAATTGCAATGGGGTAAAGGGGGGGAAAAAAAAAGAGGAAAAAAAAAAAAATCAGCTGTTAAGCAAACAGCTTTGGTTTAATTGGCAGGGTGACTGCTTCATTAATGACAACCCCGAGCACCAAAAATAAATCTTGGTTGTGCATTCCGAGGATCCCACGAATTACCCACAGGGAAATGAAAACAAAGACGATATATTTTTAAGCTACATTTTGGCATTTCTTATAGGCTTTTTCCATATACTTAGTTTGATTTTTTCCTGCAACTACAACATATATAAACTCCTTTGAATTAAAACCTCTTTTCTTAGATAATCATGTGATTACAGCTTTACAAAGATGAAAATCTACAAAATACCAACCTCCCAGTAAAAATCAAACAAGTTGACAGGCTATTGATTTTATCTCACATATCACCAAGTTTATTTTGCTTAGGTTGAGTTTGCAAAGAATGAACTCAACAGAAACTAAATTATTTTGTCTCAATAGCAACATATATGTAGCAATATCACTGCTTGGAAGTTTTCCTTCACAAGAGTATGGATTCTCAAAATGCAGAGCAGCACTTAAGTAATATTTGCAAACTTTGCGGGGAAAAAAATGCTTGTACATACAACTATACACACAGAGACATCTAGCTATACGACGTATCAATTCTGGCTTCATTTAGAAGTTAGGTATGAACTAAAAATCTGTCTTTTAGGGTTTTCCCACTCTTCATTTACTTTGACAGACAAAACCCTTCGTTCTTGACCTGGCCTCTGTCATAAAGGTTGGCTCTTTCCACTCAGACATACAGTGAAGGTAAATCCTGCTGTTGCAGTCCATCAAATAAGTTTCTGTCTCCTCTAACCTATAATTGAGGTTGTAACAGATGGCTTTGCATTTTGCAAGACCAAAGGTTGTGCAACACAGCAGCTTTATTTAAAGGGAAAGATTTATCAGAGCACAGAGTAAGGTAGGAGTTTGTGGAAGATGAAAAAGAATTTCTCACTTTGAAGGAAGACTCAGTGGTACAGCATTTAAAAGCTCATCTGCCTGTGTCTTCTCCATTCTTGTTAGTTCCTTTAGTGGAAATCATAAAACATCCATACACCCCTGTGTGATTAAGGACTTCCATCTTCTACTGTAATATTGCCAACATCTCTGTCACCAATGCCACAGACTTTATTGTACTGAGGTCAGGTGAAAGGGCTGTACAACTACTTAAGGTGAGGGCTGCTCTGATAGTCTTGAAACTTAGGCAGGAGAAGCAATGTTTTGTGGGTGATGCTCCTGGCTTGTCATGCAGATTCTTTGCACAGGAGCAGAATACTTGGAGGCAAGGCAACAGGAGGGCTCAGCAAGAGAGCCTCCAGCGACCACCACTCAGTCTGGTACAAAACCCAGTCTTTGGGCCACAGAGCTCCTTCAACTCAACAACCACCTGTGCTTTCCAGAGGGATCTCAGCTGTCAGTAGGCTCAAGCCCAGCTACATCGGGATCACACCCAACAATTTGTCTGGGGACAGCTTCCTGAACCGCTCACTTGCCAAACTTTTGTTTGTTTGGTAACAGGGATGGGGAACAGTCCCTTATGGCCCTAAGAGAGGTTATTTCAGTGCTGCACCTGGGCACCTCTCAAGAGCAGCTCTTCTGTATTGCTCACCCAGAGCGTTTCTCCCTGTTTTACATAGCTCCCTCATTTTAAGCTTGTTAAGTGAGTCCAGCCCCCCAGGCAGAAAGGTGGTACCTTCCAACTTTCTGGCTTGCCATGGTCTGTTTATCAGATCTAATGAAGACATTTATGGGTTGATGGTCTGACAGATGCTCAATTTTCTGACTGGATGAGGAAGTCAAACTGTTATATAAGAAGCCAATAAGTACCATTCATTCCTAAAGCAATAAAACACTGCCGCATTTCCAAGTTAATTGGCATAACTGGGCCAGTTCGCTGGGAGTGTATTTAATAAAATTTAATCTTTAGTTAGGGGCTTCTGTAGCACCCTGCACTATACTATCTGAGGATCTAGAACAGTAATGATTGCTATTACAATGCACTGTTTTCCGTAGCTGTATCCAGGATCAAAACATATTGCTAACACAGCAAAACATTCTTGGAGACATTTACACCTTTCACCATTTGCATACACAGTGGGGGTTAACACAGCGGTTTCCCAACAAGTTAAAGTTCAGAAGGTTGTTCCTCTCCTTTACCCAGAAAATTTTGGTGTTCTTAAAAATTCTGAAAATAGTTGAAGATTTCCCTATTAAAAAAATCCATTCCCTAATAAGATTTTCTCAGCACTGGCTGTCCTAGTGTTTACTAGAGGCACCACTTTGCCCTCCACCATGCATTAAACTCAGGAGTGTGTTGTGCTAAAGTGTTAAGGCTTGATGGGGCACGTTTTATGGGTTCATTACAGTGTGCCTCTGGAGTAGTGCAAGGCATGAGACCAAAGGCTATGTCCCATTGGCTGCCTGAGTCATTTATTAATGGCCCCATTAAATACTCCCTCAAGCTTTCGATTGCAGTTACCCAGTTTTCTTTTCAATTATTTTTTTCCTTTTGACTTATGTTTCCACAGCTGAAGAGTATCCTTAGGGAGTCACAGCAAGGCACCCAGGTCTGGCATCTGAAAAGCCCTAAGCCCAGGACCTTGGTGTGGAGGTGTCAACTCCACTGCTGGGCTGGAGGCCTCCTGCCATCTGCTCTCTTGCCTTCAATCCCGATGTGCACTAGCCACAAGAGGGGGACAGAGGCTCACCCTGCCTTACATAAACACAGTATGTGGGTCAGGCAAGGGAAAGTTAGGCCACCCTCCTCATTCCAGAGCTCCAAAATCTCTCCCTTCAAAGACCAAAGAGTCTCCTTTTCTCTTGCTTAGCATCAGCATTCGCACTCCCATGCACAGCAGGAATAAAGCATTATTATTAATTGCTTTAAATTAGTGTATAGGAAATCCAGTTCAGGAGTAATTCACCTTTTTTACTGCCATGAACCAGTGATGCTGTGAGATGCACAGACAACAAACCATACAAACTCCATCATGCTGACCTTCAAGGGCTGCCTTCCTCTCCAGAAGATTTCCATCCTCTCTGCCACTGGATTAATTGCATTCAACAGACAAGAATTAACAGCAGTACTGAGCTTTGTGCTACCTCGGGAGATAAAGACCACTACTCGGAAGTGACAGAATAAAGGGAAAACTCATAGACCACTAAATCACTCCCCCATCATTTACCATGTTGCAGCTGTATTAGGAAATGTCAAGCTGCATCTTTAAGAGTGGACCTGTCTCTCCAGCAAAAGCACAGAAAGCTGGCACTTGAGAAAGCAGAATAGATGACAGTTTTTGGCAGCGGTTTCAGCTGTCTTGTTGGGTTTTTCAGATTAATCAGCCCCTTTGGAACACTGAACAGATCATCAGGACAATTCCTCAATCCAAGATCTTTTGCAGTGGAAAAAAAAAAAAGTCATAAACTGGGACAGCAGCATAACAGAGACAGCTTTCTGAAAGGGACTCAGTCTTGGCTCCGAGAACGGTCCTTATCAAGACAGTGTCTAAAGCCAATGGCATGTCTGCACCGTCATCCCTCTGCATGTGCTCACACATGGTGTGGTTTGGTTTTTTCCAGTGTAATTTTTCAGGAAGTCGTGAACTGAAAAAAAGCTTCTTTCCATGCCCCCCAATCCCACCATTTCAAGCTTTGCCAAATACATCTTGTTTCTGTCAGGTGCAAAAAACATTGACCATTTTCTTTCAAGGAAAAATATTCCTTCCCCAATATCTAAGACTACGTGCATATGCTCAGCACATTTTGTTTGAAACATTCAGTTTTACTTTATATAGGAGACAAGTAATCAAGAACCTTGTATTCTCTTAAAAATCCATCTGCAACAGTAAATTTCCAATACCTTCGTTTTCCCCCATGAATTCTGAATTCAAGATACTTACATGCCTAACACCGCCCCCTCCCCCCCCAAAAAAAAAAATCAATTAGTGTTAGGAGTTACTTTCCCTGTTTCACGTTTTTACTTCTTCTACAGCACTACTGTTACTGTTTAAACAGATTTCAGCTCTCCTCTCTCCTCAAAAGGCATCTGCATTTCAAACAAGGAGCGTATATTGGTCTTAGTCCTACTATTTACTTGTGCAAGTCCTTTGCACCTGGATGAGTATCTACCAAAGTCAGTGGGTGTTAAGAGCTGCCTCTTCTAACCTGGATGCAGAACAAGGTCTACATTTTATGGATCAGAAAAAGTATATGCAATTAATAATCACATAAGCTATTTATTATTAGATCATGCAACCAATATTTTCTTACTGCCCTTGCTGGCAGGAAGAGAATTCTGTAGTGTAAGAGCAGCAGAGTTTATTATATCAATTTAACCACTTGATAATTTGGTATAATTCTTTATAGCACTTCATAGTGTTGGCCCACAGTACTTGAAATTTAGGCAAAAAAAATACGATAAGCAACTTTGCCAAGGAGTTTCACCCTTCCTCCATTACACACCAAAGTAACAATTAGCTGTTACGCAAGTTTCTGATCACCATGAAGTGTGCACTACTTTCAGTTTGCCTAAGATAGCAAGCATGCAGAAGCCAAAACTGAAATTATATTAATACATTTTGCTCTTGACCTAAAGGCTGAACTCCCTCTACTGATGACCATTGCTTTCAACAAGGATTTTGTATCATCTGTGAAACTGCTGTACATCTGAAGATAATGCTTCGCTTTACCCTTGCATCTCTCTATGGCTTTTACTTCCACATCACACCAACCGAGTGCTTTAACATTCAGAGTGGAGATGGCCAGGTTTGAGCCATGACACCTGCAGCAGGCTCCGCCTGCGCCTTGGCCCTGCATGACTGCTCCTGCATTACTAGGATAAGGGCACGTAGGGCCAAATCCCCAGCCGTTCTCAAACCACACTGGCATGCCACTTATAAAGCCGATTACTCCCCAGAAATGGATCCCCAAGCACAACTGTATATTCAAGCTCTTTCACTGGAACAAGGGGTTTACTTCCAGTAGGAATGGGCACAACTGACTTAAGGGCTAGCCCAATGAACCAGAACTATTAAACTGCCTTATGCCCTGTCAGACTCCCATAACTTCATTGCTCCCACCAACTCCATCCAAACGTGCCCTCCATCGAGCGCTCCAGTCCCTGCCCAGCGCAGTAGCTCACCAGCAGCAGGCTAAGCCACATAGGTGCTATTCCTACGCTAGTAGAATTCTGCCATCTCCGTCTAATCAGCATAAGCTTGGCCTGCACGCAGCTCCCCTGCTAACCTATGGTGGTGGCTTAGCTCCTGCTTTTGCCTGATGATGTTATTCGCTATGTCCAGTCACCCACCTGTAGTCTGTGATGAGCTGTGGCCATCGCCAGGGAGCTAGGTGGTTCAAATAGGACATGCCAGGGTTGCAAAACACATTACCAGGGAGATGTTCTTATCACAAGCAGTTTTTACAGCCATAGCCCTGAGAAATCCCATCAGAGAAGAAGAGATGACTCAGTCTCGTACAGACACTTTACACATCCAGACATTCTTGCATATGAGAAGCTACTGCATATAAAAAATGACCTCTGACTTTTTGTGCCTCTCCTCTACACTGTCATAAACAAGAATATCATTTCAAGAGATGCTGTCAACTTATATTTAGCCCAGTTTTCTATTTTGTTTAAAAATAAGTCTTCTGTAAAGTGTAAGACGAATAGAATTAAGAAAACAATTCTTTAAAAGAAAACAAAAATTTGTGCTGTTGCCTGTCAAACCCTTACCCTGTAGCACTGAAAACTTGGAATTGTCCACAAACGAATATGAGACTGACATGATATTTATTATCCAAGCTTAAAATAGCACAGAACAAACAGAATACAAATCATGGCAAGTAAAAATTAATTTTAAAAATTCAATTTAATAATCTAACAGTTTAGGGGCAATATGTGGTTTATATTGGCAGTGGCCTTTTAATCTTGCAAATCATATAATTAAGAAAACTTAATTAGTAAAAGCAGTGTTTGAATATTAGAGCTGTGAAAATATCTCAGAAAAAAATTGCAAGTATTGGCTTGAACTTTTTTTAAGCCTCAGTTCTGCATCTGCACTTCTATTAATATAAATAAAAGGCAGGAATAAATAAATGGCAGAATTATTCAGGAAATTGTGAAGTTAGAATATTCACAAAAACCAAAATTGTAACTGCTTGCACAAGGGCCCGAGGCACAGCCCAGCAATGAGAAGCAGCAGCACAGTGTGTCCTGCTTCTCCACGAAATCTCCCCATCACAGCCAGGCCAGCAATGAGAACGGATGATTCCTTGAGGAAGCACAATCTTCCTCTCTTCCTACCACCCGTGACAAAAAGCATGCAAACTACTCAGCCATTAAGAGAAACTAAACAAAATAAAGACAGCTGCCTGATTAAGAAAAGTTGCACGCATGTCTATGTGGAGAGAGCCCTAACTTGTTCATACGCCCAAAGGAGAACAACCAAAAAAAAAAAAAGGCTTCTAGCAATTTTCAATCTTAGAAACCCAAGTTAGCTTCAGAACTGCATTTGAATTAAAAAGCACCAACACGCCATCATGTCTCCCTCTCAGGAGAGATGCGCAAGATTCTCACAAGCGGCAAATCCTCAGAGCTAAGACATTTATCTCCAGCCCAGCCCAGCCAGCTTTTAAAAGTACAAAAACTATTAAACTCACATATCCTTTCTCGGCCAGGTAGTCAAGGAGAATCTATACAACATGGAAACTCTGAAGACTTTGTGCACGCAAATGACACAGGCACTGAAATAGTGACATCCACAGGCAATATTCACACTATCCCTGCAGCTTTAGACAGAAGGGGAAAAATAACAAAACAAAAAAATTGTAATGCTGTTAAGTGCCCAAACATTCTCATCTATAAAATCCCAAGGAGACATTTCTCTGCCTCAGAAAACCAGAATTCTGGTTCACTTACTAGTGGGCCACTCTAATATTGCAGAAAAGTTACAGTTTGCAGCAAGCCATCTTAAACAGATAGAGGGCTTGGCTACATTTAAAGTTTCTTTTGCAATATTTGCTCAAGAGAGCTTTTATTGTTGCTGTTCTGCTTTGGGACATGTACTGTGTTTTTCTAAAGAGATGATTTATCATTGCCTTCAAAAAATAAAGAATCTTTGTTATTATTCTTAAATTGATCCGATTGCTTTGTTTCTGGGGGATTTTCGTTTGCTTTATGGACAATTTCCAGTATGGGAATGAAGTCAGGAACCCAAAGCTGATCCAAATTTTCCCCAACAAGCCCCAGGACCTTTGAGTGTTTCAAGTCTCTCTTCTGCCCTTCAAGCTGTGTCCTACTTAATTTGCACAGAACAAGGGACAAGGGCCCTCAAAACCCACATGTAATCCAGGGCTTCACCCTGCATCTATCCTTCCCCATCCAAGTTCTTTTTATCCTGCACCTTTGGAAGGAAATCAGCAGCAACTGTAATAAGTTATGTTTTTAAAAAAAAAAAATAAAGACACAGAATAATGTTCTTGGAGCCCTGATTTTTGTTCTTGTAAAACAGAGGTCATTCCAAGTAAATGTAACAGAGACTGACTTCTTTTGCTGTAAGTCATACCACTAGGTTATTAATTGTAGCAGAAATCAAGACTGACTGCTAGGTACCATTAGATGGTATTTACTGTACAAGTCACGTGGCATTTTGAGATCTCCAACAGTAGTAGGATGTTCGTGTGTTGGTGGTTAAACCAGCACAACGAAGCCCTTAGTTTTGCCGCTCGCTCAGCCCCCCTGTCCCTTTGCAGCATGGGCATGTGTCAGGGCTTTGCCATATATCTTAAAACCCTCCTGCATAAGGAGCTAACGGGCAGCAGTTATTCTGTATGTCAAATGTGCCTTTTCAATGAGCTCCTTTTTTGACTCATTATCTGAAGTGTGCGGTGGTGCTTGGCAGTTGACATCCGGCCTGAAATAATGACGTATTTAATCTCCTATAATTGGGAAAGATTTCCAAAGAAAACAGAGGTGTACAAATAGCACCTCCTCATCTTGAATGTGTATTACCCAAACAGATGTCACCAAGTTAATCCATGTGATCCACTCCGTTCTGCAGTCGGAAAGCAGGGCAAGGTCGTCTGCTTCTCAAGACAGACCCTGCTCTGTCTATCTATGCAGACATCTGTGCTAAGAGTGTATCCTGTTCATTCAACCTTTTTCTCTTCCTACAAGCGCACCACATTTTACAAAGCAAACAAAACAAAAAAGATCTAGGTAGTTTTTAGTCTTCGCACATATGCAAAATGCCCCAGTATTAGCTGAAGTCTGAACGCTGGGTATATGCACAAACCTAGTAAGAATTAATCGCGAATTTATTCTCTCAGCTGTAAAACTATCAGAATGCCAGGGAACACCAAAGAACAGAGAAACAAAGATCTGGTCCTTATTTGTACCTGTCAGAGGACTCAAGGAACGAGGCTGACCAACCAAGAAAATTAACATTTGTTTCTGACAGGGATCTATGCAAAGGAACAGGGTTTTAATTTAGAGTTCTCTTCATCAGAATGATAACAGCTGTCATCTACTGTGTGAGTGCAGTAATTACTGAATCTCCTATGTGGAAAATGAATACCTGATGTTTCATTTACACAATAATATCTCAGTCTGCAGTCCCAGAGACAGCCAGCGACATTCCCACGGAACAACTAACATGTACCCCACCTCTAAATTCCTGCAATTATACAGCCAGCTCCCCCCAAAACCTCAATAGCTTTCATGTTCCTTCCAAAGAGCAGAAGAGTCTGTGATAATACTTATGACCCTAAAGTTTCAAAATCCAGCCCGATTTATCCTATTCTTTCACAGGCTACTTGAAATAAATCAAGTTTTATTACGTAGCATGAATATCCTGCCTCACCTACAATTTTAACCTATTATTTCTAATCTTATCTGCCACACTCATGGAAAAGAGATTTTTGTTTCATTTGTCATTACCACACCAGCACAAGAAAATAAATAGGAAGTCACAAAATCAGGATTCAGACATCTTTTTGTTTTGTTTTAAACAGAAACATTTGTATATATTTATCAATCAAATTGTAACTGACCTGAAAACAGAGCTTGGTACAGATCCAATTCCTCCGAAGCTGAGGAACTTTTTTTTTTTTTAAATAAGCAGTTCTGATCCTTTTTCCTAATAGAAATGAAATTGGATTTGAAAGCTAAGCAGCCTGACGAAAGAATGCAATGCTTTTGCTTACTAATAGAACAGTCTAGCTAACATCATTATGGGAACGAAACTAATTAAAAAAAAAAAAAAGTATTTCCATCAAAACACGTGTAATTGCACAGTAGAGATCAGTTTAAAAGTATATGTTTCCTGATCATTAAAACAAGTGAAGTAAAATTACATGTTTTGCAGAACTGCTTGTACCAGCCTGGGCTGTATTATGAGGCAGGGGGCCAAGAGCCAAGTGCTTCCAACCACTGAAAAGTACCAGTAATTCCTGTATAACCTCACACCTTGGAGAACAAAATGATTTCAGTGTATTCTGTTGTTTTTTTCATCAATTGAAGAGGATGTGGAAAATAACTTTGGATTAGATAAATCACTTGGAAACCTATTTCAATCAATCATTTCCCCCTTTCTAGCCATGCCCTGAAGATGTTTTGCCTACAACTGGTTTGCATTCAAACGAGTAAGCATGTATCCCTTTTGCATACACTACCATGCAGCAGCATGCTTCAATTTGACAAAAGATGCCTACCACTCCAAACTGCCTTCACATAACTGCTTTCCTGCTTAAAACTATCAAGTAGCAGTTTCTAATTTTAGAGTTTGATTAATTATCAGCACAAAAGCAGGGAGGTGGGAGCCTAAATGATCTTGTTTTGATAAAATCTAATGAGTTTCGTGTTAGGCAGCAGATAAATATGAAGTGCCTAATTTATCTAAATATTTTAAGGCATGTGCTTATATCCTATCAATTCCAATGCCTTTTCAGGCAGCTCTTGACAGTCTTGATTAACGTACAGCTTGGGTTTTCAGAGAAGCAAAGAAATTGGGGCATTCATATCCTTCAGAAATCAAATGAAGCCTGGATGTACAGAAAAGAAGAGTTTCTATGAAGAACAGCCAAAAGTCAACCTGAAGGAGATGTTTGAAACAGAGATGGCCAGAAACAGGTTTTCTATTTGCAAAATAAAGTCAAGTTTGAGTGAGAGTGAGTGAGAGACAGACAATATGATTCTTTTCTATATCAGCATAATTCAAGATTTAATTTTTTAATTAAATTATACTGTCTCCTTCAGGACGGTATGTTCTGTTAAATGTTTTTTGTTTCACCAATAGGTGGTTTTCTGGAAAAGTTGGCAGGGAACCGCCAAAGGATTTATTGACCATGTTTCATTTAAAGGAAGATGCTTCTGTAGGAAAAAAGCTTGCGATCTGGGATGGGAAAATTAAGCTGACAGGCTTGCTTGGAATAAGGAATGATTATTCGGTAACTGAAGTTACAACCTTTTAAAATTACTTATTCTAACTCATGGTGCAAGAGTGCTTACAGCAGTTATTAAAACAAAAAAAATCATAAAATCAGAAGAACAGGGCTGGAAGGGATCTCAAGCAATCTTCCAACTATTCCCTTTCTCATTCCAGACTGATGTTTGTCTAATTTTTTCCTCAGCTGAAACTCACAATCTATTACAAATATATCTTACTGCTAAAAATGTTTTTCTGATGTCTAGCTTTATATTCAAGAAATTGCTTCTTGTGGATAAATGGATACAGAGAACAAATTCTCTTCCTCCTTTCTGAAGGCTTGTAATGCCTTCCTGGCCTCGCCTGCAAGCAAAGCAACCCCGAGTTCAAGGTTCAAGGTTTTTTTGTAAACTCTTTTTCCCAAATTTCTCATGTTTTTTTCTTCCTCTCTAGACACTCTTCATCTGGTCCCTATCTTTCGCAAAGTGCAGTGTCTAAATCTGGACATAGTCTTCCAACTAATGCTTTACCTCTACCAAGAAGAATGGAAGATTACCTCTGATCTCTTCTGCATGGTTTAGTCCATTTAAAATGTTTAACTTTTTCTTTTGGTAACAGCATAACGTCAATTCATGTTCAGCAGATGCAGGTACAGCACTGCATCCCTTTTTCAAAATGTAGACACAGATAGGTTTTCCTACTGGGATCCCCCTAAGAATAAGATTTGTACTTCAGAGAGCCTTGTGCCCCAGAATTGGGCTGAAAATCTGAATAGATGATGAGTATCTTTACTAATAAACATAAAACTGTGCATCTGCACTTAAAAGATAGTTTCCAAACATTCTGTAAAGATGCAATTAAGGGAGTTTTTTTTAAATATAGCACGTAACTATTAACATTTTGTTCCTTGTTACCTGGTAGTTGCTCACTTTAACTTGAGTAAAACATATGGTCAGAGTGCTACTAAGTCATCAGTCACTGCTCATTGATTTAAGTCTGCATTTGGGTCTCAAACTTAAAAAAACCACCCCAAAAATACAAATAGGATATGATTTTCTAGATTAATTTTCAATGTTACAAACAATATCTTTGCTATTACAAAACAGTGATTTAAGCAACTAAACTAATTTTAGATCACCATCTATGTGCAAATTTGCCTCTGAAAGCACACCTTAAATACTAGTCATCCTTCAATTTGGAGACTCAAAGAACTATTTCATCAGCAAATGGTTTTGTTCGGAGCACCACTGAGTAATTGCAGGGCCTTCATGATGCTGTGCTGTGATATTATATCTTGTCACGCAATTTACTGTCACACCTAGGTGGTCTTTGAGATGGACATCTCAAAAGCAGAACTTTTGGCCTTTCTACAACTATGGTCGACATCATCAATTCTTTCTCGTTCACTCGAGATGTAAGATTAGGAAGACGAATGGTAAAGAGTGCAGAGTAAGCAGAACAAATAAGCATGTTTGTCAGCTGCATGAGGAGTTATATACCCCACTTACTGACTATTTTGAAACCCAAGACAAAAGGTGTCCTGTGTACTGCTGCATTGTCCATGCTATGCATCTTCAAAGCCTACAGTTAAGTTTAAACAAGAAAAAATTGACTTAAGAGGTCACATAAACAAACATTAACAGCAAGTAGCAAGTGTTTTAAATAGTTACTCCTTCAGTTCTCCAAAACAGGAATTTTCATCAATGCAGATTCCTGAACTTTAGAAAATGACACAGCCCTGCTTTGACACCTGTCCTCCCACACTACCAGTCACAGTACAGCACACAAGGGACATTCCCATATCTTGTTGCCAAATCCACCACTGCCAACATATCTACAAGCAAAAAATTTTCAAAATAAAACACAGCGTATGACAGGTTGGTTCATTTGCTTAGGAAATGTCAATTTTTCCATTTGACACACAGTTGAGGAGGGATCCCACTTGCAAAGGGAAGGCAATTGCTCAACTGAGCACGCACTGTGGCAATTTTTGCATAATTAGCAGAATACATTTAGTCTTAACCTTCTTCTGATGAATTCAGTCACACCTGTTTATGTGAAATCAATTAAGAGACCTTAATCTTCTTAGACAGTTTCCAGCACTCCATCCACAGGTTCAGGCCTGTTTCTTGTATTGCAAAGTTTAAATTATATTAAAAAAGAAACAATTATCCTATAAACATGAAAACCTAAATTATACCTTAATAATTAAAACCAGTTATACTTTTAGTCTGCAGCCTCTTGGTGGCCAGACACATAGCAAACAGTGCTGTCCACTTTGGCTCTGATGAGCAGAGGGCTGAACAGAATAACCCCAAAGCAAGGTCAGCAGAGCGTGTCTACATGCCCGCCCCGTGCAGGTGTGTGCCAGCACACACATTCCTGTGCCTGGATCTGCTGAGGACTTGTGGAGTGATGCAAGGGTAAAGTCTGGTAACAGGGTCATCCAAGGAAAGGGAACCCAGACTGCCTCCCCACATATCCAAAATCCCCCTTCTTATAGAAGAATTTTTGCGGAAGGACTTAATTTCACCTTACTTTAGGCATGTTCCTAAAATAGACATTGACAGCAAGTGAGATGAATCATTCTAAAGAATTGCTTGTATTTCTTAACTATGAATGCAGTCTCCACAAGAAGCTCGGGTTGGACATCTAGAGTTTGTTGAGATAAATCCCACCATTAGTGGGGATGTGCAAACAGCACCGACATCTAGTGAAAGAACAAGGTGTATGAATGCCTGCTCACCTGTGAGGTCAGAAGCTACCTGATTAGTTGAAGCTAAAAAAAGAATAGTGTTATAGTCTCTATTGGGCATAGTTTGTGGTTTATGGCATGAAGAGTCCTGGCAGTGTTTTATGCCAAAGGAGAGTTTAAATCTCACATCTGTGTTTGTTTCTTGGATCTACTATGCTGGCAAGTGAGTCATCCTAAGAAACCTTAAATTACTTTTCATCATACATCAAACATTATAAAAAGCATTGAATTAGTGTCCAGAAATAGTTCAAACTGAAGTAGAAGTATGATCTTAGGACATTCACAAGACTATCTAGCGGGACATACATGAAATGTGCTTGGAGTACCTTGAAGATTTTGGAGCCAAACCTCTGTTTAACCTACAAAGCTGCACAAGACTGCATTGAGGTAAAACAAAAACCATGAAAACTGAGGAAACCGTGCCATTTAGTACATGTTATGTGTGAAAACTGACACACTCCACTAGGCCTCCTTGAAGGCTGAGATCCTGCTCAGTGTAAATAAGGAGTTTCTCTTGCAGTAGCACACATGCTATCTTTCAAGCCATGTTCTTTACATTGTTTTTAGAAGGTGGGTGAAAGAAAGGGGGAAGAAGAAGAAAACAAAAAAAAAACAACAACTTTTCCCCCCCCACCCCCAACCTCTAGAAAGGGAAAATATCATGTGGCAGCTAAAATCTGTTTGAGATCAACTTTTGTTTTATAAACTTTGGGTTTCATTCTAATTGTTAGGGAGACACATAATAACTGGCTTTAACATAATTTTCTTTGGACTATCTCCCCAAAGCCACAATTAATGTAAATACCAGTGTCTTGTTAGTAATTTCCTTTCATCGGTAAACGCTGAAATGCAATGATCCGACCACAAATCACAAAGCAAATAAGCTTGCAGTGCTGTTCAAGCTACACTGTTATTATGCAGTTTGGACACGAGAGAGTTGATAAGGGAGATGTTTTGTGAACAGGAGAAATCTTTGATTACTTGGAAGAGTTTCATTACATGAGAAAGCAGTAACTCTTGTACCCTTCCAAGCAATGGAGATAGCAGTTTCTAGGGGCACTTACACGTAAACCCGCTTGAAGGGGTAAAAGCGGAGTCAGATCTCAAGAAGTCAAGAGAAACCTGGTATAGACATGGGATCAGAGACCAGACTACAGTTTCTCTTCTCTGTTCACAAACCTGAAGGGATTTGCTCTCTCTCATGCATTTTCTTCAGTTTCTTTTGAGGAGCCTCTAGTGATGGACAACATACAACCACAGCAGGAGTGTCTCTCTTCTGTATGCTAGGAGACTGATGGTGGAGGAAGAAGGACCCCAGGCATGCACAAGTCTCAGTGTTTCTGGTTTTGTTATCACTATGCATCTCATGTTTTAGCATTCATTTGCTGGTATGCAAAAATACAGATATTATAAAGTGAAAATAGGGCATTAAAACAGGATATATGTTTTTTATATATATAATACACATCTCCAGTCAAACAAACAAAAGACTGAACATCGAAATAACTGAAGAAGATTTTAGTCGCCCATCAGCCAAGATCCCTCTTTGCTAAATCACCTCTTCTCTGCCAAACACTCAGTCACAGAGAGAGAGAGATGCTACTAAAATATGCAACTGTAGAAGATGCTTTCCAGAGAAAAAATGAAAATCTTTGCCTGAAATACAATTGGCACACACACAGCAAAACAAAATCTGACTCCATGACCAGACTGCCATACTTGGTGTGGAGGACCATTCACTGCAATACACACCAGGGACACGTTTCCAACACAGAGTCTTGCCTTCATACAACTGCAGCCAATATTACTCTGACCAAGTAGAAATCCTTGGGTTTAATTTAGCATTTTATAAAGGGAACAGCTCCATCCCTGTTCTTCCATGCTGTTCTCTCAATTAGTGTCTCAAGAGTGGCTACAGAGCCATCACTTACCAGCAGGGGAGAGCTGTCCTTCTCCCAACAGGACCTCAGGAGCCTGTTCCCAGGTAGGAAAAGCTGTCACTAATAGGTGTGAGGAAGAAGATGGAGGGATAATGAAATTAATCCCTTTGCCTTTATAAGCAACCTAAGTAACATCCTTCCATATCTGAGCACCTTGCAGTTTAGAGTCTACCTCTCTTCAGGGTGAGCATGCAAAATAGGCACAATACCATGTTTTCAATGATAAGAAGGGTACATGCCAAGAGGAGAAATAATTTGCTTGTGGCCATGCAAGACATTTAGACATGAGGAAACGAGGTGCATAGCTGTATTGTAGGCTACGGTTTTCTGCCAAGTTACTTTCTGGACTCTGTAACATTGATCTCTGCATGGGTTAACTTACTCTGCTGGTGGAAGAGAAATTTGCTTCCCATACCCCAAAGTGCAGAGCTAGGTTATTCTGCCAAATAAGCTAGTCACAACCAGCTCGGGTATCTCTGTGCTGCATTACAGTCTGCAGCGTAGACATTCATCACATCTTCTCAGGTCAGAGATTAGCACCTAATCCCCTTGCCACGTTTCGCTGTAGGAACTTCACAGTACTAGGGCTTTGCCCATCTCTACAACCAATGGTTTTGCAAGGCCCAAACTACTTTGCAAGGATTACAAAACATGTTTGAACTTGTACATTTTCCCAGTCACAAAGGGTTGCTCAGCCCCTCCCCCAGTCCCACAGCACATTGGCACGAGGGCTGGAAAATAAGCCAAAAAAAAAAAACCCACACCACCAAAAACCCCACACCATCTTGGAAACCAATAGTGTCTCAAAAACTGATCAGATACGTGTAGATGCAGACACACAGAAAATGAATTTATCATCCTTGTGTATTCTTACATTCCCTTTCCCCTGTTGTTTTTCCCCTAGGCTATTTCTATATTCTAATTCCGGCTCTAATTTCTACTCTGTTTGGGTTTTCATTATGCTCCTGGTGTAAGAGCCACACATCCCTTTCCATCTTGTTCTTGCCATGTAGTTAGAAGTGCTTATAGACAATTCAGAAAGGCTTGCGACCTCACTGCAGTACATTTCTCAACATTAAGCTCCTCCAGCTCCCTGTTGATCCAAATCACTCTGCATTTTATTACCCTCCTTTGTATTGCCTGACTCCCTGACCCTGTAGTTTATGGTTAGTCCAACCCTTGTGCTTCCATCAGAAGACACTTCTCAGCTAACATTAGATTCAAGCCTTTTAGAGCTGCTGATACAAGAAAAACCCCTAAGAAATCCTGAAGGGTGGAACTGGGGATACTACCAGCACAGGAGCAATAAGCTTGTTCCCTAGCAAGCAAGATCAAAATGATGGATCTTGCCAAAAGTGTCAGTTGCCCAATTTTTGTTCTTACCAAAGCTATAGGGTTTCCTTCACACCCTTTAATTACTCAAACCTTACTTAAGGAACATGGTTCAAACAAACAAACATAAAAAAAAAAAGTTACAACAACGTAGCATGATCTTGACATACAAGATGTCAGAACCATTATAAACCCCTTTATTCCAGAATGATGTCTTTTGTGCTTAGAGGCATGCTTGCTATTCATAGATCTACTGCTCAGCTGTTCCAGTTTTTAGTTCTGCATAAATGCCCACTCATTATGTCCAGAGGGTTTTGCCTGTAGCTTTGTGTTTGTAGCCTTGAGGCAAATGTCTTGATGGCTTAGGGAACTTGTAGCAAATGACCAAATAACATCGGATTTTCCACAGCAACGAAGCCATTATGGGACAGCATTTCTATGTAACAGCACCCTTCAGTGTGCAATCATTATAACTAAGGATTTAACCAGGCTCTGGGGACATAACAAAATCACTTTGAAGCCAAAAATCCACAGTGAAATCTTAAGCATTAGATTTCTGAAATGCTTCTCAGAACTGCTTGAGTCAGGCAGCTTTGTCACTTACAGTAAAACCAAGCAAAGGGGAAGGAGTTTTATGCACATCTTAAGAATTAATCCAAGTATTCAGACCTGCGCATGCAGAGCTGGGGGTGCAGTGTGCATTCGTTGCACATGCAGTTTTTTTGCAGTTGCATGCGGAGCCATCATAAGCACAGACACAAGTCCTAGTTAACGTTAATATTTTTAAGCACAGAATTTTAGCTATTGCTAAAATTTCTAAGTATGTTGTTCACAATTTTGAGGAAAATCTGTAGTTAGGCTGTAAGAGATTACAACGAGCCTTTGTAATCCTCATAGCCCAGTGAACCCAGAGCCTGAAACCTGTCCCATTTCAGCTGCAATACTCCCCGCTGACTGACTAAGGAATTGATCTGGTGGGTTCCTGCTGAATTAGAGGTCTGTGCAGATCAGGTTTACAACAGAGAAGGAAGGAAATTTGTGATAAAAAGAATCAAGGATATAGCATACGCACTAGATGAAAATACTAGTGTTGTGCAAGCGTGGTGGGTTGACCTTGGACTGCAGCCACTCACCCACCCAGCTGCTCTCTCACCCTCCGTCTCAACAGGAAAGAAAATAAAATCAAAAAGTTCATGGCTCAAGATAAGAAAAATAGGGAGATCCCTCACCAATTACTGTTGCGAGCAAAACAGACTTGATTTGGGGAAAGCTAATTTAATGTATTGCCAATTCAAATAGATTTGGATGGTGAGAAACAAAGGCAAAATTAAAACACCACCTCATTCCCCCCTTCTTCCCAGGCTCAACCTCGCCCCTTCATTCCCAACTCCTCTACCTCCCCCCCAAGGCCCCAAGTGGCACAGAGGACATGGGGAACAGGGGTTCCTCCCTGCAGTTCCTTCCCCCTCACACTTTTCCCCTGCTCCAGCCCGAGTCCTCCACGGCCCGCGGGGGGATCTCTGCTCCGCACCTTGAGCACCTCCTTGGGGTGTTTCTCACACTTTTTCCTCTCATTCCCAGGCAGCATTTTGCCCTTTCTTACACCTGTTTTCACAGGGATGCCCCCAGCATCGCTGACAGGCTCAGCTGTGGCTGCTGTGGGGCCGTTGAGGAACCAGCCGGAACCGGCTGGAACCAGCACGGGGCAGCCCCTCACCTCTCCTCACAGAGGCCCCTGCAGCCCGCCGCCAGCACCTGGGCACGGACACCCCATACAGCAAGTGAAATACAGACTTTGAGAAGCCATAAAGGAAGCCTGGGTCTCTCCAATGAAGAATCTCTCAAACTGGAAGGGAAATTATAGCCAAAACCTATCAAAACTTCCTCCCCTCTCTTTGCTTTGCGAGGGCCAGACTGCACCTACACGGCCATATATACACGCAGGTTTGTAGCAGGAGAGTCCCCCCACACCCATCCCGACCGCTCTCAGTGCCGAGAGCTGGAAGAGGAGCTTATGTGGAAAGAGTGGCTGTTTTGATGGGGGTGTGTGGAAATAATCATATGCAGAGCAATCTGTGCGAGGCAGCCTGCACCCCTCGTCCACAGACCTCATGCGGGGCTGTCGTTAATGAGCTCCCAGTCATGGCATATGAGAAACTCCACCGGTGCTTCGAGGAGAGAAGGCAGGACACCTGCCTGCTGCACATATGGCCACTTTCTCCCAACAAAGGCAGGGAATGAAATTCAGCCAAGGACAGAACATGGAATGGCGTGGTTCAGACAGCACAGTGCCCCAGTTCTACTGTTACTGGGAGAGCAGGAATAAGACACAAGCTTCCGGCTGGTTCCTTCTACCCCGTAACACAAAGCACCCCAAAAAAGCCAGCATTTTACCCAGCACACATGTGTGAGGATGAGAGGCTGTGCTTTAGTAAATCTGCAGAGATGCTAAGGGTTGGATAAGGGCTGCATTGATGAGGCAGGAAGCTGAAGCATGGATCAGAAATGCATGACTGCATGGAAAAATCAGAGGTGTACTAAGGCAAGTGACCCTCTTGTATAATAAGGTGATGTGATCCAGCACTGGAATGCAATGGAAAAGGGAGTCCCAGTCACATCCCTCCCCAGTTTGCAACCCTTGCGCACAAGGGCTATCATATTTTGAGATGACTCAGAATAGCTAACTACAGAGCAGAGATTAATCTGACTGTGCATCTCGCCCCAGATACAGCATGATTTTTGCATCTCCAAGAAGGCTGGATTAATAGCAGCAGCCAGCAACATCACTGTCACAACAAGTTAGTGCTGCCAAGAGAAGTAACAGGAAGAATAACCTCTATACTACAGAGGCTTACAAAATGGTTCAACCCAGCGGCATAGCTAGGCAGTGTTTTAGCCCAGCAGTGACTCACCATAAATGCTCACATGCTCCTCATGTGCTGGAAAAGACTGCGGAAGCCTCCCCTCTGCAAGTCCTGCAATAGCCCCTCTGCGACCAGGCTGCAATCAGTACAGCTTGGAAAAGCAGTTGTGTATTTTACCCTCCCCAGGGATGCAATTTCCTACCTGTCCTGGTGACTCTGGATTTTAACCCTGATAGAAGAAAGAGTCTGGGCCTTGGGGGTTTTTTTTAGGTACATATTTTTGAGAAGGGTGTACATTCTTTGACACCTTTCCCTTGTATTGTAAAGGCCAGCTAACACATGCCAGAGGGAATGTTCTTCTTTTGCAGCGATTAAAAAGACAACAAAACAAACAAAACAAAACAAAACCCAACAAAAAAAAAAAGAGAGAGAAGGAAGTTTAGTTCTTTCCATTATTTGCCGAGTTCAGGCTTCGTAAGTTTTGAGGTTTCTTCCTCAGACACAAGAACCTTCTTTCCTTCAAACTGCTCTTTTGTATAAACTGGGAATCACAACTTTGTTGTCTACAAAGTACTTGGGACACAGTCCCAAAGTTGCCCGCATACGATGGTCTTTCAAGCCTCAGAAATAAGTACAGGACACAAGCGTCAACTAAAGAGATTTTCAGCAGCCAGACATCAAATCACCAGCTCCAGGAATCAGCAGCAGCACAGACTGGTTTGCTTGACTCGTTATTATAATGTGGCTCATTGAACTCCCAAGAGAGGATATTCCACAACATCCCAGCTCCAGTGCATCATGTAATAACCATTTCCACCTTTCTGAGTGGAAGGTGTGTTGACACACACTGATCCAGGCCATATTTAGGGTTCAGGGAACTGCATGTAGGAACCACAAGAAGAGTCAGCTTTCCTTGTGTCATCCTGATAACAGCAGTACAATCACACAGCCCATCCTGGATCTGTGCAGGGACACACTTTAAAAGGCAGTGATATAAGCCCCAGGGAAGAAGGGAAGGGAAGAATGGGAGGAAGGAAGCAGAAAAACATACAGAGATACAGAGCGTTGCAAGTTAAATGAGCCATATTAGCACAGATATGGAGCTATTCCTCCATGCAATCCTCTCTCTCAACATGTTTGTGCATTTCCTTTTTCTCTTGTTTTTAAGTTTGCACCCTGATACAAGGCAGGAGATTTCCCCCTCTCCAACTAGTAATTTTATGAGGCTTATTTCATAAGGCATATGAAAGGGAAGAAGAGACGAGACATAATAAAAATTAAAAATAGTTAAAATTTTTCACCAGGCACAAGTCCAGTTCCTTGTACAACCACTTTATATTGGCCATGCTGACAGTATAGATTTCCTGCCCATACCATTTTTCACCCAGGACCACAGTGCAGCCCCGTTCACACCCCTCACAACTCTCCTATGGCAAGCAGCTATTTGCCTTTTTAGACATGTCTTCTTGATCTGCTTAGGTATTTCACTGCTATTTATTTCAGTAACAGTTAGGGGCTCTAAATATGTTCCTGATCTGACCATAGATACCTCAGATGTAGCTCACTGTAACACGACACAAATTTGTATCTCCTGCATCCAGAGCAAGCAGCTGCCACTGCCTTTCCCTCTGCACAAACAGATGAATACACCCATGTACATGGGCATAGCCATGGACACCATTGCCAAGTCCTGGGGAAAAGCTGAAGACCACAACTTTGGGAGTCCTGCGGGGAGTGGTTGAGTGAGGGATTAGTAAGCCAAACCCTGCTAAAACAAAGCCTCTCAGGAAATCCAACACTGCCTCTCATTCAAGTCTTTTCATCACCTACAAGTACAGGGCTGCGCTGGAAGCAGTTTGGTTGGTTCAGTTAAACCAGCTATTAAAATCGTAGCCAGTTCCTTAAGCAACAGCTGAAAATAACTTCCAGCCAGGTCTGCTGCCCAGCCTGGCCACCCCATTTCCAAAGAGGGAGCTGGGCACCTGCCCTACCACAGCCCAGGAGCCCCATGTGCCCCCAAGTTTCACATTTTTAGGGGAGGAGATGACTGAATTCCCAAGCCCACATTTACATCCAGCCAGCAGGGACATTTTTTGCCTTCTGCCCTCCCCAAAGTGGCAAATTTCTCTGGTCTTTTTTTTGGGTGCAGCAGCTGTAGCTAATGAGGTCCATAGCCATAGCTGCACTCTGGGATATTTATCAGACTTTCACAAGCACCAGCCAGCATTTCCTAATGCATCACAGCAGAGACAATGTCCAAGCTTTGCAATTTCCTGGATTTTTTTCCCCTCACCTCCACATATTTTTCCACTAAAGAACTTGTGCAGGATTAGCCCCTATGGGAAGCAGTAAGCCCAGTGCAGGAGGCATGTACAGCTGAGCAGTAAGTCATCAGCAGACTGATCCATGCATGAAAACAGCCTTTGCATGAAATCCACTCACTCTCAGCGAGCCAGCACTGGCCAAGTCTGTGAGTAAGGTGCATTTCTGGAGATCATAAGCCATTTACTGACCTCTGCATTAGCATCGGAGTCACCCACTGTAATTAAGCAAAGTAAGAACGCCTTGGTTTTGTGACTCGACAAGCTTTGGCAACCCTCTCCACGCCACAGCCCTGCTGCGGAAGGAGGGTTTTCTCCTACGTGCAGCATCCAACAGGTTTGGAGAAACAGCTCCTTCAAAAGGGATGAGTTTCCCCATCACTGGTCCAATATTTGCTTTCTGTTTATGGTCCTACCTCTGCGTTGTTGTTTTCCCGAAGTACACTATGACAGATTTCCAAATTAGACAGTCACCCTTGAAATCGTTTCAAACCCAATTACTGACACTGTTATTTTGGAAACCACAGGTTTGAGATATCCCATTTTTGTAATGCTCTTTCACCTATTTTCTTCCCTTTCATGCAAAAAGGAAAAAAAAAAGTTTCCTCAGTTTTAATCTTGTAAAACACATTATGCAAATTTTTGGGGTTTATGTAAGATGATGGCCTGCGGCCATATCACCCCTGGCCCCGGCTGTGATCTCGTTAGATCTCCCAGCCCGAACAGGCTGGGGCCTGCTCGGCGCTGGCTGCGAGACCTCCGGAGCGAGCCAGGTGCTGCCGAGAGCCGAGCGGTGATTCAGTAGGTGGCCCCCGCCGCTGTGAGTCAGCACCCACGGGGTGCCTGAGCACGACCCACCCGCGGGAGCGCACGCAGGGGCCGAGGTAGAGCCCAGGTCCCCATGTGCAGAGGCTTCGGAGCACCCCCGCATCTGTCGCTGCCTGCGCATCACAGCTCAGAGGGCAAAGCGCTTCCAAGGTGAAAACCTCGAGGTTTTCGAGAAAGTGGCAAGGGAGAACGTTTGCCGTGTCCTGAACAACCCAGGCAAACAGTGCTGTTTGAAGCAATCCAAACAGCTGATCACGCTTTCCCCCCACCACCTCACGTCGTAAGTTAAATGAGAAAAATGAATGGAAAGGAAATCCCATAATTGATTTAACACGTTTCTCTCACCTTTTTAGCTAGCACCCAACGACTCATTCTCATCTTTACCTTTCTGATGCAATTTGCTACACCATACCTTGCCAGCAAATACAAAAAAAAAAAGGATGTATTTTAGCTACGCTTATATTGCTTTTTAACACCACAATCACACAAGTCCTGAAAAATAGCAGAGAGAGATCATTTCTACTTCAAACATTAACAAAGATAGCTGATCACTCTGAATCCTTCCCCCAGCCTAGCAGTTTTTCTGGAGTGAATCCCTGGAAACACTCTCTGCAGGCAAGTTAGCAGGAGTACCTCACAACAGCCTTACCAGGATCTTATCAACTTTATCTTCCACCAGACAAAGCCACTAAATACAGGCGTTATTTGCGAGGACAATACAAAGATTTCCTACTATTAGAGCTAGAAAACAGTACTTGAGGCTCTGAAGGGGAGACCCTACCTTTTACCTAGAAGCATGCATAGTTTTTTTCCTCTTTTAACGTCTTCACAACGACCTCATACACATGCAGATGTACCCTGTCTACAGCCACTGTACACGCTGTTACCAGCCACCCACAGTAGACGAAGGAGAAACCTTACCTTTGCTGAAGCAATGGTGCTGGCAAGTCCCAGGGAAGAACCTCAGGCCAACAGAAGTTGCTCAGAAAGAAGTTTCAGGCTCATGTCTGCTGCACTGCTGAAGTCAATCAGCCCAAAACCCAGCTGATCCCCCTCACTTAATCAGATGACCTCATAGCCTAATTCCTAAATATGCTTTAGCCTGGGCTTCTAGGAACTTGTGTGTGAGGTCTGGAAAACAGTAACCTCTGCAGTAAGGCAAAAATGGTAGCTCTAAGTAATGCCTCTGTCCACATTACATCTTTGCCTGAGTCACATTAACTGGTTGCAGCCTAGTTAAAAGCTATAAATTTTTAACTTAATATAATAAGACCTCAGCTGTGAAAGGGCTTTTTCCTCTTACAAGGGCAGGGCCAGAACCCGTCTGCACTGATGTTTTCAATAATATCCCGACTGGGGTTTCTTGTTCAAGGTTGTAAGAAACCAGAGCCTCATCCAAAGTGTTTCTGGTATAGAAAATACCCAGAGTTGGGCTTAAACCCCAAAGGTTACTTGGCTTTTGGGTCTCCAATGTAAGAAACCCCTGCTGAGAGTTTTGGTGGTCATTGCTTTCTTAGGACACCCAAGAATAGATGTCTAAATACTGGACAGTGACTTCTGGCAGTTTAGGACCTGCCCTAGGTCTCACTGACACATTGAGCCATCTGGCTTCCTTTGCACCTACATGCACCTTGATCTCTGAAAACGCATGGTTTCCTGACATCTCCAGCTCTGAACATCCTCCAGCTTCTCTCATGTTTTCTCTGGATTCCACCACACCTTAACCTTAAATATAGAGCACCGTTTTGGGGTAATTAGAGATTCTTAATTAATTAGAGTTATAGATTTAAGGATTCAAAGCTTGACAAATGAGCTCAGGTAAATTTTGCTGCAAGAGTTGGAGAAAATTACTGGTCCCAGATACCTGCCCTACCCCTCTGCTGGAAGTTAATTACTGTTTCTCTTGCACAGCCAAAACCACGTGTGCCTCCATCCCAGCTGCTCCAGCTCACAGTCCAGCACCCAGCTCAGCTCCAGCATCATCCAGCCACCAGACTGCACCAAGGCACGGGCTGTGCTCTGCCTCTGCCTCTCCGTCCTCCAGCAGGCATGGCGGAAGACGAGCCCACACCTGCAGCCCTGGCAGCAGGGCTCACGGCTGCAGGTCTTTTCCTTCGCCCCTTGTGGCTTTTTCAGGTCTGTGGTCTTCCAGCGACAAGCAGAGGTGCAACAGCCTGACACAACGTAAAGGGCATTTTACTACCTTACAAAGGCAAAATAATGCATTTCACTCAATATGCCTCAAAACCTGCACTGCTCATGTGGTTTGGGTTTGGCTTTTTTTTTTTTCTTTCTCTTTGGAGTTGATGTGATGCAAAGGAGGAAGGACAGGATGAGGACCTGGCAGAAGTTGTTTCAGCTCCTAGACAGACCCTGTCTTATCGGAGGGCTGCAATCGAACGTTTTCCCTTCTCTCTTCTTTAGCATCCCTGTCTATAACAAGGGAGCTGGCATTATTTTAGACCATTTTGTTGTTACTGAAGAACTCTTTCAATTAAGCAGAAATCAGTTTTGTATTGCAGTGATCAGCTGAAGAACACTACCTTTCAGATCCTCTTAAACTGCTACTTTTCACTCAATTTTACGTGAATTGAGCTGGAAATATAAGGTCTAAAGCTCACCTAAAAGATTACTTCTGTTACTTTGTTCATTGTAGATCTCTGAACTTTCTGCTATATTAATAAAGAGGTGTTTTCGAGTTTCGTGGCAGAGAGAGCAAACGTCTGTATGATTACATGTTTTTAATTTTAAATTATGGGTAAAACTGCAAATCAAATGGAATATTCAGAGAATGTGTTATGGAATAGTAGTAGCCTGTGCGCAAGGCCTTCAAAAGAACCAGTTAAAAAGGGCTGTTTAGCCAAAAGAGAGGAAAAATGGAATATTTGTGGCCAGCGCTTACACAACAATGGCTCATGGAAACCAGCCGGAACATCCTCGTAAGACATGCAAGAACATCCAATGAATACAAAATGGCATCTGAAACTGGGAGAAAGCTTACTTATATAACGCTATGAAAGTGAAAATGAAAGGAGAAGGCAGCAAATGATACAGGACAGGATTTAACGATTTGTTAAAAATATGGTTCCAGCGTAGGCCCCGTGTAATTTTGACAGAGATGGTCATCCATGCAGCAACGTGGATAATGTGACGTTAGGCAATAGGCAGCAGCAAAATCCAGGCACCATAGAAATGTTATGACAAACCACAACTGGTTTGGATAACACACAGATTTTGCAAAGACATGGTGTATCTGGCTGCGGCCAGGCTTTGGGAACAAATTCTTATTTGCATGGTTGCGTATGCATTTCCTGCGGCTCACCACCGGGCCTTGGGTCACAATCCCAAGGGACCCCAGAGCGCTTGGTAAAACTGGCTCCAGGTTCCCCGTACAAAAACCTGCAAACATCAATGAACAGAAACGTTATACTTTGAAGATTTCTTTTAGTGAGAAGGAAGCATCTTTGTCCCTAACCCCATAATGTTCTTTTAGTGAAGTAACAGTTTTGGGACAAAATGTTAACAGCACCCTATTTAAAAAAAAAAAAAAAACAAACAAACAAAAAAAACCCATCAAGCTGTTATTTCAGAACATGTCCCAAAAGGCAGCCCAAGCCCACTGCCAGGACCGAAGCTGCACACCATTAGGCCAAAATAACTACAAGGATGTACACAAACATTGCACGTGGGAAAAAATACAGAAGAAAGGGCTGCAACAAATAAGCACAGCAGGCTATCGCAGCAAGTTAGACCCATTTCAAGATGCATTGCTGGGTTTATTCATATTGCAAAAGGCTGAGGGAGCAGAGGAACAGACAGCAGTAGGGCTGCAGCCAAAAGAAACAGGGTGAGATGAACCATTTGTAAATAACAGTGAAACAAGTGACGGGTAAAGCAAAAACTGAGAGTCAAAAATGAAGTTAACTGAAATCAGTTACTAAATTAAGACAGAAGTTCATTCTTTTTCCTTGTTTTCCTATATATTACTAGTTTTGCATCATTATTTCTCTCTAAAGCTGTGAACAAAAAATTCTTTTTAAACTGAAAACAACACTGCCGTGAAGTCAGATGATATCGTGAGCTGGGGCTTTAAATAATCATCAGGTTTGCAATTAATAATCTGTAACAATCAGGTTGCCTGTCAGGTGATAGGGTTGCAAAGGCCATGCCCTCAGCTGCTGCAGGTGGAAGGAAGCAGCATTGCTGCCTGCCGCGGCTCCAGCACTGCCTGGGAAGACCCTAACACCCTCTGATGCCCAGTTGCTGCTGATGGCCAAGCGAGAGATGGTTGAAATATTTTCTTTTTCCACAAGCCATTTTTATACTGAGTGACATGAATTCAACTATTTTATGGGTGTGTAACAAATAACAGTTTTGCAGAAGGGCAATACTTAAAATGGTCCATTTCAACTTCAGGATATTTACTTTTAAATCCTAACAGTTTAAAGTCATTTTAAACCCATTATTTTTCTGGGAGAAGGGCAAGAGACAAGATTGGACAGTCATTTGAATATCCCATTTTCAAAGAAAATGAAAAGTGGAACTTCAGAGGAGTCTTACATTACAACTTTTTCGTTCAGCCAGCCTGGGAATAGCCTATGTAAAAGCAGTAAAAAGCATGAAATTTTGAGGATCAGGAAAAAGCAAATACCTTCCTGTGTGTTCAGATAACTCTGTGCTTTCTAGATTTTCCAAGAAGTTACTAACCTATTAATGTTTTCCTTGAGATTAATAATTTCGGATGACAGACATGTTCAGGTCAGAGTTTAACTGTTCTCTTCAGTGAATGGAGCAGAAGACATTGTTCTTGTGTCATATTACTGGCACAGCTTATAAGGTAGTTGAGCCTCAAAATAATGTACCATCTAAAACATACAGTAGAGGAAAAGCATTAAGGTAATGGAAACTCAACATTTCTAATGTTCCAAACATATAAATAGAACCCGAGTCAGTACATTAGACAATTGACTGGCTTTGCTTGAATGCACGCAGGAATAAATGGAAACATCCTTATTTCCTATCCCAAGGGGCAATTATTTCAGAGCCTGGTTTTGTGCATTAATAAAAAGCAAGATTCCATTGTCTGGTAGCTAAAATATCTTACTATATATGCTGTATAAGCAGTTCAGCAGCAGAAGCAGAAAAAAAACTCAGAACTCTCGCAACACATCCTTTAAATGAGCTCTTACCATACCTAGCATGTTTCTGTGTGTATAATCAATAAAAATGTTATCAGAATGGTATATTGTTTGTGTATTTTAGAAGTCCTGTTAGTCATCACGTGTCCTGGCTGCGCTTGTGTCTACAGATGGTCCAAAATGCTTATTTCTCAAATGCTACAATGAGTCTAACAAATGCAAAGACTGGAATTTCACACCTCTTTAGGAGAGAAGGGGACTGGACGGCAACTCAAAAAACAGCTTTCTCCCAGCTCACCACTGATACGTTCATTCATTTCTTTGAGCTTCCCTTTCCTTTCTTCTCCCTGCACACCTTCAGTAGTTTGCCTTTACCCTTTAGAGGAAAAATAATGACAACATAAAAAGAACTTATAAATGAAGTATTCAGAAATTGTACATATTGCCTCTTCACATCTGTGAAAGAAACACACTGCCATGATGTGAACCAAATTCTTGCTCGCAGTTATGTCTAGTGTCATCATTCATAACGTTTGCCCTAGCCACATGCCTGACGGATTGATCAGGTGTTGAAATGCCAAGGACAGAATAAAGCCCAGGTTCACGTCGTTCCTGGTTTAGAAAGCACCGAAAAAGTGGGTTTTTTTTTCAGGAAGGTTTGTTTGGTTATTTTGCATCCGAAACATTGAATGCCACTGAAAGCCTCAGATTCTGCCTCACCGCTACCGCAGAGTACTTTGGGGGCTTTCTGCAAAACGTTGTAAACTTCCTCAAATCAGTAAAATTGGGCTGAAACCAGATGGGAGACCTATCAAATTTCACACGCCAGGATTTTGCAAATATTTGTCATTAGAGACAGATTATTCTAATAAAGTCAGATTCACTAGAAGACAAAGCTGGTAGGATTGATTTTTATTCAGAGGAAGTCTTGGAGTTTGTGTTTAAGCTGCCTACTTAAATAGGCAGTTAGCATGATAATGACATCTTAGGAAGAAAAAAAAAGATTCTTGGAGATACATAACATGTTTAATTGAAACCATTAGTTTTACTGGCAAACAGCTTCATATTTCTGTTCTGTTAATCCGAACAAAGTGCTGCAATTATGACTCAATACATAATGTCCTCTAGTGCTACTCGCCCCACATTCCCGAAGTATAGAAAGAAAACAAAACTGTTTTCAGTTAACAAAACATTCCATGCTTCTATCCAGAATACTTTTATTATATGGTTATCATATACATCAGAATTATATTGGGAACATTTACAAATATGTAAAGATAGTTCAGAACCTCCATTATTCACATACACACTAACTCACACACTCATTTTGCATGTCTAGTCAGTTATCAGGTGAATGATGCACAAAATTATTGCTTTGTGAACATACACCTCAGATTAGATTTAATCTTCAGTGGCAAGAATTGAGATATTTTAAAAAAACAAGTCTTAAATACCCTGTATAACATACCTGTGCATAAACCTAAAGATATGTTTAGCTTACCCATTACCTTTGAAATACTTACCAAAATTAAAATTTGAAACCCATTTATAAAAAAAAAAGTATTAAAAAGTTCACCATTATTTACAAATCCGATTAAATTACACATAAATAAATATTTACATTCAACACACTGCTTCCCTTAATACACATAAAGCCTCCCTGGAAATATTTTTTGGCCTTAATAGGCAAAAAAAAAAGTTTTTAAAAAAAGTTATGTGCCTATTCTTTCAAGTTTCCCCCCAATTTAAAAACAAGACAATATAAATATGTGAATAAAGCTGCAATATCCTTAGACGGAGAAAGTGAATTTTCTAAAAGCATTTTCATTTTGAACTATTCCTTGTTAAAAAAATATCAAGATAATATCCACTGCAGCCAACATTACTGCAGTTTTTAAAAGCCTCAATATTTCCATAAAAATAAGCATGTCAAATGCCATCAGATAACTTTTAAGTCTAGCAGGATTTTAGTACTCTCCTATGATAATCTGAAAATAAAGGAAAAAACCCAACAAAATAAAACAAAACAAAAAAAACAACCCACAGAATAATCTTACTATTTTTGGGTGTTTATAAAAAATTTTAATGTACATAAATCTATATACCATTGTTTAATACTGCTTTATTGTTATTGTTGCATTTAGAGAGAATAAAACCCTGAAATTGTATCAGATTACAAATAGGCTTCCATCTAAAATCTGTATCTTAAAAACTATACACGAAGCTGGTCACCACTAGATACTTAGATGTGGAAAAGAAATCTAAATATATCTCTTTGTATATTTCCATCAAAAACCTTTATAGCACCACTTTTACAGCAAAGGATTTCAATACACTTGTACCAAGTACTTATCTTCTGGCAATTGCTTCCACAGATAAGGGATACTGCAGCTTTTAGAAAGACTTGTCTCATGGATCCAGGGGGAGTGAAGATCCTGAATAAGATGATTTTTTTTCCTTTTTTCCCCTCCTTTCTTAAAAAAACAAAACAAAACAAAAAAACCAAATCTCTATGTTCCCCCCGGCAAGAAGATCCCAGTCTGTGTTTAGGAGGAAGAGTTTAAAGTCTGGTTTCTCCCCTTTTACTTCCTGTGCTTATCCATTTTATCAATGGTTTTGTTGGTTTCTGCAGGGCTCTGGTCGCCAGCGTTCATGTATGTTTTGTCTGCTATTTTTAATGCTTCATTTAGGTAGTTCTGGACGGATGTCATGGCAGCGCAGATGGCAGCACTCCCAAAGCCATGTGTGATCAGGCTAAAATGAGTCAAACAGCCCTGGATGCCAGGGTCCAAGATGGGACTAGGTCTCGTGTTTCCAAGAGGAGTTCTGTCCTGAGTGAGGAGGTCTGTGAATTCCTTACAAATCTGCCTGCAAGACACAAAGTGATCACACTTTACACCATGGTGGGAATTTATGCAAAAGCAAACAAATAAATAAAAATAACAGAGGAAGTCCGTATCAAATATTTGGCAGTTATGTGGAAATTAGAGTTTTCAGAAATTCATTACTCCATCAGCAGCATTGTCTAAAATTAAAGCCTATTTATTAGCACCAGTTTCTGACAAACCTTCTCTTATATCTATGTCACAAAAACACATACACACTCTGCAAAATAATCTCTCCACCTCTGGTGTCTGGCTGGCTCTGCATCATTTGCTCTAGATTCTGAGGGGAGAGTGGGAATTTAGGGCTAGTTTCTATGAGAACTTCCACAGCTGCAGTTAAGTGATTTAGAAAGACTAAAGCAACTGAATGGGACATTCAATTTATTTGTGCATATTATATGTATATGCCCTCTTTTATAATAAGAGACCTAGGCCCTGATCCTGCAAACACTAACACATATGCCTGGCAAAACATGAATGGTTAATAACGCTCAAGCATATGTTGTTTGCTGCTTGTGAATCTGTCCCTTGATGGGATTTCACAGGAGCTGAGCAATCTTAACAGAATCATCACTTTATCAGAATTTCTCAATCACAAAGATCTTCCAAAAAATGATTGTTATTAATGCTAATAACAATACTGACAATACTGAAGAGCAGGAGTAGTGCTCAGTAAAAAGCATAATGTTTAAGCTATAGGAAAGAGAGAGACTATATTTCTAAGAGATATTTTTGTAAAAAGTCTCTTTTTCAGGGAAAGATGTATTAATTAACAGGAGGAGTGTGTTTTGCGTGCCTGATCTGAGCCCAAGGTCAGGGCAACTCTTCTCAGCAGTTTAAGCAGGCTTTTCTCAGATCCTCTGCAGAGCCAGGGTGCCTTCAAAAGCAAGGAATTGCACCAACCCCAAACGAGAAAACATCTCAGACCAGAACGGATCATGAACGGAAAGCTTTGTTAAACCTCAGCCTGGGAAGGCTGAGGGGCGGAAGGGGACAGCGAGCACTCCAGCCACCAGTTTAACATAAGTGTAACTCAACACAGGTATTTCCTACCAGAGACCTGTTCAGTACGTGGTTTATTTACAGGTACAAGTGTCTGTAGAATAGCCATAACAAAGCTTCTCTCCTTTACCCTTCCTTCCCTGTTCATCAAGCTTTCCAATAGGAATTTAGTTAAGTACAGGGACTTTTCACATCTACCAAAGGCTGGCTTTCACTGAACTATAAAAATCTTTAACTCTCCTTGGAGATGCCTCTCTGGGCTGCATGTACGCAGAGGTGGGTGAACCATCTGCTCCCAGTCCCAACCCTGGTTCACATTCCTGGGCCACACCTGCCCTCCAGGTCCTCAACCCTGTCATATCTAGGGACATCTTTTTCTTAGAGACACATCTGTCCTGATACAGGACTTTTTCTGAAGTTTTTACTACATCAAAAGAAAAAAGAACAGAACTGGTCCAAACTGCCTTAGAGTTATCATACAGGGTTGTTGTTGTTGTTGTTGTTATTATTATTATTATTATTATTAGTTTAGACTAAAATAACTGCTGCCATAGTTGAATTCAAACCAAAACCAAATAAAAACAATTGCTTCATCTCACCGATTAAAATTACACATGAAAACGTACCAGACTGTCCACAGTCACAGAGAAGGGAAAAACAAAAAAAAAAAAATCCAAGCCCAAAACTTACTTTGCAGCAAGAAGCATATTCTTCCTGTTTGCCATTTCATTGCGGCCCATGTGTGGTCTAGTTAAATATTCGGCCACTGCTTTCGAAGGAAACTCTGTCTCACAAACGTAACCAAAGTCACGAGCAAGATGTACAGCTTCACCTGGCATGGGTAAAAGGGAACGCTTATTAGACGTAGTTACATCTATTTATCATAAGGAGATCAGGGAAATTAAGCAAAGTACTGTGAATTTTTGAAGTGTATTCCTATTTTAGAAAGGGACACTGCTATTTTACCACCATACCACTCATTACCATTTTCTAATTAATAGTTCAGTGTTTCTTTGTAAGTTTGCATCAAGGAAAAAAAAAACCTACATGGTCACTGCTACAAAAAAATAATTCTCTTGTCTTTATCCTGGAAAGAAAAACTCCTATCTCTATCCAGATTAACTGTGCAGCAAAGACTAGAATTCAGTCTAGGTCAAATTGTCCACTGATATTTTAAAAACCTGGCAACTAAATTCCACTTACATAATAAAGGGTTTGTCAGTTTAGTATATTTTCTAAATACTTTCTAATAAGCATTTTCATATAGAAAACAAAATTGTAAGGTGTATAACTAGGCCACTTCTTTTCGTTAAGGCATTTGATCAGGCTTAAAAAAATTGATTGGCATGATCAGTGCGTTACCTGTAATGTACATGTGTGCATGTACGCACATCTTAAATCCAACTTCCAAAGAAAGGTTTTAAATGGAAGTTGCTATATTATTTGAGCTGATGTAGAAGTGAAATAGCAGCAATTGTATTGTTACGATCATTTTTCACTTTTCAATTGCTGCTTCTATTCCTATTAAATTGTACCACTACCGGGAGCTGCTTTAAACAGAAACACAAAACATAACCACACACATACACATATATACACCCTCCAAGTCAGCTTAACTGATAGAGGGTCCACATAACATGTTACAGATTAAAGGGGCTCCAGTTTCCTATCAGGAAGTCAAAAGCTATAAATCTCACTTTATATGCTTGTTTATTAGAAAAGCTTCTGAGGATACCGCTGAGGTAGGGCCAGGCATTGGAGTCAGCTGCCCCGGACTTTTTAAGTTTCCCAATAGGGAACCAAACCCACTAATGTGATGAGTTTCACCCTTTTTGCCTTCCCTGCCTGTCCCTGCACACGCCCTTACAAAACCCGAAACAACCCAGCCCCCTCAAGAAACACAGCCTGGACAAACATGCATTTTGAACAGCTTGGCATGTAGGAGTTACTGCATCCCTGCTAGCATCCTTGCGATGCAGCCGTGAGGAAGAGGAATATTAGCTGGGTTTGTGCAGGCAGGGCTCTGAGGCCAAGGGTTTAGAGACCAGATTTGAAGGGAGGAGAAGGGGAGAGGAGCCCCCCAAAGGCAACACAGCTGTTAGTTGCTGCAGTGTTCCCATCATGCTCACTTTAAAATAAACAAAAAACTCTCTATTACGTTCATTGACTTTCTAGCCTTTCCATGCTTTGTCTAGAGGATAAAAGCTGTACACAGGGCGGAAAAAAGTTTATTTTTAAGACACGTTCAAGACTGACCTTCCACCAAAGATGTCAATAGTGTCACATTTGCAGCTTTCCTTCTACCGGCGGGAAGATTCAAGCCAATTTTATCCAGTTTTTCCCTTAATGATCTGCCACCATTTTTAGATTTGGCTCTGTAATTAAAGAGGAAAAAAATGGCCTTATTTATCTTCAGGAAACACTTCTTTTTAAAGATGAGAAATTCCAGTTACTGACATTCAATAGGGTTCTACCGGGGGGAAGATAAAGAACAGGCTCTTTTCAAGTGACCTACTTTTTAAATGCTCTACTACAAACCAGCCAGGATGAAACACAGCAGAGGTCAAAATCAAAATGTTTCAAACTGCACCATCGAAACCAACAGCTGTGGAACGATCACAAGCTGAATTAAGTGTATGCAAAAAAGGACATATAAAGTGTCCTTGTAATGATTAATCAAGACCACGAGATCTAATCCAAAAATCATTCCATGGGGAAACAGATTGTCACAGGAATAAGAAAGCACCATGAGCCGTTTTTGAGACAAAAATCCAACTTTAAACAGAGAATGAGAATTGCTGTCAGAGCTGTTAATAGCACTTCTCGAGAAATAGCAAAAGTGCAAAGAAGTTTTATTTCCAAAGCCTATTAGGATTCAGTGTTGTTGGGCTTCTTAAAAATTAGAAATTTGCTAAAAGACTTTCTTAGCTCCCCGTTGTGCTAATCTGGCTGCTCACACACACATAAGCACAGGAAAAAAAAGAAAACTCACAAACAATAGACACGATGGGGATGGTTGTAAGGGGAGTCGCAGCCTACCTTCTGAGCACTCCTCCTAGCAAAGAGGCATTGAGACACTCGGGGGGCGAGAGCCGTCTCTGCACCTCTGCTACTGTCACTTTGTATTTCGACGTGGAGCTCAGGAGGGAAAGTCTCCCCGGAACAGAACAAAATACTTCATTGGGGTTTATGACCACTCCAATTAATCCATCCTTTTGGCAGGGGAGACTCAGAGCACTGTTTTTCGTTAAGGAAATGGGACCTGCGGGAGGAGGACACAAAGCAGGTATTTTATAAAAGGAAAAATAAATAGGAAGTGACAAGTGAGTTTCCTTTCTACAAAAAAAAGACCAGGAGACGGGACTTCGTTTTGCCTTAAATGCTCACACCATTGACCCCCGTCCCCGGCATCTTTCTGCAGCACGGGGCTCGGCTGCAACCGAAAGGTCCCCACAACTATTCCTCGGTAGCTGTATTCTGCCACACTAAATTTCAAAGAGCTGCCGAACGCAACTAAGAATGCTTTTTAAAAAACGCACAAAGAATACAATCTCTGAAGAAACATACTGCAAGTTAGCAAATCCATACTTATAAAAAGCCCGATACAGCTACAGGCTCCAAATTAGCATCCTCTAGCTACCACCAAAAACTTTCTGAGCCGGGGCAGGGAGAAGCCTCCCAGCTCCTGCTGGGGTTCATCTTCCACCTCGCACACGCGGATTTAAGAAACCGCCTTTGGAATTTAATCCCAACAAATTCATAACAGACAGTACGACAGAGAGAGGGATGCAGCCCAGAAGAGAACTGAAAGTAAAACACTGCTCGTTAATGGCTTCAGCCTTTAGGTGAATAGGGACAACAAAGGCTTTGCAAGGAGCAAAGCACAGACCCAGCTTTTCCATCCCCTTGCCAATCCACCCAGTTAACCCCCAGTGGTGTGCTGCTGGCTCACAGCACCGATCGGAAAGGGTTAAAGAGCCGAGGTCGGCCCCGCTCCCCGGAGGGGGAAAGATTTTTCAGTGGTGCATCTGACAGCGAAATTATTCTCCCATGAGCTAAACGCAGCAATCAGCGCTCTGACAAACACTTCTGCTTTTCCTCAGTTAGGTATTTGTTTGAAGTCTTCAGAGGAAACTTCCACTGATTTTTTTTTAAGCACAAATTTGTTTAAAAACAAAAGCAGGGGAAAAAAAATCCTAAATTACTGTAAATTGAGTCAATACGTCTTTCTCCTTCTTTAAAACCTCGGCTACAAAACCATTTCGATTAAGATAAAGCCGAGCAGGCTTATGCCAGTGAACTCATTCCCTTCTCAAGTCTTTTAAAGAAGTTGAACGGGGGGGGGCGGGAACCAAACCACAAACAAAAAACAACCAAACCCCCAAACTGTCTTCGAGTGCTAGCAACAACAAAAAACAAACAAACAAACAAAAAACCCCAACAACAACAACAAAGCCCCGTGTCACTTTACACACACGTATTCCAGGGCAGCTTTAAATTCGGTCCAAGATCCTGGTTTCGATTAAAGCCACACGCAAGAGCCGGGACCCGTCCATGCGGGGACGGCCACGGTCCCCCGGAGCCCTCTCACCACCCGGGCTCGCCGCCGGACCGGGGCAGCCCCGGGGTTCGTCCCTGCGGCACACGGGGACGGGCAGCCCCCGCCGCCACCTTCCCTCGGATGGCGTTAGAAAAATCCAGCGACGGAGAGAGTGTAATAAAATCCCCGTCGCCCTCCCGATCCGAAAGGATCTGTCTTTTAAAAGATAATAAGGCGTCAATTCACCGGTGCGTCATTAAACTTTAACTATTGACAAGGGAAAGTAAACTGCAGTGCCACCTTACTGACCTTTTCTAATGACTGTCTGGTCATGCATTAATAAGTGTTGGTCTTCCACATTCTGGAAAGAGAGAGGGGAGAAAGTTTCGCACCTCGAAAAGCTGAGAGGGAACGAGCCGCCCCCCACCCCCGCCCCGCGCGTCCCCATTTTAAGGGCAGAAAGGGAGAAAAGGCGGGTTTCGCTCCAAGGACGGGGATGGGGCAGGTAAAGCTGGGATGCGCAGAAGGGGACGGTGCCCGGCTCCGCAGCGGAGCGCTCGGGTATCTCTGCCAGCCGGGGAGCGCCCGTCCTGCCCGCCCCCCACCATGCGCGGGGCGGCCCGAGGGGGCGGTGGGGGTCTCGGGGGGGGGGGCCAGTTACCTGCACCTCCTCCATCTGGTGGGCCATGTCGTGCAGGCCCAGGTTATCGGCCAGTGCGGAGGCATCCAGCCCGTGCCCGTGGGGCAGGAGGAGCTCGGAGCGTCGGTACGTTTCCCTGCGGCCGCCGGCGGAGCCGCTCTCCAGCGCCGAGAGGTGGGGGACGAGACCGGGGCGGCCGTGGGGGGCGAGGCCGGCCGGGTCCTGGCTCTGCCGGTTGGGCCAGGCGCTCTGCTGCTGGCTGGGGGGCGGCGGCGGTGGCTGGTGGAGCGGGTTGATGGAGAAGGGGTCCCCGAGGTGGGAGTAGGGGTCGCTGGACTGGGAGTAAGGCAGCGGCTGGTACGGGGGGGGGAAGTAGGGGGGCTGGAAGTCGGAGGCGCCCGAGTGGGAGAGCGGCGGAGCCGGGCTGTACAGGTGCTGGCTGACGGCCGAGAGGTGGGGGAGCCGCGGGTTCCCGTTGCTGCTCCCATCGTGCCGGTCCTGGAAAGCACAGAAGGGTGGGGGAGAAGGGAGGCGGCCGTCAACGAGGGGCTGTCGGGCAGCGGCGGCAGCCCAGACTCGGGGGGACACGCCGGGCAGCGGCCGCTCGGGGCTGCGGGCGGTGGCACTTGCTGGCGCTGGGGAAGAGGAGAGGAGAGAGCCGCCCCGCTCCTGCCCAGGGAGTCTAAGTCTTCTCTTTTTAAGGCACTTCGCGTAAGAAATCAGCCCCACTCCCAGGGAAGAGATTACAAACAAGTTTTCACTGCTCTCCTCATGGCGACTACAACAGACTAACCCTCACGCTTGTGCAAGTCATTGGAAGAATCATTAAAATAAGAAAAATTCAAACCAGCGACGCAGCCCGGTTTCCGCCGCGCTGCCCCGGCTGGGGAGGAGACTCCGAGGCCAGGGGCTGCGGACTCACTGCCCTTGGTGAGAAGGGCCCTGGGCAGAGCAGGCCGGAGGCCCCCGGCACCCCGTCCCTCCCACCCTCCCGAAGCCCCGGGAGCCGTCCGGGACGCGCAGCTCTCGCCCGACGGCTGCTGGCGCGGCAGGGAAGGACGGCGTTTCTCCCTCCAGCCGTCCCATCTCTGCTTCTCCCCTGATTTCAAGTCTCAGCAGTCAAAGCTTAAATGTCTACATTGAGCTGATCCATGGATTTAGCAGCTTCTGCCTTCACGGTCATTAAAATAACAGGGCTAGTTAATAAGAGGTGAATGGGGTCCCAATGGAGCGTGAAGCGGGGACTGCAGCTAATCTGTAGGAGCCAAGCAGGCGGACCGCGACCAATGGAGCCGGGAGGGGGGGAAGGCGGGGGACACAGCCGCTTTCGGAGAGATCAAAACCCGGGAGCAGCTCACGGGGGTGGGAGACGCTCCCACGGAGGAGGGGAACGTGGGAAGGAAGGTCCGCTCGGGGCGGGCGGCCGAGCGCTGCCCGACTCATCCCCGCAGCAGCTGCTACCTGCCGGCCGGCTCCGCCGCATCCCGGCCCGCTCCCACCCGGAGCGGGGCCGGCGCCTCTCGGCGCCTCGCAGCCCGGACCGGTCCGACAGGCTGGGGCACTCGGCACCGCGCTCCGCCGGCGGGGCTGGGGCTGCCCGCTTCTGCCTTGGGCCCCGGCTGTTGCTTCTCCTGCCCGCTCCGCGGGAGGACACCCCGCTCCCCTAAGGCGCTGCTCCACGGGGCGGGTGGGGGACGCGGGATGCGGGCTCGTTTCTCCCAGCCGGGGCTTTCACCCGCGTTTTATTCAAGAGTTCAAAAGACTCGGGGAAAAAAAACTAAGAAAAAAAAAAAATCGTACCTCCAAAGAGAAGGGAAAAGAAAAGGAAAAAAAAAAAGGCAAAAAAGCAAACCGGGGGTCTTCAGGAAGGGACAAATCCCGCCCGGCGGGGAGGCAGGAGAGCCGGGCGCCGGCTGGAAGCGAGCGGGGAGGGAGGGCAGCGCGGCTTGGGGGGCGGCGGAGCTCCGCGCTGCCCCACGCCGGACCCCCCTTCCCCACTCCCGACCCCTCCCCGCGCTTCTCACCTCGCAGTCCTCTTCATACTTGACATTATCTGCTAGTTTCCACAACATGGCGTCCAGCGTCCAAACCAGGTGTGTGGTGCCGAAAATAGACGAGAGCTCAGGCCCCCCCCCACGGGCGGTAAATCCACGTCGGCGCTGGGAAGAGGAGCTGCCCCCCGGACGGAGCTCAGTTGGCAGGCATGAAAGCAGATGACGGACTAAACCTCCGCGCTAATGGTCACTCGGGTTTTTTTCCCTGCCCAGACGCCCTTAATGGCAATAGGATTATCATAACTCCTCCCCAGGGATGGCTTGGGAGCCGCGGCCGCCAGCCACTCAGGAGGGAGCGCGCAGCCCCAAGCCACTCCTTCCGCGCTGCGCTCCGCGCCCGCGGAGGGGTGGGGAGGCAGCGCAGAGCCGGACCCCCCCCTCCAGTGCCCCCGGAGCGCTCAGGGCGCGGGGGGGCAGTCCTGGCCCGCGGGGAAGGGGTCATGCGTGGACATCCCCCCCGCACCCACACTTCAACGAGGCTGCCCCAAAAAGCCCCCCACGTGTTGGATTTTTTTTGGGGGGGGGGAGACAGCAGTGTGGGGTGTTCCCCCTCCCCCCACGCGTGGAAGGACTTGGCTAAAATCCGCGCGGAGAGACGCAGCGCCGATGCCCCCACACTCGGCGGGTCCGGCGGCTTCTGGGCGAAATAAATTCGGAAAAATTCCTCGTTGCAAAAGCGAGAAAGTCCGAGCGCCTGCCTGAGCTCAATTTGCATAATTGTCAAGAGTTTGAATTACTGATTACAACTTGTAAGCTACCAATGTTTAAGGTATAATTTACTTAATTATCCGACAAGATTATTGCAGTTGTGTTGAATCCCTGGTAGGTAAAGCAGCACTGATTCAGCGTCCCCGATTCGGGGCTGTGTGAATTGTGTCACTGATTCCGCGCATCACTATTATTTTTATTTTTTTAACGAAAATCCCGCCTGTCTAATCTTTTCGCGCAAACTTGGGGCTGGGGAAGCAGGTGGGAGGTGAGACAGGCATTTTCGGACGCCGTGAGCACACTTTCATCTAAGCTTAGAAAATACTTCCCTGCCAAATTGCTACCTTTCTGCAGCCATTTGATCTATGCAGTTATGTGTGTCAGACAAAATGAACATCGTTTTCAAAAGCAACGACTTCTCCCCGTGTTTTAAGGTGCATCCGGATCACTGCTCATTTACATGAGAGGAGCAAGTGTTTGTTTATTGTGGCAGGGACAAAAGATGACCCTGGACAGTGCTGGCTGCGGAGATCTCGGCGATCTCAGTGCCCGGGGACGAGCCGCCCCAGAGCTGTTATTAAAGGCCCGAGATAGACCCACGTCTCGAGATTTAAACCGGTTCACACTTCCCTCGCTTTTTTGACTAAGGATCAGGGAAGAAAAATAACAATAATAATAATAATAATAATTAAAAAAACCAACAACATCAAACACCAAAAAATATTCCATCCGACTAAATGAATGATCTAAAAATAAAACCGAGGAGGACGGGGGTGCTGGAAGTAACTGTTGGAGGCGTTATCTGCCTTATCTAGCACGCAGGTGTTGATTTGCAGCAGTTGCATTAAGCCCATCATCAGCAGGGACTCCGCATTATCATTTTTGGTGGAGTCTCTATTTATTTTTTTTAAACGACGGTGTTTTTCTTCCAGGGATGTTTCTTTGAAATGCAGTTCGCCACGATTATTAGCGAGTGTGCTTGCGCTGCTCCTGGCGTCATTAAGACTAGGAATCTAAATAATAAAAGACAGGGGGAGCTTAAAGTTCATTTGTATTAAAGGGACAAGATGGATTTAGGAAGAAACGAAGAAGGGAACCGTCGAGCTTCCCAGGTTTGGGTTCAGCTCTTTTTCCCTCAAAAGAGACCCTGCATTGTAGCAACGTTGATCATTTTTATCATAACCTCAGAAGCCAGATTTTCTTTCTGCTCGGAAATGTCACACTGAGAGGCGACCATGATTTTCTCATTCTTTAGAATTGTCAAGGTCTGACACCTTCGTTTTGTTTCTTTTGGTGGCCAAAATCGCTAAGATGAATTCAGTTTATTATTTGTTGTGTATATAAAAATAATATTTATAAATAGAGGCGTGGAAGAGGATGAGGGATTTAATAGAAATTACCTAAACCAGGTGACCAAAATAAGCACTTGGCTTCCTAGAAAACAAACAGAGAAAGCAGAGAAGAGGCTAAATACGGGGAAGTTTGAGACAAACTTTCCCGTACATCCACTTGCTCCTTGGTCTCTGCCGGCAGCACCGGCGCTGCCAGGGACGGGCACAGGGCTCTGGGCTCCGCGGGGAGCGAACAGCCGGGCAGGGCAGGGCAAGGGCAGGCGCTGCCCGCCGCCTCCCGCGGTGTGCCTGCCCCAGGGGGGCTCCCTCCGCGCCCCGGGACCGAGCGAGGCTCCTGCCCCGGGTGCTTCTGTCGAGGGATGCTCTGATTGAATAGACGGCATCTGGGCAGCTCAGCGGCTCGGGCCTTTTCGGGGGGGGGGATGGGGGGCAATAACGCTTTTTTGAGACCCCCCCCCTCCGAAGCGTGTCTTTCCGCAATCCTCTACGTTTATACGCAAACCGACAGAGAAGCGGGCCGCGGCCGGGGGCCACCTGCAAAGCACACGGGCGGCAGCGCCCGTCCGCCGCCCGGCTGTGCCCTCCCACGCCCGGTGAAACTCTCCCTTTCCAGGGAACTCCCGGGCACAGGAAAGGCGCAGGCAGCCAGGGCTGCTGCAAGGACACGGAACCTCCCTGGACACTCCTCTGGAGACACGGGTCAGAGCTGTGCAGGAACCGAGGAGCAGACAGGGAGGTGGCTCCTGACAGGTGGCAGCTTTATTTACTTATTAAAAAAAAAAAAAAAAATTGGTGCCCTTACTTTGCGGACTTCCCTTATTTCCAAGGAGAAATGGTTTCTTGCTTTCTGGGGGCTTAGTTCCCCCGCGCACCTCTCTTTTTACGAGGATGCAGTTTTCCATGGGGGACCATAAAGCACCCCCAGGTGTGAACACGCTCTCGGGAGGGAAGCCAGAACCCACTGTTGAGCCTCTGTCACATTCAGTAGTTTTCCTATTTGGCAACAATTAAAAGAGAGCGTGGGGATGCTAATTAGTTACATTCCCTCTTCCTCTAAAAATTATTTAAACACACACATATCTGTATCATTAATGAGACTGCAGCAACCTGTCCGGATTGTCGCCTCGGCTCCTGCAGAGCTTTACAAAGGGAGCTGCTGCCCCGCGGCCCCGGGAGACTTTCCGTGTAACTTCCACACCGAGTCCGCGGGGAGGGGCGGAAAGCGGGGTGTTCCCCCCACCACCCTCGCCCCACACTGCCCGGAGCGGCAGGACTCCCCCCAGCCCAAAGCCGGGGGGGCAGAGCCGCCCCCCGCCTCGGCCGGGCTGCGGGGGGGCTTCTGGGGGGTGGGGGGGCGCGGGGGGGCCAGGACAAGTGCAGAGGTACGTACTTGCCAGTCGATCCTCCCCAGCAGAGCCATGGGCCGTGCGGCGCCGGCAGCTGCCTCCGTGGCGGAGCCGCGGACACCTGGGCGCGGAGCAGCGCGCCTGCGCACCGCATCCTCCGCGCCCCCCCCCCCAGCCTGTCCTCCCCCTTCCCAAACCCTGGCCCCGACAGCCCCCCGCCCCGCCGGCTCCCCAGCCCCGGGAGGGGGACGAAGAGACGGTCCCGCCGCTGCGGGGCTTCCCCCGCCGGGCTTTATTCTCGGTGGCTGCCTCGCACGGTTGTTCCCCGCTGCTGGACGGATCCCACCGGGCCGCGGCAGAGCCGGGACATTTGAAGGTTTTTGCCGCTGATCCGCCGTTTCTCCTCCCTTTACGGCGCCGCGGGGGGTGTGCGTGTGCTTCCCCGCACCGGGAGCATCCCTGACCGACGGGAGCCTCTTCCTCGCCCTCTGCCCCCCCCCGGGGAGGGCAGCGGCCGCTCGGGAATTGCACCTCCCCGGCGGCGGTCCGGGCTGCCTCCACCTCCCCCGAGGCTCCCGCATCCCCGGGGGCCGACAACGTCGGACTCAAGCAGGGCTCCGGGCACCCGCACCAGTATTACACCAGTATTTGAGGTGTGGCGGGGGAGCCGGAGCCCCATCGGCCCCAGCCCTCGGCCACTCCGCCGTTTGCCCCCCAGCAGAGAAAGCGAGGATGATGGGGAGGGGAGAGGGGATGCACCGTCGAGCGCTCATCACCTGCCCAGCTCCCTGCCTCAGCTTCCAGCCCCCGCTTCTGCAGGAGGCGAGAAGAAAGCGTGCCCAGACCGCGGCTAGTTTTTTCCCAACCTATTAATTTGCTTAATAAACACGATTCCAGCTACGTTTGCTTCCTGCTCCTTCCCGGTGGAGCTGGAGGAGCAGAGTCCCCTGGCCATAATGTGCTGTGAGCCTGCAGCGGAGAGGATGTATTTAGCAATTCACGGGCAGAAGTGACAGACTTTGACACCAGGCACTTTCGGGCCCTAGGTTAGATGCTGCATGGCATGTGCCAGAGGTTCAGCAGCGACGCACAGCTGCCTCGGGCTCCTGCAGGGAGTTTCTCTGGCTTTTGTACACAAGAAGTTTTGTTGAGCTGGATGGTTTGCAGCAGAAGACGGATACCTGAGAGGGAGGGAGCTCACACGAGCCTGCCTGCAGCCACAGCATGGGACAGGGGCGAGGAAGACCCAAATTCCCAGCCTGTCCCTGTCCTTGAGGCAGGGGATGACCACAGATGTGACTGCAGCTGCATTTACCTCGGTCTCCTCATTCATAAAGCAAGGGTAATAATCCCAGTGCTGACGAGAGCTGGATTCTTATCAGGTGGTACCAAGGGAGAAGTGGGAGCCATGGTCCCCAAGACCCTTGTGTCTCTGCCCAACGATCCTGAGGTACCTCCTGAGGGCTCTGACATTTTGCCTGCAATGTGTGATCACTCTGTGCTGGAGAGATACTCTGATTTTTTTTATTCCCTCCATTTTATGTCCATTAGGAGCAACAGTGCCGTGAACTTCATTGCTGTTAGCCAGAGTGTTGCTCCAAAGGATGATGTCGTTGCTGGACTCGGTTTGTTAGTGCAGGAAGCAGACTCCACAACCAAAAAAAAAGAAACGAAGATAAAAAACCAAAAACAGTCAAAACACCACAATGCTAAATGTGAAATCAGGATTCATATATTTAGTTAGGCTTTTTTCTGAAAGCAAAAAGATAAACAGGCTTTTGGCACAATATATGTAATTCATCCTTTAAAAAATAAAGCCTTGGTGGATCATACATTCCTACAGCTAATTGCTTATACTACAATAAGAAAAAAAAAAAACCCGGTACCACAAAAAGAAAGATTCCCATAGGCTAAAACAGCAGAAAAGCAAATATTTCAAATACAGACACAGAAATGAGCTGAAAAAACATTGCTCAGCCCAATTCAGGCTGTAGCTAATACAAATCCTTCAATATGAGCTTCCCATTCCTTTTGCCCTTTTAGAAAAAGTTTATTGAAAACTCCTAATCCCTCTAAACAGCCAGTGTTCCCCAGAGTCCTCCATCAAAGCTTGCTTGGACAAAATCTGAAATGTATCACTTATGGGGGAAAAGCTCGGAGGGACAAAAAATTTAGAGACAAATACAAAACTCCCAAACTCTTTGGCCTTTTTATCACTTAGCAGTAAAGAAGAGAACAAGGACACTCTCTTCCCTTTCATGTCCCCGTTAATAGGGTTTGCTTAATCGCGACACATTGGAAAATACAGAGGTTTTGGTGGCACCATGTTTCCTCCTTTGTGGTGTTTCTCCATTGCCGATACGCTGGTGAGCTGCAACGCTGTTACATGGTAAGATGAAGCAGAGCTGTGTGGGGAAAAACATCGAACTGTTGGCAAAAATTGCATCAGTCAAAACTCTACCCCTAATGCACTCTGTCATTTATAATCACGCTAATAAGGCACCAGTGAAGGGTTGTCAGCATTAAAAAGATCAGGTGCCAGCAAATACCTTCAAATTCTTCCAAACCTGCTCCAAGCTGTGTTCTCAAGGACTTGATTCTGCAGAGACAGGAGTCCAGGATGATGTTGCACGGTTACTGTAGCAAATATATGCAGGGTCTGATTTTTTTTTTTTAAAATAGCTCTATTTTTTCCATGCAAAATTATTTGCAAAACTTCATGCAGCACTACTGCTGCAAAGAAACAAAGGAGGTGGTGTAAGAGTCACTCCGTGGTGTAAGAATTCACACTACTTAGAAACCCCTTATCTATGTTCAGCTAATTGCATGCAGGTGTGATTGCAGAAGGATGCAGACTTGGGATGTCCAGATGATTTTTCACGTATTAAAAACCTGCACTCTTTGGTATTCAGTAATAAAACGGAGGTCATATGATTCAGGGTGCTTCAGTTCAAATCTGAATTCAGGCAGCCTTTCCGGCATCTTAATTTTTGGGCTTCCAACTTTTCCTCTGTCATCCCTTTTCCCCTCATGCACCCGTGCTCCAAGATTTCCCGTCATTGCTGCTGTTAACAGAGTTTTGCACAGGGACCCCGCTGTGATCAGGCAGCTATGGCTCTCCATGCCCGATCCCTAGCTCTTTCTTTGCCTATGCTACAATTCTACCTGCTGGAGTAGTGAAAAGTGCCCAGAACGTATCAGTCCAGAGAAGCTGAAGTGCTGTGTCAAAGGTATTTGCTGGATTTCCAACCTCTGACATAGCTGTTTCAGGAAAGAGCCAAGAGTTCCCATCCCATGGGATTTAGGAGCCACAGTCCAGACCCCACTGGGCAACACAGTGCAAGCAGCTTTAAATCTACTACTACTAGTTCAAAAATCCATCACTGGAAAGCACTAAGTCAGTATAAATTCACTCTACCAATGCAAATGTCTTAAAAAAGAGGCTGACATTAACTTGGTAGCAGCAGTTTTATGCTGCATAAGATGTCTTTTACCCACACCACTGCACCAGACGTGGTCCATCATCCTGTCACCAAAACAAATCTACAAAACCTCCAAAGCTGACTCTAACCACGTGCTTTGACTAACTCAGCAGAAGGGGAGCTGTAGGTCCACGCCTGATCCAGATCAAATTTATGCTGTTAAGTGACTTGGTGGTCCAGAGAGCTGAGATTAATGACCCTGGGAGCACAGTCTTGGACAACAGTCGAGGGAAGCCTAGGAGGTGACATGAGAATAGCCCTCCCTCTGGGGCACGGGGAAGTTTTGCTTTGGGGAGTCATGGGCAAGGGTCTGTCAAGGAACGAGAGGGAACTGGGAGGGCAGGGAAGGCAGTTTTTACAATTGGGAGTTGTATCGGTCCAAGATGGATGGTTGCCTTTGAAAGCCAGCCCTGATGCTGAGAGGAGAGGAACAAGGCCACCACTTCCTTGTGCTGCATTAGAATTGAAAACAATCACAGCAGCGAAACAAAACCAGCTCAGCTGAACAGATGCAAATCCAGCAGCAGACACGGGCTCAAACCAGGTCAAGCTGCACCCATGCAAATTATGGGTTACCCCAGAACGCGCCGTGTCCACACCGAGGGTGTGTGCTGGTGTGCTGCCAGAATGACCTGAACTCCAGCCTGGGTCCAGGCTGTCGGGCAATGCTTGCCCCGGGGGGGAGCCTGGCAAACTGCCCCGTGCAGGTACGGCGAGGCTCTCTGGCAAGTCCCCTCACCGAGTGCCAGATGCATCTCTCCTTGGAGACTCTGCCCATACAGCTACACAACAAAGCTGCAGAGAGAAGACTAACTAGCCCGAGGGGAGATTTGCCAGTATAGCTAGACCGATAAAGCACTCCTCTTGTGTAAACACAGAATACACCAGCTAAAGTGCTCTTCTGTCAGCATAGCTTATCCCAGCATAGTTTTGCCAAAGGAATCCTTGCTCGCGTATCAGCGAGACTGTAAATCTGTTGTAGCGTGGTTAGGAGCTGCTCAGAGCAACATCACTGCAAACAGCACAAATCTCTTCACCAGTTCAAGTTTGTTCCCAGGTTTCCAAGGCACAGTGTGGTTCTCTCATGGGGCAGGTCTCATCTGCTCTTTCCCAGCCAGCATATAAAGCCACGGCAGTCACCATGGTGGCCAGCGAAACATGGCCGTGAGGCTAAAGCACCCCAGAGCCCCCAGTGCCCTGGGAGCACCCAGGCTCCTGTCCATGCCCAGGGCACCAGTTGCCACTTACGCCTGTGGCTTCTTCCAGCAAAGAAAGCCAAACCTCATCAAGCCCGCAGTGCCTTCTGGAGCCCAAACCTGGCCCTGCTTAATAATGGTGGCATGTAAATAGTCACAGGGAGGCTTTGCAATGAATGGGAGGGATGAGCTCACGCTTCTGCTGCCACAGCTGTTGGCCGGTGGTGGCTTCCTGGGAGACTGGGTGAAAGAGCCCCAGCCTATTGACTTGTCTATATAAAACTCTTTGCACTGACTAGGGAGGGAGAGTACTTGCTTTTTTTAAATCCTAAGCCCTCCTTTCCTAAAAGCAATGCCCCAGCTTCTCTGGAGAGCGTGTTGTGCCCATGAGCCTGGTCAGTAGTGAGGACCGTGTCTGCACACACGCAGGGGAGCATTTACATCTTCAGCAGTCTCAGACCGGCTGAACGTCTGCCACGCTCTGCTGGGCTTCGCCAGCTCTGCACTACCTACGCACGTAGGCAGCACGCTGTCTTCCTGTCCCAAAAGTTTGGGGACGCGGTATTTCTTTGTTTGTAGTGGGGAAGCAGGAAGCAGGGAAATGTAAAGCATATCTACAAGCTACAAACACCTCCAGCTTGCCCTGCCCCTGCCCCAAGCTGGCCAGATGTGATCTGGGAGCTCCAGGAGCCCTTGCAGCACCTGAGACACCAATTCCCTACCGGAGCAGGCACACTGGCTCCGGCAGAGCAATGGCTGGCGGCCTCCCAAACCCGCTGACACATCGAGCCAGTTCAGAGCAGGCACAGAGAAAGCTCCGGTCTCTGCAGACATGCCCAAAGGGTCTTGCTCAACACACGAAGGCTGTGAAGGCAAAAAGGTGATGCCGGCTCTGCCAAGACTTGGGCTGCGACCACAGCCTCATCTCGTGCCTCGGACACGGAAAGTCCCTGGGCAGAGGCTGCGGGCTGTATCACCCTGTTTAAGCTCTGCAAGTGGGTTGTGGCACACGGCTCCCCACGCACGCACCGGCAGGACTGGACCATGCCAGAGACCTTTAGGCTCCAGTCTCAGGACAGTCTACCTGAAGCATGCAATTGATGCTCCTTGTAATTTTACCAGAGCTGGTGCCATTGCAAATGCCATTCTTATCTACCTAAGTACAGATCCTCTCTTGAATTGTTAACAATGTCATGTAGCAATTTGTTACATAAGCTCATTAAGTTTTTTAATGTATCTATGTTAATAGGAACATAAATATGGAAATCTTAATTTCAAACCTGTTTCTGAAAGCATTAGCTGGGAAGCTAGTCTGAGAAAAAGCAAACATGACCCAGGAATACCCAGGGATTTATTCAGGGTTTAAATATCACTGTGACGAATAGAGCAGGAACGGGGCTGTCAGGATGCCCGAGTTACGCTCCTCGCTGATCAGCTCTGCGACCCTTTAAAAGCACACTCTTAACAGAAAAACTTCAGTCACTTTGCACTGTTTTTCCTACCCTTAGCTATGCTATAGTGACAGGCTACTTTTATTTCCATTTTTTTTCTCTCATTGCAAGTGGACGATTAACACAAATAAAAGGACTCTGGTTCTCCAAAGGAAACAGTGACATTGAGTGCAGCCCAAGCATCCCCACAGAACAAATGTAAAGAGCAAAATGCATTAAAAAAGGGTTCAGCTGTATCTCATCCATGTTAATTTTCAGCATTGAGTAAATACTTTTTCAGGTGTATTTGTGTTTGGCTTGACCTCTTCAATTTGGTAGTGTAACGTGGGAGAACATTTACACACCTCCTGATCCTGCCCCAAAAGGAACGGGCCAGTTACGGAGCTCTCAGACCAGGCTCATCTGGTCTGGTCCCTCCACCATAGCTTCACCAGGAGCAGCTGTATAAGCTGTATTCGTTGTATAGGCACGTGAGATACGTTTATACTGCTATCGATACATCACCACAACATTCAGTGCCTGCAGATGGAAGTTAATGTTACATTACAATGGTATGAAGTGAGCTGCTCCATATTAATTCTCTGTGTAAGGCTGTGCTGCCAGGGGATGCCAAATCCAGTCTGAAGGCATCTGGGTGCCAGATGAGCAATTCCATGTCCACATTGAAGCAAATTCCCTCTGTTGGTTCAATTTCATTATATTTTTTAAGGGGTGAATTGGCTGGGGTACTGGCAAAGTACATACTAGAGCAGGAAAAACCATCGTGCTGGTGTACACGCTACACCGTGTGCTCCATCTCAGCAGAGACAAACGTGTCCTTGCACTCCTGATGCTCATCGGATGCGTGATGCTGGACACTGCGGCAGTGCCCGCATTCACTTACAGCGAATGTGGCCTCAGGCTGCTCTTCTGTGGGCAGCTGCACCATCGCGGCTCACCAGTGCCAAAAGGCAGGGGGGGCTTTGTCTTTCGTCTCTTCCTTCTCCCTTTTTTGGGCTCCCAGCAGCAGGATCCAGCTCTTGGCACTTGTTGGACCCCTCCACGCGTTGCTTTTGTTGTGCGAATTTTCTGCCAGATCAGTGACTTAAAGTGGCCCATGCAGGACTCCCATGGAGACCAGACACCCAGTAGCTGGCTCCAGCCCTCAAACCCTCTTACTCTACAGCAGTTTCTGCATTGCTTTTCCACGCCAGCCACCCAGGACATTAAAATGCACTTCCCTCTCCCATTACATTCCTCATCAAGTGGAGAGGGAGCCTGTTTCTAAAACTCAGCTTTTTTAACAAACCTTTCAACATGCCACAAACACTATAAGACTCCTTGGATAGGGAGTGTCCTCATGAAAGATATGTATATCTTTTATTTATATATAGGCCACATCATTGGTGGCAGACTGTCCTGACTGGCAGATGAGGTTGGGTGAAGGACTGGGCATTGCTCCTGCTCTCTCACAAGCCCTGCCAGGCCAAGAAGACACCTTGGCTCAGCCCAACCTGCTGTTGATTCAAGCCAAGGAGTCATCGTCTGAGACCAGAAAGGGTAACAGGGAGGGAATGGGCTGTTTAAGCCCTTTTCAACATTCCCAGCTTTTATAAGCTCTTTCTGACACCCGTGGCGTTGGTTGGAAATACCTATCCTTAAACCCAGCCATTTCTAGCCATTGTGTTCGTGAAAAACTTTTCTTCTCGGTGTGAGTGAGGCTGGAGGCACCGCTGCTGAGCCTGGAGCCAGCAGCAGCACCGGGGCATGCACCCAGCCTCTGCATCCCACTGCGGGCCTTTCGCATGCAAATGCTGCCAAGTGCTCTGCAGCCCCCACCCCTCAAAATGGCCATCTTGTGTCATTGGCATTGATTGTGAAATATTTCAAGTTGTTAATTAGGCAATAATGACCAATGGGAAGGGCATTTCCTGGCTGTTAACTGGAGACTCCTGACCTCGAGGTCAGTATCAGTCACCCAGGAATTATTAAAACTTGGAGGAGGAGGAGAAAAGCAGGCCAAGAAGAGCAAAAACCCTCGCCCTGTAAGGTGGCGAGCGCTTCTCCGTTGCACAACGCAGCAGGGCGAGGGCAGGTACCTGTGCCTTGCCTGCACCCGCGCTCAGGCTGCAGCTCCCAGTGGTGTTCTGGTCTCTGCCCCTCTCTTCCAGTTACTTTCATTTCCCAATTAATCTCTGTGGTCATGAAGAAATGGGACATTAAATATTCAAGGATTATCTTTTTTTAAATACGGCTAAAATGTGAAGACGCAATTAGCAATAAACTGGGCTCCTGCTGGGCCTGTACGTACTAATCCCTCCCCACTTCTAAGGGGAAGATTTACACCTACTCTTCTGGTTTAAAATTGGGACCTTTCTCCCATTTAACCATGGTGCTTGCTCTGCTCTCCCTTACAGGTGGCTGCATTTCAGTACAATGGCTTCTCCGGGTTAATTAAACTAATGTGAATTACTGTATTTCCTAAGGGGTGACCGTATGAAATACTGTGTTTGTGTTTCTACAGAGAGAAGCACCCGAGTGCAAACTACCTCTGGTTAGAGGGTTGCCAGCAACGCATTAACCTCTTCAGCCTGGCCCTGGGCCAGAACTCGCGGGCCATGTCTGAAGGACAAGTAGCAACAAAAATTAACATCCCCATGCCCTACTTACCCACACAGAATTTGGCAAATGAACACCACTCCAAGTACACTTAGAAGCGAATGAAGAGCCAGAAGGGAGCAAAGAACCAGGCAAACTGACACGGGGTGGGAGCCCCCCTCTTTTCCTTGCAGGGAGGATGCTGTTGCTGCCTGGGTGGTGGCCCAGTCACTCGTATCGATACCTGAGTCACCAGCTCCTACAACAGCCAAGGGCCAGGAGCCTGACACTACGGCTGGGGGACTCCCCGCCCCTCCTCCAAATCCTGCATATATTTCTTCAAACTTTTCTAGGCAAATCCCCTTATGCTTGCACCTTGGTAAATGCAGACAGTAAAAATAAAAGAAATCAGAAAAGTTTATGAGAATGTGTGCAATTGTGAAAGGCAGAGCTGCTGCAGCTGATTGCTCACGCGTGGAGTGGTCCAGAAAGGTTTGCCGGTTCCTGAGGACCTCCATTGGGTGACCGCTCTGAGACCTCTTCAGACTAGTACTAGTGAGTGGTCATACACAGGCTATTAAGGACTAGATAGGATATTTTAAATTCACATCCTTAACCCAGAGTAGCTTTCATGGTCAAGATTAGCTTTTGGCTAAAGAAGCGGTGGTAAGATAGTAATATAGAGGAAATTGTCAGGTTCAGAGCTTTGAATGTTCAGACTTTTGGGGAAAAAAAATAAAATTACCTAAAAGCTCGGCCCAAAGTTTGCGGTCTTCTTTTGATGAGCTATCCTTGGCAGATCTGCAAATAGGCAAGGATTACTGCACCTTGTTAGAAGCAGGTAGAGTTGGGCAGCGCAGAAACTCCATCTTCAGCAGCCCTGGTGCGAAGATGACGACCCACAGATCCTGCAGCCTGTCAGCTTTGGCCTGCAGCCCTGAGCTGCAACATTCCTGAGCTTTATCCATGCTCCCAAACCAAGCTACAATCTTGGACAAAGAAAGAGAGATGAACACAACAGAAAGTCTCACCTCCACTACAAAACAAGTGGGTTAGCACTGGGTACCGCAGCTGCTCCCTAGACAATTAGACAATTCTCCCTAGAACATTTCCCATCGACCACTAGCCAAAAATAATACTGAAAAATTAACCCATTCAAGCAAACAGATTTTTTTTTTACATAGTATTTCCTATTCCTTTTCGCCTGAGGGGTGCTCTGAGCAGCCCTGTTTAATATGCACCGTATCCAAATGATCTGTCAGATCATCTCACCTGGATGCGGGCGCGAGTCAGGGTGTTCCTCTCCTTCCCTGTCCAGCTTCGTCTCCCATTCCCAGAAAAAGCAGGTAAGTCCTGTTATCCTGTCTGGTGAACCCTGATTATTTACGGTGATTTTTCAAGCCAATCATGATATGTTGGCCCCAGAAGTACTAGGATATGAGTGGCTCTTCTGGAACACTTCTTGGGGATCAAAATTCACTCACTTTTTTTCCCCGGGTGATATTATTCCCTTGGGTGGGTGTGTTAAACCAGCAACACCAGCAGGAGAATGAAAGGACCTGTTATACTCTGGTGCGAGGAGGTTTTCCCATTCTTCGTGAGGAGCATAAAGCCCTTGAAACTTATTAGGAATCATACAAAGCAGGATTTATATGCAGCCTAGATTGATGAGCTATGTTATGCTACCTTTTTAAAAAATCACAAAGCGATCCACACCCAGCGCAAATCAGGGGAATAAAGGCTTTTAACAGACAGTTGCTGCTTGGGAATTCTTTAAAAAATATTCCATCCTGTCTCTACAAAAGGTTGGTGAGGAATTTACAAACGTCCTAATCCCCCTCTAATCCTTTAAAATGACGAGCTGTGATCGCACATGCTGTTTTGTGATTATGTGTCTTCAAGGGCTTGTTTAGATACTTATTAAGATATCAACTCACTTTTGTCATAGAAAGCCAAAATTGCTTGATATGTTTTCGTGGCACTTTACATTCTTCTGAAAAGAAAAATCAGGTCTGCCTGGAAAGGCGAGCCATCCCCTTCCTGTCTCATGCCACTGCCACAGCTTTTGGGGACAACCAGGAGCTCTTCTCCATGGAGGAGGCCACGTACTTCAAGTTTGTTGAAGATGCAAGCAGATAAATGCTCCTCTGCTTGCTCTCTGCCTCAGCTTCTTCTCCTTTGCAAGTGGGGATGGCAAGAGCTCATCTAATTTTTTGAAACATTTTAGGAACTACATAGAAAAAGCTCTAGAGAAAGACACAGTGTGTTATTACATTGTTTGGTGGTGCCTTCAGCAAGCACTTAATGGAGGCTATGGCTGTTTTAAGTTGTGTGTGATATTTCTATGTGCACAGATAACCAGGGCAGAGCCGACTCTTAACTGCTCATATGTGTTTAATTAGAGCTGCATTTTTAATCCTTTTAATTTGTATCTCTTTCTTAATAACCTCAGCTTGGCAAAGGTTGAAAAGGAATAAGTTTCATTTGAATATTGGGTAAAACTTGGTAACAGCAGAGCAGATTGTTTAGCAAAAAGGTTACAGCATGTTCTTTAAAGACTATGGGTAACCGTTTGGCTCCATTAAACTCTGTAGCTAGCTAAGCCTAGGTTTGCACCCTTTGAAAATCATTTCAGAGAAGCTTAATAAAAATACGCGGGAGCTCAGTGTATCATCCCAGCTTGCTACGGGAAGTTTAACTCTATCAACGGGATGTTATTTGCCTGTAATCTCAAGGCAAGTAAGATCACAGCAACATCGATTAGTTTTTGCAGCACAGTTCTGAAATCTTAATGCAATCGTGTAACAAATTCATATTTAACTTTTGCCCAAAAGGAGAAGTCATTGCAGAGTATTGCAATACCTGCTGACGAAAGGAAACATCCTCAGAGGTAAAAAAAACTACAGGAATGCTCCAAGCTGAACTAGTGAAAATAGTTTCAATAATCTCCAAATCTTGAACCCAGAACTAATTGCGAGGAATGAACGTATTTCACAAGCACTTGCTGCTTTGTTTCAGATAAATTTGAAACTTCATTTTAGAAAAAAGACCTGTCATTAAATACAGTGTAACTTTAAAAGAAGAACAGATAAAACCAGCAAGTTTTATTTGTAAATACTGTCATGAATTTTACCCAGCATACTGGTGGACCTCAGCCTCTGCCAGTATCATAGGAAGACAGAGCAGATTCCTCAGCCAGATGGCTTCTGGTTTAGAAGAAACAGGGCAAAGAGATCACGTAAAAACACAGTGGCTTTCAGAGCGACAATTCGGATGTATTGTGTGGCATAATCTCTTTCTTGACGGTTTTGCTGTGCCATCAAAATCCAACATTTTGGTGTTAAAAATAACCACGCTGGAGAATTGTCTGTGCCCTTCAGACAACAACCGTTCAAACTCCATCTAGAATACACAAATAGATATTTGCTGGTTTTGGTGTATCTGTTTAACTACTAACAGAGGCCAGTTCTCAGCATGTTTAATTTTGGTGATCTCCAGACACTTTCCAGTGGATGCTAGGGATCACCATACAGTGAACAAAAGTTTATTTTTCTTTGTTATCATGCACAGGTCACTTGGAAATAGCCCAGGAACCCCCAGAGGCTGCTGTAGCTGGCTGGAAAGCAGCAGTGTAGATTAAAAGAAGGCCAAGTGTAAAAGCAATGGCTTAATTTGCGCTCTGGCAAATCGCAGCATCCTTGTCCTCAGGACAACTATCACGCCAACAGCAGCAACGCAAGCTTACAAATAACCTCATTTTTCATTTCTGAAGATGTGAGGAGAGAGCCCAGTTCATAGACAATCCTCAGCCAGTCGCTGCACTGAAGCTGCTCAGCACTCCTTCACTTTTGATGTGATTCAATATGAATTCTCGTTCCAGATGCAGAAGGCTCACTCTTACTTTCAGACAGCATTCCTTCCCCTGCGAGTGCCGATGCCTATACTTAAACTAAATATAAAGGCATGTCTCTGCATGAAACTTGTTGCAGCTGTTGCATATCTGCATTAAGTGATCTTCAACAGTCGTTGTGCGAGCAGCGTCTCTGCACCACTTTGATTCTCTCCGAGTACTCCAATTTTGCCTTGGATTCTTGTGGCCACATAGCACTGGGATGTTTCGAAATCAATAATCGGTGCTCTGGTCAAACTTCTTGCTCAATGTTGCTCCATGTCTGTGCTGTCCGTGTTTGATGGGCTATTTCATGCTGGGTATTATATGATACTTCCCAGAAGGCATCAGAGTTCCCAGATGAAATTATATAGTTTTCATAATTCCTTTTGTTCATCCCATCACTCAGTTGTGTTCATATGGACCATTTTCTGACAAAAAACAAGGATAATCCTTGTGATCATGAAATGCCACCATCCTAGAACAGCACGCAAAGCTTACCACACCTGCGCAGGGTTGCAATGTCTTTGTGCAGAGGGATATAGGGCTATTGATACTTGTAAATACCCTGCTTCCACTTCTACTAGAAAAAAGCTAACTAATGTGACACTGAGAGTTCAGCTGTGGAGGAGAACCTTTTCTCAAAGAGGTAAATCTCAGAGGGGGATTTTCACGATCAGACACGCTGCTACAATGTGGATAGGGGCTGGGCCAATGAATACACTTTCTTAGGAGGTTGCCGGTGGTATAATCCCATCTGATGTCCTTGCGTTGGGGTGCAAAGTAGTGTGTGACAGACACAGCACCTTCAAAATTACATGTTTGCACGTGCAGGGGGCTCACAGTTGTGTTCTGCCTTTCTAAATACAGGTGGTGGTAGTTTGTCTGATCCTTCTGGAGCGAAACAGCAAAGGATTGCATTATTCTGGTTGTTTGGCAGGGGAGAAGTAGTCCCTCTCTGGCACAGCTGCAGTGACAAGTGTATCCCCAAGAGAGGTGTCCAGCGCAGAGGTAAACTGACAGCAGCGTGGGCTGTCCCTCCATCACACCGGCAGCTGCTCCTGAGGACCTGCCTACGTCCTTTCTGCTGTTCACTTTTTCCACTGTACTTCCAAAATCTGTCCTGCAGCTATCTACCCTTCTTAGTGATACAAATTCTTTAAATACCTACCTGCCTTGAATTTCTTTTCTAGCAATATTATATAGACTAGCATTCAAACCAACGTTATCAACTACTCCTGAGTCAGAGCACAATGGCAGCTGTTAGGGAAGAAACATGAGAGGATGACATCTACTCGCTCGCCCAGCCAACAGTGCTAAAACACTGTCTTTTCCTAGTTTTTTGGTTTTTTTTTTTTAAGTAACTCAGTGCTGAGTGCTGGAATCTCTCACAGACACAGCTTCTCCTGGTAACAGCAAATTCTGCAACTCCCCAAAGTTTGACCTGGAACTGCCCTGACTGCGCAGCACCTCTACCAGAGCTGCAAGTGCTCCTCATCTCCAAGAGACACACACACTCCTACTTTACTGCTAAATCAAGGCCACCGAAGCCATTTCCAAAGCAGACTGCTGACACGTACTCAAATACAAGAGGGTTCACATCAAGCATTGCTTCCAGATGCAAATGTCTTCAGTTTGAGTGAACACAAAACAACCTACAAGGATGGGAATGGAAGCTAATCACCACTGGCTGTGAGAGGTGTGGGCAGCCCCAGCAAAAATGCGATCTGCTTCCAGTGGCAATGTGACTCCTGCCAGGACAGTACGCTGCAAGAGCACGCGGCCCTTCCAGGACCGCGCTGTGCCGCCGCTTAGCAGAAGGCTGTTTGCTCAGACCTCTAAGGCCAAGGGAAGATAGAACCAAAATTTGCCAGACTGTACCATGACCGGTTGTATCACATGTGGTCAACACGAAGGAACATGATAAAAGCGGCGCAAGTGCCTCCCTAATGCTCTACTGCCTGAAATGGTCTGAAACCATACGCTGATGCCAACAGTTTTAGTAGGATGTCATCCTTGCAAGCAAGCCAGATCATTGTGCCATCTTCTCAAAAAATCCTTCTCTGCCTTTGATATGTTAATCCTGCATAAGGCAAATTCTCCCATTAGAATATAGTCCATTCTGGTCTCCATGCAATCTGCATTATCCAGTTCAAAGTTAAATTAAAAATCCCAACCTGTGTGAATGTTGCAATCACATTATGAAATCTGTAAATCTATTTTTAATGCCTTAATGCTGCTCTAGTTGAACAAGGCAAATAGACTGCTGCATTGCATTTGCTTTACACTTTTTTAGATTCTCATGCACTAGTTAAATATTCACTCTGCAGTGTTTGCATTTCCAGTACTGCAAGACCCTAAAATAGAAGACAAGTTTTTCTTTCCCTCTTTTGTTTTTAAAATTCCAGCTAAGGGCAACTTGATTTGGGGATCTCTCCAAATCAAATGTTGAGTACTAAACATTGCAAGGAGAGCTGGTGAAAACATTTCAATATAATACAGATGCCAGAAAATAGGATTTAAATCCCTAACACACAGCTATTTGCAGTGCTTTTAGAGGGTGACAGAACAAAATATTTTATTTCATTTCAAATTTAAGATACACTAAATGTTAATTCTGTAAGTAGCTTGTTTTTAATAAAGAAAATATTTGAACATAGCTGGAACAACTCAAGCAATGGGCTCAGCTCAACTATCCCAAATCAATATGTTACAGAACATTACTTTGGGGAGCAGTTTGTGCTTTTCATTCTCATCTGGAATGAAAACAAGCTCTGAAGCACTGGAATTTTCTGTGGTACAAACCCTCTATTTTCTGACCAACTCTCTTTGAAAAATCAGTGTATTAAACAGTCAAGTAAATCCTGCTGTTTTCACTTGAGAGTCATCCTATTAAAAGACGGGCACTCTCTCTCCACTGTCTTCTCCCTCTAGAGATGTTTTCCCCCTTTTTGCAGTCCATCTCTTTATTACTATTTCTTCACTCGTAATTACGATGCATTCCCTGATGTTACAAACGACATACGTAGGAAAACAACTGAGGAAGAAGGAAAGGAGGATCGAGGCAATAGATTTATCCTGTGATCCCAGATTCTTCAGAGCAGACACTATAGCAATCTTCTGTGCTACCCAGCTCATCCACAGCAGCTCCTTCTGCACTCTGGAGCCCTGTGCAACGCTGTAACATCATCTACTTATCGTTACTCGGAGTTACAGGAAATTAGTGCACATCTCTGCAGGTGACGGAAGGGAAAGCTGGAGCAATACTGCCATTACCTATAGCCATTTATTAAGCTTGAAAAATGGAGATGACTTACAGCACAGCTAGGGAGTTTCAGAAACTTTGGGCAGCAGAGAAAGCGAACAAGAACGTTTAGAAAGGAAGAAGTTCAGCAGTGGATTTGCGAAGGTGCCACGCTGGGCCCCGCTCCGCGCTGCCCGGCCGGGCCGGGCCGGGCCGCCTCTGTCCGCAGGCTCCTCTCCTCCTGCAGCTCCGTCCCTGCCGGGGCCGGCCCAGCCTTTCTCTGGGCTGTACTTCTGGTGCCACCGCATGGATAATATGGCCAAGTGCAGCTCGTCTTGAGTCGCTGCGGTATTTTGGCGCAAAGCCAAAGGGGAGGGGGGGGGCCGGGAAAAAAGTCTTAAGCAATAGAAGCAGTTTAGTGACCCAACCTCCTGCGGCTTCAGCTCAGCAGCTCGTACTTGGGTTCCAAGGAGATGCATTTTGAAGCACCAGCTCTCCCGCCCGGGGATGCTACAGATGCACCTATGCCCGCTCACTGCTTTGGGGACCGCATTCAGCGGCAGCACACGCTCATAGACATGTACAGGTACTTGTTCTCAGGTAGTTGGTGTGTGTGTGCCTAAATCTTCACCCATTCGATCAAATTCCGGCTCTTCCCTGCGGTTTTTGGACACAGGATGGTTCTGCCTATGGACCTCGTCCTGCGCAGCTGGCGGCAGCCGCTGCAGCCAGTCCGACGGGTATGCTTGAGAGTGTTTAATGATTCCTTAAAGAATGGAAACATGCAAACCAAATGAGCTATGAGTAGCTTAAATCTCAATGGGGAAGTAAATGGCTACAGCTTAAGAGATCCAACCAGCCCAGCATGCCCGCTGCTGACCACAATTCAAATGCAAGCAGATTCTGTTTCACTGAATTAAACAAGAGTGCTTGTTCAAATATTAGGAAAGCCAAGAAAAAGCCTTCTTGGAGAAACAAATCCTGCTGTGCTGGATCAGCTCCATGGACTAACTAATTCGGGATTCTGTCCTAGGAGTCACCAGCACCAAATATCTCCGAGAAAGGTGCAAGATACGGACACCTCATCTCATCTCCCAGCCGCAGGGATGTTAATAGTTAAGGGAAACATTTACAATAAATATATAAGAACTAGGTAGTCTTAGGTGGACACCATGAAAGATTAGAGTTCAACTTCATAAGCTTGAACAGACAATGCAGTTTTAATGACTGAGTTTTCATCTGTGTTAGTGTAATTTATTGGTCTCGGCCAGATCCCAGCAGGGAAGAGGAGAGTCAGCTTCAAAGGACTGTTATGGACTTACTAAAAATACATGTAATCACATTAGGAATACCATGTTCTCACAAGTAACGTATAATGCAAAGCCTGACTGGCAGCTGCTGCTTGAACAGACAGGGTGGGAGCTGGGACATGGCACCCACAGCACTGGACATGGAAGGGGAATCGTTGGGGGGCGAGAAGAGCATATGCAGGTACTGCGGTTGGCCTCGGCCAGTGCTAATAATCATTTCCATTCATAAGCATAAAAGAGCCAAGTATTCCCACCCCCCCATTGCCATTTAAAAAGTATCTGACCTAATTATTACTATCCCTGTTGTGTAAATTCAGCACTTTGCCAGTCTGAATAAATGTACATTAGCCTTAACATGAGTTAAACAAGTTTAAACAATGAAGGAAGCTTTGTAAAGCTCCCTTGCTTTTTAACTTATTTGACACCACACTAAAGAGCCCATTTAGACCAAAGAGTTCAGCACATTTTGGGACCCATTAAATACCCAGGTTGAGACTAGATATTCCCTTTTTCTTTTTTTAATTTGTCCTACCTAGTTGCTAAAGTCAGCATAATTGAGCAATAGGCTGCTTTGCATTTCTTTAGCTTTGTAGGCAAGTTGAAGAAAGAGAACACCCATCCCGTTCAATGCAGCCCTTTCAATGCTAATGCGGCAAACCCCACTTATCACTGCGAAGTGGATACTAAGTGATTCCTCAGAATTACTTTTAATTAAAAAGGAGGAAACTCATGGCATAAAAATGTGACATTCATGACTGTTAGGAAAACTTACACAGTCAAACTGTTTCTATTTTAGGCTAACAACATATTTCTTTCCAGAGTCAAGTCAGCCTTTGACAGCCCACGGAAAAGCATTCCTTGTCTTCTGTTTACAAATTGCACTCTGCCCTGATATGAACATCTGCCGTCCTCCAAACCTAATAATTAAGTCTTAAGACATCCTCATACAGTCGGGAAATAACTTACATGGGAGAGAAGGGAGTGCAAGATTGGACGTCCACCCAAGATCACAGTAGGAAGAGGGAAACACCTTCTTACCAGTAAGATGGAAAGGAAAGAGATTGAACATCTTGATGTACTCCACTGCAGATTCAACTCTGCTCTTAAAAACTGCCGCACAGGGAACAAAATAAGTAATCCGTACAGTGACAAGCTACGAGCCTATCCTGACCCAAACTGCCATCAAATCCAGGACATGGCCTGGAAGATGGAGAAAGTTCCGCTGGGTGAGGCAGCCTGTCTTGGCTGCATAACAAATGCAAATCAGCCCCAAAGAGCAAACAGGACTGCAAACCCAGAGCCTCGATCACCCTGATCATTCCCTATTCCCTGCTCTCCTGATCATCATCACTGTCTGATTCCTGTAGGCAGCAGACATGAAGGAGGCACATGAGAAGGAACAAGGGAAAAACTGGGTGAAAAAAAGTAGTGGTGCGGTCTGACAGATGAATGCTTCTGCAAGGGGAAGGGGTTGTTTTTCACCAACTCACACCCTTAACTTTTGAGAAAACCTCTTAGAGATGTCACAAATACTGCACAAAGGTTGAGTTCTGCTGGATGTGTTAGAAAGAGCTGGTAGGGCAACATTTTAAAAAGAGAACTTCATTTTATTCAATGTCATAGTGAAATTGGTTCTTCCCCAAAAAAGATCTGTGGTCAATTTGCAAATTGAATTCTGTCACTGACCTGTAAGAGATGTTTTAATCCACATGAAGTTAAACGCTTGACGAAACCACAGCTATGAAATTGTTAGCAGTACCTCCACAGTAACTGGGCAGGTGGATGGATATTTAGATTAAAATCCTGGTTTACAGCTAGAATTCCCATCAATTGCAGATGGATTAGGATTCCATCCCTCTTGCTCATTTTGGAAGTTGGTAAAGTTTAAAACACAGAAAAAACCCAACTCAATTATAATTTCTAGCTGTCAGGAAGGAATTATATCAGTTCCATCTTACAGAAGGGAATCTGCGCTGTCTAGCAGTAATCAGTTCCATATTTGTGAAGACTTCCAACAAAACACTTTTTGTCTATGATTTGTATTCATCTTAGGACATACTGATTTCAGACTCTCTGTGGATTGTAATGTATAAACAGCCCTTTTATTTTTAAATGCAACTAAGAAACTATTTGGCAGGGCCACCGCAGTTCTGAATCTCGAGCAAAATATACCAACGGCAACTGGCGTCTAGGCTGTGGAGCAAGCAAGTCAGGACACTTAAAGGCAATTGTGTTCGTTCAGTTTAGCTAAGAATAGGACATTAGTAAGAAATATTTTAATCTAACAAGCATCATGTTTTAAAGGGAACTTTAAGCTTTTTTTTGTCAATTTGACAGGCATGGAAGTCGGAGACTGAAGCAGAGAGGTTCCGAGATTCCAATAAAATCTCCCAACCATCTTAGCAAACCACATGCATTTTCCCACTGTACGCCTCTCAAACTTTATTCCCATTAGAGAGAAGATAGTTCTCTTTAGAAGATCACTTCTAAAAAAATAGTCACGGGAAATAAAATTTAACATACCCTTACAGAATGCACTCTGTCCCTTGAAGCTTACTATTCACTAACTACAGAGTTTTATCAGCAGGATGTCACTAAACTCCAGTCTTTCCAGAACAGATACTTCATGTTCCTCCTCTTCAACTCTGCCTTCCCGATGGCTGTTGGGGGTGCTGCTTTTTGTCTGAAGGATTTTAGTCTAATTTTCTAGCGATTCAGAGCTGCTACACCCTCACTTGTATCAGCAACGTTATAGACCAATGTTTAATTTCAACTAAGATTTACAGAGATATAAAAGCCCTGAAGACATGCCGTTCTTAGAGGTCTTGAGGAAAAAGATGGCTGGAGAGACAAGACCTCCACCAGCAATGCCCTTACAGAGGGACAGGCTGCAGAGCTCGGCCGCCAGCTGCCAGCAGGCGGATCAGCACTTACCTCCAGCCTGACCGCTAGTAAAAACACATGGGAAGGAGCCGGCGGTACCGGCAGTATGGTGAGGTCAGGAGATGCGCAAAGAATGGAGGTACTAGAGGTTAGGGAGTAAAGGAGGAAAGTCACCTTTTACTGCGGTGTGCAGGAGCCAGAAAGAGTAATCCACCCCAAACCCACCTTTGTCAGCTCCAGGACGTTAGGCGTGCAAGGTTCAAGGCGTGCAAGGTTCAAGGCGTGCAAGGTTCAAGGCGTGCAAGGTTCAAGGCGTGCAAGGTTCAAGGCGTGCAAGGTTCAAGGCGTGCAAGGTTCACTGTCCTCCACAAAGACAAAAAGCCAGAGTGTCGGCGCCTCCGGTTCTCTCCGCAGGTCAGCACGTGGCACAGGCGAGCACAAGCTGGTTTATCGGCTGCAGTGGGCACCGCAGCTGCTCCACAGCGCCCGAGGCTGCCCGCAGCCTCACCAGGCCAGATGCTGTTACGAATCGTCGGGGACAAAGGGAAAAGGCAGCTGTTGGATATCCTGCGAAACGGCACAAAACACCACATCCGATTTGGTACGACTAGGGAGTTAAGCTGCCGCATCGAACACTGATACCAGGCTGATCTTTGCTGAGTCTGAATGTGTGAACGCCCTCCAGTTTTCAGTTTTAGAGGTACCAGCATCGAAAGGCCTGAATGCTCTGCAGGTGTGCAGGAGGACAGACGGTTCACAGGACTAAATCAGGAATACATAGCTTCACAGCCCCTTTTCACTAGTGCGTATCTGGGCCAGGTTTCACGACCACCATTTGATTATTGGGCTATGTGAAGAAGTTGTTGAATTTCAGTCCAGTTCCCAGTGGGCAGGTCCCACATCACAAAAAAATCCCCCTATTATACAACTGACACTAACTGGATACTTTTCAAGCTCTTCAGAAGAGAGGCCAAGGCTTGAACATCATGAAAACAGAACTAACTGTTCTGTGAACTCCCCAGAACAGAGACACATGGATGCAATGCTGTGGGAGACTTATGTGGCATCTCAAAAAATATAGGTTTCAGATTCTAAGACTTCTGCAGTCTTCAACTTTCACCAACATTCAAATTCACCTACATTAAAAGAAAATTAAATTGCCCTCCCCCACAAAAAGCAAACCACAACAAAGCAAACATCCTCCAGCAAACTATTCGCTTGACTCTATTAAAACTTGCCAAGTCAACGTTCCAGCCTCAACTGCCTAACCCAGCCTGCCAACAGAAGTGTCAGTTTTTTGCTCCTCTATTTTACATTAACAAAAGTCAATTGTGGCGATGAATTGCATCACATGCCAACAATATATCACATTCCTTCACAGCTGTTTTTTGTAAAGGGAAGGAAAAGACCTCATCAGTCACTGACAACACTTCTATAAACCATAAACATTTTAAGAACTCCATCCACAAAGTCAGGATGGTGAACTACCAAACAAAATCCTAACAAAGTGGCATAGCACGAACTATCAATTCCAGATAATAAACCCAAGTGTACAGGAAGAACCAGTACATTAACCAAACCATTGTAGTCATGAAGTTATTTTAATAGATGAGCAGGTCAGATTGAAAAAAAGAAGTCACTATTATGCCTCAATGAGCAGGAAAGCCTGTTACCAACTCAGCAGGCTGGACTCTGCCTAACATATCAAGAAAAGGGAAGCAAAACTGCGTATCATGTTTTCTCGTATTCTTTAGCAAAGTATTAGCTAAATCAAAAGCATTAAGTTAATTCCTCTTAGGATTTATAACTGATTTAAACAGAAGAAAAATACACTCCTATAAAACACTAGCAGGACTTTAACATGTATTGTCAAAACAGAATTAGACTGCAAATAAAGGGCCTACTATAGTGTATCTTTTAGTGCAGTAATTTCATTATCTGTAACTAACAAATAGTAAAGGATAATAACGAAGAAGAAAAGAACACAGAACAGGGAGAACAAAGCTGATTACTAGACATGCATACAAAATGTGGCTGAATGATTCCTGGAAGCTACAGTAAACCTCAAACTGTTTGATGTGATGTATATATGCATTCACATCTTTGGAAAACAAAAATGCTTACCACCATATAAATTCTATAACAAGCCAATTTTTAATTATACCTATCAAAATAATAATAAAATCCTAGCAGTTTCATTCAACATGCTTGAATCATGGAGACCACCTACACAAATATAAACACAGCATTTGAATTCCCAATTAACTATTGCCAATTATAAATGGGGACACTTTTAAAAGTAAATTATGAGGATAATTAATCATTTCCACACACAAAAGTAACAACGTAACATCATGCAGTGGTTTTAAAAGCCTCTTACTTTCCGCATTTCTATTCTGGTTAGTTTGTGCCAAGATTATAAAAGCATATTTTAATTTTAAAAGAGGAAGAGAGGAAGGTGAAAAGCTTCCATCCCTCCCTCTGGTCATTTCATGTAGATATTATTGGATTCAAATATTCAGCCACTAAATCACTGCTATGGAACATTAACATTTTAAAAGGATTCCTGTGCTTGGAAAAAAGCTAAGAATAAAAGGGCCAAAGGAAAGCCCATAAAAAGTTATTCTGTTCTCACACTGACAAAATAAGCACTTGTATATCTGTTCAACTGAACATGAAGTGTTATGGTCAGATGACAAGAGCAAGTTTTATTTAAATCAACATCACAAGGATAAAAAGCATAAATATAAAAGCAAACCTGAGTGATATACTATGCTTAGCATCTTTCTGTAACAAGCAATTAACAGTCAAATAGTTGTTTGCTGTTAAGAATTTTATGTCAGAAAATAAAACAATGTGTACTACAGATGTTGTGAAAGCAGCACGTTTCCATGTCCCGTAAAGTGAAAGAGAAACGTTCTCGGAAGCTAACTCCAGCCTTGCAGGGTTCCCTCCATCAGCCACCAATGGGTTTGACTCGCGCGACACCGGTGCCCACTCATTTCCCCCTAAAAAGCCAGTTAAGATCTGCCTGCTCCTATTATGTCACCACCGTTTTTCCCTCACACTGTGCAAATGCTCGTTTTTTCATGTAAGCTGCTGAATTCAAAATGGCTCCTCAGAGATGTACACAGAACCTTCCTGTTTCAGCAGAAAAGTAAGGAAACTCATACTTTTGTTCCACCGTATTCTGATCCTCTGACAAAAGGAAGAAAGCTCAGACCTGATACTTCTAACTTTAAAATACACACCCACAAAGAAAACCCCCAAAACCTTTTTGGGAAGAAGCAGCCTTACTATTACAGGCTCATCTTTATAGATAATGGTTTACAAGTGAATACTCTGTTATTAAAAACAGGCTACAACAATATATACAAGAGGAATGTTGTACAAACATTTTCATGACTATGCTTTCATATATTCCATCAAAAGGTAAATTACTTGAAAATACCTACAGAACCTTTAAGAAACATATACTAGTAGGGCCCAGTTAGCTAGTACAAAAGAAAAGCATTATTGCTCTTTTTACTGTCAGAAAGTTTCAAAAAATTTGAATTTCTGTACTAATACCCTGAAAACTATAATTACAGTTGCGGCAGATATCAATAGAAGAGGGCAGTAGGCAGGTCCTTCTACCCTCACTCCTACTGAGGACACCAGCTCGCGTGACTAAGAATGACAGCATCCAACTGGGAGAAGAAAAGAAAAAATTTTGTGCAAATAATCCATCATTTTAGAATAAGGTCTGCTGATACAACATGGATTCTGGTGATCTATTTCTTATTTAACAGAAGTTGCAACTAACACAAGTTCATTCGTTATTCACAAGTTTATAAACAACTTAGAAACTGAGTAATTCCAGATAACATCAGATTACAACAAAAGTTCTGTATCAGAGTTGTACAGAAAAAGCCTTAGGGAAGGAAAGCAGTAATGAATGTTACAATCAGGCTCATCATTGTTTCAGAAATAGTATGCTGTGTGAGTAATCCAATTGGAACACTCTTCCTTTGAACGTTTTGCTGAGCTGTGTGATGTAAAAATAGATTTGTATGCCTCAGATTTCTCCTCGCTGTCTGCAATGGATCTCTTCGTAGTAGCAGAAGCCTTACTGACTTTTCCTGGTACAGATGGATTTCCATTATCTGATAGAGAAAAAGGAATAGACTGAAGCATGCATAACAGCTTACAATTGATAAAAGTATTTAAAAAAAGACAGAAAAAAGTATTTAAAAAATAATGTGTACAGAGGTGAAGTATATACATTTTTTCAGGGCTATCGCAAATATAATCCATAATTGTACTCAACAGCAAACACGTTCCTAACAGCAAACACATTCCTAACTTTTAGAATTTATGCTCAAAATGCATTCAGAAATCTTGGAGAGAGAGGAATTCTTTCCTACTTGTGTAAACCCCTTGCACTGTAATTCAGTATTGACAACATTTATTCCTCTAAGTGAAAAATGGCTCTGAACTCTAGTCTTAAGAAACAAACATGAAAGTATTCCACCACCCTGAAGTATTGTTTAGAAATTAGCTATCAAATGACAAAAGCTAAACTTGTGACATACTGTCCCCAGGGAATCTATCTCCTCCCTTTATTCTTTGCAAAGTCATTTATGACAAATAACAATGGCCAGCATCATTTTATATTTGGGATAGAAAAATGCTCATCCCTCTGTTTCTGATACCATCTCTCTGTGTATTGTATCTACTGCTACAAGAAACACCCCCTCTCTTTCTTAACAACTATTTAATCTTCTCCAAAGTTGAAGGACAGTATTTTAAAAAGCATGTGCCAAGTCTCTTGTGCAAAGAAATGAATACATAGAAGTCTACAGAAAGTCTACATATTTAGTTTAACTTAGGCACAATGGCATGTAAATAGCTAGTAGGGAGCCTGTCTGAAAATGCACTTACTGATTTCTGCATGTAGTCATAGGAATTATATGTGCAATCCTAAATCATCACAGATCAGGCCCTTTTTATATTTGAAGAATGCTGCTTTTAATGCCACCAATAGTTGTCTGGAAAGAATTACCAAACACTGGGTTTGAAAGAATGAGTATGTATGCTGCAAGTCCAGAAACCTTAGGGTGCCATGTTCACAAATTAATTTCTATGCTACTGGCATTCCTCAGTCCATGGATTTTCCTTTATTTTCCCTCTCTCCTCTTAATCTCTTGCTCGTCAATATAACTGCTGCCAGAAACATAAACCAATGACCTGACATTTCAAAAGCCTTATTTTTTCTTTTACGCTCTTGGAAAAGAAAAATACATCAAACATTATTAGAATTACTAGGTCCCTAAACATCCAAGAGCAATTATAATCATCTGGAATGAAATATTTTTAGAAGTCTACCCTTTATAAAAACAGACAGTAGAGGGCAGGTAAGTTATTTCTGATGGAAATTCTCCCAGCTTCTCACATAGTTTATCTACAGTTCATCATTTAACTATTCTCAGATTCTTCAAACAAATTATATTGACTTTTTCTGTGGCTGTAATGTACACAATTGAATACTTCTCACAGAAACCTCAGACTGATTTTAAAAATGTACCCATTCTTATAGTTCTGTATGAAAACATCAGTATGAATTGGAGACATTAAATAACATAACACATATTACATAAAGTGAGGGCACCATCCCTTGGGCTAAAGGACTGCCAAGTTTACTCATAGCCGCATGACTACTGTAGGTACATCAGTACCTCCTGAGGTTATATTCCACTGCTCCCAGCGACACGCAGCAAATTAACAGCTAAAATGGAGGACTAAAAGTCGTCATCAACTTGGGACATTTTAATACACTTCACTGAAATAAAATGCCACAACAGATTTTTGACCACTTGTAGTTCAGGAAAACAACTACTAATTCTCCTCACACTACCTCCTAGCCAATAAAACAGACAGACCAAGCCCTCGACTGTATCACTGTGTGAATAAGAGCCTCTAATCTCATTCATTCAAGTTGGCTCCCACCAATTTAAAGCACAGCAATATGGGAATGACATAAACAAGCAAATCTGCCTTGTTTCACAGTGAAAAAAAATGCAATATGGTGAAAAGTGTTTATTATTTTTATTAGTTATCTGCATCACCACAGCACTTGCCAGTCACAAGAGTGAGCAGAGACCCTGTTGTTTTAGGTATTTTGTGAAAGTATAACAAGAAGTCAGTCCCTACTCTATTTACTCAAAGTATAGGATGATGGATAGCAGATGGGACGAAGGCAAACTGGGCAGAATAAGGAAAAACGGATAAACAGAGGCTCTTGCACACTTTCTGCAGAATCAGTTTTGTAGATTTTACAGATTGTAAAACAAAGCTCTGTTTTAAGAAAAAGTTAAATTGACTACAGTTTCTACTAAACAAGGAGCTTTGTACATATTCACGAGGCAGCTTCCAACTCCAGCTTGGAAAGGCAGCCTTTTAGGACACACTTTTGAAAGAGGCAGTTCTTTGAAAAAGTGAGCCATGACATTATGGCTCCCTTGAAGACAGGAGTTGACCTTTTATTACTGAGAAAGATTAAAAAAAAGAAAGTGAGAGGGTAGCTTCTGAAAACTGGTACAAAACAGCCAGAGAAGGCTCTCTCCTACAATATTTTTCAAAGCAGAACTATTTGTTCACATTTTTCACATTTAGATTAAACACCAACCTGAACTTTTGGTGAAGATAATCTGCCTCTTTTCCCCAGAACTGGAATTGATACAATCCTTTCCATTCTTAGTCTTTGATGGACCTGGAGAATCTATGAAAGAAAAAAAAAAATGAAATCATGAATCTGCTTCATGACTCAGAAGGCTACACAGAATTTGTAGCTGTGACATTACCTTCAGCGGTATCTTGCTGAGAAGCTGATTCTGCTGACTTACACTTCTTTGATTTCTGAAACAACACAAGCAGAAATCTGGTAATGTACTGAAAGGACACAGAATTCCCAACTTGCATTTGATAGACACACAATTCCATTTAGTACATTTTTATGTCTTACACAGTGGAACTCTTCCTTTCACAATAGTGTTCCACGCTTTTGATATTATTTCTATATCGAAAAATAACAACCTTGGCAACCTTGAAGGCACCTTAAAGAAAATTGCGCAGGCCAAAACTAAACTGTCTGGATGTGGTATTTTGGTTTGTATACTTTGCAGAGGGTCTGTGTGTCATCAGCATTACGGTAATCTGATACTCTGAACCCACATGGCAGGACAGTAAAATGCATGACATTAAACAGGACACAGTTAACTGTTATCAATAAAGACGTATTTCAATAAAAATTTCAGAATAATCCTGCATCTCATATCCACTTAATTTTATTTAGTTAATAAAAAATCCCTCCTGGGTAACTTTCAATAACTGGGCCCTTTGTTGCAAGATTGCTTGGGAAGAAAAGATGCAAATAGTTAATCTAAATTTTTTAAAAGCATCTGTGGACCAGATTTTCCAAGTTAATTTATGTTTGTCCAGATTAAAAAACACAAAAACCCAAACAACAGCAACAAGAATCCCATTACTGCCTTTGATTATATAAATGCCAAGCTGAAAAAGAAAGATGTATTAAAACAGTCATTGGCGTTATTTTCTCAGAAGATGACTCTGTATACATTCAGAATGGTGTACGTATTTCAAGAAAGCTACACAAACTCAAAGAAAATAAATATATTTAAATGTGTGATAAAAATTAGGAGAACCATGCTGTCAAGCATATGATTGAGGAAAAAAATGCCATACCACATGTTGCTGCAAAGCTTAGCCAGAAGGTGGTGGCAGAGGGTTACTATTCTAAAAGCAAACTTGGCTCTCCTGGTGTCCTCCTGGTCTCCTGGTGTACATGAAAAACCTCTTTTCAGGGTGCTTCCACCTTTGTTATTATGGGTGGATTTACAAAGAAAGATTACCTCCCAGTATCTGGCATCTGAACTATGAGATGTTTGTAAATATATGTATACATATGTGCTTAGGGACATGGTTTAGTGGGCATGGTGGTGTTGGGTTGACGGTTGGACTCGATGATCTTAGAGGTCTTTTCCAACCTTAATGATTCTATGAGTCTATGATTATATATATATTATACATAATGAATATATATTATACATATTTCATCATGGGCACATATGCCATAATTGAGCTTGAATAATCTTTTATACTAGTGCTAGCTGCGTCTTCCCTACGTTTTGTCTGATGGGTATAAAGAAAAGGACTTTGTGCTTCCTGCTCCAAATACAGCAGGTCCACTTAGACTGCTCCCCTAGCTGAAAAAAGGAACTGAGGAAGAGGATTGAACAGCAGTGCCAACAGACCCCAAACTAGAAACTGTCTTCTGATGCTGGAACTGGAGCTCACAGATCTCAGATTAGATCGAATGGTGCCAGTGACAGCAGAGAAGACTGGTTCTAGCTGTAAAAGATCAGCTGGTGCAGCAAGGCAAGGCAGTATGGCAAAAAACCATGAGAACTTGAGGATGAAACGCAAAAGGCCTGCTGAGAGACTTGCAAATACTGTGCCTGCCTGTAATATAAGACTCCACTAAACAAACAAAAAATATTTGCATATTCACCTATGGCATATAGAGCCCAAAGACCAAAGCATGTTCTTCTTTCATCTGCCACCATGAGTGACTGTGCTGACACGTAAGAGATAGAAGTGCTCAGCACACTCAGGTTCTTCTTTATTGCGCAGAAGTTGGGGACAGCACCAGCTTTCAGACTATTCGAAGTTATTTGAAGCAAAGCTATAAGTGCTTTGTTAGGGCCACTTTCCTAATGAAAACCGAGTGCAAATAACCACTGTTTTTGGGGTTGATTACTCATCTACTGAGATCTGCAATGTTCTATCATCAAATTATCTTTAAAATTCTTTCAAACATTTAATTACGAAGTACTGTAAAAAAAAAAGAAAAAAAAACATCTGAAGAGACAGTGTAAGATTTACAGTATTGCTCTTACGCCAGAAGCTATAGGACACCATGTGTAGAGGCTATGAACAGAGAGGAAACAGAACAGTAGGATTTCTATGGGTAACCATCCTTCTCTTTTATTGCCCAGGCCCAGTGATGCTGTATTGGTGCAGATCAATAAAGACCCTACAATGAGAAGTAGTCATATACTCGCTGGTAAGTAAACTAGTATTCGTTTCAAAACAATGTAGGAAAACATTTGTATGCCATCTAATCCTACAGGCAGACAAAATCAAGCACAGTAATAGGGGTGAGATGATCAACCTCCATCTAAAGTCTCAGTTGCTGAAAGTGTCAGACAATGATGATTCATGCTCCTGAGATTCAACTAAATCTGTCTGCACTCTGGACTGAGTCAACACTAAAGTTTTTGCTTGCTTCGTCATCCTCCAGAACAGCAATGCCGGTTCAGAAAAAAATAGCAATGTTGAAAAAAGTCCCATGTGCAGAACTGTCATTTGACAGCACAGTACCACAGAACAACTACTACTTCACAGAGTAGTAGCATACAGTAGTGTATATAGCAGAGCTGCAACGACTTTGTTCCCATGGCGTTTTGCCTGATCAGATTAAAAAAAAAAAAAAAAAGAAAAAAAAAGAAATGCAAAGACCTCAACAGTATGGTGGGAATTAGCATCACCAATAATCACTCAGGACTGTAAGAACCACAGAACATGACAAAATTTCCAAACAGTAGTCTCACAGAATCAGACCAGGAATCTACGTATTCCAGCATTGTGTTTCTGACTGTGGCCAGTAGAGGATACTCGGAGATCAAAAAACTCATAACCTACCATCACAATAAAACAGGAACTACCATATGAAATTCAGAGAAGATTTTGCTCATTACTAGAATTAACTAATAGAAGGTGTTTGTTTCAATAAAAACCTGAAGTATAGCTGGCACACTGTCCATTTTACCCATAGCATTAAATCCTGTGATTTTCAGAGCACTATGCGCTGCCTGTTACTCAAGACAGTTTCAGTTCATACAACATGCTATTAGCAAAATATGCATGCAATCTCATTACTTTTAAAAGTAGCACTGAAGTACAACAGAGCTTACTGAGTAAATCCTCCAGTCTGCATGAAGATTAGCAGAAAAAGCTATGTGATCTAAGAGTAGATTGCATCACAGACAAGAATTTTTTTTTTAAACAACGTATAAAAAGATTACCTTTTCTAATTTACTTTTAAGTCTTCTATCCTCCATTCTTTTCTTCAATACTTCCACATCTTCTTTATTACCATTAAGGATAATCACATCTTCCTCTTGAAAGGGAACACCACACTTCAAGAAAAAAAAAAGGACAAACCTAGTATTTTTTTCAAGATCTTTATGCTGTTGAACCTTGTTAGAATTAATACTGTGTTTAAGCTCTCCAAGGAGCTCTCCAATCTTTCCCCTTGCCACTGTATCTTTTCCAACAGCTCTTTCTCTTTTATTACTGTCTAATACATCTTCTTACCTAAAATGTCAAAGGGAAAATCTCAGTTGTTTTTACCACTGAGCAAAATAATATTGATTGACAGTACCCCTCTTCACAAGAAGGAGAATAAATACTCATCTTACCAGTGAATCATGAACTTTTGATAACCACATTTAAAAGCAGCTTGCATATCAATCTGCACAGCAAATTATAAAAGAATTTCAGAAATATGAAAATACTTTGTTCTTTTTCAAAGACCTATTCCATATAATAGGGCTATGGAAATTGAGTATTTATTTCACTATCAGTCCCTTATAAACAACACTCTTAACCAATTCTGTTTTTTCTTCTTTAAAGGTCTCATTGCATTTCCTGTTCATGGGTTCCTTGTTTTACTAGCATAAAATGTACAGTGAATAGATTAAACAAAGTAGTCCTAACTAGAATCTACTCAATTTTCCAAACCCCATAGCTAAAACCAAAAACACTAAGGTACTTTCTGACTTTTTTAGTTATGAATGCATTTGATTAAGATCTAAGCACTATGCCACTGTACTCTAGAATTTGTCTTTCTATTTAGTAATACAAGAAACAACAACTGATCAGAGCAGTTCCTTTACACTGACTAAGAACAACACCAACAGTGTTATTCCTCTACATGTAGAACAGACAGCACCAGGGAATCTTTCTCCCCAACAGCTAGACAGGAAAACCTGCTTTGGTGTTTTTTTTTGTTGTTGGTTTTTTTTGTTTGTTTGGGTTTTTTTAAATAATTATTATTTTTTATTTTTTTTAAATGACTATGGGGATAAAAAGGGGTCACAAAAGCAGCATTATTCATTAACCCAGCCTTGCCTTCTCATAGTCCTTCATCTGATTTATTAAACGCTACCAAGTTTCAAAGTACATTCGTAAATTAATCTGGATAATGCATGTAATGTGCTTCATGTAATTCCACATTTGTTTTCTGGTTGAAGACACAGATGTTTCAGTGCGCGCATTTTCAATCATCTGGTGAAGCCAGGACATGGACTATGATGTTTTCTTTTCTAAGATCTCCGTTTCCTTTTTTTTTTTTTTTTGTTATTTTGTTAAATCCAGAAGCTTTCTGTTAATCTGCAAGATTAGTTTATAATCCTGCCTTTGTCATTACTCTTCTGTTTTCTAAACAAAGGTTTAGAAAGGTTACTCATGTATTTGCAGTAGGAACTAAACAAATGAAAGGACATATGGCCAGTACTTTGATTACAGTCTGCTCAAGTGATGAACACAGTTTAAAAAATGAATCTGAACACAAGTGGTCAGAAAACTTATGAAGGAGAGGCAAGGGTTATAGAGATGCATATTAAGTAAGTCAGGCAGAATAATAAGTCACACACAAGAAATGGGTGAGTAGCCCAAATTTTTCCATTGCTACTCAATGAGCTAGTGTTAGAAATACCAGCTTGGTATGATCTCAGACACTTGCGAGTGAGAAGTCTAGAACATCAAGACAGACAATCAGTCTTCATACTGAGGCAGGAGCGACTGGCAGCTGTCTTGATTCTAAAGAAGTCCTACACATTCATTTCTAGTGGGGTATTTTCCAAATACAGCATGAAAAGACCAGCACCCTCCTACAGGCTAGCAATTTAAAAAGTAATTTCCACAATAATCTTTTAAAACATATTCTGTTAAGCATACAAAAGTAAGTGGAAATCTCCTCCAAGTAAAAGTTTATGTCAAAGGACTCTAATTTCAATAAATGTTGCATTTTGAAAAAGCAAGCAAATCCAGGTTCCCATCTGGAAAACAGAGGTGGAACTGTTCTAAAATGAAAAGTATTTAGAAGAAACAGGGAAATAAAGACAGTGTCCTCTTTCCATTTACTGAAACAAATAATTTTTTGCCATGACAACAGTCAGATTATATTACAGAGACCAAACCCTTCTAAACATACTTTAAGTACAGCAGGTTATAGGCACAGAACCAACTCCACCTTCCCAGTTTCACTAACTCCAGTAGGTACGATTTGTTGTTCCATCATACATGCGCATCAAATATGATTTAATTGTTGATACTGTTGGATGCAAAGCTGTAATTCTGATTTTTTAAAAAGCTCACTATCCCTTTATGCAAAAAAGGAAAGATTTTTATCTCAACGTTTTGAAATGCTGAGATAAAAAGCAGAAAGAAATTTCAGTTTTGCAAATTCAGAAAGATTGTTCCTTCAGATTAAGGTCTTCTGGGGCAGATTTTTGTTTTATGATTATCACGGGGTCTCCCTTGCTGTACCTTGTTTATATTGAAACTTTAAATATATTTGAAGCTACTTGCTGTAGTTCCTTGATGTTTTTGCAGCACCTTGAATAGAAGACATTCCTAAATGAGATTGAACTGGAAAACAGTTCCGAAACAGACAAAAGCATTACAACAGCAGCTTACACATCTGAACGCAAGATTCAATTTGTAACTGCAGAAGAGTGGGATATTAACTGAAGGAGACGCTGGACAAGCAGCTTGATTTTTGTCTAAAAGCCCTTTCAGGGTCCAATTATAAAAGCATGTTCAAAACTGTATCTAAATGGCTTAACATGCTCGCACCAAGGAATTATTTAAAGGGTGTGCAAGTATGATCAAAAAGCCTTCAAAGTCTGATACTCATAAATTTATATACCCTACATATCCCAAGTGTATATACATACATACTCACACACACAAAAAATCAACTTTACAGTAGGATAGCTTCTTATCTTTCTTAGAAAATAAAATACAAGAGGTTTTTTTAGTAATAATGAAATCTTAGTTTAAGATGATTTCCTGAATTCTAAAGTTTACAATTTCTTCTTAAGTTTCAGCTGCATAAGACAATGGTTGTACCGTATTTCTTGCTGTAAACTACTTTTGACAGAGTGTGGGTTTTTTTTGTACAGCATCTAAGATTTAGTTCCATCCATGACTACTCAGTCTTAATATAATACAAATAAACAGCAGGCAAATATGTTTTCATATCTGAATGTTTACATCAATGTTACAGTTTAATGTCTTATGAGAAACCTGAAACCTCTTTCCCAAATTATAAACAGTAAGTTAACTCCTGCAGTCCTCCTAAATATGACCATTACTAGGAAATGCATAAAAACATGAATACTTTTCCAAAACAATTCCCACCAGATTATGGAACATGTATGACCAAAACCTGACTGTCCCTCTTTAAACAGGGTAGTCTTTAGAAAGAGGATCGAACAGACATCCTATTCAACCAAGGACCACATCACCGTTCATTTACCAGCCACACAAGCTCATGTATTAAAGATTATCATCTCTTGTAACAGTTAACTAAAAACAATGTTTTAAGAGAGATACTCTTCCAGAGGTTTATTCATTAGAAGTTCGGTAGTGTAAGATTTGATGAACACCATTTTCGACATTCCCACCCTACTCAAGCATACAATGGGGCAAAGAGTAAATGGTAACTTGGGAAGAGCAGAAAGTCTCCTACATACTAATTCACAGAATGTGAACTTTCACTCAGAAGTTGTAGTACCTACTACAAAAATACTGTCCAAGCAGAAGCCTCTGTTTACAGAGCTTCCCTTAAAGTCAGTGTTAATTTTGTATCTGCCATACCTGCAGCTGTGCCTTTATTTACTTTGAGGTTTTCTCTCTGTTTATTCCTGACCAAGATGCTATTTTTATCTGAATGTGTCCAAAATACACCAGCCTTCTTATTCATTTCTAGAACCCCAAAGCTTCCTAATTCCAATAAATGTAAGCTGTTAACTTTTCACTTATTAAAAACTCCAAGAATCTTTATAAAAGTAGTAACACAGTAAACCATTCAGTTTCAGAAGGAGATATTTATTATCTTTTAAGCTTCCAGCTACTAGAAATGACCAGAGGCAATTCTTTGCTATACTTATTTGTCGCAAATTGGAAAGTTTCAGCAGGCAAACAGTTAAGAACTGGGGGAGGAGGAGGAGGAGGAGAGAGTTCGTTTCCTTTCCAGTTCTCATCATCCAGCATGCTCCGTTAGCAGTGCAGAGGTTAAAGCCTCTGAGGTAAAGCAATACTATTTATAATCATCAGCAATGTACTCCACATATTTGAAAGTCTGATTTCGGTCCTTTAAAGGCTGTCTCAGAAAGAGTGGCAACAGAAATTTGGAGAAGCTCAAGTTTTCTCTCATTACTGTGAAGCAGAGGACATTTCTGAAGCTAAACAGCATTACTGCAGAATAAATATGCTAAGCATTGCGGGAAACCAGATGAAGTCTTAAATGAAAACATTCACGTTAATGTTTAACCCCTTTCACTTACGCGAGATCTCTGCACAAGCGACAGAATGAAGAATGCTGTCTGAATTCTGCTGAAGGACAATGGGACTTTCTATTTATTTTTATTATGCTGCCGTCTCCTGGCTAATTTTGTACAAGGTAAGACTGAATAAATTAGATTGTAGGACTTCAGTTTTTGGTTTTCCTTTATTAAAACACAACATGTTTTAATTTTTGTAAAGTGACAAATATTTTCACTTCAGAAAGACCATTTCACTTTAAAAAATACTCAAATCTGCAATAAGGGTAACAATTTTTTTCTTTTTACTTTGTCATAGATGTACAGTAGGGTGGAGGTCACTATTACTATTGTTGTTTGTATCATAATAATCACAATACTTATGAATACTTATTATGCTCTGTTGCAAGCTACTTAATTTTTTTTACAGCCCTATAACTTAATGGTTTAAATAGCTTTCATAGTATTTGTTTTAAATTGTTATGAGGTCAAATACACTATGCAAGAAAGAAAAAAAAACAACAGGAAAACAGAAAAAAATAGCAAAGATGAACAGGTAAACCTCCATAAATCTGTTTAATATTTATCAGTAAATACGGATGCAATATTTTTAAGTAAGAATGATTTAAAATTTCTAAGGCAATATTAATTGGGTTTGTTGAAGAAATTTTTTCTTTTACTTGATGTGTGTCACAACACAGAAGCAGACTCCGCATACTTACCCAGGCTTAAGGAAAAAGCAAAGCAAAGTAAAAAGCAGTTAAAAGTGCTGATTTTAACATTAAGTTTTTAGAGGACTGAGTATTCACTTGCTTATAAAACGTCTACAGTAATGCCTGCATAAACACCTTTCAGACAAAAATTCAGACATAAAAAGATTTGGATATAAGGAGTTAATGCCTTTTAACCATTTTATTAGAAGATGAAGTATTCCTGAGTCATTTGCTTCACTAAATTATGGAGTCATATGAACTAGATTTTATCAAAACATTAATATTAAGCAAATAAAGAGTACAGACAGAATATTTAGAGGTGCAAAATCCTATGGTAGGAGGAAACAGGGAATTGTACAATGATTTGTTACTATGAAATGCACAGCAAAGTATATAGCTAATGGGGTCTTGATGAACTGAGATGATATTTCACAGGCTTATTTTCAGGCATAAACATAATTCCACTTTTCTCTAGAGTTCACCTTTTTAATTGCGATAGAGGAGCTAAGGCTTACAACAACAATTTTCTGTTAAGTAATATCCATAAAAGCAGCTACAACGGTGCTTGAAAATCCCTGCAAACAGGTTGTTTTCTGAAGAATGTCAAATACTACTCTCAGTACTTTTAAAAATTAAGACAATTTCATCCTCCAGATTTAGAAAACCTATCTATAAGATAGAAAAGGTTGAGTTTCAGAGATGTTCTAATAACAATAAATAACTATAATGGCACTCTTGCATAATAAAATTAAAAGGCAAGATAGGCATAGACTGGTTTATGCCTGGACAGTGCATCTTCTCAACAGTACGATATCTTGTTCTTCAAGGGCAGGTGGAAATATGGTAGCATAGTCCTTGACAGCAGACAATAGCACAGGGGCTGGAGGATTCTTCTAAGTGGCAAATTTCATACACAATGGGACTAACAGCTGCAATTCTAGCTCTAAATCTGGTAAAACACTAGCAGAAAGCCAGTGCTTTCATTCTATAATATACACTGAGGCTGAAAGATGTCAAATTCTGTTCTCGTAAGCAAGGCTTCATCATTTAGTCATTCCCCAGAAACACGTTAACACTGGAGAAGAAATTGTTTCTTCTTCCCTGGTAATGGGGTGTTTGTGTACTTTTATGCTGCCATATAAAACATAGCTTCTAGATGCCACACAGTTCAATAGGAAAAATCCATAATAAACACGTAACAACCTGAAACATCCCTGGAAGCTATTATTTGAAGGGTAATAAAAATTTAAGTGTATGAAACAAATAGGTTATAGCTTGGTTCCCTAGGGAACTATCCTTTGCAAGCTGTCCACAAAGATGTATTTAATGGAAAAAAAACCCCAACAAGCGTGCTCATTCTGTACAGATGTTCTATATTGGATGCAGGTATAAAGTCCCAAATATTTCTATAACTGCGCAGTGTCTTCATTGTAATTCTTATGTCCAGAATGAACCTTCCCTGTGATGTACCATAGAGACCACATCACACTCACTAATTCAGAGCATCCTCAATGCTCTTCCTGTAATTACTCACTCAGAATAAAACAGTTTTTCTCACTCCAGGTCCACAAAAATCAGTGCTTCCATAACAGACACTCCCTCTCCCCAACTTCTGCTATTGGTACATAACGGCCCTTACGCTAATCTATTCTCAGCTCTGGTAGTCAGCTGGTAGCAGGCTTCAGCACTGGTGTATTTCATTTTCACTGTGAAAATCCTGGCTTTCTCCTTTCAGTGACGTTCCTTTTCTCCTCCTTTCCACACAATATTGAAAGGTTGACATGGATTTGATTTACTGAAGTTTTTCATTCAAATGGATAAAAGACTCACATCATGCTTGTTTACCCAGTAAATGTATCCCTTAGGAGCTGCAAAGAAAAAAATATTCTTCTGGGACCCGATTTCCTCATGTTTTTCTTTGGCCTATGCATTCAATGCAGACTGAAGAGCACTGCTGACAGAACATAGAAGCAAAATGGATGAACCTTCCACCTAACATACAACTCCACTTTCTGGAATGCTAAGTGGAAAAGAGGCATTCTTCCAGCATGATATCCAGTGCATACCCGTAAGGACAGTAAGATAAATACATTCTTTTCCAACAGCCTAGTAAGATTTTAAAATTGTGGTATGATAGAATATCCATTCTCTTGGTTCAAATTCTGTATTTTTAATGCTTTTTAAATTCTATGCCTCATTTCTACTTTAACTACAACGTCCTCTTTATTTTCAAGCTTCTAAGACAGATGTATACTGAGTTTTCATTAAAAAAGCATTTTCCACTTCTTTCTAATGAAAACATAGAGCCTTCTAACCACAGTAGCATTCCTATAAAGAAACTACCTTTATAAAAATATGCTTTTCTCTGTGCCTATGTAATAACAAATACATTGTGATGTTGACAGCTGCAAAGCATAAAATATTTACAGGTGAAATACAAATTTTGTTAAAAACAAATTCATTGAATAAAATAAGAGAAAATTAATTCTCTTTAAAATAAAAATAAAATCTTTCTTAATTTAACTATTAAGCTTAATGGCAGTAGATGGACCCTTCCCCCCAACCCTAGAATTTTCTCTAGGACGTTCTATACCAAATGCTTCAAAGATAAATATTTCATGTAATTGCTGTGGGATTCTGCTGCACTCTCATTCTTCTGACTTTTCAACAAGGTATACATAAGAAAAAAATCACAATGGAAAAACTATGCCGACACTGATGTAAACTACACAGTTATCTCTGAATGCTAATACTGGCAGTAGTGAACTTATCTCAGGATATGCACATACACTAAAAATAAGAAGTGAGTGTTGTCCACATATTCTGTTTTCCAGAGCACTAATACAAAGATGTCAGAGAAAAAAAAAATTCTCAAATGGTTAGAAAAATTTGCTGACTTTATAAGGATAAAAACCAGTGTATTTTGTGGATTATGTTTTTGTCTCTTCTTTTTGTTTATTCAATAATTTTTCTGCTGATTTAATTTATTGAATTCTGGTCCTCTGGCAGAACTTAAGGTTTCCCAGGCCTTAAGGAAATCTCAGCAGCAGCTCTCCCTTAGCAGTGCTCACACATCTTCCCTATTCCAAAGCTAGACCTTGACCAACCTACGGCACTGGATTCACCTACTGGCACACACATTGCCTCAAAGTAGAAGAAACTTCTATCAGATGGGCTAGGCCCTCCCTTGCTCAAGTAATAAAGTGTAAAAAGCCATTTTGGGTTCTTTGGATAAGTTTGTTTGTCCTAGAAAGACTGCTTCATGGCTCTGCAAGTACTGTTTCCAGTGGCTGAGTACATTGCAGCATGAGCATGCACATGGGCACACACACAGTCCCTCCTAGTAACTGGAAAGAGAGTAATTTCAACTTTTATAAATGCATCACTAACATGTCATCTACTAAAAAAAAGTCAAAAAAGTTCTCTCCCTCTCTTTATCTCACTTTTCCTTTCAGGTAATCTGAACGCTTAATTAAACTATGATGAGAAGACAGTATCTGGAAAATAAAAGATGAACCCACTTGATGCAACAAAATCAGGATTTTTAGTGTGCATTGCTGTCTGTGTATTCATCTACGCTTTTATCTACCTAAAGGATACACTTTCTGAAGAGCCAAATGAACAAAAATTTAATGCAAATATAGTGGAGTGTGGTTTTTACCCAGATGAACTTTGTTCAGCTCTTTTTGTGGGGAAAACTGCTGCCTTTAAAATTGGAAACTTTTGTCAGAATACCTACCAACCTAAAACACTCAGCTGCATTCAGACTTCGTGCAACTGCTCCATGGTTTTGAAGACTCTGCATTTTATCACAAGACCACTGTCAGATGAAGAAGGAAATTTCTCATTGGCATACATTATCACAATTCACAAGGAGCTGGAAATGTTTGTAAAGCTGCTAAGAGCTATTTATATGCCTCAGAATATTTACTGCATACATGTTGATGAAAAGTCACCAAAAGATTATAAAGCTGCTGTACAAAACATCGTTAATTGCTTCGAAAATATTTTTATTTCCTCAAAAAGAGAAAATGTTGTTTATGCAGGATTTTCAAGATTACAAGCTGATATTAATTGCATGAGAGATCTAGTTCATTCAAAAATAAAGTGGAATTACGTTATTAATCTATGTGGTCAAGATTATCCCATTAAAACAAACAAAGACATTATACAATACATCAAAAGTAAATGGAATGGTAAAAATATGACTCCTGGGGTAGTCCAACCACTTCATATGAAACACAGGACACAGGTTAGTTACAGAGAATATGTACATTCTGGAATGTCATACGTGTATCCAACAAAGAATACAAAAGCTAAACCTCCGTATAATTTGACAATATACTTTGGTAGTGCCTATTACATACTCACTAAAGAATTTGTAGAGTTTACATTGACTGATGCACGTGCAAAAGATTTGCTTGAATGGTCAAGAGACACGTACAGTCCGGATGAACACTACTGGGTCACACTGAATCGATTAAATGGTAAGATGTATGTTATTTCTACTATGAATAAGCCCTGGACCAAGAGCATTGTAAGGTCTCTGACACAGAGAGCTACTGAGTTCCAATTCAGAGCTTAACAACCACTTAATTGAGTTACATTGCATAAGTACGGTAATTTCTTCAGCCTTGATGCTGCCCTTTCAAACAGTCACATCTTCTGACAGCTGAGAAACAAAGCTTGATTCCAGAAAAGTACTACTTATGGTGCAGACCATTAGCTACAAGGCTAGAAAAATGTTGATAAAAAAGGTAAATTTTTTTGCTACGTAAAAGCTCATGCTCTCAAGTAATAAAAAAAGCATAAAAAAAAAGACAAAGATGTCTGTTCTTATTATGTAAATATCTGTAAATAAATACTTAACATGGCTACATTTAAAAAGTCTTCAGCAGTGAAAATTTTCCCTGTAATGAGTAGAAAGAAATCTTATCAGAAACTTATGTTTTTAAAGATGCTCCAGGGGCTACACCCAATGCAGACTGGGAAGGAAACATACGAGCCATTAAATGGAAAGATCAAGAAGGAACCATACACAAAGGCTGCAAAGGTAATGTGAATTTTGATGATGAACTCAAATTTGATTCACTGACTAACATTCATTGCAAATTACGTATTATGCTTTAAACTAGCTATTAAATAAGCCGCAATGGTCATACATATTTTATTTTGGAAGTATCAAATAAAACAGCAAGCCATCCTACTAAATTACTTCACTGTATCCAATTTAAATAGCTTCTGATATATTCTTGCAAAGATCATCACAGTATCCATATACTGACAACCATTCTTTCAACCTCCAATTACTAATGCATTAACTCGACTGATCAGTTTTCAGGGAAGAGTAGGGGGTTTACTTGACAAGCATGTTTGCCAGATACTTTCATTAACATTGGGTTAAATCTCTTCAATTTGAACAATAATAAAAAAGGAGAATAGTGCTGACCATATGGAAAGAATGCAAAAAATTTAAGATCTGTAACTGTAGAAACTCAGCACAGTAAAGTACTGCATGATTAAACAGGTATCCAAATAGAAGTAAGAGATCAGAACTTCAGCATGCCAACTACAAGACACAATATTAAACAGAGCAACATGTCAACAAAGCAGCTGGAGGTAACGTATCCATTTGTGTAAAATACAAAACCAAAGCTTTGCCTTTATGTTTAAAAACTAGTATTATCCTCCAGATATATTTCAATGATGCTCTGTGTGAAATCAAAAGGTAATTTTTGTTAGGAACACTATTTTTTTAAATGATTCTGTTCAGCTTTCTGCTACTTTCAGATACCTTCGATTTGTCTTTGCAGGTCATTACATCAGAGACATTTGTGTCTATGGACTGGGGGATTTGCAGTGGATTATTGAGTCCCCTCATTTGTTTGCCAACAAATTTGAGCCTGCAACATATCCACTTGTTATGGACTGCCTGGAGAGACGCCACAGGCTTAAAGTACTGCACCAGGCAGAAGTCCCGGTTGAAGATCACTGGCGTTTTCAGGAAGAGAACTACTTCAACATGAAGCTGAATGTTTGAGCTTAACTAACATCTAAACAAGTGCTCAAAATGCTGACAGAAACCATTAACATTTTTAGCCATAGACTTCATTCTGTGCATTACAGCATGAGGGTAAGCATAATACTGTACTACCAGTCTGCCAGTGAAATAAACAGTTTTTATTTATTACAGTAAGATAAAGAACAACAACTGCTAATGGGTTAATTCTCAAAGAAAATGACATGTCTAAATCTATAACTTACTACAGACACGGAGGAAATCCATAATCCTTTAAGTAACTTATTTAACTGGAAAAATATATATTCCTCATGTCTGCAGCCAAAAAAAGGACTAACTGATATGAAAATAATAAAATGGAAGCAATGACTGAACAAAGATAAAATATGAAGAGCACAAGTTAATTAATGTCTACTGTATGTTTTATGAAATAGATTATTTTGAATAATGAAGTTCACACTAAGATTTCAGAGCTTGTAGATAAGCAAGTGACAACCAGTTTCAGACACAGTCCACTTCACTGTTTGTTTGGGTTTTTTTTTCATGGCCAGCTGCATCTCTAATTTCATTGTGTAGCATGGCAACATCACTCTTGCACTACTCAGGCTTTGCTCCTGATGAAAAGGGTGTGTGTGCCAGCAACAGTAGTAGGGGTCCTGCAATGCATGTTTACCTTTAGGTCCCTGTTTCTGAGTCTCTGCATAAGTTTAGGGCAAGGCGACACGGGAAATTTGAGGCCAGGGAACAAAGAAAAACTGAGCGAAAAGCCATCTTTCAACCCCAGTGTACCTGACTGAGGGAAGCAAAACTCCCCCGAACCTTGCAACACTCTGCAGCAATTGGAGATAACACCTAGCAGCAACCAGGACAAGCATCTCATTTCCCAAACCCTCTGCAGACCAAATTGGTCTACAGTAAGGAAGTGGCTTTCAACACACAATACAGGCAAAAACAGGGAACAGTAATAAAAAAAGAACAAGGATCCAGTCCTTTTCGAGGCGAGAGTTGCTCTTTCCTCTTCAGGACTCCTAAATGAATCCTTTCACTTGTGCAGTAAAAAAAGATTGGGGGAATACGAGGAAACAGAGAGGATATAGGTGGTGGTCTTTCATACAATATGACAACTCTTCCATGGGATTAAACCTCTACACCCTGTCTCCAAAGGTCTTTAGTTAGGTGCTACTGACAGAAAGAGACTAGGAGAAACCTGGACTGTGAGAAGTAATTTCAAACTGTTCGTCCTCCTTTAGAAGTATTTTGGCAAGAATGCAGATGAGTGTTTCATTCCAGTAAATCCAAATAAACTCCCAATTATTTTGCATGAACTCTGATGCTAACTAATAAAATACATCCTGTTACTTATAAGCTTACTTAATTAGAAAATGCAAATTATAAATAAATGTCAAGGAGCAATTTAGATGTAAGCTTCAATATTCACGCAAAATATCACTCAGTTTTTACAGGAAAACTGACTTGCAGATTAAGCATTTTTCCCAAAAAATCAAATGAATCAACAAATGACCCAACAATAGAATATAAAAGTTTCTTATTACAAACTTATTCCCAGGTTCCTGGAACTGTACTGCTCATTTTCCCACACGAGTTTCTTGGAAACATAATTTCTTTCAAATGAACTTTAACCTAAAGAAAGACCATCTGGCCCCTATTTATTTACAGAAACTTACAAACTCAACCCAAAGGCCTGTACTCAGTTTCATGTATAATCCAGGATTTATCTTGTGGCTAAATACTGCTGAAGATGCTTTTTTATGGAGGGAAATAAAGAAAAAAAAAAGCCCCCCCCAAAAAAGCCACAGAGCATGTTCACACTGAGCTTGTTGACAGTCCCTCTGAAAACCATTACTGAAGCTAATGGGTCTCTGGCATGTATTAATCATAGCAATATTCATAATTAATTTCTCTCCAAACCACACCCAATCCACTGTAGGGCACTAACAGCATTTATCCACTCCATGTTGTTTTTTGAAACGTGAATGGAACATTCCTTTGCCGTCGTTGCAGCAAATCCAGTATCAAGCTTTCACCTTTCGCCACCATCACACAAAACAATTGTGGTGTCTCACTTCTGAATTGAATTAAGAGGATAAATTCAATAGCAAGGTGACAGATAACATGGGCTTGGTTTGCAGAAACTGAACCAGTCAAACTGGGGAAAAAAAAATCTGCACAAAAAACCCTCTTAAAATATAATTTAGGAATGACTTTATCCATGTTAATCCAGGAAAATCATTGGAGTGTGATCCTCCTTCCTTAAAGGATTTTGTATTTTAAACAAAATTTTACATATATAAACCCCCCAGAAAATCGTAATTAAACAACCCCATTCTCAATCATTAAGAAACAGTATTTTACACATTATTCTCAGTGACCATAACCGCATTATATTCTTGAAAGATTTTTTTACTTCTAAAAACAGTTAAAAAATTAAGTAATAAAACTGTGAAAGCTGAGAACATTTAATGAACACTTTTTATGTATGTTAAGTTCTCTATGCATTATTGTGTTTGAGTAGATTGATCACAACTTTTAGATTTCAGCAACCAATGTTTACTAACTTTTGGTGACTGTTGATCTAACAGCATAGTGTCAATGTGACCTTGTTCAAGGAAACAGTATGCTCTATAACATACTGCACACACATTAACTCCATATCTGAAAGATGTATGCATAATTTCTGTTTCAAAAAGCCTGAGGCACATGTTCAATAGCTCTATATCTAAGTTAAACATTTGACTAAGTGTTTTATATGGCACAGACTTTAATAGTTAGGGTACTATTTCAAGTGTGTATTACAGTCTGTTGACTCTGAAAACAATTCCAAAATAAATTTTAAAGTGATACAAGAAACTACATTTTAAAATGTAATCTTGTCCTTAACTTCCAGAGTGACTACCGGAACTCCCAGAAGGACTTCCACCACAGATTCAATAACCACTATCCCGTCTCCACACTACCTCTAGCATGCTATTACACCAATAATAACTTCTTAGACAGGAGAGTCAACATGAAAAATTGGTAATGGTGCCTTTTTCAACCCCCCAAAAGTGAGGTTAAATAGATACTATATACTGCTAGGTCATTCTTTTATTCCATCATTTCTAAAAGCATAATTTTTATCAAATAGCAGACTTCCAAACAAGCAGGCACCAAAGATGGCCCATGCAAGAATGAGGAAGCCAGTCAGAACAGAAGTTTCAAAACATCAATCACTTGGGCCCCACCAAAATCTACAGACCACCACAGATTAGCACTAACTTACAATCTACAAGATCCCATCAAATACAAAAAGAGTGAGTAGAAACAGTCTTGCTTGTTCTTTTAATTTTAGTCGTCTGTTGGAGAATTAAACACAACAATAGGTGAGAACATTCTATTCAAAAGTGTAAATTTTAAACTGACAATTTCCATGACACATACAATTCTTCCTGAAGAACAGGAAGCAGGAGGCAGCAGAAAACTCCTGATCTTCAGGGTTTCTGCTACAGAATACGCATCACCAAACTCCGTTATCTGGCAGTAAAGTTGTTTCTCTTCCTGCTGATTGAGAGTCCTATCCTGCACATTTGAGCATGTGCCTTAGTACTGATAGTTTAAATTTTCTCTTCTTACTGAACTCAAAAATATGGCTCAAACAAAATACAGTTCTGTGTAAAAATGTATTATAAGTTTTATTTGTATTCGTAAGTTGCTGTTTTAGACAAACCTCTTTTTCAACTCTTTTCAGTCTAAATAGTTAGAAGCTTCAAAATTTGTCCCAAGCACTTCATCTAACAAGCTCGCTCTCTGACATAAACCACCACTAAAAAATTCTCTTTGCTCTTTCAAAAATCTTTGGCCAGGGAGTTTTATATTTTGGCAAGACAGTTCAAAGCATTTACCATTCAGGCAATAAGAAACAATCCCTCTCTCTCTACACTGCTACAGTGTCTGACTGTTTGTTTGCCTTAGAGTTTTCACACTTTAATGTTATTTTTAAACTTGAATCTTTCAGTATACTGCTACTTAAGATGTGAAGCGAGAAAGAAAAGTTTACTTCCAAGGGAAGTAAGTTACTTAGAAAAAGTCCTCACACATTAATTACAGTTGCCTTACTAAAAGTCCTCCATCCATGACAGTTTCCTCTCACATTCTTGTGCCTTTCCCTGGTACCAATACAGTATTTTTAACAATTCCAGTAAAAGCAGATGAATACATGTATTTAATATTGTCAGCTCTTCACATAAAGTTTCTATTGAGGCAAAATATGTTTTTTCGAAAGAGAACTCTGATAGAAAGACTGCTTCACCCTCCCTGTACCTAGACTCCATAAAGCCTTTCAAATCTAGTACTACATCAAATACTGTTGAGATAAACCAAGGAATACTGAATTCTTCATCTTGGGGTTTTCCATTTCCTTGAATTAGACAAAATCTGCATATGCATTCAGTTTTTTCTTAAACACTTATTTTGTGATCTGCATATCACTGGGCACATGGATTGCTCTATTTCGCATGTGAGCTGCCACAGAAAAAACTGAGAGAGAAAACTGAGCAGTGAGACAACTGTCTGTGGGACTTTCCACAAAGTGGTAAGCATTCCCATGAGCCAAGCCAGAAGGCCTGGAAAGGAAGCAACCCTCCGCTCTGAGCACAGGAAAGTAATTTGCTACAGTTTCATGGAGCACAACATTTTGCAATATGCATCTTGTGGCATGTAAATATACGTTCATTAAACTAGATCATATGAACTAGGTAAAGTACATGAGTATGAAGGTGAGGACTGCAGAATTGTTGTTTGGGCTGCTGGATATCTATATTCTCTGGTGAATGTTTTTACTGCATCATTACAGCATCTGTTTGACAAAGTCCTTTGGGAAACCGTTGCTGTTTACAATTTAGCAGACTATCAATACTGCTCTGTAAGCTCATAGGTGAAATTAATGCGCAAGAATAGCTTGTTTTGAAAGAGCTTTCCTGAATTTCACAGTAGTGGGGAACAGAACTGCCACACACCTCCTAGACTGACACTTCTCCAGCTTACATCCATGCTATAAACGTCGTCCCCTGGGATGAAGTGAAAACACAGATTCTGCTAGCTCAAAAAAAAAGACTGAATACACAGTGTAAACAAGCAAATACAGGATTATTCTTTTTGAACTACGCTCATCACGTCACTCTCCAAAGTCACATAACAATGCCTCTGCACACACAGGCGTGGCAGGGGCACACAGGGCTGGGAATCTGGGCACGTACTGGCAGACAGGAGGCAAGGCCATGAAAGAAAATGCTGTGGCCCATATGGATCCTATAGGTTGGATTTCAGTTCAAAAAACATATTGTCATTCTTAAAATACAGCAGTTAGCACCAGTAGAAACATATGTATGGAAATCCACAACATTCAAACATTCTGCACTTCAGAAAATTTTTGCATTTTGAAAGAACATGTACCAGAAGAGGATTCTATTTGTTAATAAACAATTTCTAATCCTAGCATATGTACAATACACAACACTTCGGGTTTTTTTCCTTCTTCATTAGTTCGGGTTCATTTTACTCTATGCCCCATTGCTGCATAAAGACAGAATGTGCTGGGGGAATGCTGCTAATTAGCGCCTTGGATATAAACAAACTGTTCGCTACCAGAAAGCATGGCAACCAGTTCCCCATGATGCTATTTAGAAGAGTTCTGGTCCCCTTCTTGGTTCTGAATACACAATGAGAACATTATCAGTATATATCCAAAAATCTACCAAATCACTCTTCGACCTTAATCAAAGGAAATGCGGACTAAAACATGTCTCCCAGCTGGTTACCATTGTCTTTGTGCACCAAAATCCAACAATGAAAAGATGACAGACTAGGTTACATTATATCCACTTCATTATTTCTAGAAGCATCCTTCTGAATATTGTGAAGAATTCACATGTATGTGAAAACAGTTGTGTGCAAATATGAGGCTATGATAAATACTGATTATTAAAAAAATCCAGAAAACATGTGGGATTCATTTAGTTTTTATAAGGTTATCAGACTGGCCAAACCATGGACAAAACATCTCATTCCTGCATTTAATAATTAAGTTACATCCATCTATCAACAAAAATTTAGATGCAAATAAAAACCTCATTAAAAATAAATTAGTATCTGCCAACAGGAAAGCAGAGCCATTAGGACTAAACCAGTATTCTATAGAACAAAATTAGCACTGAATGCAACAATGAGGCTAAACCTAACTAACAATATCACCTGCAACAACTTACCAAGAAAGTTCATCCTTCACAGCTCTTGTTTAATACAAATATACTGTATGTTTATCAAATATTAGGGTGTTTGCTGAAAAATAACTCTGCCTAAATGTAGCAACTATCACCACAAATCTCACTGATAATAAAAGTAGCAATAGGAAAAAAGAGAGTATTTGCAACTTTTATCATTGCCCCTAAAAGAAACCTAGATAATGAGATAAAACCAGCACTATAAAATGAAATGCAATCAGTATTTTCTACAATAATCCATGTAATTGCTGAAAATTTTATGAAGAGTTGCCCAAAAAAAGACAACAGCAAGTGTCCTTTAAAAATACAGGGATCGAACCAAAACCTGAAAATGTTATCAGTTTAAACACATAGAGCAGACACTGATAAACACAAAACACATGCACGCAGAAAAAAAACCAAAAACCAAACACCCCAAACCCCAAACCAATCACACTTTTTAAAACCGAAATTCTAACCAAACATTTGAAAAAATGAAATTTCTAAAGTAGTTGTTGCAAAACCAAACTGTCTATGACAACAAAAATATTCATTCTTTACAACTACTTAGAAACATATTTTTATTAAAAAAGGCCATATAGAATTACTTCAGGCCATCATGAAACAGAACTTTTACAAGTTGTATTTCAACTTGCATATTCAGATTAAAAAAAACACTTTACAATAGTGGATGTGAATGCAATTGTATATATATATACACACACTCATAGGTTTATAACTATATATCTGTGGGGGGTCATATGTGACCCCACTGCTACTAAAGCTGAAGAAAAACTCACCTTGTGACAAACTTCTGATTTAATTTCTTTGAGAGCACGTTCAGAGAACACACAGCCACAGTTTCTCAAGAAGCAAAACCTTCAAAGAAAAGAAGATGAGACACGCAATCGTTTTTAAGAAAACCTGTGCCTAAAGGATATATCTGCAGTGCTGATTTAACACAGAAAGAATACTGCAATGGGCTAGCAGGACACAGGTAACTTTCTCTTTATACAGTCTTGCAGCTAATCAAGGTATCAGCACCTTAACTAGGTACTTATTAATCTGCACAATATAAGAATCAAATGAAAAATATTGGGTACATTAAACCACAACACGTATTTTGTTATTTTATTCTCGGTATAATTCAGCATAGATTTACGACAATCTCTCAAGGGGATCTTAGCAAAACGGATGCTCTTGAGAATTTTTTGTACATTTGCTATAGGTCTAAACAGGCTTCTCTGGAATCATCACCACAATCTGTTTTACTGCAAAATTATACTATTTGAATGGTTCCACCTTCCACCAAACTTACTGGTTTCGCTTACTCTGACTCATACATATAAACTCATTTAGGAAAGGGTTAACTTTCAATGTTTCCTCTTGAACATGAAATGAAAGGACCCTTAGCAGTCTCCCGAACTCCCACCTTCTGAAAGAAGGACAAATATTCCCCACAAAGGCTTGAGTAAGTACATGAATTGCAACATTATCGATTCAAACATTTTTACCTGCTCTATATTCAGTTTAGCATAGTACTCACTTCTAAAAACCAAAATCCAGAAACTTACTGACCTATGTCTTCCATTCATTTCCAGTCCCACCACAGGGCATATAAAGCGTGCAGACTGGATGTCATCATATTTGTCACCTTTTATACTCTCTTTATCACCACTCCAAGCTGGGTTATCTGCAAGGTTTAGTTCTGTTACATTCTGAAAAATAAAAATGCAAGCCTTAAGCTGTTTACTGATGATTTCTGAGCCGTGATAACATTCCCCATGATTTTTTTCATTGTGGTTTGCTATTTTTAACACTTTTAGTATATAGTGAGAACACAAGCAAATTGAGGTTTTGTAGCACGTTTTAGCTTTCATGGCACTCTTTAACATTAGACACAACCTGTTTACCTTAATGCTCTTGATATGTGATGCAGCTTCCATAGGAGTTTTATCAGCTGACTTGTCCAACAAAAATTCAATGATGGCATCTTTATTATACAACCTATAACATAAAATTTTTAGTAGTCATATTTATTTTCATAACATCCTTTTATTTATAAATTAATACCTTTTAATATAGTGGTCTTTATGGAAACATTCATACCTGCCTAGCTCACAGGCTACAATTGGTCGACATAACTTCTCTTGACTCAGAGCACAGTAGTACCATCTTGCTACCAATTCAGCATTTTTGTCAACCTGAAGATAAAAAAATCTCATGATTTTAAAATAGCTTTTATATTTACAAATTATTTAAACATAAAATCAAGTAATACTTGAAGCATTAATCAAATCCCCCAGTATCTTACCAAATCTACTTTCTGCATTCAAATCTATTCCCTAAAATTACTTTAACAAAACCCGTTAGCAAAACCTTTTAGCAAAATTAATGACCAGTTTTGAGGGTCTGCCTCTATCTATTGAACACGTTTCTGCATCTTGGGACTTGGGACCTATCTTCCTAACTCTAACTCAGTTTTCTTATTTTTTGCCACTTTTGTCCCCTTCCCTCTTTTTTTCCTCTTTGCTCTTCACGTGTTCTCCACTACCCTCTTCTCTCTAGTTCTACATCTCACCCCTCCTTGGCTTAACTACCAGTTCCACTACCTGTAAGGAACAAGATAACAAGAAAAACAAATCTGGGGATGTCAGGATGCTACCTCAAGCTCCAGTCTAAAAACATGAATTTTATGACACATTAGGCCATAAGAGAAAGGTTGAGCTTCAAAGTTACTCTGATAGTCAGCTGTGGGGAGCAAATTGATTTTATTTACTTATTTTACATCAGGAAGTGTAATTTCCCTAAGTTTTCTGCCACTTGCTGTGAGATTTTTCCCGCTCTTCATCCAACTATCCACACCTGTGATACCACTGTATACCCATTACCCTAAAACACCCTAAAAAGAGAGCCCAATCAACAATCAGAATGCAAGCAGATGGAATGCCGAAATGGCCACATTCAACACCACCAATGCTGTGGTCACACTATTAAGCAATCTACCAAAAGCGCTGCCAGCAGATACCGTACCCCTAGACGAAGGAGGCCCCTAAACCCCACGTGTAGAGCAGAATATCCAAAAAGCCCTCCAGAAGACGAAGGGAACTCCTGTAGCTGCCGCTAGCGCCACAGATACAGTCACCCTGAGGCGGTACCCGCAGACCGGCCCAGTGCCGCGCAGAAGGGCGCTCTCCCCCACGCTGCAGCACCAGCCCGGCTCACTGCGGGACGGGCAGCACTAACCAGGCCTCCCTGGGGCCTCTCTCCCCCCGGGCCGCGGGCCCACGGTCAAGGCCCAGGCTCACAAAGCCGGTCCGACAGCCCCCGGCCGCGCTCCCCGCCGCCCCCTCCAACCTTCTCGACTTTGCGGGGCCCCTTGACCAGCTCGTGCCGCTTGGGGATGGTGCCGCCATCGCACCCCATCTCGCTCCCCGCAGCGCTGCGCTTCCGGGTCCGCTTCCCCCACAGGCTACACACTTCCGGGGGAGGGAAGTACTTCCGGCGTGCCCTGAGAGCGGTTCCACAGTAACCAGCCGGTTGGGGGCGTGGCTACCAGTGCACGGGCGGGAGGGGCGGGGTAGGGCGGACGAGTCCATCGGGCCGGTGCCGGAGGGGCGCGGAACGTGCCACCGCGCTCAGGAGGGTTCGCAGCGCCCCCTCCCGGCGGCGGGGCGGGGCAGCCGCCGCCTCCCCCCGCCCGCCCCGGCGGAGCGGGTTCCCCCTGTCTTGTGTGAGGAACCCCCACACAGGACAAACCCCCCCACAGGACACCCACTTCGGGGCATTTATGGCCAAATCAGGTGTTCCCGAGTGGGGCCGGGGCTGGGCCGCGGGCTGCCCCCCGCTGAGGAGACGCCTTTCGCCTTTCCCGCCCTCAGCCCGGGCTGCTGCGGCAGGAGGGGGCGATGGCCGGTGGCAAACATCGGTCAGTCCAGGAGCGAGTTTAACACAAACCGAACAAAGCCAACGTGAAGTGCAGTTACTGCATTTAACTGTGCAAACAGTAATATTTACAAATGTCGACGTTTAAATAACGGTATAAAACATGGTGACTGCCAAGTGAAAACAAAACTGAGAGGAAGATGAGGGAGCTGGTTTTCCACAGGCCAGTGCAAGTTACCTGTAACTGCTCGCAAAACTAATTGTGCGTTTTCAGGGCAAAGGCACGGGTACAATGTTGCCCAGAAAGGCCAGACTTCGAAATTTCAGACAAAAACTTTAAAATAAATTAATCAGGAAAAATACAAATAGCGCAGGTGTACAAACAGGCTGCCTGGGTGGTTACAGGGCCTTCATCGTATTTCAGATCCAGCAAATTTAGGGGTAGAGTTAATGAGCTACACAGACCAACGCAGCAAGGGAGAGCCCGGGGCAGCCTCGCCAGCAAGAGATAACATCACGTTTCCAGTTTGTAGGAATAGCTTGTCCAAAGCCTCTGCATATTTAGTGACTAAAATAAATTCTTTATGCTGGAGCAATGCTCTGAATGGCTTCAAGCTGCAATGGAGGACGGCCGAGGTGCGCTCCCCGTAGATTTATGGGGAGCAGGACTCCTCCAAGTCAGTTCTTCTGTGCTCAGGTACCGGCTGGAACATTTTCCATTAACATCTGGGGTATGCATAGTACCTGCCAGATTTTGTCCTGCAATACATTAATCGCATTTGTACATGAAGAAGTTAACTTTGCAGCTGTTAAAAAAAAAAATTGTAATTACAAATTTTGAGTAAAGTCCTCAAGAAAATTGATAACAGGATATCATAACTTACAGAACATTGTGCAGCAAAATTTAGAGAGACTTTACATATCCACATAGAAAAAAAAAAAGGAAAATATATTTATCTGACCTATATAGAAATTAAAAAAATAAGAAATTCACCAGATAATAAAATAATTTTCCTCTAATACACAGCAAACCTTTCTGCCCAGCCACTAAGATGACGACATTTCCTGGCAGGATCTGAACAATGGAGGGGAAAGTACAGATTTAATTCTACAAATCCTCTTCTGCATCTGTTGTTGTGTGGCTCTTCACCCGCTAAAAGTGCACCGGCACCCAGGGAGCTGCCCGGCAGGAGTTCTTAGACGTGACTGAAAGTTGGTGTCACTGAGCTGCTTTTGCCCCCCTTGGCTGCCACATGCCAAAGGAGCAACAACAATGGAGAACTTGTAAAAACAGCGAAGTGTCTTTCATTCCATCATTGCTCTAAACTGCTGTGTGTACTTAGACAGCTCCTCAGTTTGATCCTGAAGTTCCCTCATAGCATCTGCGTTTGGATATTGTATTGCAGCATTTTTGGTGGCGAGAGCCAGATTCTTCAAGAGGCTGCAAAACCGGCTGCTGCTGTGGAGGATGTCATTCCGAGCATCTCTTTCTTGAGTTTCCTGGCAGAGAGAATCCACTAGCTTTTGTCCCACCATAATGATCAATTTGCTGTGGGATATGAAGACTTCAGGTGGCTGGTTGTTGCTCAGACTGTTAGTAAATACACCGATTGCCTTGTGAAGTGCACCAAAACACAGCTTACAGTGTTCTGGGAGAGCGATTTTCTTTGCAGAGTCCTGCTTGCTTTGAATTACAGTCTTTTTTGCAGATGGCAAAACCTGGAAAAAGGTTTAAAAAAAAAAAAAAATAGACTCAGCTTGGTGGCACAGTGATTGTTTTTTTTATTTGCTGTACCCTATATTCTTCACATGTTTCTTCACTTACAAGGAGTTTTGTTAGTTAATAGTCTCCAAATTGCCCCAGCCCAGGAGCCTTTTACAATCATTTCTTTTTCCATAAAGTACTGGACTTCAAAGTGGCCTTTTATCCTGATAGCCCTTTCCCTAAACAAATGTCACTGAAGACAATTTTAATAATGGATAGCTACAACACAAAGTGCTGTAGCTAAACATCAGTCCTTTATACAGCCTGGACTTCAAGCTTTCAGATAGTACAAAACATTCAGACTTGATCTTTAATGGTGCTGACTTCGTGAGGGTTATGAATGATTAAAACGGTACAATAACAAGAGAGTCAATCCTTATGCCAGTGCCTGACAAGGTATTTTGAAATACTAACTCTCACAGCCTTATCCCAAATTATACACAAAGGCAAGCAAATAAATAGTATGACTTTAAACTAGAGTGGTTTGTTACATTTGAGGAAAATAAATGTTTTGCACGAGTTTTCAGCAATAATTCTAAGAACTAGTTCTGGGAAAGTGAACTATGAGAAAACAAATAGATCTCTATGTATAGATATGTTGTCCAAAAGCAAATTATTTTGAATTTTAGCAAGCACAGAAACCAGGGACTAGAAGTCCTCATCACTAATAGTTTTCAAAATCAGAAATACCTTTGGTTTTGAATCTGTACTCTTCTTTGATACTTCTTTACCTGAAATGATTTTCTGTGCCTGTTACAAATCAAAATGAAAGCAAAGTTGAAATGGTTTACATAAAATATTTAAATATAAATGTGTTTTTCTCTTTTTTCAAGGGGAAATAATTGCTTGCTATGCAGCCTTCATGTTGTGGACAACAATGGTACATTTATTAGAAGCAACTGCAGGTTTTTTCCTACTAAAAATTTTGTGTCTGATCCTGCAAGATCTAAGACTGAAACCAACATCAACAAAACATCACATTTCCTAAATTCTAAGGACAAGCCAGCATTTCTTTGTGAGACCAAAAGAGTTATATTCTTAGTAGACATTTCAGTAATTCCAAGAAGAATAATTCTAACAAACATCCAAAGTTATTCTAACAAATTTGATAATTCACAGTGAGTGTTTTAATTTGTTAAATCAAAATTTTCTACGAAAGCATGCTTTCCAATACACCTCAAGTTAGAAATTTAACATCTCTTGTATAGTCATGTCAGAGTCAAACAAACAAAATGTACTGGCAAGAAGAGAACTACTAGTCAAAAGAAACAAATTGCTAACCCGCAGCTAAAAGCTGCCTCTCAAATGAATTTAAACAGGCAAGCTAAAAATCTTTTCTCAGTGCTGGCTGGCTGGCTGGCTGCCTGGGTAAATTCTTAAATGCCAGTTCTCTTTATTACTTAAAATTACCGATCATTCTACATGTGCCATCTCTAACAAAATCCTGAATTCACATGAAGTCTGGAAAATAGGAAGCAGTGCAAACTGAATTTGGCACTAGTGCAAAGATAAAATAGTGCTAATAGCTCAAAATCTGCAAACGATCAGGAGTATAGATAGTAAAATCCAGTTATACTAACCTGTAACTGAACATAATCACAGTCCTCATTGGCATTTTCTTTTGGTTTCTCAGAAGAGACCTGACTTTGGTTGGGTTTATCAGGAGTATTTCTTTGAAGTGAATCTATTTCTATTCTTCTTGGCACTGTGATTTGTTTTGCCATTTTGTATTCTGGGTTTACTTTTGATTGCTTCATTTCTTGTTCCTTCTCATGCTTTCTGAAGAGCAGCTTTCCGTTGGCAATGATGATGGATACAAACCTCTTGATATCATCTGGAATCGTGCGGGCTACCATAACAAAGCGATCAAGATCATCTGGGTTGTTCTGAGGATTCCTGAGGACCAAAGCCTTCAGTGACCAGTTGCAATTGTTTAGAGCTTCTCTTGTTTCTGTTAAGATTTTGAATGAGTTCCTAAGTATTTCTAGCTGTTTTTTAATTCTGGTCTGAAGGTTGTTATCAGTGAGGTAAGAGGCATTTACCTTTACGACTTGAGCAAAGGCCAAGAATTCTCCCAGCGATACTTTTATGTGATCAACTGCTCTATGGATTTCTTCAATGCTTTTCTCCAGGTGCTCTGGTAATCTCCATTTACTGCTCACAAAGATCATTAAACTTGCAACTGAGCTGGATACACTGTGCTGCAATCTCGTCAGTGTCTCTATGGCTACCTCAAGGTCCAGTTTAATTTCTTTGGCAGGCTCTTCTGATGATGACGTAGAAAAAGACTCAGCAGAAGAGTTTGAGGATGTAGAGAGTGTGCTGCTTCTGCTCTCCACACTAGAAACAGATAATCTGTCTTGTTCTAATTTGGCATCTCTTGAGAGTTGTGGAGGAGCACTGTGCGCTTGGTCTCCAGCACTATTGCTGTTTTTTTCCATCTCTTTCTTGGACTGCAAAGCAGTGGGCAAACCTTTTGGAATATCATAAACATTCTCCTCAGAAATCTGATTCTCAGCCTTTGGATCCAGGAGACCTGGGTGTACATCACAGCTACCGTTTTGTGGCAAAAGGAGCACGTCCCGTGAGGATGGAACATCATAGAGATGGATATCTGGAAACGTTAATTTCCGTTGTGTTGGTGGAATATCATATAATTGTGGACTTACAACTTTGGCTTCAGTATTTGTTGTTAGCGTCTTGTACCTGGCTGGTGGTATATCGTACAGCACCTGGTTCTCCAAGGAATGAGCAGAAGGGTTTTGTTTTAACCCTGTTTTTTCAGGTGATACTGGAATATCATAAATCCATTCTGACTTTCGAGGATTTGGCAAAGTATTGTAATGGCCCCAGAACTTTTTCTGAGAGTCATTTTCTGAAACATCCGTTTCTCTTTTGGGAGGGACATCATATAACTGCAACAGAGCACACAGGATTTATAAACAGTGTTTTTAAACAAGAACTAAGAAACAAAACTGAATTCTCAGAGCATATAAATGTATGCAACTCCAGTAATGTCAATGGGACTGCACCACAAAAAGGCTAGCCCATTATTTTTATTTTCTTTCTAAAATGCACAAGCTGCACATAGGAAGGTTAAAATATTTTGAGCACAGGTGATTAAATCATACAGCAGTGTCCCCAGCCAGTGAAATCTGTGGGCTCTTCCCTGGCTCCTTTGGGGTGGGAAACTTTCATAGTTTTCTGAAATGGCTACAAGGAAAGTGAAATGCCGGTTTATTAGTAGGTAACATCAAATGCTCAGTTTTCCAGAATGAAGGAGGTAAGGTTTTATTAGCCTTTGCGTAAGAAAACACTTGATTTTTCCAGTATCTTCACCCACATTCATATCCATACCCTAACAGAAAATCTCCAACAGATACCACTGACTGTTCTCAAACAACTGCATGAGTTTAAATTTTTACTTGATATGGTTTGCTAAGATGGATACAGATCTTGCCCAATGCCATAAAAATATGTGTGCGCACAGCTGAAATCCCTAAGCTGGAAAATGCTCACTTCTTGTGTAAGACAATCCAGACTAATACTAATAGGCGCTTTGGGACAGATCATACCTAGATGCCTTACGAGCACGAAGCACAAGCGTGAGGGAGTGCAAGGAGCTGTAGGAGTGTGCAGCAACAAGAAACAATTGAAGGTACCACTATGTAATAAAAATTTTAGAAAGAACTGGCCAGGTCAGGCTTCCCCATCTGCAGAAAATGTGCATGAGAAGGGAATCCCAAACAAGGGTGTTTCAGACCAAAGCCAGAATTTTCCAAATTTCCCACGAACAAAGAATTCTAAGAAAATTTTATTTTGGAAGCAACGATAAACCGTGTCTCCGAAGGAAATCTGCTCCCAGGCTGTTGCAGCTGGTCGATAACGATTGCTAACAGCCATGAAGATGTCAGGAATGCCAGCTTCAATGAGCAATTGCTCGTATGCCAGCACCTCACTTCTGGGTAGCACCAGTCCTGCTGTCACTGCGGAACAGGCTCTGTGCAAGACTGGCTTCTCCAGTCGTGGGGCAGCCACTGAAACTACAACACTTTAAATCCACAAAACCAGGAAGCCTCAGATTTCCTGTGCTGGGATGATCTGCCCTGAGATCCCGCACCTCAGCACTGGGCATGTGCGCTAAGGAGCCTGTCAAAATTCTCTTGGATCCTAAAATCATTCAGGAAACCCAAAATATTTGGCACTCAACTAATAAAGAGTTTCCACCGAGGCATTTTCTTTGTTGTGAGATTTCAGATCAGCCCTTTCTTCAAGGATGGTACTTGTCAAACAGTGGGGAAGAGATGGGAAGCCTGACACCCCCCTCCTCCCCAAAGCCAGGTGTGCTCCACTCCCAAAAAAGGTGGCAGGAGAGTGCTGCTTGGAATGGGGACAGTTAGTTTCTATCTGCTTAAATATTACAAACAGACATTCAAGAATGTAGAGTGTTGAATTTGCTTTTCACACTGTCATAAAAAGAAGTTAAGGCAAGAGATCTTGTTGCCTGCAGTCTAAAAAGCAAATGCAAACCCAGTGCTGGTAGGTACCCTGACTAGCCAGGAGCCAGGTAGTATTTGTCTCTATAACATGAAGAACAAAGTACTGCGCTGAAGATGCGCTGGTCTTATCCCCGCGATCACCTTGAGAGAGGTTCAGCACCCGTGCCCAACATCATAGTAACGAGAGATTATTCTCGTGTCCAACGAGTCTTACTTACGTTGCCCACTGGTGAGTCTTTCTGGATAACGGCTCCTGCCTTTTTTGGGCTGGATGGGATGTTGTAAAGCTGCTTCTGCTCTTCCTGGAAACACTCGGTGGATCTGATCAGCACAGAGCCCTTTCGTGCGGTGGGCGGAGTGGCGCCGCTCTGGTCAAAGGGAAAAAAAACAGCTTGACTTCAATCCGTTTTAGAGCCCACTGAAGACTTTGGTGGAATCAAAGGCTTTTGGGTCATATACCGCCTAGCTCCTAGTTTGGATGGCGTGGGTCAAACTCAACCTGCTGGAGAGCTGCTGGAGCACCTTCCCGCAGCGCTGGGCAAGGCAGCCGCCACCTGCACGCCTGGCTTTGGCTCAGCTGGGATCACCCCGCTTACACAAAGTGGGTAACACAAAGAAGTCTGTGGATAACTGGATAATAAATGAATTAGAGTGGGCTCAACCCTGCACTGCCAGGTGCTGCCAGGGAGCGTAAGGTGCGCGGGAGGCTCCGTGGACGTGCTCCAGTCCCACACACATCTGCGGACGTGCTCCAGTCCCACCCACACTTCCGCGTGGTAGGTGACGGGATGGGGCTGGGGCCTGGCGTCTGTCCCAGCCTGGTGACCTGCACAGGCTGCAGTGAGACGTAGAAGAAACGTGGTGACGTTCACTCTCTCCAGGGAAGCATGGTATCAGGAGCAAGATCATGTAACAGGACGCCTCAGCAGTAGATGCAATCGGTGTGTTGTCCATACCCCGAGTGCCTCACGGTTACGTGTTCTAACCCCTTGCGTTTTGCTGCCCAGGAGGCGGGTGGTGTGGGTGACATTTAGTTTCTTTTTGTACATGCACTAGTGACTCTTCTGAAAACATCTTGAAATCTTCGCGATCAAATGACACAGAGACAAAACACATTTCCTGATGGATAAACCAAGGCAGAGTGGTTGACACTTTGATACTGAGAATTTGTCTATGCCCTGGAACTCAGCAATGGTAAACCCGAAAATGTTTATTAGAAACGTACCAGATTTAAGACACGTTTCTCTAAATGTCTAACGAATTCAAAAGAGAACTGCTTTAGGTTTTGAACTTCCCTAAAAATAGATGGTTTTCTGCCCAATTTTACAAAAAGCGAACAGGGAAACACTAGAATTTACCTTAAAATCTATTCTGAGGTCAAACGGGTCCCAGCTGCAGGGAGGGGACCGTGGCAGGACTCACCTGCGTGAGTAAGGACTCCCGGCGCTGTGTGGAGGGAACATCGTACACCTCGCTCCTGATATTTGGGACTGAAGCCCAGCAGGCTCGCGGAAGAGTAAGCAGGTGCTTTAGGGGAAAACAAAACAAAACAATAACGAGAAAGCTGCAGTAAGCTCAGGACATCTTTGAAAACTCAATTAGTTGAATAGGCTATCATTAGAGTAATCACTCTTAAGTGATTAAAAACCTTTCAGCTTTTCACTGATGGTGATAGACAGGAACTGACCTTACAAGCAGGCATGGGATTTTTTCCCCGTAATTCTCCTTTAACAGCATTTCTGCTTTATTTCAGGTAAGATAAGAATTGGCACATACAAATCAAAGACGATCTGCCTTACTAACCAAGGGAGGGAAGAGATTTGGAGAAAACCCAGCTTCGGTTATCATTTAAGTCTTTAGACTACCCAAAAGCAGAACCACTAAAAAAAGAAAGCAGGGGAATTTCTACTTCTCCAGTCTCACAGAGCCATTAGGTCAAGCCATATTTCACGGGAGTAAGAGCAGCAAAAAGGTACAGGCTGAGATGCATTATTCTGTAGTTATGGAAAACTGACTCATTTGGAAGGGGTAAACAGTTACCTTGATGTCCTGTCCAGCTCCATAAACAGAGAAGTCTGATATGGAATTACATTATTTAGGTCAATTACAGACCAATTCTCCTATTTGCTTAAAACATCATTTTAAGAGCTATGACCAGATTTGTGAGATAGTTAAGATGCCAAAGTATGAATGTTGGGAAAGGACTTTTTAAAAATCAACCCCAAAACCATGGAGTTTTGTTCATTTAGCATGGGTTTAGCCTGGCTCTCCACAGCTAGTCTATAAATTGAGTATTGTAAACTACTGACCCACAGAAACACCGCTGTGTTGCAATAAATTATTTAAAATTTGAGGTAGCGTTCTCCATCATGTGAGTGAGCGTTGTAGTGACTAAATTTAGGGGAAATACGGTAGAGGAACAAGACTCCAGTTTTACAACTGCTTGCTTCGTCTTTGTGAAAGCTCTTAGCGTTCATCTGAAGAAAGAGAATGAGGAGTGAACACAAATCCCCTTAGCGCTCTGGGATACGAGCCATCTTGCTCGCAAACAGAGGCAGAAGAGACTTTCCTGGGTAGAAAGGGTAAAAGATAAGTGGTATCAAGAAAGCCATCCTTAGCCCAGGTCTGTTTTCAGATGGACAAATCTTACTCTCTATATAACAGAAAGGAAGCTCACTGAATTTCATATCTTACTAGCTCTTCGAGAACAAATTATTTTAAAGTACTTTCAGTCACAGTAGAGCAAGAAGGTACCCTGTGTATTAGGCAACAAAGAAGCGACAAGGCTTTTCTATAGGGTGAAAGCACACGGCTTTGAGGGATTTTTTGTTTTATTGCTTTCAATCAGCTCCCTCAAAGACTTACAGTGGCTTTACCCAGCTGCTCAGAGGACAGCTGAGTATGCCAGGAGCTTTGCCAGTTGTCCCATAGGATCTACACGGGGCGGTCCGGAGCGCTGCGGTTCGTTCTGCACCCGCACGGGCTGTTGACCCTGAGCCTCCCCGTGCATCTGCGTATGGCTTGTGAGCACCGCGGTACAGCTGGTGTGGGAACAGCTGTGACGCTGTGCAAGAGGCACCTCAGGCAAATCTGATCTTCTAAATAATAAAAGAAGGCTAGGACCTTTTTTTTTTTTCTTTTCTTTTTCTTTCTCCATTAGAGTAAACAAGGCTTACGTACGTAACCCATGAAGTGACAGAGACAGGAATAGCCAAGGAGCTCTTCTGTTGGGCCATTCATTCAGGTAAAGAATAATATTTTCAGCCCGATTTGCTGGCACAACATGGAAAATTTGTATTAATCTCGCATTTAATCTGCGAATGCCTTCTTTAAGGTTAGGAATGTGGAGAAATCAGATCTTTTGCAAGTGCAAAAGAGTCTTTTGTGGCTATTACTCAGTTTGAGCTTGCAGTTATGGTAACTGTACACAAAGGCTGAACGTGCAGCTGCAGCGCTGAAAATTAGGTTTCAGTCACCAGAGATGTACCGAGTTTGTCTGTTCTCCAGCACCCATTTGCCACACAGAAGGAACCAGCACCTCGGTTTCCATAACTTGCCTTTCGGCACAGTGGGATGAAGGCTGGCTGAGCGAGTCCCAGAAATCAAATGATCATTAAATCCACCTAAAAGGCTATATAGTTCAGGGCTGAATTTCTTTCCTTTTCCAATTAATTTCTAACGTGATTTTCATACACAGAATAAAGAGCCACCCAGGGCTGAAGAGCTCATGGGACTGGACAAAAACTTGTACTTGAACTTCCTCCCCCACCCTTTCATTATAAAGGATTCCCCATTCATTTTATGCTGAAGAAAGCACAAGTTTTTTATGTTAAGAGACTTGATATAACATTTAGTCAAATTACATTTTCCACTTAAGTGTTTCATTTGAATGCCCAACGCAAGGAGAAAGAAGAGACCAGGCCAGGCAGCTGTAATGAAACCCTGGAAAAGCTGGGTTTGCAATTCCCCTCCGTAACTGGGGGGACTGGTGGCTGCTCTCATCCCATACACCCCGGTCACTGTCTCAGCAGCAGCAAACACAGGCTGGGGGAGAAATGGATTCAGCCACACAACCAAGCCCTGTCCTCCAGCACGTCTATAGTAGGTGCTGCTACGTCGTGCAAGCGTAGTGACAACCTTGAGTAGCAGAAGAGAGAGGCAGCAGCACTCTGAGCTTGCTGAGGTGCTGGAAATAGTAGAAACTAGACCAAAGGCAACAATCACACGGCAAAGGGTGATTTTTTTTTTTTTTTTTTTTAATTACGAATCATCTTCCTGTGCAGATGGATGCAAAGACCCCACATGTGCCCCAAGGACTCTGGATGGACGCATGCTGTAGACCATCAGAGGAGAAAGTTCTGTGTCTTGTTATCTTAACTTTGGGGTAGGTTTGTAAATAATTTCTAGATGCTTCCAAACAAATGGTATATTCTTTACTTCCTGCCCTATTTTACAGCTGCTTTAAACTGTCAAAAAAAGTGAGGGACTACAGAATATAGAGACTCTCATCTGTTGCCCAGAGCAGCACTTCTCACATAAGCTATAAACTGTAGTAGAATTGATGGGAGTTTCCTAAACACCATTTATTAGAATGGCTTTGCTGCAAATTCCACTGAAACGCTCAGGCCCATAACCTTTATTATTTTCCCGCTCCCAATGACTGTTTTCATAACAACATTTGTTACTTTTACAGCTGCTTATATTCTTACCTGGTTTGTTGAGCTTTGGGTCCTTTCACTGAGCAGCTGTGCAGCCAAGGCTGGTACCTGATATATTCCTTGGGCAGGCAGGGTGGAGACCCTGGCTGGAGATTTAACCCACCCCTCCATCTTCTCATAGGTAGACGACAGCACGGTAGGCTTGGGGACGGAGGGCACCTGGTAGATGTTTTGTTGGGCCGCTGGCGACTCCGCGGAGTCGCTGCGGGTGGAAGGAGGCAGCAGGACAGCCTGAGAGGCGGCGAGGAGCTGGAGGCGGTTGGCGGGGGCCAGCCCCTGCCTGCCGTGGAGGGAGCATTTCCACCAGCCCTCGCTGCCGATGACGTTTTGGTCCAGAACCGTCAGGATGTCTCCTTTGCGGAAGGCCAGCTCGTCTGAGCACTCCGCTTTGTTGTCGTATAGCGCCTTCGCCAAGGTATTCTGGAGAGAGAAAAAACATCGGCATTGCGCTGTTACACCAGCAAAAATGTTGATTAGTTTCTGGTTTGGTGTTTATCTTCACCTTAATTTCAGTTTAATTCAACTCCACCCGTTTTCACATTAAACAATATTTTTCAGAGCATTGGTTTCAGAGTTAAATGTTTACAGCCTGTGTCTGCTATGTTCAGTGCAGTAAAGAAATAGATAATACTACTACTGCAATATGTTTCTTCACCACCTTTTCCCCCCAAGGCTCTTGAAGAGCACTGCTAACATTCATAACTTAGACTTATTACTTATGAACATCCCTATATGAAAAATAGGTACTTTTTCCTACTGGCATTCTGTGAATTCTTTGTCAGAAGCTGCAGAGAAAATACATCACCCATCCACAAATAAAAACCATGCCTTCCTGCCTGCTACCCAATTTATCCGAGGACTTCAACTGCACCTGAAAAAGGCTAATTATTTCTTATCTGGGGAAGAAAAAGAAAAAAAAAGAAGAAAAAGAAAAAACCCAACCTTGCTTATTTTCCTTTAAACTCTTTATTTTCTCAGAACCTTATGCAGGCAGACCCCTCAGCAACACCAGTGCTAAGGGGGTTAATAAGTGCCCAGCGGTAACACCAGCCGCAGAAACACTGCTGAAGAGCAGCGGTGGGCTGCGGTACTTGCGAAGACCCCGACTCCAGCTGGCTGTGTCCGTGTCCACCCCAGACTAGAGAGTTGGATCCTACTGATTCAGAGCATCCCAGGCTAATGATTTATGTGACAAATTAGCTCAGGGGAAAAAATCTAACTATGCACACACTGACAAAAAGCTCTGCTGGCTGGTAAGTCTTCACGGCAGGTCAGAGTGTTTGTGAGCTTATCTTCAGGTAAGCACACCTGAAACAGCATCTGTGTTTCTCTCCATCACACAGACATCACCTGCATCTGAATACCTCTGTCTCCAGTATATCTTTCAGGTACCCTCTTCGTAGAGTGCTCTTACTGTAACTTTTTTTAAGCAGGAAACCAAGGAATAGAGCAAGCGACTTTCCTAAGATCACAGAAAATCTGTGAGATGGCAAATATTCATATTTCCCAGCTGCTTCACCACAGGGCAGCCCTACCTGTCTCGGCTGAAGCCTATAAATTTCTGGTAGTCATGAGTGTGTAGATCACCACATTTTATTGTTAGCATATTTATTTTGGGCATTTGCTTACTCGTTACAAGATGACAGTTAAAAGAATGAAACGCAGTAGCAGCAGGTAGCTCTATTCACCTGAGGCATTTGTGCAAAGGATAGAGAGCGCTGCGGACGCAGTGTTTTTCGGTGCAAGACACCATTTGCTTTCAGCTTTCAAATGAGACTGACTGCTTCCCAGTCAGCGGGACGCTGGCCGTGTTTCAGTGTTAGTTTCTTATCAGAAAGTGCAAGTAATGTCCAAAGAGATAGTACCCAAATAGGAAACGTGATGCCTTGTATTTTTGTCCAGAGCATTTGCTGTAAAGCAACAGCTGGTTTGAAGTTGCAGCAGAAAAAACCCAATTTGTCAGCTCAGCTGATGGAAGTGGCCTGTTGTTAGCAGCACGCATTTCTTCGTCAGGGTGGCCATGAACAATGGCCTTTTTATCATACGCAGGCTTGTCCATCAGCAGCTGCCAGAGATGGACAACAGCCCCATTTACCCTGTGTCACAGCCTGGTTAAAATAGTCGTCTTGCCTTGAACGCGGGAGCCCACTTTCTGTTTGGACAATGCCAAATGCTCTGAACCACCTGTGTGGAAGCCAGGCCGTCAGGAATCCCACCAGAGTGCAGCCCGGGGTGGGTTTGGGCTTCACGCGACGTTGCTGCAATTGTAAGAAAAGGAAAACAGCCAACTTTTCCTATTATTCATCAGCAACGCTTCTAGATCTGGCTTAACATTTGACCCCGTCTTGCTGGGCACTGTACAGACATGCTGAAAGACAGACCCTCTTCGTCAGGCCTGAAGAGGACGGGCAGAGGGACACGCTCCCCCGTTTGCAAACGGGCAACTGGACGTGAAGAGCCTTATCCAGGCGCAGGCAGGAAACCGGCGGCAGAGCCAGGAAGCCTGAACTCAGGAACTGAGCCCCCTCTAGCGCATCAGACAACAAGACTGGCCTCCCTAGTTGCACCAACACAAATAAAAGGAAAATTTGGTTCACACTGTGGTTTTAAAAGGCATCTAAATGTCAACATTTCCCCAGCTAATTCTTTCCCGTGGAAACAGCATACTAAACACATTATTGGGCCGAATTCTTTAAATAATCAATGTATGAAACTACGCAAGTCTAAATTCAAATTTCATTTGTTTTAGAGTAAATATGCTGATTTTCACTAGGTCAGAATTTGGCCTGAACATGTCAGTGAGAATTTCTGCAAGTAATTACTGTAGAATACAACCGAAGTTATGCGGAGTGAGGAGGTACTCTTCCCATCACTCATACTTCAGCAACGATAAAACATGGCTGCAGCAGGTATCAGCAGGAGAAATAATTCCAACTATTCTCTCAGGTCTTTTCCTAGACATTGCTAGGTCTGCTTTGCTGCAAAACAGGGTGAAGCGAGAGAACAGCCAGGTCAGTGAAAGCAGCAGGGAGGTCTGAGCTCCATTCAACAACAAAGGTATTCCACAGAAAGGTTGTCAAAACTCAGCTGACCAACATTGCATTTGGCAAAGTCAGGTGAATATATTCAGGGGCACCCACACTGAATGAAAAGTTAAATTTTAAACTTACACCGTGAAAGTCACAAACCTTTTCAGCAGAGGGGTCTCTTCGCTTGAAGCGCAGCACACATTCCTTTGGTTTTGCCAATAAAACAGTGCAAACATCCCAGGGCGAGCAGCCCACAGCAAGATACCAATTCAAAGCAGAACAGTGGTTCAAATTTTGAAAGGCGGTCTCCGATTTGTGGAGCTCAAATTAGGGCATATGGGCAACACGAATACCCACGAACTTTTGAAATCATCTCAATTGCAAGCCAAGCAGGGGATTCAAAAAAATTGTAGGACACTTTGGAAAACCTGACTTAGCTAGAACAACAAATCCGTTTATAGATCATCTCATATCCCATCTGTAGGGCTGGAACCAAAAAATTTAAGACCTTAAATAGAGAAGTGATTGAGACAGGCCCCAACCTCCAGACTATAGAGCGTGAATGAACTGGAAGATTGTCAGACCTCTGCAGGTCAGCGGAGCTCTCAAACAGCAGGGGCGGGGAATAAGAAAAGCAAAGGTTCTTCTACCTAAGGCAGTGCTAAATTAAATTTTAAGTTTCAGGACACATGGTCAGGACTATAGAGTTGGAGAGCGAATCTTTTCCACCCACTCTCAGTTTCAGTACTGCTTAAGTGCACAGCAACACCATTCAAGTTTCCATGATTTTATTCAGGAGTACCAGCCCATCACTGGCGTAACAGGCCAGCCACCCGTAGAGATACGATTCCAGGTGACAGTGAAAGGCATTAGTGATCTAACTGGCTTGCAGCCCTTGGTGACATTTTTCAGTGCATTTTAAAAAGGGTAGAGAAACTTAGGGAGGTATTGTAATGAAGATTTCTTATCCTTTTGACTTGGAACTAGTCTCTTGAGGAATTTATAAAGGGTAGAAACACATATAACACAGAATATATTAACAATTTGTAATGAGCAAACTACACGAAGGTCCGAGGCAAAACTGTTTCAAAAGACAGCCTCTTGTTGCAGTGCAATATCAGGATGCAAAAAAAAAAAAACCACCCACACCACAAAAAACCCCCAAAACAATCCACACCACTAAGACAAAACAAAAAACCCCCACCAACATCTTCCCTGAACAGACTCTTCTGTGTATTTTTAGTGCCCGCAGCCTAGCAGAAAGTTACAGCAATACACTGAAAAACCAATACAGGCAGCACCACGCCTCTGAAGTAACTTCATTTCTGCTGAATTCTAATTTCCCCAAAAACACAGAAGGAGGAACATTTTCACAAGGTGTAAAAACCACAGGTCAAACAGGTCTGCCTTTATATGTTGCTCTGTGTTCTCCTTTGCTCCTTTCTTTGTAGGACTATTAAGTCCCCTTTATTTCTTGTTTCCTTTCCAAGCATTCTGGTCGCTCACCCAGCCCCTCAGGACTGATCACACCAGGGCTGGTGCGGAAGAGACCTGTGAAGCATTTCTTTCATGAAGCGTTATCGCCAAAGGAATGTAGGCAATACTGTTCGTATCAGCTCCATTAGTTTTTAAGGAGTCCCAGCTGTGGATTCAACAAATATTAGCCCAGGATGCTGAAACAGATGTTAAAGATCAGCCTAATACGGGTAAAACAAACTGTAACAAACCCACAGCAATCCCTAGCATCGTAGGTGCTGATGTGTTTAGCTATTTTATAGGATATACTTAAAAGCAAGCATTGAACTAGCTGGGTTTGGTACTGGAAAGCACTGTAGTTCTGGCAGCAAAGAGCTTGCTATAGGTTAGCTGATGTTCTAGTGGAGTTTGAGGTGGTGCCGAGTCCCACGGCGCTAGAAGAAGCCTGCTGGAGCACTGAGCTGGGTCAGTTATGAAAGCTAGATTGGTGATGCCCATGCTCCACTGAGGTTAAACCCCTAGCCATACTCCCACCAGGAGGGTACGGCCAGTAACCCGAAGCACTGCGAGGTTGGGTAAGGAGCCACCACTCTCCCGTCCGTGCCCTGTCCCGTACCGGCAGCCTGCCCACAGCCAGCTCTGCAGCTCCGCGTCCTACGAGCTCCATCTGCTCGTGTTAAGGAAGAGTGAGTTATTGAGAAGCCACTGGATGCCAAAGCTGTTCCAATTTGTTTTCCAAAGAAGTCTTTTGTTTTTTTTTTTGAGACACTTTTAAGAGAACTCATCCCAACCAATTGATTTTGTGATCCCAATAACAGTAGGAGCAATTTTATAGACAAAAGTTACAGGTTTATAGAAGGTGAGTGCTTAATGCAACAGCACAGATAGACCTTGGCTATCTCCAGTTACACAGAGTGAGGTTACTTGTAGTAGAGGCTCTGGCTCATCTGATGCGGGGCTATTTGTCAGAAATCAGGCCCCATCTACACTTTCGGCTGTCTAGGACAGATGTAAAGAATCACTGTGGCAGCCCCTTTCTATCATGTAAGCAGAAGCATCTCTGACCTGCCATTAACTATAAACAAGTACTGCATTCCCAGGATCACAGAGACCTTACGGGATGTTTAGCGAGGAGGAAGCTGTGCTTTGGGGCCAATGGGCTCTGCATTTTTTCTTTATTACCAGAGGAGCGGAAACTGGCTGTCTAACGCTGTCATCCACAAAATGCCATCCAGGGCCAGCTGTGTATAGTTCTTTGTTATTTTATGCGATCTCGTTAATGTGTCCTTACAATAACCAACATGTAATAAGTACTAAAGCAACACAGATGAGATCAAAGTGTTTTTCCTTCTTTGACGTTTGTTGCTTTTTCCCTGTCAGCCCGTCAGCAGCCCTGAAAAAAATCTTCTAAGACAAAGAACATCTTAAAAGCCAGTTTATCGCCCCCTGAGAAAGCACCTCGGCAGACAGCGCTGGTACTCTTCTCTCACTGAGCAGATTTTAATGGATGGTGACAGAGCACAGACCTAGAAAACAGAGGTTGCATCCTCTGCAACCTCTTGCTGTTCTCCCCATGCAGAGTCCGTGACCACATTAGAGCAACACAAACTACTCGCATGTATTGAGCGAGCCATACTGAATGGATCTGCAGCATAGGACCTCTGGTAACACAGGTTCAGTTAACTTAGGGGTGAAGAAAAGCTCTTGTGTAGCTGGGAGTGTGTCTCCTTGTATTGGGGAGTAGATCAGATGTTAAGAGAGTAATTCTTCCTACGGATTGGACTTTTTACATCTTTATTGTTTGTGTGTCCTTATCCAGCAACGCTCCCACTATAAAACCTAACAGCCCTTGGGAGTCTTTGGAATGAAAGCTGTTAACTCATGTTTATTAATGAAGGGAGGGAAAATTTTAATTAAGAGTCAGTAAAGCTGATAACTGGACAAGTCTATAATATAAAATTCTATAACCTCAAAATGGGAGTACTCACACAGACTGACCTCTGTGCTAAGGCAAAAACCCCCCACTATTACTAAGATCTCCTGATCCCTCCCCTGTACCAACCCCTATCCTCAGCCGATAGTACTATGCCACAGAAAAAAGAGTCCTTATAAAATATATGCAAATGTTGCTAGAAAAATCCTTCGTGATTATCAAGTGATAATTTGAGCGTCTTGCCTGCAAGTCTGCCAGAATAGTTTCTCTAACCCCCCTTCCCACTCAGTTTGTATTTGGAAACTTCAGTTCACTAAAGCAACTATTTCATGTGATACATAGGCACTGTAGTACTTCACAGCATTTCAAATAAAATATTTCATCTATTGTGTTAAATTTGCTTCTTTAAAAACCTACTGAAATAAGCTAAAAAGAGAGATAGTTTTAATCACAGGAGTTTCTTTTGTGGGTGAAGATAAATATTTCTCAGCTGCATTTTGCACATCAAAAAAAAAAATCTGTAAGCACTTTTACTACAGAAAAATGGGACTTAAAATATTTGAGGAGAAGAAAAACATACACCTAAAGGCAGTGGGTTGTGTTTGCTAAACAGTTATGTTTGTGCATCAATGACACCCTCTGACATGTTTACAGAACTGTTTCCAGTTAATCTCTTCACCTCTGAACAAAGTTGAAGAAAGAAACATTCTCCCTTGCCCCGCTTCCCAGAAGTCCCTTTTAAATAGTAGACCAAGTTGAGTCAATTCAAGTTTTGCCCAGTTCAGTTAAACAGAGTTCACATGGTCAACATCCCCAGAAGAAAGAAGAATTTACCTTAAATGCTCAGATCTTCCTCTACACGCATGTGCCTTCCTTCTAGCCGTGGGGCTTGCACGTCCCACTTGATGGGCAACATTTTCTGCGACTTACAGAAGTTCCTTCTGCTGTATTTTTTGTTTTGTTTGCATATTTTGGAAAAGAAGTGTTCTGGTCATACAGAAGTTTCAAATCTTTTTGTACAAGCTTCAACAAGGAATGGATATCAGGACTTGCTTTTATTGCCTATTCAAAGGGTTAATTGATTTTTGGAGGGTGGAACCAGGTGCTAATCATCGGGTTTTAAATTCTGAATGGTCAAATCAGTTTCTGATAAAATAAAGAACAACCAGTTTTTAAACTTCAGGCAGAACCACTTAGATGGAAATTGTGCAGCTTCACATTAGTCAGTGATGTAGGGGTGGGAATTACAAGCTGGTGCTGTTAATTTTCTCCAAACTTGGTTAATCAAATTCTAGCTGTGTTAAATCAACAGAAACCCCCACTGTTCTCAGTGTGATCAGGATTTCACTCCCATTCATAGCATTTTCACGTGTGGTCTCATGGCCAAGTTAAAGGAGAAACAAACTGCCATCTCCTGGTATTTAAAAAATGAATATGCATGTACTTCTGGGTTTTGGTTCCTCTTACTATCCAATATGCACCAAATTAATTGACTTTTTTGGCTTTTCTAAACCTTTTAGTATCTTAATTGTATTTTACGACAACATTTATTTCCAAACATGGATTTAAAGATACGGAAAGTTCGATGTGTACAAGTTTTCTCCTTCTGCCTCCTAAGCAAGAGATGCTTCACAGGGATCTGTTAGAGGAGGGTCCTTGCTCTCCTTCCTCTGCCTGTCCAGGGAAGAGGCAAGAAATTCCTGGGACAGGTTGTCAGGAGCAGATTGCAAATTTTTCATTCGCAATGACTGCTGTATATTCCTCCTGCCGGGTGCACAAGCGTGGCAGGATGCCGTCCCTGCATCCCATCTGACCTGCGGCGGAGTTTCTGCTGATTCCCTGGACGCGGCAGAAGTGACAGCAACCAAAGGGGCAGGGGCTCGGGATGGGTGTTCTCTGATTCATAATGAATCAGCAGCAACACCACAACTCCCAAAGGCTGCCGCTTCCTCCAGCTCTCTCATTGCAGTTATCTGCCCAAAAACATTAATACTTTTTTAAGACCACCCTTTTGGACAAAATTTCATTTATCTGAAATTTTAACTTTTCTCTGGGAAAAGAAGGGGGTGGTTTTTCACCTGCCCTCATCACTAGCGTGCATCACCGCTCCCGTAGGGCAGCTGTACGTTGCCCCTTCCCCTGGCGTTAACAAGGGCACATGGTGACCGCGCAGACCCTGCCCCGAGTCACAGCTGCCAGAGATCAGCTGAAACCTCAGGTTGAAAGATCCAGGTAGTTTCACAGCCAAAGAAACCGTGCTTAGCACAAAGCAAGCTAATGCTGGGTCTCTGCGTGTGCGCTGTGCTGGAAGTCTGGGCAAAAACATTAACATATGACTATAAAATGGATTTGATCCATCCACTTATTCCCCCCAGAGCAGTATTTCCTAAAAACGGACACTGCCACCGCTCCTTTCCTCTTCCGAGCTTCAGTTCTCTCTGCAGAGAGCACTGCAGGACGTGGTCAATCATTATCCCAGAGCGCACAGCCTTTCCCAGGCTCACATAACTCAGTAACTGAATTTACTTGACATTTTCTTCATCAAAGAGTGACTCAAGTTGTTAAAACATTCTCATTACCCATTTTCTAGTAATCAGTGTAAAAAACCATAATCTTTTTTGAGGTAATGTATAACTCAAATGTTAATCATTTAAGCTCATTATTTCCAAGAAAATATGGAAAAAAGGGATATCCTAATGGATATTCATGGTAACCTTTTTAATAAGGCATATTATTGCCTAATATGCATGGTACTAAACCTTACCCTTCCTAACCATACTGTTGTTGTTGACAAAGCTTTTTTTTTAGCTTAACTTGGATTGTATTTTAAAAATTAAGACTATGTGCTCTGTTAGTAACATGCAAACAAAATCAACAGCACGCTTTGAAAATCAGTCCCGACAGATGCAGATTTTACACCGTATACACTTCCACCACAAGTGAAGTAAGCGAAGCCATTAAATTAACTGCAAAAGAAATAAAATAATCTAGTACTTACATTGACCTTCATTTTGTTGTCTCCTACTTCCCTGTTACTCCATCACCTAGGGAGGAGGGTGAGCTCTCCCCCAGCCCCTCCTCTCCAAGCCCAGACCAGGGGATTAGGCAGGAGCACCGGAGGGTCTGGCTGGAAGCCTGAGGAGCAAATGCCCAGCCTCCTTCCACCTCCTGCTGCATGTGCTGGGAGCCCCAGAGGAGAGCAGCTATTGGGAACGAAGGGAGCTAATTACGTAGCAAAATTATCTCCAGGGTGCAATTGGCCTGCAGCTGCTGATGCTAATGAGGGCCTGGTGCAGGACACACAGATGTCTCCTGCAGAGACCCCGGGGAAATGCCTTTTCTGCGCTGCAGCTGCGTCTTAGCAGGAAAACACAGGGCAGTGGGGATGAACCAGAAAGCGAGGATCGGATTTTAAAGCATTTTGCAGCATCATTTTTTACTCCTGTTTTTTGAACTTAAAAGTGTTTTGATATACTTTGAAATTTTCATGTTCAGGTCTCTAGAAAACTGAACAGATCTCCTTTGTAGTTATGGAAATCACCGCAAAATAATCATGCTCTTCAGAGGCAGAAAACCTGAAAGCTAAACATTAACTGCAGCTGAAGCATTTTGTTTCTTTGATTATTTAAAAAAATTCCTTAATATTATTAAATAATAATGTTATTTAAAATTCTCCATAGTTGCTATTTGCTGAGCAACAGCTCTGCCCAGGTTATGTGTATGCAAATGCACAGGTTTTACCGCTTTGTGCTTGAGAGTATCTTGGGGTTTGCAAACTTTTACTGGTTTTGCCTTTGTACATGCTGCCTTTTCTCTGGCAAAAGTCTTTTCCTTCCTCTTTCCACGGTAGTTTCACGATGAAATTAGACACTCGCTCCCAAACCCACAATCACGTAACTAGAAAAGCAATGCATCTTGAAGAGAAAATGCTGAATTGAAAATGCTTTCTCAACAAAATCTACACCTCTGGGCTGGGGTTAGGAGCAGACAAGCAGCTAAGGCAGTTATCCAAATGGGAAAGAATTCCTGGCACAAAGCAGCTCATTTGAATGCCTTCGGGGTTTTTCTTTTCTTTTTTTTTTTTTTTTTTTTAATATTACAACCAGCAGTTTTACCAGTTTGAACACTCCACTTCACGCAGAAGATAAGGAACAGCCATTCATTTACTACCCTGGAATTTTTCAGGTGCTACCAGCATTTGAAATGATCCAGAAATAAAGTAACAAAGCCACAACTTGTGGCCACATTACTTTCAAATCCTTTCAAATTAAATGTTCTCTTGAATTAATCCCAGACAGGATCTGGGGCAACGACATCCTCCGCAGAGTGTGGGTGACCCACGCTGGGGCAGGGACCCCGCAAGGGACTGTGGCAGTGGGTGTCCCACGCCAGGGCAGGGACAGAGGCACAGAGGAGTGGAAGAAAATGGGCAATAATCACGGAGCAGCAGCAGCAGCCAGAGCTTTTCCCCCAGCCCCAACCTCCTGTGCCACCATCACGTCCTTGAAGGAACTGAGCATACCCCAAACAAAAAATAAAGCAAGTTGAGACTGGGAAGGGGGAGGAAAGGTGCTTACTTAAGTGCTTGCTTAATTGTTCATGGTTTATTCTTTCTCAATCACTCAAATCAGTGATTAGAAGTTTGTGCTAACTGGCAATAAATTAAATGAGGTGAAAACTCCCTGGGTCTAGACCGTTTTGCCCATGACAGAACTAAAGTTTTACCTCTAAGATTTCCCCAGGAAAGCTGGGCATCGAGTCCACTTCCCCCCGATTGCATCCCTGAGAATAGCCCCGAATGTGTGGTCTGAGACTTCAGCATTCTCTCCAGTATTTCTCTTGGCTATTTAAGTAACTCCTTGCTCAATATATTAGCTCTGGCAAATCCTATTTTGAAACACATATTTGCTCCGGGGTGTTTGGATGGAGATGGGGGGGGCAGCAGGCACCCTAGAGCCGCGGGGCTGTAGGTGCGCACATCCCCGGGTGCAGAGGAGCCCACAGAAACAAATCTCACGTCGTTCTTCAGGCGCTTGTGTGGACAAGATGGGAATATTGAACTGGGCATTTTGGAAGGAGAGACAAACTTCAGATCAACGTAATGTGTGTTTAAAAAATGCTCCTATTTTTCCTTTGGCAACAGCACAGAAAATGTTGTCAAACAGTACGAGAACTATTTCCCAAGCACAGCCCGTCATGCTGACTGTTTATATTGCACCAAGAGGTGCAATGTTTCCTGTGCAGACTATGTCGGAGGTGTATATGCAACAAGAAAGAAGTAACATCATTACTCTGGCTGCGCTCATATACTGAATTCATTTTCAGAACCGGTTTCCTTGTGAAGGTGGCGTAGATGGGGCACAGCGATAATTGCAAAGTGTCACCTGTCACAGTAGAGCCACTGATGGTTGACAAGAAGTCCAGATAGTAGAAAAAACACATCCTTAGTATTTTCATATTAAGTATAACATTCAAATGTTATAACAAACAGTACTGCTAGGGTAGTAGGAACTTTATAAACAGTTCATAAATTATATAGCAGAAATAAATTTGACTTTCAGTTGTTACTCAGCTGAATTTGACTGGGTGTGCTATGGCTGTGTCTATAGATCTCACAGCAGAACAGGACATCAGCTTGCTACCATTACATTTATTTAGCCATTGGCAATCCAATTAAGAAAACTGAAAATATCATACTGAGAAGTAGAAACTGTCTTCTCTGTACAGAAATTAAAAATGTCCTGCATCAATTTCCGATGACTTAATGAGAAAAATAGTCCTCTTATCTTTACATGCCTCAATGGAAAACTTTGAGTGCAAAAGAATGACTCATCGAACTAGTACTAAGCTTTTCCCCCACTATATTTTGTATCAAATTTCCAGGAGGCAGTTTATTTACAGTAAACACTGAGATCATAATCCAGGATGAAAATAATAATTCCATTACGCTGCTTATTAGACTTGCAGACAGTAGGACAATCAAGGCACTGCCTTTGAATCAAGACTTCAGCATTCTCTAACCCTTATAGCTGCAGCAGGTTATTTTGTGTATGTATATATATAAAATTATCCTAGATGCAATATGAATACACAAATAAATGTAAAAAACCTTATAAACTAGTTCCAGTCTTTTGAAAGAAACAAATACAGTACTTCAAAATTTCTTCTGTTTTGCGTGCAATGTAGGGAAATCATCTGTCATGCAACAGATCACCTGGACTGTCACTGGAAGTCTCTGGCAACGTAACTGTGTCTCAAATATTACTACAGCACAGCAGTAAGACAGGTGGAACCTTTAAGTTATGTATTTATTATTTCACAAATGTGTTTATTCGCAGGTATTTGCTATCTGGAATCCTGCTTTATTCAGAGTCCTCCCCAAGAAGACATTTCTTCCAGGTAATAGTTTTGTCACAACAAAAGGCGCAGGGAGACATTAGGTACATGAGCATCGTAAAGAGCCTTCCGTCCACCTCGAGATGAGGATACCAAACATTTCCAACATCACCAAGCATCATGCTGAATTAAAACATCAAACCCTACTCTAGGACCCTTTTTTCTTAATTGTTCATATGCTGTACTCAAAAAACCAGACATACCTTTGCAGTTCTGTTGATTCTTATGTTTTTATCCATTGTTGTCATTCACCAGCAGCGTCACTTTGAGCAATACAGATAATTACGGCAGGATGAAGAGACTTCAGCTTTGCAATCACCGTGTGTTAGGAACTACGTCTCGAGAAAGCACATCTGACAGCTCTACCCCTAAAAGCTTTTAGGAATTTGTAGAAAAGATTCTCATGAAAGATAATTTCTGTGACAACAGGTAAGATTAAAAAGAACAGAATGCAAAACAGAAAAACGCTATTAGCGTCTGAAAGTGAGGAAAAAAGTCTGTCTGCAAGTGGAATTTTCCTTGATCTCTCTGCCACCAACTTGTCGCAATTAACCGCAGTCAGAAGTCTCACCCTTCTGTTTTGCTACATGTTCCTGTATTTCCTCTTTTAGAAATGTAATGAATACAAGACTAATATGTACCACAAGGGGCTGCACAATGCTGGATAGAAATAAGACTGCCACAATCATAAATTCAGGATTTCGAAGCCAACATTTTTCATGCCTTTCAAAGTTGTCTCAACTTTTAAGGCACCGATACGATTTTTTGTTTTAAAGGTGCTTTGCGAAAACCTCATGTATTACCATCCATACCTGGGGGTGAATGCTGCGTGAAAGACTCCTCCTGGCTGCACCAAGGCTTAAACATGTACACAAGGAAATGCGTGGGCTTCGGCTGCTCTTCTGCAATATCCTGCTCAGCGAGCAGAGCAGTTGTGCTGCAGCATGTTCGAAGGGTCCCTCACAGCCACACGGAGAACTTCCTAACCTGAACTACAATTATCTTAACTACTTTTCCTTTATTGCACTTCAGTTTTTCCTGGGATTCAGTCTCACAGGGCAGCTCTGGTGGAAAGACAGCCTCTGTGTCCAGGAAATGACAAATACTGATCCCAGACCAGTACCCCCTCTTAAGTAGAAAGTTTGAAACCCGTTTCAATGGGTGGCAAACAAGCCCAATTCCAGAAGTGGCCTTTTAGGAAAGAGTTTCCCTAGAGCCATGTGCCCGTCACTGACTGCCAGGGAATGCTGAAGGCCAAAAGATACAGAACCGTAATTATGATTTGTCTCCAAAGCTGCTTTGCTTTCACGTCGGCACGGCTCGTTGTCCTAACGTGTTAGCTGTGGCATCACCTTGCCATGTTTCCACGATAGCTTCTTCCAAGGAGAGGCAAGAGTAGGTTACATGCCAGATGGATGCAACGGACCTTTAGGCAGGTGATGGAGACTTTCTCGAGGAGGTGATAAATCCCCAGTATGACTGTGCTTGTCTAAGCGGAGCAGCTCGCTGGGATGTCGCTACCAAGAGGTACAGACTGCAAAACTCGTGAAGGGTAAGCGGCTGCACTGGAATTTTAATTGATCAAATACAACTTCTAGGTGTGAAGCCTCTCTGACTGTAGCCGTAAGCATGATCACGTGAAGAATCATTACTTAGACATTTCCAGACTTGCACAGTGAAAAGATGTACTGCCCTTCAATCAAATGCAGATCTAACAGGACGACTGCGTGTGTACACAACCTTGTTCTTCAAAATGCAGCTATGGCTCCTCTTCACTGTACGTCCACGCGTGCTTGCTCTGAATGCTGTGTAGCAGCCTTGTCCCCTCTCATCCTCGTCCCCAATCAACCACCTTCAACTACCAGAGTGCCACTGGGACGGTGTAGTACTGAACTATTTCACTCTTGCGTTATCTACCTAAATAGGATGAGTTAAGTTTCTTCCAGCCGTTGTTTCTTAAACAGAAAAATCCCAAACTTCTGGCCTCAAGCAAGATGATATACAATACGAAAAGGAAGAAAGGTGCCAATGTCAGGATGCTTTTGCGTTAACAGAATAAAACTCTGTTTCTACACTGCAAGTTAAAAGACCACAGAATTAAGGAAGCTTGAGGTGAAAGCTAGTATGCTGCTAACTTATCAACCACAGCAGTGTTTTAACACATGAAACACCAAAATAGTGTTTTAAAAACAGAAGAGTCCAACCACCAGTAGCAAATGTGTTACTTATGGACAGCTTCTTAAAAAAATTGAAACAAATGTGGCACTCCAAAAAAAATTGCCACTGCTATCAATTTAGCAGGCTGGCTGTAATAGCAGAGGGCTGCTGTCGCTGGGCGAGTACAGCGTGCACTAACAACTGTGTGTCAGGACTTCCCTTTTCCCTCCCACCAAGCTCTGGTTCTCCTTGTTTCCCCAACAAAAAAGCCACGAGAACTGCTATCTCATGCCTCCCATGTTTCTAAAGTTTTAGAAACTTGAAGGGAGGCAGAGGAGGAGCAAAGAGGATTGCTAAGCCTAAGAAATGTTTTGCATAGCAGTAGCTTTAAGAGGAAAATTAAATTTCATTCTCTACCTCTTTTAAAAAAACCACCCCACATTCTATACTCTGTAGTATATAGTCTATAGTCATGTCTGATCCAGATGTAACACAACAAATTCATGAAGCTTTAACATGTCCGCAAAGACACAGCCTTCCAATATTCTTTTCTCCTTTGTTATATAGAAAAGAAAACTAATACATTTCCTTCTTTATATATTAAATAACTTTTTAAAAGGTAATCTTTATTTAAATACAGACAAAACCTGTACCCTTATCAGCCCTTGACAAGACACTTCATCAGTGGTAACTGAAAGTTAATCCAGCAGTAAGAACAATCTTACATTTAAAAATCCTCATGAAAGCAAGTGCTGAGCTTTTGACTAAAGGAAGCCTCTCAAATGTGAAGCCCAAGAGCACTGTACAAGGATGCTTGAATGAACATATTTAAAACTTTGCACAGGCAACTATCTGTAAAGGTAAGTAGTGAATTTTCAAACTTACAGAAGGTTTAAGCACAGAGTTTCTTAATGAGATGTACTTCTGTTGAGTAGGACAAGGTCTGGGAAACTTGGACTATTAGAGGTAACAGGGAGAAGAAACAGTGAGTCTGGGTTTTTGAATAGTAAAAAAAAAATAATATAATTAAGTGCTGTGTAACAGACTGACAGAATGAAAATTCCTCAATAAAATGAAGCAAAGTGACATTTCTGAGGTACATATACAAAAATTAATATGCACAACAGTTTCTTTCTTTGAGAGGATACTAAAGGTCTCTATGGCAACATCATTCTCATTTGCACATACTGCACTGTCATATTTTACAGTTGCAATGTGCACACTCCTTGCCAAAACTATGAATTTACTTCGAGGTCCCACTTGTTAAGATAAATTCAAAAGAAGACAAGATTCCAAGTCTGAGCTTTAATACCAGAACTAGAACACCATTTCTTGAATTCATCTAAACAATTGAAAATCCTGTTTCAAATTCTTATGGCACAAGACTGGCTCAGAATTGAAGGTCCACTTGGCCAATTAAAAAAAAAAAATCCACCAAAAAAACCCCAGACAAAAGATACAAAACAGAGCTTTACAAAAAATGAATCAGAACTGAAGGCAGCTTAAGGCTTCATTAAAATATTTGCCAAGTTCTGCTGTTACTTGTGTAATCCATTCTTTAAACAGACTTCAGTGGGATTGCACAGATACAATGCAGAGCAAAACTGGCTCATACTGCCCAGTTTGAGCAAGTCACATTATCTCTCGCGGGATTTAGAAAGACAGGAGAACAAGTTTAATCCTTCCTGCAAGGATCATTTTATTCTCCCCCACACACTCCTTGAGTACAATTAGAGATGACTTACAAAAATTAATGCCACACACACCAATAAAAAAATTAGCGTGGGGCAAAACTTAGTCTCAGTATTTTGATATTTTTCTGTCACGTTTGACAGAATTAAAAAACAGACACAGCACGGCTTTCATCTAGGCATCTGTTGGCAGTACAATCAATACAAGATGATATAATGAATCTGGATAATCACTGTTTTATAAAGCTGTCCTTAGTCTGTCGTTGACCTTCTGTACCAAAATCTAGCCCTGTAGTCGTCACTGCAGGTCATGAAGCCAGGATTGGTAGGAGAATGGACAATACAACGGACAATGCTGTTGTGCCCAAGAGAAAGAAGATTTCTCCGTTCAGCAGTTCTTGAATCCCAGCAGCACAGACTTATGGTCCTTTCATCTGGAAGCAGCACATAATCTTCTGTGTGGTTGAAGACAGCTTGTGTCCTGTGTACTTGTCGTCCACTCAAACCAGCTCCTAAATATATGCAGCAAAAAATTAACCCAAATAGGCTCAGTTTTAGGAAGTTTCTGAAGACCTAAGAATAAACCTCCCGTAAGTATCAATTTCTACAGTCTACAAAGGAGCCTTACTTTCTCAGTTAGTCTACCACTCCCACATACAACAGGTGAATCAATAATGAATATTCTTTTGTAGTTATATACATGGTATATTCTAAAATTTCTTAGAGGACAGAAAGATTAACTACTCCCACTGTGTCAGTCAAGTCCAACCACTCAGTATGAGTGCAATCACTTAACTTTAAGAGCACTTTTGCCTTATATTTTATGTGTGAGTGTGAGGCTTACAGCTGTAACTAAGGAGAAAGACCACAGATAGTAGAATACACAGATTCTCATCAATGACATTTATTTTTAATGTATATATCATATGGCACATCGTATGACCTACCTTGGCCATACCTTCCCTCCATACCCTTCAAATAAAATGTGTTTCATATATAGGCATTTACTTTTGCAAAATATCAGGTAAGATGCATTGCAAAGTTTATCAAGGAGGTGCTGCACCCTGCTGGTTGAGAGCAAAATAGACCTAGCGTACAAAAAAGGACCGTACACATCCCAAAGGCTGATACATAAAATTTTCAACATCCTCTCCTCTTTTATGCTATGACTCCTAATGCTTAAGCACATTACTGCTTGACCCAAAAGCTTCCCCCATGACGTAACTGCTATCCTATGCAAAGCTTCTACATCCTTCACCATTTCTTAAGTCCTGCTGAGATCAAAGCATGGTATTGTCAGCACGGTCCGAGTATGACTACCTTGCACACAATTGCATCCTTGGGGGGGAGGGGAGAAAAAAAAAAGAAACAAACCAGCTGTAGCTATTTTTCAGCATATTGCCATGGCTTACTAGAGCCATCTTTTGAACAAGAGTCTAATGGTTAAAACAACTGCCCCAAAGTAGGTTTAATTCTCTGTCTGGGGGGGTACTCTGCAGGAAAGTGGCCTACTCTAGCCAGAAATGGATTAGGTGTTAGTTTTGACCCTTCTAGTTTAAACTGTGCCCCTAGTCAAGCAATAAATAGAAAAGAAATAAATTCATAATAAATAAATAAATAATCAAAATTATCACCAGCAAGAAAAGCGATGATGCTGTTTTAATAATCACTGTTTCTAAAACACACTAAAGAAAAACTAGAGAACAAAACCCGCTGCACAAATGTCCTAGTCCTTAGGGCAGTGTTCCTTTTTATTCTTCCCTAATTTAGTGGTAATTTCCCTCCAAAGCAATGGAGTAATGATGTCAGAAAGTCTCCAAAATCTATGCAGACTAAATATGTTTACACATACAAGAATCACAGCTTCTCTTCTGGAATTAGTCTACATTTAAGTGTTCTCAAAAATTTGGGGCAATTTATCCTCAAAGCAGCAGTTTCTTATTCCTTTTAAGAATTACTATTCTTCTGACAATATTACCACCCCTGCCGTAGGTCAGTACCTGAAAAAGAAGGTACTTGGAAGGTCACCTGCCACATACCTGTGTATTTGACCAGTGTTCGACCAGTGGATATCTCCCATAGTTTAGCTACAGAGTCTTTTCCACTTGACAAGATATACTTTGAATTTTTGGAAAAAATAGCAGAACAGACTTCAGCTCCATCATGTGCCTTCTCAAAAGTAGTGATACAGCGATTTGAAACACCATCCCACAGTTTGATGCATCCATCCTTACTTCCTGTCACATACATGTTTGCACTTGCGTTGTAATTTACTGAACATATAGCATCAGTGTGCTGATCTTGAGGATTGCAAGACACAAAACACTGGAAAGTATTGATATCATACAGTCGTAAAGTAGGGTGCTGGGTACCAACAAGTATGAAATCTCCAGAAGGGTGAAAAGAAATTGAGCGCAACATCTCTGCTTCCTGTTTGATCAAAAATACATAATTGGTGTAAGAAAGAAAAAAAATCTGAAATGGAAGTGTCAATTCTGGTGGCATTAAAGAGCTAAAACATTAGTTAAATTATCAGCTGGCACAATGTGTTCTGTTTTTGCAAAATAGAAAATGCTTCCTATAGGGTTAAAATGACATGCTACCTTTAAATGTATTGTAGTTTTTGTCCTAGAGCAGCTTGCAGTGCCCACTCATTTTTGGGATATCGCACAAAAGCGAAAGGAGGCTTTGTCAGCCAGTCACACACCCCAAAGCCCACCACCACATAATCCCAAACTCTCCTCCAAAACAAAGATAATATAATTGGCTTCAAAGTTACCCATATTAGATTTGGTCTAGATTAATAAAAAGCAGACAGGCACTAGATTTAAAGAATATAGGTATCCGTTATGCAAACACTCTTAACACGTAATTACCATAATGTCTGCAAAGTTTGTAGCTGCACACTCCTACATACCTAACCACTTACGAACTCAGACACAATTCAGCTCTCTGATACCTCGGTACTTATACATTCAAGCTTTGGTTGCTCTGAACTGGTATTGTATCTAACCTGTATATATTTGAAGGCTCTTTTGGCAGAAGGTTTTGAATAATCAAACAATTTAAGTGTGTAGTCCCTTGAACCAGATGCTAGGATCTGTTCTGTTGGATGAAAAGCTAAACACGTAACTTCATCCACATGATCATACAGAGTCCGAATAACGGGGTGATTTTCCATGTTTTGCTGTGCTGTCTCATTCATCATGACCTACAAGGAACATTCAACAAGTTAGACTGTTAGAAAGCAGAACATGCTTTTGACAGGAAAAGTAGGTTTTAGGCTTGCCAAAGTGGCCAAACAACAGCTACCTTTCTGACACATGACTGGGCACATAATCACTATTACCTTAATTATTTGAAAGCCCATTATATATTGTTACAGATAAGATCCCTGAATCTTTGCAAAAGTCAACTGACTTGCTCAAGGACAAACTAGTTTCAGCAGCAGAGAACTGGTGCAAGAAAACATCTCGCCTTCGTAAACAGTCCAAATCAAAATACTGTATTGCCGTAAGAATTAAAGGAAGCTGTACCAACTGGGAAAACTGCAACTTTTACTCACGCAGGATACTGCTGAGAATTCGGTGTGCACTCTGTGCCAAAAAAAACCCCCACTTTTAAATTGCTACCTGATAACTGTATTAGAGAAAAATAATAGAAGCAAATAAATATGTATTCTGTGAAACAGTTCTGAAACACACAGCCACTGGAAGCTGTAGAGGCCAAAAGTGTAAGTGGCTTCAAAAATGATCTGTGTTCATACAATATATTAATTATCAGCAACTATTAGAAGCCACTTCTGGCTCAATTCTCTAGGCTGCTGCCACAAGTTACACAGGTATACTTGCCCTATTTCTTCTTCCTTTTCTTCAAGGGTACTTTATGAGCCGCTGTTGGAGTAGGAAATACGGCGAGACAGATATTTAGTCCAACCCACTGAGCCAGCCACAAGGCACAGACATGGCACGAAACAGACAGCACCTCAAGAATTCACAAAGTGGTTACGATTCAAGTCATATTTTACCTCAATAGGCATAGCACTTTTGGCCAACATTCTCTCTGTATCAAGAATTTTTATTGAGGCATCAGCAGATCCTGTAGCTATTAACTGTCCGTCTCTGCTATATGTAGCTACACGACACGGTCCTTTATGAGATGTGACATAACAAGTCTCATATTCAGAAGCCTCAGGAGACATGGTCTGTACATCTGCATCAAATTCCAAGTCAATTCCTGTGCCTGGAGCTACCGTATCTGACCGTCCAATTGCATATTGAACAGCACTGTCATCGTTCTCCATTCCTGAAAAGAGAGAAGTTGATGCACTTAAACCAGGTTAACCTTCTCCTTAGACAGATAGGCTGTGGCCAGATGTATGCTACAGACTTCTGTAACAGCTACGAGACAGGTTTTAGGAGAGGCAGGCCCTGTTGAACAAAGCTAAGCTAGCAGAGCAGATTTAGTTATACAGCAGTACTTCTCGTAAGAAATGAGAGGTACTTTGGCTACGCTAGAGCAGAATACAGCTCTCAAAATTAACTGTGGAATACAACCAGCAAATATTGTAGGATGGTAAGTGCACTGACAATCAGTTACTGAAGCCATCGACAGGCCTCTGGTCAGCTTTTCAGAGGGAGAAACAAGCCCCAACATTATTACATGAGATTTGAAGTAAAAAACTGACGCATTTACCAATTCTTTTCCTTTCTGTTTCATTGCATTGAAGAAAAAAAACACCCCACAAGCAACTATCCCAGCATTGTAAATGAAAATTTTTACTCCTTTTCACACCCACTCTACAGACTTTTTTATTATTTTTTTATTTCCAGGATGCATCCACTGAACAAAGACAGTTCAGCATTGGAAGTGGTAACAGGGCAGACACAAGAATTTTAAGCTACGTGCCCAACTGTGATCATCAACTGATCAAATGCAACAGAAAAGTTTTTGTTGCTTTCATCTACAAATTGCAAGTCTAGCTATTCTTATTTCAAACGGACACAAGGCTTCACATATCTGTAGTCTTGGAACTCAACTAGTTCAGGCAGCAGAACCAGTTCAGTTACAATACAGGGAAGACATGATATTATGACTAGACCTCTTCCAGTAACTTAGTCAGCTTGTTTCAACAGCAGCTCAGGTATTTTGAATACATACTGCAGCACAAATGTACTTTCAGAGAGAAAGATACACCGAGAGAGAGCAGGCGATAACTTTGCTGAGACCCTAGACTGTGAAGCTTATTTTCTTGAGACTGATATATAAAGGCTAGTGAAGATTGCCAATGGAAGGGCTCGCTCCCTTTCCAACACCGTCAGGAAGAATCATATAGAAAATATTTCTGAAGTTGGCAGAGAACTGTGTGGGTCAGTTTTCTATTAGGTCTGTGGACTCAGTGATCCCATTTACTGGCACGTATTTTTAGAAGGTTGCCAGTCACCCAGGACCCTGAGCAGGCATTCTTACGTGTTGCAAGAAGTTCAAACAAACAGGTTTTGACAACACTCAGTGATCTGTTTTGCTTTTAATGCATACTGAAGAATGAAACATAGCACTAGAATGCCCTTCAAAAAAAGCCACAGAGGCAAAGGCTGTATTTAAATATACAAAAATGTTATGCTATTACTAGACATAATCTTTGCATAAAAGATGTCTTTTCAGTAACACTAACCTCTTAATTCTCAAGGGATTTAGAAACTGGACTTTTATGTTAGCTTTATATTCCAGCTTACCTAACTTAATTAGGTGCAGCAGTTGTTCAGATGGTGCACAGACTGATTGTGGTTTTATCTCATTTATCAAGCCATTGGCAATATTTATGTATCCATCATATAGCAGCTGACTAATTATCAGTTTATAAAGTTGCTGACGGTCTTTCAAACTGACTTTTGTTCTATACATTGTGAGCAAGGAATGCCTTGGAGGGGCCTGAAATAAATAAAGAAGAAAAATCACATACAAGAGAGTTGCATGAAACAACCACAACCTTTAAATAAAGCACATCCTGCTGAATTTCAGTGCAGACACCAAATACCACCAAATTTTAGATAAGGTTCAGAGACATAGAAATGAAAGACAAAAAAAAAAAAAAAAAAAAGGAAAAACCTGTTGCACTTGTTTGCTGTAGAAATGAAAATCTCGCCAATAAACAGAACACGAATTGCATTAAGGTGCAATAGAGAAGACAGAAATAATGCGGCGTTAGTTAGCAAAATGATTGTCAGTATCTTTCACTCAGCCTGGCCAGCACCGGCGGACCCGGGCACTAGGGAGGCGGTTAACATAAAACGTGCAGGGAAGTCAAACGCCTCGCCACCCTCACACAGCCCCAACCCGCTCCCTCCCCTTCATCCCGGGAGACCGCATCCTCCCCGCACCTCCTCCCGCCCGGCAGACGCCGGTCACCCGCCCGCACACCCTCTCCCAGCCCCGGGCTGCAAGGCCAATAACCGGGTGCGGGGACCAATAACCGGGCAGGGAGGGGGCGTGGGGGAAAGCGACTGAATGAGGGCGGGGAGTGCTTAGCCGGAGCACAGCGGTCACAGAGAGCCGGCTCCGAACGCCGCGGGGCGGACAGGCAGCTTCGGGCGGGAGCTGCGGCGGGCGAGACCGGCCCAGGCAGCGGAGCCGAAAGCGAGGGAGAGCCCGGAGCGGCCCCAGTACCTACCGACCCTTCCTTCTGCCTCCCTCGCTCGCCCCCTAAAATGGCGACCGGAGCCCTGAGCGCATCGATTGGCGGCGGCGGCAGGGGAGGAGGCGGCGGCGGCGGCCGGGACCGAAGAATGCTCCTCCGCGAAGGCTGCTGCATCGAGCGCCCGCAAATCGATTGGAGGCGACTCTTGAAGGAGAGAATTGCAGCATCACATGACCGTGACACCCCGCGCGCGCGCCCGGGCACCGGCAGGTCCCACTGTGTCACGTGATGGATGACGCGCCGAGGGAGCCCCCGAGCGGCGGGGAGGGGCGGGGGAGGGGGGCGCGGCGGGCCCGGGCCGGGGCGGAGCGGGGCGGGCAGGCACGGCGGCCCGTCGCGGCGCCCCGGGGTCCCTCTGCCCCTTCCCCCTCCCGGGGAGGTCGGGGCCTTGGCCGAGGCCGGCAGAGCCGCGCTCAGGGCGGGATGCGGGCGGCAGGCCCCGCTGCGGGGGGCCGGCTCCTAACAGGAGGGCGGCTGATGGCGGGGGGCCGGGGTTCTTTTGTGTCCCAGCTGCAAAGCTCCGAAACGCCGCTTCCGCTGAGACACCGGGATCCCAAACACGGGGACGTGAACGGGCTGTGAAATAACAAGTTGCTGGCACTGCTGCTCAGCGCTGCAGGCCTGCCCGACGACTGCAGCCACTTAGGCTGCACAGTTGCAAGCACCTCACACTGCCAGGCTGCACGGTCTCTCAGCAGGCTGAGAGCCTGTCCCGAGAGCACACCACCACCCTCCCAAAAGCCCTACTCACGTCAGCCTCAAGAAACGGTAGTCGAAGTGGACGCGGGTCAAGGAGGGGGGATGCCATGCTACCCATGCCCCGTGGCAGCTGACGTCTATCACATGCTGCAGCGACACGACGACCTGACATCTTCTTTTTACCTATCCTGTATCACTTGTAAACACCAACACACACACCAGGGTCGCCTTCGCACTTCTTTTCAGCACCGCAGAGACAGTTAAAAGTTGCCTTCAATCACGGTTCTTCAGAGGCCCGAAGTACTGAACCTAGTTTTGGTGCCGCTTGTCACTCAGCGGCCAAGGTCCCCCTCACAGGCGTGAGCAGGACCACTCAGGCAGCTGGCAACTGAGACAGCACAGCAGCCTCACGCTCCTTTTACGCTGCTACTCACAAACTGCGCTCACTGATCGTCCGCTGCCAGCGTCGTCCCTCTGCCGCTCAGCGTCTCCTCGAGAACCTGTTTGGTTTTGGAAGCTACCGCGGGCGGCGGATCACCGCTGGCGTGACACGACGGGTCCGCGGGCTGGCGAAGGTACCTCAGGCCAAGCGTCCCCTGGCGCGCTGCGCTGTGCCAAGGCGGGCGTCCCCTTCGCACTTGTCCTCAGGAGCTGGCGGCACGTGGAGCACTGCCCTGGGCCGCGCGTCCGGGCGAGCGCGAGGCAGAGGCCTGCTTCACCCCTCCGCCCGACCTCCCGCTCCTCGGGGCTGCGAGCTGCCACCCGGGGCACCTACCTCGCCGGCTGGACACAATGGCCCCCGGCCCCACTCGCGCTCGGCTCCACGCGAGGTGGCAGCACCGCCTCTCCCTCGGCCCGGGGCGGCGGGTGCGTGTGTGGAGGAGGAGAGAGAAGAGGCTGCTGCCTCGCAGGATGCGGGACTAACCTGACGCCCTTCCCCCCGCCGCCGGCGGCACGCTCCCAGGCCTCAGTGGCTGTGAGGAAGGGATGGTAGTTGTAGCGTTGCCACAGGTGGGTGGTCTGGGCGTACGCGATTTGCGTAGCGGAAGACCCGGCCAGCAGAGACTTTGCGGAGAAAAGTGTGTAAGCGGGGCGCCGATCCACGCAGTTGGAGTACGGAAGGAGCCAGCGGCGGAGAGACGGTACGTAAAATACGCATGTAGCGCAAACACCGCCCTCGGGGCGGGCGGGTTGGACCTATTCGGGATACGCAGCAGGCTGCCGTTGCGCATGCGCCCCAGAGGCTCGCGGCGACGAGGCTCGGCCTCGCAACGAGCGGAGCGTGCGGAGAGCCAATCGGCGGGCGGGCCGATTGAAAAGGAGCCAATCAGCGGGCGCGAACGGCGGGAGAGGGGCCAATGGCGAGAGGCGGTAGTTTAAAGGGTATTTAAGGGAGGGCGGTTTGAATTCAAACAACCGCGGCGGCCGGAGGGAGCGGAGGCCGGGGGTGAGCGGGCGTCCGGGCTCCGCGGTGGGGGCGCCACCCGCGGGCAGGGTCGCGGCACGGGGTACCCTGCCCGCCGGAGGTGCTGGCGGGCACGGGCCCGGCCGGTGGGAGACTGTGGGCGCAGGCTGGTGGTCGCCGGGCAGGCGTGTGGGGCGGTGTGCTGCGGCGGGCAAGGCCCGGCCCTGCCTCGGGGCCTCCCGGCGTTCGAAGGCGGGGGGGACCCAACTCTTGAAGAAGAGCCCCAAGACGTAGTGTTTTCTGTTAAAGTGACTCCTGTTCTCTACGTCTCATCCGTAGGCTAAGTTATATGTGGCTCTTCTCCTCAGGCGCTATGGATAAGAATACGAAAGAGAACCATTCTGGATACCCCAGTCGTGGTACGAAAGTAAGTGACTTATGAGATTGGTGGGTGTATTCCTGTATACAGGCTTCAAACTGTCTGTGGTAATTACTGTTAACTGTACTAAGTAACAAAAAGGGGGGAAGTTGTCGGGAAACAATGTTTTCTGTGCCCAGAAAACAATAGCCAACTTTATCTTTCAGCAGCTTTTTCTTGGAGAGAACAGTGCCCAAGGCTTACTTCTTTTAATTGCTAATATTGGTATTTCATACTTGAATTGGAAAATCCTCCTAATATTTTAAGTGTAATCTAAGATCACTTAAAGAGAGAGCAAACGTGTGTAGGCAACTTATTCCAGATATGGTTTCCAAAAGAAAGCATTGTGTAAACGTCATTATTCTCATGCTTGTGCAGGAGTACTCAGGATCACCCTGATTACATATTTTTGTATATAGAAACACAAACACTTTCTCATTATTTTAACTTAAAAACAAAGAGGCCTCGGTAAGGTTTCAGAATAGCATAAGCAAAACTTCTATTTAATCAAGCTAATGGTACGTTATTTTCAGTGAACTGAACCACAAGACTAAATAATATCTAGGGGAAGAAAGAATTGTTGCATACGTATCATTAGAGGGCAAAAAAAAAGTGAGAAGCTAATCATTAGCATTTGAACTTAGTTGTAGGCAAACTATCATAAAACAACTAAGAATTTCTTAAATATAAGCCTAAACTATCTTCCCTTACTGGAAGCAAAAGGTTAAAAGCAGATAGCTGAACCTTACTAAATAAACTTGTGTTGTTCTGCTGAAGTCCTGTGCAAGGTATATCAAGATGAAGAGCACTAAAGGGAGCAATGATGCAAAGCAGTATATGTTTTTATAGTAAGGGTCTGCTGTCTTACCACCTGTGGCTGATATTCTATAGATGTGTGTGGAAAAGTTCTTCTGCTAGCTATAAAGAAGCATGCAGTTGACAAGAAGTAGTTAGCAGTTTTCTACAATGTAGAAGTTTAAGAATATTTTCATTCTTAAAACATAAGTTCAGAATACCATAACATCTCCTCTTAATGTGCTTTGTGTTTTTTTCTGCTCTACTGAATGCGGCCATAAAGGTTATAGTATGCTATGCTACAATTAATATATAATTTTTCTTTTTGAAGACTGCTAATCCCATTGGGGATGGCCCGAAACGTGTCCCTGTGTCTCAGCATTCTGCCCAGAGCCGGTTACTGAACAGTGGAGTTCAAGCACAACGTGTTCTGTGTCCTTCAAACTTTGCTCAGCGAGTTCCTGTACAATCACAAAAATCTGTACTGTCAAACCAAAAACTGTCTAATAACCAGACAACGCAGCAGCCCCGACCAAAGTTTCTGGTCCAGCCAACTGCCAGGCCTCAGGTTCCAAGCAAAAGCAACGAAAAACATCAACAGGCTCCAATACCTGGTAATTCTGAAGATGATGTACATGTATTTATACAATTGTGACACTTGGAATGCTCCTATTCTGTGAAGCAGAGTGCAGTGCAGAAAACCTAAAGCTGATGTTGATGATGTGAGACAGTCCTGTAGAGAAGTACTTGGTTGTGCCCAGAAACAGAACAGCAGCACATACTGCAGCTTAGATGTTACTGCACTATCCTTGTTGCCAAGATTACCCATTTAGAGCCAATATGGGTGTTGAAAAATTTCCAGATGCTCACTAGTCAGCTGTGAATGAATGTAATTGGCACTCATACATCACAGTTTCTCCAGTATTCATGTCAGTCTGTAATACACAAGAATACTGTGGGTTTTTTGGGGAAGCTTAATTTTTTTAAGAAAGCTTTTAAAATTACATTTTGATAGCACTGATAACTGCTATGTTGCTTTGCCAATAGTAAGCTACACTAGGTTGTTTAAAATGTCATTGAATGTATTCTAAGAACTGTTGCAGATACTACACAGAAGTTCGATTTGCTCCGATGTGAATTTTTGTATTGTGTTCATGGGTCTGGTTTATAAAGTTGATCTACTTCTTTATACATAGCAAAAAATTCTGAAGCAGAAAGCACCTCTAAACAGAAAAATGAAGAGACTGCTAAAAAGAAAGGTGAAGAGACTAAAAAGTAAGTTTCATGTGTAAATTGTTGTAGCTAACTGAGTCCTGTTGGATTGTGCTTGGTTTTAACTTCTAGGACTTCATGTTGCAGCTAAGCTGAAGGCTACTTGAGCCTCTTGGTTGTGGAGACCCTGTGGCCCTACGCTTCACAGGGACAACATATGAAACTCTAGGAAAGTTTACTTTGACCTGATAATTCTCAGGAACCAGGACTTCCTGTAATGTAAAGAAAAGTTCTGGCTAAATGAGTAATAGGTCTTCCCATGAGATAACACTGACAGCCATTGCTCCAATCACAAGATGTACACTTGAAAACAAAGCCGCCTTCGTATGTGTGAGAGGCTGGAGTCTAAGGATGAAGTTAGATTTGTAGTATGGCTTCCTTAAACAGTGCTGTTCTGACATGCACTAGTAGGTACCTCTGTATTAAGTGTATTGAAATGAGCATAGCTTGGTATACACAGTTTTGACTTTGTAGTAGTGTGGTTGATGTTAGTATCTCTGTGTGTAAGTTTTAGGAAGGAAGAGACTAGCTTTCAGAACTTTCTTTTGAAAAGTCTCAATGTGTATTTTATCCTCTTGGTGGTGTTCTCTTAAAGACTAAAATCTAGCTCAGATCACTGAGTGCCTATTGAACAGGAATTATTGGTTGTAAAACTAGGAGTCGAAGCCCACACAAGTATCTAGCTTTTATAACTATCTTTCCTCTTGCAGAAGGCAATGGTCTCTTGATGATTTTGAAATTGGTCGTCCTCTGGGGAAAGGAAAATTTGGAAATGTGTACCTGGCACGTGAAAAGCAGAGTAGATTTATTCTTGCACTGAAAGTGCTCTTCAAAACACAACTTGAGGAAGCTGGTGTAGAACATCAACTACGAAGAGAAGTTGAAATACAGTCTCATCTTAGGTAAAGTTTAGTGACCAGTTACACTTTTGCTTCGTTTGAGTTCAAATAAACAAAGTGACCTTGTTTATGATAACATACCCTGTTGAAGAAAAGAGAAGTTTCTTTTTAAACATGTGACACCTTGAAATTGCTAGTTAGGATTCTTGCCTTTCTGCACCAAGATTTACCTTGTCTAGCTTGTAATGAAGTAACCTCTGGTAACAAATCTTTCTACTACAAAAAAACCCCCCTTGTCTGTTGCTTGAATTTATGTGGGTAACTGCAATTTCTCAAGAGTCAGAGCTTGTTTCTGGTATTTCCTGGAAAATAAGCCCAACTTGCTGAAGAAATTAGTTGTTTCACAGAAAGTGTTTAAAGTGTTTCAGCTTAAATTCCAAAACCCATAGGAATTGGCACCTTCAATGGTAATCTACTCTTCCAGTTGCTGTAGAAAGGTATGTTTAAGAAGATACGAATTAGTGAAACTCTTGGCTAGCTGCTTGCTAGTAGGGAGTCTAAACTGCTGCTTTGACAAATACCATCTATCTGCTATGAAGCTCTCTTAATGGATATGTTGTGAGCTGAAGGAATGCTTACAAGATGTTGAAGTTCCTAGGCTTGCCTTGAAAGGGGGGAGGCAGGAAAGGGAAATTAAAGTTATATGGACAAATACATTGTTCAGAAGAATATTTAAACCTTTTTGCAGGCACCCCAACATTCTCAGATTATATGGCTACTTCCATGATGTTACAAGGGTCTACCTTATTCTGGAGTATGCACCTCGTGGAGAAGTCTACAAAGAACTTCAGAAGCTTACCAAGTTTGATGAGCAAAGAACTGCTACTGTAGGTTGTTCTAGCTTCTTATACATTACTTGGTCTTCATATCTGGAATATCTGCAGCATAAAGCTAGCTCTTCAGATAAAGTTCTGCATTCTGTTGTGTGAAACAGATTCCTCAGATGCTAGTTTGCTTGAGCACTTGTAACAAGGAATAAGTTGGGAAGACAAATTACTGCACAGCACTAATATAACAATGTTCAGCATTGCTTAATATTGCAAGTGCTTGGTCACTTCAGGCAGAGCCTGTATTGCCAGACTTCAAGGGTTTAAGGAATAATTGCTCTAACTTAAACTACTAATTATGCCTAGAAAAGGCTATACTCTAGCCAGATAAGCTAGAGTGATGATGTCTTTATACTTTAAAGATTTGTTCTCTTTCTGAATACAGTACATCACAGAACTAGCAGATGCCCTATCATACTGTCATTCAAAGAGTGTGATTCACAGAGACATCAAGCCAGAAAACTTGCTGCTTGGCTCAAATGGAGAATTAAAAATTGCTGACTTTGGATGGTCTGTGCATGCTCCATCTTCTAGGTGAGAACGCAATATATATTTTATGCAGTGAAATACTCCTGTAGCGAAAATGTTAGCTTTCTTGTCACACTTACAGTTGTGGAATGGAGGTAAATGTGAACTTCCTAAAATACTGGGAAAAAATCCTACAAGAACTGGGCCACTGCAGCAAAGGTCTTAATAGTCAACTGGTGTAGCAGAGGGAGTCTTACGATCCTGTTTTTTCAACTTGTATGGTTCAAAACTTGCTGAACTTGAAACAAGTGAAGAAGGCTGGTGTACTGTTGTAGGGTTATAGTGGTCCCTGAGATGACAGACCAGCCCTTGTATTCAAACATCCCACTAGCAATATACTTAAGACTTTCCTTAATTAGTCTGAATTGCACCTGACAAAGGAAGGCTATATTTGATCTAGCAAGTGGGATGAAAAAAGGAAGGATAAGACTGAATGCAGTGACTGAGATGCTTTAAAGCTAAAGTAGAAACCTTACTGCTGGAACTTCTTTACCAGGTATTCTGGTGGTGCTGAGTCTATCCAGGGTACAGATGATTGCCACAATTATCTTCTATCTAGCTCTTGAAATGGATCTTATAATTGCCATAATCAGTAATTAATTAACTTAAACTTTTCTTCAGGAGAACAACTCTCTGTGGGACACTTGACTACCTGCCTCCTGAAATGATTGAGGGAAGAACACATGATGAAAAGGTGGATATTTGGAGCCTTGGAGTTCTGTGCTATGAATTCCTGGTAGGGAAACCACCTTTTGAAGCAGAAACATACCAGGAAACCTACAGAGCTATTTCCAGGGTATGTGCCAACACTTATTTGGACTAGCTGAATTGTGCTGCCTTTCAGTTCTATTGTCTTATTGAAGCTTAACAAATGATCATCCTGAAGGGTATGTATAACAACTAGAACTGTAGCAAGACATAATGATATGCATAAAACTAGATCCCTAAAGCTGTCTTCAGTCATTCAGTAGAATGACTATAAGAGACCTTAAGATACCTTGCCTTACTTTTTTGGCTCTACCCTGTTTCTACCTGCTTCTGGACTTCTACCTCTTTCATAAAGCAACTAATCTTCTCCACATCTTTCCTTTTCTAATTTATAAAATGAATATTTAACATTCAAGGTGTTACTAAAAATACTTAAGCTTAACTTTTCCTGTTGCACACCCTGGAAAGGTTCCAGCAAACTAATCTTGTTTGAAGTACATTGAAAAATACACTAGCTTAACTTGTACAAGTAGCAAGAACCTTGTTTTCATCAGGATCATGATGAAATTACTTAATCTCATCTCAATAGGCATAAGGTGCATAGCCCACAAAGCTGACAACAGCTTTCCTTTCTAGATCTACCTTGGAGGGTAGGGCCCTTTGTCTCTGTAGTTTGGTTATTGCCAAAGAACTTTTGCATCATCTTTAGTGTCCTTTCTTTTCCTTAGGTGGAATTCAAGTTTCCTCCATCGGTAACAGAAGGTGCAAGGGATTTAATTTCAAAGCTTCTGAAACATAACCCATTCCATCGACTGCCCCTGAAGGATGTACTTCTTCATCCCTGGATTACAGCAAACTCTACAAAGATGCCCAACAGCAGAAAGAGTGATGTTGCTGCCCCATCCAGAACATAGTGTTAGCAGGGGTAACCTCATGGGATCAACAAGAGGAGTCTTGTACTGTGACTACTGTAATGCTTACAATAGGAAAAGCAGGTCTTGGAATCCAATGGCAATTGGAATGCAAATCTTTGGGTTGGCAGTCTTAAACTCTAATTGCAATGTAAAATTATTTGACTTTTAGCTGGAGTTGTGGAATACTTAATATACTTGAAATCCAGTTACATATGGGCCAGGTTTGCTGATGAAAGTATTAAGCTGTTCAAGGCTTTTATGATGTGGTCTCTCCTGGCAATGGTTCATTGCTCCAACAAGAGGAAGTTGTTGTTCTAGCTTATTGAACAGTGCAATATCCCAGAGATACCTGCCTCCTAACTTAATGGGCTGCTAAGGGTATCGTAACTGTGGTGTAATCTGAAACTGAGTGAGGTGAATGCGTTTCTCCAAGTGTCCTAAAAATGATGTGTGCATTATTTTTGTCTCTATTTTGTCTTAAATGTGAGCACTCAACTTTTAAAATAAAGACTTGTTATATACTGCCACCAGCATAGTAAGGTTTCTTACAGCATTTATCACTTCCACTGGCTGTCTCTGAACCACTTGTCTTTACCTCCTCATCTATGATCACAAAATAAGTTTACTGCCCACCTGTGTCAAAAAGGAAGCTGATATAAAGTTCTTGCTCAAAGTGCTGGCACCACAAAGTAGATGTGGTCACTTACTATTCTACAGTCACAACACAGGATTAAAAGGTAAGTACCAAATATGTTGCTACTTACTTTGTGGGTTTTCCACAACTATTGAAACTTAGGCCTGCTTCTTCCTTTTTTTTTTTAATGCCGTTATTCAAAGACAACAGGGTCTGAAAGCACTTTGGGGAGAAAGGTCTAGAAAGTATTGCTAGTAAACGGGATATGTAACAGGAACAAGTGTTAACATCTGATGTTGTAAGACATTATTCCCTAAAATGTAGCAAGGGTCAGGCCACTTATCGCTTGCCAAGAAAACATACAAACCAACTATTTTCCAGTAAGACACTTCAAGCAAACCAAGAGAAAGCAATTTATTGTATTTGCATGATAAAACTTTAAGGTCATCTTCACTATTTTACAAGTAATTTTAAAAAATGATCCTTTTACAAGCAAGGATTCTAGAATTCAAAATATATTCTCAAATTAATTTAAAATACACTTTGCAAAAAACTTTATCTAAACAAATTGCCAGTAGTTTATACAACCATATTTATCTTAATAGGTAATCTGAATTCTGGTCATAATTTAAATGAAGCTCTGTTTCTTTACTGCAAGAAAATCTCTAGTTTGTGCTGGTGACTTTTAATAACTTTTAGGTGTATTTGCTTTAAGTGATTCCTGCTTTAAAGAAAGATTTTTTTTTTTCTGAAAAAGAAAAAGTTTGAATATTCCTTTTCTATCAACTTAGGACAAAACATACTTATCAGAAATGACTGATTAAATGAGAAAACCAAGGATGCCTTGTGATTATTCTGGAATTCTTTTGTTATCCTTGGTAACAGAACACTGCCCTATACTGATACAAAGAGAGAGGGCATGTAAGACAAAAAACAACACAGAAAGGCTTTTGTGAACAGGAAAGAAAATAAGCCCAAGTAAAACTTAGTCTTTAAGAAAGACTGACTGCCCACTTGAAATTTAAAAGGCTCTAGCTGTTTTAGAATGTAGTAGGTCATAGAAAGCTACAGTAGTGTTGGTTGCATGTTGTCATACCATGGTAACCCTTCAACTGCTGTTGATAGGTAAAAACTGCACTATCAAATACTCAAAAATAAGTTTCCATCCCCATAACAGGTATAATAATCACACAGATTAGTCAAGGGTAAAGGTAGAGCTTCCTTGAGGAACAAACTGATTTGAAACTTATGCTCTAATTAGAGCTGGCTCAGATAGCAGCAAGCTGAAGGTAGTACCCTGACAAGCTGCCACCTTCAGCAGCCATACTGCAAAGCAGGCATGAAACAGGAAAAATCTAGTCCTTTTTTTTTTTTAATAAGCAGCTAGTCAAAATGAACTTGACAGCCCTTCCTCCTGCACACATGGGTACATGAAGCAGCAGAGCATTGGCTCCACATTTAACAAGCAAGCCAAGCAGCTGTGCATGCCATAAGCTCTGTCAGTGACACACCTTACAGCTCCCATGGAAGCATGCCACACTGCAAGGCTGATTCCGAGTATGTCCTGTTCCTAAGGCTGGTATTTTGAGCAGTGTTTAACTATCTAATGCATCTTTGCATATATGCCATGTATGGCTATGTTTGCACTACATCAAGCCTCTAGCATGTGTACCTGCTCACTGCTGCAACTGTTTCCATCTTAAGACACTAAACCCCAGTTTGGGCTAACAGCACAGCCCCCACTGAGGCCAAGCCCTTGTCAGGGGGTTCTTTGTTTTGAGGTGGCAGTCTCTAGTATCAGCTTGCTTCCACAGGGCAGAGGAAGTAAACTACATCTCTTCCAGTTTTCCCTGTCTTAGAGAAAACCTGTGATGAACCAAGGGACAGCAATAATACAGAGGTACAAAGATATATGTGGCTGTGACTCATCTTCCTAGAGCACAAACTCTGCTTGCTCACTTGTGAGCCTGAGATTCCTCAGAGCATCCGACCAGCCTATGGGTTGGACTTTCTGAGTAGGAAAGGACTTAGGGTGCAATCTAATGTTATGGCTGAGTGGAGTTAATAGGTTGCTCATAACAAAAAGAAATTAGTTGCTCTTCCTTCCCTCCCTCAGCCAACTTTCATCCTAACCACATGATTCCTTCCTCTCAATTCACTAAACTTCAGCAAAAAAAAAAATTTACTCTGATCACCAGGGTAATTTCCTGCTATTTTACTTTAATCAGATTCCTGTATGAACAGATCTGTGTCAGAGCCACCTTGGGGTAAGCGTAAGCACAAAGACAGAGAAAGACAATGTAAAAAGAGCAGACCTGAAAGGAGCAACAGGTCCAAAAGACTGATAGATCTGGCACGAGCTATCTCACAGAAGCACAGTCCTAAGTCTGAAACCCAGGTTTACCACAGAATGTTACACTGACTACCTAGTTTTGGGACCTAGTCTTTATGTTAACTGAAAGGTGGTATGTGCAACCACATTCTAATAGGAAGTGTCCAAATAAGGAAACGTAAAGCACCTCTAATTGGTACATTCAACAGTCTGTCAGACAGAAGCACAGGAATTGCTCTAGAGAAGCTATGAATTGTAATGTCTGGACTTCAGATGCAGATCTGAGTTTCATCTACAGGAGCAGAAAGCTGCTAGGGTTAGTTTTCAAATAAAGATGTGTCTCCAGCACAAAGCCAGATCTCAATAATTAAAAACCCACAGATACCTTGTCTCTGACTTGATGATCTTTGGAACATGTTCACATAGGAGGTAATTCTTGTTACACTGGTTTCAGTAGACTCAGGATTCCTTCTGAGTCTATAGGCATAAAAAAAAAAAATTTTAAAAAAAAAAGGACTTTTGTAAGGCCAGTTCCTAGCCTATAAATAAAGCACATTTTCAAACAATAAAATCTTGAAATGTGGAAGCACCACAAAGGAGCTGTAGTTCAGAACAGTGCATCACCTATTCTGGCTAAAACAATTATCACTGTGCAATAATTAAGCATATGGGCACTCCCACTTAAGTTAGTTCAGCATGTGTGTTGTATTGCAAGATTGGGGTCATAATATATGCCCTTTATAACAAAACACCCATCTACCACCTTAGATTCCAATATATACACTTACCAAAAGTACTATTCATACAGGAAGATACTATTTATTCCACAGACTATTAGGAAGAGACTCTTACTCTGTTTCCAACTACACAGTAATAAACTAATGCTGCCACTCTTTTTTGACAAGAAAAAAATAAAGGCCCAAAAAGCTAGATTATAAAGACCCAGAACTGTGTGTTCTAAAGAGACTGCTCATTGTCAAGCATTTATATTGCCACTTGCAGTGGAAACCAAATACCACTTTAACAGGTTTTTCTAAGGAAGAGGTGGCAAAAGGGAAAGAAAATTAGGACAGCACTTTTCACAGTGTAACAGTTACCTGAAAGAACAAGTAAGAAATGCAAGAGGAGGTCAGCATTAACATAAATCCAAATAAGTCATTTAAAGAAATTTAGCAATCTGAAAAGCTACATGGATAGAGAGCATTTAAAAAACAGAGTAAAAACCAGTAAGAAATAATCATGGATTTGGGGCAGGAGGTTTGAAGAAACCAATCTTCCGGCAGTATCGGACAATAAATGGCACAGAAACTATAGTAATGCTGATTCGTACTGGAGCAAACAATTTGTGAATAGCATATGCCAATACAAATGTGCTTGTACCAGCAGCCATTTTAGATTGCAACGATGATTCACTGAAACCAAGTTTGAAGAGAACTGCAGTCATATCCACACCACTGGGGAAAAAGAAAACAAGATTTTTTAGTTTATTTTAAGGTTGCATGCTAAAGAATATAAATTAAAAGTGCTACTTTTTCAGGGAATTTAACATGGCATACTTCCAACTCTGGAATTTATGTTTAATCTAGATGTTGTTAAATAATAAAACCAATTATTTCAGCAGTAACAGCTCAAGTTACTTCTCTAGCAACAACGCATGCAATATTTTCAAACGCACATTTTTTTTCTTAAATTGACAAGTTCCCTGTGAAGTCAAGTATGTTCTTATTTTTACAACTGTATAGCTGCAGCACGTGCCTGGAGAATACTCAGCCGCATGTTCAACCTTCTGATAAAATAATCTACCTCTCTACTTCTGAATTTTAAAACAAGTTAGAAATTTGTGCATTTGTGTTGGAAATTCATCTTCCCCAAATTTACAATAAAGTCTATTCTGTGTCTTGATGAAATTTATCACACAAATATAGATCAACCTAAACCGAATAAGGTAGCTGTTGTTAGGCTTAGTGTTCCAACAGAGGAGTACCTAGCTGTTAAAATGACAAGTATCTTATCTAAAATCTAGCAAGTGAAGGAAGTATTATGGATCTCAAATAAGCATTATCCACCAAATCCATTAATATTTTAATTCTCTATAGACATAGAGAATTTCATCAAGATTCCTATGTTTGGAGTAATTTTCCAAAAGAAGTTGTTACTATAATTTCTCTCCCTTCACTTGCCAATATAGTATCTTGTAACTGGGAGTTAAATCATACCTGAAGGAAAAAATTTTCATTGTCACCCTGTGCCATGATGTAGTAAACGAGAAAAATCAGGCATTCACATATTCCCACTGAAGTCAAGAGTAAGTGACAGGGAATGTTTTGAGAAACAATGCATTTCCCTATTTCCTCAGTTGAAATACCTCATACTCAACAGACATACCTATAACTGATGCATTCTCACCAGAAGCCACATACACAATTTCCCACCTGACTCCTATATGATTATCTAGTATTTTCTTTTTTAATCTAATCCTGTTTTAGTGGTCGTGGCCTTCTGCAGTTTCAACTGCAGAAACTAAGCCCAACACCCAGAAAAATACATTTATCTCTAAGCTCCAGCACTTTTGTATAGCTCTATCTGTACAGACCATATTACTGTTTGAGAACAAAAGATATCTCCGCAGAACAAAAATAAATTCTCTCATCTGGCTAGTTACTCTAGTGCAGTCTCTACTCTGCTGTTTTCACCTGCCCGCCATGGACCATGAACTTATGCAAAAAGACCATGTACATCTATCTTGTCTCATGCCTGATGGGAGATTAGATCCATTTATGGATCCATCTATACTCAAAATTCAGAAGATTACTGTGTGTACATCAAACAGGCATAGAGTACATGTCTCCTTCCAGAAATAAGCACAAAGCTAAGATATTTTTCTTGGCTAAACCATTACCTAGACGCTACACACAACTGTACAAACCTCACCTTGACACAGCCAGGTAGAAGATTCCTAGAGATACTAATGAAATTCCAACATGGAATGAAACCCCTACAGCACCATATTCTTTAAAAACTTGTTTCAGTTGCTGGGATTTGTTGAGTTTCTTGTTTTCACCACTGGGATCTGTGGCTGCTTTTTCAGGGGATATACCTGCATCCTAAAAAGAAAACAATTAAAAGCATTTATTAGCATTAAGCACAATATCATATCATAGTCAGTTGAACCAATTTGAAGTAATGAACGAAGTGGCTTGCATACAGTGCTGTTCAGAACGAGACAGTAATACACTTTTGCTCTTTCACATCAGTATAGCAGATGCCTGTGGCAGAGCCCATGCAAGCTCCTTTTTCCCAGCTATTCATATCAATTCGTATCAAAGGGATGCACTGAGCTTGGTGCAAGTTCTTACACAATGCAAGTTTCATAATTAAAAATAGTTATTATAGTCCCAGTCTTCCATTTGATCCAAATGTGTGCCAAGGCACACCCACACAGTTGCTTGAGAGATGAGACTGAGGTGCCAAAGAGATCTTTGCTTATACTCACTGCTCAGCTTTATACAGTGAATTCTTGTAAGGTAGCTTTTTGTTCAAGGGCTAAGCAGCTGATGGCACTGGAAGCCTACATGATACCAGGCTGATGCTGGCTTACTAACGACTTACTGATAGAAGAGGTCCAACATTTAAGTTCCCATACATCACCCTCTGTAGATCAGCTGAAAAAAGGAAGAACCAGAGAACTGCTACTGTTGACAGCAACAAGCAATACTGTTGCCACGGTGTAGACAATAGCTACACAGACATGCCAGTGCTGGTGTAAATAGCCTAACTTCACTGAAAATGTTTGTCATAGTAAGATTTATTGACAGCTTTTTATCTGGGTAAATTTAAAGCGCAGAACGTCATACTAAAATATACTCCAAAGCAATTTGATTGTGCAATGCAGGCAAAGAAGGGCATATACGCTGCTAGTAATAAGACAGCCCTTGGATACCTCCTCATACTTGCCATAGAAGAAATACTAACTCAAGAAAGAGAATGTTTCCACAAAGACTTCAGGATTTTTCTCTAATTAGTGAGCGGTTGTCAGGAAAGATTAGAAGAGTCCTTTCTTTTCAGCTGAATTCAGCAGCAGTCATGACAATATGACAGCCAGACTAAAGGCCACTGGACACAGGATAGGTACAGTACTGCCTGGCACCACTTCGTCCTACTGTAGATCGGTTTCAAGGCACACAAATTAGAAGAAAAATACTTTTGATTAATCCTTGGACTTGACAAGATTGTAAATTAGGATACAAGACAGGCCCCTCTTACAACACTCATGGTAGGATGAACTTACTTTAATCAGTGAGTTTAACCATACCAACCACACCAGCCCCCCCAAAACCCAAAAAACACTGTTTGCTGCTGTTTTTCTCTTTTTGATCATAAGTTGTGTTACTTTGTATTTCATTTTGACAGCAAATCATGCTGATCCATAAATATGTATTTAGGAAATTGTGTAGGTCAACTTACTCTGATTCTCATATTTTTAAAATTTTCAAACATAGTGGATAATGTTAGATTTTTTTTTTTTTGGCTCATGAGCCAAAGCAATATTTGAATAGAAACCGAAACTTGACTAAGAAAGAAAAATGTCCAGTAGAAAAAGAAATCTTTTATTGCTTAAACCAAGCAGTTTTAATACTAGAGAGTAAATGAGGAAAAAATGTTCAAATATATATTTTTGAAGCAAGCTCATTAAGCAAAAGAATGGATTCATAGTTAGATAATCTAATTACTTTCAGCCACTGGAAGTAATTAGATTCCATACATGGCTGTACTACACGGCTGCTACTTCACCATGTGTCAGAACTCATTTTCTTACTCTTCAGTTTTATTATAGGAAAGAGGGGGTGGGGGGAGAGGAGGGAAGAATGCTGTTTTAACTGCTAGTCTGTGAAATTTAAATACTGAGTTATTGAATGGAACTAGTTGAATAAACTGAACAAAACAGTCTCATAATACCTGCTGCCAAAAGCTGTCCTAACAATTCAATCAACATCATATGCTTAGTCAAGAATACTCATTTATTCAACAGTGTGATTTTCTTAAAAGCCAAGCGTGGTTTGAATAGCATTTTAAGATTTAATGGTTTATAGTGAAATTTTCATCCAGACAAAGATGATCATTGTCTATTTAAGGAGCCAAACATGAAGATTTTCTTCAGATAGCTGCCATGAAAGCAGGAGCTGACTTCAGAGATATATAAGCCTCAGAGGAACTCTGGGTCTTACAGCCACGCTTGCAATATGGATCATAAGGACTGAAAAATTAGCTTGTTCTCATCTTCCAAGTACATTTCAATTCACAGGCTCACATGCCAGGTAATTTCTGAATGGTATTGAAGCAAGATGTTAAAAAAAGTACCACTTCAACAGATATTATTTGGACTACCCAGTACAAATAACGTGAATAATGTACAACTTAGCAAAGAAAACTTCCTATTTTCCATATAATTCTGCTACAATATTTCTGCTAGAAAGCCAATTTTATTCCCATCGTTTAGACAAAGATTCAGCTTCTGGACGAACTAAGGCATGAAAACAAGTCTGAAATATCATGTTATGCTTTGTAATGAAGATACAGAAATTAACCTGAAAATCAAGCTGTAGAAATTAAACTGTAAATAAGGCTTGGTATGGAAAGCTCACATTCACAATCTTGGCACAAGCAAGTGTAAAGCAGGTCCCTATCTCCTACGGAAACCCAACATAAACATGATTTAATAATCTACTGCAGTGTAAAAAACACTTATGTGTAAGGCCTTCATTTGCTTTTCTCCCCGAGCCAATTCAAATTTAAAACGAAAACAATGAAGGGTACAAATTCATACAAATTCTCCCTTCCTATCTCCAAAACACGAACCGAATGTTGAAAGCACGGTGAAACACATCATTAACCGAGTGCACGGTCGTATTTTATCTCTCAGCTAACGAAAAGGCGCAGTCAGGCGGGGACCTCTCCGCAGGCACGCCGCCGGCATGCCACCCGCTGCCACTTCAGGGGCTGAAACCCACGGCACTTTTAGAAAACCCTTTCAGCCACCGCCACCAGGAACACCCGGGCTTCTCTGTGTCTGCGTGAATTACTGAAAACCCCTTTTTTCATTCTTCATGACTCACCTGAAGTGCTCAAACTCTGCAGCCCCCAGGCAACCCCTCCCACCCCTCCACGCTGGGGCGGTGCCGGCCAGCTGAACCCCTAATCTTGAAAACACCCCCAAAAGCTGGAAAACACGTCCAGGCCAAGACAACTTGTGCTTTAATCAAAGCTACCATCCGCTCCCCTCCAAGGCATCTCCCTCCAGAGGCGGGCCCTGAGGCCGCGCTGCCCCCTCACACAGCGCGTACCTCACGGGGGGCTTCCCTCCCCCCAAACCTACCTTGGCGGAGCTGCCGGCGGCGGATCGCAGCGTTACGAGGGGCAGCGGCGGGCTGAGGCCAGCCCGGGCGAGGCGGGGACCGCAGCCCGAGGCGCGGAGGCCGGTGACGAGCAGGAGGCGGCGCGGGGGGCTGCGCGGGACCGCCGGCGGCCGCAGCGGGCCCAGGCGCACCAGGCGGTACATAGCAACGGCGCGACAACAGCGCAGCCCCAACTCTGCGCGCCGAGCGGGGCGGGCGACCAGACCTGACAAGCCGAACACCCGCCCCGCCCGGCGGCGGGCACCCTCCTCCTTAAAGGGACGCTGCCCCTTTAAGGAGGAGGGCGCCCGCCGCCGGGCGGGCTGGCGGCTGTTTGAGGGAGGGCGGTTACAGGCAGCTGCCGGCTGAAGGGGGGCGAGCGCTGCGCGCTTTTGGTCTGAGGGAAAAAAGTCTCTAAGGGCTGTGCGTTGCCACTCGGGACGGTGTAAGGCAGTCCTCTGCCTTGTCTTGGCTGGCTAAACGCCCTCCAGCGCCCTTCTGGAGGGAGCTGTAGGAGCGTGAGCACAGCAGCTTTTCCGTGCGGCCTTCCAGGTAGCTCGCTGAGGAGGGAGAACTGCCTTTTCGGTCCCCTCGGCAGTGTGTGGGCCTGTAAGCGTGGAGAGGAGGTGATGCTTGTCGCTTTTTAGAGTGCTCCCTAAGTCTGTGCATACATTAAAGTGGAGAGGTGGTTAAAGTGTCATCGCTGCTGCAGTTCTGGTGCGTGGGCTCACAGTGCACGCAGTTTATTTACTGACTTTATCTTGAAGAGCTCTAGTAATTTGCCAGGACTTCATGGTATAAGGCAGGGTGCAAACACAGAGCTTTTCCAGTCCGGGTTCATAGCATCTCTCAGACCAGAAGAATCCTTCCAACAAACACTGAGAAGGTCTCGCATATATAGCCTTGTTTCTATATTAAAACCACAACAGGAAAAGTAGGAAATAAAAATGCCATTGAAGTATAACATGACTGTGGGAGAATTGCGGATGTTGGGGGGGGTTGGGGCATATTCCTGGCAAGTGAATCCCAGTGCCCTGGGGAGCACTATTTCAACAAGTAGGGCTTCGGTTGATGGGAAAGATCTGTCCGCATAGGGTAATTTTCAGGATCAAGGCATAACTCTGGTGATTTCCAGACCTTTTGTGGTGTTTCAACCATTCAATGTTAATGCTACTGAACACAGTTTAATATCTGCAAGTTGACTGCTACCCTGCCCAATGCCAAGGCTTTTCGTAACTGCTGTCACTGCAGTTTTCTGAAGTGGTGGCTCCTTGCCATCACAGACAAGGCTGCTCACTGCAGGGAGAGGGTAAATATTGCATAACTATATTAAGGTACTGAAAATGCATCTGAACGTTAAGCTCTGGCATAAAATACTTCTCTTTTCCTAATTACTAAGCCTTTCCTCTTGTTGCTTTTACAGTGATGTAAGCATACAGGGCTGAGTACAATAGGAGAACTGTGTCAGATAAATAGGAGGTTTTCCCTCCGGAAGAGCTTGCAGTTTAGGAGCAGAAGCTGGAACTGCACAGGACGACACTGAATGGTACAATGCTGAAACGGCATGGTGGGTGGCTCTGGTTAAGTGCAATGCACCACAGAACAGATGGGTTTCAAGGAGTATCTTGGAGGAAGAGAGGGAGAGAGCTTTGCATGCATTAAAATAAAGCCTGTTCTGGGCATAACAAACAGCACTGCCAGTTCTAGGGTTTTACACTTCCATTAGTTCTTGCTTCATAAATCTAGTCTCTCTCTGAATGCTTTGCAGAAGAATAGTTTCTCAGAACATGTATTTATTATGTTCACATATTTATTATGTTTATTACTATTCCAAAGCAATTTGCTAGTGTGTTTTCTCTGACTGCTTATAGACCAGCACCACTTGAGTAAACAGATGATGTTAACATGGCAATGCTCTAGTCATAGCACACTACAATTTTGTCATTTTTTTTCTGAATTGTAAAAAATCCCAGGAGTTAATTCTGGTCTCACTCTGTAAAGGAGATGTCAGTCAAGTTCCACTGACACGGACCACCATGGGTCTCTGCACATATGCACTGGACACTTCCCTGTATTTGTCTGGCAGACCAATTAGAAACCGTTGCACGGTGGAGAACACAGAGCTGCTCTCCTGTGGCATAGGTGTTATGCTGCTGCTGGACATCTAGAAATCCTGGGCAAGTGCAGAAAAGAGCAGGAGATCAGTTAGTGAGGCATAAAAGAGTTAGGGTTGGCAATTTTACATGTACGGTCTGGCTGTCTGCTGTCTCCAAAATCTCGGTGGAAGATTTTGCTTAGAAACAGGAAGGAACAATACCATAAACATCAAATGATATATGCAAACAAAACAAGCAAACACCTGGGCTTAAGATACTTTAATGTGAAGATGGTTTACAAGTGCAGGGAAAAAGGCATTAGCTCCATCCTGCTCACTGTAACTAACTAAGACAAAGGGGAGAAGGTACAGCTTTCAAAGACAGCTCAGGAAAATGCTTCCGCACAGACACACATTTGTGTTATCCTGGATGTGCAGGTCCCTCTGTAATATGTACAACAACATTTAGTCCTTGCACGTCACTATATTTACCTCTCTTTGCCTGCAGTAGTAGGACTCGGGGCCATCTTCCATTTGCAAGTACCACCAAATTGTTACTTACTGCCTGAAATCTTCAGGCATTGCACCTAGTATCTTACCTGTAAACCTGGAAGTAGAAGTAATCCTGATGGTGCAGCTGAAAGGCAACTTGCCAAGTAAGAAGTTAAAGAAAAGACTGATAAGCCTGAGAATTCACTTGCAATTTGTGTGGCTGTTGGGAGAACAAGACTTTAGGCCTAAGAAAGAACTGCCTTGGACTTGTATTTACCAGCTGCTAACACGTTATATCCCGTGGGAGGATGTGACATTGTACCCACCAGAGTGGGCGCAATAGCAATTGAATGTGAAGGAGGGATTCACTTTTTGGTTACTGAATTTCTCTATTACATTCATACAGTGCATTTATCTTTCATGTAAATAGAGGTGATTGCTATTGTTAGTGAGCAGGACTGACTAGTAATTTTCATTTTTCTAAAATTAACCCAAATTGTCCTGTTGCTCTTTGATAATTAGAATATCAGTCTTTATAATATGTCAATTTTCAAGCAATACCTTAATAATTTATCTTACATAAATGTACTTCTTTGTCTGTCATTCATTTTCCCACAAGCACTCATATATCAAAATGTTTTGGTATCTATACTAAATATAAGATAAACTGAAAAAAATGGATGCTTCAAAATGCTAAAATATTTACAGATCTCCAAAGTGTGTTCAGCAGGCCTGAAACAAGGCCATGACATGTCAGGATGTGAACCCCAAATCAAGATGGTTTAGGGATCTATTATTTAAAAATAGACTTAGTTTGACGATGCACTTGATCTGCTGCATTTGTGTCCTGTCTGAACCACTGCTTCATCTCTCAGCCTGTTGCTATGTAGATTTACTGTTATTTTCCTTTTGTAATTTTCCAACAGCCAGATAGTGCTGCTCTGGTTTTGTGTTATTCATGTTATTATTGCATTGTTACTGTTTATCATCAGTAAGAGTAAAGCTGGGAATTAAGATGAGAGATTGCCAAAGAGGCAGTAAGTAAGATGTCACCAGAAGATGTATTTGGATTTCTGTGAGGCAAAGACTTTTCCATAATGACTGTTCTCATACAATTTGTCAGAAATGTTTGCTATGCTTTTATCAGAACATTTTTAATGAAGTAGCATAGGGGACACCCTTTATCAAGATACCTATTATAAACCCCTTACATACACTTTCCCTTCCATAATTTGACTTTTTGAAGTCAAAATCTCTCTTGGTTTTACAGCGCTGTAGGAACAGTGACAGAACTGAAGTATGCTATAACATGCAATTTCTGTAACTAGAAATCCATGTTGCAGAATTGTTCAATCTGTGGTTTGCCGAGAGTGCAAGCTAAGTACTGCCATTGATGCTTGTGGGACCCTGCAATGAGCTAGTTCAGGAATTAAGTTCATTTGTAAGGATAAATGTAATTAGTAATTCAGTAACAGCTTACTTTTAATAATATCTTAGTCAAACTACAATGATGTTTTAATGATGAAGAAATCTTAGAAGTCTTCTAAGTTTTATAAATTGCATGAGAGCAAATTCATTACACGTTTTTCAAATAATTTAATCTACAAATAATTTGGAGATCGTGAATGTGATAGTTCCAAAATGTAATGCCTTCTAATGGGCAAGTAGGAATTGGTTCCTGTATGAGAATGGGAGACAATTGCTTATGCGTGATTGAAGCTGTATAATTTAGTATTATTACAAATGCAGTAATGCCATGTACATAAACATAATGAGAGAAGCTGGGAGCTGATCATGAACCTCATTCAAAAAAGCAGCTAAGATAATTTTTTTTTATATTATAGTAAATTAAGGGCATGGCATGTGAACTAGTTTTAAGTGGCCTACTTCTTTAGTACGTTGGCTTTTTCACATCATGTTCCATGGGTGCTTAAATTATGAAGATGAGATAATGTGGGTAGTTGATAAGATGAACATGAATTAAAATGATATCAGGAAAGGAAGAATGCCAGGAAATTTTATTTCCTTGAAATTAAAATTTGTATCTGTGCAAAGTATAACACAGTGCCTGTTTATTATTATTTGAGGAATCCATATGCAGTTTATAAACATATTTAGTAGGAAATTTCTGTATCATGAATGCTTTACTATGTACAGTTAGCTTTCAGGGGACATCTTCCTTCTCAAGCAAAAACAGTGGAAAATCGTTAAAGCTTGGTATCTTCTGTTCAATGGGAGAACACTGCACTGCTAGGATAGCTAAATCCAAAGGAAGGCAGCCCAGGTATTTTTGTCTGTGAGAGAAATTTAGGGTGAGAAAAATCTCCAAACAGGACAGCAAAGAAGGAATGATTTGCTTTATTTACCTGCAAATCCTTGAAGAATGGGGCTGCGTGACCCTGTTTTATTCCAGTGCCCTGGAGATGTGTGGGAACATCCATTGCAGAGCTCTGGTTGTCCAAGCAAGGGGAACTATGACTTCAACTCAAATCCCTCTAAAAGTGAGTCTGGCAGTTTATGTGATGACTCATGGGAGCCTCTGCACAAAGATGAATTTCACCTACTAAGCAGATCTTGCCCTTTGACCCTCAACTAGTCTTGTTGAGCAAAAAGGGGTGTAAAATAAAAATAGAAGAAAATAGAAGTGAAAATATCCATATTGCTTGTATTTATGTGACCTGCTGCTGACTTCATGTGCCCATCCTTGGCATGCATGTGAGTGAGCAGACTGTCGCTGTGGAGCAGTGAAGGTCCCTCTCTTTCTCATGGAGGAAGAATAGTTCTTTCAGGATCTTTGTGCCTTAGTTGATGCAAGAAGTCAGCAGCATTAATTCTACTCTCCACAAGAGTCCTCTCCAGTAATTTTCTGATGACATGTTTTTTCATTTGGATGGTGTGATGTATAGCCATTTGGATGTGTGTGAGTGAAAATCACATCCAATGTCTCCTGCTAGGTGTGGGATTGATAGCCCCAGCAAAGCAAGAAGGTTATTTTTTCACGGAATGGATAAACTACATGGAGTGGCAGCAGAAGCAGCTTCCCTGGCACCCACTAATGTGTTTCACCCTAACGTGGAGGGTAACTCAGTCTCCATGTCCAAACAGCTCTTGGCCTTTTTGCCCTATCTCTGCATGATAATGCAGCGCTGAGGACAGACACAACTTACTTCATAGAAGTCACTGGCTGTTCTCACCTTTCAGTAACTATTAACCTGGGTTACATTTGAAGCAGCAATAATTGCTGTACACACTGCTAGTTCCTTGAGAGATGTTATCACGTACCCATTCACAATTTGGATGACAGGCTTTAGCATTTAACTCAAGTCACCTTTTTTTGGTATCCAGCAAAGTTTCCATTCCTCATTCCTGCGAAGAAGTTACCATCTTCTACCCTTAGACTGATATTTATTTTGCAGTGAAGTGCAAACAATTAATTCAGGTACCTGGGGTTTGGCATTTGGATAAGATTTCGGCTGGCTATTTAATTTATCATTCAGTGCAACTGACTCTGAGGGGAGGTGTGTGCTTTCCACCTGTACCTCTGAAAAAGAGCTATCAAACTTTTAAAACAGATGAAGTCAGCTAGCCCAGCGAAAGTGCAGTGTCTTGTGCTGATGAATATAACACAGAAAGGGATGCAAAATGATACTGTTTAATGAATTCTTTTTAATGTCTGCTGCTATTAAAATGGGTAAAGTGGTATTTTGTGAAGTGAAAAATTATGGGGCCAAATTTGGAAGCTGAATGTTTAAACTGCTTTGCCTCCTCAAGCTGTTTTACACCTCTTCTTATTCCCATGGACTTTCAAATCTGCATAGAGTCCTTTAGATTTATTTTTCGATTTGTCTCACTGCTGTACCGATCATAATTTAGCTTCATGAAAACTTAGGAAATATTAGGCTAAAGACTTGTTTTGTGTTTGTTTTTCTAAATGTTCAGCAATTTCAAATTGTTTTCACAAATAAAAAAGCCAGTTGTCCTCTTCCTCTTCAGGCTTAAAAGCTATGTAAATAGTTGATAACGTTCTGTTGTAGCGGCCCATGACTCAGATTCTGAAGTGCAGATTTTCCTGCCCTTTTCTCCTTACCAATATTGCTATAAAGCAAATTGTCAGCCTATTTAGACGAAACAAGTAGCAGTCAAGGCCAGATTCCCTCTTTTCTACCTCTCACTGCATAATGCCATAATGAGATTCTAGCCAAACAACTCAGTGCAATGCAGTATTCAATCATCTGCATCTACTCAGAAAAGGCTGATGTGAATTACTAAACACAGTCATTAGCCCCTATTTGTATGAGGTTACTGGAAATTGTTCCCATGTCTTTCAGCTGGTTATGCTGCTGCACTGGGACACATCCTTTCAAAGTGAGTGACGCACCTGGTCTGTACTCTAATACATGCAAGTGAGTTTACCTTGCAGCTTTTGAATGTACATCTTTAGTTTGCTGAAGACATTCTGATGTGACTGGCGATAGGGAAAAAAACCTTCCATAGACTTCCTTAAGAGCATGGTTAAAGAGGCCAAGCTGCTCCTTAACTCCTGCCTGCTCTACAGAGCCAGCACTCAGGAGCAGTGCAACAAGAGAGCCTTTTGCAGAAGGCTGGGTCCCCATGCTTGTCACATCTCTGTTCTTGCATCAGAAGAATTGCATCAATACGTTCCCTGAGACCAGAAGAGCAGGTGCAGGAGGAGAGCATGCCTTCATCTGGTCTCTTCTTCTGCTCTTTTTTTCAGCCAGATACACCCAAAATTGTAACTACTTTGAATGACCAAACTTAAATAATAATAATATTACTTTCATTGATACAAGCATTTAATAGATGTGAGTATTCCCTAAAAACGGGGAATATTCTTTCAAAGCATCTAACCTATCACTTATAAAAGATTTATGTCATATTTTCAAGTGTGATTTGGTAAAGTAGGACCACTATAAACAGAGTAATTCTGTATAGGTTGTCAGCTTTGAGATCTCACAAAATAAGGAGCTTTTTCTTGGGCTCTGAGCATGTGATCACCCTGTTACTAGCCATATTACTTGTGTCATGTTACTGTACCTGGTTCTGATCTTGCATTATGGTGGTGCTTGTTATATGATCTCAGTAGCAGAAAAGAAAAGAGCCTGTTCTTTGGCTCTGGGCATGTGATCACCTTGTGACTTGTCATGTTCTTCTTGTGACACTAGTTAGCTGGCACAAGCACCCATCCATCATGAGTCAACAAGTGTGAACGCAGATATTCTGTTTGTATGAGTGAAGTCTTTTAACATGTCTGGCAGCTGTTGCTTGAGAGCAGGCATTGTAGCAACTTGTCTGGGACCAGAGTCCAGCGTATAAAGACTTTCTTTTTCAAATTATCTGCAATAGCAAGAAGGCAGAATGGAGGGATGTTGTTTGTTCACTGATAGATATTTCTCCCCTGCCAAGCACATGTCTTACAAAGTTTAGTCAATGGATGGCACTGCTGACTTTTCACAGCTGGGCTAGTTTTGGAAGCTGGCTTGTGCAATGCATTTATGACTCATTGTTCCATTTAAACCATGTCTGAAAACTTGCTATTGCAAAGTGGCTGCTTCAATAGTAGTCATGCAGCCAACTCCCCTGGAACAAAGACGGAGTAGATGTTGTGGGCCATTGAGGAACTCTGTCAGGGAAACGTAACTGAGTCCCCAGCCAGTCCTCATTCATCGCTCCCTAGTTCTCATTAGGAAAAAGGCTTGCTGCGCCTCATCCTGTGTGGGTACAGAAAACAGAGTGGGATTTTTTTTTAATTGAGATGGCCTACAGCAAATTTTACTGATCGGAGCTCAACCTGCTTGAGCTCTGAGATGACCAGAAGTCATGTAACTGTCCTGCGCTGTGCTGAGCTAATGAGCTCTGCTGAGAAAAAGCTGTTATTATTTCAGGCTTGATGCCATGCTAATATGGTTACGCAACTTCTAATAAAACTTGGAGCCGCTGCCAAGTATGAGCATATCTGCTGGGAATATGGACAGATATTGACTAAATTGCTGAATGTTCTTTTACTGCTGCAGAAGGTTCTTTACTTATTCTCCAGATGTGCGTCCAGTTGCCAAAATATGCTTTCAAGAACCACTGTATAAAATCTGCTACAGTAGCAAGTCTGGAGGAAGGAGGGCTCAGAAGGTATCCTCAGCACTAGAGAAAGAGGGAGGAAAGGCATTCCCCTGTATTACTTCCCATTATTAATTATTTCTTATCAGTAATGAATAAGACATTCTTCATTATTTGTTATCCTATGGGATAGCACATGATAATTCACTTATTATTCATAGATTTAGCAAGTTTATCTCTTTTTTATAGACTACTACTCACTTGAGCTCACTGAGGAAAAAATCTTAATTACACTGTTGTAAACTCCGAGTTTGTAAAATGGGAGAGAAAAACAAGGAGATACAGTGATGTGAATTTAAATGGGGAATCAGAAAGGAGAGCTGAAAAATTGAAAACAATAAGGATCTTGGATGTTGTACAAAGGTTATTAAGCATTCAAAGAAAAGAAGAAACAGAAAAAAATGAAAGGGGAGGGTTAGAAGAAAAGATGATTAGATGAACAGATCCTCTTATTCCAGAAGCCTGGATGAGTTTTAAAAAACAACCCGATTCCAAAAGCCCCTAAAGAAACTCAACCTGGTAACACTCTTTGTTTAGCTGGATGCAGTTAAGTGAAGTGAATAGTGTTGCGATAGTATAAAACTGACATAAATCAGAGAGTGATCTGTGCCTTAATTACCAGTCTGCCATATCAGCAGATTCAGTCCTATGGAAACCCCAAGTGGTTTCCATGGTACATCATCCCCCACATACTAATAGGTCACTTGCCTTCTAGAAATACTTTCAAGATAATTAAGAAAAATAATAAATTGGTAGGCCATTTTGCTTCTAATTGGGGGTCAGACGTATTGAACCCTTGAAAATCTGAAGGTTTTGCTAATAATCAGAAACAATCGGCATCCTATAGTGCTATCTGCTTTGTTCTTAGTTGTTTGTGAAGTGTCAGCTTTTTAATGGGTGCAAGATGCACCACAGATAACCAAGAGATGATGTTTTTGGGGAAGCTGCTCTGCTGCCAAAGTGGAACTGAATTTTGCTGGCCTGAAAAGAAGCCAGCATCTCATCTTTGAGGTTACAAAACCTAATTTTGCCTATTATTAGAAAAGCCTTCAGCTGCCTCTGACAGGACTGCAGGCAAAGAAATTGTACTGGAGAAAAAGATCTAACAATATACATTGTCTGCTAAAAACTTCACTAGGTTAAGTAGTTCTATTTTGTACTGACTCATGAAGTAAATAAACATCAGTGTTTATCAACTACTGGTAACGCTGCATATGAATTCAGCTTTTTGATGCAGTCTTTGGGATTTGGAGTTGTTCCTGGATAATGCTTGAACACACAGACATTAGGCATGTGGTTGTAAGCAGTTTCCATGGGAATAGCATTAAAAGCTATTTAAAGAATGAAAGAAAAATGAACACATCTTTTGTAGATTTTTATGCCAAAATAACTGATCCTAAAAGCTAGTGTGAAGAGGCTCACACACTGACACAATGGTGCCCAGAGATGTTTAATTCTCCTTTTGTTAGGGGTGAAGTATTTATAAGTACTTGTGACAGGCAACACTGTGCAGACAGAAGTTATATGAACATTTATAATTCTACTCTACACTTTATGTGCAGAGGAACTGTATTGATAAAGACTGCAGTCTTTCCTAAGCCAGTATTTAATATTAGTATTTAATTCTCAGTGAACAGAAAGAGCTAGGGCTTAGTTCAGATTGTTTTCTTCTTTTTTGTTATCAGAATAAAGTCAGGAACTTACGAGGAAAAGAAAAGATAAACTCTGGTGTCTTTTGCAGTTGAGGAGATGGCACAGGAGTAACAAACCAGGGCATTCAGCACTCACAAATACCCTAGAATAATAGGCCAGCATGTAAACCAACAGTGAACAAAAAGGGGGAAAACCAGCCTGTGCAGTCCTTCTGAGTAACTCTGCTTTCACAGTAGGTAGCCGTGGGGTGCAAGGAAGGGAAAGAAGAGGGTGGGAACAGGGGGAAGAATTGATTCAAGAAGTAGAATCTCATTAGAGGCTGCCAGGGAATAGTGGTTAACAGAAAATGTAAATGATTAATTCAACAGGATCTGAAAAATGCCTTGTCGGTGTCATTTTGAATTGGGTCACTGTTGCTCCAGTGCAATACCATAATCAGTGCTGGATATGATAGAATAGAATAGACTATTTCAGTTGGAAGGGACCTACAATGATCATCTAGTCCAACTGCCTGACCAACTCAGGACTGACCAAAAGTTAAAGCATGTTGTTAAGGGCATTGTCCAAATGCCTCTTAAACACTGACAGGCTTGGGGCATCGACCACCTCTCTAGGAAACCTGTCCAGTGTTTGACCACCCTCTCGGTAAAGAAATGCATCTTAAATGATGAAACTAATAGAAACTAGGAATGTGAACTATGAGTGAGGTCAGCTGTCTTTTACTATTAGTGACAGTGTCATCCAGCTGTGATACCTAAATAGACTTTCTCACACACCATTGGCAGACACTACTTTTTAGGAGCTGACAGACCCCAGATCAATAGCTTATCTAATAAATTTTTTGAGCCACCTACAAGCAACTTTACAATGTGAGATTGGAAAGAAATAGTCTTGAGTTTATGGTACTCTATTCTCTTACATCTGTTTCCCTTGCAACAGGATGTTTACCCCGGGTGTCAGAGGGTGCAGGTCCAGGACTGTCTCTGCCGAGGTACAGCTTTGGCTGTGCCCAGCTTCCACGTGCCCAGCCATGCCGGCAGCATCTCCTGCCTGCTCATTTGAACTGTTCTGCATTGAGCAACATCATCAGGCTGGAACTGGGACAGGGAAAATTTGCTCATTTCAGAAATTTTCCCTTTTACGATGGAACAAATATAAAAATGTGACCCTTGAAGCACATGCTAACATTTGCCTTGGTACGGGTTGCCAAACAGGGCAAGAGATGCTTAAAAATCCTTGGGACTTTTCAGATCTTTATTTAGAGGAATGAGGAGATAATCAGTTTACAGGATGTACTTCAGTGGACAATACCAATCAAATTGAAATTCTAAGCTGTATATTTATGCTTGGCAATAGATTTTTTTTTTAAATGGTGTAAAACACTAGCTAGAAAAATGGTTTCCATCTAGGTTAACATCTTGCATAAGCCACTGGAGCTTAAAAAAAAAGCCTAAAAATAATTTCCTGAAATCTTCTAAATTGAACTGACTGAAGGTAAGATTTGGAATAATTTCCTCCGGAACCTACATTACGTTTAACTTGTTATCAACATCTGAATTGCATTTCTGAGACAGCAACCATATGTGCTCACAAATTAGGATGTGTATTGCATACTTTTATTTTTGTAGTTAGAAATGCTCCCTAATGAAGGAAGGAACCTTTGTTATTAGGAAAAATACTTCATGATAATTAAAAAACCCCACCTTGTCCAGCTTGTTATTTCCTGCTGTAGACTACTGGGTGCCAACTTTATATTTTTCTTCTACAGTTGGAGCATTTGTATATTGGTAGGGTACAAGAATGTCTAGCAGGGAACATATTCGACTTTCTGGAAATTTGTTGAAGATCATGGAACACTGCCAAACATTTTTCTCTTCTAAATATATAGTTGTACATTTAATAAATGTTATAGAATTTGTAACATTACCATCCCCATATCTGCCTTAATATGAAAGGACCTGAAGGTTGCACATTTCTATGCTCAAAGGTTAAGATCCTTGACAACTAGAAAACAAAACTAGATAAATAGCTTGTAATGAATACTGGGGTTTTTTTGTTGACTATGGGAAAAAGTCTGATTAACAGATTTGTCTTCTTCTGATTTCAAAAGGATTCAGATTTCTTCTTCATTTTCTTTCTTAAACCATAGTGTAAGACTACTGTGTGGTCTCAGGCAGATGTTTCATTGTACCTCAGAAGAATTTGGTGACTTTTTGTATATTTCTTAAAGCACTTAAGATAAAAAGAATTATATTGGTGAGCAAGTACTTTATATCAGTATTTGGGGCTCTGTAAAAAAAGAAACAATACTCGTCCACTTTTGTAAAATATTTTGAGCTTAGTTGCTTCCTCATTCATATGAAATTTTATTCTTATTTAAAAAAACAAGTTTGCTTTATAAAGTGCACTCTGGGCTGTTTATAGTGCTGAGTTGCTTTCAACCTGCTGCTTTAGCATGGGGATGTGGGACAGTTTCTTGCTGGCCAGCTGCTTCAGAGAATTAATTCAATATGCAGATCCTGAACTTTAATAAAAGACTAATTATCTGGTAGTGGCTGAGCCTCAGAAGCCTGACTATACCTTCAGGCTTTTGACTCAAGCCTCTATGGAAGGCAGCTGCCACTTTCACGCTGTGTTTTCTGTTGAGGAGTACACGCACACTCTTGTTACCACCAGGCCCAGAAGGTGAAGGAGAAAAACATCAATTTCTTTTAAAATTCACTTGGAGTTCAGTGTGAACTTTAGGAGATATAGTTGCTAATGACCTAGAAGTGGTTCATCCGTTATCAGATAATCTGCCTTTAGCTGAAATTATTTAAGTACAGTGAGTTGAAGACAAAAAACCCAGAGAGAACTTCACGTAGAAATGAGCAAAGTATTTTAAGTTAATTGAACACTTTCAAAATTAAAAAAATCTGGCTCCTTTGACTGCTCAGTGGAAACAAAGCAGAAGGAAATCTAATTTACCATGCATTTAGATGGGCTTTCCAGCTTCTTTGTTAGCAGAGTGCAAAGTAGCAGGCTAAGGCTGGTATATCTGGCTGTTAGTTTTAACCTAACTTTTCCTCTTTTTTCCCCTCAAAAAATAATAATTATGGAATGAGCATTTCTTGGACTTGTTTTAATGTTGAAAATGAGCAGATGCTCAGCTAACATGGCTTGACATCTATTGATTTTAAATTTTGTTTCTGTTTCATCTGTTGTATCCTGATTAAAATGGCATGGACCATCTTCTGATGTTCGATGTTAGAACTTAAGTTTTGTTAAATCTCTTGGGTTTTAACATTCAATAAACCAAGAAGCAGAGAGAGCTAGTAGCCTGAGTGCTGAGGACAGTTAGCAAAAAAAGCAACAGCTTTAATTGGAAATAACTAGACTTCACGTGGCTTTGGACCCTGACATTTATTGTCAAGGATTTCTCACTAATAAGGTTTTTCTTTCTTTCCCTTTTGGCTTTAGATAGAAATATTTTACTTAATGGATTTGTAAGCTTTCCCATCCTGTCAGAAATCACACAAGCAGCCACCCATTTATAATGGAATAAGTAAGGCGAAGAAGTGGTTTATATATTGATATTCTATGCACCTAAAATATCTTGAGGGAGGAAACAAGTTGAGTGTATGATCCTGCAACTCTCTTGACAGCAAAGCTCATATTAAGTCCTAGCTTTTTCATGAAGAAGTCATAGTCTTACAGAGTATTAATAAACTATCTCTTCACCTTACAGAGCTCACCTTAATGGACGAGAAGTTTCATGTCTCACTTGATGTATATGGATGAGAATGTAGCCTGGAAAGTGCTGTTAAAACTACTTCTACTTCCTAGCTTTACATACTGCTGAAGGTAATTCTTACCATCTTAGTTATTTTTGTGTTTAAAAAGGAATACATTGATGAGAAACTTTATAAGCTTTTTGGAAGAACCAGTGATTATTTTAATGTAATGCTTTTTTCCAGGAGCTTGACATCTCTCTTTTACGTATTCTGGATCTGAATCACTCTCAATCTGAAGTTAAGTATTAATGATGAATTCTCCCTTGTATCACTTGTAGATAATTTGTTTCTTTGTCTATTTTGTTTGATTTTCATCTTGCATTGATAAAAACTTGCACTAGCTCTCTAAGGGTGGCTACCCCAGTACCAAACTAACATAAACAGAGGATTCTCTTCACTTCACGTATTTGCCGTTTTTTAATTTAAGCAGCCATAAAAGAACACACAAGTGGGATATAACTGTTGAATGATGACTCCCTGCCTCCTCCACATCCATTTTTTGTACGCTTCTTCCATTTTCTGTGCTGCCCATACTTTTGTACCCTGCGATGACAAAACTGACCTCAACAGGTTGCCAGTTCTGGAAAAGTGCTTAAAAGTCATTTGCATGATAACTACAGAGAAATTTATGCCAGTGACTCCTTGATTACCAGCCTGTCTGCATGGAACAACAGCCTCTTAATGCTGGAGCACACTAAGGTGTGATGCCCTGGACATGGCAGGGAAGAATCAGAAGAGGTTTTAAAGAGGGATCCTTCCCATGAAGAGAGAGTGGTTCCATGCCCATGGAGAGAGAAAGCAGGAAGGAATTTCACTAAACTTGAAACGATGACTGTTTCTTTGAATCAAGGGGTGAAGTTAACCTAAGAGATGAGGGGGAAAGAAGAAAGAAATAATCTCTGGATTTCTTCCACCCACCCTGACCCCACCAACAAGGCTTTTTTTTTTGTACTTTCCTTCTTAGAAAGTATCTGTGATTTAAAAAAAAAAAACACAAACACAACAAAACAACATACAAAACTTCTCAACTAATCCCCTCTACTAAAACACCTACTTTCTTGCTGTTATGCCTGTGTAGGGCTGAGATTAACGTGCAGCTGAAAACTTGGGGGAGATCTATGTGGGTTTGGGAATTTGGAGGGCTGAATTGTAGAAGCATTCAGGCTGGAATCTGCTCAGGAGAGTGCACTTGAGGGACAGAAATCACATCCAGACTCTGCCCAGGCCACATCAGGGCTGTTTATAACAGCCAGGGGCTATCCAGAGAGGACTGAGTCAAAAGGTGACAAGAGTGGGTGAAAAAAATGAAAACATAGCTGCTAAATGACTCAGTGCTGCAGTCAATATGTGCACAGAACATTGGGCATCATGTCATTTCAGTCATACAAATAACTCGGCAGTCCTCTAATGATGTGATGTATTACCATATAATTGCATAGCTAATTTGGCAGCAAGACTAAATTAATTCCTTAATGTAGAGGTCTGCAAGATACAGTAGTCTTTTATGTTGTGTTTCCCTCAATTAATCTGGAAGGTGGCCAGATAAACAACTTGTGATAATAATGGTGTAATTGTTCTCAAATCTTGAATGTTAGATGGAAAAAGCCCAGCTTTCCTGTACTGCAGCCAGACACAGTCGTCACTCTCTTCTATTCCACAAGGTGGAGAAGCTCAGCAGTGCGACTGAGAGGAAAGGGCGATAGATGCTAAGCAAACTGTGCAAAACAAGACTGCTCCTGATCAAGAAACCCTTTGTTTTACTTTGAGCCCAAACCTGCCTTTTTAAAAAAAAAAAAACAACTGATCAACAAAAATTTCAAATATAACGTTATTTTCTAAGGGAGGAAGATGACTTTCACATCCAAAGCAAGCAGCATTTCACAGCCCTCTCCCAAAGTAATGTTGCTTATTACCAACACTTAATAGCTTTTCCAAGCTATAATTCTGAAAACACTTTTCAAAGATGGGTAAAATCTTTAACCCTCTTTTATAGATGGAGAAGCAAATAAAGGCTAAGCAGCTTTCTTGAGATATGCTATAGATCTGTAGAAAAGACAGTGAATCACCCACTTTTGAGTTGTAGCTGATGAGACTAGAAACACCAGCACAGGAAAACTGACAAAATAAATCATAATTCTGTATGGATTTACAGTGAGTGAAAACACGTATCACGAGCACCCCTCAAACTGAGATGCCTAATTTGATCCCCAATTAGGTGACAGTACACTATTTGCTTTTGCTGTTTGAATTGTGGGCAGAGATTGTACCCACTGAAAGAACATCCTTTGAAAACTTTACCATGTTGTCTGATAAACCAGGTGGGGGCTGGAGGCTTATTGAAATTAAGGGATAAAGGCTTGGCTTCGTTGTTGAGATTGGGTGTTGAGCAGGGCAGCCTTACAGAAGATCCAATCCCAAAGCTATTCTGCATGTACAAGTGGGGGATTCTGGATGCTGGACTGAAGAATGTCAACGTTGACAGGAGCAGACAGACTTGAGGTGTCTCTGGTTATGTTAACCCTCCAACTGCAAGTGCAGGATCATTTGCACCAGGCTCTTCTGAGCTGTCGGGACAGGAAGCTGCCTGAAAGCCAGGTGATCTAGCTATCCTAGTCCATGGTCAGGGCTTATTTGCTAAAACACAGCATGAAGGTAGTGAGAGTGCTGCGCCAGCTCCAAACATAGAGCATCTCTGTAAGCTATCCACTTGCAGTATGGCAGATCTTCAGGGCTCAGGGCAGTGCTGTCCACAGGGAGCATACAGGTTTGCGAATCAAAGTTCTCTTCCAGGTTTCACTGTCTTGAGAGAAATGCTTGACCTCAGTTATCTCAGTTTACTTAGCTGTAGGATAGATTTTACTATAACCACTTAGAGTAGTCCGACTGGATAGTTTAAGGATTACGTGATAGATGATGCAACAGATGATCCATAAGAATTTCTTTTGAAGAAGAAACGATATAGGTTGGCTCAAAATTTGAAAGCCTGGCTCTGGGAAACTGGACCTTAACCCTACTCCTAGACTTTCTGAATGTGTCCTGTTTACTGAAAGTCTGAATCCCTTTAGCATCTATCAGCATTCTTGTCTGAATCTTGCCTTCTGTGCAAATCTCAAGAACTGAGGACATGATAGTTAGAGCATGATAGTTTTAGATTGTATCAAGATGAACTCTGTACTTTCAATCTATTATAAAGTTTGATCTTTCTGACCCCAAATCAAAGCTATTTTCTGAAGCATTACCATGGTGATGCACAACACAGTGTATTGTCATTGCCAGTGCTTTTAGAGCTTTATTGAAATGCTTTTGAGCTGAAGAAAAAGATGTATATGAAATAATAGTACATTATATTGGAGATTGACTTATAATGGGTTGCTATATAAAATATTTAATAGAATCTCTAAAATTGTATCAAGACAAGTTACCAGAAAATTAAAAATACCTAAGTATATAGAGCTGCAAACATAGACATTAGTGTGTGAGTACAACCAAGCCTCTCCTTCCAAAGCATTGAAGGAAAAAATGTTTGCTAGCAAATTCAGTAATTGTTTCTGAAAATTGGCAGCTATTTAGTTTCTGGGTAAGCCTTCGGTATTACCTGTTTCTAAGAAACTTCTTTGGATTCACAGAGTGCTTACTATTGTGAAGCTAATAGATATGTTTTTGATGAATACATTTTTCCATTTGAGTTGTGAGAGCAGTAACCTTTAGTCATACACAGACAAGATCATTTCAATTCTAGGCTTAGTCCAGCAAAATTGCTTGATTCAGAATCTGAGACGTGCATTGGCTTAATTATTTTTGATTTTTTTTTTCCATTTTGATGAATCTTATATGATGATCAGATTGTGAAGTTTATTTTACGTGTATGGTAAGTTCATCTTAGGTCTGATGAATTTATTTCTCCTCTGTTCTCCCCTGCTCTTTAAAAATATGCAGGATTTCTTTTATTGCTTTTTAGAACACCTTTTGTAAACATCATATTCTGTGGATCTAATCCCATCTTCCCTGAAAACCAGCAAAGGGTGTTTGATGTTAAATCCTGACCCTATTCAAGATTCAGCAGGAATCTTAAACTATTACAGGTAGTTCAGACTCCACTCAGTGCAAATGAGGACCAAACCCCATTCATTTTCCTAGGTTAGGCAAGAGTCCTAAAGCTCTGTTGCTGAGATGTGCAAGAGTTGACTGATCTCGCTTGAATCTGTGTGTCTGCTCTGATTTAGGCTGGTAAAAATGCAGTCAATGCTATATATTTTACCTTATATATCATTAATTTTAACATATCTTCTCATTTTCTCTCAAAATTCATTAATGAGAATAGAACTATTAAATTTACATACATCAATGACTAAGCAGTTATGTTAACCGGATTGTTAGAAACATCAATATTACTTGAAAGTAGGTCTAATTATATACTGCTTCATATATTGGGTGTTATTATTTCTGTCTGAATTGTAATGTGGTTAAATTATTATTTTGATTAAGCTGATGAGTTCATTCTCATTTATCTCCTTCATTCTGATTGATTTAATTCAGAAACCTTCTAAATCTATATAGCCGTCCAACTCTGAGAAGCCTCCCACTCAAGTTCAAGCAATACAGTGCTATTCTTCACAAAGGCAGAGTCACTGGAAACTGGGAGAAGGAAGAGAATGGGACAAGATATTTCAAGTCATAGGACTGAGCTTCCTGAGTGAATTTGGGCATTACTCAAGAAGTTTAACTTAATGCAAATTAATGCAAATCAGTTCAGCTTTGCATCCATAAGCCCAATAAATGGGTTGAACTAACAGACTTGAACTTGCTTGTGCTAACAGTCACGATGATTAGCTGCCTTTTTCCAGCAGGTCCTTAACAAGTCTGGAAAAATTCTTTTCCAAGGATTTTTATTTTCCATTATGTGTGTCATTTCCTGAGACTGATGTTCTGCTAGTTGGTAACTGCCGTCTCTCCTGAAGGAGGCACCTGACATATTTGCGAGGCCATTTTCTAAATAATGGGAAACATTGCACAAATTCTTTCAGAGTTAACTAGAGCTCTCAGTGGTGGGCTCTTGCCACAGAAGCGGCGAGGCGGACAAGGCACTCCTGCTTGTTCTTATCCTCTCCCCGTCATTTAAATAAGGGCTCCATGTGGTCGGTAGGGAACAAAGAATGAAGCTGTGTGCTAGAAGACTCTCCAATCCAACATATAGTGTGTTTGTCTTATCTAAAGAGGTGAGAATCAGCGCTTCATTTCCAGATCCATTTATAAGGCTCATTAACACTTTGTTTACTAAGTAATAACCAAAAAATGGAAGTACAGCAATCAGAAGAACAAATTAGGAGTTATGGGAATTGTGGCTGAGCATTAGAGCTCATTTGGTCACTTGCTTGGACTGTACCCAATCACCTTCCCGTGTTGCACATCTTCTAGTTAGACTGTAAGTACTATGATTGGGCTTGTTAAGCTAAAGCTTTGCAGGCATGGTAAAGTGGGTAAAGGACAGCTCTCATACGTAACTGCTCTTTGGGCCATATAGAGCTTCACTGGTTAATGCTGTTAACTGGAGGCAGGTTACCAGAGATGATGCTGGGTGGTCTACCTGTGATAGTACTGCAGATTTAAAGTACAGTGGCTTTACATGTTACTATTGTTGCACTGGGTCGGTGCTACTCTGCTTTGTAACACCAACGAAATGCTTCAAACATTGCTGATTGCTTCTGAGCTTTGCCAGAGCTCTCTTATTTCTGGCTGTGATGTCCAGAGCACCCACTAGCAACATACCACAGAAAAATGACACAGATACACTGGCTTTCCCTTCCACACTCCATGTCTGATCTTTGTACATGTAGTAGGAAAAAAGGAGGAGAAATGTGTTTAGCAATGGACTTCTCCATTCTCAGTGAACCACTAGCTTAAGGGTTAACTGCCAGCAACAATAACATGTTAAATAAACCAATAAATGGATTAAATACTGCATTGCTTGTATATGAAAAAAATGCTTCATATAAGCAAAGAGTTTTTTGGTTTTGGCTGGATATCTTGAGCCTAGTCCTGCTCCTGGGTTAGTTATAGCCAGGTACTCTATGGTTATAGGCTGTCTTCTCCCACAGGAAGACCCATGCCTACTGCACGGGGGTTGCACCATTCTCCAGACAAGCCAGTCTTTGTTTCTGGCTTCCTCCTTGCTTGAATGCAAGCTGTGCACTAGCTCTAGCTCCCCATCCCTTTGAAGTCTGGATACAATACAGAGTAATTTAATTAAGGATGCTCTGTGGGGAAAAGAGAAGGCTGAGGCAGCCAGGGGACAGCACATAAAAGCAGAACATCAGCTGCAGCTAAATGATCAGTTGTATCGCAAAAAGAATACCAGATACTGTGACAAGTTGGAAAAAAGGCAGTTTATACAAAATCACATGGATCCCTTGTTATGCTCAGAATGAGGATACAGTGCATTCTTTTATGAGCTTTTGGAGCAGGCAGTGTGTTATATCGTTGTGTATTGCTTCGTTTCTCTAACTGGGCCATGACATTTAATGAAACTGAGATTTTTTTCCCTCATTAATACTGCAAAATATTTAAACAGCATCTAGCATTGCTTTTAGAGGCTTTGCTTATAACTTTTGTTGCTCTTAGCAGGACTGGTTAGCCTCAGTACGAGAAAAAGGATAATCTGATCATTTCTATGTGAGTTTAGAAACTGTAGGGCTCCTGTAGAGGTATTGACAGTCCTGTTTAGGGACCTAATTTTCCCACATGTTGTATAAGGAGCTTTGCTATCTTGCCAGCAGTGGCCAGCATCCTGGATGCAGAGCCATCTTGAAGGAAACCTCAGGTAGGAGTGCCCAGAAGATGTGTACATATGTTCCACCTTGGCATGTATTAACCTCTTTTTTTCTTAAGACTTTTATCTCTGTGTGTGGCAGAGGGTAGTGGGTCAGAGGATTAGCAAGTCTCCATCTTATTACTTCACTTCTCTTGTAAAACTTCCTAATTCCCTGAGGCTTTTAGAGGGAGAAAGGGCCTCATAACTTGACCTTGGTTTCAAATAGACAGAAAATCAAAGGTCCACATTCTTCTCCCCACACTTGCTGTGGCAGTATCAGGGCAACTAAAATTGCACTGATGCTAATGGAAAGAAACCTACTTCAGAGTTTCCCCATTGCAATGGGGATTTTGAGACTATTGTAATGCTTAAATTATTTTAAAAGTGAAGTACGGCATGCTGTTTCAGGAGCTGGCTTGAAAAGCTATAAATCCAAACTCATTCTAATGTTAATTGCACTGAACTATGTACTGGGCTAATTGCAAAGCTTTTAGCTGTGTTGGTTGTCCATGCACTCCCTACTTCCCTGCCCAGGAGTCCCAAATTACATATAATGGAAAAAATTAAAGCATTAAATGGTTACTGCAAGTGGCTTAGATTGCAGTCTGCCGTAACATCTACGTCATCTGCACAGGAAACAAAAAGTGTTATTGTCTGGAACGTTTCCATTCATCTAAAAGACATTGGGAAGGCTTAGCACTTGACTTTTACATGAAAAATTCTTTATCTTTAGATGCTACAAAACAGAAAAAGGGGGTTTTCTTAGAATGTATTTGTGATTCTGAAAGACATCAGAAAGCTGTACTTCAGGATTGTAGATTAGATAGAAAAAGCCTGAGCAAAATAACAGAATTTCCTCAGTTTTGATAGCTAACATTTTAAGTACCATGTCTTGATACAGTAAAGTGATACACTATAGTGTCACTTTATGAGAAGAAGGACAAGGACTCCTCCCTGTTCCCTCTCTAATACTCAAAGGAGGGGACTCACATAAGTGACAAGTCCACAAAGCTATTTTGTTGAGGCCTCTGCTGATGCAAGAGAAGCTGGCAAGTTTTCAGAACAATAGGAAACATGTAACCACCTCTCCTTTTCTTTGGTAAAGAATGACATACATACTGCCTAGATGCAGTCTGCAAAATAGATCTGGACACATTCCAAAGCTCCACCCAAGCCAAGCTCTGGCACAGTATGAACAAGGTCATCCAGAGCTGGTCAGGCTGGAACGTCTTCAATACATTTTTCTTGCACCTGGCACTGTGAGTGCCCACCTGATTTTCTTGTTGTGAAGGTCAATTACTTGTGCTGTGCAACAGAACTAAATGGCCGCAAATATTTGCCTATCTTTAGTTTTTCCACAATTATTGAAGTAATGCTTGACTTGAAGCTGCCATGAAGAATCATGTTTTCACCATAATGAAAAACAGTCTACACAAATGATTTTTCTTTGCTTGTTTCTATTTCCTACATGCTGGTAATGAACTGTGTAATCTGGCACCAGGTGGACACTCCAAACCAAGTTTTTCTGGGACTGCAGCAAACCAGAAATGTTCGCTAGTGAGTTACATTCAAAGATGATAAAAGCATCCTCAGCACCTGTCAATGAGCAGAACAGTCCCTGTTGGAGGCCTGTGCTTGACTGACTGTGTCAGCATAACCAGAATGAATGTATTTATGGTGCTCAGCAGGTATCTCAAAACAAGTTTCCCTTGAAAACACTGTGCTGTATTATGTCTTTCAATTACCTTCTACTGCTGAAACTGCTGGGAGAAAGATCTTTGCCACTGATAATAGAGGTGTTAAAATCAAACATACACTCTAGGATTTTGCTTCAGTAGGTCCTGGAAAAGAAGAGAACCATGTCTTCATGGTTCTTTGAATTTTTGGCCTCTCCTGACTATTCTACTCTGTAGTTATGTCCTTATCCCTGTAGCATAGAAATATCTTCATAAAACATGAATTTATCTCCTGGGTGAGAAGGAAACAGAGTGAGAAGAAAGGGAAGCATTAAGAAGTCTACTACAAGAGAGCGTATGTGCTTTTCATGCTCACTCATGATCTGTGGCCTGCAGCTGTCCCTACCTATATTATAACTATATCCAGTCCTGATATGAAACTGCTGGTCTTTGACATGAGCTGCATGATGGCATGCCATGAGCTTTGACATGAGCTGCGTCTTTGACATGAGCTGCACCATCAATGATAGACTGGGAATGGTTGTGCTTTCCAAATAGGACATAATCCATTGGAACCACAGCTGTCACGACTTCATGATGACAAAGACAATCAAAAGCCTTGGGAAGGGGCAGTAAAATGGTTAATTCTTCAGTTTCTGAAGGGGCTAGAGAGGCCTGTTGCTTTGTGCCTCGCCACTTGCTCTAGTTACTGCAATAGGAACTCTCCTGCAGCTCCTCTTGAAGTGAGCTATCTTGAACCCTTATGGAAAACTGATAATCAAATTGGGCTGATCTTTATCCGATCAGTCCATCAAACAATGTCATTAGGAGTGTTGCAAAATAACCAACCAACCAACCAAAACTACAAAACCCACAAAAACCCACCTCCCCCCTCCAAACCTCTGAATGCATTGTAGCTCTTGCCTTTGTTCTGCAATGGCAGTTGGAAAAGATATTGAGGAAAACAGGTCTCTTTCTTAGAACAAATTCAGCATGAGATATTCGCTGCCTATGACACAGGCCTTCCTCTTTTAAATTACCAGTGTCCTGAAGGTGAGATCCTGCACATCCATTTGACAGTTCTGCTGGTCTCCCCATTCTACACTGTTCTAAGACATTACTGGTTGGTAGAAATAATCACAAAAACCTTCTGCACTGTTTATTTTAAAAAGTGTCATACAATTTGGGAAACAGTGTACAAAGTCTGCTTTCATCTGTAGAAATAGCAGTATCTTTCCAGTCTTTGTTTAATTATCTGGAGAAAAAAATCCCTTTCAAGTGCATTATGGCAAACCTTTAAGTGGCAGCATCTGTGAGATGAGAGTGATATCAGGTTGGCGCAGTCTGAGTGAAGTGGAGTGAGCGTGGATGACCTCTTCCTGTGGTTCAGAAACAACACTGCGAGCCTCACAGCATCTGTTTTTTTGCTCTGCAGGAGCACCCCAGAGAGAAGATGATAATCTATTGTCAAAAAGTAACACCTTTTCTAACAAGAACAGTAGAATTAGAAGCACGAATCTGGAATTATGGCAGCATGTTATAAACGACAGCAGCCAGGAGACAACCAATGCACAAATCTTTGCTTCTTGAAGAAAGTACAGGAAAGGTACAATTGGTATCAACCAAGAAGAATAAAAGCTGCACGAAAAGAAATTACTGGTGAATATAAGAAATGCTGATGCATTGAAAATGCCTTTGCTCTCATTCATTCTCCGTGGACACTTCCTTCAACATACTTGGCCATCAACAGCAGGCAGCTTAGTTTTATTCTGAGAAAGCAGTTTAGTTTTATGCTGCATTTTATCAACCGAATTCCGAAAAGGCTATAGGGAAATGGGCCACCTGTACTGCTGTTGTGTCTTCTAGCTGGTCCCATTCCCACTGGTCAGTGTTTCTGGGAGGGCTCTTCTCCCAGTGAGGCTTCCAGAAGCAGTCAGCAAACTGAGCCCTCTGGAAAGCATACTGACAGTTGTTGGGAATGGTGACGTTTTCAGTAGTGAACTTGCTGTTTAGATGCTTAGATGGGAGCTGATCTCTTTTGAAAAATCTGGCTCAGCAAAGTCTAAATGGCAAGACTCCTGATACTGTAGTGTCACCAGGTTTGTACCATGGCACCCCACTTTTACGTGTCTCTCTCTAAACTCTTGCTCCTGTCTTTTGCTCTTTCGGAGGTTGACAGTTGCAGGTGGTTAAACGATGCGAGTCCATGTCACCACTGAAGCCTAACTTGTTTGTAGGTAGAGTTTCCTTTTCTTCCTGGAACTTGCCGTGCTGCTCCGTGCGGGCAGAGTGAGAAGGCAGGCAGCTGACTGCCTTGCTTTGTAGCAGCGCAGGTCAATCCCAAATTCAGGCAAAGCAGCAGACACAGATTCAGTTTTCAGAAATACCTTGTTGAACAAGATTCTTTGGCAATGGGATGGAGAGGCCTCTGACAGCGAGGTACAAAAGCACTGACCATGATAATTTTTCTGGAGAGGATTTTTGATCATTAGAATTTTTCTCTCGATTAATAATTCACCCTATTGGGATTAGGTGACATTCTCAAGCGTTTTTGTTACTGTTGTTGAAGGTTATTTGTAGGTCTGAAGCTGGGCAGTGTAATGAATCAGGGCTTGAAGCATTTGCTTATACAGAATAGAAAAAAACCCTGCCAGTATCTCACAGTATGGTGTCAAGAAAGCCTTAATTTTCATGTGCTTGACAGTAAGAGGAAATTGATTTGTAATTTGTCTTGGGTTTGTGTGGGTTTTTTTTTAATAAGAAACTTCTCTAATTGTCATTTAATGTACACTGTTGCATCCAGTGATTATCTTTTTTCACTTGAGTGACTCTTCCCATGGTGGTGTCTAATGCTGTTTAAAACTGAGTTTTTTGTCAAAGCTAGAGTCACGATGGCTCCATAGCCTTCCTCCCTTGAAAGAAAGTAATTATTCAACCAAAATATATACACTTTGGTCAACATACCCACTTCCTGCTGGGTATTAAACTGTATTATTCCTGGAGTCTGGACTGGGAAAATGATTAATAACAGGTTCTGATACAGAAGATAGCAAATGAAGGCAGAGTAATAGTAATTTTTCATTTGAATCACAGACAAATTGGCTGTTTTGCAGTACTTGTCTATGGCAATTATATGTTGTTTTGCTTCCTAATGCTGATTTCCTTCCACAGTTTATTAGCATGAATGTCAGGAAACACTAGCATATTGGTTTTGTCTATAAACACTTCTGGCCAGGTGGAGAAGGCAGACCTGTCTGAACTGCTGATTAGATCTGTTCAAATTCAGGCACTCCTGCAAGATAGCGCTTTTGCTGAGCGCTTCTGGTCCTGCCCGTGGTGTGACACAGCAAGCTGCTCGCAGCATCAACCTGCTCGTGGTGGCCGTCTGTGAATGGCCTGATTTGTGACAATCTGGGGAAAAGATGTGCAAGCCTTCTGCAGATGTAGTGTGTACCAAAAGCCAGATCATCCTTCTCTGGCTTGCACAAGTCACCCCGCTGAGCCTGAACTGCAGGTTTACGCTCTGCCGTGGAGCAGCGCCAAGCTGCTCAAAAGGCTTGTTACTTTTTTTGTTATTCCAAAATAGGATATTGAGCTCTTCAGAAATGCTGACCTGCTGAGCTAGATTTGCAATCAAACTTCGGCTGGATTCGCTCAGGGGACACTCAGCAGTTCACATTTTGTGGTGCTTATGGTCAAGATCCGATACTCTTCCAGAACTCAATGTTCCCAGCTCTCTGAAGAAATTTGGCCCCAGCATGCCTTTAAATACACAGAGGAACTAAAAGGGAGAAAAATTAAATAAGGAATTGCTTTTGTTTTCTAATTTCTCCATTAGAACAGTTGTATTTTGTAGTTCCACAAAATAAGATGACAAAAATTGAAACAGCAGTTGGATTAAGTTGACAGAGGGCCTAGAAGAGAACTGTTGAGATTTAAGCTTCCCACAAGAAGTAGGTAGTGTTAATCTTTCTAAGTAAATTGTAGATTGCTTTGTGCCAGTTTGTCTTAAAATGATCATTGTAAATCTGTGGATCTCATTTGTTTTTCACATTTTAATTCAAACTAGCTAGATGTAAGACAGGCAGCAGAACACAGGATGCTTAAATTGTTGCTAAAAGAACACAAACAAGAAATCCTTTCATACATGCAAAGAACAATCGTGACTGCAAAAAACAGTTAATTCCAGCTTTTCTATGAATTGTCAGTGACTGATTCAAAGTGTGCCTTCCTAAGGAAAATGAATATATGGCTTGTACATATACATGTATAAACGCACAGATATATGTGTAAATATACATATATAATTCATGATGATGGGAAAGTTCTTAACAAACTGCTGTTTTTTACTGTGAGCTACTAATTGTAGGATGTGAAAGTACACATTTTAGCTACTTAGACACCATGAATGTAGGGCCCATGTGGGACTGATTACATAGGTGCTGACAAAATGGGCAAGGTGCTGTTGGATTCACAATGTAAACAACAAGATTTTTGAAAATGAATTTATTACAACGTTAACATGGCTGTGCTAAGCAATATTTTTCAAACAAATACATATTTTGTAATGACAATTTCTCGTTAAGATATGGCTTGTTTATAGACTCTTCCTCCCCTACAGAAATTACTTTTTGCTTTTAACACATGCTCACTCATTATGCGGATGGCTTAATGATCTTGTATTCATTGCTATATCAATGTGGGAACTGTATTCTTAGTTAATTACATCTTTTCCTTTATTCAGGAAATCTGATTGCTCAGAGTTCTTTGATGTGGTAGTTTTGATCATGGAGAGCTTTCACTCGCCGTTTACAGAGCTGTCTTAATGTACTTATCTCTTCAGGAAAAATAATGTTAAAACCTTGTGTTGCGTGTTCTGCTCTTACCAGTTTCCAATAAAACAAGAAAGTGGGCAATATATCAGTGAATTAATTTTCTAAATAGCAATATTTGTGCATATGCCTAGGAAGCTATCCCAGCTGGAGCCAGGACACCTTTCCTGATTAGTAATTATACAACAAATTGGGAGTAACTGTCAGATTAGAAGTAAAGTATTACTTCAGTATATCAGAATAATTTTTAATTAAGGAGAACTACCAAAGGGACAGCATTTAAGAAAACAAAAGACGAAACTGTCACATAGCTACAGCTATCCCAGAAAATTCTGTTCCCTGAGGTGTCTCTTGGCTATTACAATCTGGAAAATATTGTTCCCTGAACTAAATATCCTCCCTGCCAACTTTGCTAGCGTCAGTATTTGGCATTAATTAAGAAATGGTCCCCTACATCTTTTCCTATCTCTTCCCTAAGCTATACAGAACCTTCAAAGGTGACAACTTATAAGCAGTATGTTTTGGTGGCTGAATAAGAAATCCTGTTCCTTTAGGAGGGGGCAACAGCAGGGAAATACGCGAAAGATGCTTCTGCCCTCGATACCAATTAAGTAGTATTCTGGTCTGTAAGCCAGACAAACAAAGCCTCATACTCTAGTTTTCCTTAAGCAAAGCAAACCAAAAGTGTACAGTACAATATTCAATACCTCTTCACATATTACTTTTCAGATAATAATTGAGCTGGTTTTGAATATTTCTCGTACATTCGGACTGTCAGTATTTTCAGTAATCTTAGATTCTGGTAAGGAGCTGCACTTAGGTCAAAAAATGATATTTAAAATCTAGCATATCTGAGAAATAATTAGTTCCATTTTGATTACCCTGTCTCATTAACAGAGAGAGCATTGATTTTCCCTGTGCTTGTATAACACAATTCATACGGAATTTAGATTGTGGATATTTCCCTCTAAGTAACATTATTATTTGGTCTTGGTTGCCTTAAATGTCTGTGTTTTGTAAGCTTTAAGTTTTAAAGGCTATTATTAGTTTAATTGTCATTTAATCCTTACAAGTACAATATGTTTTTAGCTAACACAAATAAAGAATACCTAAATATCGAGGCCAAAGCTACAGGGCAAAATTTTCACATATCACTTGGAGGTTTTCTCTTTCTGTCCCTTTGAGAGTCAGCAGAGGTTAGGAGTAATTCCCATCAAGCCAGCTGGAAGCTGTTGTTCCTCGATAAAATAATATAAAGTCTTCTTGCTGGCAGAACTGGGTGGAGGCAAGTGTTCCCTCGTCTCATTTATATAATTGCCTTTGGAAATACATGAGCCTGGTAAGTGCACCTGGAACAGTTTTCTAGTCAGCCAGCAAAGAAGGTATTTTAATACAAGAGAAAAAATTCTTTAGAACGTGAAGTCATCATGACATGTCAGCTCCTAGTGACACTGCACAATAAATAATCAGAGGTGGTAGAAATCTGACCTAAACCAGTTTAAATTAAATTAAATTATATGAGGTGAGAGAAGAAAAAGATGAATTGAAACTCTGAGAACATCACATTTTTCCACTTGGTGAATTCATTTTTAAAAAGCATATTTAGTAACTTATGTGTGCACCATCTGATTCATTTCAATAGCTTTTGTAACTAATTACTACCTACCTGTAGAAATTCTGGAAAAAAAAAGAGAAATACAATTAATAAAAAAATACAATAAATACAATAAATCAAAAAAAGATAAATACAGGGAAAAAAAAAAAGAAACACAATTTTTTTTCTCTTGATAGAAAGTCATTGCCCTATGAAAATTTGCTTTTGTTTCCAATGTCATTCCCATTTCTTCTAGCTTTTGATTTAAAATTTAGGTTTTCGTTGTTATTAACATTGTAACAGAATTTATAACATATCTGGTTTATAATTTTAAGATATGTTTTTTAACAACAAAAGAATATATGCATTTTAGGCAATAACAGTATGATAGAATTATCAAATTGCATGCCAGATCATCCATAATAAGGCTAAATTATATGAATCAGTGGTGGAAACAATGTTTGCATTGTTATTACACCCACAAGACAACCTGTGTATGCTTTCAGTTGTATATGCTTGTATATGATTTCAGTTTCAACTTAGCTTGCTTAGTTGAAAGAAAAAAGCCTGTGCTTTCTGATCTAAATGCAGTTAGCAAAAGAGAACAATTGCTCATTAGTAAAAGCTTTTTACTATTGAAATATACAACTGTCACTTTGTATAGAAATACACACATGCTTCCAAATTTAACATTCTCAGTGCATTTTTTTCTGCTTCATCTAGTCTGATTTTAGTCAATGGGAACTTCTTTGATTTCATAAATAATCCAATATGGTGTCTTACTAATTGCATTTACCTAAGTTGATTTTAAATGTTTCCTTCTGTACACTCCGAAGTATATTAGCCTACATGAAGTTTCTCAGAGTTACTCATGTGCACGCACCTGCTTTTTTTGCATGAATAGTAATGACACACCAGCATATGAACTCTAGCCACACAGTCATAGGTTTATTTATAGAAATGGCAGGTTTGTGCCAGTTTTATACGTGGATTATTGGTTTTTTTTTGTTGAGACTTCATCCTGTGAAGTTCCCATTTGCTACGCATGGCATTAATCAGGGAAGTAGTGTCAAATAGTACTTAGGAAATGAGGTTAATTATTTGTCTGTTCAGTTATCATTTGAGTATTATTATTATTATTATTATTATTATTATTATTATTATTATTATTATTATTAAAGCCATCAGTACAGAGGAGAAGGGTGATAGCTGAGAGACTGCCTTTGACGCATAGGGTTGAAAACACTGTGGTATGGCTCGCAAGGAGGCACTGAATAGCAATCAAATGACCAAAAGAGCATCTTCTAGTCAGATTTTGTTTGTGACTGCCTGCTGCAATAGATGTCACAGGGAGCAGCGTGGTGTTCGCATAAGCTTAAACAAACTTGAGACAGGAAAGTTGATTTTAGAGAATTTTAGTTGATTCTGCTTAAAAAAATCTGTTTAAAGACTGCTTTGGTGTCTGCTGATGGACAATCTGCTCCTCTTTGCTATTCCCCTCCCCTGGAACTGAATGTTCAGGTCATTGCATGATGCAGGAGTTGGTATTCTCCCTTATTTTGTGCTTTTAAATAGCACCTGCTTTCATGATTTTGTAGTGAGAAAAACACTTGGTCTTTCAGAAGAAACAGGCTGGACTCATGAGTATCTGTTTAAAATGGGAAGACCTCTGGCCTCTGTCCCAAGACTATCATCTATGTGGTATGCTCTGGCTCCTGAATGAAAAATGCCAGGACCAACCTGGTTGGGGAATACCTTTTTCTTAAAACCTCAGTCTTTTTCTAGGCTAAACAGTTTTTGTGCGTGAATCAAAATAAAACTAACCAACAACAACAAACCCCAAATACCTCCCCCCCTCAAAAAAAAAAAATTATTAACATATATCCAATCTGTTTGGACATTCAAAAGCTTGTGCCAGGCATACCCAAATTTTCTTCTTTGCATCCCCCCAACTTCATGCAATTTACATGGCTCATCACCATACATTAAATCATATGTTGATTTACTTTGCCCATGATCTCTTAGAAAAATTGGATGATTAATACCCTTTAAAGCTTGTTTAAGCTTTAGACTTTCATAACTGTGCAAATGCTTTTCATTACTGTAATTGTACTAGAGTTGTGATAGCTGGTTTCTTGAATGAGGGATACGAAGGTGGTTAATGGTGCCTGTGATAGCTTTTGTGGAATACATGATCACAGCTACTGATTACACATGCTTGTGTAATTCTCCTTCAGAAAGAAATGAAAAGCTGTGTAATCACAAAGGCAAGAACTAAGGCCTCCCGCCTCAAACCTGGGTGCAAAGCTGGAAATATAGTAACAGAGTCTACATAACAACATTTTCTCTTAAGTTTAGGAGCATCTTTATATGTTAAAGATCAACCTTTGTGTTATATAACATGCCTTTCGGATTAAATAGATGTTCTATTACATAAACATAAAAATATAATGCAATACACTTTATTATGGCAGTAGTACAGTGTTTGGTTTAATTTTTGTACATCAAGTTGTATATGCAAACCCATTAATTGCTTTCTTATGTATGAAGATAAGTTTACTGCATGCCTCATGTTTGGGCTGCCTCCTGATTTGTTTTACCAGAAGTTTTGAATTCCCAAGTGTACCCAAATTTCTTTCATGCAGAGAAATCTAAAAACAAAAGATTATCTTTATTTACTGTCCATATACCACGTAAGAACTTTAAATTATGAGTCCTTGATTTAGAGCACATTTCCAAGTACATGCTGTACAATTTTAAGATTACTAAAAGCAAATCTTTTCACAGGTATCACGTAATTGACTGCAATGAAGAGGCAGGCAATAAAAGGCCACAAGGATTGGTCTGGTGTTTTGCCAAAATGAAGAATAAGTTCAGCCTCATTTTGAGACAAGTGTTTTGTGAAGCGGTGCTTTGTTCTTAAAGGCTGAAGACAGGAGTAACATGTTGGCTTTGTGAAATAAGACAGCAACAGTGATACAGATGAAGTCTACTAATTAGCTGCAGACTCTTGATTTCACAGTTAATGGTTCTTATCTGCTGATATGCACCAAAGATATCCATCCTCAGATCTTGTCCTCTCCCATATCTCGAACGTCACTACATGCCTCCAGTAGCTATTTTGCATAGCTGTTCAGACTTTAATTTCGCATCCAGCTTTCTCTTGCCCCTCTTTTTTGCCTAATATTTTCTTAGGTGTGTTGATCCTGGTGGTGATAAAAATCTGAATTGCAATGATTCATGGAATTATCTCATTGCATGTTGGGACTTCTGCCTGCTGGCAGTGCTATAGCTCCAGGTCTCCCAGCATTTGGGCAATCCCGGAACCAGATTTTCTCTATGATCTCAGAGGTGATGACATAACTGGCAGGGATAGAGATGCCTCTGCCTGACCTTTTCCGTTGTATATACATTTCATAAAAATGCAACTTTGTAAATTTTTCACTATTTCATTTCAAATTTGGGAAGGTCAAGGTCTACAAGGTTGGATAGAAATTCACTATCTTTCACTGAGGTAGAGATAAAAAGACTCCTTAGTTCCCTAAGCAAGTTATTTCAAAAAATCTTGCTCCTCTATTTTTTCCTGAATATAGAATTTAGCGTGACCGCTTAGCTTGACAAAACTAGCAATTAGGTAAAAACATTTAGCATGCTAAGTTTTAGCAGTCCTTGTCAGCTCCCTCTGTAGCTGAAGAAGGAAGTTGTTCCTGGCATAGATATGGTGAAGCAGTGGCCGAATTTGACTTTTCTAGACAGCGAGTAAGAGAGTCTCATCCTCTTCAGTGACTGCTGAAGAGGAACTTCCTTGCCTGCAACATTAGCTTTTGGGAATACGCACCACCATTCAATAAGGTATTATAAAAAGAGAAAAAGAGTTAAATACACTTAGAGGTGAAGAATGCTGAGATGACCCTCACAGCTATATGCTAATGGCAGAGGAAGTACTCTGTTTCTTAATGCACTTATTTTGAATCACACTTGGATCCTTTTCTCAGCGTGCACTTGAGCAGCGTTAAGTCATACACACCAACACTCATGCAGAACTCTGTTAAGGTGTAATATGAACCCCTAATGAAATGAGTGCTAATAGACCCTCACTGCCTTTTCTCATCACAGGAAATAACTGTTTAGACTGATTTTCCCAGCTGCACCTTTTCACTGCTTTGATTATCAACTCACTCAGTAAAATGGTCCCTTTGGGGTAAGTTGTTTTAGTAGCACAGCTTTTGAAGGTGAAGAGGCACTGCAATTGCTACCCAACTGCTTGTATAAAATGGGACTGTGTTGAGTAAGCAAGCTTGAATGGGAACATGTGTAATAGCAGGTGCATATAGGCAGGAGGTCTGCAGTTGTTCTGCCTCACCTACAGTTTCTTGTACCTCTGTGAATATGTAAGTCTAAAGAAATGTTGATTTTTCAGGATGTCTGTAGGTTTACTTGTGCTTAAATGTCAATTCAAGTTAAGTTAGTGATTTTGAATAGCTGGAAGTGTTTCTGATTCAGTATGGGTGTTTATTTTAAAAAAACCAAGCCTTCATCCTGTTAATTTAAACTATATTCATTGTTATATCAATTAATACCTGGTTACAATATTTATATGTTAATACAGAGTAGTCTCAAGTCCATCATGTTTGGCCTCTGGCTTTGTAGTTCGGTTGCACCTTACTCCCAATGTGTGTCCTTACAATTGTAGTGATTGTATCAGTAATGTGTTGAAAGTGTTGTGCTGCTTATTATACCCATTATAGTGAATGAGGACTGCTCTATATATTTTAATTTTTTTCTAGAATGTTCATTTCTGACCTTGAATCAGTAATAGATATAGAACAAACCAAAATTGCATCTGTTAGGCTCGAAGGTGAATACTGACTGTGTTTGTTACTAATGGAGGCAGTTTGAGTGGTAGAATCATGGATTTATGGATTTTCTAAGTAAATCTCACTTCAACAGTACCTTCTTTGTTTGTAATCACAAGAGAGGAATAGCCTCAAATGAAATCTGTGTGTTTTTTCATAAACAATGAAAAGTGTAAAACAAGACAAAAAAACCCTTGGAAATTCATAACTGCTTAGGGCAGATACTTAGCTATGGCACTATAAACGTTCATACCAGCAAAATAACAGATAATAAATAGATTTCCATCACCATCACAGAACAAGGAGGTATGTCCTCTTCTGGTGTAGAGTCATATAAATGAGTAAGAATAGTGAGTAGATCTACTTTTGTCATTAGTGTTTTCAGAATTATGTGAATATTATATAAATTTATCATAACTCTTAAAAGGCCTGGTTCAAGTCTTCCTGATAAAGTATATACTTCTGGACTTCTGCCCCATTGACCAATACAGCATTGCACAAACACCAAATTTACTGCGGTTCCACTTTTACGGTTTCTGTTTCAGAGACATTTCTAACTCACCTGTGATATACAAGCCTCCCCATATCTGGCAGGTTTAGGGCTACTTTGCATAGCACTGAGTATGATGGAAATATACCTTTTGCTCAAATCAGCTCTGGTGCAAGTAGCAAGGTCCAGTGATTTTAGGTTGACACTATCAGGTGTATATTACGAGAGTGATGAATGAGCATAGTCCTGTGCTACAATTTAAATTGTTTATGAAATACATAATGACTTTGATGATGATAAGGTGGTGGATGGTTATGAAACGTGGATTTGGAGCAAGCTTCCTTATGCTTGTTATTTCTGGAAAAATTAATTTAAAACAAGAAGAATATGAAATGCTTGTTTTCCAAGCAGATTTAAAGCATCAAAAGCTATGTTTTTCTCTTTGGAGCGAATCTGATACAGCTTATTTTCATTCATCAGTGTAAAGTCTGACTTGAGTTGTGACCCATTACATGGCAGCCTAGGAAAGAGCTGTGATGCTGTGCTGCTCCCAGTGTAGTGAGCTTCCCCTGTGCAAATGGATTTCGCCCGTAGCTCTGGCCTTAAGAATCTGCTTTATCTTCCTTCCTCAATGCCTCTGTCCACTTAATGTACATTATTAACTGAACCATTTAAAAACAAGGCTGTATTTTAATGTTTTAAGTTTTAACCTTCAAAACTGAGCAGAACAGCACCATCTGAGTGTTCTTCACAGAGATATATGTGGACAGGATTTTTATTAGTCTTTGTAGTGTTCTTTGAAATCTGTTTCTTTCCTCCGCCTTCCTCCAGAAAGCCTACTGAACACGGGCATTGTGTTATAGTTGTGATAAAAAGTTAGATCCATGCCTGTACCCAGAGCTCTTCTGAAGAGGGAACACCAGAGAGCCCTGTTGTGACTGGGTAGCAATATTTACAGTGATATCTGGAGCTGATTTTCAGATTGCTAATACAAGCTCTGTGAGCCCTCCTGCCCCTACCCTGTAGCCCACTGAATGCTGTCCAAATTTCTATGCCTTATTCAGAGGGGATCATCTTATATCAGTTGGTCTGAGTGTAGCTTGCCTCTACTTTTGGATGGTGGAGACAGGAAGGAACAAGCTGTTCTGGAACTATTGTATCTGCTGTATCCATGCTGGGTGTCTCAGTGCCCAGGTTACCTGGTTTCTCTCATACTATCTCAGAGGTGTGGAACTGAGATTGGGCTGGGTTGCCCAGCAAAGGGGTTGTGAGGCAGTATTCCTTTGTAGGTGAGCTTCAAAATCACCTTAATGGTTTAGGTATAGGTACCAAACCAAACAGCTAACCCTGGTCCCAAACTAGGCTTCAACCAATAGAAGCATCTTATTTCAGTGAAGAGTTAATCAAGGTATTTATATTAATGGCCCTACTGATGACGTTGTTTGACTGCAGAATTCTGTGCCTGGACTTTGTTATTTATCCATTAGGACAAATGGTTTCAATTATAAAATATTGAGACACTTATTGATGGGAAAATTACTTGCATAGTGCTGAATTTTATATGAAAGCAGCAAATCTGGCTGTAATTTGCAGAATATGCTGTGTTGAGTTGACTTAGCAGGATAACTCGTGCTCCTGCGAATTCAAATATTTGTCTGAATATATGAGGGTTTTCTAACACGTCTTTGAGCAAATGGGAATCCTACAGTGCTTGTGAACTGCCTGATTTTCTTGCAGAAAAACTGAATCAATAAATCCATATAAATGGCACCTTTAGATGAAAAGGATATTATCTCAGTCTGCCATTTCTCACTATCTAGAGGGAAACTGCATATATCTTGTTCAGCCCAGCACTCTTACCAAAGAAGAAACATTTCTTCTTATGGACAGGTTATACATTAGCTTAATAGTAAAAACTCTGAAAGTGTTCATGGTTCACTGCAATTATAAACAGGGGCAGATTCTCAGCAGATAGTTGCTCTGGTTACTAGCATACGTTAAGGACTGCTGCTCTGTGTTGCTGTGATGTCTTCTTTCTGCTGTATGTACACATCTATAGGGTGCACTGCTGGGAAATGATACTGTTTTGGGCGGTTTCTGCTGATGTTCCAGTCCTTGTGTGTCTCTTAGATGAGTCCTGACTTGAGCTTCAGCTCTGTCCCTGAGGACTGAGAATGGCTGAACACCAGTTCCAGGACTCCCTTCTCAGCGAAGTGTTAAGATCTGTCCCACAGCAACAGATTGCAGTGATGCTTCCTTAGAGTGCAGTTCTGTTCTTCCCTTCACTTGCATTTCACACTTGCAGCCATAGCTGTTAGTATTCATTCACTACCTCCTATTGTGGGGTTCAGTCCCGTGGAGACTGTTTCTTTCCCTTCCCATCACGGACAGGCTTGTGATGGCTACCATCCTAGCTCCATGCGGAAGACTGCACCATGGATTTCCACAGTATGCGTTAGAGTTGGGAATCTAGAACTGGGGCTGGACAAACCCACCATCCATCTCCATGGATAACCTGTGGGGAGGAGCCGCACCTTCACCGACTGGTGCCAGAAAGTGTGAGAGATCTTTGGGGAATTTTATGGATTCTCTTTCCATCATGTTTGCATGGAGAAGTCTGGCTATTGTGCTCACTTTTGTATAACTCTGTGGACAGCATGTAGAATTAGGAGGTTTTTGCCCAGTGTTAGACTCTATTTCTAGTTTTGTGAACCAGACCAGGACAGTGGTTTGACATGGCATGGTGCTCTGAAAGAAGCAAACACGATTCTAAGTGATGTCTTCAGATTGTTTTATTTAACAGATGTATGTTTTGCTTAAAGGCAAGGCACAGTATGAATCAGTCTCATCTAAAATAACTTTTAAAAAGAGAAATAAGTAGGACATTAGATGCAATAAAAGCTAAATACACAATAACCTGAGGCAGAACATAATGGCAAACCATGTTCCAGAGTATAAGGGTACATAATACTGACAACAGGTAGAGTTTTTTTACAAGTGGGTACAGCCTTTCCACACCACAAAAGGCCAGTTGTGTGGTTTCCTATGCTGATTTGTTTCAGTTCATCTTGATGTGCCACATCAGGTGTTGCAGAAGTAAGACAAGCTGAGCTAACACGACAGATCTTAGTACTGCCAAACTGTAATTTGTGAGACACAGATAAGACTGAAAGCATTCTGGTTTAGCTTACTTGCTAGTTGTAGGGATTTTCTCTAGTCTCTATCTGAAACGTGGGAGAATTTTCATCTGTGCCTGTTCTGCTACGTGTTCCACAGTGACCTTGATGGGTTTTTTAGTTTAGTTTTTTTAAAACGAAAGATTATAAGATTAGGTAAGTGTTGGAACAGTGGGAGTGTTGGGAAGGTGAAAGTCTGGAAGATGGGATTATGGGAGGAATGAGAACTTGATTTGGGAATTTAGGGTGCAATCAGAGAGCAAGAGAAATAGGGAGGATGAGGTTGGTTTGGGCTGATGGGCAGAGTGTGGCTAGAGCACAGGGACAGATGGTTCTTGGCCTCATGAAAATTATATACTCCATAGGATTGGGAAGTTAGATCACTCCCTACATAGGTTGTAGGATGCTGAGAATAAAACACAGACAAACATGGGGCAGTATTTGCAAACTGTGGGACGTGTCTTCTCCATGGACACTCAGAGCTGGGTTCTGGAGCCAATAGCAGTGAAACACCATTGGCCTGGATTGTACCAGGACTAGTGTGTGAATGCAGAACTGGAGGCACAGTAAATTGGGAAGCTCTGGTCTGGATAACTGTTCCTAAACTGACAGAGGGAAGCCCCAGAAAGAACAGCAACTTAGCAACTGCACTCAAAAAAAAAAAAGTCTTAAGTCAAATGATATCTATTGTTTGAAAGCAATAGAAAACCCAGAGGGTTTCAGGTTCCTGCCTTTCCTAAAGGTGAGATATCAGAAAGGTGCTAAGTAGACTTTAGAATGGCTTAGACTTTTCTTAGTCTGGCACTGTCTGTGATACTGCCTGTATGTTGCATTACATACAAATTGCGTCAGCCTTTGCTCAGTTACAATATGCTATTTGAAGGCCACTTACATGGTTATTCCTATAAAAAGCAGAGGCAAAGACTAAATTGTTGTAGCTGAAGTTGCGTGCTTTACATGCCACCAACTTGCACACAGAATTTGAAAATGATTGCAAACAGCATGTTGCTTTCTTGTTTCCAATGCAGGTGTGTCCATCCACTGAACTCAGTGTAAAGCTCTTTAAGTAAAAAGAGACTGACCCATGACATATATTTCTCAATGCGTAGAAGTCATATCCACCATACACATCTTATTTCTTCCACGTACCTAACCTAGCCAAAAGGCTATCTCTAAAGACTCCATGCAGCTTTTACAGATAGCTAAATTCAAACTATTTTGTGTTTTAGCTATTCATTATGTTCAGATCTGTGTAGTCTTCAAAATTTTCTAGGGATGGGTCTCTTTGGTGACAATTTATCGAAAGGAGATTTCTGTGACTTATTTTATTAACATACCAAATACTACATTGATCAGTGCATTCCAGATTAAAAAAAATAAACTAAAAATTCAAGGAAATAATACTCCTATATCACAATAAGTAATGTAAATGCCTTCTTCATATGAGTCACTTCTATCAGGCAGCTGTTTAAGTCACACTATCACTGATACAGTGGCTGTTCCTTTTCACTTAACTGATTTCTACTGAAAGAGTATTTCAGTGCAAGAGGCATGTTTCACCCTTCAAAGATTTTACTCGTGTTGCTTTATAGCAAGTAGCGTAAATGTCAATCTATTCTTTTAATAAAAGGTGGAGGCATGGGAGTAAGTGTAGAGCAATGCTGTTACCTGTTGGTGTTTTGATTTGTCTTGCAAGTGAATAGCTTTCCATAGAGGTTACTAATGGAATCTTTTGGAAAACAGTGACTTGTTGATAGTGGCACAGAGATAAAGCAACAGGTACAAATGAACAGTAGGGAGAATATTATTTCAGTGTCTCCTTTCAGGATTCATTTTTCCAGTAAGTTTCTTAAGCTACTTTGTAAGCCACTCTGGATTTCCTTCTCTTAAACTATTTAAATAATTAAATAATAATATCGTTGAATCTGGTTTTTATTTTGAAAAGTATAAATCAAGGCATCAAGTGGAAGGTTATTTTTTCTTTCCTGTGCCCTTCCTCCAAGCACTGCTTTTAAAGTGGAGCTGCTATGTATCTAGATACATATATATATTCATACACCTATTGTGTGTATCCTCTCTGTATTCTCAACACAAAGCCAGATGTTTACAGCATGCACTGTCCCACACTCATGCCATAACAGCAACACACTATTTCTTTGAAAGTCTTTCTCATTTCCAGACTCCGGAAAGCATAAATGAGTGGGTCAATTACTGAGTTGCACATTATCAACACCAGATAGGTATTAAAGTGTGAAGTGTAGCAGATGCAGTATGGATTCATTGGGCAAGAAATTATGAGAATGAGGTGAAGGAAGAAAGGTGCCCAGCAAACAATGAAGACACCAAGTAATATAGTGATGGTGACAGCTCCCTTCATGCAGGTACGCTGGTAGGGCACCCCATCCACGGGGAGGGCTGCAATCCGCTTAACATGCAGGCGTGCAAACAAGAACATGTGAACATAAAGGGAGGCCATGAGAAAAAGCATGGTAACGAACATGGTGATGAGACAGACAATGACAGTTTTGCTTTCTGAGTAGGCAATGAATATGATGCCACAGATGATACAAGCAATCCAAATGACCACAATCAGGGTTAAAGCTTTCTTCACAGTCATGATGCTGTGGTAACGGAGAGCATAGAAAATAGTTATGTACCTGTCAATGGCTATAACCAAGAGGTTGCAAATTGAGGCTACCAAAGAAATACAAATCATTGAGTCAAAAACATTGTCCATATGCTGAATAAAGTGGTCATCAATGATCAAATAGCCGTTGCTCAGGATTGCAATCATGATAGTCTCCAAGGCATTTGACATGCTCACTAACATATCTGCCACAGCCAAGCTACAAAGGAAGAAATACATGGGAGAATGTAGGTTTCCATTCTTCAGCACTGCAAGAATGACAAGGATGTTTTCCAGGAGGCTGATGATCCCTAAAGTCAAGAAGACCTCGGCTTTTATGAAGACCTGCTCACAAAATCCATCGCCGCTTCTGTTGTTCAGAATTGAGTCATTGAAGTCTTCAGTGACATTAAGTAGCACAGGCTGAAATGAAAATGCAAAGTGTGTGGTATTCATTGTCAGCAAAGGAGTTGAATTCACAAGTGATTACAGGCCTGAGAAAGTACAGGTTAAAAAAAAGAAGGGGAGGAAAAAAAAAAGAAAAAGTAAAAGAAGTCCTTCCAAGTTGTTGCTGTGCACATGGGATGGAATCAAGTGGGACGTTTCTTTAGTCACTTTTACAAGTAGAAGCATAAAAATCTGCATTCACAGTGAGTTTTGTGTCAGTCACAGACTGCTCTTCTCCTTTATAAGACTGTGAGCTTCAAATCTTGCAGGCATCGAACAGTTTTCTCTGAAGGAAAAAATCATCAGCAGCACATTGCTGGTTCTAGCTCTCCTGATGATTAAAAGCAGGGAGTTCTCTCATCTGCTATCATCTGCTGGGGCCCGTCCAGGTTTGTTGCCAGTATGTTGCAGCTCAGCCAAGTATCTCTTGCTATTTCAGTGGCAAGAAAGGAAAAGAGAACTAAGGGATTTATACATGCATGAAAGAAAAAACAACTCCTACTTAATCCTCCGTGCAAAGCATTGGCCATTAGAGAGCAAGCACCTTTCTGACTGACAGCTGCAAACACCAGGTGCAGCATCCCCACCGCTGGCTCCACAGCAGATCTGAAACTGTCTGGCGCCCTCTGCAGAGAGCGAATAGGGTGGATTTGCCTTAAAATTCGCCTGAAAAATGGGATTTTCATCCAGCAAAACTTTATGCCTGTTCCCAGCAGCTGGGTCCTGCCCATGGGAGTGAGCAGGGGCAGGCAGCTGAGGGTGGTAGGTGTTCAGGGGCAGGCAGGATGCCCATACACTGTCCTGGCCTCTTCTACTCTCCTGCCAAGAGCCAGAGCTCCTCTTGCCTGGTTCAAATGAGCTGGCTGAGCCTTGAGCTGAGTCCAAACAACGCCTCCCTTGAGGATGTCCTGGGTTCACCTGGGCTTTGGACCTTGTGGTTAAAGACAACACCCTGAGGGTGAGCTGTAACACAGATGGGATGTGGGTGTAAATAATATGCCCATGATATAGTTGCTGAGGTGCTCCAAAGGCTGTCATTAGCTAGACAACATTGGTTTAATCAGAGACAAGCTCCCAGGGATTTCATTGCTTGCCCACAAATGGTTTGGGTTTTCTTGGCAAAATGCAAGTGTGAATCTCTACGCTGTGCTCTTGGTGTGTCATGACCCTCTAGCTCTGCTGAAGGATCCCAGCCAGCGTAAAGGCTTAACCAGCTCTTGCAAGTTGATTCCCCGCCCCACCCTTTCTCATAGCAGAAGTGTGCTATGTTGTACTGGCAGAGAAGGGTTATCCCAGAAGGGCCAGAAGCTCAGCTGGTTATTAACCCAGTTACATTGGAAGTTAATTTGTAGCTGAATTCAACTTCCAAACCATCTCTGGCAGCACTGGTTTCAAGGACAGAGTTCTTCAAGTTCAATTGCCTCAGTTAAACCTTCTTTTTTTTTTTTTTTTTCAATATTATTGCCCAGTTCATGACAATGGACACTTAATGTTGGTCTGGTTTCCTGGTAGCATCTCCAACAGCCTAAAGCCTTCTGACCTAACTGCTCTTGAACTTTCTCATCATCCCTTAAATCTCTGAAAAGTCCTTTATTCCTAAGAGTAAATGCTGGGTACGTGGGACTGCTCTGATATCAGACCTATTTTAACAGACGTTCTAGTAACTTTCATGGGCAGTTCATGTGAACAGAGAGCTGTGGGATGAGTTGGTCTGACGCAGCGTGTTACTGGGTTGCTGGGTCTGTCTCCAGTATTTCAGCAGGCCCATGTACCCTTGGGCACCTGTACTAGAAGAGCTGCCCAGCTAGACATTTCTGCTGGAGAAAAGAAACAAATTTCCATGTGCCCTTTCCTTTCTTTACTCTTTCAAAAGTAATCCTTCCCCCAGCAGCTGCTTTTTCTCACAGGAGCCCACCATAACTGATCTTAACTGGAATTGTACTGATTTTAAGCCTATGCAAGACCAGGGAGATTTTCAGTCATCATGTATGAACAGGCAAGCATAAGGTAGATTTTTCCTATCACATTATTCACTCACACTATATCTCTGTAGTGAATTTTCTTAGTTTGATTTTTTTTGAAAGCGCTCACTGATGTCTGTATACTTCATGATTCGTGTTTTTGCAGAAGTACTTTAGTATCAAAGCCATACAATGTCACGTATACTAATGTTTGGGGTTTCTATTACAGGTTTCTTAGCTCAAAAAGTCACAAATATTTTCCAGTTTCATTCTGAGTCCACAGAATTATTATTATGCACCCATAATTTAATACCAAGAGGCAATAAATCTCAAATTCAAACTCCAGATGATACCTTTACAAGGACAATATCCAGTGCAGTAATTTTAATCTGAAAAAATAGCCAAGTTGTCCAGTTAACATTTTAAAGATCTTAATTGGTCTCTCAAAGCCTCTCCCTAAATTCACAGTGATGTATTTCAAAGCAGATAGCTTAAAACAACAAACTATCTCTCCCATGCCTCTAATCCTATGGCAGGGGAAAGATATTCCCTCCATTCAAGTGTAGCAGTTATGGATTTATGCCTAGAGCAGCTATCTTTATTTTGTGCAGTGAGCCCCAGTTGCTTCTTGCCAGCTTTCTCGAGCTGATGGAGTGCACTCAAGATAGTCTGATTTCAGGTATGTTTTGAAATCACTATCACTGGCCTTGTAAACATTGTCTTTCCAACTGAGGAGGAGCCCATCTTTGCAAGGCTGGACAGATGTCCCTCCCTGCCAGCTCTGTCCTTGCATACTGTCTTGTGAAGTGGCAGGTGGAGGTCGTATCTTCCCAGGGTGAGGACAGGATCAAAGGCAGAGCTCTCATTCGTGGAGGAGAGCTCACCCTGGAGGAATAGCATCCCTCTGGGCTTGGCTCTGGATTACCTGCTGATGGAGGGGTACTTATGTTTTAGGCACCCACTTGTAAACGAATTCATAGGAGTGCTTTGCCATTTACATTCCAGTCCTGTCTTCCCCATCTGGTTAGTCTCAGACTGCATTAGTCCTGTAAATATTGACTCCAGAATGTGCCATCCCTTGTGCCACAGTGTTTCAAAAGACCGCTACAGATTTTCCCACCTTTCAGCTGAATCTGAGAATAAGAAGTCATTAAATACGTTTAATCATGAATTTCTGAATGTACCTGACAGCAGGAATCAAGCTACCATTTGCACTGAGATGCAATTTGAAGTGGAAATTGAATGTTATATACCAAAGTGGATTAATGGCATTATTAGCTTTGCCATTAAATGCTAAAAATAGTGGGCTAGAGGCTCATGTATCTGATTGCAACTCAAACTGACTTTAAGGTCTCTGCAAAAATGGGAAGAAGCTGTGTTTGCACAAAAGACAGCAACATGTTAGGCCTCATTTTCAAAGGGTGTAAGGGGATTTCTCTGCTCAGCATTGGAAAACCTATGTGATCTGAAATTTTGCAATATATTTTGCAATAACATATAATAAGTTGCTCCCCCTCAGCTGTTGGTTCCTGTTTCATTTCCAGAGATGCAGTTAGCGATTGTGTCCGTTGCAGTGCAAAATAGACAGGTTGCTCTAACATTCACCGCAGTGTTGCAGTGGATTTGCGTCCTGGCAATTGCTGCATTACCTCTGAGGAGTGGCAGCTTATTAAAACATACTAAAATGACAGTAGACATTCATATCCTCAATTTCCTAGATAGTGAAGTCCACTTGTCTTGGGTAGGGGAGCACAGCCATGGCAATTGTTGCAACCCAGGGGATATAAAATGAAATAATACTTGGTTTAGGTCCTCCCTCCACTAAAACCTGGTGAAAAGAAGATTGGAAAGTTAGAGATATGAGACTGTGTGTACTTACCAAATTTTGGCTTGTGCATAGCTGTTCCCATCTCTTATACCCAAGGCCTCAAGGGAAAACTTTAAACTGCTGCCTGGGATTCAGGACTGTTGTTCAGAGGAGATCCAGGGTGGAATTCATGCGGGTTGAATGGGACCAGTCAAGGTTTTGGATCTTTGGGCTTTGCTGGGTCATGGTGAGCCAGTAAGCTCACAGTACATCTGAATGTTTCATTGCAACTCTGTTAATACACAGAAAGTGTTATCACCTATTTTAAATCAGTGAGTAAAATACCCTTCTCACCTCTTGTCTTGGGCTCTGCAGTCCATGATTAATGTTACATTTCATAGCCTTGTCTCCAGGTGTTGTGAGAGCATGTTTATTTGACACCCAGGGAGCAGTGTTGTCTTTCTGCTGTGTTCTTATTTATTCCCTGGACTACAAAAACCAAACTCACTGTTGAAATTATTGACATTGTTTTTTAATCTTCTGGTGTGCTGAACAAGAGAAGTCCTTGGTTTCTGTCCCTGTAGTTGCTATGCAACTGTCACCTACTCCCTATGTAGTTCATGATGCCATGTTTAAGTCAGACAGCACCTGGGGCCATAGATCAGAGGAGAATAGGTGCACGGGAAGGGAAAGCATCTCTTGTAGCATTAAGTTCAGTCCCCTGCTGTATCAGTTATCATTGACAATTATATTGCCTCCTTCTCATATTTTATTCTTTCAACTTCCAGCCCCAAATCCCCAAACTGTATTGTTCCTTGTAAATGGAGAGGAATCTGTGTATTTCACCAATTTGGCATGACTTTGATTCAGTTAGACTATCATATTTGTAATGATCAGCTAGGTGGTAAGAAATCTCTGTGGTTTTGGCCTCTAGAATTACCCTTCTCCTTTTCTGATTTTTTTGTTAATATTTCTTATGATGTCTTCACACACCCAGAAGTTTATAGAGGCAAGGGGTGATTTTTATGCTTGTTTTACTATGAGGACTTAACCGCCTATGCTCTGATTTTGAATACAGCAGTGCTCTTCAGCCTCCAGAGTGATTTACTGAAGGTGAATGGTGGAGATGGTCTTCAGGTCTTGCTTAGCTAAGCAATAGAAATCTTTCAAAATGTACCTAGGGTTCAAATCTTGTATTGGTTCTGTATACAAATACCAGCACTTGGGTAGACTGCTACAGTTAAAACCAATTCCTTAAACAAGTGTGACTTAAGTAGGACAATTTTTACTGAGGGAAACACCCTTCTGTGCTTCTATAAACAATAATTTAAAAACCCATAAAAATGAAAAGTTTTAGCAGCTTGAAGGCCAGATTGCAAAAATGAACACTGAATTTCATTATGAAAATACCTCTCTAACCGTGGAGGCATTTGAACTCAATCAGCACCAGCATTTTGACCCTGAAGGCTTCTAGATACTAAAGATTTCTGCGCCTCAGCCTGTGCATGTCTCAGGTTTGGCTGATAGAGCTCCTTGTGCCTAAGCCTGACCGGGATCGGTAAGCCAGCTGGACAGACACCTGCAGGTAGTCTCTCCTCATTACACTCTATACCTGTGACCAGATTTGACAATATTTAGCAGTGGCCACCTCCTCCTTTTAGAATGGGTTCAGAGGAAAATGCATCTTTGCTGTTTTGCATTCTGGGCTACTGATTAGAGCTTTTGCCCGGGATGTGCAAGACCTAACTTCCATTCCTTTCTTTGCCTGAAAAGATGAGACAGTTTAAGTTCATGTTTTCACATATCACCAGCATAAGCCTTGATTTGTCAGGATTTTGCCCTGTATTTTCAGGGCAGCATAGAGCTCAGTGAACTAGCAGACCATTTCTTTAACAGTATCCTCTAATACACACTTGCCATAATCTTTGCTTATCTGCCAGTACCAGGGCTTTCCTTCAGTATCTGAGGCTTCCAAACTTAAAATTATTACCTAGTCCATGAATCTGTAATGTTGGCAGTGAATATTATGTATGCTTCATTTCAAACAGATGGATCCTTAGAAGGATCATGAGTAGCCCTTCTAAAATGTGAGGGCAACCTACCCCAAGCCCACAAAGATGAAATGAGTAAAATGTGGAGATTAGATCTATCAGGATGTCTCTTACCAAGGAGGCTTTCATTCGTGTCCTTTATCTCATCATTTGACCCTAAAATAACTCCCTTTCCAAGAAAAAAGACTGTAAATAAGATAACAGCACAATTAATGAAATACTGGCTGTGTTGAAGTCAAAGAAAAACGTTTAGCTGTTTTAACTACCAGCAGAAACGCACCACTTTCTTTGGTAAAAACCTCAGTCATGTTTTACAAAGCAGTTAATATTGTAAGGTTGTTTTTTTTGTATGTTGTTATTACTCAGTTGTTTCTTCACTAGTTAAACTAATCTTCAGGGAAAGGTAGAGAGAAAGTAACATCTACTGCTAAGTGTGGATAATGGAGTTTTCTAGAGAGAATTCCCTTGTGAGGTTGTGAATGAAAAACCTTGCTTAACACTTGTAAGATTCAGGCTGATAATGGCTGATAAATGCATATAATTTTGCTCTATTTTCAGTCTTTCTTTTTCAACAATAGTTTGTGCCAGACGAAATTGGAAATTTTAAAGGAAGTTAGAGCATAATAAACAGATGGTTGTTCCCATGCAGCAGGTAATTACTACTCTCCTGTGGTTCCAAGTAGCCAAAATAGTGAAATACTCTTGAAAAACCTCTCCTCAGTTTTATTCTTTTTAGGAAAGGACTTAGCAGATAAAATATTTTATCTTAGCAAAGCAAAAGCACAGTACACTGTTTTTGATTTCTGTGCACATTTATTGAGTGCCCATTACTTTTAAGGTATTGATTTGGAAATATCTGTAAACATGTGCTTGAATTCATCACCTGGGCACTTAATGATGGTTACTCAGCTCTCTACTGACATATGGAATTATTCGATGCTGATGAGGTGCCTTAGTAAAGTTTTAGTTTTTGATAATAGAATACTTGACAAATGCAATAAATTAAACTTCTGATCTTATTCACTCACCTCTTGAGTATTAACTTAGTTCAAGAAAAAAGCTGTTTAGTATTTTTATCTGAAATCATGAAGATATCACTAGTTGTATTAAATAGTGGAAATGTGTTTTGGGCTGTTTTTTTACCTGGAGATTGTCAAACACCAACAAAACTGGAAGTAGGAGCCTCACAAGAATCTGGTAAAGAGGACATACAATGACACCGTTTTAAACACTCAGATGATTAAGTGCTGCTTACTAACATGCTGTTTTTCTTGAATGCCTTAGGGTAACAGCTTTCTAAGAGCATTTTTAATACTATCAGATTCACAAACTGCAGAATCACTTGCAATATTAGATATCAGATGCATATTGGAAAGACTTCAATTGTGTTCTTTCAAGAAGTTGTAGTTCATACACTTCAGTCATATCCATAGCTAATAATGTTATTTTATAGTCTGAGGCTCACTATGATCTGAGGCAAGAATGAATCTGGCATCAGCTGAGGTCAGAGGAAGTTGCATATGTGTGTACCAGATTAATGGAAGAGATTTTCAAACTGGAAGAGTAGATCCTCACCTGATACAACCAGTTGAAACCCTGCTGAAGCAGACCACTAGCAGTTTGCATCATTTAAGATCTGACCCACTGAATTTTCTTTCAACCCTGCCTGGAGCAAAAAGCACCAGTACTGCAAATGAAGAGGCGGCCTGCCAACCTTTGTGATTAATGAGGAAAAGGAACATGTAATAGTGATTGCGAAGAGGTGGCTTTCGGATGAGTGTTTCTATAATTTCAGCCAGTTAATAGGTTAATTTAAACAGACGCAACTTTTGGACACTAGATACAATTTTCCTTCTCATCCAAGGGTAAAAGGAGACAAAGCAGACCTGATTGCAAAACACTTACCAGCACCTGCAGGTGCTTTGTCATATTCAAGGGATTTTAAGTGCTTTAGAATAATAATACTCAGTATCAGTTTTGTCCTCTCATTTACAGAGTGAAAGACAAGTAGACGTGATTGAGCCAGCTGCATTCTGCTATTCAGCTTCATCAGTGCCAAGAATCCCTGGAATATCTTCCTCATCTCCCTGGAAGCCCTTGTCTTCATAAATCTCGTTGCCCTGTGGTGCTGGGGCTGAGCAGTGGGTGTATTTGGCCTTTTAAAGCCTAATAACTTAATGCTGCTGACTGACCTCATTCCTGGCACTATAGATAACTGTAAGACTTTGGAGACCTGCAAGCTTTAAAGATGATTTTACTGAGCTGTCAGATGCTGTGGGTGGATGGATTTTGGGAGTGATTTTTCTGCTGATGCTTAGAGCACCTCAATTTGTTGCTGTACTTGGAGTCCAGTGTTCCTTCCTTGCAGACAAAATACTCATACAAGGGCAGAAAAAAGCCCCCACAACCAGAAAATGGAAGCTTTTTTCCCTGATGCTGCACTCCTTACATGCTAGAGAGGGACGGTATGCTGTGCCTGTCACCAGCCACTCCTAGACCTGCAGAAGTACCAGTTTCAGGCTGTTTAAAATGATGTCTACTTGCCTATCTGCTCATTTGTGTGTGGCCCCATGTGAAGACTGCAAAAGAAACATCCTTGGCTGACTAAGCCATCTTGCAAAAAAAAAAAAAAAAGGACGAGGAAAAAGAAAGTGGGGAAAAAAGTCCCACAAGTGTTTACTTGGTTGTCAGTTCACATTTCAGTGAATGGGATTTTCCTGAAACCAGTGGGAAAGGCCATGGGATGGGTGGTTTCCTCTTTCTAGCCCCAGAATAGCGCTCCTGTAAGACTGCTTCTCTCTCAAAGACTGTGATAAGAGCTATCAAAACCTATCCTTTAATTTTAATTACCAGTTAGACCTAACTTTTGCCTTGTTAATTTGGTCCAAGGATTTCCTGTTCTATTCTTTTCGTGTCTGGAAGATACTGTCCTATGGTTGTAAAAAAAATTCAGCTTCAGTGTTTTTATCTGCATTGCTTTTTGCAAATAACTTCTAGAACAGAGTGAAGCAATCTTTACTTACTTCTTATTGTTTAGGGATAACTAGGGATAGCAAAGGCCTGTGTCCATCTATTAAACCAACTGTACATGCACAATCATACTACTGCCCTCGGAGATGTTGCCCTTCAACAGTAAAATGGGGCTTAAATGCTCTTCAGGGTTAGAGAGATTCCCTTTCCTAGATTCTGAAATTTGCAATATGACCAGTGTTTTTGAGTGATGTCTAACTACAGAGTGTGAATATGGAATATTTTCTGTTAGAAACAGAATTGTCTTCATTTGGAAAGCAAAATGTCTTTGGAAAGCAAATATGGTTCATGAAACCTTGTATCCATTTATTATGGAAAACAGAAGTGACAACTCATACAATTTCTTGTTCCTTCTTTTTTTTTTCAGTTCAAGTCCACAAGGTTATTTACACATCTTTCTTTGTATTTAATAATAATGTATAGTTAGGTGTTTCTGAATCCCATTTAACACAAGAAAACAAGCTGATGTTTAAGTTTTTGTTTGTATTGAATATTGTCTTGATGAGAAAAGTGTCGTCATGAAAAGGTTACATCTATCGCTCATCTTACACAACTTCTGATGGCAGAAATAATTAAATTTCAGCTGAATTCACCAAGGACACTTTTGTTGACTGTTTAGAAACGTCTCAAAACGTTTTGTAACTTTGCTTTTCTAGGCCAGTGCCTCAAAGGATGCAGGTGCCAGGACCCTAAACCAATGAACCCTGACCTCAGGAGCTCCCTCATTCATAGTTATCTGAAGGGTATTGTGTCACTGCCCAACAAACTTTTGCAGAGGGGCAGAGTGAACCTTCAAACCCCTCCTGCTTTCCCTGACTCCAGTCACTTTGAATCTGTGCTCTATTATTCCCTTTGTCTTCTGGACTGGTTGTTATTAATTTATATATATATTTATGTATATACACATAAAATATGTGTACAATATATTAGCGATATATAGGCATAATGTTACTAAGATTTTTTGTTGTGAGCCAATGCTGCCTTTCCTCCTCCAAGCAATGCCAACTTGAAAGGCTTGTGTGGACTGTCTGGAGAGACCATGTGCTAGCAGGGTGTCCAGAGATCTGTCACTGCTATAAATACACACCCCTGCCTAGTGGGTTATTGCTCCTGCACTGACTAATTAAATTTCAGAGCAGGAAGGGGAATAAAATACTGCTTTTACTATTTTGCAGTGGTGATATGAGATTCAAAGCCAGGGTACCTCATTCCTGTACCTTAACCACAAGATACTTTTTGCAGATGTAGTTCTCCTTTCCCACCCCATGAGAAGCAGAGAAGCAAGCTCATTCAGTCTGTGAGCCTGAGCTTTCATGTTTTCTCCTCTGTAGCTGGGCAGGTATTTTTCTTGAAATATCTTCCTTCTTTTTCCATATTAAGTGAGAAGCAATGACTGAATATGGCCAAGCATTGCAGACTTCCCCTTGCTCTTTCCATTGCCCGGCAAATAGCCTGATGATGAACAACTCAGTGACACTGAGGTTGGAATTTCAAAAAGCTCTTAGTAATAACCTGCCACTGGCAAACATTGGTGGCTAAGGTTTCTAAATAACAGCTATGGCTAAAAATACAGAAGAGAGTGCAGCTGAGTGCTCCCTGCGTTGTAAAATAGAGGATAATGATGAATGCTTCCTGGAGGGAAAATTGGCAGGGCAGGGTCTCGATTTAGCCCATTTCAGTTTTCTGTTGCTGCTGGCGCCCAGGACTGTGCCCGCAGGCCTGTTTTCTTAGGGATGCTCTTTCAGATTCTGTGCCAAAAGAGGCTGCCCAAAGGCAAGTTTTATTTCAATGTAATTCCCCATTTGAACATCAATTTTGTCTATAATTTTTAAAGCCATCATCTAGGAATCTGCCTTGTGTTTGCTGAGTTTAGTGATGTGTAATAGCCCCCTCTTCAGAAAAGCTGGGCTTGCAACTGTGCTTGCTAAAGTTTTGGTGATTCACTGCCTTGCTTGAGCTTAAAATGTGATTCACTGCCTTGCTTGAGCTTAAAATTATACCACTGCGTGTGTAAAGAAGAGTGAGGATTTTGGTGAACACTTGGTCATTATGTTTGCAACGCTTCTCTCTAAAGCCTGCAATGGGATTAACTGTGTGTACAGTACTGCATGTGTAGCTTCAGCCAACAGTATCACTTACCCGAGACATAGTGGTTGTGTGTGGAAGCCTTTTGCTGTATTCTTACCCTGCCATTTGCTGACCGAGACTGAAAACAGAGGAGGTGACTGTATTAGAGCCGTCCTGGTACATGGTGCAGTGGCCAGAATGAAATGGGGGGAAAGTGGGGAGGCAACTGCAATCTCCTGTTGTCTTTCTTTAATATTTGCTTTTGCCAAAACCAAAATATCTGTTTTGATTGATGAAAGGACTGAAGTTTCAAAAGGAGGTTGCAGGAGAAGAGGCATCCTTTTGTCACAGAGCCAGAGCTCTTTCCAGGATGAAAAGGCCACCCTGGAGTATGGAGGACCCTGACTCTTCTACCCCTCTGCACCTCATTAAAGGGGTGGTGCAGCCAGCTGTTTCACAGCTTTCAGAAGAGTGATCTGACTCTTGCCCTCGGCGGCTTTCAAGAGCCAGGTTTGCTTTAGCTCTCTCTTTGATTCCACAGCCAATTTTTTGCTATTTCAAACCCTTTGGTGTTTACAGCTTGCCCCTACTGTGCCCCAGCCATTCCCACAGGCTGGTGGACGTCCTGGACACAATCACTGGAGAGTCCATCATATTCTGACTCATCTCATTTCAACCTGTATATATGGCTCTTCAATTTTAAACTGCTTTGATGGTCCACTTTTTTGATAGACCGAAATTAAGGTAGTGTCTGGTGCCATCTTGTGTCATAGAGGAGTAAATATATAGTGGTGTCACTTATTTTTTAACTTGGTTTCAGGGTGCATCACTGGATGCAGCATCAGTATTAACAAGGCAAGATCACGGGTGACATTCAGAAGTCTAGAATTTTGCATGAAATGTCTTGTAGGCAGTTGAAAAATGAATTAAAATATGAATCGGTGTACTGTCACCAACGTCAGCAAAGTTTTCTTGACTCTAAAGTGCAAGCTGTGGGGCAAGCAGGTGTGAGCAGTGCTGGCTAAAGGCCATCAAGCTTCAACTTCAGAGGAACTTTTCACAGCAAGCACTGCTTGGTTTTATGTTACTTCATCACAATTTTACAAAGTTGTCCTTGTCAGGGTTAGCTCACCCCTTTCAGGCAAGTGATTTTGCCTCCGTCCCCCCATGGCCCCTCGGGGCTGTGGGAGGCAGAGGGGACGGCGGATGCAGTGGCTGCTGATGGGACAGGGGCAGCTGTGGCTCTCTCTTCTCCTCGGGTGCGGGGTTTGGGGTCGATGTCATCGTCCCATGGAGCTGAGCAGCCAGCTGGGATGGCAGGTCCCCTCTTCCCCATCAAGCAGAGCCTCCAGAAGGACCCGGGCACCCGGTGCAGAGCACTGCTCTGACATTTCCTTTATCAATGTTTGTTGCACGCAGTGGGAAGCTCAAATGAAATTGCTTAAGTAGATTAAGAACTGTTATTTTTAGAAACACGTGGGTTGTTTTTTTTTTCTTGATGGTGACAATGAACCACTATCAAAGGCAGAAGACTGCTGGAAACATTTTGTTGTTCAAAATTCAGCAGCTAAGTAGTTTGTGCATTACCAATTCACAAAGGAACAACTAATAGCTCCGTTGCTAATTACTGATTTGCTTTATTTATGTATCAAACTGCCACTATGCTTTGCAGGATGTATTGTACAAAAAAATGAAGAATGAGAAAAGAATATTTGCTTTTATAAAAGAAGCCAAAAAATGACACCTCCATCAATTAGGCACCATGTACCTACTTCTTCATTTTAATGAATAGATGTATTATCTCTATCTTCTAGTTCCTAGCTTTTTTTCTTTCTTTTCTGGATTCTCCCACTACTCATTGAAAATGTGCACACTGAATTAACTACAAAATTAACCCAAATTACATGAAAAAATTAAAACCCCGCATTTCACAGGAAAATATTTCTTTTACGGTATTCTGGTGAAACATATGGAAAATGTTTAAATTCGCCACATGTCCAGCCAGTGTGGCTGGCATGGGCTTCCACTGCACAACGCCGGTGCCTCCTTGCAGTCTGATGGTCCCTGGGCATCTGAGTGCTGGGTTGGATGATAGTCCTGTCCCAGCCACCTCATCCCTCCCAGCTCTCTTCTCTCTCCTTTAGGCTTTATTTCAAAATCACAGCTAAGAACTAAACAATAAAAATAAGATGGAATTGATACATTCTGGCTCTCTCAGATCTGGAGCGTGCTCTCTTGACGCTAACAGGAAAGGCTGGACCAGGTTTTGGATATGAGAGTCTGATTTCAACAGGAATAGTTGAAACATAAACTGTTCATTTTTCATATTGAAAGATATTATTTCTGCTTACAGTTTAAGAAGAAATTTACAGAGCCATAAAAGAAGCTAAGATGTATGAAGCTGTGTACGTTGGGAAGGATTTATGGGTGAGAATACTGCAAAAACCGGCAGAATTTGTGTGCTTGTTGTGTACTGAGCATCGCTAGATGTCACTCTCGACCTGAATTTAGTTTCACAGACTCAACTGCTTGTCAGAAGTTCTAATTTTAAATTATTCATCTTCTACTTACGCTCTCCTCCCTCCCTCCCCCCCCCGCTTTTTTCCTTGCATTTAATGCACAGGGGATCTTCCAGTTCAGTGTAGCATAATCTGTTGTGCATAAATATTTTTCTTGCTTAAAAACAGAATAAAAATTAGGTCAAACAGAAATACCTAAAATTTGCAATACCATCAATTTCTGTGCTAGAAATTCACTGGGGAAATAGAAAAGGCAAAACCCCTGAAACAGGGTTTTCTTGTAACATGTTTTGTTGGTTTTCCAGTTTTATTCAGAACTTGTTGGCACAGTCACACGATGCATCATGTGAAATGAAGAGGAGGGTGTCCGTTTTAGCCCAAAAGATCTCCTTTGCTTCAAAATACTGGATTTTTGCTTATGTTAAAAGGCAGAGGTGATATTTAGGTGATTTATGTGATTTAATTTAATAATGTTCTCTTTTGAATTGCTAAGGGTTTCTATTTTGATACTTCTTGGCTTCTTCATTGAGCCATATTTCTTCAATGAATTCAAAGAATGTTGAGGGAAATGCTGATTTCAGCTTGTTTTGTTCACCTGTGCCTATGGAGGCAGAATGACTTGGAAAAAAAAATCCCCTCCCTGCACTTCCTCTATTTCTTGCAAGTTCTTGTTTGCCTTTTGGTAAATACCTTTATTTCCTTGTATCCAGTCCAATCCAGTGCTCCTACGTGACTGACCACTTCTGTTTGTATCCCTGCTATGCCTTCGAGGTGCAGCCCCAGAGCCAGGCTGTGGTGCAGAGAGGGGCTCCCGCTGCAGAGCTCCCCGTGCAGGGGGACACATGAATCCTGGCAGCTCTTGTAGTGACTTTTACTTGGCTTTTTACAGAGTCAACTATGATTTCCCAGTCATATCCTGCCTCTTTTGCTTCTCTAACATATCAATCCTGCTCCCTGCAGCGCAGTCCCACTGCAAGCATCTGTAAGGGCAGGAGCAAGTGGTTACCAAACAGGCTCTGAGTCCAGACTGACTCCTTTTCGGTGCTGGCAGAGACAGAAAAAAGTGACCTGCGCCTCCTGGCAGGGAAGCAGCTTCTCTCTGGAGCAGGGCTGAAGCTCACCAATGCAGGCAGCTGGGAACTGGGATACCTGGCTCAGTATTAGGGCTTTCCATACTGTCTTGCTGGGACTTTGAAAGTAAAGGGAGGAAGAATGAGCCATTCATAAATGCAAGGCATAAGGAGCCCTTCATGACTTTCTCTTTTGAGCTGTAAAGATGTGTATGATGTCTATAGGACCTTACACCTTGAAATATTCACGAGTTGCCTTCTGCTGTTCTCAGCAATCATTTGGGGGAGAGGGAAACAAGGGGCTCTATTCATCCTGAAAATCTAAATAATCCCTGCAATATAGCCCCAAATGTTCTCTGTCCCTTTAAAAACAAGGGTGCATGTAAGACAATTATCACTTTCAGGTGTGAGAAGGACCAGGCTGACCACTCCTCCCTTATCCCCTGTCCCATCAGCGATTCCCAGCTCTGCTTGTTGCTATCACTGACTTCAAAGGAGGCACAGAGGATCTGGCTGAGGCTGTCTCAGCCATGAGCTGGAGCACCCTGGCAGGATAGCTCACATAGTAAATGGAAGGTGTCAGTCTTCCTGGGTTGCCAAGCTGGTAGCTTTAAAATAGCAACTAAAATAAAATTATTGAAAGCCCCCAAACCATGAAATTTCCATGGCAGGAGGAGCGAGCAAGTGAGTGCATGGGAGGAAGGATGGCTGGATGGATGGACAGACAGATGGCCGAATGGCCAAATGCCAGCGCTCAGCCAGCTAATGACTGCAAACTTTTAAAGTAAAGCACAAGCCCAGCATCCTACAGGTTAGTTATTTTTCTGTTGGTCTCCTTTGCACCTAGGAGTGTCTCTCAACCTGCCATCTCTTCTCCAGGCTGTGCTGAAGGTATGGTTTTCTCTTTTCTGTTTGCAGTTCAAGGGACAGTCTCTCCTTTGGTCACTGAGCAGTACATGTAAGCCCTTTATTGTGCCAACCCTTAATGTTAGGATTTTTTTAATCCAGTATCTCAGTTAGTTCCTTGATGTACCCATTAACCTAGTCTAATAAATGACACTTACAATTGCAATATGCTTCTTTTGGAGTAGATACTCTACCTCTTCTGGTCCTTTCAGCCTTTTCTTCTTTTCTTCCTCTTTCTACTAGAAAAATGAACTGTTCTCTCTTCAGTTAATCACCTTTTTTCCCCCAATTCTTTTTTCTTGGTTTACCTTCCACGTGTTTCCCCACATCACTTTCTGCTGATTAACACCCTTGATATGCTCGCTGTCATACTAGGACACACATTGCAGGACGGAGTCATTAGGAGCTCTGGCTTCCTCTCTTTTTCAGCACTGTTCCACAGAAAAAAGAAAGACCCTGTTTATAAAACAGGTCTAGGCAGCAATTTTGAAGTGAAACAAGTTTCCAGTGAAAAGCTTTGTTTTTCAACTCTAAAATATTTTGTGAGAGCACTCCAGCTCTGCTGAAACATTCATGGTTGAATGAGAGGCAAAAATGTTTCTATGAAGTTAATGCTTTTTTTTTTTAAAAAAAAAAAAAGAATTATTTAGTTCAAACTCTCATTTTTTAACCTGAAATGACTTATTTAATGATGTCCTTTTCTTGGGTGTGAAAATTTTTAAGAAAATTCTTTAATGAAATGAAAACTGGACATACAAACATTTTTTTTACTTTTGCCTATAAGCAAATATTTCAGGTTGATTAAAAACATACTTGTCACAGGATTTTTTTTTCTTTAACTTCCACAAAAAGCACAAAATCATGAGTTCACACAGGGTTATCCATGATATGCTATTGGAAAACTCCTGGGGATTTAGCATTTTAAAAAGCAGGTAGGGAAATCTCTGATTTCTGGCATGTGAAGTCACTCCCAGGGCTGTGAGGGCCCTGGTGAACAAGAGAAGCGAGATAACGCAAACGAGGAGGCTGACAAGGAGGTTCACACCTTGTGGTTGGATATAGAAGCAAAGGAAGTTTGGAAAAAGCTGTTCAGAATCTCTGTTAGTAAATCTGAGACATCTGAATTGTCTTTTTAGCCTAAAAAGCATAAGGAAAGCATGGCAGATGCACACTGGTGGGAGTGGGACCAGCCTCAGGGATCGTGGCTGGCAAGTGAGATAGGCAGCAGCACTTTCAGAGAGGTCGTGGCAAGGCAGGGCACAGTGCTTCTCCAGGCAAAAGACGCCCCTGCTTGGCAGCAAACACACCTAGTGCAAGTACTAAGGAAGAGGGAAAAGTGGTTACAAAGTCATCTTTGACACTGGCTTTTTTCCCTATTGCCAGAGTTGTTCGTGTTATTCTGAAGTAAAGTATACATTGGTGGTACCACGTTTACCTTGTGCATCAGTCAGACAATGCACAAAGTGTTCTTGTCCTTCCATGTTGGTTCAGAACCCTTTTCCCCATTCCTTTTGTTCTCACTGGAGAGTAGTTTGTTTAAGTACCAAATTTTCCCACGTGTTTGCTGCTGCACATGATTCTGGCATATGTTTGAATCGATTAACTGAGAAGAAAAAAAGAAAATTACACCAGAGCCTTTATTAAGAGAAGGTGTAATTAACGACTTCAGATTAATTGAAAATGTTTGCTCTAAAAGCAGCAAATGAGCTCCATTCTGATTAACTGCTTTCTCACAGGCTTTGTAACTTTGTAGAACGTGCTGTTCAGCGGGTAGTGGAGGGGACCACTAATATCTAATATCTCTGCAGAACCTTTATAAAAGAAACCTGTCATTTTCCCATTCTAAAATGTTCTGTGGTGCTATAATCACATTATAAAAAGAAGTTCCTTGGGATTCTTTAATTTAAAAAGAAAATCATAATTCCTCAAGGGCTGAGGAGTCTAAGGGGGAATAGGCCGATACTAGAGCTTTGATTCTGAGTGAATTAGTTGCTATTTTATTTTAACCGAATGACTTAAGATAACTGTGAAAGAAACATGTTTCCCATAATTTCGTTTTCCAGTTTAGTGAAAAATTTCCATCCTGTCATGCTGGACATAGAATAGTCTGAATTGAGAGCATTGAAAGAAAGACAAACTTTTATTAAATATTTCTTTAGAACACCTGGACTTAGTCAGGCCCTGTTACATTATTGGCCTTCGTTAAGCTAACATTCTTTCAAAGAATAGGACTTATCTTTTAATCAGTTCAAATGATTAAAAACTGTTTATATTAGCATATATTGACCTTCCTTTTCATTCATATTGCCTTAAGTAATTTTGTGAGTATTCATTCCTAATCCTTTCCCTCCCACACTTTTGCTATTATGATCTTTCTTGGGTCCATCCACTGTGTTTAGCAAGTGTGAGCTTAAAGGCTCTTGACTGTGAAGCCGGTGAATCCTGTATGGCTGTCAGAGCCTGCTCTTAGGCACAAGTTTCAGATCTGTTTCTGGCATGTTGAAGACCTGCCTACAAGGTGAATGGGTTGGCCAACTCTGCACCATGTCGCTCTCCACAGCTTGTCTCTGGCTTCCAGGCCAAATTCAGGCTGCCTGCACTTGCCTCTTACTTTTGCAGAGCCGTCTTTTGGCTGAGCTTTGGCAGATAAATCAGCTGAGCTGCTCAGCAAAAGGTCCATAACTACGTCAGCTGGAAGAGCAGATGGGATTTATACATGTGGGTACGTGGGGCTGGGCCAGGGAGCCCTGCCCTTGTGCCCAGAGTGGTCCATTGACACCTTTTCTGCACTGAACTTCTCAACTTCCTCTCCCTGCGTCGCTTCTGTTAAAAAATTACTTCTAGGCTAGTAGAGGAAGGACACCCATCATCAAAACAAAATGTTTCAATTCCTGTCACTTTTTTAAACATTTACTTTGCGGGAGATACTTAATGGCTTTTGATTTTCCCATTTGCCTCTATTTGGAGGAGAAGAAATTTCAAAATATGAAGAGTCCACCTTCCAGCCATGTCTATTCAGAACTTTTAATCTCTGAATTAATTTCAATATGTTTTTGTGTCATAATAGAAGTCACCATATATAGGTGGGGAAACTGAGGTATATTTCCTCTGTAGCAGCTGAACAATTTTTGTCAGGGCTGGGGTTAGATTTCAGGAATACCTTACTGTTAATTCCATCTTCTAATCACTAGACTATCTCCTCCAATACAGATAGCAAAGGTGAAGTTTAAAATGCTGTTTATCTTTACGGGAATCTTGTACATTAACCTGCAGGTACCTTTCTGCTTTCATCCAATATGCATATATTCATGCTGGAGTTTGAAGACATATGTTAAAGATTGCTGCTGTGCATAAAAATATTGCTGTGAAAATTGAGCATTGTATTTGTAATTCCTCAGGCAAAGTTTGTTACATTTAGTATGAAATTTCTTTTGGTAACTAGCATGTTGGGTGTTCAGACAGATCCAATGTACAGTAATAGATCATAATTTCAGCATTCATGGCTCAATGATTTTAGGAAGTCACTAGAACATAAATATCAGTTCAGGAAAAGCAAACAAACAACTTCTACTTTTTTTTGTCTTTTCACAGAGCTGCCATAAGGAAGCAAAGCATCATTATTGTTTCTTTCAGTTCTCAGCATAAAAGGAAGTAACACTTAATAAAAACCATTGGCTGCAAGATTTCATAAGAGAGAGAGAAGCAGAGAGAAAGAAAGAGAGCTGTGCTGTGGAAAAGCAGGTGTGATTCATGAATAAACTGTAGTTTGCAACCCTATGGGATACTGATGAAAATAGAATTTTCACAGACATGGATAATACAAGAACACAAGACACTTTTTCACAGGTAAAGGCAGAAATTGTTATGGCTTGCGTGAAAGTGCTATTTGTTGTGCGTAACTGAAGAGATGGCATATCAGAAACTGAAAATGACTTTGTATTTTATTGGCAAGGAATTTGCAGTAGATTGTTTAATGTAATTTATTATTATGTGGTATGACTTCAGACTGGTCTCATATATCAGAAAGTGTTTGCAGAAGGTGTGTATGAAACAATATTTTTCTGTGCTTTATTCTTAAGAAAGTTAAAATGTGTGAGTTTTTCCTGATACAAAGAAAGGGACAAAGAGAGAAAAATCAGTCTTTCTATTGCCATGTTAGAAAGGATTTATTAATACTATATATTATCTGCACTAAAAATTTCCATAAGGTAATTGGAGTGGAAAAAAAGTGGTTTATATTATAGGCAGATACAGTCTTTTGATAATCATACTGGAATTTGAAGTGATTGATATGCCAGAATTAAATATACATCAGCTTGCAGCACTATTGAATTTGTCTGAGAGTGCCTGCCAGATATATAGTCGTAGCATTCTGCTTGCTTCAATACTTGCATGTTTGGAAGTCTGTTGTCTGGAGAATTAAGCAGTGGAAAACTCCCCTCTAACTAGGATAGCTGATAGCATGTATTGGCGGAGATTCCCTGGTGTGTGACCTGGAGTAAAGAGCAATTAGGAGAAAGAATGATTGTGTTACAAGAAGGTGTGGTGGAGTGGTCTGAGTCAGTCCTGGGCAGCTACCGAGGGTGACTTGGCTAGCAATTAGTGCGTGCTTTGAGCAGAATGTGAGAGCTGGGCAGAATCCAGCCCTGTTTGCATGATTCCCCTTTTTCACCGAGAAGTACGAGATGTTTGTTGAAAAGATTTTTCTAGGCAAGGCTCTAGACAAACCCAGAGCAATTTCATAAATCAGGGTGAAACCTTCTTATTGCTCTTTGGTTTGTCAAAGAGGAAAAAGGGCACTGGACAAATTGCTGCCTTTGGTTACCTCCATACAACATCAACCTCCTCGGCCTTTGCAGATTTTGTGGAGGGCAGTGTAACAGGTGATCCAAAGACAGAGTCATTTAGCTTGACAGATAGTAATAGCTTCACCTGAAGTAATAGCACCTGAAGTGTAATAAAATTGCAGGTCCCGTCTGCCACTATTCAGTATAATGACATGCTGAGGTGCTGGGATCTATTTGGAGAAGCTGTGGATGACAGTGGTGTTGAAAAGGCACAAATCCAGTCTGGAAGCGTTTTCCCTTTTCTTGCTGTCTACAGCCCATGTGTTTTTTGCTTGGCATAAATGCACAGGTCTGAGTTGCAGCTTATGAATCATTGCTCTTATTTCTTACTTCAGGTACCACTGGGGAGGTCAGGGGCAGCACAGATGTGGAAATAACCAAAAGTTTGTTACCAGAAAGGGCTTACATGAAGGAGAATCAGAAAACAGGAAACCATAACCAGATGGTGCCACTTTTCCCTTTCTTTCAATCCCCAAGGCCTGCAATAAAGCATATGCACAAAGCTCAGGTTTTACGATCACCAAAATATTTGCAAAGCTAAACTGCACCTGAGAAAAATGTGCGTCTTAAACTTTTTGTGAACTCCTTTTAAAACTTGACTATATGTTTTCCTGAGGCTTTTCATCTAAGTCTTCTGAGAGCTGATAAGATCACAGTGCAAGGTGGAACCGTTGTAAGCTCTTTTGCTTTTTCACCCTCCTTTACTTTAATCAACGACTTTAAAGTACTTTATCCCCATGGCTTTCCTATACAATTTTCATTAGACTTTTTGTTAAAGGCCACCTCTCTTAGGTGATTGATTTTTTTATTTTTTTTTCTTTCCCCCCTGCCCCATCTTTTCCAAGGTAGCTTAAAGCAGATTTTCACTGTATATTTACCAAGGGATCAAGTCCATTTAAATAAGGCCAAATGATTCCATATCTTCTGATATGTACATTCATGAACATGAATATCAGGAGCAGCTCTGGTAGCCTCTGAGATGGGCTATTTTTTGTTAGACTACAAATCAGAAATCTGATGTTCTGCTGGTCTATCGGGGCTTCTAACGACTTGACTATACATATTGGGTGGTCAGTACAGCACAGATGTGGATTCAGAAGAATCCGGTCCTTGCGGTTAACATCAAAGGTCAACGAGAGCAGAGGACTTGCGAGACGGTTCAGCTTTCTTGGTCTAGCTGGTGTTTTGAACCTGAATGTTTGTAGGTTCTGCAGAACTGCTGGATGAGATATGCTGTATAAGCGCATATTACTTTGAGACTGCACCTATACTTAAAGCCAGAATCACTTGTAGGCAGACTAAAGCATCAATATGGAAACAATGTGGGAATCAGAGTTCACCTTCCCTCGATCCATCTAAAAAACACCTCAAAGCTTGGGAATGTATAAGACAAGATCAAAAGACCCAGGGAGGCTGCACTGAACATTCATGTGTTTGTTACTTAGCGGGAAGTAGCCCATTAAACAAAGAGTATTAGAAATGCCCATAGGACAGGAATGAAGTACATCCTGAGGTATGTCTTCCTCATCACCCATACAAATGTGAAATCCCTCAGTTAAATTTCCTGCTACTGAGCCATTTGGAGCTCCATCTGCCTTGTTTCATTCTCATATTGTCCAAGTTCCTGACACTGGGAGCACAATGAATATTGCCAAGCCTCTTTTTGAAGGGAAATTATTTCCTGAGTTTAAGAAAGGACTTAAAGACCCAGCATAAATAGATGTCCAGCTAACCAGTCCTGAGGAAGTTGACCTTGCTTGGAAAATGTAGTGTACTTTTGTAGGGAAGTATTACGAACATAGCAAAAACATTTATACAGACAAAGATTATATTCTGCTAAATCTGTCAGAGTTTAGGAGGAGAGTGGCAAGGAGAAATAGCCCCTTTTCACCTAAATATTTTGCTAGGATGATTTATTAACAAACCAGAATCCTGGGGGAAAAAAGAAGTTAGGTCAGAAATGATACATCAGCAGATGGACGCTCGTTGGGCTTTTTTCTTAAGCTCTCAGACCTTGTTTTGATTAGAACATAATGAAGAGTTTGTTCATTAAATGTTCCAGCTAATTAATGTAAAATTCATGGAGACCCTAGATTCTCAGTTAAATGTGCATGAAATCAGTGTTGCGTTCTCTGTATTGCGCTTCGCATTTTTTGCTTAGCAGGTGTTAACTAATATGATCTAATAAACCTCAAGTATAATGAAATGAGTCTTGTTCAGCATTTAATAATTTTAGCAGCCCAATTCTTGCTTGAACAAGCAAGACGTTAGGGCACAAGATGAGATTGTAAGCCTGTGAACAGACAGATGCATGCTTTTCTCCAAAATAATTAGATGTCACTGTTAAATAGTCTGGTAATCTTTGTTTCTTTGCAAGATTAATTGGACTATCATGTTAATAAGCAAATATGATAATCCTCAATGGTTCTAATCACTGTGGATTATTTTAATTACTGTAACTAAAGGCATAGAACATTATTATTTTAGTAACAAGCTGAAATACTTCTATATGAACCACCTTCTTTATTCTATTTCAGTCCATTTTGTGGTATAGCATTAAGTTATACCTCAATACACCAAGAAATTACTAGGTAAATTCACACTTAAGTATTGTTTTGAAATCAGGTATCATTTCGTATATTCAGGACACGTACTGCATATTTCTGTGGTGGCAGGGCACTGAAATCAATGGGAGTTTTACTCTTGTACTGAATGTGCTTAGTGTAAAACTCTCCCTGATTGCTTTTGAAAATCTCATAATAGCTACTTCAAAAGCAAACTGCCTTTATTTAGGTAATTCAGATTGCACCCACTTAATTAATTTCAACTGACAACAGTGTTCAGCAAGAAATAAGTCTCTTATCACATAAAAATCTTAATTTTTTAAAAAAAGGATTCACTTTATTTACATTTTTAATGTAGTTTGTCTTTGTGTGGAGGCCAATGTTTGGAGGAAAACAAAGTGACAGTGGAAGAGGATGTAAACCTCATTTAATAATGACACACAAAAAAAGAAAACTGAACGTGTTGGCCGTTCATTACACAAACCATTAGTACAAGCTGGAAACTAGTTCATACTGGGAACTCCTGCATTTTTGTTGTGGTGCCTGCCTCCAGCCTTTGTAATACCAATTGTAATGTAAAGCGTTCCATATATGTTCTCCCTGCCCATTCACTCTAGCATTCTGATCGGGTGTACTTCTAGCATGAATGGGGCAGTTGGCATTTTAATCAATGCAATCTATAGGAGAAATGGAAAGGTTTCATTGTTCATTGTATGGTGCGTACACTGAGGTCTCTCTCTGTAGATACATACATACATATACAGGAATATCTCATGGTGTGTCAGTGTATGACTGTAGCCACACCAGCACTTCAGTCGTGCACTTTTCAGGCATAGACAACTTACTATCATACCTAAAAATTCTGCAATCTCAATTTCTGTTTGGAGTACTACCTGCAAAGATATTTTGGTAGGTATGTGAAGAAAATCACTAGCAGGTAATTGAACCAAAATACCATGTTAAGATTACTTGATTTAATATTGCACCTGCTTAACATGAAGTAAGCGAAGCAGCAAAATCACACAATCCATGAATTTCAGTAATACATCATGCTTTTAAATAGCTGAAGGTTCTCCCCTATATTTGTAAGCAACTGGACTGAGATATAAAGGAAATGTGAGCGGAAAACTCATAAAAATACTATTCTGAGACGGCTGTGAATTTTTATTTGAAGATGTAGAAGTGTACAACAGTGTCTTTATACTCCAAGATTGCCCCTTGGAAACATCCACCTTAACTTTAGTTGTCAGTATACTACATAAACTCAGTAGACAATTAGCACCTAACAGGTGTGGAGTGGAAATCAGAATGATGATTAATGTGCTGATCATATTTGATCTCCATTGGTATTGAAGAACCGAAGCACCATAGGCTTGGCTCTGCACAGCTGAGGACATCCCCTTTTCTGCCTCAGATTGCCCAGGCCCTTGGTACAAGCCAGGCTGAAACAGGACCTAGGATGTGTGAAGTAGAATTTGGAAAGTGTTGTTGTATTGCTTATGCAATGAGGCTTGCTGCAAAAGGTTTCTCTGTAGGTCTTGCTCTTTGGTACTTCATCACGATGGTAATGCTGAGGCTGTGTAGTACCCAACCAAGCACTGTCAGTTCTGGTAAAGTCGCACATGGTCTCCTGAAAGGAGGGGTTTTCAGGGAGCATCTCTGCATTGGGAATAAATTCTCATAGGCTGGATGAAGCTTTCTAAAATGTTTTACATCTCTGACTGCCACTTTCAGGGAAAGTGATGCTTTGAAAAGCAATGAAACCATCTGTTCTTTGCACTCCGGCTTGGACTTAATTAAAATGCAAAACAAATGTGCAAACTATGGGTCAAATAAGGAGGAGGTTAGGTATGGCCCAAACCTAGTAAGGCATCTATCAAACTACCATCCAAGGCTTTTGCATCCCACAGTGTCCATAAAGCTTTTTGTTTAATTCTTCTTAAAGATGCTCAGTAATGGGAGATTCCATAATCTTTCCTAGACAGCTCAGTGGTTACTGTTATCCTTACTGGTTTCCAAACATCTAAGCTGAACCTCTTTTGTTGTAATGTAAATCGTATTTCTTTTTATCCTACCACACAGGCAGCAACCTGCACCTTTCCTTTTTGCAGCAGCTATTTATATACTTGAAGACTTCTCTAGGCTGTGAAATCCCAGTCCTTCCTCTCTTTCCTTGTAAGTTGTGTTTTTCCAAAGCTCTGATTATTCTCATTCTCCTGTTCTGGACTCCTCCAACATGTCCAACACTTTTCTGGAGACATGGAAAGCTTCACACACTATTCCAGCAGAAGCCTTTATCAGTGCTGAGTTCTGGAAAGATTACTTGTGTTTTGCAGACTGTGCTGCTGTCTATAACCTCCCAGTGGGATGTTCGCTTTTATTGCAACAGCATGACGTTGTTCACTTGTGTCAGTTTGTAAGCTGCTACAACTTCTGGGTCTTTTTCTGAAGAAAATATGTTCCTCAGCCAGTCCTTGTGAAGCTAGTAATTCCTGCTGAACTTTTTCAAGATTTTTCTTCCATTTGTTGAATTGTGTATTATTGCTTCTCTCATTTGTCAAGCTTGTTTTGAATTTGAATCCCCTTTGCAACTCGCTTGCAGCTCTTTCCACCTTCGTGTCAAAGTCTGCAAATTGAATAAACAAAATCTCTAGTCCATCATCAGATCATTAATGAAAACACTGAATAGTACAAAAGAAAGTCAGTCTCCTGTGCAACACTACTCCATTTATCCTTTGAGTTTTCACTGTGAAACTCCGGTAATTACTTTCCGAGTGTCGTTTCCTGACAAGTTCCAAGTGCTGTTAGAGAGGAGGGTCCTGCTGAGAACATGCCGGTCTGTTAAGTGGTGATCGAGGGAAACTAAAGAAATTGGTTCATGTGAGACCTATAAATCATCAGTTTTTCCAGGGAACTTCAAGAAATGTTTAGGCATGGAGATTCCTTAATATGGTGATATTTTCAAAACTGAAAGTAGGTAGACTAGTTTGTATTGTATGCTGTACTATATACATGACACTAGGCACCAGTTTATATTTTAGGTTCCTAAATATTTTTGAGACTAGCTCTTTGAGATTTTTTGTTGTTGTTGTACTTAATCACTGTTTACCTTTATACCAATAAAAAAAAAATTATAATAAAATCTCTTTGGGCTCCTCCAGCTCGTATTGAAAGGGGCAGAATTTCCAGTGTTTTCAAGGAAATCAAGCTACTGTTTGATGAATACCTTCTTCTTTGAATAAATGTTGACAGATATTATTCAGCCAGATATAGATCTGAACAAATAATGCAAAACATTATTACAGATGGATAATTTATTTGATGAATAGCAATTCTGTTTGACAAATAATATTAGTCTATCTCTATGACTGGCTACAAAAGATGGTATTGCCACATAAAAATATCACATCAGTCATCTGTATTGATAGTTCATGTAAATTACAAGTGAAGGCTTTTCAGATACCCCAATCATAGAAGACAGCCACTCCCCTGTAAATATATGGGAGCACTCAGTACACTTTGGGCCAAGTTCAAACCTGGTAAAAGCGAATACATTAGGAGATGAAAGTTGATAACACCAGACTGGAACTTTTAAGGCAACCAGATTGTGTTTGTTGTCTTTAAAATCACTTAAATGGCATGTTCAACATGCAGGCAGAGTGCAGTTCAGCATAATATTGTGAGGAAGACAAATATCCATAGTAAACTAAGCCAGTGCCTTTGATTTAAAGAAAGAGGGGGGAATTAAAAAAAAAAATAAGTGTTTTCTTTAAAAGCACAGCTTGGAAAAGGAAGTTGCTACTTGAAATTTCATCACAGGTCAATCACCGCATTATATCCTGGCACTTATTTTTAAGCTTCTGCACTGTACTTACTTTGCAGAAAGTGTTGTGCACTGTAGCTGGAAGGCACTGAGTCAACAGAAAATCCCCAGAAGACTTTACCTCAAAGTCCTTTTATCCCGCTGTTCTGGATAGAAAACAAAATCTTCTATTATTAAAAGCTGTATTTAAAAAATGGGACTCCAAAATGAATGAAAATATGACCCTATGCTGGATAAAAAAAATGTCAGGCATGTATGTTAAAACGGTGTATTTCTTTTTGTGTGGACAACAATAGCATTCAGTCAGATTTATGCCCAGAAATTAATGAGATCTCTGTAAAGCAGTATGTAGCCACTACTTGGCTCTTTCCTCTTGGATTGAGCCCCCTTGTCCCTTGGAGCATCGATCCTAGCAGTGCTAAAAGGGAGATGCTACTGTGGAGTGTAGAGGATGACGAAGAAGCCCTCTTGCTCCAGCCTTCCCTTCTGGGTCCCACAGCAGCCAGGAGCTGGTTTGTCTCTTACTCCTTGCAGCAAGCAGATGAGAATGTTTAACACTGTTAATGTTTAATAAGGACAAGTGTAAGGAATGCTTAACAGTGAAAAGCTTGACTAGGCTTGAATAAAAATTTCTCCTCGTTTGTACGGGGAGCAGGATTTCTGCATGACTTGGTTTTGTTGTCACAGGAAATGATAGAGCTCGGTGCATATTAGCTATGATCTTCGCCTAAGTAAACCTGAAATAATGTCTCACTGAATCGTGCCAGTATTTGTAATAATTGAGATCATATGTATAGCTGACTGACAGCCAGATTTCTTGCTCTACGTCTCCATGGGTGTACATGCACACATTCCAGGAGTCTTTTTGAATTAGATTGCTGTCATATTATTATGATTCAGGTAGGATGGTCCACAGAATAAGAATAAGCTGAGCAAAAGCCACATAGCTCTAATTCCTCTGTAGGTAATGGAGAGAAAGGGTTGTTAGATAATGAGACAGGTCTTACATGAGGTGAATTGCCCAGGTATCTCCACTGACTGCATAGGAGTCACAGCAATCCTGTGGTCGATTGGGGAATGTTGAACCAGTGTGTATTAGAGGAGGAGAGTCAGAAAGAAGAGACGCAGGAAGACATTAGCCTGTCTTATCCTTGAACGGTTACCCGTGTTCTGCATGCCTTTTGCTGCTTTGCTCAATCAACTGTAAATGACTCTGATGACGTGGCTTTAACCCCTCTTTCTTGGTTGATGCTCAGAAGGTCTGGGGACCTTTCTGGAGTCATCAGAGTAATATTTCCACAGCACGGAGACTACATGCAAAACCTTCCACACCTCTTAGGGCCTCTTGTGAGACTCTGCTGGGTAAACGGAGAGTGGCAGGAAGCTCTGGAAAGGGTCATGTAGAGTACTGCGTTGGCAGCTGCCCAAGAATAAGCCAGAAATCTTGCACCTCACCACTAAATGCATTTTATACCATGTCTAGGCCAAAAATATAAAAACCTCACCCTGCAGAGTAATGGATATAAGGAGAATGCCTGGAGCCCCACGCTCTTCCTTCAATTGTGAGCGTTGATTTTTCTTTCAAATCACTTGCGTGGCTATACTGAATTTTGGGTGGAGGACGAAAATTTAATCTGTATTAAACAAGCTTCTTTAACCTGGCAGGTAAATGAATGCATTATTAATGCAATCTCATGTATTTCCTTAATGTGCATGCTTTATAATAGAAACATTTAATTTTTTTTCTAAGTTTTGTTATTGAACCTTGTATAAAAACATTCTGTTTGGTTGCACCAGTCACATTCTATTAGGCAATTTAACACGATCTGACTTAGTGACATTTCAGTGGATAATATGACAAAAATTGTTTCTTTTTAAGAAAAAAATGTAACCAAAACAAACACAAGAATGAGTATTACAAAAATTGTGACGTGCTGAGAGAAAAGCCCCACAGATACAAAATGATAAAGGTCAAGACATGTTACTCAAGTCTTGTTTGCAAGTAAAAATAACATGCTAACATGTGGCTGTCAAAAACCTAAGCGAGCCAGACAGACTTCTGACAAATAATTTTGACAGTTCTCATAAGCTGAAAAGTGCCTTTTTTGCCTCTCTTGTCTTTTGAAATGTTTCCCTCCTGCTTACAGATGTGCAGAGAGAGAGAGAGTTAACAGAGATACTAAAACAACAGGGTGCTGTTAAAAATAACCTGTACCAAGCACTGTCTTTTGTGTGCTCTCTGGGGAATGCATTAACTGTCAGTAGTCTAACTTACTAACTAACCTTCCTGAATTTGCAATATACAAAATGATTTGTTTCTCTTTTACAAACATTTTTCTTCATATATTATTAAGCAAATTAAGAGATGTTCCCTGCTGTTTTAATGTCTTGGGCAGAATTTCATTCTAGTCTAAAGGAGACTTGGGTGAAGGTAAGCGGAATGAAGAGTTGAATACTTCACAGAGCCAAAAATGCATTCCCTTCTGCAATTTTTTTTTTTTTTTTTAAAAAAAAAAGCAAAAGAAAAACACAGAAAATGTCTTGGTTTTGGTAGAGATCTTGTGGCAAGGTTTCTTAGTCCTAGATAGAATATTTGGCCAGAAAGATAGACCTTAAAATACCCAGTGCTTGGGGCGCTGCAGATTATGGAGCCTGCTTGCATGAGAACAGGGATGGTGACCCAAATCACCTATATTGTAGAAAAAAAAAATTCAAAGCCTCATATTTTTCAAGTTGAGATTTTCATTTTCTTGGCCACTCTTAGGAAGCATCACTGCAGATGTGCACGATGTAATGTGTAGCTGGACAATACCATGAGATTCAAATGAGAACTGAGCTCGTTCATTGAATTACTTGTGTACTGAAATGAAGGAAATAAACACTTCTCTTGTTTATGTTAATGAGACTGGGCCTTTGACATAAGGCTATGATGTTATCTTTACGTTCTCATTGTCATCCTGCAGCAAAATCTTTGAACCCTTCTCCATACAAAAGGGCCTAACAGTTGCAAAAATACTATCCAGCTTCCTATTAAGAATTGCTGTCTTGTATAAATAGGATCTTGCACTTTAAAGCTGGCAGAGCTTAGCCTTAAGGAAACTATATTTTTCAATTCAAATATATCCATATTCTTGTTTGCTTACATAGAGTCTGTTCAGTGGGGAATTATCTTGTTAAGATCTAATCGTATACAGTGTATGTGTGGTGTAAATATATGGCCGTTTAAAATTCAAATACAGAATGTGGAGGTCATTGTAGGAACCTTCTGTGCCTCAGCAAGTGTGAATGAATTATCAGACTGCTTTCATTCTTTCCTCACTGTTCACATTACTATTTGCAGCTGGGAGCTATGCCATAAGTTACCTTTACATTAGCATTGAAAATTCCAAGGCTTTAAAACCAAAATATTTCTTCTTCTTTTACTCTGAGTTTTATTTGTAGGCTGTAAAAACATACAATGTGTCCGTTGATCAGAAACTGGTTGAGATGTTAGAAATTTGGTAAGCTAAAGTGCGTTTGGTGTAGTGTGGCTCAGAAAATGAGAGAACCTGTGGATTTACTGGTCCCTGACCTCTGTGGTGTGACTGGTTATTTTTATGTTGCCCATCAAACTTGTGCCAGCTGACTGTGGTGCTTGGATGGGTGGAGAGGACCTTGTTCTGCTGCAAGGCTGTGTTGCTGGGGTTTTTAGCAGAGAAGCTGCTATATCTGTGGAGAGCTGTAGGCGTAGGTAAAGCAGGCGGTGGTTAGGACAGGAAGGTGCTGGGGGTGGCAAAGAAGCTGCAGCCCTGCTGCCTGCGCTGCCTGCGCTGCCTGCCTCAGAGGTCTGGGAAGCAGCTTGGTGGCTGCTGCTGGGGGTAGCAATCACGAGTCTCAGGCGGCAAAACTGGCAGCTCTCGGGAGTCCCAATTTCTACCCACCCTTGCCCTCCTGGGCAGCAGACCTGGCTCTCTGGGGATACCTGTCTTTTTCCTATGGCAGGAACAGCAAAACCCTCTCCAGGTTTTGGTGCCCTGTCCTTGGGGTAGCCAAATTCAGGATTGCTTGCAATGCTGAGATGCTTTGAGCTGTCTTGCTCTGAACATGTTAGTCCCCACAGCGGCTCCGGCAGTAGGGGTGCAGGGGAGGCCCCCTTCCCGATCCCCGAGACATCTCTCCTGCCCCTTCCCCTTGCTCCTGCACAGCCGGGGCAACACTCCTGGGGAGGGCTCTTCACCTGGATGTCCACGAGGAAGAGTTTTAAAACTCCTTCAAAAGATTTGAAAGAAAGACTTTATTGTAGTAACTTATCTCTTGGTGGTGAGGTCATTCTCCAGGGGGGTAGGAAACATTGCATACTGTAGCTAACTGAATATTGTAGCTAAGCTACTGGATAAAAAAATCATGAGTTCCTCAGTTCTGGTGGTAAAATCCACACACTCCTTCCAAATTCCCAATTCTGCTACTGTTGAGGAATGGATGTCACAGAAGGGAACTTACTGGTCTGTCTCAAAGGCAGGTTGTTTATTCCTTCTACAAAGTCTGTGAAAGGCACTTACCAACAGTGTAAGCGGCTGTAGTTCTGCGTCTCTGGTTACTCCACTTGCCTTTTCTCTTTGCTTGATTCCTGTTGGCATTGTAATCCCCACCCGGTTCACTTAAGAGTGACGTAAATTTGTGTGTAAGTTTATTGACAGTGCAACCTCCTTTTTTGCTAAAAGTGTAATGCTGGCTTTTTAATGTGTTTAGATGAGTTCATGTGACAGCTGTACCTACTGGTACCAACATCAATTTTTCCCCCCTTCACCCTGAAAATTTTGAATGGTCCTGATTTTGGCTTTCATGTTGTATGCAGTACTTCAGACTAAGGGTAAGACACAGGCAAGCATGCAAAATTGATGTTTTCACTTCTTGCCAGATTTTCTAACTAGAAAAGATTTCCTCCTGGCAGTTCTATCTCCAGATATTACCACCCCATCTTCTAAAATTGTAAAAGCCCCTGTATATTTGATATCTTGTGGACTCTCACCAGGTTTCAAAGGGAGATTGTATTTGCTGGGCAGGTTGTCGATAGAACATAAAATATGAATGAAATTGTAATTTTATGGCAGATACCGTAGCTGTAACTGTCACAAGCACTCTGTATCCTCAATAGCCAGATGAAAAAACAGTCTCTAAAAATATTTGATTGACTTTTTTTCCAGTTAAGCCAGGAAAAAATCCTCAAAATTATGAACATGGTGAAAAATAAAGAAGTGAGCATTGAAGAAGCTTTGCATTTGGCACAGAAAGAGGTGTACGCTGAAAAGGTAAGGTCAATACTTTGGTCTATTTTGCAAGACATTCAAATGTATAAGCATGTTCTAGAAAGCCTGGTTGAGGATTACGAGCAAGTCTGTATTGCTTTCAAAGATGCAGCCCCAACTTGTGCAAACATATTCACTCCAGTTTATGACCAAATATGTCAGGTTCTAATGGCTAACGCTACCTGTATCCTGTGTAATGGATATCCCGTGTAGATGCTGCAGCTACACTGATGTCATTACCTGGATTAAGCAGTTTAAATCTAGATCAGATATATCCATATGAGTTTCATTATTCCGAGTGCAGCATCAAGTACTGTAACAATAAATGTAAGGCAAAATCCTTAGGCTGATACTGTGAAGCACCTCAGGAAAATGATGGATCTAATCTCTGAGGGGTCTCCTAGTGTTGGGTTGTCTTTGGGGCATGACTGGTCACTATAAGGGTCTAACAACTCAGCGTTATGCATGGCCACAAGAATGGCTGGCTACAAAGTGCAAAGCCCTGGCCAGTGTGACTTCAGTTCTACCATTTCCTATGGTTGGCTCTCAACTCCTACCAGGCAAAAGTAGAATCAGTGTAAAGGTGGCTTAAAACTGTTTTTGGGTCCTACAACAACATAGCTTTGCGGAGCATAGGTCAACGGGACAAAGAGATCTAGTCCAGAGATTTCTTCAGGATAAGATTGAGACACAAAAACTTCATTTTTCTGCTGTTAAAGCCTTCATATCAGAAGTGGATCGTTAGCATCTTTCCATTTTATAGAAAGCATGGAAGTTCTTTCCTGAGCAAAGTAGAAGTTGATAATGGTGAGTGGAAATAGTTTGAGAATGAGGAGTATATTAATTGTGTATATTAGTACATCAGCCTTGTACTCCCCTCTGTAATCCCTGTCCAGTATGTCTCTCATTGCAATCTCTGTCCAACATCACCTCATAAGTACCAGCAGAGAATTCTTTGGAGAATTTTTCACTACCTATTTCCCCTTCTGCTCTGGATTTTTGAACCAGCCTTCCTATGGGAGCATCTCCAGGAAACAGTGAAATCTTATGATGTGCTAATGTCATAATCTGAATTTTTTTTGCACTGCAGGAGCTGACATTGATTTTGAGATAAACCTGGAGCTTTTTGGAATTTTTAAAAATAACTTTCTGAACTGCTTATTAATTTCTTGGCTGGAAAGAAGTAGAAGGAGAAGCAAAAATAAATACCAATAAAAAAGCAGCGCAAATTTTGCAGAAGGGCTGCAGTCAACAAAAATATTAAACTCAGCAGTTTAAGACTACATGGAAATATATTCTCAGAGTAAGAAGAGAAAGGGTTCCTTTTCTACTTCTGCTGCATTAAAGATTTTGTGATAGCTAATTACTAGAACTAAATCAAATTTAATATAGCTGGATCATGACCTTCTCTCCCCTGCATTTTCCTGAGGATTATAAAATTAGTCATTTTCCATACACACACTAAGGGGACCAGATAACAAATTGTATACTTTCATATAATAAGAAGGAACAAAGATCTTCCGTTCTACTGCACCACATTCAAGGGTCTGTAAATATTTTTCTTTAAAGTCACATATGGTTCTTGTTTGCTACTTAGTCCATTTAATAAACCGCTGTACTCATGTGTTTTGAAATGTGTTTAGTACAATTTCATGGGCTCTGCTCTTCCCCTTCCTGTCTTCCTGCTTTCTGCTCTCCCTTTCACCTCCCATCCCAATCTGTGATCCCTTCACTAGTTCAGCAGGAGTTGCGGATATTTTGTTCTTGTGAAAATCAGATCAGGAGGATGCTTCCATGTATCTCCACGTGGAGTTCTTCTGCAAAGCTTCCAGCGCTATTTGAACACTGTTCACTGAGGGAGATTTCACGAACACGACTGGATTTGGGTGGATAAAAAAATAACAGTGTGGACATATTACTGATTTCTGTTCTATTTTTCAGGATTCACAAGATTTGCTAACTGGCTCACAATTTAACTTCAGTATCTACAAATACAAACATTATCGGTGGCAGAAACGAATTTTGCAGGTAACTTTAAAAATTCTCACTTTTGAAGAAATGTATAAAAAATGTAAGATGCTTATGTTGCTCAACAAATGTTATGAGATAGCTTAATACATCCTGTGGTTAAGCAACCTATTAGAGAAGTACAAGACATCAACCAACTTTCTACCTTTTACACCAAAAGTATTCTAGGGGTAATATCTGAAAATCCCTCTACTGAGCCCCTGGCAGGGCTGTAGAATGGACTTGATGATCTAAGAGGTTATTTCACCTCTAAAAAACATGATTCATCACAAAGATGTTTGATTATAATAAGCTCTGCCTGGGAGTTGTTCTTATTAATTAGCAACAGTAAATGCATACAAGTGATGTAGACATACTTAAATACCTGTCCCTTTTGACAGGTCATCACTTCAACTGTGATCTTTAAAACATTGGGAAGCGATGTTCCTGGGGATACGCAGAAGGTTCCTTTGCCAGGCTATGCACTTCATCTCTGGTTACTCTGTCCTGTGAATTCTTTTTTGACATTATGAACCCTTAAGGCTTTATTGACTTGCTGTGTCATAATGGGACAACGCTTGAATGATATTAAAGCAAACTTCTGTCGATAACACCTGATGGTGATTTCCTGATTCCATGAAGTCAGTGACAAAGGTTTCATGTTGTTTCCAAGAACCTGGATTTCACTGAATTTTTCCTGCAGTTCGGACAAAATTTCATAATGAGCAAGTCCAAGTCATATGTGCTAGAGGGTGTTTTTTTGTTTACTACATCTCAATTGTAGAAAGTATAATCTCCTTATTTCCCTCAATATCCACCAGTATTTGGAATTAAAAAATTATTTGTTTAGACATAAAGCTGATGGAAAAATGGAGAAAGCCATATTAGGTGTGGAAGTTATCAGTTTGGCAATCTGGAGTAGTTTAATTCCAGTTGTCTAGTTAACAGCAGCCTTCAAAAGTCAGAGATAATAATGAAAATGGTTCTGCTTTGGAGATTTTCTGCTATAAACAGGACAGAGGGAAAGGCCGTGGTGTTAGCATTTGGTTGGCGTGGTCTTGCACTATAGAAATGAAAGGTGCCAAGAATCATTTACGTCCAAAGGTAAATACCTAAATCGGGCGAGATCTGAGACTCTTCTGAGTTTGTCTTCTCTGTGGGCCGCATTCACTGAAGCTGGGCAGTCAGATAATATTCACATATTATTGTACCAACAAAGCTGTTTCTGCTCAGCAGGGACTGACACGTAGAACAGATACTAGAATCTGTCTGTACTGGTTTTTAACACTGCAAATATAGATTGTGCAGTGGAAGAAGAATAATTTTATTTTGAAGCAAACAATTTTTATTGTTAAAGCTGTGAAACAGGAATAAAATAACTTTATTGGCTATTATCATCACTCACCTTTATGTACACATATATGTGCATATATACATACAGAAAAAAAATCTGTGTTAGATAAGATCTAAACCAAAACTCAGTAATATTTATATCAGAAAGTAATCTCTCAATTGTATACTCTTTTCCTGACACAGAAGCAGCTGTTATAAAAATAACCGCCTTCACTTCATTTTAGTACTGGGGCACAGGTTGAACCAGTTAGTAATTGAATCTCTGCTGAGATGGTCATGCCATTAGTTTGTGCTACCACTACTGCTGAATGGGAAGTTTTTGCACTGGGTTGTATAAGACAAGGAGAATATAAAAAGAAATAATATTTCAGAGTGATAAATTGATGCATATTCATCATAAGAGATAGGGAAACACAGTTACAATGAATATCTGTTTGTTTTGTAACTAAAACAAATATAGTACAGTATCTTGATGATGGAATGTCATTTTTTTATTCTATTCATTGGCAAGATAGATACATACTCTCAGCTGGTCCTTTATCTAAATGCCCTTGCATGGTAATATTGGGGATGTTGTCTTTCCCTTTCAATGAAGAGAAGTGATAGAGTCAAGTAATGAAGAACTTTCTATTCCAGATTGATTTCAACACAAAGACCATTTTTAACATTGAAAAAGGAATTATTAAGAAACAGTTCCCTTTCTCACAAGTCAAAGCCTGTGAAGATACTGAAAGGAGGCGCTTCAGTATTGTGTTTCATGGGCGACAAGATTATGAGCTGGAAGCAGTGTCTCTTGATGATAAAAGGAAGGTAGGTTTTTACAATGTCATAGACAGATTGCTATAAATAACAGCTAATGTTATGGTAGTACCCAGCAGGTCCCAATCATAAATGGGAATTGTTATGCTCTGCATTGTCAAGCAAAGAAGTAGGTATGTCTTTATTCTGTGTATGTTCGTACATAGAACAAAGGGAATGTGAGTTCAGGGTAAAGTTTGGCCTTAGGATTTTGCCACAGTTCACTAGGACTGAAGATGTAAAGCCAGCTCAAAATGTGATATGAAAGTAGATGCATTTCTTCAACTAAACCTTGAAATGTAACTGGTCTGAGACTGTATTAAAACAACGAAAGACAACAGATGACATGCACTGTTGAATCTTAATTGAAATTTTCTAAGCAGTTTTTTTTCCTATATATATTTATTAAAATGCATGCTTTTAAGAAGAACGAATGAGGCCATCCTGATGCGAAAAGAAAAAGACCTAGTAGTTCATCTTTTACCATCAAAATACACTGAAATTATAAAATTATCAGAGGAAGACAACCTAGGTACTAGATTTTTTTTTAATGAAATGATTCAGTGTTGCAAGATTTTGTATGAGTTGTTTCATTTTAAGATCTCAGTTCCTTTCGAGTTCTAGGCTCAATTAAATATTCCAAGTAGGTAGTGTAATCAGACTCTACACTGAAACCTGAGAAACTCAAGTCGTGACATTAGCATTAGCTTTTCACCTGATTGCAGCTATCCCATGTGTTCAGGAGTGATCAAGTCTTGGAGTTTGTGTCATCCCACTGCTGAGGTGCTGAAGCCAGCTGCACAATTTAGGTTGAGATACAAACTCTCAAAAAGCATGGAAGAGTTTGCATCCAAAGTTCTGATGTGAAACATTTTTAAGGGGCTTTTTTGCAGAGGGATTCATCCCTCGTGAAACTTAATGGTTCACTCCATGTGCAGAAACTTTTATTCCAGATGAACAGTACCTCATGGTTGATTAGCTAAATTTTCAAAATTGATTACATTTAGCAGAAGAGCTCAAAAAGGCACATGTATTCTGCAGTAAGAACACTCAAACATGGCTCTGTGTAATAAAGTGCTTTAAATTCAAACCCACCTTAATCCATGCTATTTTCAATGGTAGGCAAGCCTTCATTTTTCTACTGTGTTCATTTGAGATTTCAAGCTAAATCAGTCAATTACCACTTGGGCTGGAACTGAGCTGAACAGAAACTTTATCCTAGATTGCTTTGTGTATGAATTAAAAAAGTAAAATTATGTTTTACAGTAAACCCTCCAGATTAAAATTATATTCTCCTTACACTGACAGGTTTAGAACTGTGGGCATAAAACCAAATTGCAGTTAAGTAGTTTAGCATCCTAGAAAGACCCTATTTATTTTACGTTAATTTATGTTACCTATTTGGCTGCTGCTTATAGTGTTGTCTATCATTTTTATACTTGAAAAATCCACCTATTAATGTCTTATTCAAGGGAATTAACATGGAAAATATACTCTCTCTGCTGCTATTTATTATATAGATAACATACCTTCTGAGCAGAGTTATACAGAGCAATTCATACAAGAGACCAGCAGATTCCTGCTCTGGAAGACCTGCAGAATGTGATGTGATACATGAAGGACTGCTGGATTTGCAGCAAAACACTTTTACATCCAATGAATGGGTGAAGTACGAACTGCACTTTCGTAGACCTCTGGGTTGTAGATTTTGTTAAAATTTATGATAAATACCTTAAGATTTTAATTTGCTGATAATAAGTTAATTATTTAATTGCTTTTTAAAGTTAAAACTTAGATGCCAAATCTGCATGAGATGAAGATGTTGAAAATAACTGTTAGTGCAATAGTGGTACCCAACAAAATGAAGTTCTGATGTGTGCTAGAGACTGCTGTGTGCATTACTAACACAAATATATAATGGTGGTGGTGCTCAGAGTGATTTTAATGGTGGGACTTCTTTATGTTTACCTTTTTACTTTTTACTCCATTTTCATTCATAAGGAAAAGGAGAAAAAGACTGGCAAAGCAGATAAGGAGTATAGGAGTCCTGCTAAAGAATATTGACTCACGCTGGCCAAATGGCTGCCCCAAAATTTGTAATTCATTCTCGTAATGTTCTGAACTTCCCTCCTGTGGGGGTGACCAACCATGGTGGCCTGATGGGGTGGTGGTTTCAGAGACAGGAATCATTATTCAGTGGGAAATGGACTGTCACCACCATTTCATTCAGCCCCTAAACCATCACAGATAAGCATGACTTCTGCTTCTGCTTATTCTGTTACTGAACCAGTGAACCAGCCACAATGATTTTATATAGTTTGCTACCCATCCTATAGACAACCCACCCTTCCCATGAGCCAGCTACTAAAATACTTGGAAATTGCTTATACTATCAAAGGAGAGAAAGAAAGAAAGAAAAAAAAATCTGTCTACCAAAAACTAATGAAAAAAAATTTAACATTGTAATTATCTACACAGGACAATTATCTCAAAAGACTTCACAGTTCACAGAAAATGATTTTAATTGTTTTTAAAAGGCTACAACTGTATGTCTTGTAAACACTATCCTCAAGTGTGTCCCAGGATTTGTTACCTTGCAACATTTAACAAGTTTGTTAACAAACAAAAATTGATTTTTATTTATCTTGTGAAGCAAAGCCCTTGTTGCTTTCTTCCTGATATTAATCCTCTCTTTTTTTTTGGCAAAGTAAATAATGGTGGAAACATCTGGAGATCTGATTAAACTATAAGTCCCTGCTTTAAAGAAAGGAGAGATCAATATAACTGCCAGCTCCATTAAACAATTCTTATCACTTTGACTGTTTATGTGCGAATAGATGCAATTTATATTTTATGTTTAATTCTTCTGGAGGAGCTAAACTTATTTAAATTCCTCATAGAACACCTTAATCAACTAGCCACACCTTGAAGAGAGAGTGGAGGAAAAGAAAGGTCTGATAGAACTGTCAGAATGATAAAGAAATGCAGTAACCCTCAAGAAAAATGAGAATGCAAATGCTTAAATAAGAATAAAAAACTCATACAGTAAAGCCCCACTTGTTGAATGTGGGCCCTTTGTTATAAGCAGCAGAGCAGAATTAGAACATTTTGCTCTAATAGAAGCTGCGTATGGGCAGGCAATTTGTGCCAGTATTAATTTGTCATTTAAATAGGTAATACCCACACTTTGGCACAGTCATTTCTGATGGGAGCCCTTGAGAGCAGAATACTTTGACCCCTTCCTGCCAAGTGACTCAGGGGAATGAGGGGCAATCATGATCAGTCCTCATGGAGTAAGAGCATGTGCAGAGGCATTTCCAAGAGAGGGAGAATTATTGGACTATAAGGTTGGACACTAACTTATATTATGGTGACTTGTTTATAGCTTGGCAGCAGTAAAACCTGGAAGACACAGAAACTCTGAAGCCTCGTCATATTATGTGCTGCTCAGTCACATAGTGAATTCCTTTAAAAGCTCGTAGTCCAAAAGACCCACCATCACAAACAAATGAAAGGAATAAATAGAGTGGGCGGGACAGAGTGTAGCTAACAAATTAACAGGACTTGTGTGATTTTTGGTTGATAGTCAGTTCTTAGTTTTAGCGCTCTCATTAGGCATGGCAGGCTGGAAGTTCATATTTTATGTCACAGTTTACTTGCGTGTCAGATGAGAATAAGAAGCCCTCATCTCAAAGGTTTTATGCTTTAGTATTGATACTTTTTGACTGATCCATGGAAGATGCTATGAAAATGTGGAGACTTATCGACATTAGAATATGCTTTAACAAAGGCAAGGCTTGTGTAAATAAGTAGTCAGTGAAGAATGAACTGTATCTCTATTCCTTGTCCTTCAGGTACTTGGTACAACTACGTGAAGGAGAATTGACTTTATATTGCATAGGTCTGGGAGGAAAAAACAAGACTGCAGACCCTGTAACAAATACAATTAATTTGTCAGGTGGTAATGTGAGTGTCAGCAAGGAGAATGGATGCAGTACCTTTTCAGTTCAGACTAAAGAACACAATTATTTGTAAGTATTGTTGGTAATTAATAATTTGTTAAAGCAGAACTACTGAAAACAAGGTCAAGCAACAGAGAATCTAAATGTCCCAGAACAAAATACAATAGTGGAGAAACGAGGCCATCAGAATTATATAGATTACCCCTCCCATTGCTCTGCAGTGATTTGATGAGTATTTTAAGGAGGAATCAAAAGTACCACAATGTGGGATTGAGAAGATACATTGAAATACTGCCCACAAAAACTTGTCTAGTTGTCATGTCAGGAGCCAGTGAAGAGATATATCATTCAGCTTGATAGGACAGGTGTGTGAACAGGTTCTGACTAGCTTGTGCAACAAGCATAGTAAGACGTAGCACATTGTTCACCTTCCCCCAAGGTGGAGAAGAGGAATTACGAGGTAACTGCACCACAAAGTCAATATATGGCAAAACTTCAGCTCTCTAACCTTAGACACGTAAGCAATTAACTCTGTCTGAAAAGGTCAGAGTCAGCAGCACGGGGCTCCTTTGACAAGTAAAGCTGCTGAACATCATTCTGCTTAAATAAGAAATATCTGTGGCTGTATTAGTCAGCATGTTATTTACACTTCCTTGCGTTTATATATGACATTCTTAAATTTCAGGTTTCGAATACCCTTTACTGTCCAAAATAACAGGACAGAGGATGTTAGCAAGCTCCAGAATGAATGGGTGTCTCTCATAGAAAGGTACTGTCAGCTGTGCAAGAGTGCCTCACTGCCTCAGGGGGGACCTCAGGAATGCACCTCCTCTGAAGCTGATTATGAGGATTTGACTATACCTCTGAATGATCAGAAAGAGGAGGCCCTCCACTTTGGTGTGAGTTCTGCAACAACCAGTCTGAACAAGTCTTCAAGCCCCCAGACAAAGCCTGCAGAGGGGGAAGCAGCCCCAGCATCACCATGTCTTCCACTTCCCATAAGTAAGGCAGAGGTACCGCCAGCCCCACCTGCATTCCCGCAGCCCTGCAGCCTCTCTCCATCGACAAAGAGAACCAAAGCCTTTCACTGGGATGTTGTTCCTTGTGATAAGGTAAGGATGAAACTGATGGTAGCTGTTAAAGAAAAAAGTAATATTGTAGCCTGTATTACATGTATAGTTATCATAAAAGTACAGCTGTGCCACAGAACGACCTGGATGCCCTTCTCTATGTTGGGATGGAACAAAGTGCCTCTGTTCTTTTGGCTTTTTATTTACTCTGTCACTCCTATATTTTCAGATTCAAAAATCTGTCTGGGGATCATGTGACCCATGCAAGAAAAAAATAGATGTATCCAGACTCTGTGATCAGTTCCAGATCCAGGACATGGCAGTATTTTTGGGCAACGAACCTTCAGTGAACCAGCACATCATGTTAGATCGAAAAGTTGCACATAACTTCAGTAAGTGCATTAATAAGAACTGTGTACTCATATCTGGAAGCCTGGGGTGAGCACTGCATGCATTTTCTGTTTGCATTTTTCTGCCATTCAATAGGCGATGAGACAAGCTTGTGTGTAAATCATCTTTTAATTCAGTGCCCCTCTAATAATTTATAAAAATAGACCTCATGGCTCAGTTGCTGTAAATGTGGTCCTTAATGATGTAGAGTAGAAGCACCAAGCTTCTCCTCTTCTTGTACAAAACATGTGGATGTGCCATTGAGCTGTGATGCTGTTGTCTTAGGGCAGACGTGTAAAATCATGTATGACACCTGTGAAATCAATGCTAAGACTCTGACTTCAAGGGCTTTTCAAATTTTGTGGACTGTCCAGGTGAAGCAAGTCAACAGAAACAGCTTGATAGCTAGAACTGTGAGAACTGTGCTCAGTCTCTCTCCTACACTGAGTTCAAGAATATTCATGTAGATGTAGATGGGTTGGCATAAGAAGCCTTTGAGGCAGCTACAAGCCAGGTCGCACGAACTGTCTTGGCCTTTCTCTGGCCGATAGCTTAGACTATGCATGGCTGTCTTGAATGATCATGAACAAGGATCCTTCCCTCTCATATCCCAGGTATGATTCTGCCAAAGGCCTGACCTAGAACAGTCTTTCATAGCTAATGAAGCAGTTCAACACATAGTTCTGGTCTTACTAATAAAATGATGTAAAGGTCTTTCAATTACTTTGATGAGAAGTGGTAGATATTAAAGAAGCAAGAGTAATTGTTCTTCAAAGACTACTCTGATTTCTATTAAAGAGATGGCTTTCCAAAAAAGTTCTGTAACCTAGCGATGTTTTAAAAAATGTTACATGTGTAAAGAATTTGGGACTGTTAATTTTGAAGTTTTAATGATTTCATCTTTATGAATATTGATAAGAAAGAATATATTTTGGAGATTGTGTAAAGTTTTAATTGGGAACTGTAAATGGAGATAACTTGTTGGAATTATTGCATCCATTGACTAACAATTTGAAGTGTTAAAAGGAAGTGAGTGATATGAAAGTGCTGTTGCAGATAAAAAGAATCCTGTAATAGCACTTTTATCTACTAAATTTTTGCGGTTTCTTTTGGTTTGCAAATAGCACCATTCTTCTTTTGATCCTACTCCTCTTACAATTTTTTCATTGAGACATTTTACATCCGTTTCTTAATCTTATCCTTAAAGTCCCATCAGTGAGATTTTTGGCATATACTTACTATAATGGACATTACTTAGATCAAAAGTTAATTTGATCCTGAGAATTCTGACTAATCTTCCTGCAAGTGCTGCAAACCACAGTTTAATGAATAAAAACATGAAGCTCCAAAATATCAGTAGGTTAAAATTTCTTGAGTATTTGAGTGGGTTTCTGAACACAAGAGAAAAATGAGAGTTCTGAGAGAAGATCTACATACTAAATTCAAGCCCAATGTATGAGAAAATGCAAATGAAAGCTAAGTTATCTAGGGGATTCTTGTAGACAAAATAAATTTCTGCCATACAGAGAACAGGTACCAGAAAGAGAGAGACAAGAGAAACATCCCCAGATTTTCAATGAAAAAATTTTGGGAGACACTATAGTGTATATGTTAATCCAATAATGTGGGATCTAGTGGTAAAAACTGATTTAGGAGTCAAAATACCGGCTTCTGTGACTTGATTGGTGCCTGTTTCTCTGTATGAGACCTCGTTTCCCATATGTACAATCCTTATTTTGCCTAGGAAAATACTTTGGCAAAGTCTGATGACTGGAATTCATTCAGTGGCTAATTTAAACTACTGAAAACGTTCAAGAAAATATTAAATGCTTTGTAGACCAGTTATGAAAATTTTAAAATCAACATTTTACTATGAGTTATTCACTCTGTTACGGTCCATAGACATCACCACACCAAAAGAGATACATGCTTTAAAAGGCATAGGGAAGCAAAAGATAAGGCATAAAAAGCAAAAGAAGGGAAAAGGGAAGATTCTGCCAGGCTTAGCACTAAAGCTAGATCTTATAACAAAATTAAAAGGGCGGAAAGTGTGTCAGAGGAAGAATAAATGGTGTATACTCCATTGGCCAATAGTCTCCTGGGAACCATTAACAGCTGATTTGGGCCACAGCAAGTTCCTGTAACCTGAAAACCTCTGTTCGTTTTTAGAATTGGAGAAAAAAAATGGCAAATCATACATATCCTTCCTGAATTCTCCTTCCCAATCCCCTTGAGCTGCTCAGAGGAGTTCTGTTGTAGCAGAGACTCTAGGACAAGTTTCATGCCAACACTGAGAAGCATTTAAATCTTTTTGCTTTCTCTGCTGATGCCCTCTGTTCACTTCCTTGTGCTTCCTTTTTTACCTTCATCCTTTAGTAATGATGATGGAGACAGACAGTAATTAAAGAATAACTGGCAAGACAAAGTAGTCTTTTTGGGAGCAATAGCCTTACAAATGGTTCTTCACCCGTTTGGGGAAAAGACATTTCCATTTTCCTATTATAATGCATCTTATGAGCCAGCCCCATGACAGCACAGAAGTCTTAAACATTACAAAAACTCTTAATCAGATTTTAAATATCAAGCAGTGTGGAAGAAGTGAGCACTTCTGTTTCCCAGGTTGCCTTCATTTTGGGAGTAATTTTTCTTGCATGGACTCTAACTACCTTCTTTTGAACCCTGGAAGAAATTAAACAAAGCAAATGAATAAAACCAAAACAAATGCAAAATTTAATTTCTTTAACCTTCAAAATATTATAATATGCCAATACATTGTATTGTTATTGGAAAAAAATTATTTTGACTGTTGAGCTAAGTACAGGAGAAATATATACGAGCAAGGACTTGAGTACCTTCCGATAACAGTATCTTGATAGTTCTGTCTTAAGCATTGACTATGTTCTGACAGAAATATATTTTTGCTTGACTACTGCTGTGTATGTTTAAAGAAAATATGAAGACTGAGTTTTTGCCTTAGCATTAGCAGCTACTAAGCATTTTGTTTTTTTCTGGTTGTGTTTTTTTTATTTTTCTTTTTTTAAATCTGGAAAGTAAATATGAAATGTTTTGGTGATTTTCCTTCCCTTGAGCATTTTCTCTCAAGTAATCTAAGAATCATTTTCCTCCAGACATTTTTCTTAAAAGTTTCCATATAAAACCAAGTGAGCTGAAAGAAAAACTATATATTATACATGAAGAAAGTGGTGGACTTACAGATGAGCAGATTACAGCACTAAGAAGGTAATCTTTGAGGTTCAATTGTTTGTTTGTAATATATGTTACCTTTTGGAGAAGGCATAGTCTTCTGCAAATAATGCGAAGCTCAGGAAAGATGCTACTGAGACATTGGATCTATCCTGAATCTGAATAGAATATTAGGGTTGCACTCAGAAATCTCAGTCCTTGCAACTGAGATTTTAGAGTACTCCCCCAAAATATCACTTTTCCCCACGTTGTGTAGGAAAGGCGATTGCAAGAAATGACAGCAAATCTGACATGATTTTGTGAACTAGTTACAAGGAGCCGAGTTAGTAAAAGAGTAAGTTGTGGCAGTGAGCAGGTGTAACTTGATGAGGAAACTTTACAACATCTCTTACTACAGCCTTACTGTCTATTGTGGCATCAGAAATGAAAAATTTAAAATTTATTTGGAGAAGAGGAAGGCAGACAAGTGTTAAAGGAGCTTCATGGGATGATGGGATATTGAGAATACCAGTATTTCTGAGTGGCAGAGATTTGTGGGTTTAAAGCAGAATGCAAATTTCTGTATCTTTATAAAAATTGAATTACTATGTTGAGAAAAATAGATTTCAGGAGTGGAAGCAAACTATTGGCATGTGAAATTTATAGGAACTGGATTGTATCTCTTTGAATAGTTTGACATAGAAAGAAAGGAAAGAAGTGGCATCCTAGAGTAGTACCCATCCTAGAGTAGTACTCAGGGGCTGGAAAATTCCTCTCTGTGCAAATTATACCTGTCATACTGTCTAAGCCTGAGCAGGAAGTCTAAATTCTACTACTGTAGAATGAAAAATATTTAAAGCCCAAACCAAGATTACATTTTCAAGACTGTGACCAGTGAGCAAAATGTTCTGCTCATGTATCCAGTGAAGTTTAGTGGAGGTGGTGGAATATTATTAGAAACTTCAGAACTTATTTTGACGCGGAAACCTTTCCATAGTTCTCTGAATGATTCTTTATCCTGATGTCTTAAAATCAATAGCAAAGCACTCTTTGTCTCTATAAACTTAATTTTTCAGAACAGTGGGAGATTTTTCATTGCACAAATTCCATTAGAGTTGCATTCATGTAAAAAGATATTTATGGAATGCATTCACATATTCTTGTGCTTCCTTTTCCATGGCTTCCATTGTTTAATGCTTTAAACTTTAAACCTTCTAGATAATCTGCTAGTTTAATTTCATATACATAATACATTAAAACAATTTGATGGGATATCAGACTTCTGATTAAATGAAGATATTTGCTGTCAGCTTTAAAAAAAAATGTTCTTTGAATTTGCTTAAAAAGTCAAACTATTTTTAACGATAAATAAAAAAACCTTTCATTTGCCAACAGATAACTGTTATTTTTAAATGAGAATTATTATTTTTTCTTCATATTGAATGGTGATGAAGTTAATATTTTGTAATCTGCTTTAATATAGATTTAATAATTCAAAACCCAGCAATTATTCAATTGAAATGTCATTAAATTATTGACAACAGTTAAAAAAAAAATCTTACTGTTTGTCCTATATTTAACATGCTAAAATCTTTGCTTTATTTTTTCCATCTTTGAATACATTTCCTTACTTTTAATGAAAATGTATGTCTATCCCCATGTTTACATGAGTGTTTAATCACACTTGCTAAAAATTTAGTAGATTTTTTGCAGACAAAGAAGATAGTAGACCTGAATATTATTTAAGATTCTTAACACTCCTTCTCGTATGTTAGCTATAACATCGATTTCATTTTTCTTATGATATGCTATGAATTCCCATAGTGTATCAGGCAGACAGGCAGGAAGATCTCCAAAGGAGGGGAACTGTGGTGGTGTGTTTATTTTTCCAAGTGGAGGCATGTTAAAACACATCAGTTTTCTAAAAATCTGCAGCTCTGGAGTACTGTGGGAGAATATTCTGTTACCTTACGCAGAAGAAAGTAAGTTGTGAGTCCGTATTAAGTGCTATCACGACAAAAATGAGAAATGGATCTTGGATGTGATGCAGTGATGCAGAAAGACAGAGATGCCATTGCCCACTCTTGTTTCATGGGGCCCACTGGTTAATCACACCATAGCATGAGTCTGCTCTGCTTTTGTGCTAATTTTTCAAAGAAGTTATTGCTGGAGACAAGCTGAGCCAGCATGGCCATAACTGCTCAAAAAGTGTATATTGTTTCTAGGTGCTTTGGAAAGGTTGTCAGGTATCTTCACCCAATCAATGAAAACAAGGCACGTATGTATCAAGCATAGCATTAATGAACCTCTTTGGAAATTATGGCCTTAACTCCTCTGTCGTGTGGTTTTACCTTTTCCCAAATTGCCCATGCCGCTGCAAATTGTCTGTAGTCTGCAGGTGAACACAACTGACTCTTATTTTCAAGCCTTATGTATATATAAGCATTTCCAGATATGCAGATGTATCTGCAGGTCGTTTTTGCTTTCCGTTGCATAGTTGGCTCAAATGTCTATAAAGTTCCAATGGTTAAAGAATAAATATGCAATATGTAAAACACACTCAACAGTAAGAAATTCCCATGCATGGAATGGAATGATTGTTTCATGTTATAACAATATAGAATGAAGAGGAAGAGGACATCTAATTTTCATTTACTGTTTTACAGATACATGCCAACACCAAAAGACGCAGAAAGGTACCAGTCATTCAAGGGGTCTCCTTCAGAGCTGCATGTGGTTGATCAGTTTATGTTACAGGTAAGAAGGTACAGCGTTAAAAGACACCATATGCTATTTCTGGGACTCTCTCTTCTAGATAAAACCACTACAAGAAGCTGTTGTTTGGAACTTTACAATCTCAGCCAGCATCAGTATAAGAGGATTTATCTGATAAAGAGTTGAGACAGCTAGATATTATGAAGAGAACTGTATGGATCCCTTTGTGCCTCCAAGTCACACGCCGTCCCCTTCCTCCAGAGTAGGAGCTGATTTATTCTGAGCTAGATTTCCAAAATCTATAACATAAAATTGTATGCATTTAACCATTCCTGTTCACAAGAAATGAGTGTCATTGATTTAAATAATGTCTGACCCTACGAGCATATGGTGTCTTCTTGAATTTACATATGCAAATATGCATATTCAGGTATGTGCAATAGTATATCTACAGACTTAAGGCCTAGAATAAAATTAATAAATGAGCACAGAAATTAGGAAAACTAAGGTGCAGATGAATTACTCAATAAATTATGAAATTTATTGTGTAAATAAATGTGCATGTTTTGGTATAAACATGGGTTTTGATTCCTTTTCTGTTCAATTTATGCAGATGTGTAAAATCCCCCACTTAGGCCAGAGGTTGGATCTCCTGCTTACCGTACGTGAGCTCCCTGTGAGCATGAGAGATTTGGAGCCTGTAAGTAATATGACTCCTTAATAGTGTGTTTGTAATAAAAATCTAGCAGTTAGATAGTAGAGGGCCAAGTGGCCTCAATGCAGATTTCAAAGCTGTGTAGTTGGGGAAGTTTGGTTTTGGTTCTTCCCCCCCTTTTTTTTTTTTAATAGCAAAATATCTCACAGTCCATAATGTGAGCAATTCATAGTGTAATAAACCAGGCAGCCTAGTGTATAAAAAAACCACATTTCATGGCACTGTTCAAAAGTAACAAGCAAAAAGGTTAAAAAATTTCATAAAATCTCTATAGGTCATGGCTTTGATAGCCAAGGAATTGTAAATGACATAAAACTGTTAGAGACAGGCTACATTTGAAATACAGTGGCACTATCGGCTGCTGCATTTGGAATGCTTTTGGGAATCCAATTCATTTTATTGTGTTTTGTTAACGATGGTATTCCAGAGTACTGGTTCAAAACAAAACACAGTAAAAAAAAAAAGAGACAAATGTGGGCTATGCTTTGCATGTATATACATGTATGTGCATTTAATATCATCCTTATTCCACTAAGGTTCAAGAAGCAGCTGCTGATGGGCCTGGCAGTGGAATAGACTTCCACAAAGGAGGGAGAAAAGAACAGGAAAGGATTTTCAAATTTTTATTTGACGTTGTTAAACTTTCCTCTTTTTTTGGCCAGTGATAAGACAGCAGTGAATTTCACCATTAAATTCCTTTTGTGGGGAGGGTCTTGCCTCACAAGCTGAAAGAATCAATCTAAAGTCATAGATACTTAGAGCAAGTTTATTAGACCAGCAAATCATAGACATTTACTATTTTCAGAAGACTGAAGGAGGTTGTTCACCCTAGGGATTACGGCACTGAACTGAACTGTTGAAACCAGAGTTCAAGTCCCTCTCTGCCTTTTTCAGGATGACCTAGGGGTGGGGGGATGCAAACAAACAGTGTTCCGGTCTCATGGACTGGATCTTCCTGTTCCAAACCGCTGCCTTACCTGCCAGGGTTTGTATTTGCTTTGATTCAAAACAAAGAATTTCAACACAATCCTGTTTCTATGAAAATGTTTCAAAGGTTTTGCTCTCATTCTGCATGGGAATGAAAACAAAATTTGAAAGTTCTGCAAGTCCAAGTTGTTATCCTTTGTCTGGCTGTGATTAAAACCATAGTAACAGTGAACAAAATCCAGAAGAGGAACAGATGCAAAACATTGGGGAGATGTACAGATTTCTGACCCTGCCTGGTACAATGCTATACTTTTGCTGTCCTCCACTGAAACCAAATATTTGAATATTTGGAAGCTATTATATATACTTTTTGCTTTGACAGATATTTAATGTTCATTGAAGAGCTGATTAGTTGCCTAAGTATTTTCTTATGCACGCTAACACATGTTTGTAAACCATAGAATATACACCTAAAATTCTATGAGACAATCTGAATATTGGCTTTTAGCACCCTCTGGCCCTGTGATGTGCTATAAATGTTTTAACAATGGCTTTCGGCTCTCCCACGTGTTTCATCCTTTCCCAGTTTTTAAATTTGTGTCTTGGTGACTGATGAAGAGAGGCGTGGTGCTAAAAAAATATACATTTCCTAATTTAAACCAAAACCACCTCTTATGTATATAGCCCTGGAAGGGAGGTGGCTTCCCTGGGAAAACAGAAATTGATACTGAGTTTGATTACAGGAAATTATTATTCTTCCTTGTGGGGAAGCTGTGCTAAGAATTTTGATAAGATAACAGTCTTCAGCTGGTATAAATAGAAGGGAGGGAGGTGAAGGATGGAGAACCCTATACTGTGCTTCAGGCTATCTGCTTCCCCTGATGCCTGACATTTGGTGCAATCTGGTGCATTCAAACAGCATACTTTTTCTTCAGAAGGATTTTTAAGAGATGAGGTTGAAGTTGTTTTGGCAGGGCTGGTTTGGCAGCCAGAAAGGATGTGACCTCCATCAGGGGCAGGGTAACTGTGCCAACACCAGCTTTATCTTGGTGGGAGACTTTTCACTGGTCCTTCTTGAAAACCCCTGGCCTGTTCCCACAGGGAAGTCGGACAGGAAGATATCCATCTGCTAAGGTGTGACTTGCTTCAGGTGGGGACAGTGAGACTTTTGGCAAAGGGAAGGTATAGGCACCATTGATTTACTCACATTTTCAATTTGAACTGAAGGAAGATTTGTGTGTTTCAGCTAATAAACCAGAAAATCCGGGCGAGTAAGCAGCTGCAATCCAGCCAGAAATTTGTTGCTGTCTTGGAGTACATTTTAGCCATTGGGAACCATTTAAACGAAAAGGCTGGAAAAGAGAAGGCTAAAGGATTTAGATTGTCGTCTTTGACCAAAGTGAGTAAATATTTTTTTTGTCGTTAAAATCATCATATTCTAAGGTACGTTAACCATTAATATTCAGTTTTGCCCTGAATGTGGAGAAAGGCAATCATTTTTAATGAGTAGCTAACATTTTAACATCTGCTCTTGGTTACACTAGAAACAAAATCCTGTTTAACAATGCATTCTTTAATGTGTGTTATAACAAGATGCATTTCCCCACTTTAGACAGCAGCGCTGGCTAGATGGGGGCATTAGGGTGTTGAACACACTGTGTTTCTAATGAGGTAGAACATCAAAATGCTGACTGCCCTGATGTTAAGATCCCCTGGCTAGAAGAGACGTCTGAGCTGCAGGCCCCTGTTTCGATGCAAGTTTACATAAACTATATTTTGCAGTTTTGTGCAGAGCACTGCTGTATGGATCCTCTTCATTTCACTGTGGTCACAGGCTGTAAATACGGCATTTCTTCCGTGGTAGTGGCACTTTTATGGCACTGGAAACTTCATTTTACTCCAGTGCAAAGGTCTTTTGCAACAAGTAGTACAATGCCGTTTTAAGGTAAAACTTCAAAATTAGAATGTAAATAAGTTAATAAATTCAAAGGGAGTGAAATTTGCCCGCAATAGTTTTAACCCCCCCATCATTGCTCTGCTGGATGATTGAATAGGGGACGAAGGTGGCAATTGTGATCTTTACTCTTTCCTGATAGAGATCTGCTGTACAAGAAGCATCGTCTAGCTCTTAGTTCTTTAATTGTCTCTTCATTGACATACCACTTGTGTGACATTAGGCTAAGCTTCCTATTAGTTTTAAGGAAACTTTCCTCTCTTCATCAGATTTTGCCACCACAAAATGCTGCTACTGAGCGCAGGGTTTTTTTCCCCTGCTCCACCCAACAGCGGCAGAGCATCATACTCTTAGCCTAAAAAGTAAGAAATAGATACAAATTTCCTAAGCTGCCTTGTACCTTTAACACTATTGTAAGATTATGCCTGATCTGTGAATGGAAGAGAGAAGAATTTTTATTTTGGTTTTGTAAGGTATCTTTCCCATCTGAAGACTTTAATATATGAGTGAGTGATTTATAACTCTAGTGACAATTCCGAGACACAGCTTGCATTCTTTTTTTTTTATATATAGTGGCCATAATACCACATCTGTCATAATGAAAAATGCCTACAAAATAATTTTCTGCCACAGAGCATCTTCCCAGATTCAATTAAGGAACTTTACTATCTTTGTGAACACAGCACACTGCTTTTAAGTGGAAAAGAATAATGACTGTGTTTGGAGGTCCAAAATCAGTTGCAATCAATTAGGATACCTTAAGTTAAAAAAGACCCCTGTGAATAAGAAAACACAAAAGAACAAGGAAGGTCAACGGATATGAAAGTGTAAAGCTGATCTTAATCAAGAATGTCTGTGAAATGGCAGATTGAAAAGGAGAAGTTTAATTTCATTGTGTTTTCTATTCTTGTCAAATTTACCTGGGAGCTATCAACATCCCTGCTGTTTCTTTTTTTTTTTTTTTAAAGTATAATAGCTCAGTCTGTCAATTATTGCTCTATTCTATTTGCAGTTACCTCTGTTGCGGGGTAAGGAGAGGACGTTCACCTTGCTTCACGCCCTTGTGGAACAGATCTTCTTACATGAGCCTGATTTGGCTAAATTTTCTCAGGAGTTGACAGAATTTGAAGCTGTTCCTGATGGTAAGAGGAGGGAGGGGGAAAAAAAAATAATCAACAAGTAAAAAAAATGAAGTCCTTCAACTTTTGTGGAAACTCACAATATGAATGATACCTATTAGCATTTTTTCCCCTCTCTCTTCCTTTCCAGCTTCCATGAAGGGCCTCAGTGCTGAAGTTGATGGTATGTAAATGTGCTTTCTAAATTCAGAGAAAGATTTTCATATGTTGTGCAGCAATGCAGCAGGAGAAAACTGCCTACAGTTCAGTCCTGAAGTTCAAGAATTTCTTTGAACCAAACTGGTGTCATTCTGTAGAAGGGAGTCCAACACTAGTGATGTTGACAGGAGGAAACAGACAAGGTTGTTGAAATGTAAGATAGACTTTGGGAGACATTTACAACTTGCCATTGAACAAGGTGACCAGTGAAGTCAATGGATTTTAGATTGAACCCTTTGAGAGCTGACAGAGAAGGTGTATGAGTGGATGAAAATGACTTATATTGTGTTGAAAGTTTATAAAAAATCTATCTTTTGAAAATGTGGCATGGGTGTTGACTGTAACTACAGACCAATATATCCTATTTCAGCCTTTGATAACATACCTGAATGATAGTTGCTCTCAGCTTTCGGTTTGAAAAATCCTTGCACCTATTCCGCTGAGCTTTGGGAGTCAGCCAGGCATGTAGCTTGAGGCTAAATTCCAATCAACTTCTTAGGAGACATATGTAACTAAAAATAACACTATTTACCTTCAGTCATTTGTGTTCTTTGGGGACAACGTTGGGAGCAATTCAAAATCACTAAATATTTCAAAGACAGTTTTGGAAAGTCATGGTTAAAGTGGTACAATAGACATGGTACCAGAAACTGTTGGGAGCTATCGAAGGAGGTGAATTATGAGAACCGGATGAGATTGACTGGCCTCTTCCCCCCATGGATTCCTGATAGGCCCAGCGTAGATCACTCTTATCTTCTGAGTCCCATTCTCCAGGGTAGAGAGGGAAAGAGATGGACCAAATGCCACTGAACCAGCTTTTCCCACCAATGTAGATCAAGGCACATCCTGGGGCTCATCTGCTGCAAGTATTGCACGAGCACAAGGGGAGGAAGATGCTAGACTGCAGCCTGGGTCAGTTCAGGATGGAGCCAAGGCTGTATCCTCTTCTCCCCCCGTTTCACACCATGAGGGGTCCCACGGTAGCAGTCTGATGTAGTGCTTAGTGCCAACTGACAAGATTTTTTACTGTTACATAGAGTAGAATTTTTGTTCTTTTATCTTTAAAGGAACCCTGAACTTTCTACACAAAAATGTAGGTTTGAAGAATGTTATTTTCATTGCTAATCCCAATGCTCAAAGCTAGGAAAGGTCAAATTTACAGCTGCTGCATAACCATACTATCGACCTCTTCATTATTCTGCAGTTGCTTGTGAAGTGATCACATGCTACTTTTTTCCATAAGACCCATGCTTCTTTTAGGATTTCAATTTCAAAACAGAAAGTTAATATTCCTAGATGAACATATTATAGACCCATATTCTCCTAAATTTTCCATATGTCCTAAATTAGACATTTGCAGTCCTTTGGACACAACTGCATGCTAGTGAAATTTCTCATTTTCTTTCTCTTTTGTTAGTTTTAAAAAAAGAATTGGAAAATGTTATTCAATGCAGGCGGCTTATTAAACCCAAGACAATCAAGGCAACACCCCAGGAGTCACAGTTCTGCAAGGAACTAAAGGTAACATCACAACCGTATTGCGGGCTGGAGGTAAAAGATGAGTAATCTGCTTAGTTTTTGCTGAGCCCTGCCCTGGCAAGGGGGTCAGGAGAATTTGAGGGAAAGTGGTCTTTTATTCCCCTCTGATAGTGTCTCATACCATAAGCTGCAGCATGGAAAGGGCTTTTCAGAGTTTCTGCATCTCCTGCTTTTGCTTCACAGGCAAATGGGCTGGAGTGGATGAGGAACAGGTAGCCCCACTGTTGCCCACGATAAGCGCTTTGGAATAATAGCAATTTTAGAGCATATATGAATTTGTAATAACTTCCTCTGCCCTCGGACAGGAGGGAAAATAGCATAGAGAAACATCATCCAACTACGTTGTGAGTATAGGTCGATCTAAGTGATTCTGCCCATGCTAGTGGCAGAACGAGATGGGCTGGACGTCACGATGGAGAGGTGGCTGAGCAGGCTGGAGGGAGCCCAGTTCTGGCCAGGAGTCAGCAGAGCCAAATACAGGGCTTATTAGCTCAGGGGCAAAGAACTTAACTAACTCTCAAGAGCACTGTTGTGCTATTTATGAATGGGGCTACTTCAGTGAGGGCGTTCCCCACTGCCGTGTTGTGGCCATGTTCATCTCTGCTGTCCTGGATGTCTTTGTGCTGTGCTTCACTGAGTAGTGTCGGCATCTGCTAAACCCATACGCTTCCTTCTCCCTTGGAACAGTTCAACGCTATGCTTCTTCAATACATATTAAGTTGTCTTGTATATGTATATATACACAAGGAACTGTGATTGAGAAATTTTGTTTCAAAAGTTAAGTTTCTAAGGCCTTGTTTCTGACTCCTTAAGAACGAGCAACTGGGAGTGTTTACTTCATATGCAAAAAGGCTAGTCTATGCCCAATGTGGGTGGAAATTAGGACCTCATGATGCTTATGTAGTTCTGTCAATTTTAATAGATTTAGGTAGTGTCATTGGATGATACAGTAAAAAATTCTCTAACATTGATGTTTCTTTTTTTTTTTTGTCTTTGGTATCTTAATACTTGCAAGGAAATGTGTGTGCTTGATGTATGCTTATCTTTTGTGAAATGTGAAATTTTTGTGACATGAAAATTTTGACTTGAATTATCTTGTTTTCACTGCTGTTTAATCTCTGCTTTAATATTATGCTCCTATACCAAATTAAGAAGTTTTATTTTATTACAGGATTTAATTCAGAAATATGAAGGGGATCTATCCCAGCTGTCAAAAAGATGTGATGAAATGAAGAAGCTTTATAGCAACATACTGGTACATATCATATTAAAATGCAATGAAAAGACATCTACATTTCTTTAAAAAAAAAAAAAAAAAGTGAGAAAGAAGTGCAAGAAGTTGCCATACTTCTACATGCTCTATAGTTATACTGTCCACAGAAATGGGGGGAAAAAAAAAAAATCTAACAGTGGTGGAATATTTTGAATGAAAATCTGGCTTTTATTTTTCTTGACGACTTACAGCCCACTTTTTAGAGGGTCTACGGCCCAAGTATCAAAAAGAAAAGTAGATGCTCACCAACTTTATAAATTTAATGAGTTTAACTGTTGAATGTTTTCAACATATTAGAGAAAACATGTTATGGAAAACAACATGCTTTTCTGGTGCCTATCAGCAAATGTGTCTTTGGCTGGTAGGCAGCTGCAAATCTTCTGTTACTTGGGCTGAGGGTTTTTTCCTAGTGACAAGCTCATAGTCCAGGGCATTGATTTAGCTACTGTTATTCGAATGTGAGAGAGACAGGGATAGAGATGTTAGTAGTAGCACAGATCTAAAAATGAGCAGAGCAGAAAGGAAGCTCCATGGGCAGAAGATTTCCGATAAAGAAACTGTCTGTTCTTGTTTGTTCCTATTATATTCACCCACACTTGCACCGGAGAAGCACCTAATTTTCTCAATCATTTTTTCCTCTGAACAGAAGTAACCCATCTAGGTCCCATACACTAGAAAATGGTTTTTTTGGGTCAGAGGGTCGCACCAGAAGGAATGATAAAAGCTCCACGCTGCAATTTTTAACAACATAGCATGTAGATTCCTCGTTTAGTACAATGTTCTTGGAGCGTGATAGAAATTCAGGAGGTCTCTGCCATGGTAACAGTATTCTCCGGCAGAATAGTCATACTAGGAGGTTTTAAGGAAAGGGACAGATTTGCTGAAGCGCAGCGCTAACCTCTGAAACTGGAATAACTTCCTGGTCCTGGAATTAGGACACAGCTTTAAGTGGTAGTATTGGTTTGTGGTTTTTTTTTTTTCTTCCTTCCTTTTTTATGAGGGGGAGGGATTAGAAGTAGAGCAGTTTTATGATAGGCAAACATTACACAGAAGATGCAGCCAGGAAGACCTTTGGGGACCTATCTGAACAGACATTGAAGGTCAGTGAGATTACAAGAAAATGTAATTAGTAATGTTTTACTAAAAGTAATATTGTAACAATGTGCAAGGGTTTCTTTGTGTCTCTTGCAGCCTTTCACAAATTGGAAAAATGCCTCAGTGTAGGGTAACAAGCCAAATTTGTATGGTAGCGCATAGACGAAGAACTCTGTCCCAAGCCTTCAAAAAAGGTTGAAGGACTGGGATAAAGCAAGATGGAAAAAAGGTGGGAAAAATAGTGTAAATGAGAAATTAACAATTGAGTTACATGAGCGGAAATTGTTAAAAAGTATTCACCAAATTTAAAAGTGGGGAGATTTGTGCTGTAAAACCTTCGGGGGAACACTTCTTGCATGGGGTATGGAAGAATTTGACTCATTTTACCTAAAAGTCATCTTCAGAAGGAGTTCGTGTCGGGTGGCTGGTCCTGCTTGCAGAGCTGTGTCATACCCAGTGAGTGCTGGATGTGCCCTCCTGCATGTGCATACTCCGTCATACTCCTTCGGCACAAACATTGTTTCTCTCCAGCTGTGTACCTTCAGCCAGGAGGCATTACACATGTGATGCTGCGCTACAGATATATGTGTGAGGCCCTTTGCTTTCCTTTCTTGTATTGGAAACTCTCATCTGAGACTCTTATTTGCATCTGAAGAGGATTTCATTTTCCGTGTAACTGGAAGTTTCCTCAAGTTTTAACCCAGCTGCCTTTTGCCCCCCCTCCCCGTCTCCCTTAATCTCTAAAGTTAGGCATTTGATATATTTCTCTCACTTAGAATGGATTTTTTTCCTCCGAATAATATTATTGCTAGGCAGATCTTTTTGCATATTTATAAAGCAGCAAAAATGTAAAGCAAATATAAAATAGGATGGGTGATCAAAGACCAGGCTATCATCTCAACAGCACTAGGAAGGAATAGTCCAGCTTACCTGGGGGAATAGCTGATCTGGAAATGTGTTGTAGGTAGCCATGGAAATCATGTTGCACATAAAACAAAAATCCACAGGCCTACCTTTATGACTTTATATTCTGCTTATAAAATCAATAATGACCTTGGCATGTGACACTTCTATGGAATGAACAATAAATTGGGGACAAATGCCTGTGGTATAGCTGTGGGCTATCAACTTCTCACAGATGGTCACTAGCTCCAGGAAATGCCTCTCTCATTACTGTTTAACTGATGGTACACCATGGGTGAGTGGCGAGGCGTGCCAAAGATCAAGGGCTTGGAGCACCCAGGAGGTGCAATTAGGAACACAACAGGCAAAACTATTAATCTGGTGTCACTGGTTAATGTTAAAGTTTTTGTGACTAGATTATATGCGAATGGTTTCTTTTACTGTGTTTCTGATTTCCAGGCAGAGGATTTGCTCCTAAGAACATGTTAGATGATGTCCAGGTGAACATGTTTAGCTAATGACAGATACCAGTCCAAAACTTTCCATATATTTCGGTTGCAATCTGAAATACTGAAATACCACTACATTGCTGTTCAGCCTTGGGAAAGCTGTATCCCCAATTACAGAGTAGCTCTCAATTACAGCCAAGATAAAAACCTGTCGCAACACAAGATGCCTTTTTAAACTTTTTGATGAAGCCTTTGGAGCATGTTCTCTAGATTTGCTCTGCTCAATTAGAAAGCCGTTGCAGGCAGAGTTACGTTCTTTAACAAATTGGTCCCATTAAGGAGGAATCTTTGAAAATGATGACAAACCTCTTGAATTAAACCTTAGCAACAGATTTAATATCAAAAATCCTTTCCTATCCTAGAACTGGAGAGCCTATGTGGAAGTGATTTTAATTAATGCAGGAATCCCTCTCCTGGTACTGAACTTTGTAGTATGATTGCCTTTCACCTCTTATTTTATAGCGGAACAGACAGGATGCCGATATTGTTCATGTCTTTTTCAAAAACTTTCCATCTGTTCACTGTTTTCAGGTGAAGGAAAGAAGAGAACAAGGAAAGGTGGCTCTTTGATAAACTACTTTTTCTACCAAAAATGTTTGCTTCCCTATGAGTATTTTTGTTTGTTTGCAAAGCAAAATGGCAGAAAAGGAAAACTTTTTGGCTTGAACATGCTGCTACCACGCCCACCATGGAATATAAACCATTTACGTAATGTACATATTTTCTTTTATGAACGGGTTCATGTAACAAACTGCAGAGCCAGGAAGCTTCATGATTTACTGATTTTTCTCCTCTTCAGCTGCAGATCTATAGTCCAGCCAGAGAGACTGTGTTATACAGAAACCCAGGTCACTGAGGTAATTCAGTGACAACTCCTGGGGCCACTTTCACTTGCGATGTTTTGGATCTCAGCTTGCTGGAGCGTTTAGGCAGCTCTAAGTTTTCTAATTATTTTTATTATTAATGAAGAAAGTATTCAACTTTTCTTTTGCTCTTTTAATTTCATTAAGATCCTGAACATGGTTTAAATTATTCGGATATACTAATGTGAAATATTCTTCTCTTTCAAATTTACAGGTCAAATTTGGGGAGCCGCAAGACCTAGACTCTCAGGAACTATTTGGATGGATATCTTCATTCATTAGTGAGTTTAGGAAGGCCTGTGCTGAAGTCATGACATAAGGACAACACAAATCTTATAAAGAGGTGAGGGAAAGAGAAGTCCAGGAAACAATGTTTAAGTTAATTGGTTTGAAAGTTTCTCTACTAATAAGTAGCACGTAGTCTGTACAGCAGTATACCTTGATTTTAAGAGATATTAAATTTATAATGTGTAATTTGTAAGTGGTATTTGGCCTGTAGGATCACAGATCACTTACGAGCCTCTCCCTCATTTTTTCTGATGTTCGTGCTTTTGTACCTTGAGATGCTTGTACATTTAGAAAGGAGACACTTTTGACATTTTATAATTTCTCTTTTTAATCTTTTCCTTTGATACCCAGTTTTCTGACTGAGTTTTAACTATTACTTTCAATGAATAAGTTCCTGTATGGTGATTTAATTTTTATTTTTGCTGTAGTTTTCTAAATAATACTTTACAAGTTTTATAATGAAATAGAGAGCTGTTACTCAGAGCAGAGAATATTTAGCAAAAATTCATGTTTGTCTTTCTGCTATTAAAGCATTGCAGCCTTGGCATGTAATGGAGAAAGTGTCTGGATGGGTGTTTTGGTTTTTATTCCCCCCCCAAAACAGTGCAATAAAATAGTGCTTTTTATGGCTGATGTCATGTATTCAGGTAAAATACTATAGAATTCAATCAATATGTGAGATTTGCATTGGCAGGAATGCAAAAATATCAGAGAAGCAAAATAAAAATGTGTCATGAGGCATCTAAGTAATGGATACTGGAGGTAATTATCCATGGTTTTCAAAAGGGAAAATACTTCTGTTGCGTTTGTTGGCTTTTACATATTTTTAATTAGAATAATTATCTGGAGTTCAAATATGCGAGAAGAAAAGGAGGCTATAAATGCAAAGACAAAATGGATGTGTTTAACATTGAAAGCAGAAAATAGTTCTAAAAGGTCATTGGTAAAATTTGGCATTTTCTCTACCAATTTTGCAAACAGTGATGTTTGAGAAGAAGTGTATTACCTGACTTATTTTAGGTCTGACTGCCCAGGTCTCTCAGTGTTTGGGCTTTGACAGAAATGCTGAACACTCCCTAACTTCAGTGCTAAAAGGAGTTAGGGCTAACCATCTGAAAGGCTTAGATGCACTTACATCTAAAAATTACATTATCGCAACCCTCTCTCAGCTGGCATATAAAATTTCTCTATATTCAGCATTTCATTTGCTCTTTCTAGGTGTGCCTACTGCTGAACTTCTAGGTATTTAGAGAAAGGTCCGTAAAGAGCCCGAGCACCCACCAGCTAGGTGCTGTAATACCTAGATTTTTAGTGCTGGTCATGTCAGACAGTAAAGGACAATCACCAGGAATACAGAGGCACTTGGACGCTGTCTGGAAAGCGGCGATAAAAGAAGCCCAAGATTTTTTTCTTGTCTTGGCCTCAGTTCTTTAAAGGGCATCATAGGCTGCTGGGAGCTTACAGCTTCTGATGTGCCATGACTGGCAGCACACTCCTATGGGAAAAGGCAGAAAAGTGTTCCTGCAGCTAACGTGTCCATCACCAAAGGCAAGGGCTTCATTTCACATCAACCTCGATAATCTGCTGAGGGAAGGGGATGCAGCCGAACCCCTGCCCTCCACGGGTGCTCCTGTTTGGAAGCTGCATCTGCTCCTAAGGGCAGGTGCACCCAACTCCTGTTTCAAAGAAGTAAGCAGGGATCATAAGTGCCCTTTTGAAATTATAGTTCCCACCTCTATTTTGAGGAGTCACTGAGGAAGTGGAATCTTGCCCTGAAGGATTCAAACCCTTATAATCCTCGTCTTACAGGAGTGCTCTGGCTAAAAGGTGTGCTGAGCAGGCAGCATCTCATTCCTGGCCAGTGAGCAGTAACTCCAGGGAAATGTCTTCAACAGGAGGCATCAGGTGTTAAGCAAAGATGATGAGCAAAGAAGCTACTGCTCTTCCAGCTTTCTGAGAAGCAAACCTGGCACCAGCTGTGAATGCCACTGCTTAACTTCTCTCCTTAAATCCACTCCTCATCTTAGAGGATGTCCAAAAAGATCTTTGAGGAAGAGGCTCAACAGACTGTGTATTTAATATGCTTGATGTCATCTTCCAGGCACCTACCTATCATATATAGAAACTGTCTCGTGTGAGGTAGAGGATGCCTGAACTAGAGCTCTGCATTGCAGCAGCGGAAAAGTACCCAGTGGGTCCCCTCAGCTTTGTACCGCCAGTGTAGCTGCCATCTGTAAGCTCTTGCATTTTTGCACTAACAAAGTGCATCATTTTGGCTTCTCAACAGTCTTGTCAGGACAATGCTTCCAGCTAAGAGCATGCAGTCATGTTTCTCAGAGGCAAAAGGAATAAAACAAAAAACAAATAGCAAAATTAGTACCCCTGTTACTTATTTTACAGAAAATTACAGAAAGCAGATAAAGGGATTTAATTTTACTGAAAACATATTGGCTATATTTCCCTCAAGTCAGCATCAGAGCAGTGACATCTGGTTGACACTGACAGTGGCATCTATCTATGTATCAGGAGCTACAGCTTACATCACTCCTTTCTGATTGAAAGAGAAAAATTAAATTCCTTTTTAATTTCTTGCATCTCTATACCACAATGGCCTATACACTGCATGTATGTGCACTGTAAACAACACTTGCAGTTTTTGATGTGTCTCATTACGCTCCAAAATCTGAACCATCTTCATTTATATGTGAATCGTGTAAGATAATCCTGAATACAAGTGCCATTTCCATGGTATCAAGATCCCTGCATCCCTGAACAGCATTCGTGATGGTCATGACAAGTTTCATGTTTTTCTACCATTACTTTAGCTCAGGAGTCCTGGGAAGTCTCTTTTAACTAAATAGTTTTTTTCCCTTTTTTTTCCATGACTCACTTTTTTTCCCCTAGTCTTTTTTCTCTATTATTATATCTAACAGCTTGTACTTGTTTTATAGCTCAGCTGGCATGGCCTCTTCCAATTAAAAATATATTCTACGCAGTAGTCGATATCTGTGTCTTTGTGTGAATATCCTGGAGCATTAATTTAAAAAATTAATGCCCAAATACCTTCTTGGCAAGAAGTTCTAGCCCGTTCAGAGAGCACAAAGCTTTCCTATGGAGTGAGAGCTTACTTAGGAGACGTTTCAATTTTCTCAAACAAGCTATTTGTTCAGTGCCTGTGAGTTTCAGAGACCTCCTGATTTATATGTAAAAATGAATAAATTACTTTTGTTCCCTACCTCATTCTTTTTCCCCAAGTGTTATTTTGCATAAGACTGGGTTTTTCAAGTCTCTTAGAGTCAACTGTATTACTAAGTTTTAGTGGTATAAAGAATAATAGTTGCTACGCCTCAACATTTATTTGGAATTATATAGACAAGCTCTAAGTCTCCATGTGGATAATGTCTGTGGAACCCTTCCTGAGCAGCTGACACATTTATCCTGCAAACCTGTAGTCATAAAAGTCAAAGCGTTGGGTGAGCCTTCTGCTTGTGGAAACTAATAGAATTGGGAGCACTCCAACAAGTAGCAACCTGCAAGAACTGTAGTATTTTTACATCTGGGTTATTTGTTTCCCTAGAAGAACCACAAAGCTGACACTTGGCATATTATGAAATATGAAAGCTTAATAATGACGTTATATAAATAGTTCTGCTCAGTAAAATTAGTCTCAATATTCAGTTGTGTGAAGTAAGGCTGTGGGTCAAATGCTGTACTGAATTTTTTCTTTCATGACAGCTCAGCTGTGTAAGAACTGCTTGCTCCAGAAGGAAAGAGAGATCTCTTTTCAAAGTTTGTTTCCTTAAAACGCACACTACTGGTAGTATGTGCAGTACTTCAGCAAGAATAGGAAAGATAATTTCTGGATCTTATATTAAACATTAGTTGTCTCCAGCAAAAATGTGACTGAGAGAAGCCCTGCACTCCGGGATTGAAGTTCCCCATAGAAATCTCTGACTTCATCCGCCTGCTCAGTGTCTCTGTCTATTCAAATCTGCCCCGAGAAATGCTGTAAGAAATGGAGCTCATAGAGGCACGGGTCACGGAATTGACTGGAGCTCCCAGAGGGGCCAGTGTTACATGTGTACCAGCACTCCCAAGGGTTTTCCAAGAATTCACAGTTTGAAATACAAATATCTTCCCCCAGAGGCAGAAATTTCCCAGAGTTTCCTCAAACCAAAAATGTAAAGAGCTGAGATTATCCAACACTAGACTCAGTGGAAAAAAATGTAACTTCCATAAATGGATAATTTCTTTCTTTCCTATTTGAACCACCAGAGGACGAGGCAACAGGCAGGGTGTGCCTGCTAATTTGTATGAACGAACAGTAAAGCAAAAATAAAAATTGTGGTCACTTGGAAGGTGTTCTATGCATAAAAGCTTTGAAGTCACTTATGTATGCTGGTCTTCTAGTTTGAATTAATGCTTTTCAAACACAAACACCAATTGTAGGAGAAGGAAAAAATGCGTTAGACAAAGTGAATAAAAACATGGGGTCTCTAAAAAGGAACCTGTTGGGCACTCATTGTACAACGACTGAAGCTTGAAAGTATTCTTAGAAAATACTCACTCCTGTGCTTAAGAAGTTGCTGCTAATGATGACTCAGAAGAACCACAAACAAATTTCAAGCTGCTCGCCTTAAAGAAGAATATACTAAAAAATTCAAACTGAGGGCTACTTTGACGAATGCTGAGGTGCTCTGACTCAAACAGGGTCTTAAAAAGATCTCTTGGTGAGGTCTTTCCCTGCATCACTCTTGGAAGTTTTGCTGTGGATATTCATAGAACCAAGATTTCATTCCCTAACTTGAAAGACTTTTTCAGACTGCCAAAATGCTCAACTATTAAGTTTTCTCACCAAACTAAATGCAAATATTCATTTTTTTACTGTTGCTGCTCACTACCCAAGTAGAATGTACCAAAAGTTGAACCGTCTACTTTATTGCCAGAGTAACAAAGAAAGGGAGAGCCTTTTAATGAAAACTCTAACTCAGACTCATGCAGGTATGAATACTTTGTGCAAATAAGATTTTATTTAGCATTAACTTGAGTATTTCATGTCACAGCATATTACTGCAACTGACGTGATACGTCTAAGAAGCAGACTGCGTTTTTTTGGGTATACATTGAAATGATTGAAGGGATTGCTAAATGTGCTTAAGCCTTACACTTGCTGCCTGTTTATCCAGGGATGAATTTTGCCCCTTGAAAATATTTTAGTCAAGGACAGTCAGCAGTAATTAAACAACAGAAAACTACAAAGTAGGTAAATATTGCTTTAAGCTCATTTTACAAATAAGACATTTGAAACAAAAGGCTTCAGATGCAGATTTTAAGTCTCTGGACGCAATGTAAAAATGCTGCAGTGTGTTTTGAAACATAAAGAACTGACACACTTTTGCTTGCACAAGGATAAATAACTGGTGATGTATGCTATGATAATGTCATTTGCTCATGAGCATTGAACTTAAAAAAGAAAATAACCCCAAAGGTTATTGTCCATAAAGATCAAGTACTGATGAGCATATTTATACCAAGATTATTCTTGTAGCTCCTAGACATTTTCCTGGACAAGCTCTATAGGACTTGTCCTGAAATGATGTAATTATAAATAGAAATTTGCTCAACTCAATTTCAAAACAGGAACTTTTCTTAGGCAGTAAATAATTCCCAGATAATATCCCAAGTTGCTGTCATTAATGCTTAAATGGAAATTTGTTATTTGGAATCCTGCCATTTAAAACAATGTGATGTCTCACTTTGTTGTCAGGAATTAAGCTGATTAGGAAAATGAAAAACAACCAAAATCCTTTTGATTATGGGTTTACTGAACTTGCCCTGCAAAAGGATAACCCAGCTGTGATGACTCTGCTCTCCAAGCTAAAGGACAGCTCTGGCTGCATCTGATGAAACAGCCATGCGGAGCCAGCCTGCAGCGTGCCGAGCTGACGGGAGCTCCTCTGGCTCTCGCAGCTTCTCATTTAGAGGCACTGATTGTACCATATCCGTGCGGGTGTGCTGTGCAAAATAGACATTTCAGGGAACGAAACGTAGAAAACAGTTGTGACTCATTTCAGTTGCTCCCATCTCTTCCCCTTGCAGCTGGGCAAAAACTGTCAAGTGTTATTGAGCTGCGCATAGACTATGATTGCCTAGAGACTGGGACAGTCAGTTGGAAGGAGGAAACCTAAGTGCCAGTCACTATTTCAAGAAATGTCTCTATATTTTTATATTGAAAATTCATTGGTTAAGATAAAGAACCACCATTGGTACAGAGGCCAGAGCTCACATCTATCTCTCTTCAGGACAAGGCTGTGGGCTGTAGACTGAGGAGTTAGAACCCCTAGAGCCTGATTTCTATGAACACTGTGACTACACTTAGCTTTTTGGATCCCGTTCTGGAGAACAAATGCACAAAAGTTATGCAGAGCCTGTGTTTTACGTGTGTAAATACTTTCTATCAACCTGTCTTTCTGTCTTTCTCCTCCAGCAAGCAGGAAGGCTGTTCTGACACCCTCCTCAAAGGGCTGGACTACATGCAAAAAAAATAGCTTCTGTGTTAAAGCTTTTTTATCTGAATCCTTTGAGACTCAGATAATTGCTTATTAGCATTCATCTTGATGAAGTCATCCTGTGGAAAAACTTTGAGCAGCCATAGAGAAAGCTCAATGCAATGCAGTCAGTGAAATTTTGTTACCTGCTGCAAGACAGCTGATGTTTCAAGCTGAAAATCCCATAGATTGGGATTGGCGTAAAGCTGGGAAGCAAGATACTGCATATTAAGAAATGTCTTTTGGGACATTTTTCAGGGAAGGGGATGTCAAATATTCTGACTTCAGAGTGATTACTGAATACTATCATCTCTTCAGAAGTACTCAGTGTTTGGACATTCGTTTTATTTTCTTTCTGTTTTGCCTGGTATTTCTTTTATATATTTTTCTTCACTGGAAATAAAAAAAAAAAGAAAAAGGAGTTTTAGCAGAATCACAGAATGGTGGAGGCTGGAAGGCACCTCTGGAAGTCATCTAGTCCACAACAGGCTGCCCAAGACCATGTCCGGTGTGTTTTTGAGGATCTCTGATGATGGAGAAGATGGAGATTTCACAATTTGTTGGTGAGTTTAACATTTCTAGAAGTTATTAGCTGAGGACAAAAGAAAGAAAAAATGTGAGCTCACGAGCCTTATTTCCTTAAGAAAATGGATTAAAAAAATGACAACGGATTGTCACTTGGGAAAGACATCTACCAGCCAAGGGAGAGAAATCGGTGGGTTTGATGGACTTGATTCCTTAGCTGTGAAATATATATTGTTTTCTTCCCTGCATCTTTTTAAAGCATTCACTACCACAAAGATAGATAATAGATATTTATTGCTCTTGACAGCTTTGCTTGGACAGAATCAGAAGGGTCTGGTTAAAAATTACTCAGTGACATGTCCAGGAAATTATTCAAACTTAATGGAAAAATGCTTTTAAAAGACTTGATCTTTTTCGTCCCAGAGGTGGTTGCAGTTCATCTACAAGGAGTTCTATATTACATATAGTTAATTATACTATGTTGGGGTCCTCTGGGATGAATTTGCTTTCCTTAGAATGTTTAGAGGGGATTTGAAGGAGGACTTCTAACCCAGCTCTTGCAGTGCTGTGTGTTTCCCATGGACTGGCTGATCATCTTCAGTGGTATTGTCTTGTTTGGCCCTGGATAGTAAATGCGTGGTTTCCAGGATATTTTCTGTGGGCACGGTTTGTGAAGTATCACGTATGCTTACAAAAAATAGTGAAAGTGCTATTCATGACCAATTATGAGAATTTACCTTTTGGATTAATGGACAAGCCTTGCAGGACACATAGGGAATGTGTTTTGCCCTTCATGCTGCTGGCACAATTTTCAGATTAAGAAAAGATGGAAGGATGGAAGATGGAAAAAAGAATTTAATGCTGCAGTAGCGATGTATGCACAGCACAGAGGAACACTGCAAATATGGTGTCAAGCTTTATAGAGGGTTGAGAGTGCTGAAAAATAAGCATGTATCTAACGTGATCTTAATATCTTATTCAAACTTCAGGGTTTGGGGATTTTTTGTCCTTATCCATATATGCTACTTTAACAGGCATATTTGGAGGAGTCTAGTATCAACATCTGGGGAATGACTGCTTATGTATGGCTGTGTCTTGCAAAAAACCAAACCAAACAAAAAATAACAAAGTAAAACATTGTAATCCCCACTGTTTTTCTTGCCACGTAATTTCTGTGACAATAGCAATTTTAAACATTTATAGGGACACACAAACAGAAAGCTCAAACTTGAAATCATTTAAACTATGTTTTAAATACCCGGCCAAGGAGAAAAATGCTTTTCTGTTAGGATTCCATTTTAGAGAGATGCAGGAGAAGCACTAGTTAGGCTTGCTGGAGGCAAGTAAACCTTGGAAGAAAGTCTTGCGTTGCTTTGCTTTGATTAAAAATCATCACAATATTTAATCAGATTAATCAATTCCCACCTGCTACAAAGGTTAGGCCACACACACTTTATGTTTATCTCTAGATATGTTGCTAACTTATAGCTGAAAATTATAACACCAACTAATGAAGTCGGAGATAAATTAAAAAAACAAAACCAAGCATCCTTCCTTCTAAAATTGTCTATTAAGCTTTGCTTCCAGACCACTTTAGGTAATGATACAAATGCAAGAAAAAGTGAAATTTGGTCCTGAATCCTTAAGCAGGCAACCAAGAGACACAGGTACAGTAAAAGACTTATTATTCAAGCTGCCTCAATAGTTGGGTAAGTTACGTAGTATTATTTCCTTTCTCTGATTGAAAGACTCATTTACTCATTTTCTAACCCACTACCAATTGTGAACTGCAAATATTAGAACTGAATAGACACTTGATGTTAAATATTTTGCAGATTTAAGTTACAAAAATTACATGCACCCTTTAAGTTAGCCCCACAGTTTGTAGAAGAAAATGTACATTGAGATTATAATATTTGCTATCTAAATGATCTATTAACTGAAATATTAAGTTGAGAAAATTACACATTGGTTTTAAAAGATGTGTGCTTTTGGGAAAACAGCAGAAACAAGATTTGCAATGCTGTGTTCTGCCTCTGAAAGACAAGTAAAATTCAGACACTTTGAGGTACTTTTGCACATTCGCAGTCACAAATAATTTCTGGAAAGGCCAAATTTTTAGAGGAAATTTCTAGAAGAACTGGGGTCAAATTTTCTCTTCTCCCTCTAGTCCTGCTGATCCGTAGCAAAACAAATGAAAAAGAAAGGAAAAAATAAAAGGAAATGGGAGGAAAGAGGAAATGTTGAAACTACCATGACAAAACAAATCTCAAGATTTTTTTTGGAAGTTTGTTCTTCAGAAATTAGCCAGCGTTTAATCATAAAGTCTGTAGACAAAACAAACCTCTCTACTTTTTTCAAAGAAAGGATTAATTTGGCCTAAGACCATTTCTTAGTGGAAATACACTTTTGGGGGTTGATCCCCAAATAGTTTTGTTCCTTTAAACCTTTTCTTTGGTTAATTCACTTTAAAGAAATCATTTATTCACTCAGCTTTGCTCATTTAGGCCTCTCCATACGGAGCTTTCCTGTGGTTGTTGCACTACTATGCCATCCCGTCTTGCTTTGACACCAGGCCCTGCAAGCAGCTTGACCGCTGTGGAAAGATTAAAAAACCTGTTGGAGGAGCGGAAAATAGTTGTTGGAAGCCATATACTGGGGAGAAGAAGTAAAAAAAATGCAATGGCATGTTTCTGTCCCAGTTGCCAAGGTGTTTCTAGGGATTTGGAGGGCTGTGCCCAGCTTTGGAGATTTGCTCTTATGATATTTATTCTAAAATGAGAGGAAAGAAACCAGCTGCTTGAAGGTACCGTACTGTGATTTGTATGTGTTTCCCAATAGCAGGGATAGTATGAATGTAGCAGGACCATCTGATATGACCCATGCTACAAGGAGGCTGGAAACTAGTCTGAGCAGCAAACGGATGCAATAAAAGTTGGTAAGTTAAAACCCGAGACCTACAACATATAAAAAAATCAGGTTTTTTTTCTCCTGTTAAAGTTGGCATGTCTCAACAGATGGCACTGAAAATCCTAATGCAAAGCCATTCCCCATGGCTTCCTCCCTGAATATCACCACAAGTCTTCCAGTCAATCCACTCCGTTTAAATATCAATCAAGCAATACAACCAATGGACAGTCTCTTAATTCACTATCGTAGACACTTCTTTTAATGCAAATTATTCCCTCAGCAATGCTATTTTTAATTTTTCATTGGCCCTTGCTATGAAAACCACTCAGTGAGAAACTTATCTGGGACAAATTCTCCTGAGGGGAGGTAATCTTTGTACCTCGACTGGTGACAAAGAAGGTGCACTAAATTACACCACTTCACAATCTAATTTTTCTGTGATTTTCTTGACACCAAATTAGCAAATTATATCTACAAAATGTATTCAACAGTTTAAGCTAAATTGACTACCAGCAGATTGCTGAAGCCTTTGCAAACTCCATCCTGAGTTCACTGTAACCACCTTACTCAGTGAAACACGCTCTGAAGCTTGGAGCAAGTGACAAACCATGTTCCTTCTCCTTCCCTTCTGCTAAAAGGGAAAGATTTTCCTGCTAGGCTATTTTTCTGGTTTTCTGACTGTGTCATCTGATTTTATTCCATCTGGGCAAAAATCACACTTTTTTTCTCATTAAAATGCAATTGAAAAATCTAAGATTATTGCATAGGTCAGCGCAGCGCTTTGCAAAATTATTTATTTCATGAAACTGCACAAATGTATCAGGTAAATCAGTTGAAAACATGAAAAGAAGACATGAACTGAAATGCAGTAGTAAAAAAAGAATTAAATTTTACTTTATAACAAGTTATATAGCTGCAAGTACGTTCTATAAAGGCAGTTAATATATGTAAGTTGATTTTACGGTCTTAATCCACTAAAGCCCTGTTTTTACAAGAGGGTTAAACATGTAAATTAGAAAGAGATTTACTGGAAATATTTTAAATAAAAGTTAGCATGAGAAATATTAAACTATTTGTGGATAGCCCAGCCAAGATTAATGATGAAATTTACTGGCCTATTGATGTTGCAAACAATTGAACGCCTACCTAGCATCCATGAAGGAGTAAAAAGAACCTACAGGGTCAAATTTTGCTCTCAGTTTTACACTGATGTAAATCCAGACTAAGTCTACTGGACTCAGTGTAACAGTATAACTGTGAACTATTTGCAGACATCCACCAAAGAGTAACTGCAGAAACACGCTGCTGTAAGGAGTAGCAGAATCTGGCCATAGGCATTTCAAACCCTGTGCAAACACTTTGCGCTTGGGCCTGAACTGTGCTCAGGTTTGCAGTATTGGCCAAATAGAAGGTCTAGCTGTGTAAGAAATGCTGAATAAAGACCTCAAACGCCAATTCTGTCAGCATATCTGAACAGTTTTACCTTTACACACATGCAAACATCCTGCTGGCTTCATTTTCTTAATCACCTCCAAATTCACACATAATTTTAAAATTCTGTTTCCGAAGATGGCCAGTCAGGGAAATTAAAGAAGCCCAACAAATACAAGTAGACAATTGTTTTTCATTGGTTTCTCTGTTCTGCTGCAGAAAGTTAAAAAAAATACTTGAAGAAGGAATGGAATGAAGAGAGGTACATTAAAAATAGGCAAACATACAGAAAAAGCTTGCTTAAAAAGCCAAGCAAGGTTGGCTTTTAGATTAAAATAAAGCAAGGAAAATCTAGCCTTGATTCTGCATCTGTCTGAATTAAATAGCAAAAACTTTTATTCGTTTTAGTCATTCCAACCATATGCATATGTACGGCGGAAGATTTTATTATATTCTTATAGAATCTCTTTACATTTTATGCCTAAATAAATGAAGTGAAATTTACTTTATAAAATATTTACGGAAGCTTCTTAAGAACCGTTAAGCTCATTAGCCAGGTGAATTAGTTTTGGATTCGGCCAACAAACTGTGTAACTAGCTGAGAGCCACAGGGCCAGCTGTCTAAAAGACAAGTTAGTCTGTACGGGAGCCAACAACCAGATGGAGACGACAGCCAACTCAGGAAATACAATATTTAGCCTGAAAGAATGTCAAAAGACGGTAAAACGTCTGACCACTGAGCTCCATAAACACAGGTTTGAATCGTCATCAGTATTCTGCCTTTGAATCCAGCTTTTCTGCCTCCCTCTCCCCCCGCCGCTCCCGCACTGGTTCACCTTGCGCGTCCTCGTTGGGATGAGTTCAGCAAAAAGCCAAGCAGAGCAGCACCGGAGCTGGGGGTTTAATGCTAGGAGGAGGCTGATGGGTGCTCAACCATCTCACTACAAAACCGTGTTACACGTTCAGCAAACAGAAAGCTCAGCTTGACAGAGGGAAATGTAATTAGGATAAAGAAAAAAGAAAAGGAGAGGAAGGAGGGCTCCTGTTACCGAAGAGTTAGGAGAATTCATAAGGCCTCTAGACACAGGCAAGAAGCTCAAAAGCAGAAGAGGAAGTCTGAGGCAGATTATTTCTGCCTTTTGTAAGGCAAATGACTAATTATACAAAGCAAGATTTTTTTTTTCCAAAGAGATTTGAAAGGTATCGTGCAATATTGATAAAGAAATTGTATTTAATGCAGGTTTACAAGCCAAGAGGTAAAAGAAAATGTAAATGTAAACATGGTGTTTTCTCCTTATTCTCCCTGCAGCTCTTCCCTTTGTCAGAAAAATGCCTAGCAAGCCTGCCTCAGTGCAGAAAGTTCCCTGTGAAAGGGTAAAATACTTCCGACTAGAGACGGTTTTAGGCTTTCACAGTATGTGTCCAGAAAGGGAAAGAAACAGTGAATTTAATCTAACTGAATTTCCATTCTTGAGCATTGTTGCTATTTATTTTACTAATTTTTCTTTCAAAGGAAAGAGGGAACTGGATCAATACTAAGAAATTCTTTGTCGGATAAAATAAGAACAATCATTAACCTTGCTGCTTATGAATTAAATGCAAACTTCACTTTTCAACTCGTCTTTCCCACAGCATTCCCAGCAAACTTCCCTCATTTTGTTCAGCAGTTAAAACCCAGCCCAACCACCCAAACAAACACTGTTAGTAATAACCTTTAAGCTCTCTTCCCGCTGCGTGGGTGGGAAAAAAAGGAGGAGGTATCTCGTGGTATGGTTCGGGTATTTTGGTGACAGGGGCTCTTCAGTCTGTTTACTTAGGCATGGATTTGAAGCTGGATTATGTATATTATTTATAGATCCAATCTCTCTGGGAGCAACATGTGAACAAAATTCATGGTCGTGCAGGTAGCTCCGCACCGGTCGATGCGTGGGCTCCCCATGGCCAAGATCAGGCCCTGCCTTCTTCATGCAATTGGCTGCAGGATCAGCTCTAACAGCCCAGTTATCAGCTTGGAAATTATTGATAGCAGGCTCTGGTCTCCATATAAGGGCTTGATCCATCGCCTCCAAGAATTTGTTTTAACTGCCACCATTACTCTCTGAACTGTGATTGGGTGCCATGTCTGAGTGGTCAAAAAAGATTTTATCTACAGCATCATTGAGTGTGATGCTTTACTTTTGAATGTCTGAGAATGCTAACTTTATATTAATTTTATTTCCAGGAAGAAGCCAGTTTTTATTTTCAGTTCAGCTCTCCCCCCCTCCAAATGCACTTTCCCTGATGGCCTCTATTTTGCTTTCCTTTTCCCAGAGCAGAGGAAATTTATTAGGATTTCCCCGTGCTTGTAGGACTTGGCTGTTAAATCATGATTGCTGTGTCAAATTTTGCTCGTCCTGTTATTCTGCTGCCTTCTCTCCATCCTGCAAATGGCTTATTGCTAAGGAAAAGTTTTAATAGTCTTATTCATCTCTTGAATTCATATTGTTAATAAATGTCATCTGAAATCTCAATACCGGTTACCCTTCGGGGAAAAGAATACTTTACTGAAACATGGTGCCTTTCAGTTCCAGGCATGGAGTAAAATTTCTGATTGAGCTGCTGCTGGTTTCCACAAGGGAGGGAGCTCCGCCGTCCTCCGGTGGGTACCAGCTGCTGCAGACAAGGGCCAGCGCTGCTGCACAGCCTCTGCTTGGTCCTGTTCCTTCAACTCCATAAAAGTTGCTAATTTTACTGAGCTATAATCAAGCCAGAAAGACGTCAGAGTCAGTAGTACTCCAGAATATGTTTTAGACATGAAAAGAAAATGATGAAATGACGAAAAGGGTTTGTCCATACCCTTTTGTAAATAAGAAAAAATGTCCTAAGTCAAAGGCACCAAGACAGGAGTAGGAGTCCTGTTGTCTGAGATTTTCCCCTCTCCAACACCGCAATTCAAAAGGTCTTTCAAATAAAATAGGAGTTTCAGACTGGAACCACCAACGAGCACGTGTCTAGCATAAATGCGGGCAGAATCTGCTCCCTTCTTCATGTTATCTTTATTAGCAGCCTCATTTAATTGGACTTCCTGCAGATTAGGATACCACGGATGTTAAAATTTAATGCCATCTGCCAAAACATTTTTGGAAATTGTTGACATTTCTGAAAAAGTAATCCATGCTGCAGGACAGAGTCCACTTCAGTCTCCTCTCGTAGATGATGAGAAGTATGATGTTAATCATTAATGTATGTCTTATCTGTGCAGACTGACAGGTAGTTCTAAGAAAATTTTTGTTAAATTTTCTGATTTTTCCAGAATAGACTGTATGAGATGAGGAGCACTTAGCTTTTGCAGACTGTGATCTCAAAAGAAGGTTTATAACTGTATGCAAAATGTGTGTGCAGATTTGTTCCTAACTTGCATTTAACTTCATCGCAACTGAGCTCTGAAATTAAGTAGCTGTGTTCACAAATGGCTGTAATTAGTTAGCTGCATACTTACTTACTAATTTGTTCACACAGCTAAAGTAACCGCGCGCACAGAAACATGTGCACAACTCTGGGAGAAAAGACAGGAGTGAGAGGTGCTTCGCATCTTGACTTTGCCTGCACTTCTGTGTCTGCTCTGTGCAAAACAGGTCCTTAGATATTCAAGTGAGAGAAGTGGAATGAGAAAATGGTGTTGCCAGGCCAGACTTAGCAGGTGCCTGCATCTGCAGACAAGGAAATAGGAAAGTCAACTTTTGAAAAATCTGATTCATCTTATACCTTGTCTTGCTGATCAGTGGGTTTTTGATGTTACTTTCCTTTTTTTTTCAGTTTCTCCATCTGAGTTTTGGCTATTTTCTTGTTTTTCCATTTTTTCCCCACTATAGGGACAGTTGATTGTCCACAACAAAATGAGTAACTTGTTAAAACAACTTGTCTGAAATTATTGTAAAGTTTTTAATCCTGACAAATGATTGATCTTTCAAAATTGTCAGCAGTTTCAAATTTCAATCTAAATTTATGTACATGTTATAAATATATTTGCTGTTATTTGTGCAGTGTTAAAAGGCTACTCAGCAGCATCGGGTATAGAAGAGTTTTTAAGCATGAGATGTTGAAATAGTGTGGAATTATTTATACATTTGTATTTATTTACAAAATATTGTGGCACAAAATCTTTTCCTGTTTTCATACAGCTTTGTTTTGCAAGAGTCCTCCAGACGGGTGTTCCTATGCATTGGCATAAATCTTTCAATCTGCAGATCCAATTTCTACAAAAAGGACAAAGTTGTGCTGCAAGTATTTGCTTTATTTCTTGTTTCCTTGTTTATAGCAAGTGGTACTTCTCAGCTTGACTCTTCTGTCCTTCTTTGTTGGTGTCACTGAATGAGAAGATATTGATGCGTTCCTAGAAAACAGTAAAATTTATTTTTACCTCTTGTCTAACCAATGGGATTCCTTAAAATTTGAGTCTGGCTTTCTGAATTTGAGAGTATTGTATTTGTTGCTAGCTAAGAGGACTTTTGGCTGCTTTATGGCTTCTCATATACTTTGCCGAGTTCTGCAGACTTAATGCTTCACCCTCAGTTCTCCACATCAACTGAAAAACAGTCCCAGCTCACATTTGCCTGCAGAAAGCCTTGGTGTTCAGTAGAGAGTGGGTTTCGGTGCTTTTTATTCCTCCTCTTAGTTTCCTATTGCTTCTTTAATTTCTTTTGTCTATAGTGTCCAGATTTATGGCCAGCATTTGTTAGCACATAGAGCTGAGGTGCTGTGCGCTGTCTGTATTCCAAGCCTCTTCCTCTACAGAATGGGAGGCAGCAAGGTGTGCTGGCATTCACAGCTTCAAGAGAGATCAGCACCTTTCCCAGCTGGGTTTGAAAGGTAGAAAAGTTGCACCCAGATAAAGATGGCTCTGGACAAGAAGTGAATGAAGGCTGCTGCTGGTTAATGGTTGACATGGGACATATTTGTTGCAAAGCTATTATAGGCACAAAAAAAATTGTTGTATTGCAAGATATCTATCTAGAGATCATATGCTCAATTTCTTACAAACTATTGCACTTTGTTGTTGTTTGGATGGAAATCTGTTTAGCCAGTTCTGCTCTGGGAGCACTGTATCATTTCTACCAGTCCTTGAAGAGGGCTTAGGTTTCACCATGAGACTATTTTAATGGCACCAGGAAAGATCTTCTCTAGAAGCCATCAGTAGCACCAAAGCAGTTATGGTTTTAATAATCTTGAAATACGTGGGTGTTCTAAGCTAAGGAACCTGCTCAGTCTTCCAATCCTTTCAGTACACATCAAAAAAGAAACCAATACTAGACAGAGGTGTCTAATCAAAACATTACCAGAAGCTGCCGTTTGGCAGCCCCATGAGGTGGTACCTGGCAACATTAATCCTCAAAGAGCAGTCAGTCAAGTCCTATCAGTGACCCAAGTGTCTGAGTGATTGGCTTTGAGGAGGGCTGCTTCCCTCCTGGCTGCGTAACGGGGAATCAATGGCAGCGTGCACAGGGTCGGGGTGTCATACCCAAATGCAAGCCGCAAATACATGCACAGGAGGTCTGTGCCCTGGGAGACTCCTCCAGGATTAGATGCTGCCTTTCAACCAGGCTGCAGTTCTTTCTCTCTTCTTTTGAAAATAGAGGACGTTGAGATGTTTTGTTGCTTTCCCTTTGGCTTTGTAGCCGCTTAAAAAGTTGCCTGGGAGGACAAGCGAGTGTGTCTGCAGAGGGGGCAATTCCAAGAGGAGGGTCTCCAGTAATGAAGTGTCGTATCTGCCCAGCTAGGTGAGAGCTGGGCAGGTTTGTTATGACATAACTCTTTGGGGGGGTTGGGGAAGAGAGAGTGGGGGGGGGGGGGGGAGAGAGAGAACTGGTGTCTGCAGCACCCCGGCTGTGATATCAGACACAGGATCTGGCAGCTTTGGGGTAAGCCACCACCTCTCCACTCCACCACTCAGAGCATCCTGGATCTCCAGCTCGAAGGGGAGAGAGAGCCAGCAGCAGCAATCATGGCAACGTCAAATGGTTTTATTTCTTCATGACCTCTCTCTTCTTCTCTCTCTCATCAATAATTCACCTGAGGGCTTTTTTCTTCCCACCCACCCCCCTTCCTTCTCACTCTCTTTTTTGATGTGGAGAGAGGGGAGAAAAGGGGGCACCGGAAAGTGTTTATTTTGTTCGGCAGCTTCTTGCGGTGTGTTTTAAAGAGCTCGCGAAAGGACCCGGGTAAAGAAAGAAAGAAAAAAAAAAAGGCACAAAGTGGTGGCGGGGGGAGGAGGAGAAGAGAAGAAGGACAGAAAAGAAGAGCCAGAGGGAAGAAGCCGGAGGAAAGAAGACTTTCAGCGCGGCGTTGCCGGGAGGTGCGGGTGGGTGTGCGTGTGTGCGCGCCTCTGTGTGTGTGTGTGTGTGTGTGTGTGCGGGGGGAGCGGCTGCCGCTGCTGCCGGCGCTGCCTCCCGCTGGTGCGCGGCGCGGTGGCCGGAGCGGGGCGCGGAGCGGCGGCGCGGGCGGCCGCGGGTGCCGACCATGGGCTGGCGGCTGCTGCCCGCCGTCCTGCTGGCCCTGGCGCTGGGCCGCCCCGCGGCGCGGGCGCAGAACGACACGGAGCCCATCGTCCTGGAGGGCAAGTGCCTGGTGGTCTGCGACTCCAACCCGGCCACCGACGCCAAGGGCTCGTCCTCCTCCCCGCTGGGTATCTCCGTGCGGGCGGCCAACTCCAAGGTCGCCTTCTCGGCCGTGAGGAGCACCAACCACGAGCCCTCCGAGATGAGCAACAAGACGCGCATCATCTACTTCGACCAGGTAAGCGGCGGGGCCAGGGGTCCCCCGCGGGACCGGGGTGCCCGTGCCCCCCGCCGGGACGCGGCCGGGCGCGATCAACAGGTGCCGCCGCCCGCTCGCCCCGAGGGCCCCCCCCGCGCCCCCACTTCGCCCATTTCCTTAATTCCGGCAAAAAGTTGGGGTGCAGGGGGCGGCTGCCTACGGGGAGCCCCCGCACCCCAAAGCTGGAGAAACGCAGGGGCCGGGCAGGTCGCAGCCGGGGGCTCGGGGACAGCCGCCCCCGCGGAGGGCATGTCACGCCCCGCAGTAGTTTCCCACTTGCCCCCCGGGGATGGGGCGGAGCGGAGCGCAGCGCGGCGGGGGGCGGCCTCCCGTGCGGGGCAGCCGCCGTCGGGGCCGCGGAGCCCGTGCGCTGCCGGCCCCTCCGCACAGCTCCCCGGGGGCCGCAAGCTCCGGCCCCGCCAGCCTCCGCCGTGGATGGGTCCAAGTAAGTTACTAGGGTGAAGCGGGGCCCGAGCCCAGCGGCGCTGCGTGGGTCCCCGAGCGGCCTCCGCGGGTCTGCGCCGCGGGCGCAGCAGCCGCGCCTGTGCGAGCGTCCGAGGGGCAGCCCCGGCTGAGCACCGGGCGAGGACGTGGCCCCGGGAGGCTTGGGGATAGGGTTCTCTCAGGTACAAGCAGCCTGCGTAGATTTTTAGTCAGCTCGTGCAGCCTGTGAGAGGGGAAGGAAGAACGAATTTTAAGGAAAAATCATTTAACTTTTCTATAACAATCACAGATTCATGGTACAGTTCTCATCTCAGTCACTAATATTAACATACAGATGCCAGCACACATTTCATACGCCAGCTCCTGTCCTAGGGCAAGCCCAAGGTAATTGAGACCGATGGTTATTTTGCTTCCTACACCATATCATAATGAAGAGTAAATTGTCGTGACAACTGAAGCCAGATATGTCACGTAGCTTAACGCTAGCAAGGTAAATTACCCTAACTTCACTGACATTCCTACTGGCTTTCTAGGGCTGGGTCTGGCATAAAGGAACCTGAAAATACCAATTAAAATTAAAGCATAACTAAGTAGAAAGAAAGAAAAATTTAGTCATTAAAGAAGATATTTAGCATGTGGACGATGCACTCATTTAATATGTTCTCTATTACTTGTCTCTGTTTAATCAAACCCAAATTATTATTAGTGCTTACAAAAACAAATAAATCAGCAAAAGCTCACAGCCAGTTTTTGCTCAGCTATGCCAGGTATTGCAGTAACTCAGTCTGACTATATACTGGTGAATGAATTGTATCATTCATGTACATCCTTCCTCACAGCTTGAGACTTTCAGGAAGACGGTGTTGACCTGACCATTGCTTTTTAGCAAAAAAAAAAAAAAAAAAAAAAGCAGTATGCCACTCCCTGAAATAGTGTTTTGGTGTCATTTTTGGGGAATGATGAACAAAAATGCCTCCTCTTAATCTCTAAACATGTATAGGAGAAAGATCTTGAAGGTATGATATAGTAGCAAAGTAAGAAGCATTTTCCACCCTGGTTTATTTATAGTAAAGTTGTACTATACATATAACTAAATATCCATTTTATGAGTAATATTCCAACTTAATTGAGAGAACAATGAATAAAACAGCATAGATGTAGATTAAAAGATTTCCATGGGCGAATGTTTTCTAAAGTTAATAGTCTACATTTTTTTTATTTAGCACTGAATACCTGTACTAATTCCCATACTATATTTTTTTGTTTGTAGATCCTAGTAAATGTGGGCAATTTTTTCACGTTGGAGTCCGTCTTTGTAGCACCAAGAAAAGGAATTTACAGTTTCAGTTTTCACGTAATTAAAGTCTATCAGAGTCAAACAATTCAGGTATGTTGATCAAGTATGATTATAAAATCTTTTACTTAAATTGTTTATTTAGAATAGGATCTTGACTGAACACAATGTATTTAACATACTCTGAAGGCAAAATAGCTTAGTTTAAAGCAACCTGTGGTGTAGCGTTCCTAGCAGTAGAGTGAATACATGTAAACTGAACAGCTGTAATAAGGCAGGATTCTCACCTCAGATAGCTTCACTTCTATACCATAAGAACTGAATATCTGGGGTGATATAAAGTCACTTAATTGCATCAATACTATAGAAGAGTCGTATTTTGCTACAGGTTAAACTCACTGTCTTGAACACAGGAGTTCTGGAGATACATACCAGATTTGATTATTTTTGTAACATTTTGTGACCTGGCTGACAGCTGATGATGCCAGGTATCTGTTTGTGACACCAGTCTGCTGTGGACCAAGGTTAGTTAAGGTGGTCTACTTGTTCTATACGACACCGAAATGTTACACCTCTACAGGGATGTCTTCTAGGGAACCTTTAGAGCAGTTTAAACTTTTTTTCACCATATAATACATAAAAGATGTGTCATATATTAAAAAAAAAAGGAGCGATTCTGCACTTTCTTCTGTAGCGTAATAGCAGCTGAACTACCCAATTAAATGTAAGTATGTACTAGCTTAGAGAAAAAGCCGCTAAGTTCCTGAGCATCCCCTCGCTGAGCCAACAGTAAATTCCTTAAAGTACATTCCTTAACCTTCATGCCAGGTTCATGCAATTTCTGTGACATACATAGTGGTTTTCTAGATCTGGAATAACATCTGTGGCTTCCCTTGTTTCCACCCATGAGACCACTAGATTCACAGAAGTATTTGATGCTTTTCCCCTGACCTGTCTTGCTCCTGGATGTGGTTTTCAGTGTACAAGGCTGAGATGAAATGGATTTCTGCAGGAGTGATCAGCCATTTCTTTATAGCAGCTCTGCCTTTGTGTTGCCGGTAAAGCTTCTGAGAACAGTGTAGATGGCAGAGATGGCAGAGGAAGCTGGTGCAAGACACATTCACATCCCTGGTGAAATTCGCCTTCAGTTTACAACAGGAGATCGTGGTTCCATTCAGGTCAATGACAAAAGTCTTAGATGAAATATTGACCTCATGAAAACCTCTATAATGAGCTTATAAGCTATTTAATATGCTCAAACTTTGTTCCTTTCACTCTCTTAAAAGCTAAAGGTTGAAATGGCCTAGAATGACTGTATGTCAGCCAGCTTCATTGTATTTAGAAGATACGTTGCCAAGAAAGATGTCAGGGCTCGGATTCTGGAAGCCCAGTGCAGACTTTGGTAGCAAACCTGGGAGTCTGGGGCTTGTAACAGGGAATGGTACAACCTGCCCCACGACCTGAAATGTTTCATAGATCAAGAGTTTCTGGAGTGATGGATGGGTTTGGTAGGATCCATTTGGCATAGTTAACGTGAGACCATCCGAGGCAAACCTGTGATGTGTCTTCTGCTGTGATTAAAGTAACTGTAAGATGACCTGCAGGGGAACCTGACCTAGAGAGATGGTACAGAAGGAATGAGATAAACCAAAACCAAGCAATGAGTAAACTCTTGATGCCCTTTTTTTGCATGTGTGATAACTAGGGGGAAAGACTGAAAGCCATTGCAGTGGAGCAAACCAGCTTGAGTCTCAGCCACATGCAGACTTAAACACCACTAAATCTCCTGAAGGCTTCCTACATAAGTGATATTACTATGCCCCTGGAACATCTGTTAGTGCCATTAAATATCATTAAACTGAAATTGGTTCCCTGGGGACATCTGATTAAGTGGATTTCCCAGATAGGCGAATCCCAAATCAGGGCCAGATTCTGCTGCCCTAACTTATGCTGAGCACTAATTTATTCCATGGCGACTCCCATTAAAGTTAATGGGAGCATATGCAAGGCCAGCATACTAGATGTGAATAAGCATTTCATAATTCACTCCTCTGTGGCTGCATTATAGGTGTTTAAAAAGAGAAAGAAGAAGAGAGCTAATTGTTTGCCATTGGGAAAATGAAAAATGCCTGGCTCTGTCCATTCCCCCAGCCCCTGCCCATCTTTATTTACAGAGTGTCTGTGTGATGTTGCTTGCAGAGCAGAGCCTGTGCTGACTTTCAGAAGTGTTTTGTAGAAAAAATGGATTCAGTACCAAAACACAGTGCAGTGGTTCATAAAGCTAAAGGTCTGTTCTAGACTTGAAAACTAAGCTGCCGTCAGTAATGGAAGGGACATGTATTTTGCTCTCAATGAAGTGTAAGCTTCTGCTGTGGTACTTTTGACATCTCATTAGGTGCCTATATTGCATCTCTGGGTGCCTAAGTTTCTTGAAAATGTCTTCTTTGCTAGTGCGTGTCTAAATAACCCGTGAGGTAGGCAAAGTGAACAAACTGAGGTAATAGCTCACAGTTCCATATTACCAGAGAGTTACAAAAATGAATGTGCCCAAGCAACAGATGAAAGCAATGTCGTGTTACCTTTCACACCAACTGAGCCCGGACCAGTCAGCGGACAGTGTCCCACCGACTTCGCTCAGCTGCAGGTCAAGCCCATGAAACATGAATGTGCTTGTACACTCCAAATAAATGTAATTACTAATTTAAAACAAACAAAAAAAGCAATGAAGATTGGGACCTTAGCAGACCTCTTACACTGTAGTTAATATTCAGGGATAGTTCTTGCTGTTTTTCTGTTAATTTGGGCTTTTCAGTGGTTTTTCTCTTGTAGGTTAATTTGATGCTAAATGGAAAGCCAGTCATTTCTGCTTTTGCTGGGGACAAGGATGTCACACGTGAAGCTGCCACTAATGGAGTCCTGCTCTATCTAGACAAGGAGGATAAGGTTTACCTGAAATTGGAGAAAGGTAATCTGGTCGGTGGATGGCAGTATTCTACGTTTTCTGGCTTTCTGGTCTTTCCCCTGTAAAGTCAATTTTCCTGTGACATTCATCCAGGTGTGGACTCATCATTGCCTCTGTTACATGAAGATCATTTTATCATCATGGGATTGATATTTCTTTATTGGTTTTTCATGGGTGAATATGGATTCTCTTTATGGATTTTGGCCCCATCTGAACTACTCAGAAGTTTCACAGAATTTTGTGTGTTTAAATACAATATATTTGGATTGAGACTAAAGCAGACAATAAATATCCATGCTTAATGTTACAGTCTAAAGCTGCCTGCAAGATTTATTCAGATTTCATTTACTGGACTTACTGGATTCATGGGAGAAGCGGATTTTCTTTAATTCTGAAAAGACTGGCAACTAGGTCTATAATTTAGGAGAGTTTGAGTTCAGACTTCAATCAAGAGTTAGTGTGTTGCTGCCAAAGAACTGTATATTGATATATTGGTCATACATGTTTTTGTCATTGGGACTTAACTGACATGATCTATTCCATTGTCTTGAGAAAGGTAATTATTATTGATAAGTAGTTGACTTTCATTCTCCTCTGCGTGTAGTGTGTTGGATGGTTCACCCATGTATTTATGCTCTGTCACCAGTCACAATCAAGTCTACCTTACATAAAGCTAAGAGGTTATGGTTGTATTTTAGTTGGATATGTAAGGTATCCCTCTTTTCCACGTGCTGTTTTCTAAAAAGACGAGCAGATTATAACCGTTAAGAAAAACATTCTTACCAGGGTTAAAGGTGATCATTCAGGCACAACTTTGCAAAAACAGCTTTGCCCTGCAGGAAATCTCACACTTGTTCTTCAATTTTAATTAACATGATTGATAATAACTGCTTTATTAAAAACCTAAGGGATTCCTTCCTTAGACACGACCACTTTACTAGCTGGAGATGAGATCCCCTTGTTTGTAATTATGTCTATTTTTCAAACCTTCTGTTGTGTTAAAGGTATCATCTGGTTTTGCCTTAACTCCACAACTGTATATAATTTTCGATCATATGTTTAACAAATATTAAATCCAAATAGCCGGTACCTAACTTGGTGCAATATCTTTTTGGCTTTTTGTACAGGTCATATGAATTCATAAACTTATTTATTATATCATTGTTACATAATAAAGATTAATATATGTTAGATGAATTTTTGACCTTTGGATTTTGGAAGTCACTTCATGCTATTTTTTTATTGGATATAATTATTATATGCAAAGTATAAGCTTTTGGGAAACTGTCCTGGGAGGCAGGCAAACTGTCATAATTTAGTCTGACAGAATCCTAGAGGTAATCAGAATGATCTCGAAATAACCTATGCATTTTATTTAAAAAAACATTTAGGCAGAAATCCTGGCTTCACTGAAGTTAGTGTTAAGAATCACATTGATTCCAAAGGATTTTGAATGAGACCTGTGCTTTAGGTTTTGCCATCAGCATTAAACTCCAGTGCCATCAAATTGAATATCAATTAAAAATGATTTTCACATGAACTGCTAATGAAACCTTCATCCCTCATGCCCAAAATACATACTGAATTCGATGGATATTTGTGCCTTGCATATCATGAAGGATATGGTTCTAAATTAAAAAATACTATATACCTGAGAATGTTTCTGGATGGAAGCATGTCCAGCAATCTGGGACCTTCTCTAAAAGCCAGTTTGGGCTTGGATTTGCTGTTTTAGGTAATCAGTTTCCAATTTCTTCACTTGTAAGCCAAGTGCAGCGTATCATATTGCTCTAACCGCTGTAAATGGACGTTTCACTGATTTAAAGCCTAATGCATGGCTGGTTGATGCTCCTGATAAAAATTTCAGAGAATCAGTGGCACAGAACTGTGCCCAAATTCCTTATTTTTCTGGACCCAACATACAGGATTTTTTGGGGAATTTCAGGGCGATAGGTGGGTACATTTGCACCCCTATGAGATAAGTCAGATGAGGAGCTCATCTGTTAGACACAGTATTGTTTCTGTACAGAACGCCGCAGTTTGGGAGGAAGTGGAAAGACATGGCAAGAATGATTTACATTGCTGAAAAATATAAAAAAGTTTTCCATTATGATTAATCAAAATGTATCACCACTGTACCCCAAAAATGTGTGTGTGTGTATATATATGTATATCTAAAAACCCTGGGATTGCAGCACATAGTATGCATGATATTACAAAACGGTTATTTGTCATAAGAGTTTATTTCAGAGGGGAACATCAGTATTTTGTATAAAATTTGGAAAATCTGAAAGCTCACCTCACATACGCATTGATATATATGTAATGTAAAGGAAACATTGTTCCTACACAGACAGAAGAAAAATGGCATTAAAGGTGTCAGTATACTTTTCAGAATGATCAAATGTATCTAACTTTTTTAGTTTGTAAACATGATCTTTAAAAGCTGCCTTTAGCATTCAGCCATCATACTGAACTATCTTAATATACTGTTGATTTCCCCTTGGCAAAACATTTCTGATTGCTTCAGAGTCATTAACAGTTATTTAAACTTCAACTAGAGAGTCTGGGAAGTTACTCAATTAAGGACATATGTTTTGATGGAAATTTCCTAAATTTTTCTCCTCAGCCTCTAAAATCAGAATTACTAACTAATTATTTTGCTAGTTAAAGGCAAAACAAGTTTCAGAGAAGCCACTGTAAAGCAGCTTGCGTTATCTTCACACAACGCTGAGCACTGACTCCGCTCAGAGGTGGCCTCTGGAGATGGGCAGTTCTCTTAGCTCACATTTAAACATTTAAATAAGAACGAACTGTGGTTTTTAGACTACAATTTGAGCTACTTTCCAGATCTTGAGCTTATTTTCATTGTATTGTCCCACGCTTCAGTTATGTCAGTAGGAGTTTCTCCCAGAAGAGAGAAGAGAAGCTAGCCTAGATGGAGCTGGGTCTGGAAACTAGTTTTTCTTCTCCCTCTTTCCTCGTTCCTTTTCCTTCTGTCTTCCCATGTTACTGCTACAGTAGTTTCTTGTTCAGAAGCAACAGCTCAGGAGACACTTCAAATTTCAAAGGGTATTTAAGATTAGAGGTCTGATTTTTTTTTAAAGAACTTAAACCTCCATTGAGCTGTACTGTAAAGGTTAGAGCGGAATTTCTGATCCTGTTGAATTTGATGATGCTGGTCTTATTGATTTTGGTGAGGGCAGAATTTCCCACTCTGCGTATCCCTGCTACAGAACATGCTGAGGATCTATACCCACATCCTTTAACATATACTCACTTTACAGTCAACTTGGTAGCTTACAAAGGTTGATTGTGCAAGAAAACTTTCTGGCCATGCGTGGTAAAGATAAAAGAAGAAATTTACTTTCTGAGAATAACGTATATATTATTATGAGTGATCTCTTTACAAAGGAGATCAGTATTTTTACCTTTTTATCTGTGTTTTACTTATATTTATATTTTATCCATATTTTATTATAAAACCAAGGAAAAGAAAAGAACTATATTATCCTCCTCAGGTGATGTAAATGTTTTTGGTAGAGCCAGGAATACCCTGGTCTCCTAGATTCATCCGGTGTAGAAAGCTGCTCTGTTCTGTTGAATCCTATTTGCTATGAAGAGTTTAGGCTATCTATGCCAAATGACTGTGGAGCCAAAAAAGATACTGTTCAAAAGAGCCTGGCTAACAGGAGTGCTTTTGGAAAAGGCACTGAGGTAGCTTTGAAAATTCCACAAGCAGTTTTGCCTTTACATAAAAAGGAAAAACTAACTTTGAAGCATAGAGAAGGAAAACTTTTCTTTTTTTTCTTAAGCAACAGTTTGTATTTGTTTTGTGTTACGTCATTTTCTAGTAGTATCAGAACGTTTTCTGAGCGTTAGTGAAATTACTTTGGCCAGGTCATGGCAGAGTAAGTATTGCAACCTCAGTGCTACTACTGGGAAAATAGAGACAGGGTTTGGGAAACGACCAGCACCATACCCAGAGTGCCAACTCATCCACTACTGGTGCTTGGTCCTGTTCCGTTTGCTGGATTGATCCTTTTTTCTGATACAAGGCATTTTTTTAAAACAAAGGATGTTTTTGGAGTAAATGGCGTACTGCTGTATTTCCTCTTCCGTATTATTTAGATGTCTATTTCTAGCAAGATGAATGCAGTGAAACAGGACAGTTTTAAATGCCCTAAGAATTTCACAATTAGCTATCAACTCTGTCTTTTTTTTTTCTGCAAGCCCCCAAAGGAGCACATCTGCAGTACGTATAGTATTTTTACAAGCAGGTTGAGGTTAGAGAAGATAAATGCAAGAAGCAGTATGTCATAATCACAACAAGGAAGCCGAACCATTAACATGAAATACGGGCTGAAGCAGAGCAGCAGATATATGTTCTCCTCCTTTTGTAAGGGTTTCTGAGTTGGTAACATGTTTCACCTTAGCAATTCATTACAGTTGCCCTTCATATTGTAAGAGCTCTTTATAATATTCAAACTCTTCATCTTCTAAAGACAATGTTAACCAGATGACTCAATGTAAATAAATGAAGATCCCCAGTGACAGAATTTATTGGCTGGCACATGCCACAACAACATATTTTTTGTACTATTGCTGTCCAGATAGAAAAGGCTCCTTTGGGAAAAGACATTGTCTTAGACACTGAGCTGAAGTTATTTATCTGTTGCTGGTTATGAATGGCGGGGGGGGGGGGAACCTTTCCTACGCTAGAGCACTAAGGGGAATGCATACAAAGAATAATGATAAAATCGGTCACCGTTATATAAGTGATGACGAGAATAATGGAAATGTGGCTTGAATAGTCTGTTTAGTGAAAGCTGTGATCTAAGCGTTTGATGGAAGCAATCACTATTTTAATCTTCACAGTTTGGGGGAAGGGAAAAAGCCAGTTGCATCATTTTTAACAGGTTCTTTTCCTTTTTTCCCCCTTTTTTTGCTTCTGCCTTGTGGTTCTGCTTAGCTGCAAAAAAAATGTGATCAGAAATAATCTAAGAAAAGTTCATTTCTGAAGAGGGTTTTTTTTTGCCAGTATCTGATGTGGAGGAAAAAACCAAGCAGGAGAGGGGGGGAAAATGACAAACTTGACTTCACCTAAATACATTCTTGACCTATTGTCCAGTTCAGTGAGTTGCCTAAATATGTTCTGCTTATATGCGTAATACTTTTCTACAATGCATGATACTGACCCATCCTGTTAAAGCCACCATATTGTAATCTGATGGCTTTTAATCCTGCTGGAGGAAACTAGATGTAGAAGTGTAGTGCAGAGCACTGGAGATCGGCAAATAAAACAGCTTTATCTCTGTACTCACACGTGTGCCTGGATTTACTCCCAACAAAGCAGGTCTGTCATCCCTGGAGCATTTTGGTGCAAAGGGCAAATGTGTGTATGAACACTGACACACTCAAAAACAAGCTGAATTACTGCTGACACAAGGAAAAAACTGTACCCTAATCTCATTGTGAGGACATTTAAATGCGCTGTGTGGTCCTAATGCTGAAAGGAAGCAGATCTCCATGGCACCTGGGCAGAGTGACCAAAGCTCTGTGGAGGGGACAAGACCTGCCCGCAGATGGAGGGTCTCTATTGACCCACGTGTTGGGGCCAAGTGTAGGAGTCTTAGAGCAGTGTTATGACAGCCAGGCATGCTGTTAGCTGTCCTGGAGTTCTACTCAATTTAAAAATCAATGTTTGGGGTTTTATTTTATCCCTTTCTTTGCAAACGAAGGTCTATTTACAGTGAACATATGGGATTCTCAAACAAAGGCAGTCTTTAAAATTAACACTGTCTGAAAATAAATTTCAGGAAAAGTTCTCCTAAGTATATAGCAAGGCTAAATTTCTCTTAAGTTGAAGGCATGCAATTAAGTAGCAAAGCAAATTAAAATAAAGATACATCTGTGTTCTACTACACAACTAAACATAAAGGAGCAAAATTGATTCTGGCGTCTGTCCCACGTACCTGAAAAAGAGCTCAGAAGCTCAGTACAACAGTATAACAACTCATTATGCTGGCTATTCCCTCTGTGCAGGCGTAGAAACAGCCACTGGGCAGCCCCACCTGGCAGCGCTGATACGGCTTCTGCTAATGAGATGCATTTTCACAAAAGGAAGGTTAGCGCTGGTGTCGGAGCATTTTCCTGGAACAACAGGGCTCGATGCGGCTCCTCCAGAGCCTCTCAAGCACCCTGGCAGACCTGACCAGCCTTTGCAATGCTCTGACCTACAGCAGGTTGCAAAATTTTTCTTGAAACAATTCCCTACCAGGAAACGCCCTTTGGATTCAATTACTGTTTGCAAAAAAGCAGATGCATTAGAAGAAATGATTTTTTTTTGCAAATGAAAGGAGAGAATTGTTTTAGATCAAAAAGCTTTTGTATTTAATTTTAAACTCACTCTTTATTTGAAAGATTACTTTGGTTCAAGTAGAAAAGGGAAAGAATTAGAACCGAAATAAAACATTTGAACTTTTGAAATAAATATTTGCAAATAAAACATTTAGACTGCTCTAAAATGATTTTTGTCACCAGAATTTCATTTGGGTAAAAATTATACAATTTTGGAAGTTTGTTGAGATTGTTTGGATTACTATATTTCCAAATCTCTCTCGTTCCTTTATTTTTTTAACAGCAAGGAAACGTTTTCCCACAAGTTTTATTTTCATCCTATTAATTGATTTGCTAAAGCACACAAAACTGTCTGTTGAAAAGTCTGCACAAAGATTTCATAAACTGTGCTTTTTTAATTTCAGAATGTATCTTTAATGTCATGGGGAACGCTGTTTTCATCTTCAGGGAGGATCAAACACTTTGTTGAGAAAACCTGAATCACGTTAAGCACACCTGGCTTAAAGATTTCACTAGAGGCTCATATTAGTATTCAAGTTCAGCAACATTTTCATGAAGACCTTCGACACTTTAGGGTCAGGGTGTAGAAGAAGGGGTCCAGCTTTTACATAAAAGACGATTTTCTTTGTGCGTACAACCTGACTCCACCTTCACCCTCAGCTACTACTTCCTAATATGATGTTGGTGGCCAGTCTATTTTATTTGTTTATTTAAGCTTTTTCATAGATTCAAATTCTGGTAGTCTTGCTAGATGCTCGGAAGTGGCTAAGCACTGAGCGTCTGGCCAAGAAGCGTAATCAGTCCCTTGGAGGCTTAGCAAGAGGGACGTTTGTCCTTTCATCCTTTGCATGTCAGGCAACCTACTCCCTGCATTCCTTTCCTCTCTGCGGACTTGTGGCCAACCAGAAATGTTGAAATCAATATCGATATTGAAATATTGATAAACATGTTGGCTGAGTTCAACAGTTATTGGTACAGGTGTTAGCTCAGTCAACCAACCACTACGTGATTTGGTCCTGTTGGGCAATTTTTTAAATTTCTTTTTTTTAATAAGGTAAGACAACCAGAAGCCTCTATGGGCACGGAAGAAAGACAGTAACCAACTGCCAGAGAAGGCATTCAATACCAGACATGGAAATTGCAAAAAGTTATACAGAGCAGTTTTAGTCAGCAGTGTACAGGTGGAACTACTCAACGCAATGCAGATTTATAGCTAGAAGAGCAGAAGATAACCTAATGTACATGTAACCTGTTTAAGGACACCTCATTTCTCATTTCTTTGGGAGAAATAAACTCTGGTTCATTTCTAGAAAGCAAAACTGTGATCCAAATAATGAAAAGATTTGAAGAATGAATACCTAAAGCACAGGAATATTAAGGAATATCACTGCTGTATAACAGAAATGAATTCTGCGGTGGCATCATGTGTTTCAGTTTTTGTGGACTGTTTAAATGGATTCCTACAAAGATAATAAAGGCTTCTGAAGAAGATAACTCCAAGACCATTTATCTTAGTTGTCTTGAATTCAATACAGGTTAAGTAAGATAGTCTAGGTTTAGTCTACTGTAAACAGTGATTCACTGGGCATGATTCAGCTGTCATGTACTTTTTGTACAGGATCGAATAACAATGTTAGAAACAGAAAATATGTTGAGTTTAAAAATTCTGACTTGCAGGCTGCAACCCAAGCCCCCGACTTATATAAGTTGTATTGAATATTATGCACATACATCTGGTGGAAAAGGCTGTGAGGTTTTTTTGTGCTTGTCAGTGTCAGTCCCGGCTAAGACACAGAGTTGGCTTAAATGGGGTTTCCATGATGGCGTGCAAGATAACAATTGTGAGCATTTCTAAACTCTGATGATTTGTCAAAAACTCACCCTGAGATGAGAAATTTTACTAAGCATATAGTCTAAGGGTTTCAAGATGAAAAACTGCTCAGTAGAGCTGGACAAAATGTAGTAAGTACATTTTATGAAGAAAAAAAATTGATGGCTCACAATATTGTTTTCCTTTAGACGCCGGAAAAAAAATCCCGATGTGCAACAATACCTGCAAAACTCAAAAAATAACATTCAAAAAGCCTTTTAAAAAAACACCTCTGCCTCTTGGAACATCATGATATTGCCTAAAGTTACGGCCACCCAACTGATATATGGAAGAGTCAGGTCAAAGTTTCTGCTTTGCCCTGAGTTTGTGTCTTCCAGACCTCAAATGTATCCTTAAAGCCACTAGGTTATTTGGTGGTAGGTAACAAGGGGAAAATCTTCAGAGAAGTAATGTCCGTCCAGATCAGTGGAGCATTCACCCCAGCGTGATATGAAATAAAGTTACAGCCCTTCTTGGTGCTCCTCTCGGCTGTTAGAGCGTACGCTTTGCTGGAGGTTTCCGCTGAAGGCGAGAAAGCCGGCTGCCTTCCCCTGTTATGGATGATTGTCAATAGAAACGCCCTCATCTCATACATTGTTAGTGACAATGGGAACATATTGTTTAAGAAGTAAATAAATCAGCAACTCTTTAAGTGCTGTAGAGTTGTGCAACTTCAGGGGCAAGCCAGGGATGCCCATAAGCTTGGTCTTTTTCTCTATTGTAAATCTGAGTTTAAGGTGTTCAAAAGGCATTGTTAGATTTTTTTTTCTGTTTTCTTCTGGAAAGCTCAGCTAAGGAATTTGGTTTTCATGATGCCCCTTAGGGTCCCCACAAAGTAATAAGTCAGCATCATTTTCTAGCTGCAGTTGATAACATTTATTGCTAATTCTTTAAACCCTTCTTTAAAAGAAAACAAGTCTGCAACCTGCATTGCACCCACAGGAATAATCTTTCTTTTCCTCAGTTTAGTAATTCAATTGTGACTTGTAAACTTGTGCAGTTGTAGCAAAAAAAGTATACAGTCAACTCTAATCTATCTTGAGGAAAGTAAAAAGTGCTTACCACTACTGGTGTAGTAAATCCTGGCTGCTTTATTAAATAAATGTAGAATTTCACTCAGAAGCCTTAAGGAAGAAGAGTTTTAGAATATCTGAACAATTTAGCACATTTTGAAGCTGAATAAAGATTGATTCAATTTTGGAGTGAGATTTAAACTGATAGCATACCAAATCCAACTTAAATTAACTTGAAAAGTATAGGCATCATTTATGTCTTCTGAATTGTGAAAGGCAAACCAGTCTACTGGAGAAATTCTTGAGTATCATAATCTTTTTGGTACTAGAAAAATAAAGACTCTAAAAAAGATCCCACAGCTATTTATAATTGTACATCAGATCTTGAATAGTCTTTACATAATCGTTACACACGTAAGCAGGACGAGATCCAGCAGACAGTTAAGCACACGTATAATGCTAAAAGCTGAAGCAATTTCACGGATTTTCATGATATACTTGCTTCCACGTCTAAAGTTATGCGTCTGCTTAATTCTTTGTTGTACCAACAGAAGAGACTTTACAGGAGTAGGTAATGCTTTAAAAAGTAATTTGACGTGCAACCAACCAACCAAATTTCTCTTGCTGTGCTAAACTAAGGACATTGCTCAAAGATGAAATCTCCTCCCCTCTTTCAGGAGTCTCTGACTGAACTGTAATAGCGTGGGTGGATTTGGGCACCAGACCCTGCCTTCAGAGAAGGACAATGTCAAGATGACTCATGTTAGTATTCATAAAAAAATCCGCTGTCTTCTAGAAAAGGAAGGGATATGACAAGATAATAAATATTAAAAAAACACCCCCTTTAGCCCAGGTGGGGTCACGGGAGCAGATGTTGCTTCAGCTGCTACGCCGCAGCCACCCACCTCCCAGCCCCACCTGGGCCCTTGCCTGGGAAGAGGAGCAATGCCCAGGATGGGACTCGTGGCAGTTCCCTGCCTTTTTGCTGGACTAAAGACAACGTCAGCTCTCCCCAGGTTGTTCTCACAGGGTAGAGTTTCTTTCTCTTGAGCACCAAAGGAGCCAATCTCCAGAGGACACTGTCCTCCCGTCAGTGTCGGTGAGCCCTCCCTCTTTTGGGAGTACTCCTCATTGCCCACCCAGTGGGAAGATGGGCCCCAAAGAATTTCTCTTTGCTTTATCTTGAGGCCATTTAATCCCTCTTTCAATTTTCAAGACGACTACAGTGAGAATCTTTTTCCAGAGCACTTGGTCTCTTAGATGTACCATGCCTAGAGACTTTTCCTGGGATGCTCCTAAATCACTTTGGGTACTCTTGAAAAGACCTGTTTCTAGGTGGTCTAAGAACTGGGTGGGTTTGGTCCTGGTGCATGTTCCTGCAGCAATAGGATCTTCCCGTTGGCCGGGGTAGGCAGAGAGCTGCGGGGCTAACGGCTGCCACCCTGCTTTTCTCAGTGCAGTCTGTGACAAGAAAGCTTGCTCTGGCAAAGCATTGTGAAATGGACCCCTACAAATTTATAAAAGCAAAACTATTTTGTTCAAAGAGAGAAAGAAAGGGTGAAAGCAAAGATTCAGAAAGATTTCCTACAAGCAGAATTTACTATTATTTCTTCCTTTGTATTACTGCAAAAAGATGGAGAAGTTTTACAAAAGAGTCTTCCTATTCTTTGAATGAGTCATGGTAATAATATGACATTTTACACTGCTTTCTCCATCTTTGGAACCTCTCTTATCTCAAAATAGTCTAACACTGCAGAGCTGTCCTTATTGCTGTAGAGAAAGAGAAACTGAGTCACAGACAATTTATTTGCTTGGTTTGTCCCCAGTCACCCAGGGAACGATTATCAGAAAGAGACACAGAACTCAAGTTCCCAAAATCTGTCCCCCAGCTCTAACCAATTCCTTTGTCTTTAGTAATTAGAACTATTTTAAGCAATGATCTTCACTGTGATTTCACATAGCTTGGTGTAAAGAAGGGAAAGCTCAACTTACATCCAGAGTTACACAGTCACATAGGTGCAAAAATGCAGTTGAGAGCTGAGCAGGGTCACAGCTTGGAAAAAATGTATTTATATCACATAGGGGCAGGCCAGAAAACATCCAGAGAAACAGGAGTGCAAAGTCTGTCTCGTTGGTTGAATCTGACCTCCTGCAAATTCACTAAGATGGGTTTTTAATATCTTTTGTTGCTGGAGCATGATCCAGGTGATGAAGCAGAGTATTGTCACGTACATACTGGGATTGACTGGACTCTGCAATCAATCCTTCTTGTACAGTCTAGTCCTGTATTTTATATAGAGACACACTAGAGTTGAGACGTCTGAGTCATTATATAGGTTTCAGAAATCTACACTTGTTTTATCATTTGTAAACATTTCACATAAACATACTCCCCCAAATAACCAAGGCTATTGCCAGTGCAGAAGTACCAGCATGGAGTGGGTTACAAAATATATTATCCTTTAATATATTAAAGATGCTTTCTGAAAATTCATACTGGCATTGGGAATACACAAATTCCCTTTGGCATTCCGTATGATGTTGTCTACACAGATTGAGGCGAGTGGTTGACATTTATCTTTGAAACGGTTAGGAACTGGATTATTTATGTATTTATGCATCATGATTTCTAGATGCTTATTCTTTACGAACAGATAAGAAGTCCCTGTTTAGACTTATAAATGTAAGTCTGGGGGAAGTTGTAATACTGCAGAATATGACGATACTGCTAGGAACTGTTTTGTAGGCAAGATTAATTTCTGTGGCAATGAGCTGCCAGGTCACTGGCCTTGAACACAGCACTGTGGTTAACATGTAGTTAAAACAGTGCTTCAGAGACGATTATGAATGGCTTTCAGTATTGGTCATATGACTGCATTTAATTCGCCTGCAACATGAGTTTTCGATGGGAGGAGGCTGGATACCCTTGTTAGCTACATAAGTAAAAACCAGAACTGAGGACCTGAAGCGAAACAGGATTAAAGCATTTTAATTTATGGTCAGACTCTAAATTCAAACCTCCACATCCATAGGAGTTGTAGTAAAACAATGCTTGCCCTTTAAACATTGAGTAATGTGTTCAAAGGCAATGCAAAATGTAGTACACCAACAATGTATTTTTTTCCTCTTTGAAATTGGAGAATTTTGGAATTGGTCACAGAGAAAGCCAGAACCAGACAGTACAGGGACATTTCTTTGTTCCCAACTTTCTTCCCAGCTACTATTTTACAAAAATATTACAGAATTCAACAGTGCAGTTTAGCAAAGTTTTTCTTAGCTCTGTGCTCGTTATTATGGTTCTGTAGGCTACAGAAATGCCTGTAAGCCACATAAATAAATTAATGCACTAAGTGAGGGTCAGAGCTCAAAGTGCTTAAAACCTGATTCTACTTCTGTCCAAATCAGCTCACAGGTAGGGGACTGATGGCTACAAAAGCCATCGGTGTGGGGGAAGCTGGAGAAGGGCGAATTCAAGCTGAGACCAGAGGGATACACTCAGACTCACCTAGGTTACTTAATTTGCAAGCCTTGGAGGATTTTTGGCTATAAAAGGAGCACAATTGACTGCCGAGTCTAGGATCGGAAATAAAGCAAGCTAAAGAAGTGCGTGAATGAGCTGACAAGAGCCTCCGCTACTGTTTGGTTTTGGTTTTTTTGGTGTTGTGGTTTTTTTTTTTTTGTTTGTGTTTTTTTTTTGTAATATGGCCTCAAGCACACAAAAATAGGAAAACGTATGCATTATTGCAGTGGTCTGGCCAGAACTGATCTACTCAACAGATGATATATGTGCCCAACAAATCCTTAAAATACAATGTTCTCACCTGATATAGGAAACTCCCTCCAGAAAGTGGTATGTATTGCAGAGTGATGTGCAAAGAGAGTTCTAAGTTGCAGCCTTGAATTTCAGATTTCTAGGGATGGGGGAACTGGATTCAACACACAGAGTCCTAATTCACCCCTGCGATTTTAGTAGAAGTCATACCCAAACCCAAAATGGAATTACTTCTACAGAAATTGTGGGAAAAAATCATACTGGGACTTCAGCTTGATTCATTCTTATTCCAGTTTCTGCATATTTACAGGTTTGCAAAGCTCTCAGGGTGGACTGGATGATTTGTATTGAAATATGTAGGATTTGTCAGCAACTACGTGTATTTGAGACACTAGTATGGATGTCCATTTGCACTGCCTTATGCATCCCACATCTTTACTGTGAAGCAGCATATTAAAGTCTCAGTGTGAATGCTCTGTTTAGGGGTAAAATAATCTTAGATGAATGTAGATGAATTTCAGAGGAGTGTCTGGGAGGTTTATGCTATCCCATACTTAAGGCACTTTTCTCCTGAGCATTAAACATTTTTAGTGCACTCCTAATTTATATACTTTATATCTTTGGTTGAGTCTCTTACACTGTTTCTTTGCAAAAAAAAAAAAAAAAAAAAAAGCCATGAGCAAGCAGCAGCAATGCATCTGGACAGCTTAGCGTATTTTGCATCAACCTGCTGCGCAGAGCGGCGCGGGGCGGTCCCTGGGTGTGCAGAGCTGCAGGCTGAGCAAGTCTTACTCTAGGGAGCAGCGGTCAGGGGCAGAGAGCAAAGAACCCCTGCAGTTAGCGTGGCCAGTAAAGCATGAGTGCCGCGACTGAATCGGGTATTGGGCTCCTTTCCAGACCAACAGCTAGCTTGTTCATGACAGCTGTTCAACACTTTTAAATGCAAGACGTATTTGCAAGTACAGAGGCTGATTCACAAGAGTCTAACTTGCTGATCGGTGAACTGGGCCAGCTCTGTTCATTTCTGCTTTCCATTTGACATGGCTAAAATTGTCTTACTCGCTTTCATAAGACTTTGGCTAAAGCCTTTCATTTACTGGGTCTGCAATTTCTCAGGAAGAGTGTGAGATACATTCTACTGAATTTGGATCTGAAACTTATATAGACTCAGCCTGTTCCTAACCTGGAACTGAACTGTATTTACTTTCTCCAAACCTAGATTTGATGACATTTTAGCAATATCTTTTCTTAATGAGAAGGACTGCAGAGCCTATACAATGGAAGTCAAATTAACAGACTTAAAAACAAGGACACAGAGAAGTGTCTTCTACTAGGCCGTTTCTGTCTAGTGGGACTTGCTTTCATTACATGGTGATAAAGAAAGTTGTTTGCCGTGTCCTTTTTGGATACTTCAGGCATTCAGTATGTGACAACAACTTAGAGAAGCTGCCCTTCAAGGAACTTGGTTGATAATTCTTCATTCTCCAACACGAAGAAAGCACAGGAATAAAATTAGTCCCAATTGTTAACAAAGATATATTGAGTCACTGATGAGCTCAGCATCCCCCTTGCATCCTGCTGACTGCTTTCATAAAGTTCTATTCACTGCCGTCTGCCAAGGTTTTCTGAATGTGTTGTGTATGCACGGATAATATAGTTTTAAATAAATAGCAGATAAAGGGTAGGAGAAGGCAAAGAGCATGCTGTACAGGACAGGAAAGGGGTTACAGAAAATCGGCTCCAACCAGGAATCCAGCTTGTTTCCCTATTTCCATCAGCTCATCGCTCAGTGTCTTCAATGTCCAAAGTAAAACCATAGGTAAGCACATTGGTACATGTTTGAGTTCAGTTGACAGAGCCATAACTACTACTACATGCCTGACAGCAAGTAATTGAGATTAAAGTAGCTTATAAATGACTCTACTTTCTTATGGGAATGGATATTTTCTTATTTGAGAGGGATTGTAAATGCTACAAGGATTATGAACAGAGACCTCATGCGACAAGAAAAGTTGGTACTGATATAATATCAGGAACAAAATCCTATTGCTAACGGAAATCATAATGTTGGATCATAACCTGCATGTAGTCTGGATCTAAACAGACACATTAAAGGTCAAAATAGAAAACTAAAAGTAGAAAAATAACATTTCAGGGTAAGCACTCAAACCCTTTATTAAGAACAGCTCAATGTTGGAGGTAGTTTCTATAAAAACTTCTGGTGAAATGCAGATTGCTAGAAATCTTCAGCCCAGTGTCTGAAAAATACCGGCCAGCAAGAATCTGGAAATCTGAATCCTGTGGAAGTCATTTGTTCAGCTCAATGCTTAAGTTCTCACCCATCTTCTTCCTGCCTCACCAACACCTATGGATTCAGCTGCGTAAGGTCTTTAGGATTCAGCCCCCTGTGCGAAGCCGCAGCCTGTCTCGATTCAGGTAAAAATAAACCACGTCTTACTGTCTTTTATGAAGCAGAGCAGCAGCAGCAACATCTGGCAAAACAGACACCGGCGCGTGTTATGTTGCAGCTTTTTCACGTGGTGCTATCTCACCCTTCTGTAAGATGCAGAGAGAAGTTCGTTAACACGTAAACTCTCCCGTGAAAACCTGACGAGATCTTTTTTGCCTTGCAGTGCCGTAAACTGGGCTGTAACCAAGTCCGTCTATGCAGCTGCCTAATAACATTTAATTGCTTTATAACTCAGAAGCAAAGTGTGTTGATTTAACTGTGTTATAAAAGAGGGCTTTGCTATTATTTCTTGCAAAGTACAAAACCCTGGCCTGCTTTTTTGGAGCATTTACTGTCTTTTTAAAATTTCAAGTTAATAGCTCTTCTGATAAATGTGAAAGAAACGTATTTATGACATTATCATCTCAGTTCTTATGTACCTCAATCTTGGAATGTGTCATCACTTTTATTCAAGTGTTAGCTTTTGTTGTAAGTTTTCCTTATTCTAGTTTTAATGAAAATTTTAAGAACGTAATGAAAATATAATCCTGATGTTTAATTATGGCATAAGCCTTGTAGAGTTTATGCATAACAAAAATGTCAAGGCCCGTATATTCTGCTAGAAACCTTTACTTTTAAGCAATGCAATTAATTATACTTGAATATTCTGGAGGTTTATTGCTTCAGATAAAAGCATTCAGAGCACCTTCTTTACTATTATTTCTAGAAGACAAACAATGTAAAATAAAGATAATTGAAGTATCTTTGACAGACAGTGGTTGTTTGAAGGAACTGTGTTGCTTTAATGAAGAACCTCCTTAAATTTATGAGAAACTACTTTGCATACAAAATTTTGGTGTATGTCAGCCTAGGTCATAATTTACTCTATTCTATGCCTTTAAATATACCATTGTACATTTACATTGGTGATCTGGATGCCAGTTTAATTATCTAATGTCAGCTTCTATAAGACTGATAAAACTATTAAAACAGAAATTCGGTGCGAGGGTGGAATGGTGCTACTAAAATTGAAAAATAGCCCTTTAGGTCTGTCAGCAATACCGGCACCACTAAATTTCCTTCCAATAGAAAAGGTGTTTGGTGTAAGTATCGCTGAATGGAAGCCCACAACCATATTATGAAGACATGCAGAGCTAAATCTGACAACTGTGCCTTCAAGAATTGTACTAAGCTGGCTATTTTATTGCGGTTAGGATTTTGACACTAATTTGATTGACTGCTGTATGCATCTTCTGGAAGAGGAAAAAAAATCCATTAAAACGTTACACTTAAATAAAAGCCCCCAGCAAATTGCTTGCTGCAGAGAGCTGTTTGCATGAGAAAGAAGCAAGGACATAAGAAGCTTTTTCAAACTAGTGGCATATGTTTTCTTGATAAAATGCGTAATTCTCTGCTTCTCATTGTGCATTTTAGTCATCATGTCTAGCTATAAGAAACTCACACTGATTTTTATCAGTTTGATTTAAAAACAATGTATTTTTCCAACAGCCAGATTTAGGAATAGTTTCTTATGGAGTAGCTTTTATTTTGTTTAATCAATGATATTGATTTCCCTTTAAATATAAAGATTGCACAGTTCAACGCTGGATGCAACAACAGTATTTTAAAGATAAAGTGACTGCCTGGTTTGTTAAGGTCTCTTCTCAATAAATCATCCTTTGTTTAACAATTTTGTTTAGAATGATTCTTCATGAATTACTGGCTTTTGATCCTTAATAGTGAAAGTTTTATTATATGTTAAAACAAAGGTCTTATCAGTGTTCAAGGCTCCCTATATATATTCCGGATTATTTTTTCTAATTAGCTTTTATTTAAGTAAAATACCATGGTATAGATTTAATTTTGTGTGGATATCAGCAAGCCCTAATCTTCACCTCTTTACCCTGAGTTGCATTTGTCATCATGTTGGGCTCACTGGGTGCGCAAGCACTTCTCAGAGTGATTAAGGGTTATAGAATCTGGCTCGTTACTATGAGTATAAATAACAGACATTGGGTTGAGAGAGTGTGGCCACTGCGGGGCCAGGCTGGACCAAGTGCCGGGGCACCAGCAGCAGCCTCCTGGGGAGCAGCTCCGAGCCCCAGGCGGTCAAGCTGCTGGGGCATGGGGTTGTGATCACAGGTGGAACACAAAATAACAACTACTTTTGGACAATAAATTGAAGCTTTTGTTCTGATCCCCTCTTTTCCTGGCTATTCAAAAGAAATACCTATTGCATTTGGTTGTGGGGTTTTTGGTTTGCTTGGTTTTTTTGTTTTGTTTTGTTTTGTAAAAGGTATAATCTGGAATTCCTGGGCTTCTTTGGATTTGCTTCTCCTATTCTTTTAAAATACTCCCTCTTTCCTTCTTTGTATTCTTGATGGAATTATGAACAATTAAGAGCCTATGAACAACTAAGAACAATTAAAACCTCCCCGTTGCACTTTTCTAAGTCTTTCCCATAGAAAATGTTGGAGGAAAAGGTCTAAAGAAAGTAAGCTCCAAAAACCTCGCAACCCATCCTCTTATTATCTGTTAAGTATTTTCATTCAAAGTATTTAAAAATATTAATAAGTAAGAATGCATTCTTAGCCAGCCCCAGTTCCTCATCCCTTTTTTGCTTTTCACCAAGTTTTTTCTGCAGTAAAAGAAGACAAAAAAAAGAGGAAAATATCTTTACACTCTCCCTGTTTGACTTTGTTACAACTTTCTTTAAAAGAATTTAAGAAATCTTAGATAGTGGTAGTGGTGAGGGGAATCTGTTCCCCAAATAACTCCCATTTTCTTATGTAAGAAATTGAAAGGACTCAAGTTTTTAATTCAAATTATTAGACTGGAATCCAGCTGAAAGAAGAATGCCTATTTCATTCTGGACTGAAACTTTTGAGAAACCTTTAATGGAAAATTTCTGAATGGATTCTGAACACCAAAAAGAATTATAGGAAAAAGAAAGCGAAACATTTGACCATCTGCAGCATGAAATGTTGAAGTCTGATCTTTTTATCCTTTCTGTAAAGAAAGGCTGACGCCTCCTGAGGAGAGGCGTTTCTCAGTTTCTGCTGTTCACTGCTTCTGTGTGCTGCTTTTACCTGAGCACAGAAATCTGGAAAGCCGGTGAGGCTCACTCTTAAAAACATTAATATTTATTAAATGCAATTAATGCTTTCACACACCGTTTACACCTAATAGAAAAGATCTGTAAGCTTGCCGCAATGTGTGAGATGCATTTATTTATAGTATCCAAAAATATCCTAATTTCTTTCTCAGCCACTCTACATAGTCAGCACCAGAAAAAAAGAAGCTGTAAGAAATCAAAAAGCCCCTTCCCAAACCCCTTGAATGAAGTTCAGTCCTGTGCAGAGGGGTGGGTTAACTGCGGATTCAGAGACACAAAATCGTTGCACTGGTGCTATGCCAAGGGGTAAAATTCATGATAGGAGAATTAAGAGGAAAAGTACATCAAGATTTTAACTAGTATATAGGAGATTACGCTGCTAAAAGTCATTGAACATTTAAACTCCAAATGATACTTCTAACATAAAAAACTCAAATGAACCAAAACATCTGTTTCTGACAGAGTAAGGTATTAATGAATTATCATGGCAACATGAAATACTGCATATTTTTGCTGGAGATAAGACAGGACAGGTACAGAGGCTGGTCCCTAGGCTGTCATCCTTTCCCTTGCAGATATTTGTCTTTGCTCAGTATGCTTTCTCCCAGTCCCTTTGCTCCATGTTGTCCTATATAGAGCTGAGCTGATTATATTAATCTCAGAATCACTAAAAAAAGCCATTGGTAAGACATAAAGTGGGAGTTGGAAATGTTAGCTCTCCATACTCCTTGATTTGAGAATATCTTCAAGAGGGTGACTGGGAGCGAGGGCTGCGCTTTTGGTCCCAGTTATCACGAAACACGCAGAGTGATGACAGACTTACAGGATGAATGGCTTATACATATTAGAAAAATTAAGCATGTCTCCTCTCACGTTTAGTGTTCTGCCCATTTTTATGAATTCAGTGAAGCTACACAGATTTATACCACCTGGAGACCTGGGACCATATGCTGTTGTACAGTCTCAGAAAAGAGACCAAGGTCCTGTATAGTTAGGAGTTTCTCTACCTCTCAATTCATGCTCGTGGCTTCATGTCTTTCCACTTTGTCCTGAGACCCTCAAAATTGTCTTTCAAACACCATCAAACCCTGTTAGTATTGCCCCTATAGCATAACATATTTGATATCCTATAATGCAATAAAAGTCAGTTGGTCTACATTTGACATCTAAATTGTATTAAGAAAGGAAAATCATTATAAAACGAATATGGTGAGATTCCAGGACTCTGGATGATACCCTACTGAAGGCTGCTCATGTGCCACTGAAGCCAAGGAGAAAGAAAGGACATCATAAATGCCATAAAGGGTTTTTCTTTCACAGTCACAGTGCTGGAATATGAGCAAATTCTTATTTACTTTGTTCAGTGCCACAATTAGTGAAAATCAAAGTGTCTGCAGCTGCATTTTATACTGTAAATTATTAGGTAATTAACCTTAATGCACCCTGCTCAGAATCTCCAGCTTTCCAACATAGCTGAGATCATCTTTCAAATGCAACAATACATATGACTGCATCACTGCTTAATTATAAATAAAATGAGTCTCTAATGCAATGTGAGGGATTTGGATGGTGCTAATGGAGAGTGTGCAGGAGGAAGAGGGAAAAAGAGAGAGAGAGAAAATGAAATCGTCTTTCATCAGAGCAGAAAGACAAAGATTCATATCACAAGGATGCAAATAAAAGAGCATCCAACCAAAGGATGCTTTACTTGCACACTGATTCATTTTTTTACTTTTATTGTCTTCCACAAGGGATTGTGTTTGTTCTCTTTCACAACCAAAAATATTTTATGTTTAAAAAACCAGGGATAATAAATGAATAAACCAGATTATCTATAAATAAAACTGAGATTGTTGGAACCTATATCAGGGCTACCCGTTTCTGTTTTTACGGCAGAAGTGGGCCCTAGCAATGTCAGGGACCATAAGACCGAAACAGGTGCCTTCACGTGTATTTTCACAGAGTGACAGCTAATGTGATTAGCTTGCAAGGCTCGATAGAGGATCCTGCCTCCCAACAGATGGAGTTTGCACAAAGCAACCGGGACCGCTTAGACTTCCCACAGAACAGAGTGCTGATGTACTCCTGGAGCTCTAAATATTTTCCACCTACCAACTGTGTTCAACAGGAGAAAGACAGTATTAACTCTAGCTACTGGAACATGTAGATACATGTATTAAATAAAATATTATCCCCTATGTTTGAAGACATGTAAGGGAGAGAGCTTTTACATCGCTGCTGGCTATAGAAACTTGATTTAGGTTTGAGGCCCTGAAGTGCAGAACCAAAGTTTTACCTCCACATCAGAACGCTCAGGCAGGACAGCTTAAGGCATTTTGCTGGCAGCAAATTTCCCCCCTCCTGGGACAAGATGGGGTTTGTCCTCTAGACCGTTTCCCTTTGCATTTCCCATCTGGGATATTTGGAGCCCTAGAAAGACTGGTGATGCAGAATCACCCAGAAGGGATGCATAACAACCATAGGAGAAAAGTGTTACCGATGAGGCTACATGAGCTCTAGATTAGGCAGCACATCACTGTCAGAGGCAGAGTCCAGGAGAACAGCCCCACATTCTCTTTGTGCAACCAACGTACCTTATCTTAGGCACGTGCTCCACCCCGTCTGTGAAAAAGCTCATCCAGTTTTGTCAAAAAGGAGTGTGTTACCTTTTGCCTTCAGCCTTGCAGCCGCAGCTGTTACCAGAAAGTAGCTAAATTACAAATTACTACCCAATAATATTAATACGAGAAATGCATTATTTTCACAGTGAGGGAAATTACTGTGACATTGTATTTGCATGAAGAAAAGAGAAGGAAAAGGGAAAAGGACACATCTAGTAACACATTGCTGGTTATGTGACTGTTTCAAGAAAGCAAATATGAGTTGATTTTGTATCATCTGAAAGGGGAGGAAGGAGGAACAGTCTGATGACAGAAATGAGATCTGTCATTAAATTGCAGCATTAAAATAATACTTCAAGATTTCTGCGTGCATGAAAAGAACTGAAAGGGCTATTTGTCTCTTCATGGATGTGAATAACTCCTATTGACATTAATGTGAGAGGTTTGATTTATGTTGAGCACAGCTCAAGGGATGAGGTTCGTTTACGCTGAGTAAAAGTGGTGAATCTTACTGGAGGAACATGAATAATCTGAGAGAAGCTGTTAAGTTTAGCAGAAACCTTCAACTCCTGTGTGCTGTTAGCAGTGACGTGCTGTATTAGCTCTCCAAAGCTGAGTGAGGACTGCAGACTTCTTAAGACAAGGGAGTTGTGGCTGCAGTTCCCCCACCGTGACAGCACGTACCTATGCAAGCATCAACACGAGAGTACAGGGCTACGAGAAAATAGAAGGAAACAAGCCTTTATGCAGCGGATTATTCACCTCCTGTATTGCAGCTTTCTATCGTGTGCTGGCATGTAACATGACTGCAAATATTGCACAGTCCATGCTTGTAAAATACACTAAATAACATCTATAAAATTGTCAGCACTGAGAAACAGAAAGGATTAGGGATAAAACTCAGGGCTGTTGGATATGGATCTGATCTACAGACAGATGATGTTGCAGATGTTGGTGGCAAGAAGAGGAATGCAGGCTGGTGCCCCAGTGCCAAATAACAGAAGGGATGAAGGCTCCCATTTTCAGTGAGAATTTTCTTTGAAGCAATGTTTTGACCCAAAACAAGCACTGTTGGAAGGGGAGAGAGAAAAGTGGGGTGGAGGAGTTTTGCCAGTTCAGACAAACAAGCAAAGCTACCACAACCTTGCAGGAAGTCTCTTATGGCTCAATACGAAGTGGCCATTTTCCTCCGTCTTTTCAGTTGTCACTGAAAGCCAAACCCAACAAGCAGAGGCACCTTGTGAGTCACAACTTTAAAAATGGCTTGTTAGAAAACAGCTATTTCTCTAAAAGCTGAGCAGCACAGTCAGATCCAGACACTGTCCAGGGCTTTTCATCAGAAGGCAAGGAAGAAGGAAAGAGGGTTTTTCCTTGTGATCTTGATCCAGAGTCAGCAGGATTTCTGCTCTGCATAAAAGAAGGTACCAGACACGCCGTCTTTCCCCTCTCCTGGGTCTTCCTTAGAGGCTCAGCACATCCTCAGTATCAAACACAGCATCCTCCCACCTCTGAGGGGAGCAACTTTGTCCACCTATCTACTCCACACAGTTGTATTTCTGGAACTGCTGCACCAAGACCAACAGCTAATATTTCATTTAGAGGTAAACAGGCAGAGGTTTACAACTGCCAGGCTATGCAGCTCTAACAGCCATGTCATTTTACATCCATGGAACATCTGAACCTGATTTTCCCTAATCAGAAGTCATTGACTTTTAGCACATGTAAAAGGAATAGATTGTTTTCTATCCATGTTTTCCATGCAAATGAGGTGTGGCTAAAAATGTCCATATTCATGAATGATAGTTCAGCAGAAATGTATACTATTTTATATAAACACTAGATTACAAATCAATGTAAGAGGTACAAAACAAGGAGCAGAGTAACCCTCACCAGGATGAGTCACACAGAAAAAAGAAGCTACAGAACTTTGAAAATAAACCATACAAATTTCTGAGAATAATCACCATTTCATGTTTGCTTATAATTATAATTTAATTATGAACACAATTTTGCAACAATTTTTTAAAGTAGGTAGTTAGCATTAAAGTACTTTATGTGCAATTATCTGCTATTGAGCTTCCTCATTATACAACAATTGCTACATAAATTTTTCTGTTGTTTAAGCATATTTTTTGCCATTTGCAGATTTCACTTGTAATCTAATAATACAAACCATTTGATCCAAGATCAACAGTCCTGTTTTACATGCCAGTTTCCAAGAAACAGTTGTTAAATATTTGATACAATACATATTGACAGAGAAGCTCTTCTTATTCTTTCGTCTTGCAGGCAAATTGACAAATAGCAAAATTTTAGATATTGTAATAGTCATGCCCACCCCCATAATCATCCATCTTAAAAAAAAAAAATCTATTTAATAAATCAGAGGTTCACCCCATCTGAGGTCCCCTACTCTTGAGTTAAATTTCTATCCTGGCTGAGGATAGAATTCTGGATTAAGGACAGAGTCAGATTGGAATAAACGATCTCGATTTCATGCGCTTCCCTACTTGTGCAAACTGTTGAACTGACTTCAGCAGAATCAGGGCAACTTATGTCACTTGAGGATCTGTCACCTAACTTCTAGAAAGGAAATAAATTTCTGCCTCTCACAGTGGACAAAAATAGCCTATCTCACAGGTTGAGCAACGGAGGCTCCAAAGTCAGCAGTGGATATCCCTTTGCGAGATACATTGCCTTCTTGCGGCGCAGATGATGTTCTGGTAGGTAACGTAGTGGGTTCAATATGTAGAAAAGGACTTTACATTTCAGTGAGCTCTGCAAGATTAATATTGCGTAAAGACTTTCCTATGATTACGTATTGACTCCTTCACAATATGACAGAGGAAACTATTTCATTTGAGGTCACTGAGAGAAATGGAGGTGGTGGATTTTTCTCATCGGGCTTTCCTGAGAAGTCTCTGATTTTTTATTGTGTATATGGTAATAGCTTTGGATAATTTTAGAAAATGGCATGAGGTGCATCTTCTGGGGAAAAGGAGGAAGACATGCTTTCACAAAGAAAATCAGAACATATCAAGGTATAAGTGTTTGGGGATAGTTGTGAGCACATTTTAAAATTAGGTGACTTTTGCCTAAAACTGCCACATTGTGGTCTACAGTTCTGGAAGCTACGGTGGCCTTGGTAGGACCCTGAACCGTGCCAGCCAGCGCAGGGCTGTCGGGAGGTACCTGAGCTGCACTAGACTATGGAGAAATTCCTCACGCCTTTCCAGACGTTCAGCTGTGCTGGGAGAGGCGTTTGGCGAGGCTCCCAGACGTGTCTTCAGTTCTGTGGGAAGACCCAGGTAACCCGCGACAACAAACGTTGCCAAATCAATTATATTTGCAAGCAGAGAACAGCAGGGAGAAGAGAAGGACTGGGTTTCCATGTGGCATATGCTCTTCAAGTTTCCTTCTCTAAACTGTCATGCAGAGTGATCTAACAGTATTGCAAAGACTAAAAGAAATTGATTTAGCCATTAAAAAAATAAGAAGAGCTCTCGGTGCTGTATCAGCTGTAGCTGGAAGGAGAGTTCAGGCCAGCACTAGAACATTTATTAAATTGTTAGAGTCCACAGAGAAGATGAACTTACAAAAACTCAGTGGTTGATCTATTTTAGTATTTTTGGAGAGCAGCAGAGTGCTCATCCTCTGAAGTACCAGCAAAGTATTCAGAGAGATTTTTATACAACCATAGTTCTGCTTTGGCAAGATGATTAATACTGATGATACAGTTCTATAATTTTCTTTAATCCAACCTACGAAAGGCATGATTATCCTGGCCCCAGACTGAGCCGCATCCTTTGACTTCCTAGAGCGGAGCTGGAATTGCTCCTAAATTCCACTGGGATAAATCAGAGAACAAATCTTTAAGTTTTGAATGAAAATGCTCTCCATTCAATATGTTTGCATTTAATAGAAGTAAAATGAACTCATGAACGTACTAAACTAGGGTGAATCAACCTCAATGAATAATATGTAAATCTTTGAAGTGAGCGTCCCACTCAGTTTTTATATCTACTTACACTGATACGTTAATTAATACTGTTATTCATAATCATAGTGATTATCGTAGTAATTTGAAGGCAAAACTTTTAAGTATTCCGAAAAAGGCAAAAGTACTAAATAAGAAGAGATGAAAATTTCCAGTAGCCTGAACTATTTTCTATTAATAATTTCACTCGAATGTAAAACATTGCACAAATCTAGCTAGCCAAGGAATTAACAGCTGGTAAATAGACATACATTCCTCTTACGTCAGGAAAAAATATGTAGTTGTTACATAGCATCTATATTCAGAAAGCCATAGTAACACCCAAATAAACTTCACTGCCATATAGTAAACATAGAAATGTTATTCTGACAGCATTATAAAATATTCCTAGATGAAATCTGAACAGGTAGGATGCCAGTCGGTATGAGTCAGTGGGCCCCTAATTTCTTACCTACTTGAGTCACACTTGAAAATGGAATATAAGCAGAGATTTTAATTCTTGCATCTTTAGACGCTTTTAATGCTTTCCACTCTAAAAAGCCCCAAAGCAAAAAGCCCTGTCCTTTGTATTTCGCATTGTGAACACAAATGGTCTTCCCTTGGATTGATAACTTATTGATACAATTACCTTGCTGTCTTGTGAAGCCATGTCAGCTGAGTTCATTTAAACAATGCTGTTCACTAAATCCCTCTGAACTCGGAGAGAAAACAGGGCTTGAAGAAATTAGAAGGTAGCAAAAGCATCCAAATTAGAGAGAGCAGCTGATTTATGGATGAGGAATGTCCACTCCTCTAGGTCCTCCTGGATACACCCTGACATAGGCTTGACTCTGATTCTGAATAAATGACCACCACGGGGTTTTTGCTTCAGGAATAGCTCCAGCCATTTTATAATCACGTACTACAGATTTACGAGACAGAATAATATGGTTGATACGATCATCTTCCCATAGCTTTGTTTTTTCATATTTAAAAGCACAGCCGGAAACTTTCAGGGGATGAAAGATGTAAGATATATAGAACAAAATATAGGAATCTTAAAGATATGAACTAATTTTGCATATATCACAGAACAGTCACTGGCCCCAGATTAGATAATTCAAGAGACTGATTTCTGTGAAGTTAAGGCATGCAGTTTGTAAAATACATGTGTAATTGCTTTCCCAAACTGATTAAGCAATTCCCATGCCTGTGCATCCCAATCAGGTAATTGCAGACCTAAATATCCATTTGCAAATTTTCTGTCACCCAACTGGCATATACAATTACCGTGCATGGAAACTAGGAACATTATTTTGCATCCTAACAGTCTGAGAATCAAACCTCCAGGTCTTTTTCTTATCTAACTTTTGTAATACATTTCACATTGTTATATTTAAAGTGGATGTTGGCCATTCCTCATTCAGAACAAATAATGTAAGTTTTTCACTGTAAACTGAGATAATGAATCAGACAGTTTCTGGAGGGGTTTTAGATAAGTATCTCATGTAATTAATAAAGCTAAAAGAACACACACTGATCCGGTTACTTCTTGTCCACCATTGATAACAGCAAAATATAAAGTTTGTGAGGAAAATTGAATATTTATGTAGGAAATGAATAGAAAAATAATAGAATACAACTTTCCTTGTTTCTCATTCTTTTCATGTCTATCATCTTCTCTTCCTCTATTGCACTCTTTTATTTGGCTTTATTGGCCCCTTTTTTTACTGAATTAATCATTAATTATCTGTTTGCTTTACCACCTAAGGCCTCAACCGCACCTGCCCCAAACTGCTTGCAGGCAAAAAGGAGGCGGTGGTTTCGGAACACAATTTGGAAGCAGAACTGCTCTCCTCAAGGTAAGATTTTACTCTATCCCATGTAAGCATTAAATCTTCATCTCTTTTTGAAAAGTGAATAGCTTCAGCAGGGAAAGTGAGACAAGCACTGGCCTGGGAACAAGGGCATGCTCCTGGGGCTCTGTCTTGGCCCCGCAGGCAGAGGGTGGGACTGAGCTGGGTAAGGGTGCTCCATCCAAAATGAACCGTGGCCCCTTGTGGCCCCTTGTTTATTACAGCAAAAAAATGACCCTCGCTTCCTTTTAAGGAAAAAAAAGGAAGGCATTGTATGAGACAATTCCTCAGGTGACGGCTGAGTAACAAGAAAGATGTGCAAGTGCTGGTCGTTCCCTTCTCAGCCAGCACTGGCAACCCCCTCACTAAGGTACCGCACCTTGTGAGTCCTACTCTGAGCTGTTTTGTATCTCCCCTGCATGGCAGAGGAACGCATGCACAGATCCACAGGGGATAGACACTGGCAGATCAGATGCTGTGAGGCTTTCTGGTGCCAGTGCCTAGTCTGGATGTAGGTATTTTTTGTCTTTTCAAAAGCTGTATGGAGAATTGCTCTTCTCTGAAATTATTTAGGTAGTTCAAGATGCAGATAAAAATGACACTGTGTTTTCTGGCCTCTAGGAAAAGATCCAAATCTGAGACCCTGATCCAAAAGTGTTGTAGGTGTTACTGAGCTTTAGCATCACCCTTCATACACATAGGCAGGAGTCAGGTTCCCACCCTTTCCATCATCAGCCTAATGCACAAGACTGACCTAACATCAATCAAAGCTGCAGGAGATTTTTACACATTTCTAATTTTACCAAGTCAGACTTTATGGATAGAAAAAACAAATAGCATAACCTTTAAAGGGGTCTATATCTCTGAGACAGGAAATGCATAAGCCACATTAGTGTTAATGGAAGTAGCGTGCATGCACGCATAGCAGAATAAACACATTAAGTGCTGTTAATCATCACTTAAACATAGAAACCTCTTTGAATAAGAACAGTGCTGGCAGCTCCCTTGACTACAATGGTTTGGGATGCCAAGCCAGAAATGTCTTTCACTTTTTAATGATTTCTGAAATTATGTTCTATTTCTATGGATTAAACTCTTAGAAGGTATGAACTGACAAAACTACATTAACTTCTATGGAGTAGTGCCAATCCATTCCTTAAGGCAATCTGTCTCTATATAAGAATAAGAGGTAAGATTAAATATAGTTAATATGAGAGTACAACTTTTTTCCAGATTTGTTAAAAATACATGCATTTCCTCACCATTTTCATGAGAAAGTAGCCTTTTGTGGTAAAAACTTAGAAAATTTTTTTAAAGTTGATTTTATTATATCATAATCATATGGAATTAAGACTGCTCAAAAATAGCTTTTATATCTTTGAAAGTAGCTGCCATCTTAAGCGTTCTTCTTTGGACAGAAAAGTTCCTATGGCCAACATTTACAGCTTGTAAAGTTCAGTTTCATTGAAAATAGCTTACTTAATCCAAAATTAACCTCATGAGCCACAGACAAGAAGCATCACAGACCTAGTGGTTATAGTATATGGGAGCTGCATATAAGGAGGAAACCTCTGAAGCAAATGCAAGAGGAGCAGGGACTTTATAACTGTTAGCAGCCTTGAATTCTCTCTAAAGCCATATCCCCCTATATGAATTTATGCTTCTTATCAATCCTTTTGTACCATAGAGAATCCTTATGTGAACAAGTGACAGGAGTGACGATATGTTTCAAATCTGGTGACCAGCACCAGACACCAGAGTACGTGCTGGTTCAAACAGGTTGTTCGCATCCCATCCCATATTAATGTCCTTCAAAAAGCTGGAGTTTTGAATGTATCCGCAGTGATGGTTAGCGAAAATGCAGAGTTCATAGGTCCAGTCACAGGTTCTGCATAGATTCTTATGTCAAATATTATTTCCCACCAAGGCCCAAAGTATGGAGACAAAGTTAACTTCAGCATCTTGCCTACGTCCATACTGCAATCTGGTTCACACAGCCTGGCAGAAAAGGACATTCTTGAAAAACCCCTAGAACCACTTTTTAAAATACTTTTTTTAATAGCTTACTTATCTAATAGACATCTACTTTCTCCTGGTTTCTTGACAGTTGCTGGCTAGAGTCCTTAGAAAAAATGCTAGAAAGGCACAAGACACGATCCACAGAACTCTTCATCCACCTCAGCCTGCATCCTGTTTGCTCTTGAACTATTTCTGGGTGGCTTATTAAAATGTGTGTCAGCAAAATAACTTTGGTGCCCAGCTTAAATTTTCAAACGAAAGAAATTATACTATTTTACTATATTAATTATACTCTTCTGGGGGAAAAGGTGATACTGTAATTAATTTATTCGTACCAAACTGCAAAACTCCAAATTATGCAGACCTTTCAGACGTATTTCTCCCTGTTCGAAGTTCTCCAAACTTAAAATCATTAATATGGTCAAAGTCAATTGATTCAGACACTGCCGAAAGAGAATAAAAATTTTGGTCTTCTGAAATATTGATGTCATCTGAAAGCATCAATTGACACTGAAGGAAATACATTCCCAGATAAAACATTTGATTCAGCCTTACCACAGCCTGCCAAGTTGAGAGCTAGCTCCTTCCAGATAAAATATTTCTGTATTCTGTGACATGTTATCAACCTCCAGCTCTTTGAATGAGGTTCAAATCAGACTGAGAGTTTGTCAAACGTGGAGAAATAAATGGAGTTTCAAACTCAGCCTTTATAATGCAGCCCTGGACTTGTCACTGCCAGTGCTGAATGCTGCCACTTCCTCCTGCAAGTCAAATTGTCTCCTCTCTAGTCTCAGAGGCTGTTTTTCTTCCGAGGTCAATACATATTTGGAGTATAGCTGGGCACCTTATAGGGTTTTAATAATCATCTATGTTTTTTGAGGGAAAAAATACAGCCTTAATGAGCTCTTACTTGCGTTTTTTCACTCAAAAGATAAGCTTAGCTACAAGATTTTAAATGCAGAGATAGTGAATAATTTCTACTGTCCTTTTCCTCTGATGCCTTTGGCGATTCTCATGAGCAGAGCCCTGCCAGGGCCGCTGTTGTGATTCTGTGTCTCCAGCAATATGAGATGAACATACCTTTGATACACTCACTGTTTGGAGCATGCTTTATTGCTAGTCTGCACTGTGTATTTGCTTGCCAGAGAAGTTATAACACAACTGGGAGCACCAGATTGACTGTTTTATGAGCAACCAGAATTCAAATGTGGTTCCATTTCGTTGGGCTGCTAAGGAAAGAAAGAGAACGATATATCTGCTGGAGTGGAGAGCCAGCATTTCTTGTCTTATACAATCCATTTATTTCTGTATCATTTGTAGGAGGTATTTTTAAAGGACAAATATTTTTAAAGCCACAGTCAGTATTTTATTGCAATCTCATAACTTATTTAATGCCTCAAATCAAATGCTTTACCCTAATACTTTACAAAAAATATGCAGAATACAGCTATATATCACCTGTAAAAATGTCACCGACTATTAGTTTCTTGTATTAAAATGCATCTTTATTACCTACTGTAATTATGAGAAATTTAGGCTGGTTCATATATTTCCCAAGGCACAGAAATCTACAGCATCTTATTTTTCCAGCAGACAGCAATGCAATGTGCCTTTCTCATGGCTAAGTCTATCATCGTATACTAAGACTAACCAGTGATGTCAAATACAGAATATAATTTTAATGAGATTCTTCTAATTTTTTTATTAATGGCTTGAATGATCACAGCAAATTCCAGATGATGTGTGGTAGTAACTGCTTTTTTCAGATATGAACCATCACTTAGCCTAAGAATTCCTTGCAGCTCAACTGTCATTATATATACAGAAGCAGAGAATAGTACTTCTATTAGAATTAGCAACAAGCTGACACAAGACATTGGGACACAGGAGCGAAGATCACTCATGAGTAAAGGCTTTCTGGATTGAGTCCTAAATCTTTAGGATGAAATTCTGGCCCCGCTGAAGTCAAGAGCTGATCCAAATTGTACCTACGTAGTACAAAGCAGCTTCTCACAAAGAAGATGTTTATATGAAACCTACTTTGTTTAAAAGTCTATGTGCATTTTGTCAACTCCATGGAACAGACTGAAAAGAAAAAAGATTTTAAAAAATTAAACTCCTAAACGTTAAAACTTTTCTGGACCTCATGCAAAGAGAGGTTAATATAACTAAAACAAGACCTCAGCAACTCTGAATTTTGTATTATAATAAAATGACTTCCACTGTGTTCACAAGCCCGAGCAAAATACTACTCTCAGTGATGTAAATACGAATCCTTTCAATATGCATAAAAGGTACTGACCAGGACCTAAACTCATATTTTTCATTCGACAAATCTGATCAAAAAAAGCTGTTTTTAAACCTCATAAGATTAGACATGACCATCACAGAGCTGTCACCTGATAATATAAAAATATTTATGAGAATTCTGCCTCCCGTGCTAGTACTGCAGAAGTACCCCAAAAAAAGTTCTCAAACTTTTTAATTTAAAAAATACCTGAAAAAAATTTTTTCTTGACTTTGACGTTGCCATATTTGCCTGCTGTCGCTTCAGTAGCAACAATGTCCCTGAGCCCGACAGCGTTCAAAGAGTCTGACACACTTGTGCAAGCGTTCAGGGATTGCTCAGAAACCACACGCAGCTCGCCCTGGCCCGCAGCGCTGGAGGAGGAGGAACATTGCCCGCATCCCCCCTGGGTCTGACTGCTTCATGAACATTTCAGATAGCAGGAGGGGCCAGGAGGAGTCTGTAGCACTTGATCTAAGCCTAAATAAAGCCACAGATAGTTGCTGAAGCAGGAAACTAGTATTAGCATCTTATGACTTTGATTGCAAGTGTATCATCCTATACCATCCAGTAAATACTTTATGAGTTATATAGGTACACTGGGATCCCACTTTTGACGTCTCCGATATGTGCTCTCATTGCCAGGCATCCCGGAGAGATAAACCCCCAACCAGAGCTCCCACTGGGCTCAACGGGTGGGAGATGAGAGTGCAGCTGGGTGGGGTGGGAGTCAGAGAGGCCAGTTGTGGTCCGGGAGTGCTAGGCACAGTCTTTCTCCAGGAAACGAGCCAGAGAGATGGGAGAGGCAAAGCCCATTAGACCAGCAGATGTTCAAATGAACAAGGGACTGGACCAAACAGAATTGCCTGGTTAGCATCCAGAGAGGAATCTGACTGCAGCTCTGACAATTTACTCGATTCTTAATTACTTGGTGATTAATTCAGTCCATCTGAAATCAAGGTGAGCTGTAACAGATTCTTTCACTTTGCATTTCTAACTCATAGCATTCAATTTAACGGAGAGAGGCAAAACTTACGTTAAAGCAAATCAGCCATAGCCCTGATTTCCTTTTTCACTTTTTCAGCTACAGAGAAAAAATGTTGCTAATCAACAGGAAATGCAATTCTGACTGCGTGAAAACTGCCTTTTGCAACTCCAGGCAATTATAACAAGTTTATTGAAACATTTGCACTCTTGTGGTACTGTTGAAACGCTGATATTTTTCAAATTACACACTAGATAAAAATACTGTATTGAGCCTTTTCCCAGTACCTTGGGATGGACTCTTATACCCTTATCCTTGCTGAATAGGTATTTTCAAAAGCAATGCTATTGACTTCAGAGGTGCTATTTGCAGTATCAAGTTTTAAGAAATTAAAAAAAATCACCCTGAACCTATTTTCTCCCCTTGGTTTCAGCTGGCTATTTGACAGAACTGAGAAGGGGCCCAGGATCATAACACCCAGAACAGTATCTAGAGCTCCTTCAGCTTGTGCTTTTGCTAATTCAGAAAGTATTTCAGTCAGCAAAACTCAATTTTTTTCACTTCTCTAAAGTCAGTATGAAAGTTTTCACACCGGCCTAGAGATTAAACTTTCTCAGCTGTGTTTCAGTAGGTACCAGAAGCTGGTGCCTGGCTGGTTTTCAGCGCTGGGGGTACCAGCACAGTTATGCCGTAGGCAGTAAGAAGCAGGAGGAAGCCTGCGATGGCTGTGCTCTGACACACCGGCACTGAAAGAGGAACCAAACTTCCTCCTGCTTTGCCCACAAAACAGTCTCTTTAGGTCCAAAGCAGAGGGAGCAAAAGCTGCACTGCCCTTCTCCTTGTGAATAAATATCCTGATTTTAAGAAAGCTCATTTCCAATATGATTAATTTTAAGAATATGCTCAACTCCCATTGCATTCAGCATCCCATATGCTAAGTGCATATTCACGGCTTTCTGGATAAAGACGGACTTTACCACCACCTAAGAGCTGTGATTCACAGCTTTGCTAAATTAGAGGATTTCCCACAGTCTCACTGCCAATCTCACTCCAAGTTCAATGAGCACCAATTCAGCAATGCTTTTGCATGCAACGTGCAGCTACTGCTACATTTGCCAGCTATGAATCACATATGTTAAAGTAGATCCTTGGTTCATCGTATTGATTGTGCTGGTAGGTTATCGGTGTTGAAATGGGATAGTATTTCTTATAGATGATTAAAACGATGTGATTAGGCTGGGAATGAGAACCAGAAACAGGGCCAGGAGCTGAAGTCCTGTACTCAAAGCTTACGGGATTAAGTTTAATGGGATTTATCTTGCAGAAGGCAGAGGCTCTTTGGAGTATGCCGGGGGAAGCAGCCCATCCAGCTCAGGTGTGAAGGTCCATGAACAGGTAACAAATCACTAGCAGAACCCTTGGTGGACAGACAGGCAACATGCACCAGTGTGCAGCCACCGTACACAGAGTGTCCGTCCTTGACGTCCTCGGTCCAAAAATACTATTTGGGTTTTACCACTCAACTTTTTTATTCAGAGAAAGTGTATGCAAACTGTACTGGTTTCTAGTTTAGAGATTCAGAAGTGTAACACAGGCCTGGTTTGGGTAGCAAAACTATGGCGCTTTTTCCCAGTATGTAGAGTGGCATTTGATTTCAGAACACCCTTTCCAATTAAAGGAATACTTGGATATAACCCAGAATCTTATAGTGCAGTTCAGGACTCCTTAATCCTCCCTAAGTTCTTTTTTCGGGCTTTCTCCTAAAATTGTTTTAGTCTCTTTTCTTATACTTTTCCTTTAATTTTCAGTCTTATTCATTTTTATTCTGATTAAGCTCTGAAAAGCCTGTCTTCATATCATATTCAGATTGATAATTAGTTTGAAGGTATTTGTCAGCCTACAATAGCTTTTGTTATTGTGCAGTTTTTATAAAAAATAATTAAAATACTGCTACCTCCTCACTCCTGAGAAGCCTGTAATCCAACTTCCACAGATAAGAGGGAATAGGGTATGAGTTCTGCTTTTATATCTTTTGTGCCTTGGACTCCAGAATAAAAAGATATATAGATTTATATATAAATATCTATTTAGTCAAACACTGACACAGATTTAGCAGAAAATAAGGGTTAATTCTAATTGCATTCACTTAATCTATGCTGGTTAATACTAACTTCCTTTCTTACTTCTGTTTCCACGGTCATAAATGGGTAATCCAAGAAGTTTTCTCCCAGTGTGCTAGTGTTAGTGTCACGTTATTTGATCTTCCCTTGGTCTCCAGACAGAGATGTCCCCAAAGTTACGTGGATAGGAGTGGACTCTTGACAGAATTGCTAAATTAGGTAATCCACCAGTCTCATATATAGTGGCTCAGATATTCTTTTGTATGTATGTACTACCTTACCAGAGCTTGCCAGAAGACTCACTAAAGGAGATACTAAAGCTGTTCAGGTCAGTGTGAGGAGGGCAACGTGAGCACTGATTCAGTAGGGTGTCGTGGCTTAACCCCAGTCAGCAACCAAGCACCACACAGCCACTCGCTCAGTCTCCCCCCTGGTGGGATGGGGGAGAGAATTGGAAGGGCAAAAGTAAGAAAAACTCGTGGGCTGAGATAAGAATAGTTTAATACTTGAAATAAAATAAAATAGTAATAATAATAATAATTGTAATGAAAAGGAAAACAACAAAAAGAGATAGAGGAACAAAACCCAGGCCAAACAAGTGATGCAACTGCTCACCACCCACCAACTGACGCCCAATCTGTCCCCCAGCAGCAATCACTGCCCCCCCGACCAACTCCCCCCCAGCTTATATACTGAGCATGATGTCATACGGTATGGAATATCCCTTTGGCCACTTGGGGTCAGCTGTCCTGGCTGTGCCCCCTCCCAGCTTCTTGTGTACCTGGCAGAGCACGGGAAGCTGAAAAGTCCCTGACTTACAATAAGCACTGCTTAGCAACAACTACAACATCGGTGTGTTATCATATTATTCTCATGCTGAATCCAAAACACAGCACTATACCAGCTAGTAGGAAGAAAATTAACTCTATCCCAGCCGAAACCAGGACATAGGGTTAGATGAAGCCCTGTGTAACATCAGTCAATGCCTACCACCTTCTAAATCCCTTTATATGCTGCCATGCACGCAGTTCCATTGACTCTCTCTTAAGTGAAACTCCTTACAAGCACAGGATGAGGATTTTGTATTTTCTTGTTAGAAAATACTAATACTGAAGCAGATGGTCGAGGAGAGGGAAAGTATCAAGAGAGATTATTGAGTTTTTGTCTTGCAATCTGCCAATAATCATGGATTGGTGCCCTGGGATGAAGACAATGAAAGAAACCAGGAAAAGAAATCAGAATAGCAGGTGAAGTCAGACTATGAAAGCAGAAGGGATAAAAGGAAATAAAAAAAAGCATTCCCCTCCTTTACCTGACACTTTAGGAATTGACTTTTTACTCTGTTTGATTAGGGAAAAGACATAGCAAAAACCAATTTCCAATTAATTTTCCTCCCAAAAAACTTTAAAAAAGCTCCTAATAGCCATTCGTTTTGTCAACTTTACGAATAAACAGTCAAGTGTTGCTTCGCCCGTGTTTTGTACAGTTCCTGTGGTTAATGCTGAGGACCCAGCTCCGCTCCCGAGAAGATGCCTACACTACATGCCAGATGCGCCATGCTCCTGCTCTACCAAGTTGTCCACGTACTGGTGGGCACTGAAGCTCCCTCCCTGCACTTTGATTTTGTCCCAAGGGGAGGAAGGGCTGTACAAACCTGGATTCCCTCTCCTCATCCCAGCATGGGGGAGGCCACAAGTCAGGACTGCCGCACGGAGCCCAGTGGGCTGCAGCTTAGATACCAACAAGTGGATCCACTTGTAGGTATTAATGAAAGAATCTGACTCATATGAAGCTAAGAAATAAAGAGCCTGTAGATTTCATCCGTCCTGATGCTGGCACAGAAACTCAGAGCCTGCTATGATCACGTAGTACGGAAACTTACTACATTAGTTACTACTACTTCCTTAGTAAGGAAGTTGTTTGAAAGTAATTATTGCCTGGCCTCTTGAAAGATCAGGGAGTAAGACAGAGAAATATGCTGCGGCTCTGAATATACATTTTATAAAAGCCAAACAAAATTCTAACTTCAAAGGATTTGGGATGTGCTCTAAACCTAGAACAGGGTGTCTGTGTTTTTCCCTTCATGAGAAGCAGCTTCTTAAATGCAGCCTGAATGAGAGAAAATGAGAAAAATAGGCAGGTTGCCGAGCACGAGACCTAATGAATTCTGATTCCTATGGATTTGTGTTGCCTGATTAACTAATTCTGTCTGAATTCTACCAAGGTTTCCTGTCATCTGCATCTACAGGTTTCTGCATGTAGTTACCATCTCCCAAGTTAGCTATATTGATATATATTGATTCCCTGCAATATTTTCTAGCATAGACAAACCCCTGGAGCCTGGTGTTGCTACGCTTACAGAAGAGTCCTGAGCAGCCTGGTTTACTCAGCCTCTCCTAAATCCCTATAAACAGCGATTTCTGAATGCTAAGGACTACAGAAATCCACCATCTCTTCCTTCCCTCCAATCCCCCCAGCCCCAAGCATTGAACAGTCCCCAGACTCACTGCTCAAGGACCTTACATAGCCTCAGGCGTATCCCCTGATTGATGCCTGGTGTGTTTAGAGTTTGAAAGCTGTTTTCTCCCAGGTCACAAATTCCCCCATGTGGATTTTTGGAGCTTGAGATGTTGCATGCCCCTGGTAAAGCTTTTTCAGCATTTTGAATCTTTAAGCTGCTAGCTGGTGTAGATTCTCTGGTGTCTAATAAGCTGCAAACGCCCACTGCAGCTTTTCTCACTTGCTTGTTTGCCTGAGAAAACTGAAATCGAACAATGGGAATTTTTAGAAGGGAACACAGAAGGACAGATGTATACGCATAAACCTCCCACCCACCCCCAAAACATGAGGATTTCCTTAGCGAACCAGGCTAAAAATGAGAGAAAATATCCCTAAGAAAACTCCCAGTGTTTGTATATCTCTGCAAGAGACTGTGCTGCCTTGAATACAAAATGGATGTCTACCTCGAAAGCCAGAGGATTCCTTAGAGATTTAAAGGTATAACATACAGTGAAGGAATTTGTAGTAGTTATCCGGCTCAATACAACATTAAAGCATTTTTGGCAGAATGAGCTTTTCTATTTCTGCTATAAAAGCCATTGGAGAGCAGAACAATCCTTTAGCAAATGTCACCAGCAAAAAATATATATTCCAGTTTTTATTAAGCTACCCTGTGCTAATCTGTTTTAGACACTGGTTTCAAATTGTGTAGCCAGAGTCTTTTTTCGTGTTGAGAATGGGCTGATTTGACATGCCAGGTGCAGAAATGCCTTTTGCGTACTCAGACACAGTCTGAATCTCTGCCAGCACTTAAAGAAGATCCTGCTGAGACCGTGCTACAGAAAACTGCTTCTGAAGCTGGAGAGTTTCTCTTCCACAGCTCATACAGATGGCTAGGGCTCATCTACTTGACTTGTCAGCACCGGGTACTGTCAGTTGTGCACCCACCTGGAGTTTTCCAAGGATCAGTAAAAGTTGATTGACTATCTGGCTCATGACTGAGTATACAAGGAACACTCCTGACAATATTACCCCACTACTATCTCGTTCCCTGTCTTGATGCGTGTGCATTTTTTCAGGGAAAGGGGTTTTCATGCCAACAGGCACGGTTGGCAGCAGGCGAGAAGCCTCCTCTCTACCGTGCTGGCAGCAAATCAGCTAGAGGTCACAGCCCCCACGGAGCCAAGGAGTCGGTTCAAAGAGACTGGGACTGCACTCCCTGGGAAGCTGGCGTAGGTAAAAATGGCAAGGGGTCCCTACTTCTGTACAGTTTATACACTAAATCTGGGAGGTCTTGATGAAAAAGTTTGTGACGCTTCCTTTTCTGGTCAGGGAGGATGGTGACGGGGGGAGCTCAGAGGCATTCCTCCGCAAAAGGCCCATTTGCTCTCTGTGTGACACTGGGCAAACCATGAGGGACAAGACCCTTGTGCAGCTCTGAGGCTTAACATCTGTGGCTATTCATATAGATCAGATAGCTTGGCACATTGCTATAGCTGCCAGTCCAATAAATCTCACCTGCTGTGAATATGCTAGACTTTACTAAAAGATTCACAGAAATAACTGTATGGTTTTACAACTTAATACATGAAACAGTCATTCCAAGTGGTCAATACACAGAATGTTTTTTAAAAAAGTGTTAGCCCAGAGCAATGGTTTTGGAAATAAATGTAAAAAAAATCTTTAGCTTCTGTCAGATTAAGGTAGTTTACACTGATACCACGCATTTCTCAAATGCACCAAAAAATGCCAACTGTGACACAATCTAATTATAATTACTTATGATATTTTGCAAAATCAGAGATGATACATCATGCCTAAAAAAAGTAAAGCCGATCTGTTTGCTGGTTGCAGTATTTCCCAAGTACTGTTTGTTAAAGACTGAAGAAAGGCCCCAGGCATGAAACCATCAGCCAAGAACAGACATTCCTAAATGACAGTACTTTTGGAACCCCCACCTTTCACCCTAACTTTTAAAAAATATTTATTTGCATAAGTTTTCATTTTAACTTTAACACCTATAATTGGGAGACCATGATGTATTGCCAAGACCTGTGTGTATCTCCAAAGCCTGCTTGCCATGCAGAGTGAGAGGCCGTAGTTGTACGTATGCACCACCAAGCCTGTAGGTAATTGTATTCTGCATCTGTGGTACGCTTACTGCATACGTATAGGTAAAAACTCATTATAATTAGTGCTTTGTATACTTGAGTTATAGCCCAACTCAGGGGAATTGTGCATACTCAACAAGTTGGTTATTTTGTATTTTTGGTAACGTTGAGTGCTTCTTTTGGGATGGAGAAGCAGCACGTCAATGTATTTGTGTGTGTGTAAGCGCCTTGTGCAGGGACGATGTAACCTGTGAATGATTTGCAGGGTCTCAGCAGTTCAAAAGCAGTTCCCATGCTTGGCTTATGGTATGTGATGGCATGCAGGACTGTGCTGTGCAAGAGGCTAGTAATCATCCTGCATGTCTGGCTGGGATAGAAAATAGCAGTAGGGGCTGCTGCTGCTGACACTGCCTGGGACCAGCTATAACTCTACCCCAGTCCCAGCCCTCAGTGGGAAAATAGAGCCTCACGAGAAACTCTTGTTCCCTGCCTGCGAGTCACTTGCGTTCCCCCTAAGCTGTCTGAAGCACAGGGGCTGTATTTTGTTAGCTGTCACCTATTGCTCTGTGTAAGTCCATAGCACCAGGAAGGTAGGTACCCTGATTAGTGGGGTTTTAGAAGTGCCAGGGTCTGGCACCCGGGGCAGTTCATTGGGAATTAGCTTCCTACTCTGCTAGTAGCCAATGTTTGCCCATCCCAATACGTATCTTTAGTTGCCTAAATGCCCTTGTGCCTCTCAGTCCTGTTCTTTCTTCAAAGCCAGTCACTTTTTCCTGCCTAGGGACTAAATAAAGAAATTTGGACTTTGTATTACAAGCATCCAACAGTCAAATACTTGAAAAGACTCAAGTCCTGTACAAAACCACACATGATACAGACAAATTTTCAAAGACTTTCATTTTAGGCCATTTCCGAAATCCCAGGGTCACATACATTGGGTTTTAATTATTTTATTTTCTCCTGAATAAATCAGAAACAATGCCATTGGCGTCAGTGGAATAGCAATGGTTTAGAAGCAGTCTTAAAGGACTAAGGACTATAAGGTTGCATGGAAGCACATTCTTGATGGCAAATATAACATGAATTTGGCTTAAACCCTTCCATAAAACACACCATGAGAGTCCAACTATTGAGATTACTTCACTTCCTTTTCTAAAGCCTTGGCTATCAAACTATATTGGGAATGGTTAGGCCTGTCAGCAGATTCCCCAGAAGAACCAACAGTGTATTCTTAAAAGTCTTATGGAGATCAGCTCACCTTTGGTAATCTTTTTTCCATAGATCTGAGGGGGCTAGGTCCGACCATATTAAATAAAACTAATGCTTTAAAATGATCCTTCAAATGTAGTCAGTGTCTTATTCCATGGAAGTTTATGCAAGAAGATGGAGCAAAGAGATGAAGGCAGTCAGGAATTTTCAATGAGAATGGTGGTTTAAAAACCAGCATTTTCTCTGAGAAAATATCATTTTCATCAGAAGAGTTCAAATGATGCATCTGGCATCGAATCTCTTCCAGGAAGATGGGAAAACCAGAAGCCAAAATGTGCATTTGAAGTCTCTTGAAACATTTTTTTTTTCCCCCCCCCTGGAAAATTGGAGATTTCTGTTTGTTTGGGAAGCAGTTACTTTATGTTTTGTTTTTGTGGTTGGTTGTTTTCAATCCCATATTAAAAATGAGATAAAAGTTATGTTTTCTGGCCATCAGTACTGGCTGACTTTCTTATGTATCTTATTTACTTTTCGAATTCTACATTCTTTCTTTTATTGCCAATATAGACACTTCCATTACTGTTGAATACAAACTAAATGAAAATCTGTGGTCCATTGTACATTCCCTTTTCATTGCCTAGGAAACCATGAAAGATTAGCAAGGCAAATCTGTGAAGACACATAATATCCATCATCTGTATGGCTGTATGAAAATGTGTTTCAGGTATTAATGCTGCTATGACAGTAAGACAGTAGATTTTTACAGCCAAGGCACAAAGGTGTCAGCAAATCCCTTCTGAAACTGCGAAAGTGAATAGTTCAGGGGACAGGGCCTTGGATCTGGTCTTCACTCCCAGCCATGCTCCTACTGCGTTAGCCATGGCAAGCTGCTCCATCATCCTATATATGATCATCTTCCACTAGATTTCGTTTTATCAGAACTTTAAGTCTCAGGGCTGTCTGTTGTCCCGTGCCTGTTTGCCCCTACTGCAGGTAGACCCTGATCACAGTTGAGTCATCTGGAATATCAGAGTGTAATATTGTGCCATGCAAACATTTTCTTTCCTACTGATTTCCTTAAAACCGTCCCCGCTCCCCCCCACTATAGGCATAATTTCACACAAATTACAGCCCATCTGTCTCAACACAGCCTCCCGGTCTCGCTGAACTCCTTTGTTGTGCAGAGGACTGGACTGACCAGGGGTCTTGTCCCAGAACACCACTTCCTCTGCCTCGTCCTAGACCTGCCTACACCGAAACATGCCATGGGAGCTGTTCAAATCTCCTAAGTTGCAGCATCTCCTGTTTTAAGTACAGGAATGTGTTACAATTACCGCAAATGCCTAAGGCAATGAATTCTGAGCTTTTAGCAGCACCCATTGTATTCACTTCGTACAGTCCTTTTTTGCAAGCCAAATATTTGATGGAATTATAGTTCTGGCATCATGAAAGGGAATGGTTATCTGTTACTTTTTCAGTGTTTCCCAGCCTGGGGCGTCTGTCTTTGCAGATGACAGCAATAACACAAAGCACTCTTATCCCAGTAACCTGAAGTGCTCTGGATCTCAGACACATTACAGATTTACATTTACACTTTGTTGGTACCCTGGATGAAAAGAACTGCAAACTCATCATTATAAAGAGATATGCAAATCCCTCTTTTGTTTTCAAAGAAACCATTTAATTGTCTATTTTTCATCCTTAGATTTTTCCCAGCAGTTTCATTAGCTGACATGACAAAATGCCAGCTCATTTCATATTTAAATATAGGACCAATTTGAAATAATATATCTTTACTTTGGGAGCAAATTCATCTGTTATTATTCTATGAATAATGTCCAAATGAAAGAACTTAAGCCCTTTTCTCCTATTTGCAAGGTTCACAGAAAATTTGTATTTTCTGTAATAAAATAAGGTACTTTTGGTTGTTTTCTTTTTTTATTTTCTGCAACTGTAGATGCTTAAAAAAAAGGTCAGAAAAATTGAAAGGATCCTACAAAATCTAGCACCTACACTGATTGACCGTTTCAATGATCTATGTGAAAAGTAGTATGTCTTAAACCTTAAATTTTGAGCCACAGTCCCCTGCTAAGGATGTAGGCAGGTACCTTCCTCCATCTCCTTTGCTCCTTAACCAAAAATCCCTCTCAGAGGCTCTTGCTACAATAAAAGCAGGTCTCGATCTTTCACCTTTAATGACTGTTTCAGATCGGCCACCAGTTCAGCCTTCAACCCAGACTCCTGTATGAAGATATTACTCTACAGCGCACATCTAAAACAACCTGGTCATCATTCTGGCACTCATTTTTGTCCATGCAACTGCCTATAGCTGCCAAAATGTCTCCACACAGTGGGACAACTGGTTCCCCACCAGCGCAGAAGAGTAAGTGAACACACGCAGTCACGCAGGGGAGCCTGCAGCTCCCAACGGCTGCTTACAAGTCATCTGCTTTTACCCAGCCTCTTTCCCTATGTCTTCTCCTTCCAGGCTCATAAAAAATCAGTGGGAGCTCTGCTACGATTTGGAAAGGTTTTGGATCCTCCATTTTTGGAAATGTTTAATTCACTTATCCTCCCAGCTTTAAACGTCTTTTCTCTTCAACAGCTCCCACAAATATAGGGGGTGTGGATCCTTGGGCTTCTCCCTGCAGAATCACCTTCCCTTCCTATTTGCAGATTTTACTGTCCTTTAATGTAAGCCTTCCCCTTCCATGCATGCAAAAAAAGGAGAAAAATGTAATTACATACATCGCTACTGCTATTTCTATTGAAGTAATGGATTTTTTGCTAATAATAGACAATAAATGAACAGAGTAACAATGGATCCCATCTGAATTCTCACTTACACTAAACTGATAAAAGCAAATTCCAATTCCTTTACTATTTTTATCAGATACTGTCAGTGCAAGTGACTCATATGGTGGATAATGGTTTCCCATCCCCGCTGGAAGATTAATGCCTTAGCGAAGTCCACAGATTTATAGAGAACGTATCTGTAATGTCTGAAGTCTGGTTTTATTCTTTAGAGGGGATACAGAGAGGCACTTTTAGGCTCATTCACAGTTCTAGTATTACACAAGTACTTAATGATTTGTTTCAAAAGAGTTAAAAAGGAACCTGGCAAGCAAACAGAAAACCTATGTCCTCTCTGTCTTACTACGAAATTCATCCTGAGACAGAAGATCTGCAAAATGGTCCCAGGACTCATTTAAACTCTGCTTTAAGCACTTAGAATAATGGGAGTGAGGGTCTCTGTGTGGCAGCATCGTCATTCCTTTCAAAAAACAAGGTTTCCAGCCCTGGCTTACGTCCTGTGTAAGTCCCTGAAAGCCCCATTAAGTGACTTCTACAAGGAGAGAGTGCAGACTTGATCCTTTCACATTCCCTTCTAAGCTACGCAGGTTTTTCCAGGGAAACACAGGTCAAACAGATATATAGCAAGTATAACAAGTACGGAAAGATGTTGCCTTGGTTCTGAAAAATCACATTCTGGATATTGCTAGGCTGGTTCACCCAGGAGCTAAAGATGAGAATTTTCTGTGGAAAGTGAAATAGTCTCTTTTTCTCCCCATCAGAACATGCTGACTCATTGAAATAGGAACTTTTTCCAAGTTCAAAGTAAAATTTCTAATCAAAACATGAGAGAGAAGGAACTTACATAAGACATGGAAAATCTGAGGTCATGTCCCACCCTGTCTGATGATGTTCAGATAAATGTCCTAATTGCACAGCTCTGGGTATCTGGGGCAGATCACACACTTTCTCCTGAACAATTTCAAAAGATCTGAGTTTCATTCTCCCACAGAACAAAAAAGTCTACTTCAGAACTCCCCGTATTTTACAAAATACATATTCCTAGACAAATATAACATCTGAAATTGGGGAGCTTCAAGTTATCCTTCTTCAAGGAGGACTTTAAAATACCAACCACTCCATACGATCTCCTCAGTTGCAAAGACAAACAGCATCAACGCCTCCAGCCCAACCCCTCACGCACATCTGCCCATTGCTGTGTCTATTACATGGGTTTTGGGATTTTTTTCTTTCATTGCCAAATTCTGATGGAAAGGCAAGTTTTCATGCTGGAAATCCCTACACTTAGGCAAGAGAGACCTGATTTTCAAAAGCTTTGGTGACAAATGCTATTAAAGGATACATCAGACAGTGGTTAGTTTGGTGCTGTTACTCACTGGCCTAGCTTTAACACTTTTTTTTTTTTTCATGCCTTCAGTAAATTGCTGGGAGATGTCTTTATAGAAGTTTAGCCTACGGTTGGGGAATGACTAAGAAAAGAGTGCAAAAATTCTTATGGGAGCTGTAGAGTCACGGGTGGTAACGTTTGGGGAGAAATCAAATGGGATATAGCACATGCAATGTAATTAAAAATACAATGGTTGTAGTAAAAAGGCAACAAACGGTGGTAAATCACTGGAAGTATTTGAGGGAAAGCCCTGCCTTTGTGAGAGGCAGGTATATGGCATCTGGTTTTGCACAGCTGAACATCATTCTTGCCTGTTCTATGGTGCATCAGGTCTTGCTTTAGCAGATCACTAAAGAACACGCTTCAGGCCGATCATAAAATCACATACTTCCTTGAATGACAGACAGACCTTCTCTGACCTAGTAGTTTTGTACCTGAAAGGCTTTTTTTTTTCTACCCAGAAATGATGTTTGTTTGCGATGCAGTCTCAAACATTTTAATTGTTCTCTTTGTTTTTTTTGTTCTGTCTTTAATCCCAAAGTTGCATTTCCCATTGTCATTACCTCAAGCGCCTTTCAGGATGCCCTTAACCTTGGGCACTATCACTGTCAAAAAAAGGTATTTCTGTAAAACTGCTTTGTCAGTAAAAAACCCAATGTGCAGCCGTTTTCATAAACATCCGCACCATGTTACTCCTGACAAGGACTGACAAGAATTCCTCTCACTGAGTCTAAAGCAAGGAAACATCATTTTACATGAATTATGGGGAGTTATTATCCCACAATTTGACCCAAATTATTTGGTATTTGACCAAATATCTTTCTAAAGTATACCCTTTATTTTTGGGGGAAGGGAGCTCTTTCAGGATTGGCATGCATTGAAATTCATAGCTCATCATTGATAATGTAATCGCAGCATTGCATTAATTGATCTTACTCAAGATGACTGCTGCATGTCATGCAGGTATCCCAGAGCTAAAGTAGCAGCAGGATGTTCCTTGATATATTATTTAGGGCAGGAGAATTCACTTCTGACAATACAAGTTTTTATTCCACCCAAGTTTCAGAAGCTCTTGTTTGGGAGATATTCAACAATAAGGCAAAGCTTTGATCTCTTTTCTCATGAATGATGGACGAATTCTTAGATTTATTGCCTAAAATTTCCACTTTATTAAGCTGTCAAGTTTTGCTTGGTGGCCTACTACAGAGTGAAATACTAAATTTGATTTAAAGGTCAGAGGAGATGTGTGGCACCTACAATCTGCCTTTGAATTGTTTTTGTAACACTAAATAGAGTTTACAAGGAGAGAAAATTGGAACTGGTCAGCATAAGTCATTCCAATCACAGTGTCTTTGAAGAGACAGCTCTGCTTTTAACTACACTAAAAGATAAAGGAAATGGATACATTAGGGTGTTACTCCGGGATTTATGAAACTCCAAGCAGAGTTCTGGGACTGTAATTGTAACCGCTAAACAAGGGAAAAGCATCAGGAAAATGTTTCTAACATTAATGCAGCAGCCACAATTATAAGAAACCTTAATTAGGGGAGACATTTTAATCTGAATTTACTAGAGGTCTAAATAAACTTGCAACAATAGGCTCTGACCACTCTCCCAACAGACCTTGTTATTATTTCTGCATCTTTACATCTTTTAATTCACAGCCCAAACAAGGCCCCAGAAGAAATTACTTTCTTTTAAAATAATTTTACAACTGCAGCCAAATATATTATCATTTTAATTAAATATATGAAGTATAACAAGGGCCAAGATATAAATTTCTAGGAGACTGAAGCCTAATTTAATTTCCACATTTAATATATAAAACCCGTGACATATAAAAACTCCTAATATCCTCATTTGCCTCTTAGTACAGTCCTTTATCATGTACATTTCATTAGTCGCATAGATAAAAGAAAACAGTTACAAACTAACTGTTAAGTCTATATGAGACATTACTGGGTAACAAAATTTGGTATTATATTAAGTGGAAATTTCTGTTTCAGAAAAAAAGAGAGTTAGGCAATTTCCCTCTGCCTCGTTAAAGAAAATAGAAGTTCACTCATAATAAACATCTAATTCTCTAATGGTGTCTGACTTTGGTTTCTGATTTTCTTGCTTGGAAATTTAGAAAAGAGTAGCTCTTCCCTTAAGCATCCTGAAAAAGAACTAAACCTTCAAGAAATCCTTCTGTCACATTGTTCCTCTCTATATAGAAAAAGAACTTAAACAACACCAGACAAGACTGAAACAAAGGAAAATACTGACATTCAGTTGAGAGAGTAGCTGGGAAGTAAACTTGTCTCAAACTTGCTAATTCTACCTCCTGACAGTGAAAAACAAAGCAACCTGGGTTGACTGCCTGGTAGAATATTGCTCGGATTCAGCATAATCCAGGAGTAGAGTAAGCAGAAATACACTACGGTTGTTCTCTATTTTTTGACCTGACAGTTGCCATTTGGGCTGCCTGTACGATACTTCATTTTGGAAAGCTCGCACATACCCTCTCGCCAACTGTTTTCCACAGCTTTCAATAAAAATGCCTGTCTCAATTTTTTTTTGCCTTTCCTCTTATATTAAGGGTCACTGTGAATTAAAAATACAGTTTGAAGGGAGAAAGCGGCCATAGTTTCCAAGTTTTAGCTTTTGACTTTTTCTTTAAGGTTTCACATGAAACCCTTACACTGAAAGCAAACCTGAGCCTTTGATCCAAAAGATCTGAGTATAGTTCTAGTGCAGGTCTGTTCAAGAAATATGACATTTCAGAGATAAAGTCAGATAAAATTTATGAATTCCTTAAACCAAACAGATTTTGCATTATTTCCTGTTTTTTGAAGGTCTTTCATAAACTGCCTGGCAGATTAAGACAAGAAGTAAAATATCTGCAGGAGTTCGGAAATTCTGCATTGTATGGCTTGGTCTGGAAATACACCTTTTGCATTGACTCATGTCTAGGTTTATCCTAGGTCCTAACCATGGACCAGGACCTGGGTAAGAGACTGCAATCCTTTCTGACCCAGCTCTCAGCAGACACACTGCCCACAGACCACCTGGTTCTACTGATTTTGACAAACAGCCTGGCCTTGAGCTTTTCTTCTTGGCCCTTCTATATTTTCTCCAAACTCAGACTTGGGCTCCTGTCCACACAACGTAGGCAAGAAGCAGGTTCAGGTCTGAGCACAGGGTTTGCCCTGCAAATACAAGATACACGTGTCTAAGATGGGGCATTGCCCGAGGAAGTGTTATCTGGGAAAGGAGGAAATCCTGCTGCCAACCGCATGAGATTGGCAAGCCATTCCTGGTGTTCAGCACAGAATTATAGTGTTGTAAAAAAACCACTAAATGCAGCTTTTCTGAAGGTGGTATTGCAGCTGAAAGAGGTCACCCCACTCAGTGTGACCAAAGAGGCTTTTTCCACACACTTTGTGTCAAAGCCAAGGGACCTTTCAATTGGGTTACAACATCTCCAGTTCAGCGCTATTTGTGAATACGACCTGCTGACCATTACCTATCAGCACAAGCATTTTACATCTGTACTTAACAAGTAAGTTACAGAGAAATGAACCACACGGGACTGGTAGAGAGCTCTCAGGAAAAAAAAAAAATTCAAATGAAGCATGGAACATGCCTGCAACATGGCATATATTGGTGGGTCTGAACTTTAAACAGTAATGTGGCTGTCTGACAAGTATTGCAAATTGCTGAGAAAGGCAAAAATTACAAATACATCCTTTTGGTTGATCACTTGGGATTCTCCTCTGAAGCAGCAAATTCTGTATACAATCTATAGAGGGTCTACAAGCATTTAAAAGATACTGAGTGCTCTCAATTTCTATTGATCACAGTTCTGCATCTTTGTAGAATATAAATGATGAATTACCCGATTCAGTAGCTTTAAACAAAAAAAGAGCCTAGATGGAAAATGTTTAGAAGGACCCATTTAATAAGATAGCACAGAAAAGATGGCAAGGCTTTCTTCCTACAAATACTTTCAGCTGTAATCATAGAAGCATATCCATGGATTTACGAACTCTCATTATTTTGATGTATTGCTGCATTTCTGCCTAAAAATAAAACAAAATGTGTTAAGTTTGGCCTGAGATGAAATACTGAGTTTCCAGTACTAAAATGTTTCAATTATTCATACTGAAAGATCAGGAAACTAGCAAGGAGATAAACATTGTTGTTCATATACTGACAAAGTGTGCCAACTGTTAGAAACATGTGCTTCTATTTCAGAATAATCTAATTAACATTAGCATGAGTGTCAAGTCATTAACATATTCTTCTGAACAAAGTTATCAGGCTCTGATTTAAACTTCACTTTCACTCAACTAAATGTATAGCCACTTTTCCCATCATTCAAGTAATACTTTCTTTAAAAAAAAAAAGGAAAAAGAAAACAAAAGAAAGATATAGCGATAGTCACCCAGTAACTAACCGACAACTTCGGCTATCTCTGTGATTAATCTGTTTGGATAGGCAGGAGAACATGCAGTGTGTAGATTACAAGACAAAGCTGATGGATAGCATTTTTACTGCACAAAAGTTAGTTCCAATAAATTAGAGAGTGTCTAATAAATTTGGATTTATCAAAACAATAACAACAACAAAACGGGTAGAGACTTCCTGAATGCAATTTTTTAGGGCTTAAAGCCCAGATCTGAGAGTCGATCCCACTCTTAAAAAGAAGGAAAATTATACACCTGTGACTGAAGATTTCAAACTTCTGTATTTGCACACTGGTTTCAGGAGTTTTTGCCTGAAGTTTTGGTTTGCAACCATCTCCGCATAGGAGCGAGAGCATGGGAAACAGCGGTGTTAGAGACAACCCTGAGAACCCACTCCAGGCACACACTTCAAAAACATCTCCACAGGGAATAGCTGAAGATGATTAAATGCATTGGGTTCTTGTTTAAAGTAGCTTTGGGTCTGTCTGGTTTTTGGGATCTGCCTGGTTTTTTTACATTCTCATTAAACTCTGTGAGAAGAGCCCCTTCATTTGGGCAGAGCCACAGAAATCTCAGAAGCTGGACATGGTCATTACTGCTAAATTTAAACCAAGGAAAAAGAAGATCTAGCTACATGTCAGATAAGCACTATTTATACTAGAAGACAATATTTTCAAAACTTTTGAAGACTGGTATTCTCACAGCATGAAGGTATAAAATAAGATTGTGAGGTAGCTGCAGTTAATGATTAGTAAGCAAAATTCCACGATCAACAATCCAAACTTGTTGAAAAACCACTTCCCTGCCTATATTTATTTATTATTGATTATCATTAATTGTAAAGGCTCTGACTACTGTAATATCTGACTGATGATTTTTCATTTTTCGTGAAAGTCATTAGCTTATTCATCCAGATATTGCAAACAATTTCAAGTATCGTACCTCAGCTGCCATACAGATTAAATTAGGTTTACTGGCTATTATGGTTTAACCGCGGTCGGCAACTAAGTACCACACAGCTGCTCGCTCACCCTCCCCCCCCTTCCCCATTGGGATGGGGTAGAGAATCAGAAAGAAAAAGTAAAACCCGTGGGTTGAGATAAAGATGGTTTAATAGGACAGCAAAGGAAGAGAAAATAATAATAATAATAATTATAAAAAATGAATATACAAAACAAGCGATGCACAATGCAATTCTCACCACCTGCCGACCAATGCCCAGCCCGACCCTGAGCAGCGATCGTTGCCTCTTGACCAACTCCCCCCAGCTTATATACTCAGCATGACGTCATACGGTATGGAATATCCCTTTGGCCACTTGGGGTCAGCTGTCCTGGCTGTGCCCCCTCCCACCTTCTTGTGCACCTGGCAGAGCACGGGAAGCTGAAAAGTCCTTGACTTACTATAAGCACTGCTTAGCAACAACTACAACATCGGTGTGTTATCACATTATTCTCATGCTGAATCCAAAACACACTATAGCAGCACTGTATCAGCTAGTAGGAAGAAAATTAACTCTCTCCCAGCCGAAACCAGGACACTGGCAAAGATGTGAAGACACCAACATAACTCTGAGGCTTATATTAAGCCATGATTTGAAGAACTTCGCTGTACACTGGAGGCTAATAGAGAAAAAGAAAAGGAAAAGAGCTGCTATCCCTGATGCTTACAGAACATCCTCTGGATATTGCATACATAAAGGGTTACCTCCCAGTCTGACATGCAGCATACAGTTCTCTGTGTGGGGGAAACACAAGCCCAAATAAAATCTGGTCTTTCACTCAAGGGGTGGCAATAGGACTGTGCTCCAAGCAAATGCTATGGACTAGTTTCTAAAATGGAGACATAGGTGGGGCTCTGAGGTGCCAAAACAGCAGCAGGAATAGCTGCTCAGATGAGCATAAAAAATGGCTCAGATGCACCAAAGGCATCTTGGCTCAGATGAGCATAAAAAATGCCTGAGATGCACCAGAGGGCTTACTGTTTCAAACAGGAGGGAAATAAGGGTAAAGAAGTGATCAGAATACAGGAACAGCAACCTCAATCTTCTGTTAATTATGGAACCCAGTTTCCTAAAATGCTTTTTTGTGTGAAAGTCATGCAGGTGGCAATAGTAACAAATAATTCTTTTTGGAATCTTTTATTATACTGGACACCTACAGCTGCCCCAACAGCCACAGCCGTGATACTATCGAACCCTGGAAGTCCCTGCGATGCTACCTCGGCACTGGTATTGCACCCCGGCAAGGTGCTCATCTAAGTGAAAGTCACAGCATCTTCTGAGTCCTGCAGAGGTTACCGTGGGGAGGAGTCTCCTGAATTTTATTGAACTAGGCTGGTTTACTTGTTTTCTGCTTTTCGCACTGGTGTCTCTGTCTGTCTCAGTGCCAAGGAGATAGACTTTAATACAGGACCAGTGAACACTAACCTTGGCTCTCAGTGTGAAAAATTTGCTAAGTAAGATATAACAGGGAGATATGATTCATTTTTATCTCATCAAGATTGTCTACAGGCAGCAGGTAATATGTTTTTTAACACACTGCCTTTATTCTGGAGTTTTCCTTGACATGTTTGTGCTGTTTATGAAAAGGAGAGGTTAGGATCCTTGGCAGAAATGTAAATTACTTTAATATTTTCTTAACAATTCTTTGGCTCGAATTTATGTGAGAAACCAGATGTGAGGATTTATGAAGGACACTTGTGACAGGTCTGCTCTGCAAAAACTGAAGAAGCAAAAATCAATAAACAGCATTAAAATAAATAAATAAATACAAAATAAAAATTTGAAAGTATCTCAAATTCCTCTGATCCATCTCTAAGCAAGTTCCTAGCAATGCACCAGTATCTTCCAGTGCTCTGCCTGTGCATTAATCAAATGATCTAGAATGAGACAAGAGACCAACCTAAAGTGCAAAAGTAATGAAAGGGAGAAAATTAATCTCGCTCCAACTTGACTTCCTACAATTTTGCAGCTGCTCCAATATTTCGTAAAGTTCCTAAGGTTTGCCTAGTGAAAGTAACTGTGAAATACCCATGGGTAAGTGTCATCCTCATGGCAAAGATCAGCATGAGGTCTTATCCTGCTCCCCCTCAGATGTGATGCTGCATAGGGTCTTGTTTTGGTCCAGCGAAGGGGAAAATCACTACAGTCTGACCCGGAAATATGTTTGCCATCTTAGCCGAGAATGTGAGTGTGCAAAGCTTCTTAAAGAAGCTTATTCCTAAAACATAGCTTCTCAATGTGCAAAGGCAAATTATCATTGAGTCCTTAATTTGGGTGATTTTTGGCATGAGACATGTGACCTTTGAGAGGAGGAGGTTATTCTTTAAAGAGTCAATGACCAGACATCATACGTTTTTGTGAGAATCTCAATCTACAGATAAGGGAAATAAATAAAATATTGCCTCGTGGAGCAAACCTGAAAGGCAGAGCTAGGAGAAACCGTGCTTCATTTATGTCAGAAACCTTTGTCTAAAATGACAGATGCTTGCAAATATTTTTATTGTACCAGAGCAGGATGCCCACAGAGCTGGGTCAAGACTCTCGGTGGGTTTTCCCAGGGCCAACAGGCTAGTTACTTCTAAAGTTTCCACTTCAGAGTAACTCCTTATTCTTACTCCAAAACTTACTTATTTGGGAAACAGTTCCCTACGCCTCTATAGTCTTACTCCCATCTTCCCAAATGTGTGGAAAGCTGAAGCGTTTATACTTCTCCAGTAAAACACTACAACCTGCTCATTCCAGAGGGATTTGACTCAAACAAATTCACTCAAAACCAGTCAGTTTAAGAAACCAACTCTGTTTCTGTTAAATACTGAATTAGTGAGTTTATAATGCTGTATGGCTTTACATTAGCTTAATATACATGACTTTCATGCCTCAACCGGAAAAAAACCCTCAAAACCCCACTCCAGCTCCAGATTCAAAATTCACAGCGTTGGCACTGCTGTGGTCCCAGATGTTGGCTCAGTACCATCCCGGCTGCGGCAGAGCACCAGGCCCTCGGTGCGGGTGAGGATGCTCAGCCTTCACTCCCAACTGCGGGAGGAGCACCGTGCTGCCGTCCCCGTCCTGGACCCCTGGCACAGAGCTTTGATTGGCTTTATCTTTCGTTGTGAAGTTTTGTGGTAGCGTCTGACCCAGAGGTGTTCTGGGTGAAACATCAGAGCCAGACAATAGTTGTTTGGAAGAAAGAAATGTGTGCTCTATGCCGAGACTGCAAAGCAGCAGCTGCACTTTTAATTAAAACTTATGTCCTATATATCTTTGTGTGTTTGAGTGTTTCTTTGTTTTTAATGAAATTTTTAGATAAAGGGAGCTTTTTTAATTATACTTCTGCCTCCTGGTGCACTCCCTTCCTTATTCATTTTTGCTATCATGACTTTTTTCAATTTACGTTAACAGATTAGGCTATATCAGAGCTTCTGAGTATATTAAAGGTGACGGTAGCAAAACACAGCTCTGTTTCTTGATCTATTCAGTAACGGTCTCTTTAGTCACCCTTCTTTATCCCCCTCCCCACCATACATGCTTTAATTCCTGTGACACATATGGATCTTAAGCATATTTGACAAAGAGTAATGAATGAAGTCTCAACACTCATCAAGCAAATGCCTCAATATTTGCATAAGTTAACATTACTATCATTCTGTGGATCTGCAGGCTAAAATTCGGGATTTTTGACTTGGGGAATTTGACTGGAACAGCGACTCCTGAAGAGCTACTGTTCCAATGGGTTTCCTCACATAGAGCAGTTTGAATTTTGGAAGTGCCGAACTCACACTCAAGTCCAGCAGAAGTCAGGGGAGGATTTTTGGCTGCTAGGAATGAAAACCTTAGATCCTTGTGAATGTGCAAATATGAGGAACAAGGAAGCTAAAAGAAAACTGTAATGGGATCTGGAGATAAAGAAGAAGGAAGTCAAAAGCTCTAAAATAAAAGTAAATAATTATCCAGAAGAATGAAGGCTTTAATGTAACTAGAAGTTACAAAATTAAGAAGCAAATCGCACAAGAATTGAAAAAGATGGCATTAAACACAATGCACGCATCAAGGCCCAGGTCTTCAGACACACGGTTTTGTGTTCATTATTTGGATGACACACGAAGGAGAATTCCTTGCCATTATAGCTTGATAACACAACAAGTAGCGACAGGAATTTGCCTGCTTGACAATTAACAAATAGATACAGGGAAACAACGGAGCTATGCTAAAATGCTGGCAGTTAATTTTCCTGCCATTGCCTTGCTTGCTTGCTTCTTCTTGCTTATGTGGAAGACTCCTTTAGTTTTCTTTTTCCAGGCTAAGAGACAGGACAAATTTTCCTTCATATGTAGAAGGCAGAACAATTTTAGTAATGCTGGCCCTTAAAAAGCAAGAAAATTTGGTTTGAATTTGGTTCCAAAGAATCAGGCAGGAAAAAGGACAATTTGGATGAAGGAGGTTTACTTCTGAGTTCCCAGTCCTGCTACAGAATTTTGTCTTCTGAGCTTCTTTTGTCAAGACTCAATATCTTACAAACTGCTTGCTAGTTTTAATCTTCATGCAAAATAACTGCTGAGCATAAAGTGTGTTTACATCAATCATTCTAGAAATGTAAACAAAATAGAAGCAGTAGAATTATGAATGAAGAGTTGATTAAGAAGTGACAGCAAAGATTTGTGATAATGAATAGTGCTTGTTTGGAAATGTGCCAGTTACTTGCAATTAATTTTGCTAGCTAGTCAGCAGGATACCTGCTGGCTTGCAAACAGAGTCGGCATTTTCTACCCGGGTTGGTATGCATCTACAGACTCTTCTGTACTAAGATATTGGTAATGTTTTATGACTATGGACTGGAATAACAAAAGCACAGTAGACCTAACAGCCCTGACAGCGTCTGATGTTAAATTTAGATGCTCTAACCGCAGACTGTTGTTTCCAGTCCTTAGAGCCCTGGCTTTCACCAGAACTGCTCCTACCTGCCTGCTGATGGGCATGCCCAGAGCCGCCTCTTCGTCGGGCTGTCAAAGCAAGACCTTAAGTCACAAACTAGTTGGAGGGTGTTCACCCAGCTAAACAGGTAAGAGGGCAACCCAGATTGATCAGCGCTACAGCACAGGGTATTCGCTTGAGAAGGGGGAGATGTGGGTCCCAGATCCTGTTCCATAAAAGGACTAGCCAGGAGCAAGAAGCTACTTTTCTTCCCAGTGAGCATGTTTGCATACAGAAGCAGTTTTCTATGGTGCATTCATCAGTTCTCCCTTATAGGGATGGATTAACTGAAATGGCTAAGCGGAGACAATGTCAGATTTAGTGTGTTTTCTGAAATCATACAGCAAACAAGTGACAGATCCAGACAGCATGGCCTTGGTGTATAACACTCTAGTCTCCTATTCTGATCACAAGCCCAACTTGCAGCCTGCTTAAATAAAACCAAATAACCCTAGATCAAACCCCTAGAAAAAACATATCACAATGTATCCACAGGGTCAATGAAACAACTCCCTTATGCTCCTTAAACTCTACAAAATGCACATTTTTATCTACTAGCTGAAGTATTTAACTATTCCCAAATGTAGGCTGATGACTAATCAATCCCCAGCCAATCAATCTATTGAATTCAGGAATAACCAGCATCTCACATACTCTGTAATAGCTACTGTATGAGAAGAATTTCAAATTAATGTGCAAGTCTGAACAGGTCAAATATTTCCCTTTATTACAGACAAATTACATCAACACACTTCAAAGAAAGTTTGGAGGTAGGATTATTAAAATGCAAAGTTTTTGCTGGTTATATGACTAGAAGCATGAAGAAAAACCAGGAGGTGAGAGTGTGAAGGTAAAGTAATAAAAGGAAACCAAATGATTCATTTAATTAAAGGGTTGATTAAACATGAAGACTTGTTATACCTCACATTTTTCATTAGCAAACATTTCTATTTAGGGGATTTTTTTCATTTTTTTATTGAAGTCTTCCAGATACGGTGTGCAATTTACAGTGTGTGATTTATGGGCCCAGCCCCGCTCCTTTTGAAATCCACAGGAATCTCTGCATTGATTAAAAAAGTCAGTCATTATACAAGCAAAAAACCTTTTTTTATGAATTCTCACTTCAGCCATATAGTTTTGTGAATCCCAAATGATTTTATGTTAAAAGACTCTGGCATCACAAAATTTTAAGAATGCAATTAGTTTTTTGCTCTGTGATACTACTCAGACGTAAATAAACTTAGGACCTACAGGCTGAGATTATAAATTACCTTCCCCGCTATTTGTCCAGGTTCTGTCATTGCAAACACTGGACATAGTCACGTTATTGAGATGTCTCTCAGGGGGCCAGTTAATATAACCATATCTGCTGGCTTATCAGAACAATATTAGAAATTAATGAGGTTGCATTTAGTTGGTGCCAAGTAATTAAATAGAATGTAATGAAGTGCTGAATATATCCAAAACTTTAAGCTTGTGTGTGTGAGAGAAAGCAAGAGAAAGAGAGAGAAAGAAAGAGTCAATATCATTTAATCTTTTATACTTCTGTCATTTAATTTTCAGCCACCCATCCATTGGAACAGGCTAATTTCAGATTTTACTGTGTAGCTGAAAAATAGAAAAATTAGATCTTTTTTAAAATTAGTAGTTACAATGTGTGCTGAAACTGCCCCAGAACCTCGGAGACTTAGCTCACCTAAAGTTTTAGTCAATTAAAACTGTTAAAAACACGGTTAAAACCGTGTGTGCAGAATCATGCACACACCCGTACAAAATAATGGCTGGGTAAAAAATGAACCTTTCCTCAGAGGCACCTCTGCATACAAAATTTGAAACATCATGGTCCAAATTACTAAGTGAATCTTCCCCAAAATCTTTGGTCTGTAAAATTTTGCAGAAAAGCTGCGTGATAGTGAAGCTTTTTATCTTTTACAATTTTCTGACAGATACAGCCCAAAGGCAAACTCTTTCTTGGTCCTCAGAGCTCAAAATGGAGCGAGAGAAAATCTGGTTCCTGGGATGGTCTAATTCCAGATCCATTCCTGGCCTTTGCTGGGCAGAAGCTGCAAATTCAAAATGCTTAACATGTTCTCTGACCCCAACTGTTGTACATTCTCTACCTGTTCCTGATTCAACGTCTAACAGATATCATTTACTCCTCCCAGTCAAACACCACTATTTAATGCATGTGAGCATGCAGCATTCAAGTGAGTATGTGGCTAATGCAGCCATGGAGAAATTTGGATCCCAAACAGTTCGTATTGATTTCAATGAGGATTAATCCTGCTCAGAATCCTGCTTCAAAATCCTGGTTCCAGTATTTGGGAATAAAATGACTATCATTCACTGCTTGTTAAAATAAATGCATCAGTAAAGATTCATCAGTAAGTAAAAATTCACAGGTTATATGTGCAAAAATACACATATACCAGAAGATATATGCCATATTTTAAAAGTGTTAAAAAGCACACCATTTTATTGATAAAAACACTTAAACTCTCTCTCTGTCTCTCTCTGTGCTTCTCTTGGGAGCTTTAAACTCAAATGACTCTGATAAAATATGAAAGCTTCCCATTGATTTATTGTTAATAGCAAATAAATAAATTTAGGGGAGAAAATGTACTTTGAGACATTATCGTCACTGAGGGACCAACAATATCTTCAGCTTCCATATATCTGTACAGAAATCTGTTGAAAATTTCTTTTGCATATTCATGGTCATGACCATTCTAGTGGGGAATATCTGTAAGAAAAAATTTTCATTCCCTTACTATCCTGTCTAGTTTACAGGAAAAATTTCATCATCAGTATTTAGCTAAAAGGTTAATATTAAAAGTATTCTTCCTGGAATGAAGCAAAAAGCATGCTTATACAAATGATTGAATAGGTGTAGAAAAAACCAAAGAAAACCCACCAAGAGACTCAAGATCATTGGTTTAGAGATTCTCTACAATATTCACTTTTCCATAATTTTTTTGTTACTTAATACAGAGTCTTGTTGTGCCTTTTTTTTAGGGTTACTTTGCTACCTTTCGTCTTAACTATTGCTACGTCCATTGGTCCCCTTGGGCCCCCACGGGCATGGCTCGGCACAGAGGCACTGCACAGTCCTACCGTGCACGGACGTACCGACCCGGGTGGGCAGTTCTGAGGCAGGGTGAAGGAAGGCAGAGTCCTCCGAACACCTGAGGAAATTATCTTGGGCCCGATTTTCAGAAAGGAATGCCCAAAGCAATCCAATGCTATAATTGTCCAGTAAGAGTATATGGAAAGTTGCCAACTACATTGCTGAGTGAGATCTGGAGCTAGTGATCTTCAGGAACTGCACTGTTCCAGCAGTCCCTATTTAAAAAAAAAAAAAAAACAAAACCAACAAAACTCACCCAATATCAGGAAGAACCAGAGGAACCTTCCTGGGGTAGGCATTTTTAGTGAGACGCCCAGCTTTCCTGGGCAATTGTTTTTCCTACCAACTGATCGATCATGTTGTATAACAAAATAACGCATTTGCATTAGGTGAACCTTTGGATGGCAGATGTTCAACAAGACATTTTGGCAAAGGCCGGGTAAAGATGATCCTGAGACTGATACCGATCCAGAAATGAAGCTTTCCTTTGCCTAGGTCTGTTGAGGAATGTAGTCAAAGAAAGGTGTAGTCAGAGCATATCTACCACACACTACTAAAGCTGGGATCCTACAAAATCAACTGGACATGAGCACTTCCGTACTTTTTTAATCAGGAGCCCTAATATCTTGGTATAACACCAGAGAAGAGCAACAGCCTAAGTCAGGTTGGTTTCAAGTTGTCTTTGGTCTTCTCTGGCTTTGGCACTTTTAAAAATGACATTTGGTATTTATGTGAAGTTGAAAGGATCAAAATATCTTTGAACCTTTGGCCTTTGATGACGACATGCCCCCATTTACCTATCTGTATATTGATAATGACTGTCTTTACTTTTGAGGTCTACAGATCAAAGAGACATTTTGAAATGATCCCTAAGAAAAGAGATCCCTACTAATTCTAAAAGTTAAAGCTTACACAGCCCAAACAAACTTCACATTAAATGTGATATTTTTATGATTTATGCAATGCTGGTTCCTTTAAGAATTTCCTGGAAGGAACCTACGTGCACCATATGTACGTCCTCTACTTCCATAATGACGAGTACAATCCAAGTGTGTTCTAATTCCATACAGTAGATGTGCTCTGCTGCACATTATGCCATGTAAGGTGCGTCAGACTATTTTAATTTGTGTTATTAAACATGGGATAAACCAAGGCAGGCTGACAACCTCATAACAGGAGACATTCACTCAGGAGCTAGAAAATAAAAATCTCCCAAATGCCTCCAGAAATCACTATTTCTTGTTAAAATGCCATTGAAAAAGATCTCTTTTGCTTTTTTGTGTGGGTCTTTGTGCTTCCTGAAAAGCTGCACCACCAGATGCTGTAGCTGGAGCTCTACAAAGTTTTCCTTTGCTTATTCTAATGTTAATAAAGAAGGAACCAGGAATAGTTTGAACTGCTTTATTTGTTAAGAGTATTTCTGGCAGTGTATTTGCCTTGATGACAAAAACCCAATACACGACCATGGACTTTTGTTTTCCTTTTTCTTCTGTTGCTTTGTTTATTGCTGGAGCATTTTAAAATATTTTTATTGCATATTCTGTGCTCAATTTAGGGCTTAAAGTAAATATTATGCTCTACACTGCTACTAAAATAAAGCTTCTAGTGTAGAACCTACTGGCAGCTGAGTATGACCTGTATTTCATATTTCACAAATGTTATGAAGTCTTACTTAACAGAAAATCATGGTTTCACAGCCTAAAGCTTGTTATTTAAAATCAACATTTTTTCGGTAAATCAAGCTCAGCGCTACATAATAATAAAAGTTTACCTCCAGTACCTCCATAATTCCCTACAGTCGCTGTGTTCTCCAAGTGCTGAATAACAACATGCTATTGAAATGCCACCCAGCTTTGCCAAACAGGAGGGAAATGCCTCAAAAAGCACTCCTCCTTTCTAGTTTCACAGCCTATAAATACAAAACACTGTAGAGATTTATGAGTGAGAAAGAGAAAAAAAGCCCACTCTAACACATTGTTGCAACTGAAGGCTTGTTTACAAAAACGTGGTATTTCCCTTAGATTATAATTCACTCTAAGTAGAATTATTTCACAGCTCTTTCATGCAGATTCACTGCTGCCTGTTTTGTCATAACCCATTTAAACTAGACTATCATTCCCCTGGTCTAGACACTTAGGTTGTGATTCGGCTCATCTAATTTCAGCCGTGGAAAAAAGAATCCGTCTGTAGGGAAATCCGGGCGGCTTGGCTCCCTCCAGAGCCAAGAAAGAGAAACACAAACCTCCCAGTAGCAATTCCTCAGCCTTCGTGCAGGTCTAATGTCAGTGGAGAGCCCTGCTTCCCCTCCTGCCTTGAGAAGGAGCCGACAGGATGAGCTGAGCTCCAGACCTGCCCACCCGGCGAGCGTGGGTCGCCCACAGTGTAGCCCCAACCTGCTGATCCGTACCCTGCACGGCATCCTCGCCAGCGGCGCGTTTGTGCCTTCCTCCCCTTGGTCACCTGAAGGGACCTCGTCTAACTGCGGTTGTAATAAGTCACCGACAAAGAGCAATAGCAATTCACTTCATTCAATGATCAACAACAACTACAGGCGAAGATTTATGATTTCCAGAATCCCTTGCACTGGTAAGCTGAAGCAAAGCACTTACAATATAAAATCCCTGGACAGAAATTTAGACCTGTTTGCAGTGCAGTTACTGCAGTGGGGTAGTTAATGACCTTGGATGAGGTGGCTGGGTACCAGGTCAGATAAATATTAAGTGGAACAATAAACTTAATGGCGCTCTCGAAAAATGCAGTGTGGCTCAGACTCTAATCTGGTTTGTTTAACAGCGAAAAACACTTTCCCTCATAAGCTTCATATTTTTTTCCCTTACGTGGACTTAGTTCAATTGGAGACTTCTCACTCTGTGCTGCTGAAATAAAATGACTTAATGTGTACCTTTAAACCGGGTCATTAATCTTCCATCATTCACCTCCTATATTATGCCTTAGCTTACAGTTAATGGAATATTTAACTGCCTTAAGAGGAACAATAAATTGAAGTCAATGTTTCCCTTCAAGTTTTTATCCATAATTTCACCCAAATAAAAGAAAAATTGTTGACTGGGAACCATTGTGATGTTTTCTTAACAGCATTTTATTTGTGAGTATACAGTGAAATTCCATTTCAAAATGTGCTAGTGAAAAAAGGATGGCTTATAAATCCCTCAGCTTCAAATGCTGCATAGAGTATAATACACAGAAGGGTATTTCCTTGATTATTCCGGGATACCACATGGCTTTTAGTGCTATCTGCAGGGTTCTAAAAACAAAAGCTTTTCTCGCTTGATTCCGAATGATACATTGTTTAAAGGAAAGCATAGCTTTGATGACAGGTCTCCTCAGAACAGTTACTAACAATAATGAAATCAGAAGTTTCCTTCCCACTGCTCACACCTAAATTTCTGCCCCCACAGCGAGTTTGGATAATAGCAAACCTTTCCTGACAAAAGCCTCAGCCAATTTTTGAACTCTGCAGCATACTCTGAAGATAACAACACAAGTAGAAAACAGACTCTAACAAATTTCTACGGAAATTTCAGATTAGTGGGCTGTTGCTTCAACCCCAACCCCAACCCCACCTCCTCTCACAGGGAAGTCCATGGAGTTTGCTGCAGTGAGGAAGGGTGAGACCCTCTGCCCCACCAAAATATGCACATAAATGGCACCACCAAAATACTGTTTGGTGGAGATGTAGGACGAGATCATTACATGAAGAAGCTAATTCCCCTCTATAACCGGTTGCACACAACGAACCTCCCTCGCACTGGAACTGCCCTGAAGACCCACCCAGGCTGCAGCTGTGCTGACACCAACCACAGCACAAAACCCAACAGCAGAGCGTTTCCATCCCATTACATATGCCAAAATCATGCTCATATGACTTTTATGGTTTTGGTCTATCCTGGCTGACCTGCCATTGTACCACAGCTTTTAGAAAAATGAAACCAACAAAATCCCAGCAGTGTCTTCCAAAATGCTGATGTAAATACATGAGCAGCTTTGAGGCTAGTTTTGCAATGTGCTGGGGAAATGGCAGTCTGTCCGTGAGCTTCTGGAGATACTACAAAGACACGCTGCCTGCCATCTGACTCCCTGCTGAACACTCTTTTGCAGATTGACTTATTAATTTTCTTTTATTATGTTTTTAAGGAAGCGTTAACAGATATCTGTTACTGTATGTATGACATTCATCCGTGCCTACCAGGAAGGTGGTATGTGCTCTGATGCATGCAGGTAATGATAACAAAGCTACAGCAGGGCCAAAGGGCTTGTTTACAGCATTGAAAACTACTAAAAAGAAATGTAAATGAAATGTAAGCGAAAATGCTTTTTCGCTGCCTGATAAACTTTTTTGTATTATGAAACGAAAAGAAAGCAGTCTCTTGCCCCACTCCACATAAAGGTGCTGGATGCTGCGAGGCTTGGGCTGAGAGGTGACATGCCCTACCAGCACCCTGCTTTAGACCCCTTCTGGGCAGCGTTAGCAGCCTGCTGAGAGACTCACAGGTGCCCCTCCTTTCCTCTCAAGTTCTCTTGTTCCTATTTCTTAGTTTACCTGGTGCTGTATGAGAGGCTCCTGGCATAAAGACACTGTCTCAGAGTCCTCCTTAAACACCATCTATGACCACTTCCACCTCTCTCCTTCAATGGCACATTCCTGACAGTCTCCCAAAATAAAACCCTCGCAATGAAATGATACCAGGCTTAAGATTTTCATTATGGATGCCTTTTTAAAAGCACAGCATTTTAGTAAATGAATTGTGGGTAAGATTTTTTTTTTCTTCTGACCTTGGACAAAGATCTGCTAGTGTAAGGGAAAAACTGAAAAACCTAACAGCTTTGACCAGCTCAGTTTTAAGCTGCCTGCATCAGCTGGTGGTACAATGCAAAGCAACGTGATCTGTGGATTGGGTTACCCACAACCATTGGAGTCTCTTACAGTTTATATTTCAACTACAGGAGTAAATGACCCTCTATCTGTTGAACTAGATCTTTCAAATTGGGGTAAATCAACCCGATAGTTTGCAGGCAGTTGCCTGGGAGCCTTGATTTGGCTTGAAACATTTAAATGTACAAAGCGAAAGCTGAGCAGTGACAATGCAGTGCTGCCATGGGGCTGAGGACCAGGGCTCATTCTCCAGTGACAGCTCAGCATCACCATCTCCAGCTGGCTCAGGATGAGTCCCGGGCAGCTCCCCGTGGCTCGCAGGGGCAGCAGAGCTTGTCCCTGCCTGTCTGCAGAAGCTTTTTCATGGGGGAACATAAAACGTGACAGTTGCTTTCGGAGAGAAAGTGGTGTATACCCTAATGACCAGTCAGAGATCATGCCCAGCCGGTTGATAACCGACCTCTGAGGGCAGATATTCAGCCTGTGCCCTGCCTGCAGCTGCCTGCCTGTTTGCGCGTGAGGTTTTTTGCTGTGTGAGACTCCCCCTTCCCCAATTATGTGCAGGCAGCAGCTTCCTTCTATGTATGTTTTGACCTTGCCCAGATGGCCTTCATGAGTTTCAAATCCTTTCCTCATTCCTCCAGCAAGTACAATTTCTGGTGGCACATAAGTGCCAAGAAGTAGGATCAAATTGATAGGTACATCTGGCACAGCGTGGCTCCCGGATCTCACAAGGGCAGACTTCCTACGGAGAGCCAGGGCAGTTGCACTGTTATGCAGGCTTCACATATAAATCACAATTACTGCTATTTACCCTCTGAGGAGGGAATCTGGCAAAGTTAGGAGTGGGCCCAATGCCTCTGAACCAGATGGCCTTTGAAGAAGTTGTCCAGGAAACCATATATTTGTATCAAGTATGTTTGAGAGGATAAATACAAGCCAGAAATCTCAAGTACCTCTCCATCCTTTGCTCGCTCATCCATCCCGTGGGATAGCTCCCCTTTCAGTCTTACTCAAGAAAAAATTACCTTGCAAAATTACATTAACATCAACTGGATATAAACTGCAGGTTTTCTGTTGGCATCAAACAATAGGAAGCAACATTACAAGTGGCTTTTTTTTTGTTTGTTTTCCTTTTTCTTTTTTTTTTTTTTTTAAATGAGAGATTGTGAAATAGAAACCTCCAATAGATTTCTTTTCTGCATACGACACACATGATTAGTCCTCAGCATAGAAATCCCACAAATGGTAATGCAAAAAGCAGCGCAACCTCAGTTTGTGCCAGGGACTGTGTTATTCGATGCTGAAGCGGCCTAAGATCCTGCTCACGGGGAGGTTGGTGGCTGGAGCATACCCTGGGCATTAGTAGCCACCATGTTGCAGTTAGCATCTGCCAGCTGCTATGCCAGACTCTGCAGTCAGCCTTAGTGATGCCAGAGCAATTTGTGCTGACACATGCAAAGATCACAGAAACCCTCATCACTTCTGTTGGCAACCTTTGTAATCACAGATGTCCAGGAAAGGATGGAGCAGGGTGGGAGACTATCAGGATTCAGAAAAAAAGGTCAAGGCAGATCACTAGAAATTGTTTTCCTCTGTCTCTAGTTTCTGTACATGAAAACACTTCACCTTTTAACACTAAACTCTCTGTTATCAGGGAGTCTTTGGCCTCTTTAAGGACTTAGGAGTGAAAGACTTCCAGGATAGGTATGGTTATTATACACTTTTAGATGTGGAAAACCATAAACACATACTACAAGGATGTAACCAGATTTCACTGTGTGTGTTGCACTCCTGTGTGAACAACTGGAGTTACACACATATTCTGAACAGAAATGGTTAGAGATTAAAATGCACTCATCAGCTTGCTGGCAGCGTGGCGGCACACTGTCTGAAAATCTGTCTGCCCACATCTCCTAATTAAAAAGTCAGAGAAAGGTACTAAGCCGCAAGCCTATATAATTTCATGCTTTGCAAGTGTGGGTCAACATATTGCCTTCATCAAAAGGAATCAGCAGAGCCCTTCTGCAAGGTAACACACCTGCGGCCGTGCTGCTGTGCCAGCTCCGTGCACGGCGTTTGGTGGCAGGGGTGGAAGCACCCAGCAAGCGCTATGGAGCGCAAAGGCCTCTCCACGTGTAGGGCTCAGCTCTCCTCCCGTCAGGACACTCTGGTACTCCAGAGAATCAGGATTTGTCCCTTGAGAGGTCTGCTCCAGGTCTTTGCTGCTATTATATCGTGGACTTTAAGCCAAGTTATGAGTAAGCCTAATTAGGAAAGTATCATTATTTTATTAAATCATATTAAATATTAAGGGAGCGTAATTTACACAGTCAGCATACATAATCATCTTCGTAGGGAAAAACAGTGTAACCCTAACTTGACATTAAAACTGGAGAGAAAATTAATATGCATAATATGAAATTACTTAACGTCTAGAACACAATAAGACTTTGCAGGTAGTGGAAGTTATTCAGGCATCAGGCAGTAGCAAGGCAGCTTTACAATGGTTTCTATTAATCCTTGAAAATCAGTGATTCTACCTGAATTGATATTTTCTCTTCACAACTGCTGTTCAAACAAATTAAAAAAAAAGGAAAACCAAGAAAGAACCAAAGCTTGGATCTCTTTTACAGCATTGCAGTGATCTGAATAAAAATACTCTCCCTTTCACCAGCTGTTAAAAGTGCTTTGGATTAGAAGCTTATCTAACATCCTCCTCTTCTTCCTCTAGATTTTGAAGGTTGTAAATGTTTGAGTATCAGTTGGCAATGAAAATCCAAGTGCCACAATGGATCTTGGAAATTTCCAATCCTCAGGTTAGTAATGACAAATTGCTACAAAAAGGTCAAATACTTTGTGATAGTTCAGCTCATTGGAGACCGACTAGTTAATGGAAACCTTATCCAGTTTTTGCACGTTACACACTTCCTTGGAAAATTTTACTTTTAACTTCCCCAGCCCCTGTGACATTTAGAGAACAGGGATTTGCCTTTCCTCCAGAGTTTAATGAGATAGAGACTGGTAGCAGTGGAAGATGGTATGTGACACAGGATGGATAAGCAAGGAAAATATCAATAGTAGCTCAATATACACGGCAGTGAGGGGTCAAATGGGCTAATACACGTTGGCATGAAGTATCAGCATTTCCAGCATGCACATGCTGCTTTTCAGAAGCAGAAGGCACAGACTGCGGAACCTCATGTCTGCATTGCCATTCTGAGCACTGAGAGCAATGGCGCAAGCCCTGACAGCATTTTGGTAGGCATGGCCTGTTGTGATGAGTTGTAATCAGCGTTTACTTCATGGATAAAAAGAGCTCTGAACTCAATGACAACAGAAACACAATTTTTCCCGTTGATTTCTTGCCTTTTGTGCTCCTAAAGTGGCTTCTTTTCATTTCAGCCCAGGGAGACCCCAGCTATGGTTCACTTCCATCATGACACAGCTAGGAAAGAGCAACTCCTTTCAGCCAAATCCTGCTCCTCCTGGAGTCTCTTGACACTTAACCCTGGCAGTCCCTGTTTGATGGATAAATCACCATTATGCCAGTACTTACCACTCAGGAAAACATTATGTATAGTAGGTTTTACGTGCCAAACTGCCGATTCCAATACCTTATTATTGTAATTTAGTGATCATAAAGGTAATAGGTCTGTTAGACCCAAGCATGCTGCAGATGCATTTTGTGTTTTGGGAATTCCAACCATATCTCCTGCTCAGCTGGCAGATGCTATGAACAACCAGACGTTGAATTTGGGAGTAAGTATCAGATTTCTATCAGTCAAACCAAAATAGAATGCATTTCTCTAAGTTTTGTGCCCACTGATATTTGTTCTGTATGTTACAATAGAGTTATCTATAAAAGCACTTTTAAAACACAACATTGGGTAGTTCTAAACAAGTACCAATACTCAGTAGGAGCCTGGACTGACCTTTCCAAGATACACTAGCAATGACATACCTTATAAACCAGCAAAACTCCTATATCCATTAAGATTAATGTGGTTTTACTTAAGGCCATATGCTGTTCTTCTAGCATTAGACAGATGTGATGGCATGGCCCCAGCTTAGGAACTGGCTTAACTTTTAAAGATATAAAAAGCCTCACTGAAACCAGGGAGAGCTAAGTACGCACTAAAATAAAGCATGTACTTAAGTGGTTTGCTCAGTTAGGGTTATAGCTGTGAAAGATGCACTACGACTTCAGGCTTCAGTTGCTTCCAGCATGACTGTGCAAGAGATCCAGCCCAGAGATGTGTAATGGACACAACTGAGAAAAGAAGGGTGGTGTTCAGGGCTGTGCCCTCCTCCTGAAGGCAGACAGAGAGTGAACAGGATGCAACGCTAGAGGTTAATCTGAAAATAGCACTTAACTGACCAATGTCAGATGCACGACCCAATTTAGGTCCCCAGACTGCCCACCTGTAGACACCACAGGACAGGGAGAAGCTGCCTCATACCCAATCGCTGCAGAATTTATGTACCCCTGGAACCCCTGTTTATCCTGCCTGCAGGCATCAAATTAACAGGCACTTTCAAAGCAACCTAGCAGAATGGTTTCTGGAAAAAACAAAGCCATCTGGAGAGAAGAGAGCATGATGAAGCTACTGCTCTTACATCAGACAGGCTGCGTCTAGAGGACCCTGTTACTGCCCCGGTGCTGCTATGGTCCTAGCCCGCCTGTGGCCAAGGGACAGCGTGCAGATGCAGCCGGGGGAACGGTCACTTCTGGTAACTGTGCTCCGATACAACCACTTCACTGCAACATCCCTGACACCTGAAGAGCTGCAATTTGATCAATTCCTGCACTAGTATTAACAGACCTACAGCCCAAGATACAAACCATGTCTGAGAGCGCAGAAGGGAAATGTCCAGAGGCTTTTGCTTTAAGGATTACAATAGTTTTATTTCTCCTGCACATATTATAGAGCAATTTCACTGTCTCAGGTTTATATGGTGAATAGAAAATTCAGTTTCCAGAGATTGGGTTTAGATTTCCAAGTAGCTGTTAAAATAGAGCCCAAATATAATGGAACATTGCTGTCATCTGAGGACTCTTTGGTGTTCTTCATGAAAGGAGCTTAGTTCAAAAAGGAACGAGTACCTACAACCTAAAATATCTCGGCACATTTGACAACCTCATTGAAAACCTCAGCAGAGAGGCCTGTTCTCGATTTTACAGGTGACAATTGAGGCAGAAAATGTAGGGTTGGGAGGATGCTTCTTCCACTGATGTTCACAACTTTGTTTGAAGAAGTCTTCGCCCAACAGTTTTGCTCATACCCCATATGGGCAAAGCATTTGGGCACAAGCTGAACATTAGCGGTGTGAGTTTTCCTGATTAATTCTTTGCCAGTTCCTCACAGGCCCCTCTGCCATAAAAATCTTTGAAGATTTGGGGCTTGGATTCACACAGAATGTGGCACATGAGTGAGAAAGAAAAAAGATGATGGTTTCTTATTTATTTCTGTTTCGGTGGCATTTTCTATTGCTTTATTAAAGTGCTCATTAGCACAGCCTTGTCTGCCTCGTCATCTGTGCCGAGACAAAGAAAACAAACATTTCCATATATAATGAAAAAGGTAAATAAAGCACCAACCTCTAGGTTCTTCATAGGAAAACCCAGAATATAGGTGATACTGTTGCCCCTCTTTGGTTGTTTCATGCAAGGATTCAGCCATACACGTCAGAAATGGTGTGTGGGGTATGAGGAATTATCAAGAGCAAGTTGCCAGAGACCACAATACACGCAGTACTTAAATGGTACCAAGTTCCCAAGTCTCACAGCATAAATGGAGACGTCTCACTAAAAAGACTGTATACTGAATCCTTTTTATCAATCACCTCCTCTTCTATTTTTCTCTTTTCTCCCCCTCAGTGTTTTGGTTTGTGATCTGCTTCCAAAAGCTCGAATTCTCCAGCTGGGAAAGCACAAAATCAAATTTCAAAGTTAATACCTGATTCTCACCTTCGTGTATATTTTATTTTGCCATTTTCATTTTTAGCTGCAGTGTAATTTTTTCCCCTCTCCCTTGAGAAATTTTGCTTGAAAACAGACCTGAAACTTCACAGCTTTTATTCCCTTTTCCCCAACTGTCCTAATCCTTATAATACATAATTTTGAATTCTTTGTGGTTATTGAACTGCCTCTCTCTTCATCTTTGAACCGTCTTGCTGGCTGAGAAACAGACTACAATACTGATATTGAATAACAGTAAGAAAGGTAGTAAAATGGTTATCACCCAAAACCTCACCAAACAAATCTCTGTATGGTTAACAAACAGCAAATTTTTTGTGGTGGAACACACTGGTATGAAGGGAAAGCTGAACAGAACAAGCACAAGGAGAACGATTTCATTTCCAAGACAAAGACAACGGCAACACCGAAGTATTTAAATTCAATTTCTAAAAGAATGAAAAAGGACTTTGCTACATATTCTGTGTGGCTACTGCTAGGGCTGGTTGAACTCAGCACTGCTGAAGCCACAGCAGGCAGATGACCAGGGGACTGCGCCACTGCCTGCAGGGTGAGCCGCTCCCCAGATTGGGTACCTCTGCCCCCGCTCGCAGCTCCCACCTCATTAGTGGGGTGAACATCCCCAGAGGAAAGGGATTTCAGAAACCACTTGGAGCCAAAACCCCATACTACCTAGCCTACACTTTTAATATATTTGAGGAATAACCACCTTGAGTGTACCGCAGAAGAGCGGCGGTTACCATCTCCCCTGCTTCTTGCCCTGTACCAGGCACTGACTTGCTGACTTGTTCAATGATCCGCCTGCCAGTGGAAATACAACTCCAGCATTATTTGGTTCTCTTACAAGGACCAACCTGCGTTATATTTTGTTTAAAGAATCCAATACTGTTATCAGCTGAACATCTTCACTTTTGGCTGACCTCTACCTATAAAGTATTCATAGAAAAGAAAACCAAGGGATAAATTATATCCTTCTGCCTCTGATGTAGATAAATATGATCATATAAAATTATTCCTTCATTTACGGAAATTGCCTTTCAGTTTTAAAAGAGATATGTGTATCCATTGTACCTCTTTCTTGATCAGATATTATTTGAATCGTCATCTCTGTGATTCACATTATGCACCCTTATAATTTTTCCAGCTACATCTCTTCGTAGTATCTCCAGAGAGAACTAATTATGCATGCAAAGACAACTCAGAAAAACTGCTGCTAACAAATCATCCAAAATCCAGTTCTTATTGAGTTTTTCTTTCCCTTCCTGCACTGCTATGATCATTTTGTTCATTTCAAACCTCTAAATTTTAACTCCTTTACCTCCAGTCCCTGCCTCCCCAGTATTTTTCTAAAGGAATGATGCCAGTAACAGAGGAAGTTCTGATCATTTATTTCTTTTTGGCTAAACTGAGTGAGAGAAGCATAAGATTTCAAAAGCTGTCCAGTAAAGACACCTTTGCCTTCCTTCCCAGCCCCCCCACGGAATCAAGTTAAGGAACGTGTAATAGAAGGATGAGGGAGACAAAAATAGAGAATGTAGAAAGCTGGGATTAGATTTTTTTGTTAGATTTTAATGGGCAAAAGCCTTCATCATCATTCAAAAGAGAGCCATCACCACCATCACAGAACCTTAGCATGACTTTACACCTGGTCAACACATTGCTCAAAGATGATATATTAGTGGAAAACATAGAATATTATCAAGCTACATAGGCAGAAATTCATATTGCTTGGATTATCAGTCTTTCAATTTCCTGAACGATGCATTTGATAATTTAAGGAATGGGAGATGATTACACAATGTTTTTATTATATAAAGCTCCTACTTTGAGCCATAAGATTAAAAGTAAAGTTTTAGTTAGCAGTTGCCAAAACACATACGGTAGGACCATCCCTCGACCCTGCTCTCTGCCTGGACAGAGACCTCGGGCCCTGCAGAGGTCTCCCTCCCAAAACTGCCAGCTCCCACTGAGACCAAGCTCCCAGGACCCACAGCTTGCCTATGTAGGCAGTAGATTCCAAACAGACTGGGAAAAAACTGTCAGAGAAATCAGAATATCCTTGGCACTCCTAAGAGTCCATAAGGCCAGACCCTACGGTGCTTGGGTCAGTGCCACTTCATCAGGCACTATAGTACTGTAAGCTCTTGCCCTCGCACTGGGTATTCAGAGAACGATGCTGCACCACACTGCTCACTCTACAGACCCTTTCTGATCCTCATTTCTTTAGATTGGGTTGTTTTATTTTGATGTTTTTTTTTTTTTTCCCTACATATAGGACCTCAGCTCAGAAGAGTGTTATAATGAGAGGTGCTGAGTTAATTCTTCAGTTTATGGAGTCCATTAGTATAATTCAAGTTTATCTAATAACTAATGGCCATTTAAGTTACTTAATTGAACAGGAATCGCCTGTGCACTCAGTACTCACAGGAGTTCCCAAGTACCTAAGAACTCATTTGCTTAAAACTAAAGGCTTAGACTTGAGTACTTTGCTGAATCAATGTGCGGGGACCTGCCCTCCTTGCAATGCCACCCCAGCAGTTTTACCAATAGTCAAAATTTCCCGTTTGTCCTCACATTTCTCTGATGTTTCCTGCTAGCGAGGGTTTTTCATATGGTGCAATGGTTCCTTAGATGGATGAATCCTGACTGCTGGTATTTGCAAGTCATATTTAATAGCATTGTGTAACAATCATTCAAGAATGTGTTCACATTTTTCCTTTCCTAATCAATAGCTAAAGCAATTGGCAGTAAAAGTCAAATAGGAAATTATGAGAGCATAAAAGGTAAAATTGCCCCAGAATGCCACTCTCAAAAGTCTATAAAAGACTGATTTCATTACAAGTTATTTCCCTAGGTTTGGGCTTTTCTCAATTGCTGATGATTGATGTGGCAAATTTTATTTTCACATTTAACAGATTTTAATCTGTAAAACATTTCTGTATCAAAATGAATCTGGAGATGCTTCTTACAAGGTTTACCTCCCAATAAACTTGTGTAGACTTCTCCCAAGCTGGCAATGAGCCTGTCATTTCAAGTTTAGCAGCAGGTTCTCGGTAAGAGTTAGAAAAGCTGTACCCTTGTGACAGCTTTACAGTGCAGTAATTTCACTTTGTCCGTAACCTTGAATAAGCTGCAATCTGGGTTACTACCATCACATTGGAATGCACAGGTTTTCTTTCCTATGTTAAGTCTACAGAGCTACAAGTGAGAATAATTAAACACAAAGTTAAGGTCTAGGGGCCCAGTGCAACACCTAGAGTAAGTCAGTGTAGCTCATCTGACATACGCAGCTCTATGTTGCTTCTCACCGACTGAAGTTGTTGCCCTTAATACATAAAAATCTGTACAACAAAGTGTGGCAATTACTGAGGCAATCTGTACATTTACTACAATATCACTTAAAAAACCTCAAAACAACACCCCCCCCCCCCCACCAATTTTCAACTCCCAACAGAAGATCTTGACTGTGCTGAAACCACCATTCAACAAAACCTTTCAACACCACAAACAAAACTAAAGGCAAGAAATGTTTGGACCAACTCCAAGATTTTTTTTATCAGTTAGGTCTGGAGCTTTCCACAGTGGAAGTTAATATTTTACCCTTAAAGCAGATATTTTCTCTTTTTTTTAAAAAAAAAAATCCCAACAACAAAATTTACCTGCAAACTGAAAAAATTTGGACATCAGCAAAAATAGAAATCCTGACCACAGCCATTTTTTCTGGCTGCACACCTCTTTACACAGAATGATGTAGTTGAAGGACAGCAAGAATATTAGAGATCAGAGAAGGATTCATCTAAGTGGTTATGAGCTTTTCTAGCACTGTCTGCATACAGAGCCACCTAGAAAGAGACAAGAATAATTTCAAGCATGCAGTTTTCTTCAGTTTTGTGTTTTGAGAAACCTCATTACTACAGGGCTCATTACTACACAGAGGTGCAGTCTACATGTTTGCCTGTGACTGCCTTGACCCTCCTTGCGATCCCCTCCATGCCCTGCTGAGAGCTTCTCAGAAAGGCAGGAAAGCTGTTGCACCAAAAATATAAGGACCTCTGCCTGCACTATATCTGAACATTTCTACATAGAAAAAAAATCTTGTGCAAATAACACCAGGTGATCGCAACACATGCAAGTATTTGCTTGGATGAGGCATAAGGGAAAACTGCAATTAAAGGTACAGCGTTGTGAGAGCACAAGGAACTTTACGTCCAACTCTGGCATCCAAACCTTTGAAAATGCAGGCAAGTTCCCATGTTTCAAGCAGTAGCTGTTGTTACTCTATTACATAGCTGATAAATATAACTAACTTGTATCTGTCATTGTAAAATGATATTTTGAAAGCGCCAAATTTATAACTCGTATTAGTTGACCTATCCTTAGCAGCCCATATCCCAAGTGGAATACTGCCCATATTCAACTTTGAAAGCTGTATTGCTCAACTCCTGATGACAAAGGAAAAAAACCTGTCCTCATAAAGTTGGCAACGTAACTGAACATGGGGGAAATGGCGTTTCAAATCACATGTGCTACAGTTTTCACGGTTAATGCAAGTCTTTAAACTCGATTTAGGTAACGCATGCCTGTGTTACTGCAGCAGGCTTTGCTCTAAGATAGAAAGGGCATTGTTTGATTGAGGGCTTGTAGCTTTAAATAAGAACAATTAAAATGTATTTGATGTTTGAAAACACACGCTCGTTCTCTGTATTGATTTTTAAAATCTGCCAAGCTGAGACTATTGAACATGTCAATAGGCTCATGTGATGATTATAGACAGGAACACAGTGACTTTATTTTGAAAATATACAGGAAACGCTTGTTCTGGTAACTCAATTTTAAGATCAATACTGTTCAATTATTTAGTGTTTTATCCTTACAGATAGTACAGACAGTACCACTGTGTGTAATGGAGGAGGGAGGCTCTAGGTGTATTTATTAGATACCGCACACTGTATGACAGACTGGAGTTCACACTTGTTAGGCAGCTTTGAATACATTTTAAGGAGATCACCCTGACTCACGCCTGACTCGTCCTGGGGAGTTGCGTTTCCCTCTAACTGGTGGCAGAACCAGCTCTCAGCCATTCCCACCAGGCATCGCTGAGATGTCGGCACCACGTGGAGCGGGGGTACCTCAACCTCATCATGGCAAGGTGACAGTGTGGGGTGGCATTATCTCAGGCATGGAGTAATTCCTGGGATACTGGTCCCGACAGCCCTTTCTTAGCATAGTCTCAGCTGAGCAAATGCGCTGCGGAACTGGAGAGAAAACTGGGACAAGTGACTAGTAGACAGATGATCCACGAACAGTTCGATTCAGGGAACAGGTTTTGTAGGTTTTTCTGGGAAACAGTAGGAGCTGATCCTTCCCCTCACGCTTACACCGAGATGGAAGCTGTAGTGGAAACGTCTCTGCAAGAGGCGTTTCACTGACATTTTATGTCCCATGGATTTTCTGTGGGATAGCATTATCACTTATCCCTAATATTTAAGAATATTATGCAAGAAAACACATGCTGCCATTACAACTTAATACAGCAACCACCATCAATATTTCACAGGCAGACTTGGCATAAGAGGTTTACTTGATTTTTTTTTTTTTTGGCTTGCTGTTCGTCATCAATTAATTAGAACTCATAACTTGGAACTGAGTCTTGTTTAAGGACACCCAGAAGCCAGTGGCACTAGTCATTTCATGGTTTTGTACCTCCTTTTCTCCAGCTGTACAACATTCAGAAGAGTATTGTATCATATGGGAGATGTGAGCTGAGCTTTTACCAGTATATGGAGTAGAATGATTTCCTATGCATCTTACCACTACATCTTACATTTGGAGTAGCACAGATCACTTTTAAAGTGTGAAGTTTATGCTCAGCGCTGTAAAAAGTAGCATTTAATTTTAAAAATAATTGATTGTTCTTACCACTAAAAAGGCAACAGTGAGCACTCAATGCTCTGGATTAAGAGCCCCTGGAAAGGAATTTGCTGTGCTGTAATTTGAAAACATGGGATAAATGGGAATATATTGGCATTATCCGCAGTGTGTACGTCTGCCCTGTTTGCCTATTTGGCACCAGACTGCTCATGCAGAGGAAGCTGCCTGGGGCTCGCTGGGCAGTTCTCTCCCTTGGCGCTGGGCGATGCTTCTTCCCAGAGGCCGCGTGTTTCTGTGCACCAGCGGCACCCAGCACCGCAGGCACAGGCGGGTCCTCCCTCGGCTGAACAATGGCACAGCAGAGCTGCTGTAACAATCAAAACTTTCTTTTAACCTGCACCCTCTGCTGATCGGGCGTTTTAACACGTGAACCATGCCATGAGCTCAAGGGACGAATACAAAACTCAACCCGCGGAGGAAGCAGCCGAGGGCAGAGCCGCCCCGGGGCCCCGGGCACCGCCCGGCGCTGCCGCAGCTCCCCTCAGCCACTGCCCGCGCGCCTCGCTCACGCGCCCCGGCCCCGCCACACGCATCATTCTGATTGGCCCGGGCGGGCGGGACCCCTTGGAAGGGGAAGTGGGTACGTGACCAGCGCACCCCAGCTGATGGCCGCCTGCCCCACAAGATGGCGCAGCGGCGGCTGGGAGCAGGGGGCGGGGTCGCCCTGCCTCATCTCGAAAATTCTGCCACCGGTCACGTTCCTCGTATCCAAAGTCCTCCCATTTAATCTAGACCTAAGTCAATTTAACGCCTTCTAGATCAAGGTCAAAAACTCCTCAAAAAGAGGAGCCAGGACTTCACCCTCTACGACGCTGCCTCCTTTTTCCCCAACATTTAAGGTGTGTTTGCACAAGATGGGATTCCCCCCCCATTACTGCAAATAGATTTTGAATACAACGTAAATCTACCATGAAGGCCTTGCAGCATTTTCCATAAGTGATCAGACTCTGAATTAGTCTAATTCACTCTGGGAATTCATTCCACTGCAAAACCTTCATTACTGAAAACACCTTAAAGATTATTACTGTTTCTCCATTGATTTTATGGATGACGGAATCCTTGAAATTTTGCGGTTGAGGTCTGGAATGGACTTTTTGTCTCCTTTGGTTATCGGCAGCTACAAATTGTATAATTCATGTCTGCGCAGTGAATAAATATGATTGTGTTGAACAGTAAATTGCAGTTAGGAATCAATACATTATATCCAAGAGCGTTTATGGAGAATGTTTCCATCCCCTCTGAAATGATGTAATATGGCTGTATTCCGCCCCCCCGTTCTCAGATTTACTGTTGTTTGCTTGCAGTTTGTTATGTGCAGTGGTTCTGCAGGAATTTGTTGAAGAAAATTATCGGGACATTCCTTTCTCTGTTACTATCGTACTGAACTGCTCTCAGTGAAATCCCAGGGCCAATAAATTGAATAAGTTTATAGGTGTCAGTAATCTCTGTCTAGAGACTAGCAATCTCCCTCCTATTAAACCACAATACCCACACAATTAATTGATCAGTTAAGGAGGAAAAAATCAGTCTTGCAGTTTGCTCAATCTAACTTCTCTGTTAAGTACTTAATGCAGACTTAAAATAGAAGGAAATAATTTTCTAGTTAAAAATCTTCCCATGCCAATGCATTATTTTGTCAGCTATTACGAGGATATTAGTAACTTTTCTTTAAAAAAGAACAACACATTAAAAGCATGGTGTAAATCGGTGTCACAGGATAAATACAGATTGTCTAGAGCTATGGAATGAAAATAAATTAAAGAGTGCTTTGTCATACCAGTTGATCTTAGCAAACAAGAGCATATTTTCTACTTATAATACACCTTCTGAGTACTGTTTCATATTAAATGATAATATAGAAATATTGTATAGCTGAGCAGTAGGAGAGAGAAAGAAGAGACAAAAAGTATGTCAAAAGAGATGGTGTAGTCATGAAACCCTGCCCCATTGAGATCATTGTGAATTCAGCAGTTTGTTTCAGTAAAACCAGGACTACCAGTGCTCATCCTAAATGTGATCCAGAAAAAAAACATTCTTACCAACTTCAGTTGAGCTGAATCACTTGCTTTTCTAAAGGGAAAGTAATCCAGTTTTGACAGGGCCAAAAAAGATTTGAGAAAAGATTTTGACAAATAATGATAGTAAGTTGGGAAAGAGATGATGAATGCACTGCTTTGTGTCTAATTGTACGCCTGGAGTACAAAATCTTTTTTTCAGGAATAAAATGCTATGATAGCTGCCAAGTATAAAATCTATCTGTGCAGAGCATCCCCCAGAAACTTCCATTTTAAGTCATCCAAACCTTCCGAAATAACTGTCAGGTTAAATGAATTATTAGCCCTAAGACAAGAAAGTTCTTGGCCTTATTACTCAAAAGAACTATTTTGTCTTGTTTAAAGTTATGTTTGTATTATGTGGCTACTTTACTCTATCTTTGCTATACTGAATTATTAATTTAAAATCTAAACACTTCCTTTTGGTTATTGTATTTTTTCATCACAGAATTTTCACTGAAAATGATTTTCCGTCGCATCTTGAGTTCAAACAGTTTAAGTGAAACAAGTGCAAAATTAAATATTAGTCCTTCTGCTTCTTTTTTAATTCTAACATTTACATTTGTAATGCTAATACACTAATGAAGTTGGCTGCTTCTTGTCACAGCAGTTTCTGCTTCGGGTCAGTAATTAATTATCATATCTTCATTGACTTGCAGGACAAAACATGACTCAAAATCACTAGGGTGCAACTAGTGCAGTGGCTAGTGTTTGAAAGATTGCTGAAGAATTTGATTACTTGAAATTGCTACCCAAGAACTAATGCACTACAGCATGTGCCGTGTTAAAGAGTCAAACAGCCAGAATTAGTAAAGGAATTCAATGCCTATTACCGAGACGCTGCAGGACTTGACACCTGAGATCGCTCCAAACCTAAGCAAGACTCTTGGACTTCTTACACAGACCAGGCAAGATAAATACTTCCAAAGGGCACTTCAAAACCCCTGCTTGCTGTGCTAAGAGCTGCCTACAACTGGTCAATAGGAAACACTAAACTAAAACCAGGTCTCTAGATAGATTAATTAGTTGGATAGATTTATATCCCAAGTCTGCCCAGAGTCAAAGTCAAAGATACAGCAATGGGTTTCTGCTAAACCTGGCCTAGGAAAAAAAAATTGCTGTCTCAACCAAATTCTGCAGTGGGCAGGTGTTTCGTTCCTATGTACCTATTCAAATAGCATCAACATGCATTTTACATACCCAGAGACAAAAGGTATTAGGTATTAAACTATTGCTTATTCAGTATGTCTCTCGCATGTATACCCAGTCCTGATTTTCCCTGCAAAGAACGGCTGTGTAGAAGTTGCCGAGCACATTAAAAAGATACTGGAGCAGTATGGAGTACTCTTCTGGACAACTCTTCCTTCACTGGCTCAGTAACAACCCGCTGGCAGTTTCTTTATTTCTTTCTTTTTGTTTTCAAATCCAGACTTTGTTTCCCCCCCTTTCTGCCAAGCTTGCAAGCCTTTCAAACAATACCATTTTCAATAATTCACTAAATAATATCTAATGCCTTAAAACTTTTATAGCGCTTCAGGTTTGCAAGCTGGAAGAGTTTTTACAGCCTCTGAGGCTGCCACAAATCAGAGACTTCATTATACAGCAAAATACACTCTCAAATTGAGACTGTTCCTGAAAACAAGCTTATTTTTTCTGCAATGATAGTTGCAAAATAACTGGAGGTTTTAAGCCAAATGGACTCCTTCACCTATGAAATAAGACATGTCTGTGTTAAATCATTTTCCAGGCAGACACAGTAGTGGAGAGAGAGTTCCCACTGCCCTCTTTCACCAAAGTGACCTAGCCAAAGAGTCATTTTTAATCAGTTATGGAATGGCTGGGAAGGCTCAGGTTACTGCAGATCAGCTGGTTCTGACATCGCTGCAGCTTGTTCCTGGGTGACCCTTGCTATTCCTTTAGTAAACTATTCAGTAGAGAAAGAGGTGGGGTTTTTTTCCAAATCTTTAGTTTAGGGTGGGGGAGATGCACTCATGCCCTGAAATATCAAAAGCAGAGTTTAATCACAAAAAAAGCTAAAGAAATATAAATGGAAATGAAAAATAACCCTGGACTTAATGCTGTTCGTTGCTCCCTCTTATCTTGTGCAATATCAGGAAGAGCGTGATTGCATTTCTGTGCTCCAGCCGAGCTGCTTCGAGTAAACAAAGGCAGCCAGAGTAAGGCACTGGGGATGCCAGTTATTTTGGGCAGAGGCAGAATGATGAGCGGATGTTTTGTGGCAAGGCAAATTGATAACATTTCATTATTTTACTGTACTTTATAATAGAAACTGAAATAAGTTTTGGTTGTCTATAAAGCAAGCCCGGAAAACATGGCTGCTTTATGCGGGATACTTTCTGGACTTCTTTGTTGTTGCTCTTTTCCTTGAAGATTCGTCATCCCTATCCAAAAAATCCCAAGATTTGTCCCAATCAGGAGAAATTTAGATCCCCTGTGTGAAGCTGCCAGGTTGGGTCCACTTCCCAATCAAAGTTAGGCGATGACAGTTCGCAGAGGTTATACCTGGCAAGGATTGCTAAGGACTTCCTAGTTCAAGGTACCACTGAAGTGGGTGTTAAGCAGGTGAATGAGACAGTGTGTCACACCCACGCTTGCACTGAGTTAAAAGCTGGATCCATTTACCATTTAAGAATGGGAAGGCTTGTGCTCTGATGGAGGAACAGTTGTGAGCTGTCAGCCTTGGATCTAAGAAACTGCTTTTGTTGCAGTAAAAATTTCCCTGACTCTCACAGCATCCCTGTGCTGTCCACTGCACCTTTCGCATTTTGTTAGGCCCATGTTCTTTTGTCTTTTCCTTCGAAACAGAAATGGGCATCTATTACTTATGTAATGAAGGGTCAATTTTTTCTCTTGATTTTGCAGCTGCTATAAAGAACATAATTTTATGTCTTCTCCTTTACAATATACCTAACATATACTAATTGTTTTTGGTAAATCATGTTAGCACAATCTCACTACATTACTTTGCTGAGTGTGTCTACATTACAGAAGATCTACTGCCATTAAGAGAGAGGAAAAAAAACCCCACAGTCATTTGGTTTAAAATAGGGTAGGAAATGAAAACACTTCACATTGCTCTTACAGACTTAATTCTAGTTCCCTGGGAACCTTTCCTTTCACTTCTGCTGAAGATAGATTGGGCTTTCTTACTCTTTTACTAAGTTCTCAACAATCAAAAGTCTAAATAACAGAACTGTTAAGTGACACATGATGAACTAAATAATTTACTTACTGGAGGGCTTCCTAAGCAGAGCTTTTTCTGTCTGAAGATTAAGGACTGTCAGTGTACTTCAAAATATGTTGCTTTTCAAGCTCTCCCTTGCCAGAAATACATCTGGTTCATCTAACCGACTGTAAATGTTGAGCTTTAATGGCTTGCTGGAAAGTCTGCATGACAAATCTACTACCCAGATTCCTTAAAGAACTTTCTGAATATCTTTATTAAGGAAAAAAAAAAAAATCTTACTTGATCTCATGGCTTTACTTTTTTTTTTTACTTTACATACTGCATCAAAAGAACAACAAAAAAATCAGTTGTCTTTGTTGTCTTCCATTCTTCTTTATTATTCTACACTTCAGCTCTTATAAAAGTTAGATGTATGGGCATAATTTTAAGCATACAAATACATATTGTCAAGAAAATTATTTTGTTATTTTGACGCACCTACTTGGTACCAATCCCAGAAGGGGGAGAAGGAATTGAAATATAAAACTGCTCCATGGGGTAGGAAGTTCAAAGTATTTTCTAATAGATGCACTTACAAACAAAATTCTTGTGTTAGGGAGACTGGAAAATCTCCATTGCAGAACTCTGGAGGAACTGCTCCAGAACAGAGACCATAGTATCCAAATTTAAGAAAGTGGAAGAAAAGTTACTCAGGCAACTAAGGCCTCTAAGTCCAATTTCAGCTGTAGACACAGTTTTAGAACAAAATTTGAAGGGAAAAAAAAAAATATATTCCAGGACTGCCCTTGTTTAATATTGGCATCTAACAGCATTGGCAAATACATGAGGTGTGCTAATGAGCCTGACAAACGCAGGAGCCAGTGCCCATGGCACAATCTGAATCGCACACAAAGAAACGCATGACCCACGAACTGAAGGATAGAGAGGTGGTGAGATGTAATGGTAAAAAGGCAAGGTCAGGCAGTCAAGGGCAAAGTGCTGTTTTGCCATGTGGTGGCACGGCATCAGCTGAAAGTCACAGAAAGACCTGCAGGGGTTAGATGCACTTAGGAACAACTGCTACTGGCTGTGATTCAACTCTTGGGATGTTAGTTGAAACCACAGAAATGTCTATCTGCTATATTTCCAATGGCTATACTGTCTCCTCCCTTGTGAAGGCAGAATGGTAGAAGGCACACGGGGCTGCTTTTCCATATCTTTACTCAGTTTCTATTTAGGCAACTGCCTGTTGCTTCTCTGGGCAGAAAATTGTCTTAGGTAAAAACTTGGCCTATTGCTTGCAGTGCTGTTCTGCAGCCACATTCAGTTTTGTGTGTTGTAGCCCTCCCTTCTCAAGCATACACACATTTTAGTACTCAGAAAGTTACAGAAGAATTGCTTGAATTTGCCCTTATCTTGACCAGATATCATCAGAGATTTAATTCATGCATTTTAGCACAAGATGGATTACAGCAATATGCTTGTGCCTGATCTCTCAGAGGTAGGTGTTGGTAAACTACAAGCAAAATGTTGCTGTCAAACACTTGACACATACAAAGTACCAAGAGCCCGATTTTGTCAGTTTTATGCTGGCTGCCTGTTAAAGAATGAAAAGAGTACAAAATCAGCCTGGAACAACCAATGTCACGAAGAACAGATCTATGAATTAGAAGGCACAAGGATTAAACAGGTCGTAATACCCTTTCCTACTTACCCATCTTCCCTTTTGCAGTTATGCCCTGCAACTAACTCTGCAGACCGTGCCGTCCATGCAGTCATGGGGAAATCTTGCTCCTATCTGCATCAGTGACAAAATTTGGCGAAGGGCAATTTGTCATTTGGAGACATTGAATTTGATTCTTGTCTCAGCTACACAGTAGTAATACAGAAGTACATGGAAGCGCATGAAGATTATTCTCTTTTCTGTAATTCTCTCATTACAATTCACAATGGTTAAATTTTCAGTGTGTTTCCTACCACCTTTTCCTTAAACAGACTTTCTGTCTGACAATGCTAGTCTAAGTGACTTCTCCTATAAAAACTATTCATGGAGAGTTTACAGACTGGAGAACTTGTTATTTGCCAAATTATTTGTTTCCCAACTTGGGAAGGGAGGAGTAAAACAATGCTGCTGTATAATTCTGTAAATTGAGATTAGCATGAAATATATTGGTTAATGCAAACTGAAAAAAAAGATTGGTGGAATATGTATGAAGTAGTCCAAATAATTGCTTGATTGTGATGCTAATATGAAAGAAGAGGGCTTACATTTTTCTCTCGCTTTCTCCCTCTTTTGTGTGCATGTGTGCGAGTTTCAAGACCTTTTCTGAAAGCATTTCCAGTTTCTAGTCATCTTTAATTTACTGGTATTCAGAAACACAAGGAGGAAGGAAAAGGAGAAAAAGAAAGGTATGTTTAAGCTTAAAAAAAACTCACCAGAAAAAGATGAATGCCCAATTTAGCTCTAAAATGCAATACCATTTGATGTCAGATAAAAGGCTGGATTTTCATTTACTTTGTTAATCATAAATACAATGAAGAGAGGAGAATGTCTTTTTTAATTATTTCATTTCATCACAAGTATGGTTTCAGTGATGCAGATCATAAAAATATATTCACTGAGGTGAATTAAAGCCCTTTTACTTACATACTCCAATAAAATCACCAGAGCAAATTGTTTTATTGAGTTCCCTTTACCAGCTACTCATCCCCTCTTGGAGGCAGTGATCCATATTTGTGTCAGACACTGATCTCCCAGTGCAGTTAGAAGCATCAAGGACAGCTGGAAAAGGAACTTGCTAAATAAAATGTAGCAATAATAAACATAAATGAATACTCATACATAATCACAGATGATCATGAACAGCGAGGTCTGGAGTTGTGTTGGACTGCTAAGAGGACATCACTAATAGGTGATGGATGAGGGTTACGATGAGGGTGGTGAAACCCTGGCATAGGTTGCCCAGAGAGGTGGTAGATGCCCCATCCCTGGAAACATTCAAGGTCAGGCTGGACAGGGCTCTGAGCAACCTGGTCTAGTTGAAGATGTCCCTGCTCATTGCATGGGGAGTTGGACTAGATGACCTTTAAATGTCCCTTCCAACCCAAACTATTCTATGATTCTATGGATGCTGATCCACATCTTTGTTACCCTCATGCCAGATGTTGCTGTCAGCAACATGGAGTAGGTGCAATTCGTGCAAGTCTATCATCAGATAGTGGGATTTCTAAAATTTGGGGAATCCCATCCTCAAACTCTTGCAAGAAACCACAATTCCCCACCTACAAGGAATGAGTCTGAGAAGTGGGGGAAACTTTAACAGAGAGGGAAAAAAGGACAGGTCATTAACTCGGCAAATACAGCAAACTAAATGAATTAGTCAAATACAGCTCAGATAGGTATCACGATCTCTGCAGGTCTTTGTCCCTTCCCCATGCACTGAACTCTGCTTGCACACAGCTGGCAGTGGGGAATGCAGTCCTGAGGCAGCTTTGGACTGGTCTGCCTCAAATCTTTTGTGAAATGTTGTCTCCTCCAATTCTAGGAGTCCACTTTCCAAAGCAGTTTTTTTTCCTTAGTGACTACACAGAAACAGCCTTACATGAATTCACTCTTCTCTGCTGTAGCCCTCTGCAGCTGTAGGGGATGGCTCCCTAGTGACACATCCTCCTCAAGGAGCCCTGTGTTATCTGTGCCACACTATCACTTCTGTTTCTCATCATAGTGCAGAAACACCATTTGAAGTAACATATAAAAACATCGCTGTGTCCGCACTAGATGAGACACCCTCCTTACCAGAGACTCATTTCATCTCCGAGACCTAAACCGCTTTCTCAGCTTAAGTCAATTGCTTAACCAGTTTCACATCATTTTTGCAGATATGCTGGCTCACAAAGCATCACTGGAGAAATTTGGAGTTTAAGAGAAAGAAGCTGCTTCAGTCCAAACTCCCTGTGCTTGAAGCATGGGAAAGGGAATCTCCACCTCTGTAGTTTTTGCCTGCTAGTTCTGGGCGTTGGTAGAAGTTCACCTGTTAATGCAGATGAAGAGCTGTTGAGATCATTCCTCCCTGAGCATCGGTGCAGGGGGGCAAAGGCCTCCTTACCTGCTGCAGCTTTGATCCGCAGGGTTTATAGGTGTTGCTCAAATGGAAGGCAACAGCGAAGGATCACAGAAGGATCAATGTACGGAGATACAGCTCCAAGAAATCAATCTGCAAAAAGTCTGAGGGAATCTGCTTATTTCGCTGTATGTTTATTTTCTGATATTCATATAGAGAATAGCCAAAAAACATGTTTAGAAATAAAATCCCCATGGAAAGGCTGATTAATATTCTGTTTATATCTAAAGAAGGTATGGATCATTGAACAAATAGCAGGATTTTGAGTGAGAATAAACAACTAATAGTTTTTCCTCCCGTAACTTTCTCTCGCTGTAGCCACACCACATTCCTAATGTTAACACCGAGTTTAATCCTTCTAAATCCTCGTTTACAGGACTAAGTCTTTAGTTATGCTATTAAGTAATACTATGTAATCAAATTAGTGTTTTGATGACAGAGATCGAGAGCCACCAAAAACAAGTGCTGGCAAACCAAGGAGCTGCTGTCAGTTTTTCTTATGTCACTTCTGTGGCTTCTCTCTCCAAAGAGCAAAATGTTGCTTTAATAAAAACATCAGCTTGTTAGCAACCTCCGCATTTACGTTGGAAACGGGAATGACCTGAGGACCAAAGCATCTGTCCACTGTTTTCAGCTGCTGCTCTTCAAAGTGCTCTCAGGTTTGGTAAAAGGCCGCTGCAGTCAGTAACCCCTGGGGCTCTGCCTTACCCCGTGCCTCAGGTTTCAGAATTTGCCTGTCCATGTGGCATTCCAGCACCTCTTCTATAGCACGCGAGACGTCCCACCACGCAAGTCTATTTGCCATACTTTACTTCAGAAGCATTGGGCTTAAAAGTCTTTGTGAACAAACTATGTTCACAGAAGGTCCTATCCTTAACCAGCCCTGGGGCTGTATTGCCCAGGATACGGCCCCGGCCCATCCCCCGGAGCCAGCAGTTCACCTGCCACCTCTGCAGGGTGACGAGCTGGTGTTCCCCTGGGTGATGGTGCTGCAGGGAGGTGCTATTCTTGAATTTCATTTATTCTAGAAGGAGATTCTAAGTCTACTTAACTACAGCACGTTTCTTTGCCTTTTTGCTTTGTCAGGGATGTCCAAACTCAGAACACATTGTACAAACGTCACTCCCATCCCCCAAATTTTACTGTTTTATTTAAATCACAAATTGGATAAGCCCACATCAGGTTTCTCTCACTAACATACAGCATAGTAGAAATTTGCAAAATCAGTATGAAAAGAACTCCGGAACCTATTAATTGTGTTTATTAATCTGGGCTGGACCTGAGCATGAAAGGCTTCCCAGGGCCTGCTGAGCTGTCTGTCGGCGGGTTTTCAGGGGCAGTGCTCTCGAGAGGGCACACCAGCACAGCAACACCTGCTCACACAGCAGCAGCAGCTCACCACTACCTTTTTCCCCCCCTCTGCAGACAGCAGGGATGATGCGTTTCATGGATCAATCACTATGGGCTGGTGCTCTTCCATAAAGCAGATTATCTCTGTGTTGCCAAAGAAGAAACGCAAGTGGACTTTTTTTCTTTTTAAAGCACAGATCCAGACACACTGAGCGGAGGTTTCTTGTTCCAGCTGTTGCACTGGAGTAAAGTCACAGCTCTCATGCAAAGTCAGGATGATGCACTAGGGATTGTTTTGACGGGCTGATTTGGCTCCCTGAGCACCAGGTTCATGTTGCTGCGGCATTACAAGCTTGACTAATACTACAGAGACATGTCCTGAAATTATCACTGAGCAAATACAAGCGGAACGATGTGTGCGCTGTTCTCTGAAGACTCAAAATAAGGCCCTCTTTGAACGCCTAATTTAGCAGAAAGTATTACAAATAAGAGAGGCAGGAAAAATAAATGAAATGTAACTTTCTGCTGCTGGAGTTTGGAATGAAACACGGAAGGGATGTACGCTGCAAAAGGACCAGGGCAATGACGACTGGGGAAAGAAAGCAATCTGAGAAGGAGATGATAAAACAAAGAAACCCCCCCTCCAAAAAAAAACCCAGACCCACAAGCTGTGAATATTTGCTGATAATCAACAAAAGCGAATCAGGACCTGTCTCTGGAAACCCTGCCGAGGTGTTGCACCGACGGCACCATAAATACAGTGGAGCTGAACTGGGCCTTTTCAGAATGAGACAGAATTTGGGTGAGCTAAATCATCCCCTGGAGATGCCCCTTCTTCTATACTATCACTATATGGGCTGCCTTCATTAGGGACAAAGTTTATAACTGTTGGACCTCAGGTGATTGCCTGAAGCTTTGTAGGAGGAAGAGCATCATGGCTCCAGCGTACCAACACTACACTGGTAGCTCGAGTCTTAATTTTAGGTAAAAGTACAAAACATACTGAGGAATTTATTTGAACTCTGTCACAGGAATGAATGTGGAAAATTCTGCTGTATTTATGAAACACACGGGAAACTCCTCAACATTAAGCATAAGCAGGTAAAATTCCTACCTGTGCCAGCTGAGGGGTCTGCTCATCTCCCAAAGCAGGGCCCATTGCTAACAGCAGCAAAACGTTCACTGATAGTAGTTATACAAATTTGGCCTTTAATGTAATCAATTTTCAGGTAAACCATAAATAGATGTATAATATCTCAGCAGATGCAGCCTCAAAAGGGTGAAATACGTTAAAAGAAAAGCGCACAAGATACAGTCAGTCTGGACTGTGAATAGCAGCGTTAGCCAAAAATTTTCTTTTCTTAATATTTAATTCCCCCCCCCCCCCAATTATTTACAAACACACTTGATGGGTTTTCTAATAAACTTGTTCATTAAAAATTGTTTTCTAGATAGTTTATGCTAACATAGTTCAGCCTGTGAATTTGCCGTGACTGCTGTTGCTTTAGGCACTCATTAGTTGCTGTGCGGTGGGTAACCCGTATCGCGCAGCATCGTTGCTGCTCTGCCACGAGCCGTCTCCGAGGCTCCCCGGGAGCTCTCGGGGTAGACGGTGGGCCCTCGCCAGGGGAATACTCCCCGAGAAACCTGCTTCTGGTTCTGCAGAATCCTCGGTAGAAAAAAGATGCTTGAATAAATATTTACAGGAAACAAGTAAAAGGGACAACGACTCATGAATACAAAGCGAGTTCTGTTTTCATCAAATAATATCCACAAACTTTTTTTTTCATCTCTCCCATAGAGATTAACTAAGAAAAGTCTGTTGCATTTGTTATCAGAGAAGAGATACTACAAAGACTAATAGGAAAATTATCAGGAGATTTGAAGAAGAAGAGTAAATAACTCTAAATTGCCTTCATATTTGTTTGCTCCATCTCCATCCATTAATAATAAAAAAATAGTGGTGGAAATAGCCTCTGTGAACATTTAGAATATCCCCAACCAGTCCAAGTGTTTTTTGTTTTGGTTTTTTTTTTTTGTGGTTTTTTTTTTTTAATTTTTATTTTCCCAGATCATTTGAAGTTTTCACCAAGAGAATAGACCTCCCACCACTTCCCCTTATCTTTATACATGTTAATTAAGAAATTCATCTATACTAATTTATTGTATTAAGCAATTTTTTTTTTTTTTTTAAAAAAAAAAAAAGATAGAGTACAAGTTTGATGTCCAGGCAAGGACTGCTTGGCTGGGGCAGCTCCGGCAGTCAGCTACTGAGCTCTCTAGCTGCCGTTTGGCAACAGAAATGCATTCTTGCAACCGCAAAATGACTCTGCTCCATACAGTTGCAACCATTTCTGACTGCAAAAGCCAGCATGCAAAACCAGAGGGCAAACCAAGGGTGACTGAAAAATATGACTTAATATTCTTTTTTCTTTTCTCTGAAAGCTTCACTTCATATTCTCTATTATGTATTCATCAGGAAGGAACACAAACTATTATTTTTCCACTTGCTGAGTGGGAGTCCCAGGGTAGCTTTTCCTAAGCTCCTGGATAAGCTTAAAGCCCCTTTCCCTGCCAGTTGTTCCGCAGCGCAGGCAGGGACGGCCCTGCTCTTCCTACATCTTCCCTGCCCTCCGTGGGGGGGCTGCCTGGCCACGGCGGACGCCCTGGGACACGCCGGGGAGTACCACCGTGGCCGGGATGGTCCTTGCGACCCGCCAGCAGCGCTTGGCACGAAGCGCCGGGTCACCCGCCGGCCTCTTTGGTGTTCTCATATGGTGGCCGTGCAGGCCCAGCAAGTCAAAACTTTTAGTTTACTTTTTAAAAATTCCACCCCCCGCCCCATGTTAATTTTTAGCCACGAGTTCAGCTAAGTGAACCATTAAAAGTGAAACAAACTGAGCTGAGCGACAAATTAAGATGTGCCTCAGGCAACCAGCACGTTTCTTTTTTAACTTCCATCTGTCGAGTGCTGCCTTCTGAGGAAGGTGACAAAAAAGCGCCTTTGCTTACAAACAGCTTTTCACTGCTGCTGATGGGTGGCCTTGCTGAGGAAGAGGAGGAGGGACTGTGCAGGCTGAATCTAATACTCAAGCCTTTTGAATCTGCTGGCTGATTTGGGAACTACATGGAAAGGGGGGGGGGGGGAATAAAAATCAAAATTTAGAAAATGCATCCGGAAAGCTGACTTGGGTGAGGGTATTCATTTTCCCTTTAAAGAAAACTAGCAAGGGGCTGAGCCAGAATACTTGAGCTTAGGCAGCAGAGAGAGATTCTCCAAAGCGCAATGTGAAACATCCAATATAGACATTAAACCATTAGAGTATGAATACACTCCTAATACCTAATAAGAGAGCGAGGACATTTGTGGCACTATTATTTACTGCGTTGTAGTACAGTTAGAAAAAGGAGAATAGAAATGTAGTCCCTTCCCTGAAGAGTTTACAGCTAAGAGTATGGAAATCAATGCATCCCTCTGTTTGCTCATGGCAAACCTAGATGCATTAAAAAAATTACTGACTGACAATCTAAAAAAGATTGGAAGTATTTCTTTCATGCTACCAGTGAAACACCATTTTGGGTTTTACAGAGAGTCACGTAGGGCTCAATTTTTTTCGCTTTCCTGCAGCTCAGGAAACTAAAAGCCTCTGACAGCAACAAATGAAGGACTCTGTAAGGGCTTTGTGGGAGCCGAGGAGGGCCCGCTGATTAATTCTCTGAAAAAAAGAGGTTGAGATCATTGGTAATAATTCCGTCTGAAGTTTACCGGCAAAGGCACGTGTTTAATAGATACGTGAATGGTGAAGGGTCTCCCCAGGAGCACTGCTCACAAGGTGATGTTGATCCTGTGGCCAGCCCCGACGTGGAGGGTGCTTTGCAGTTTGGAGCAATGTTCGGCACACCTTGGCATTAGTCCTTGGAGGAGAAAGAAACAGTAGCAGGGGGAGTGCCACAAGCGCAAACTGATTGTGGTACAGCATTTGTGCCCGAGTTTTGTTTAAATCGGTCTCCCTCTTAATTTCTCAAGTATTAGAAAGAAACCTCAGTGCAAATGAGATTCAGCTCTCCAGTGCAGGGTACTGCTTTTAGCAAAGCCCCCTGCAAAGGTTACTCAGTGACTGATGAATAGACCTCTCGGGAAGACAGTAGAAGGATTACATTGCAGGCTGGTTCACCCCCTTCCCAGCAAAATATAAGCAAGTTTGGGTACAGGGAGTTTATTATGAACATTTGCATCTAGAAGTGAACACCTGCCAATGTATCTGCTCTACCAGGACCTTTCCTAGCTTGTGCTTTTTAACTGACTCTTTTAATCTTAGCTAGTGGTTTTTTTTTAATGGTTTGATTTTAGAAGTGCCTGGTGTGTGCATATGTGAGTGCTTATATAAAAGCTGGAAAGCCATTCACAGGTTAGTGAATAGATATGCATGGTAAAAAAAAAAAAAAAGATATGACCAAGCAGACAGAAAAAAGAAAATACTTTTAACAAATGCATAAAGATGATAACCTGTTGTCAGCTCTTAACTGTGATGGTCTGGTTACTATGGCTCAAAGGTCCTGAAACAGCCAGTTCTGGGAGCTGGAGAGTACACCAGGGAAGGCCCCCTCCATACAGATCCTGTTTCTTATGCCATTTCCATAAGTGTTTTCTATAGCAAGTTCCAGAAGGAGCTGGAACTAGGTGGAAGATAGACAGAATGTATGCACTACATTAAGTTCAGGAATAATATATGCTGTCATTTTTTTAAACCTATAGATGGAAACAAAGTACAACAGGTTTCTTTAACAAAAAAAATCCATTTTTTTTAAATGGTGCTGCAGAACTGAATTTTATGTTGAAAAGTAAAAAAAAAAAAACAAAAAAAAACCAAACAAAACCAACAAGCAAACAACTCTTCAGGGTTGGGCTTCATTTGAGGTTAAAATTACAGAAGCAGAAAGCTTGCTTAGTACCCAAAAGACTTCTCATATGTAGACTTGATGCGAGTTTATTTCAGGCAAAGAACTTTTTAATGAAACATTATTTCAAATGCTTCTCTCAAACAACATATTTCATAATTTCAGAAAGAGACAAAGATTAACAATAGGGTAAATAGGAGGATCTTTGTCTCTGTGTTTGGCTTTTCTTTGAGACTTACTCCTTGAATAGAATTTAATTTTGCCCTTTCATGTACCTGAGATGTATTGCAGATTTGCCAGCCAAGAAATCCAAATTTGACCTCTGTGGCACGTGGATTTTCTGAATTCAGATACCCTTCCTTTTACATTAGTTTCAATATTCATGTTCTGAAAAAAATTATTTTTACATCCATTCCTTTAGTTACAGATGGAAGCTCAGATCCTCAGCCACAGCTTTGCCTGATCACAGCAATGCCGATTATTTCCAGCATCCGCGGTAGGACTTGTAACACTACAGCTGTAGCAGAAAGCCAAAGTACCAGAAAGAACATAACCACACCTGAGAGATGTAAACTGAGCACAATTTATAAAAAAACCACACCAGTCTGCAACAATACCCATGCAATACTAAATGCTGGAAGATACCCGAAAATTCACTGGGGGAATTAGTTCTCTCCTAATGCATCACAACTTTTTTCTCACTGGCTTGTACTGGTTATTCATTGACTAGGCAAACCACACTCCAGCAGATATTTTGCACGAGATCTCATCTGAGGATAGTACTACGTAGAGATATTTTTTTATTGGTTTCAGCATAACCCTGTATTTTATACAGTTATTAAAACCCTTTCCATATGTTGAATTGAGACTGATTTTGTTGCTTGGATAGGGAAAACAAAATTGTTCAGAGCAACATCAGCTCTACAGTTGTGCTGAAATATTAAAAAGTATAAATTATTTATGTAGAGACTGAGAAACAGAAGAGAGATGAGTTCTTCAGTACATTACATATATAAATTATATACAATGCTTGATTCAAGAAGAAGTTTAATTTGTTAGAAAACATCCACCTGAACTTACTTAATTTCATTTTTTTCTTTTTAAAAATCAATGTTAGCCAATGTTTAAAAGAACAATATTGGAATTTTAGCTCAACACTTTGAAAATAGAAAAAAGTCCCATTAGCTATAAACATTGTCTCCTTCTCGCTATAACAAAAACAATTACATTTATTGAAGATGAAGATGTGCCTTGAACAAAAGGGAACACCAGATTTTTACTGTAGCAATAAAGACCTTCATCAAATAATTTCTAAGATATTATTTCAATATTTGAGTTCTGAGGATACTCTGCAGGACAGCTGCAGAGTAAAATGCCACCGCATTAAAGCCCCAACTTTTTATGGCTCTTAGTGAAGTTTATTTAATTATGTTCTAGTAGACCAAACACTGCTTTAACAGCAAAATTGCTTAATAAAAAAAAAAATCTACAAAAGCTTTCCTAACAGCATGGTTTGTTCTACTTAAAGAGTGGTCTCTTTTGTGTTGCTTGCTTTATTTAGGTTTTCTGCTGAGACTTTTTTGAGGTCTGGATCAAAGCTACAGTTTAATTTTATTTTGCATTGGGCAGTATAACTTATCACATGTAAACTTGCAGCAGGGAAATAAATATCCCCTCACCTTAAGTGCTCATTTATTGTTCTCGATCTGTCACACTTGATTAAAATATAGAGCTTGCCTCCCAGGCTGAAATTAGCTTTTCATTTTAAGTGACTAGCATTCAAGTCTGAAAAATAACAGCCCATTTGTTTCAATATTTACCATGTCCATTCAGAAGGGGCTTACATTATGGCCAATTAGTAGTTAATTGTGATCCATAATTCAAACATTTGCTTGCTATTTGGAAGTGCAGAAATTGGACTGCACGCTCCCCTCCCTACATGGCTCTGTGCCTTTCATTGAGAGACGAGTCATGACAGACTGGGGATGGTGCTGCAACAGGAACTGTCAAAACCTGGCGTATGTTAATCTTGGAAAGAAAGGGGAAGAAAGACAGTATACAAGTTGTTTAGGAGTGCAAGTCTATTCGAAAGAGTGACCAGACACTTGCTTTGAGTGCATGCTCTGAGGCTGTGAAGGTGTCCACTGCAGAATTCAAGTTCAAGATGACGCACATCTATTCCTGCTCTCTACTTGCTTGATCCAAACTCCTCAAGGTTGGTCTGTACAAGCCATTTACTCAGTGTTGCTTGCTTGCTTGCTTTTCTGTCTCCAAGTATGTGTATGGGAAGGGGCAGAAACAATTTTATGTAGAAATATATCCCAGAAAGAGCCCCAAGCATGGATCTTACATCGAAGAAGGAGCTGATGTCTCCCTCAGCCATATGCACCCCTACAGCAGCAAAGCAGTTTAGTATCTGGTTATGGTGATCTAAGAGTCAGAAACTCAGTCCAGCCCATATTCATCCGATAGTCTGAACTGGAGAACTCATGAGCATCCACAGATCCCATCCGAGTGATTTGGATGACAGGATGTTTCATGCTCAAACCTGGAAACCCACTTACAGAGGAATGCCAGGCTTTCTTTGAAGAGACACAGTAGTACTTTGTGGGGAAGGAAGACTTAAAATCTTTTCATTTAATTGATTTTCAGAGGTATTGCTCTTAGCAAGGGTGTTCTGCGCTATCCATAGAGGGTACAAGTATCCAGCAAACCAGGAAAAGACTGGTTTGACTCCTTCCAGTCTCAAAAACAGCTCAGAAAACAAGTACATATAGGCAAATTGGGTGCAGCAAGACCTGGCAGGTCACCTTCTCCGCTGCAGCGAGGCCAGTGTTACCTCCAGAAGAGAGCAGGGTTTCTAATTAATTCTCCAAAGGTGGCTTTCCTCCTGTGCTCCACATATGACTTTGCTGTCTGCCACCGCAGAGTTTGGGAAGTCCTCAGTGCCACTTGTCAGCAGCCACGTACAGCGGTGTGAAGCCTACAGGGCTCACTCACCAGGACTTAAATCTTATGCTGACAGTTTACTGCTTTCCATTTAAAAACATGATTATTGTCATTGCTATGGGCAGCACTTTGTGAGAGGCAAGGGGAATAACAACTTTCAAACAACTTTATTTTAATGGCTCTTCTAGTGGACTGCAGTTCTGAAGACAATTTTGATAAAGAAGCACGTAACAGGATTGAGTTCTTAGAGCAGTCTCCCAAATGGAAGAGAATATGAATAACGAGAGATTGAAGTACACCCAGGTTGTTTTTCCATGCTGTTTTACTCATCCCCTAGCTTCTGTTCTTTCTCTCGCCTATCTATCCCTGTTTATTATTTTCAGAGCTGTTTTATATGAAAAAAAGGACTTCCAGAAATGTGCCCTCAGTACCAGGCTCTCAACAATTTCAGCAAGGACTGCTGCTAATCTACATCGTAATTGGTGCGCAAACTTTTTTTCCTAATAAAGGCCTGTTGCAAACAACGTGTGGCATACAGTTGTAAAGTAGTGTAAGCACTAAAAAAACCCAAAACAACACCCCCCCAAAAAAGCCAAACAAAAAAAAAAAAATGTCACCTGGCAAAGTAGCCACTGAGAGATCATCATTTTAATTGCACATTTTAAGAGGCAACGCTGAGCAGCTGAATTTGTCAGAAAGCTTTATGCCTAAAGGAGGGGATTATTCCGAGATGATGGTTTTACCCTTAAACAGTGAAGCGATTTATTGAGATGTACTGTGACAACTACCAAATTACAGCTCTGGAAGCATTTGTGTGAAATACCCAACCAGAGAGGCTGTTCTAATCAGTGGTATCTCGTCTTTTTTATTAGCACTGCACCTGTGATGCCTATGAAATGATAGTGTTGCTTGTCTGTAATACAGTATTTTTAAATGCATCTAATCTGTAGGATCTCAAAATGTTTTGCAATAGATTAGTATTTTAGTGGGCTTTCCTGCCCTCCCCTCCTGCTTTTGGTAGTAAATTGCAGGCTGGGTGATATGTGGAAATAGGAATTTAAAACAAAGCTGCTTTTTTTCTTTAAAAAAATAAAAGTTTTCTAACATCAGGTCTTTGCAAAGCAGGTATTGGTGTCTAAGGATCTTAAATGTTAATAGCATCAACACGAGTTATGGGTTTTCTTTAAGTTTTATTTATTTACATGTTACAATGTTTGTTCATTATTTACGATACCATAATCCTCTTTTTTTTTTTTTTAAATTTCACTACAGAAGGCGACCTGAAGCATAAGACATGAAGTGATTTATCCCTGGACACATATTAGACCAACAGGAGAGCAAGGCAGAAAAGGGCCACTGGCTTTTGAAATCAGGGAGGGCTTGAGGAGGGAACACCTAGAAGTCAATAAATAAAAACCGGAGTGAATTGCCTGGGCTGTGGGACAGGAGACAACTAGAGTCTCTGGACTGAAGAGACTAGCACTTTGCAGGTGGATACCGAGTAGCACAAAAGGAGTCCAAGCCTGGAGGCGTTTAACAGAGGAGGATGGTCTGTTGAAGGTTACAGGGCTACCAAGAGACATCAGTGAATTTTAAGGAGCTTTGGAGGAGGTAATTGCGTGCCGCCCCACTGGCTGCCTCAGCAGCTGGAGAGGTGGACGTGTCCGGGTGCAAGTGTCTGCTGTGCCCGTTACCTCCCTCTCCTGCTGAGCGGGGCTGGGGAGACGACCTGATGCTGCAAATCCCTCTCATGAATTTTTAAGTCTTACGCAAGAGGAAGTGAGACATGTTCAGTTCGTACTCAAAAGAAAAATTCATTCTCTGCTACAGTTATCTGGAGTATCTCTGAAAAACAAACCAACTACCCCCAAAAAACCCACCACACCAAACGCAAAAGACGACCCAACCACCTTTTGTTGCCACTCTACTTTTTGCTAAATAGCTCAAACGTACAGGTAGTATATTTAATTTCAGAATAACTTCAGGGAAATAAATTAAAACATGCAACGACTGAGGCAATGGCAAATACCTAGAAAACATACTGCCTGTCTTTTAAGATTGAATACCGAACAAGAGAATCGTGCTTCCTGATGCTCTCACGTAAAACATTTTATCATCTCTAAAGGTTAGTTATCAGTTAAAATGGGTTAAACTATTACATTTTATAACTTAATAAAATGCAATTTATGAAAGATAATTAATTTCCTACTTTCTGAAACAAAAGAGCACGTTGCTCCAGAACATCACATACCAAGCTCCAAAACACACTACTCCATCCGCGTAGGATCATCCTGCCCGCTTGGCTTTTGTTTCCAAGAGCTTATGTCACAGATGAGGGTTGGGCGGTATACACGCAATTAATTCCTTGAACTGCATGAACCCACATTTTATCCCTCTTTCCAAGAACACTCTCCCCACAAGAGCACAGGTGGTTCACGTTATTCTGTATTTTGCAGAACTTTCCTTCTACCCTACTCAGTAGGGACAGCTCCTGAGCCCTGCAGTAGCTGTGCCTGTGCCACAGGAGAAAATACATAGCAGTTCTCACCACCTTCCTCCACACACCCACATTTTCTTTCAATGCAAAGCCAGAAATACAGGGAAATGCCACCCAGGCATTACCCATTCAGCTAGGGAGGGCAGGGTGAATCACAGAGTGCTGCCCCATAGCATCGAGGAAAAAAAGCTGTCAGACAGCTAGGTAGATTTAAAACAAATGGGAAATTCCCCAGCAAAAAAACAACTGCACTGCGAACAAACTAGGATAACACAGCAGTTCCCTTCAGACCAGTACCAGGGCAGGCAAGAGAATAAAGCTTATTTCCCAAGAAATACCAAGATTTCCTTTCTTTCTCAAAATACAAAATCCATCTGAACGCTTCTGTGAGCAAAAAGAGAAGCCACCTACCAGAATAACCAGGTCCTGCCGCGCTCGGGGCACTCGTGGGTAAGAGACGTTGGTTCTCGCCTGGGCTGTGCAGCACTGCCTCCGCACAACTGCCCGACCACACCGGCCGGTGGCTGTTACAGGAAGGAGAAGACCAATTCACTCTTCTCCAGTTGCTGAGAAGGGGTGTGATCAACACAACAAAGCTTCTCCAACTGAAAATGCTGCTTAAACTGATACACACAAAAATTTTACAAAAAAAAAAAAAGGTATTCTTTAACAAAATGAGCAAGTTGCTTGCATAGAGGAGCAGGCGTGGCCCAATTACCCCCAGACTGGTACCTTGCAGAGGTTGGCTCTAGCATCTGTGTAGATTCAAGCTTTTAACAGAAGCTTCTCAAGTGACTGAGCATTTAGAAGGAATTTCTCCCAGGTGCTTTCTCTGATGTCTAAGAAGGTGTTAATTGATCCTGCAGCTGGGATCGATTCATTAACTGATCCCCCAGCTGGGCATTGAAGGGTCTCTTTCCTTAGTAGAGCTGCCGATGAATGTGATCACATTGAGTCCATATTTCCCTCTGCAAAAGGTTTTCCAAACAATTTCTTAAAAAAAGAGCATTAATCTTAGGCAGTCTCCACAGAAAGACTAATATTTAAAGAGAAGTAAATTCCAACCCCCTCACCCAACCCTTTTGTGTTATTTCTTTAGATTAATTTAGTGCATATTAGCAGGACGGTAGAGAAAAATTCTGAGTCGTCTTTCCTCTGGCTGCTCTGTGGAGCTCTGACCCTAAAATATTTAGCAACCTAGTGGAGATTAATAAATCTTAAAAAAAAAAAAATTAGGAAACAAGCAGGAATACCAGAAATTCTGTAAAACAAATCCATTAATGAGAAATCATGGGTTCAACACCTTGAGATGTGCAAAGCACAAAAAGGCTAGAATCGGCAAACAAGGGGCAATAAAGCACTACAATGAGATGCCATACCTTCTTAGGAATTTGTCAGGCTGTTGATAGCAGGTGCTTTAATTTAGTTGACTTAATTGAGGATGCATGCAGGATGAAAGATTTTGGAATTTTACTACTCATTGTAAAACATTGTCTTCCAAAATGAAAACTGACACACGTAGAGATAAGTAAAGAAACTTCTGAACAAACAAAAGGTTAGTAAAGCAAGATAAGCAGCGCTACAAGATATAATTAGTGTGTTCTGAACTCTGATAATTGCATATTTGGAACATATAACATCCCTTGTCACTGCGAGTCCATTTTCTCTAATTGTCTTATTTTTCTTATTTTTTCTGTGGTTTCCCCTTCAGTTTTAGCAAATTAGGAGGGAAGAGAGGACAATGAAACTGTTGCTAAATGGCCAAATACTTGATTTAATGCCATTGCCTTTGCAGAACAGAAGTCATCTGTTCTGTCCATGCAGGGAAATAATTTAATTTAACAACATGATAAACATTTAGAAAAGCATTAATATTTGATTACTAAGTGGTGTTATTATACTATTGCCACTTCTTTTTAAAAATATTTGCTCTAAAAAAGTATAGATTAAACATCTAGAGGATAAAGTGTAGGCACTAGTTGAAACTCCCTAGAATGGCTTGCAGAGAGGGATGCCTTATTGGCCCTTAAATTAGTCCGTATCTTGAATTTTAACAGCTCACAAAGAAAGCTTTAAAATTAATCAGAGGGCTGCCTGTTAGTAGTTCAGTTTTGGTATGTAAAGAGGAATAAGTAGAATTGAAGAAACAAAACAGAATGTCAAATTAAAAACACAAAGTGGAACAGCTCCAGAAAAAAATACAGAGACAGCGTTTGCTGGGAAAGCCAACAACCTGACGGTCAGGCCTTTTTTTTAATTTTTCTTTTTGATATACAAAAAGGCAGAATAGGGAACTGAATGCAGGAGCCTGAATTTTAACCACTGGGTTACTAGCTATTTTGGATTAGGTCTCAATCTCATATTTTGTGAAGAAACACGAACAATTTAGGTGCCTTTTTCTGTTCCTCATTTTCCTCAGCAAAATCCATTGACAGGAACAAATGCATAGAATTAGGAAGAACACTTAATTCTCCAAAAATTTTGGTCCAGACAAACTCATCTCCCACCATGCTGTACTCCAGAGCCATTTTATTTGCCAAAAATTACTTCATATAAAGTCCTTTAAGGAAACACGATGAACAGTCTCGCTGGAATGCAATAGATGGAGCTGCTCAGTTAAAGTCCTGCCCTGGAGGCATCATCTGTGGCTCCCAGCGCAGCACTGGGTTTCCATCACTCAAACCTCCGTGGTCACCTTGCAGCTCTTCTGTGCCTCTTGCTTCTCTAATTTACAATTTTTTACCCGATTCAATGTGATCCCATGAAATACTGCAGGCAGAAGGAGGGTGAGGAGCTGGCGTTTGGGGTACAAAGAGATACCACTTTTTCTTTTTGTTTGGAATAGGCCTTTAGGTACCTCATACTGCACAGTTAACATCACATTTCTGCTCTCTGCTCACTGAGGAACATCAGGAAAAGTTCCGATTGAGTCAAGGACGTTACACCTGAGGAAAATAAAAAGCATAAGCAAAGTGAGAATTAAACATGAGTGTGTGCCAGCAACTGCAGCGTGGGAGAATTAATACCACTTTTGTGGGTCCTGGCTAAGGATTATATCCCTGCAACAATTATGCTTTGATTTTTCTATGTTGCAATCCTTTCTTTTTCCTACGGAGCTTGTTTTTGGTAACACAGTCATTCATCCAGCTATGAAAATGCATCTATTTAGAGTCAGCATAGACTGAACACAAGTAACAGAGTGTTTTCCTATTAAACAGATTGAACGTCTTGTTAGTTCCACACCTGTTGTCCAAATAAGAGGTAACACAGAGAACGCAAGATGGCAAGTATGCCTGTCCTCACTAATGTAGTGGCAAGTCTCAGTCTTTCCACTTCTATCTTGCCTCAAGGAAGTCCCTGCCTAACATTAAATCCTCAAACCCATTGCCTTGTTGAATATGGATTTTTCTTTTTCCTTAAAAAACAATGCTTTCCATGCAGCAAAATATTATCCATAGCTCAGACCTAAAGAACGCTAGGGAAAAAAAAAAAAACCCACAACAAAAACCTGACTCTTCCCTGGGGATCCATCAAGAATAATTACCTCCCCAGCCTGGGTTCAGCTGGGGATCCTCCCAACACAGGCACACACGTTTTCCTGCAGAAAACAAACATTTCTGCTGGCTTCGATCCTGACGCCTTGCAGGTTCAGGCGTGAGGTGTGGGAGCCGCAGGAAAGCGATGCTCTGTCTCGCTAAAGCAGCAGATTGCTGCTCTACACCTGCAGTCATCATCCCTTGGGCAGCCCCACTGCGCGCAGGCAGGCGACTGCCAGTCTGTCAGTGGCAGTGAGAAAAACAGACTTTTAAAAAAGTGTCTCAGTCACAAAAGTTCTGTCAATGGTGGATCTGAAGTCACGGTTATTTATTTTCTCGCATTCTCTCATTCTCTCCCTTTTCTTTTTCCATTAGCTCTGGATGCATTTTCAAATAGGCAATCGAGGAAAAAATATTTTCGGTAGCTTTATTGTGAAGCACTTGGCACTCTTTGTTCCTTTCTCTTTAAGGGTAATGTGCCTTTTTATAATAGAGGGGGTCTTATGAGTCTCCCGAAATGATAAAATCAGATCATTTACATGTGGGAATTGCCAGCTGGAGAGGAGAAGACATACGCTTGTGTTCAAGAAAAGTTTCACATGACGTTAAAAGAAACCATCTGCTTTTTCTTTTTTGTTCTTGTTTAAGAACAGCTTGTGTTTGCAGATCACAATTTAACACATGGTAATAACCTACAGGACTTTCTGAAGCATGGATCTTGTTTTCCTGCATGCATAAAAAACCATAAAAGATTGTGAAGACAACATTTACTTCTGATCACTGTCTTTTTGCGCTTGGTTATGTTTTCAGAACGGCTGTAACACTGCAGTAAAATCCAACTGATGGGATTCAAATGTAATGTAAGACATAGATACTAATTTATACTGTACGCTCAAGTACAGCTGAGCTCTTCTTTCTTCAGTGTGTATGCAGCCAGTTTCTGATTATGATAGACAAACAAATTATTCATTTGCTCATAGTATAGACTAAGGTTTCACTAGTGTTAGGAACTTCAATTGTACTAGTGATAAAAATATCCCTATCAGCCACAGAACGGCTTCAAGGAATTCCCTCCAGCCCTTTCTAAAGACCATTTCATTAGCTGTCTCTTTTAGTGAGTGATTTTCTTCGCACGCCGGCAGTAACTAGAGGTAAGGTATATATGATATGGCATGAGTGATGGCTGGCCCCTCGGGGGGCAGTTTAGCGTAACCTTCACACGTACTGGCCCATTCATTTTTTTGCTCATCTGCTCTGCGGCATTTCTTTCCGAGCCAGGGCAGATAGATGATCATAAACAAAATGCCAGATTTCCAGGCAGATTTTAATTTGCTTGGCTGTAAAGAATTCACTTTTGTTTCATGTTTTAGCAGAGCTTTGGGGCCCAGTCTTATCTTTTCTTAAGCCCCTTCATGATTCCTTAAGTCACTGAAGAGTTCAAAGCGCCTAGCACAAGACAGGACTTCTGTGTGCCGTTTATCCAAGATTTTCAACAGAACGCCCTGCAGTAATATATGAATGGCTGATTTACGGGTCATGTCTTTGGCTTCCTGTGTAGCCTGGCTTGGAGTCTACCTCTTACAGGCTTTTACGTTTATATATCTTCTTAGAATTTTTAGTCCTTGTGACTGTCTGCCAAAAAACTGGTAGAATAAAGTGCGAACAGAAGTTAGTGAACTTGAACAATGGATTTTTCCTCTGGATTGCAAGTCTGGCAGAATCTCTGGTTGAAATAATGGACTTTAGTGAGCCTTAACAAAGGTAGGAAATTATTGAGGGCATTTCCCCTCCCTGTGCTCTTCCTTGTCTCTTTCCTGTATCCCCTAGACCATCTGATGATTTGGTCTGGCACATGAATGATCCCATATGTAGCATTATGATATCAGACATCTGCTACCCATCGAGATGTCAGCTTAATTTGAAAAGAAAGCATCTATAAACACATGCGCAAGCACCAGCCAGAATGCTTTGTGACCTTTGGATATTTACTTTAAGAAATTAAATGCACATCGGATAAAATCAGAATTATGATAAGTGTGAAAAGACGTGGTGTGAGTTTGTTCCCTTAAGTGGAACTGTGAGTTCAGGAACATTTTGTTTTTATTCTTTTGCCTCAAAGTGAAGTGACCTTCTACTTACATCAAGAGTGACCACAGAATCTCAGAGCCACACGTTTCCCCCACATTGCTCTGGTGGAAGGGGCAAACTCCAGTAGCTCTAGTATATATAATCTGCCATCCACTAGATTTCTAGTAGATCTGAATGTTAGAAAATTGTGGAATAGATGATAACACTTCCATCTCCTCTCTCTGGCCTGCTCCATTTCCCTAGAAACCAGAATTCCCCAGGTTCACTCCAGTGAGAGAGAAAACCGGCGATGGACCATCAATTGTGCATAAATTCTGATAAAAAAGTATCACAAAAAATATAATTTTAGGTAGGTGGGGGAAACCATAGGAGAAAAATCAGCGTAGGGTAGGATGGTGGGGAAGACCCTGTTTCGGCAGGAGGGGTCTCCTAAATTCAAGTTGGATATACATAGGAGGGGTCTCCTAAATAAAGCTGGGTATGCATAGTGATTTAGAGCATTATTTTGACATAAAAAAACATGGCCAGAAATTGCATTGGTATTTAGAGTCCTCAGCAACTGTCAGGTGTTATAAGAGGAGGCAAGGATATTTTACAGTGGCTTTTGATTGCTGTTGAAGAGATGGTAATAGAAAATAAGATTGGTCAAAACACCAGTGTCATTTAAACAGAAAAACAGGTGAAGATGTAAGACTTCTTAATCCAAAAGAGCTCAGTCTGAGAAGGGAGGAAACAGGTTAGTGTAATCAAGTTTGAATGACAGTCTCAGGAATGTAAATGCAGTGTAGGATTAACTGCTTTAAACCAAAGGTGTAAAATCAGCCTGGAATCTGTAGCCCAGCCTGGGGGAATATGAGGGAAGAGTTCCAACCTAAAGAGTTGAAAAAAGCACATTGTAACTAAGTAGAAAACTGCTCAAAAGTCAAGCTGAGTTAGGCTTTGTCAAAGGATATTAAGGAGTAAAAGGCTTTTTAACAATATAAATAAAAGGAGAACAAGAATAAAAGTGGCCTGCTATGCAATGAGAATGGGGTCAAGAGCAAAAATAATCTAGATATTACCCCCAAAATAATGCTGACTTAGATTTCGGTGCAGGGACACTAGCAGAATGGGTGATGGGAATGAATGTACTGCAATTCATTACCACAGCCCAGCTGGCAGCAAAACCCTCCGTGTTTCTTGCACTTTAGGTGAGAAAGCCCATTAATCTCCATCCCAGATATCTGAAAGGAGCAATATAGGAAGCAGCAAGCCTAGTAGCAAGCACTGATGAAACCTCATCTGGACAGGCATCCATCTGGTTACTGGAAAGGTGAATTCATATGTGGGCAATGCAGAACTGGGCTGTGACGGTGGTCACTGGATGGAGAGAGTCTCACAGGAGGAGGCTAAAAGAGGCTCAGTATGTTCAGCCAAGCAACAGGAAGGCTGAGAGGCTGTAAAAATGCTCTCTATAATTTTTTCATGGAGCAAACATAAGGGAGGGAGAAGTGCTATTAAGCCAAAGGAAAATGGGACCAAATGAAGCAAAAGACAAATGTATACACATTGACTGGTCATAAACTTCGGTGGGCAGTTGGGAACCTTCGACACTATCCGGAGAGTGATCCCTGGTTGAACACTGGGAACATGTCAGATACAAAGCTAGGCAGAAGTCCGCAAGCTTTGTAGTTTATGAGTGCATTTCTGTAATAGCAAAGGCTTGGATTAGGTGATTTAGGAAATCCTTAATCCTTGTGCTGTGAATCCCTCCAGGGAAGAAATCACTAAGGAGTGCCAATGAAATGTAAGTGCATCTCAGTTGCTCTCTACAGACCCACATAAAACTCTTGGGTAGGGAAATACCAAGGTGTAAAAGATCGCTTAACATTCCTGTAGCAGTGTCTTTTAAGGCTGAGCTCAGGCTGTATTGCACCTTTCCCGACACAAGCTGACAGGCTCGTGGGGGACCGGCCAGCACCGCCGCTGCCCCATCTCCCCTCACCAGAAACTAAGGCAAGGCGATTTATTGGCTGTTAAACACTGGGACTTCGCATGGCGGATCGGCTCGGTGCTGTTTAGCAGAGATGTTTCTTTAATTTGGGCACACAGGGTGGCAGTCACCATGTTCAATGGTCTTCAGACCACTGGGTCTTCTAGTGATGAGCCATCTCAGAGCTGTCACACGCTGGGTTGCGAGGTGGGAGCTTCCCTCCCTTCTGGCCACGTCACGCGTGGGCAGGGTTAGGTAAGCAGTGCGGACAGATCCGTTGTCATGAGCCGAGACCTGCAGGACCATAGCTAGGGTGGGTTTATGAGCCACGGGAAGGTCCGTCTGCCTCATCCACTGCACTTTTGAGTGGGAATCAGTCCTGCAAAAGGTGGTTAAACTAGAGACGACCGCTCGGAGGCTGGCAGAGGGAGGACAGAAGAGTGATTCTCCTTTGGCAGGGGACAGATAACAAGAACAACGTTTCTTCACAGATCTGCACTTTGTAATGTGAAATCAATGATACAAATGAAAAGTTTCTCAGTGAGAATTAGAACATTTTACTCATCTTCCCATTGAAAAATCTGACAAATTGCCTCTTAATGACTGTGGATCCCCGAACTCTGACAGGACATCACCTCCTGTCATAAGATTTTACGCTGTCCTGTGCCACACTTCTAACATACAACTGATTGCACGTACGAGAGGAGGCATGCCTCACACTGGAATATGGAGGGACAGATTGTTTTCCCAGCTTTCCAGTCTGGAGAGACTTCAGAGATCGGACATTGCCTGTCAGATTGGCCGTACAAATTCAGCATGGCAGGTGAAGCAATTTGTATCCAGAGGAGTGTCTATAGGCCACCTTGTTATTGTGCAAACACCCTCCTACCAGGCCACCATATGAGGTAGCCAGCCAAGAACAGCCCTGCATGGAGAGATGATTAACCCTCCTTTTCCATGGTTATTTCAATATTTGTGTGGTGGTATCTCATTCCTTTAATTTATGAGAAAGACGACAAATACATCGAAGGCTAGAATTTGTCAAGCCTTTTCATCAATTGTAAAAAATTTCTTTTTCTGGCATTCCTTTCCCTTAACATGCATTTAAAAAGAAACTAATTATTGGTATAAATATGCTAATGATCAGAACGAAAAATTTGAACCTTGCTTAGAATCTGAGTTAACTTTTTATAAATGCTTCTACCTTTTAAAGCCTCTTAAAATCCCACCATTACACAAACATCTCATTTTAGGTAGTTTGCAAGTATCAAATCCATGCGAGTGAATCTGACCAGATCAACCAACAACTGAAAAGTGTTCACAAGGAGGTAACTACCCGCAGCAGCTGGAGGCACCTCATCCTTTACACCTCAGAGATACCTGAAGACGTTTGAAGTGCCTCCTCTCCCCACTGAGCTAGGAAAAGAGAGAAGCTCTCAGTTAAAGAAACTTTTCTCACAAAAGCTCAGGTTTTAATGGATCAGATGTAAGCTAATTTCACAGGGCTGTGAAGACCCTGAAGGTCTGTCACAATAAATAACATATTCTCCGGCCAGCTAACATCCAGGCTCCTGTTCCTCTGAGCAGCAGTGACAACGCTGACCTCCCCATAGTCACTTTCTTCACAAATCTCGGGGTTTGGAGTGGTTCGTTCTTGTTGAATTTGAGAGGTCTGCTAATTTCTTTCCCGTATATTATGATGCACTGGAAATAACGTGAATTAATTTAACTTGGTGACCTTTTACAGCTGTCAGACTGCAGTAATTTCAGCTTTCTTGATTGTCTCTGGACCCATTGAAAAGCACTAGGAAAGGAGGCTTAGTGTGGCTGACACTTTGCGTTGGATCATGGATATGCTTGAGCCTGAGAAGTTACCTGATGAACTGCAGTGCCAAGAAAAAGGACAATCTACAGTAAAAGGACATATTGAGATGTCTTGTAGGCCCTTTCAAAGTGAACAGTCATGACTCTCAGTGCCTTGCACATAAACTTATGTTGGAAACCTACTAGATTATACTTAATACAAAAATACACATCGGAATTAGAATACAAAAGCAGATTGTCCTGGGTTTAGTATGAGAATAATGTGATAACACACCGATGTTGTAGTTGTTGCTAAGCAGTGCTTATAGTAAGTCAAGGACTTTTCAGCTTCCCGTGCTCTGCCAGGTGCACAAGAAGGTGGGAGGGGGCACAGCCAGGACAGCTGACCTCAAGAGGCCAAAGGGATATTCCATACCGTATGACGTCATGCTCAGTATATAAGCTGGGGGGAGTTGGCTGGGGGACAGTGATTGCTGCTCGGGGACGGGCTGGGTGTTGGTTGGCAGGTGGTGAGCGGTTGCATCACTTGTTTTTCCTGGATTTGGTTCCTCTATCTCTTTTTTTTCCTTTTCATGAAAATATTATTAATAATTATTATTATTATCATCATCATCATCATCATATTTAAAGTATTAAACTGTTCTTATCCCAACCCACAAGTTTTCTTAGTTTTGCTCTTCAGATTCTCTCCTCCTTCCCACTGGGGGGTGGAGGCTGAGCGAGTGGCTGTGCGGTGCTTGGTTGCCAACTGGGGTTAAACCACAACACAGATAAAAGATACTATTTCAACAGTTTCCTACTTTTTGCTACATAGATTATGCTATTAAAATCTGACAAGTCAGCAGTCAAAATAAAACACTGGCTTTGTTCAAAAGTAAGAAAGATTCAGACTCTGCAACTATGTTAAGCAGCTCCAGAAGAAAAAGAAATATTTTAAGCATTTTATTCTTGCTATTATAGTTTCTGTGGTCTCTCTAGGGATAAATGATAATAAGAATGCTCTGATTTTTGTTTTGACAGATATAGTGAATCTAACCTGATGTGTATGTGTCAGTTAACCCATTTCATTTTGTTATCCATGGCAAAACATATCTGTCCAGATAGATTTGCTCAAGTTCATAAAAGCAGAATTTTCAGCAAGTGTTCACTGGCAAATGGCTTCAGAGCTGATCTGCTTAACAGAAAGAGCCTCATAAAAGACAGAAAAACTCTCCAAAATGAACTTAGCAGAAAACAGGAGAAGCTCTTTAGAAACTTGAGGCATTGAGTAACATATATGAGTTGATTGGCAATTCAGTGCCCCATTTTCACCTTTAATTCCCACTGTGCATGTTCAACACAGCTAACTGTATTTGCAAGTAAGTCCTACTGTTTATTTATACTCATTTCTGCTCAGCTTCTGTGCTGTCATGGTTACTTTGCACTAGTCTGTCCATGCAGTTGACATCTGAAAATGCTGGGTACATAAATATTTTAAATTGGAAAAGCTATTCAGTCTTGTCTTTTTTTCATATAGTGTCTACTTGACTACCTGCAAATTAGCTCTTCTAGTCACCTGAGCTGCACTTGCCCTTCCCTTGCGCATACAAAGGTGTTGAGTATAAGCCATCCTGGTGCAGATGTATAGCTACTTTCATTATTTAAGTTACTGTTCACAAGAAATTTTGGATAACGTTACTCATGAAGCTGAGATCCCACTACAAACCAGAACTTCGGAAGTTAGAGCCTCATTTTAAACTATTTGTTGGAAAATACACTGTAGTGACAATTGTCAATTGATCTGTTACCATCTATGGTGCTGCTTGACTATCCTGGTCCTGAGGAGCTGTTACAGAAAAGATTTGTTCCCCCTTCAACAAGCTGGTTGAAGATCTCTCCTATGGCTTCATTATATTACCCAGCAACCGAGCAGTTACTTGGTCCGAAAACATACACATTCACACACAGAGGCACGCTCATGCAGTGATGATCCAAAGGCAAGCTTGAGCCAGAAATGGGGCTTCCCTTAACATTCATAATAGAAAAAACCAACCAAACAAAAAGACCCCCCACTGTATTAAAAATTACATTTTTCTGCAACGAGAAGGATTTTTAGATAAACTGTTTCCTTTCTCTTACGCCAACTAATAACACAGGGGAAAAGTTGAAATAAGACATCCTCTTATACTTGGGGGGGGGAAAAAAAATTTTGCAACGTGTCTTTTGGCAATGAGTCTTTCTGCAGTGTGTTTCAAGCACATATTAAAGCCTAGTTTTGCCAGCACATTCAAGCTGAGATCTGAGTGCAATTGTTTGTGGCCAAAATTACTTTCCACTCAGAAAACTGCAAACACACCATTTGCTCTCTCTACCAACTGGAGAGCAGACTTATAATGCATATAAATAAAGCCTATGAAAGTACCTGTATATCCCTTTTTTCATGCACTGAGGAGTTCCCATTCTCTGCACAGAAGCTTTCCGTATCTTGACATCTGGGGAAACGATGCCAACGACCAGCACACGACACAGTGCTGCCAGGCTGTCTGGGGCTACCCAGAACTTGGAACCATCCAAAACGTTTTTATGGTTTCCATAAGAATTTATGGAAATTTATTACCCAGAGTGGTGATAAAGGCGTGGTTCACAAGACAATCAAAAGCTAAACGATACCAGCCTTAAAAACAGACAGCCTAATGAAACTAACAGTGATGTTGCTTTAAAACAATAAATATTAGTTTTGTCACTACTTAACAGTTTTGGAGTGCTCTGCCGAGTCTGGCTGTCACCTCAGAAAATCTTGAAAGGAAACACAAACACAAAACAAACCGGTATTTTCAGCTGCTGTTGCAACTTCAGATCAGTTTTCTCTGGAAATGTTGTAATTCTGTCTTCCCATAGTAGTGACAGACGGTGCCTTATACTTTTTAATTGAATTTAGTCTTTTACTTACCTACAGAAATAAAGAGAATTCTTAAGTGTATCATCATGCAAAACAAAGAGAAAATGGCATAAGAGGAAAGAGGAAAGATTCAAGGAAAGAATTTAAAGGGCTTTTTTTCTTGTGTGTGACATGAGGAATACTGTAGCTTGTTATGCCCTTTGCTTGGCATTCTCCTGCAGAATTTTCACTTTCATCCTATGCTGATAAAGAAAAAGAAGAAAATACAAATTAAAACCCGTAATGTTGATTTTTCAGGAGCAGCAAGGCGAGATTTGGCAAACATATGCCTGATTTTCTTTTTCTCTTCTTTTTTTTTTTTTTGTGAGCACTTCTCAATTTGCAAATATTAGCTTCCCTGGGTTACAGGTTGCTTACTTGCAACCTCATTATTACTACACTTAATGAGATTACTTATAATCAAGAGGAGTCCATCAGGCAAATACTATAACACATTTAAAAATGTCCTTGCTTCTGCACCTTCCTTTTTATAGACAACAGCCCTGATTAGCATTAAAACACCCAGGAGCAGACGCAGCCCCGATGTGAGCGGGGCTGTCGGGGCTGCGCAGCCACGCAGCTGTGACGCCAGCTGCCGTGAACAGGAGCCCAGGCAGGGGCGTGGGATTGCTTAGCTCTATACCTTGCCAGGAGGAGGCATCAGACGGCACTTCGGATTGCCAAAAGTGCATCCTTGGACCCCTGTTTGGAGCGGAGCTGGCTGGGCAGGAGCAGTGTGGTCTCAGCCGTAGCACAAACCGCTTGCTTTGCAAGTGCCTGAAAGAAGTCCCATCCTGCAGTAGTTTCTGTGGGTCCTGTAGTCACTGTGGAAAGTGGACGCTTGCAGCTGTTTTATCTTTACAATTGTTTCATTTCGTTTAAGTTTCTGTCCTTTACAAGACTTTTAATTTAACTCCTAATATTTAGGCAGATTAACATCAAACAAATAACCTGAAGGCTGTCCTATAGTCAAAAAAATTACTACCCATAACTCATTTTACACAATTAGCAGAACACAATGAATAGGCCAGCCTTCAAAAAGAAAAAATCCCCAAAACCCAGAAACAATCAAAACCTGGGAAGAATACTTAAGAATGGGAAACCAGCATTATGAGCTACACCACAGACTCGTTTTCTTGTCAATAGTGTTAGAAGAAAGGTTTGAAGAGAAGCGCACACGCCTAAATCACCCAGAAAGTGATGCTCTAAAAGGATCCTGAACTTGATACAGTTCACCATAGAGTCATAAACACTCTTATACTGGGGGAATAAATTAAATGCTCCCAAAAGATACAGACACAAAAATAGGCTGGACTTGCTCTTACTGTGTAGAAGTTAAAAGCAAATGAAGGATCATCTTTCATTATAGCTGAGTGAAAAGAGTAATCTTTCTATGCTGTTCCGTACTAAGCTGGATGGGTCACTCTGTTAAGTGCTCATCTTTCAGTGGAGGGAGCTGTAAATGAATTGTACACAGAACTGACCCAAACGTGTACAAAAAAATCTCACCACTGGAAAATGTCAATTCTTGGACCTATGAAACAATAAAATATCTTTTGAAATGGCATGAAAAAGTTTTGCAGACAGATTTCTGGGGGGGGAAAAAAGTTCAGAAAGCTAAAAACGTGCTACCTGCTTTTTGACTTAAAATATCTGTTCTTGGAAGTCCATTAGAATGGAACATTTTTTTCAGTGGGGACCAACAAGCTCACTTCTTCCACAACTGAGCAGTTTGCATGGATGATGTTTGATCAGGACGTGGGGACGTTCATTCTCGTCAGATGTTTGTTGTGATGGGGGAATCCTGGACTGCTCTTCTCATCTGGTGATTTCTTCTGCCCCTGACAAAGACTTCATGCCATAGCTGCTCTTGAAGAGCAAACAGCATTTTCTTCCCCAAGTCATGTTCTGTTCTGCTCCCCATGGTTTGTTACCCTCACTATCGCTTTGGCAATTCCCCTTTTCAGTTTTAAAGGCCTTCTTTCACGTGGGAAGATACCAGCAAAGAATTCATAATCCGCTCTGTCAGCTGTCAGCTGAAGAGAGTGATTGATGCGCCAGACTTTCTAAAAAATCACAACAAAGCTGTCTGTCACTGCTGGTTTGCTCCTACAGGTGTTCTTGACCCAGGCAGTTTGCTTCTTCATACATAGGTGCCTTATTTTACTTCAATTTCCTCATATAAAATAAAGGCATCGGAACTGCATTGATTTAAGAGCATTTCAGATGGCACTCCTGCCAGGTCAGAATACAGAAAATGTATTGCAATCGGAGTATGTTCATCTGCTTACACTAAATGAATTTAAAAAGAAAGTGTAAATGAATTATAGATTTGAATTTTAGTTCCTATGCACAAGCTAAACCTTTTGGGACCCATTTTTTTTACGGTTGCCACCATGCACAGGAGGCACCAGAGGAACAGTACTTCAGTTTAAGAGAGAGAGATTCCCCAAAAGGGGTACCAGCCTCTGGAATAAATTCCTGACAATTTTCTAGTGAAGAGCCAAGGAAGACAGACACAAAAATACCGTTGGAAGACCCTTGAATAAAATTGCTGACAAGAGGTAGCCAATTTTAAAGATTAAATGAACTTTTGCTGTAAGAAGAAATATCTTCTTCCCCTCAAAACCAATTTTTAGCAATAATTTGATTTTTTTGGCAAGTTCCCCCCTTCTTATTCATTATTAATAGACTGGGAAAGCAGTTGCATTGGGAAAAAATGGGAGACAATGAATCCTTCCCCTTTCACTAACTGTAATGCCAAAAGATCTGTAGCAGATCATTGCAGTAAAATACTGAGTTCAAATCCAACAATACAGTAGTAATAGAAACTGGAAGTGTCTGTTCAGTGGAAAGGTGCTGTAGAATACTGACCAGGGAAGAGATTTATAAGTGATTACAGAAAAATCCCTAAAGCTGTCTGCTCATTGTAGAGGCTCAGTGGAGGAAAGCAAACAAGATTCTCAGATACAGTGAACTGCTTGAAGAATATAAATGAGTGTAGGTAGCACCGCTGCACTCTGTACTGAGCAGCCCTCCCCCAGAAAGCCGTATCCAGCAACGATCAAATGGTCACCACGCTTTCAAGAGTGCATGAGAACAAGGAATGGATAATGCGGCCTGATAAAGGGCCTGAAGGAGCTAAGCCAGGATAGGTAACGGGGAAAAATATGTCGCTTTCTACTTGGAAAGAAGTCAAGATGAGAGCAGGAGAGCAGATGAAATGATAAAGACAACGGGAGGGAAGACAATGGTGCAGACGCTTCTTAAAATGTAGTAGCTGGGACTGATCAATCTACCTAGAGATTCACTGCCACACTGACTGCTAGAATAAAGGGAGGCAGGGAACAGACATCACTGGCTACAAGCTCAAATCTGGCAATACAAGCACAAATTAGTTGCTTTCTGCTCCTCTTACGTGAGAATCTGGACTCACTACGACTGCTCCTTTCTTTGCCTCTAAATCATATTTGATTTTCAAAGTAACCGAAAGATTTCAAAAGTTCTTCTCAGGACTAAGACAGCACAAGTTGAAAGAAAAGGATTATATTTAATTTATACATTGATAAAAGTGATGCTTAAAAAGTTCCCACTAGGTAACACAATATAGAGAGAAACTGGTTTGAGGAAGGAGTCAGCTCCCACTTCAGCTGATCATCATTTATAAATTTGAAGGAATGCAGTCATAAATAAGCCAAGCCAGACTAGACTTATCTTATATTACATTTTTTATGGTAAGATTTACATTAGTCTTAACTTGTGGTTGGGGCTCTTGAGCCCTCAGGCCCTTTCCTTAACTCAGTGTGGAAGTAGCATTGTTATTCACTTCTGATACAACATAACGAAGGATCTGCAAGCATATTCAGAAGCCAAATTAGTGCCGGTACCCAGTGTCTGTTCATGCCAGTAGAGGCAGACCTAAGGGTTGGCTCTCCAAGGGCCTAAAGGCAAAATTGTTTAAATCAGTATGACAGGCATGGCTAAGCCTAGAAATGAGTAATCAGGAATGACCTTAACCTACACATTTCACTTATGACCTCATTATAATTATTAGTCTTGAAATGTGCAGAAAGAGCATGAAGTGAATTTTTTGCCATGGATGTTTGCAAGGAGCCTTGTGTATTTCCCTCTTATTCTCTGTCCATGCATCTACTATTTATCCGTGTATACCTGCCTGAACACACTCTCACTCAAACCTGTATGGCCCTTCCCAGCACAGATAGCCCCCCAAAAGGCTGCACAGATGGTTTAACCAGCCAGCAGCGGGCTCTTGATGTGGCTTGTTGGGGGTTGAGGCAGTAATAATACACATTTGCCACCTGCAGTGTTCCAGTGAGCTATAGATCCCAAAAGATGGGTCTGCAGCTGTAATATCCATTGACTTCCCCAAGAACTGCAGGAGCTCAGTGGGGTGCTTCTCAGTCCTTCACCCACAAGGGAGAAGCAGCAGCACGCTGAGATGCCTGAGTTTCTCTGCAAGGTATCCAGAGAAACTAATAAAATGCTGGTGAGTCTTAAAGAAAAGGGGTTGAACTCACAAATTATGTGAGATCCCAAGGGAAGCAGTTTACACTAGGCAATAAAAAGATGCATTGACGCAAACTTAGATAGTGTCAAAGGAAGCAGGGCTTATAAAACAATGTAAAGATAGCTGAGACAATCCCTCTGGTGCCGTGATGGAAGACACGTGAGACAGATGAGAAGATCTCGGCTCCAAGGTGGGATCACACTTGATACTTGCTGCTCCTGGTTGGCACTGAACAACCTTATATTGAACAGCTTTACTATTGAACAGCACACTGAAAAAAGGAATGGTCCAGGCCTCCACACTATATGACTTTTATGGGTGCTATGCAATATTGCATGCAGTTAACAAAAATACGCTTTAAATGCAAGTAATTGTTACAGGCCAGTTTCTGTTCTCCATCACTGATGGCTGCCATGGTGGACTAAGCTGTCCCCAGAGGCACAGACCCAGCACAGCCATTCTCAAACTCCTGTCTTCTTTCTGTGGAGGAAGGACAGTTGCCAAATTAGGGAGCTCCATATCTCTGGCCCTTGTGTGCTTTCAGTTGAGCCATGAAGAGACACTACAAAAAGAAAAATTCATCTGGCATAAGACTAGAAATTGTTCCTTCAATACTTAGGGAACGCTACTCTATTGAGATGTTGTTTTGGATATAAGATATGAAACTGTGTTTCTAGTAGGTGAGTCACAAATTCCTACATGTCTCCTCTACTCCAATCCCAATTTATCCAAGAAATGGTCTTATCTTTTCATGCCATCACTTTCTGTTACACGAAACCAAGCCAATTTCATCTGCTGCTATGTGTCTGAACAGAATTGGGCATGTGAAATATGTTGTCACCTAGGCATTCCAGATGTACCAGCACAAGCTGGAATATAAATCAGAAAGGGCTTCTTCCTATAGGGAGTCTTGATTTCAGATTTATTACACTGCTTCTTAGAGTTTGGAAGGTCAGCACGTTATGCCAATTGATTTCAGGGAGAGCGGAAACAGGCCCTCGTTATTCAGAAAGTAGTTTTTCCTGTAGGTGAAAAGGAGAGTCTTCTACAGGAGGCAAATGTAATAAAAATTAATTGCTACAACTCGATTAAAAAATACAGGTATGAAGAAGTCTGATGCCGCTGAATCCTTTAACACCAGTCAAATGTAGAGTTAATCAACTGCATATTCTCATACCTGGGCACCCGGTAGCCCACGTTCTAGAAATGGTGAATTGAGAGATAAATTAAAGCCTCCTGACATTTACAAAAAAGAAAACCCTTATCTTACATTTTGGCTATGGATCAGACAAAGAAAAACTCTTGTTGAGCTGAAGAACTGAGCCAGGTCTTGCAGGAGTTAGGTCAATCTCCTCTAATTAAAGAGACTAAGCCAATAAACACCTTACTTTAGAAAGAGCATCATATAAATGAAGACTACCTTAGAAGACCACCAAGTTGGTTTTTTTTGCATGAGTGCCTAGGAAACAAAAGCATAAATCCATTGTTTGCTTTAAAATTTCAACCTCCTCTTATTTCAGATGATTCACGCCAAGAAAAGGCCAGCCTCAGAAACTATTTGGAGTAGAGAGCTGTAGGTTGCTCCCAGACGTTTTTCACTAAAGACAAGAAAACTTGCTGGCCTGTACATAGAACTGATGTTAATCTCCAAATTCTAGCTGTTGCTTTGAATTCTCTGCAGAGATTTCAGATGTCTTTGTTAAACCATTTCTGCTGTTTCCAGAATGCATCTCAGATAGCTGTAGAGTCTGGCTTTCTCATCTGTTTTATGCTTGTTTTACAGTGGCAGAATTCTCTTCAGATTATTGGTTTCTAAATAAACAGGTCAATACCAAATGCTTTCTATTCTAATGCACAGCAGCAACATTTTGTACTAAATCAGTCCAAATCTCATGAAGGTGCCTCTTTAATTGGAAGGTGGAAGAGGTCAGAAAAATATTTAAAAAGTCTTGGTTAAGACTCTAAAGCTAATATAAAACAAACAAACAAAAACCTCTTGTACAATTTCTTTGTATGGTAATTGGTAGTTTTAAATTCTTAAAATATAGATAATAAATAGAAACACTGCAGACTTGTTCTTAACCATAGCATTAGCATGGTTGTTGGAAGCCAGATGTTCTATGGCATCTTGTAGATTTTAATAACACTCTTAGTTTCTTAGGTTCTTTAGGAATTAACCATTTTTTGTAAGCCTGGAACTGTTAGCATGGAATCGGCTATAGTAATTTTACTCACATTGAGTGACATGTTTGAAAGTAATTGTTTCCCAATAGTCTCTGCTAGGTCACTGCAAACTGTTAGATGGCACCCTAAAGAAATATTTTCTGGCAATGAAGCTTCCATCTTTCATCTACACATTCGTGACAACAATAACAATCAAAATGTGAAGGATTTTACTTTAAGCAATATCTTTGATTTTCCATGATTTCACAGCTTGTCTAAAATATGTGCTGTAAAAATTGGTTTGGGAAGAAATAGGGCCTAGGATAAGAAACACCCAAAATAATAACAAAATAACAGTTATCTTTGGGGAAGATTCAAGAAATAAACAACAGTTGAGCTCATGAGAACCAAAATGTCTGCATATCATATGTTTTGACATAAGAAATGCCATTAGAAGTCAGAATAAAATTATACCTTCTTAGTAATTAGCAAGGAGACAGAGGGTTCAAAGGAAAACTCTGGAAACATTGTGAAGATCTGGTGTCCAGCCACAGAACCAGGGAGCCTATTGCGTTATTTCCAATGCAAACCAAAGAAAACATGAAAAGAGAGGATCTTATGGTTAAGGAGCTTAGATGGCTGTCTCGGTCTCCTCCGTACGCTGTGTAAAACTGCAGTGGTTATCTTTGCAGCCCGGCACCCCAGTCTGTCCAAATTAGAGGCTCTGCAAGTGGGGGACTGCTTTGCATTAGGTGTTTGCCTGAGCCATCACGTACTCGCATAAGGATCCTGACCGAGTCTTCTAATTTGATACTTCAAATAATACTCACAGGATACTGCAAATAATTTTTAGCTTCCTTTTTGTTATTAAATGAGCACTGGGGCACTAGAAGTTTGGTTTTTTTTTCAAGAGCAATGAAAAGCCCAAATTAGTTCCTTTACAGTGCTCAGCAATTTCAGTCAGATGCTTGAAAAATTTGAAGTCTTTTTGCATCCGCAACCAATAATCAGCCCAAAACCAATAATCAGCCCAAACTATCTCCTGTTTCATCCTTTTTATTTCTTAAATTAATGCATGTAAACAGAACACAGAGTAGTTTGTTCATGTAAGAATATAGGGAGAAAATAACACAGCAGAAAAGAAAATGTTTAGGTTTGATACCTCTGGAGTTGCAGCAGGTTGTGACTATGGTTTTCATAGAGGCATATAGAAATACAGCGTGTGCAGAAGGTGCCAGTGTGTGAGACAATTCTATTTTGAGAGTATACATGAACAAAACTAAAAACCTCAAATAAAGGCTCACTAAGTTAGGGACAAAGGGAGGATCTGTAAGAAAACACACACTGAGGACAGTTAATGCTAATGTGAGTGCTCTTATCTCTCGGCAGTACTATACAAAACAGTGTAACAAAATTACGGCAGGTTCAGTTTTGGATCTAAGGTACTAGATCTAAACCCCAAATGTATTTGGGCATGTTCTAGCATCATGTAGGAAAACTGACCCAAAGTGTAACAGCATCTCCTGCTCTGCTCACGGACAGTACAGCTGACGTCTGAGCCACACCTAACGGCAGCAGTGTGGAAACAATGCAAGACTACAGGTGGAGCCAAGGAAGGGAGGTTACTATTGCTTCTGCTCTAAATTGAGTGAAATAAAGAAGGAATATTTTTTTTTTTTTTTACATCAGAGACTATAGAAATACTAAGACACAGTTCTACAATCAGAGCGACCCTGTGACTATATTTCAAACACAGTTGTATAATAAGTTCAAGAGTGATAACAACTCCTAAAATCCATTCTGGGTCTGCTTCTTGCAAAGCTGCAGCCCACCTCCTTTGCCTGCTTGCGCTCTGTCTGGAGTCTTATATTAGCAACATCACACATTTCCTTCACACAGCTAAACAAACTCAGCAGGAAACCAAGAGCAAAGGGATTGTAGGATCACACCCTGAATCCCCAGCAAGGAGCTAGAGCATCTGCATTTCGGAGAGAAATTAGTGTTCTGAACTGGCTTGGAATAAATTACCCAGACCAGGGTCACCTTAGCTGAAGTGAGCACTGAAATGTGAAATCTTCTTTCAAAAATGCTGGACAGAGAGTGAGCAATGAAGGGTAAAAAGGGTAGTATATTTTGTAGTGCCTCATGAGAAAAATATACCTAATCTGGGTATCAGTTCAGCCATGGTGAGTAATTTAATCATACTTGTAAATGATGTTGTAACAAAAGGTCACCAGATCTGTCAGACCCTCAACTGCTTAGGTAAAATTAGATCTGCTTTACCAATGTTAAGAAAATTGACATGTGTAAAGAGTTAGTCCATTAAAACCAAAACAACAAAAATAGCGAATTTTGGAAGGAAGGACTTGGAACCCTCCCTGCCAGGAATAGGGATAAGAATTATAGATCCCAAATTAGCAGCATACAAGGGACTAGATTTCAGCCTTCAGCCAAGCCATTTTGTACTGCTACAGCAATATAAAACAACTTTAAAATCACCTTAGAGTTTTTTTCCCAGACTGTGCTGGCCATTTCCACCATGATTCACATGAGGAATTCACATTCACACCTCATGTCAAGGGTATGGATAAGGTGAGGGACCACTCAATACAATAACTTCCAGCAACAAAACTTCTCCTTGGGACTGTTACAAGTATGGTCTGAAGTAGCCTTAAATGATTCTTTTACCTGCACGAAGTACATATTTGCCCCCTCAGCAGCCCCAGAATGATCCTGTGGTAAAGAAAACAAGGTTGGTACTAGCGGACACCTACCAACCTACTACCCTGCCATTACGCTTCAAGCTGTGTTTGTGCTGAACGCTACTGTAGCTGAATGAGCCTTTGGCTTGTCTTGCCCTTCATGTCCAGTGACAAAGGGAAAGCAGATCCGTGAGATCTTGGTGTCTATCAGGGAGCAGAGATTGCCCAGGGAAGGAGAGTTCGTGCACCAGAACTGGAAGTTTTGCTTATTCACATTTGATGTAGATGTTTTCAAATAATGGAGCATCCCCAAAAGTTTATTTACCAGAGATAATTCTTAATAAAATCTTTGTCATCACTCACAGCTTGTTGTTCACCCATGTGATAAATCGGAGAACGCTATGATAAATGAACACATCAATTTATCAAGCACCTTTGATCACTTCTCTGTACTCTGACTGGGGATCCATCATCATAAGGCTCACACTCACAGTCCAAATGTCTTAGCGTCCAAACTGCAACAAAGAAAACAAGTTAGTCTGTGAGTAGCAGAACTGCCTTTGCCTGGCACCTAGGGATTTACCCTACATACCCCTACAATTTGCTAGTGCAGTCACCCCCGTTCTTCCTGTTATATTTTGTAGAATCATCCACCAGATGCCTCAGCATCTCTAGTTCTGCCTCATGAGCTCTGGTCCCCCAAACATTGTTATCCCTGGGTTTATCTTGACAACCCTCAGCAATGGCTGGACCAGAGGCATCATATACTGTGGGTAAGCCCAAGGTACACGCAGGGTTTTGCTATAATTAAAACTATTTTAAGTTTTGTACCCATTAAAGAGGGATAACACAAGATCCAGTAGAAACCAGCATCTTTGCATGCCTGTGGATGGCTTGAGCAGGTGGATTTGAACAGCTTCACATTCTTCAGTGTCAATTAGTTCTTTTATTTATTCATGTTCTTCATGTTTTTTTATATAACTTGTAGAGTTAGAAATGCTAACAAAGGTGCTAGGCTTTACAGGAAAGGTTACAATTATTATTAATCACTTCTTTACAAAGTGTTTAATTACAATTAACCTCTAAACCACTTTTCAAATATTTCTGTAGTATATATAATGCCTGATATTTGAGATGCTGGGATAATGGAATGGCTGAAACACATTTGTATTGATCTGCATCACCGCTGTCACTTTTGAGTAAAAGGGTCATGATAAGCCCTTGCTGTCTGTGGGCACACACACAGAAGCACATGCCAGTAATAGTTAGTTGTCACCATGAAGCTGCCTAATTGAGTCTAGCTGTTTTACCTGAATACGCAAAATTTAATCTAGAAGCTGCAAAATTTATCAATGGCAAAGCAGTAGAGCTATGTCCTCTTTCCTCCTAGTCTGCTCCGTCAAAAACTTTTCCTTAACTTCACTGAGCTCAAATCAGAGATGGAGAAGTGTATCTTTTCCCTTTCAACTCCTTGAATTATTGGCAAGAAAAGTCCACACACAGATGTATTTGGATTCCTCATCTGACATAATCTTCATAATTTTAGCACCCCTCTGAATTACAATCTGCGTGTAATTTGACATGTTGATCTGTCATAATTAGCTGAACTGTCTGCTGTTGAACAGAAATTCTCAGGAAACCACCAAAAATACCTACTGATTAAAAGCATATAGATATACACATATCTGTAAATTTATATATGTTTCATTTCAGATACTGGTCATAACATCCACAAAATATGTAATTTTTATTTGTTTTCTGTATTTTTTAAAAAACCACACCATCTGAACATGTAAAGATTCAGGTTTTCCATCTTCCACATTTGTCTGATCTTCCCTTTCACTTTCAGCTACAAGACAACAGAAGGAACACATAAGTGGGAGGGAAAAGGAAGGGAAACAGCTGTCTTCTAGCTCCTCAAATCCCTCTGAATAAATTCAAAAGGAAGGGCTGAAAGAAGATGCAGAGAAAAAAAATGAATTAAGGAATCTCTTACATCTTTAAAACACGACGTGAAAATTATTTTAGAAATACTTTAAATTTTCTATCAAAACAATTTTACATTTTTTAATCTACTCTTAAAAATTACTTACTTCTCCACTATTTGCTTTCTGTGCACTGATTCACTGGAAAAGCTATAATAATGTTTGCAAAGATGTCAATGAATACTGAAGAGTGTCCATGAGTTTGGGGAGAGAAATGCATTGATTACTTGGTGTAGAAGTTTAAAGATTGTTCTGGCTACTCTACTGAGGTGACACGTTTTTTTACAAAGTACATGATTATTTCTCTTTTTTCCTTTTTAAAAATTTTTTTAAAAGCTTTTATAGATAGAAGATCTCCTTAAAAACATGTCATATAAGAGTTAACAAAAAAAAATTAAAAATCATAATTTAAAGATCACAGAACTCGATGAAAGCTTAAGAGTACAGTGATGTACCAGGAAAGTTGTCAAAATACCCTAAATGTAACCAGGACTGTGAAGATTTAAGGGATCCCTTTGCATGTACTGTTGCATAGACAATAAAACATGCAACTGCTGAAATGGGGAGGCAAGAGAGATGTAGCGAACTAGAAGGAGAGAGTTTTAGATAAGCAGACACCAAAGAAGAGTTTACAATAAAATACTTAGTGCTGTCATGCATGGGTAGGAAGATGACAGTGGTAGCTGTGCTTACGATGGTTAAAAATACGGTCAGTGCTCTGTGAGATGTGGCAGGCACAGATTCCCCACTCAGGCAATATATATTTCCACTTCCCTATCTCCATTCACTCTTATTTTCTAGCAGAGGGCAACTTTGGTGGTAACTAACACACTTCATTGATGGCTTCCCGTGAACTCAGGTGCTAGAACACAGGCAGCTGTCTGGCACAAACGTTTCCAATACCCAACGTTATTTTTCATACACGAGTTATGATGCGTTTTCAAAGGAAAATCCTCGAATCCAATAATCTGTGTGGATTTGGAGGCTGTGTATTACATGTTGCTTTATGTTCTCTGTCAAACAAACATGACTGAAGCTGGTCATGCTTCAGAAATATGAAAAAAACTTGATTCAGCTCCATCACATGGACGTAAAGGTGTGTTGAGCAAATGCTTCTTTGCTCGTGCTTTGCTTGTGTGTTGCATCTTCTCCAGTCTCTCCTTCACATGTACCAAATCAACAAACTTCCACCCTGCAACCTGTTAGAAAGCTCCCTGAATTAAATACAGAAAACTTTGACTGGCCTCCATGAACCCTGGTCTTCCAACTACTTTTATGTTGAAGCATAGTTGTGCAGTAGAGAGTATCAAGAGTTTTAATGGGCCAGATATGCAACAAACAACAAATGTAACCAACGTGATGGACAAATTCTAGTGAAAAAAGACAAAAACCCAAACCGACACTGTTTGGTATCGGTGCTTCCATGGATTTCGCATGGTGTCAATGCACGTTGGAGCTGGGTGCAAAACCACCACTCTGCCTCTCTTTGAACACTACTGGAAATGGTTGTGATCTGTGTCTCTTAATTGTGTATTATTCATAATGTCTGAAAAAGACTGAATGTGATTAACCAAGTGAAGGACTTTACGAAATTAGATGATAAAATGAAATTAGTAGGTGGAAAATTCATATACGTATAATAAATTACATTAAACTATGTTACCACGAAGCAAAAATTTTTTCCTGCAAATTCAAGGGTAGTCTAAGATTTCTGTAACAGACAACAAAAATACGCATTAAAAAAAGACTGCTCTCTGCCATAACTGCGATCATCTGTCTTACAAAATTATGATCTAAAAGCTCTTGACTAGACAATGAATTTCTCTCCTATGTATAATGCCGCTCTCTGTAAAGAGGAGGTGTTCCGAGAAACAGGGTGCGGAAACTAAAATTAAGGATGATTTCAAGAAAAGAAAAAGAAAGTAATGCTGAGGATCCAGTGCTTCAGATCATAAATGCACAATGCACGGTACAAATAAATAAGGGCACAGTACCTACTGCAGGGGTCTTATGACTGACACAAGTGCTGAATCGTAAAAGGATGCAGCACTGGTGCACGAAGAGTTAAGAAAAAATTACACCGTTATGAAAATTCCAGCTAAAAATTAGGTAGCATTTAAGTTAGACCATCGTCTTTTTCTGTGGCCTGAGGTGGAACTAAAGTGCTGCCTCTAGGGCAGTTTTACATTATTCCTTTATTTATTTGTATTTATTTCATAACAAGGAAGGGCATTTACCCAAAGGTCCAGATATGCCTGACATGAGTTTCAAGAATGAAAATAAAATTAAATTCAGTTACCTCTGTGACAGTCAGCCACGAACTTCTCAATATGTATAGGTACTTAAACATTTTGCACCCTCAAAGCTTTCAATATTAAGTTGATAAAGACAGAATGTGACACAACTGTTCCTTTTATTTGTTAGTGGGTTTGCAATTATTCTTCCGTCTCCAAGGACACAGCCTGATAGATGATGTTTCAGGGAAACAAAATACAAGTTTTGTTATTCTCAGCACCTTTTTGCATAATAATGAGACTGGGCAGAGGGAAGGTTATGCTCACATGTAAGTGCACAAGGTTTGCCTCTAGGCTGCTCTGCAGGAAACCTAAGCCCATAACAATTACAGTGTTTGTTACTGGAAAAATGAGCGAGAGTAATTAGAACGATGCTCTTAAAATCACCGGCTCTTTGTAATATATGCTTTCTAATTTAGTTTGGCAAAAGTGGCTTGTAATAGTGTGAGTACATATTAAAGAAGAAGCAATTAGGCAACTAAACAACCATGATGACAGCTTTTTAGTAAATGGTTTAGCTTTTAATTTTGAAATGGCAGGTCCCACTGAGAACAATATTCTAGAACTGTAATTTTGTAGAATGTGACAATGTGTGTTGGCAATTAATTAAAAAATTCTCTCCTTTTTTTTACCTGAGGAGACATAGGGTAGTGGTTGCCTGTTTGCAGAGTTCGCTCTGTGATTAACACCACTGTCTGTAAAACAGTTTGCAACATATCAAGTACAAATTGAAAGTTCTGTTCGGCTTTTGTCTGCAGTCACTTTGTGAGGTGGGAACTTGAAGTATCCTCCAGCTGCTGTGGGAAGAGCCCCTGAGCTGGGTTTAACTGCACCGTATACTGAAGTCCCTGGCAAGCTCCCTCTGTGCTTGTGCTCTTCAAAGCTATCACACTTCTTTCTTATTTTCCCTAGGTAACTTGAAGGCCCCAGGAAAAAAAAAAAACAACCCACCAACAGTTTTTTTGGGCAAAACTCTAACTGAAGGTGGGTCTGGTGAGCCTGGCAGGGCACCAGAAGGATTTCCACCAGTGGAATCTACTCTTGGCTCCATCCCACTCCTGGTTTGTGTCCTTGGGCACATCCCTTAATATCTCTCCCCCTTCAGTTTATCCTGCTACTTACTTTCTCCACACAATGTACAAAATGCGTTATTATTGTAGTTGAGTGTGCAGATGTATTACAGAATCATTGGTAGTTGGGGGTTTTTAAACTCACTTTGGGTTTATAGGAGCGGTCTATAGGGGAAGTGGGAATTTCAATCTCACCTCCAGGGACTTCTAACTTCGAAAATCAATTAGCAGTTGCATTAAAAGGTTTCAACTCTTTTTTCCGCTCTTTCCAAATTACCAGAAAGGATTTTAGCCATCTGTTTAACAGAAATCCATTAATACAATTCCATCATATCAAAACAGAAATGCCAGAGGCACAGATACGCACCGACTCATGGTGAATAAACATTCCTGTCCTTGTACCACGGTTCTTACAGCACTGAAGAGGCACATTCAGTGCTGCTGCCTTGTCCTCAGGGAGGTCCAAATGCAACTCACTGACCTAGAGAAACAGCATGAAACATGAGACGACCCTCCTTAACCTAGAAGGCCTCCACTTCATAAACCAACAAGATTTCCAGAAAACAGCAACAACATTTTTTCCCTCTGTTTGCTACATTAGTAGCTTTTCCTGGCACGGAACCAGCATAGCACTTACGTACATAGATGCAAGCATTTAAGTGGTTCCATGAAACTCGGCGGGGATACTCGCATGTCTCAAGCTACACAAGTAGGTAGAGTCCATACTGGATCAGGTCTACAGAAGGAGGAGCGGGCCACCATGACATTTCATTAGACATATTTAATAAGTACCTGGAGTGTGGGAAGAAACACCTTAACATTTAGAAACCCCCCCAAAAGAGAGACAGAGATCATTAAGTTAAAAAAGAAATGCGAGGAGGAAACTCAGCTGGACACAGGGATAAATCCCAGCGTTTTCAGCCATGCTGTTCTGAAACGTGGACTAGGCTGAAGTGAACTACGGAGCAGAGAAATCCATCTCAGGAACTACCAGGAAGCTTGTTTGCTAAAAATACATATCAGTCAAACATGGTTTTTTTCACTCAGCTCTATCATCATAGGCAGCTGATGGTAAATATATTTACCTCTAATGTTTCTTACCACCTAACTGAGCTAAAGTGCTACTGCTGATCTCACTTGGCTTCCTCAGTAAATGTAATGGAGCAAATCTTGTCATCGCTTTCTGATCTAACCTACTTAGAGATTATTTCCCATTCTGCTTTTAAAATTCAGATGTTCAGATGGTCTGAATTGCTGCAAATTATCAAAAATGTCATTTCTCTGCTGTAATTTTCAACAATTGCCTGTGATCCCAATAAATAAACTGTGTAGTATTGGAAAAATGAGATTAAGACGTGGAAGACAAGCTAATCTAATTTGACTATTTCCTACACATATCATGATGCTTGGAAATAATTTATTGCAATGTTAGAAATGAAAATTCAGCTTTAAATATAAAAACAAACCAGTGCTGGAGTTTCCAGCAACAACACAGTAAATTTCATGTATGAAGAATGCCAGTTCATGCTATAGCATTTGTCCTTTTCTTTCCCATCTTACTACATTAGGCTGATATGAATTCATATAGCAAAATACCTAGACTTGCTGACATGGTCTATTTAACCACCAGTGCAAATTACCCAAACCAATTATTAAACGGTATGTTATAACATATATTACACATATTGTAACCGAAGGAGAAATAAAACCTTTAAAAAACGATAAAACGAAACCTGGTAAAATGAATAATAATAATATAAACTGAATATTAAATAAGTAACAGGAAAAGAACCCCAATCTTGTGCAAACCTAGTTATAATTAGTATGCATCTGTTGATTCTTCTGTTACAGATTTAAGTATTAACTTGGAAGAAGTGATTTCTATGTGGATGTAAGATTAAGCAGATTTTTCCTTGTATATGAAAAAAAAAAATTAAGCAATGCAAACAACAAAATATAACTGATTCCTAGAAAATCTCCACCGTATTACAACTACGGACCAATAAAACTTGCACATCTACTTTAGAAGTAAATTGGAATTGAGTCTGACTTTTTGTTTTTAATATCTCCTCCAGGCAATGCTGGAGAAGTGTTCTGATAACGTACTGCAAAACTTGTTTAAATTTTCCCAACTTGATAAACACTTAAACACAAAATTCAGAAGTAACACTTAAATATGGCAAAGGTAGCTGGCACTGCTTACAGCCAAGAAAAGAAAAGAAAAAGAAAGGAGGAGATATAGTATGGTAGAAACTTTCTTTCCTACACCCCTATCTGTAAGTTGCATCATGTAAAAATAAATCCGTTCCACTACACGATTTCCAGAGCGAGAACTGCCTTGCAGCTGCTGTATTCATTTTTCTTGAAATAACTGAGAAACAGTCCAGCCCCATTAACTAAAATCCAATACCTGATTTACTCTTCATTTAAATAGCAGATATTCATCAAATGTCATGTATTGATCAGCATATACACGGATATCTGCATTTATTTAAATGTTTTGCATTTTTTGTTCTGTCTCTCAGTGTCTCACGCTACATAGGTAGTGAGGAATGCATGACTGAAGGACTGTAATTAGATCAGTTCATGAAGGTTGTCAAATGTGTTATGTGGCTTTTATTGCTAACAGGAAAGGAACTAGAAACCCACAGAATCCTTAGGCACGATCTCTTTAGAATAAATTGTTCTTGCAGTCTTTGTTCTCCATTTCTGCTGAATAGGTTTATGATCAGAGTTTTCTCTTACTGATAGAAGCATTTATTCTAAAACCTCTCTTTAAAGGAAAACACATCAAGTAGAAATCAGAACATTCTGAGCGATTGGAATTTGATGTTTTCTGTGATAAAACAATTGTTCTTCACTGTGGCAGTGTATTTCCAAGAGCAATTTAAAGAAACTGGCTAACTCTCTTTTCATTAAGCGCAGTGGATTACGCATAGCTAGTGCAAGAGTTCCAGTTTCAGAAAGTAGCTGAATAGGAAAAATGCACATGCAATTTGTGGACCTGAAATTGCTCATGCAAGTTTGGAATTAAAGATTAGGTTCTTCTTTCAGGATGGATTGAAGAAAAGTCTCCTGTTGATCCTTGATTTGTCCCAGGTAAAAATTTATGGAGATCAAGAATCGCAGCTCAGGGACCAGCCGTTTGGCACGTAACTGCTCTTGGCTACAGCTCAAGCACCGAGACACCATTACCCTCAGAGCACGGTTTTGTATGAGCTAGGTTGGCAATTCTTCTACCTGGGTTAAAACTTTCAGGTGAAAAAGGCTTTAAGTAAGAGGTTAAGCCAGACATTTGCAGCAGGGAGTTTGAGAAAATCCATATTCCTTTATGTTGCAACAATTCAGGGATGCTTACCCATCTGGTGCTGCTTTTCATCAGGCAAGGCTGTAGCAAACAACTGAGGGGCACCAAATTCTTAACATCCTGCAGCTCTTTTGCAAGTGAAAATCTAGCTCTATCCAAAAGAGCTTATATGGGAAAACAGAAGCTGCAAACCATCAATGTTTAGCTTAAAAAAACAAAAAGAAATTTTTTTTCCTCAGAAAAGCTTGAAAAGAACAATAATAATAGTTTTAATGCTAGTGTATCAACTTGCAGAGTATGTAATACTCATCAAGCTACGTTGGCAGAGCAGCATCCGTATAGCAAAACCCAGTGGGGTAAACTTAGGTTGTCTGTACAAATAGTCTTGCTTGTGCCCATGAGGCATGGTGTTGTCCTTACTTCAGTGACCGCTTTGATTTCCATAACAGGAGTGAAATAGCAGCACTTCTGCAAGTCAGGGTCCAGAAAATCAGGTTAGGAACTGAGAAGCTGAAGAACACAATTAGTGATGAGCTGCCTACACGTAGGGAGTCTGCAGCAGGAGCACAGGCACATCCAGACACACCAGCGCAGCTGAACTGGGCAAACGTGAAACTTGTTTTTCCTTCTACCACTCCATTCTTGCTTTATATTGCACTTGAGAACTTCAGTGCAAGTGGAACAACAGTTCTAACAGAAAGTGGGTTTCTTTGCTGCAAAGCCTATATACTACATGGGCTTGAACATCGTTTCAATCCAGATATTGAAAAAGGCAAACACCTTGTGAAAAAAGTAGTGCACAGTCCTATAATTAATTGTGGCATTTGTCTGCAAGAGGGAGAAAGACCAAAGTGAGATTGTATCGGCATTTTTATGCTGGCATTTCCTAACTTTAGCAAAATTATTTTTGGCACTCTTCATAATGTTATTCTAACATAGGATGCAATTTCATAGTAATGCCACAGGTTTAGAAAATAAGTAATCTAGGGGGAAAAAAAATCTCAGCACATAGGACTGACACCCATATAATTCATCATTACCTTTGGATCTGCTTTTAAAACCTCAGAAACCCTGTATTTTTGCTGTCTTTTATTGAATTTAGCATCACCATCTCAACAGCAAGCTCTCCATGGGCCAAAAGCTTTGTCAGGCTTTCATGAAGTGCTGAAAGGTTCATGCAACCTCTTATTAACCTGTTTTCATGGCCTCTCTGCCTCCTCACAGAAGTCTCACGGGACAAAGCAGTTGCAAGAAGTATTGAAAATAAGGTAGTTAGGCAACTAAAGGCTACTGCTCACAGTAATTAATAAAAAAATGGTACAACACTGACTTGAAAATCAGGCAATTAATAAAAGTCCATGTGGGAAATTCTTACTGAGTTAAGAGTTCACACTTGGACTGGCAAACATTTTAACTTTTCTTTTAGTTTTTCATAAGCTCATTATGGATAACAAGTCAGGACAGTGATCCTCTGGTGACTGACGCCTTGTCAAAGTTTTGATTCGTTAACTGCTGAAGTCAGTAGAGGCTTTTCACAACTATTTCTATGTTCAAAGCTCCAATATTAACTTAAGTCTGCTTACTGCTGCAATTTATTTCCTGTTTTCCCCCCATTATGCTATTTGGTGTATGTTTTAGCTACAATCTGCCAAAGCTATACTTTAAAAGGAAACCTATCCTCTAATGAAGCTGCATGCCTTGGACATTCTTAAATGTATAACGTTTGGTTTTGTACAACAAGATGTTTTTAAGGAAGTTTGTTCCTTTGAAGTATTTCACAGGCCTCCAAGTCACACCTCTGAAATCTATTAATACTGTGGTACAACAGAATCCTTAGATAGTGGTTTATGCCATTGCAAATAGCAGAGACCCATGAGACCCAAACTGTAGTTCAGAATATTTGAAAAGGTCACAACTTCTTTATCAGAAATTTAAGTTAACCCTGAAGCAGGGATCTTCTGGTGGCTTTTAAAACCAGGTTTTCCCTCAGCTACTCCCTCAAGGGTCCAGTGATGCCACTCTCATCTACACCTTCTACGCATGGTCTCGCTCTGGGCGCTACCCAGGGTGAGAGAAGATGGCAGAACAGAGCAGCGTCACACAGCTCCAAGCTGCCGGTATCCTGTTGGAAGTATTTTCATGATAGCTTTACTTAGCCTACCACATCCCAAGCTCTAAAGAAATCTGCAGCTTTGTATTTTAATATCATTTGTATGGAGGACATCAGTTTTATTCTGGAACCCCATTGTTGCTTGCGGGAAAATCAGTGCCTAGAAAAAGAAAATCAGAAAAACAGGGTTTCAGAAGTATTTCTGCTGATATGGGTGGAAGAAGAAGCATTGGTTATTTCCTTTCTAAGGACAGCAAATGCTTGGGAAACTTCTGGGGCACTTAAAGAGCTATACAAAATATTCAGAAATTCAGGGAAGCTCAGTCTATTTGCCCCTTTACGTACTATAAAACAAGCAGTGTTTAGTGATAGGGAAAGGATTACCTTAAAAACAGGTGAAATGGAATATATTCCATTTTCCACAATCCATATTGCTCAAACTGTAATACTCACAACATGCAGGCACAGAGATTACCACCGTTCCTGAAAGGACTAGATGTACAAATGGATAGCCTGAACTTCAAATATGAAAAGAATATAGAAGATGCAAATCACCGAGATTAAGAACATTAGTTAGTAGCTCATTGCCAGGGGGTAGGAAAACACTCTCCAAAGGAACAGGTAATTTTCTTTAGTGGAGCTGTTGCATCTCTCTGTGAAATATTATCATTGGCCTCTATTGAATAGAAAATCTTGAATTAAATGAGTGCCTGGTGGGATGCAGGATTTCTCATCATCATACCCGTGCATATGTTTGACCAAGGGATACTGGAAGCTGAAAATCAACCACTTAACAGGGAGCCCTTGCTGTGTGCATTCTGAATGCAGTGTAATTAATACCATCTATTCATTCTGACTAAGCTTTTCCTATTTTGGCTCTAAGCATCACTATTGCCTATGAATAAAGTCCAGACTATCTGCTGGAAAAGCTAATCCAAGGATGGATGCTTGCTTGTAAATAAATCTAGATGTCAACCTTCTAATACTGCCACGACTCAGAGAGGATACAGCTTGTTACAATATTTGTTATTTAAGAGACTACTAGGAATAAAAAAAGATTGTAAGTTTTGTTGTGTTTGATATAAAAAAACCTCACAAACAAATCCCGCTGAGCCTGTTTTGCAAACATGCTGAATTTATGAGGATGAAAGGCAAGTCAGAAAAAGGTCATGCCTATTAATTTCAATCCTTGTGCAAAACCAGCATATTCTGTACATGCCTAGTAAGATTTGTGGCATTTGGGTAAAGACATTTGTATTCCTTTAATGCTATTAATAGTATCTATGCTCTGCATTGCTAAGTATATTTCAAATGGTATCTTTTGCAATTCTGATATACTTCAGTTAAATGCAAGCATGATATTATAGGCCTATAATTTACTATTTCCATCACATTAGCTCCTTCTCACTTGGTGAAATCCTTTGTGCTTTGAAAGGTCTGTTAATAGGATTGGACAGTTTTGTGCTTTCTACTATGAATTTTTACCTTGACATCACAATAATCGGGCAATGTCTTGTGATGTTTGGCAGGGCACAGTTAGAACTGAATGGGCAAGATTTGAGAAGAGTGGGGCTTCCCCATCCCATTAGCACTGCTCTTTGTGGCTGATATCCTCAGCCACACGATGGAAGGATGCTCTTCTCATCCCACTGACATCCTTCTTCACATCATGTCTATATTCAGCCCTGCAATGAAAAACATTTCCTTTTTGTACAGGAAGAAAAAAGTCTTCTTTCATCTTAGAATAAAACCAAGTCCCTTCTAAGCTTCCCTGTGAATGCAAAAAGAAGAGAAAGCCCAGCACGGACAGTCTACTATCAGCATGCTTATCTAAAGAGCATGGAAACCAGGGTTCAACTTTCATGTCAGTCACAAAGAGAGGAGTGTCTGGCCACCAAATGCAGAATATTTTTTCTCTGCATTTTCCTACTGGTTTTGGCAAGAAATCAGTCCTGGATCTAAGATAATGTGTTGCACAGAGATAAAAGGAGTTTCATGCTTGTGGTAGTGGGGAAGCTGTGGAAGAAGGAAGCAAGAGAAGATGCATGTGGGACAAGCGTGGGGACTCCTGAACCTATAAGGTAACAGAGTTTGGCAAATATCTTCAGGGCTTACAACCACGTTGTGATTAGTGAAGGCACCACAACAAGGTCCTGCTGGCAATGGAATAAAGAATGTGGGGATGTGAGAAGCATAAATAATTTATAAGGGCTGTGTAGCAGCTCTGTGCCATGAGAAGCTCTTTGACTTCTACTGTATATAGCAAGGCATAGATTTGTCATCTCACTTTCACTGACAAGTTCATTGCTGATGAGGTGATTGCTCAGCAGAAAAGCAAGAGTTTGTATTACAGGATGGAAGACATTGGATACAGTCAGGTTGGGAAGGAATTCAAAGATAAGATTAAAAGGTAATTAAGAATGGTTGTACAACACTAATCTTTTAAGTGGGCACAGATGAGTCAGTTTTCATCAGTTTTGTTTACACTATGCGCAAAATGTTGATGAGGACTGTTTTTCTACTTTGCCTGCATCAATATTCAATAGTGAAGACTCTATTAGTAAATGAAGGTGAAATAAGAGCTTATACAGTAGCTGATGGGACTGTATATCAATGCTGCAGACAACATGCACAATGTAATGGATGTTTAGTGGCTAGGGAACTTAATCGTTAGCATGGGAAGGAGGAGCTGAATGAAGTACTAAAATGAAAATTTGAACACTAATTACAAAACTCCCTGACATAATAATATCAACAGCAATCTTCTGTTCTATCTTAATTTACTAAACACCAAGACCACATTTATTAATTAGGAATCTGATTCTACTAGCAGTACAATCAGAGAGCAATTCTACTTGTGTGAGTACATCCACTGATTTCAAAGTCATATGCTTCTGTGTTTGCAGAATTGGATACTAGATGCAGTATACCGATCTGGGCAAAATACCCTAGTCCTATAAAAACCAAATTCCCTACCAGCATCGTGAAGACAGCCTTCCAAGATCAAAACCAGCTTAATTCTGCTGAAGAAAAATCTATACGCATCTGGATCCAGAACTGTTTATGTTAGTGTGTCATTTTATATTGAATTTTTCAGAATGAGCTTGCAACTATTTACGGGTTCTCAGTTCAGGTCTGGAGGCAGTAATGGGAATTGGTAAGATTGTGACTGGTTTTGGTCTACGTTATAAAACTAAAGAGATTATGAATTAATCATCAATATGTTTGTTATAGCTTTACTGACTGGTACAGATGGAAGTGCCTGTCCCATGAGTGAATCTGCATTCAAATCAATCAATTTTCACAGAAGTGACTTCCCCTCCACAATCCCCACAACCACATATCATCCCTCCCCCATGAGCTGCAAGTAGATTAATTCATGCGGCATAGACCTACTCAGTGGTGCACATATTTACACATCCTTTTAAGTTCTTCTGAAGTAAATGCATATACAGGCAGGGAGATATAATCTAATAGCTCATTTGCAAATGAATAAACCTGTTGCCAGTGTCTCACCAAGAAAAGCAGGCATGTCCCCTAAACACAGTTGTTGAGGTTGATGCTGATTAGGAACTACAGCTGGGGTCAAATTTTCAAGACGAAAGTTGTCTCATTGAAGGTACTATACATGTAGCTACTCATACAGGTGCTTTGATTTGTGCCTCCGGTTCATTTTCTGGTGATACATTTTGTGACTGCAAGTTGTTCTCCTCGAAGAGAATTTCAGTTCTGCAATACACCGAACTGAACATGTATCCTCAGTTACGCTGTCGTGCCCTCTGTGATACGCACCTTTCTAACAGCATGCCTCGGCTTTCATTAGTAATAGTATCTGACGCTGTTGTGAATACATAAATTCTAGAGCCAAGGCTGTGAAGAATATTAGCTATGAAATACAGGTACTTTTCCCAGCCCCAGCCTTTGCGCAAAGATTAGTTCTTGTGAAGCGCACCTCCATCCTCGGTTCTGTTAGACCGGCTACGTCACTGCTAACAAAGTGCACGGAAGAGGAACAGGACATATATTATTGTGGCAGACAGATCCTGGCTGTGGGAGCGAGGGCTGATGCAGAACTCGGGGGTCATGGTGCCTGCCAGCTTGGGAGTTTTACTCAAGGCCTCTGTGCCTTGCTTTACCCAAATGAAGAATTAGCATTTTCATTAAGATGGTCTTTTTGATTAAATCAGTGAACCTGTAAGACAGGATTTATCATGAAGACTCTTCTATAATAGAACTACTTCAATAGGTTGTGCTTCACTGAAAAATAATTTTTCAAGGGGAAAAGGTCATTTTAATTACATTTATTTCAAGTTTTCTCCAGGATATTTTATACCTCTTGGTCTTAATGCTATGCTGGGGTTTTTTTCTACAATTTGTTGTTGTTTTCTACAATTGCCACTGTCACATCTGCTTCAACAATGAAAAAGAAGAAGGAAGAACAAAGTAGATCACTAAAACTAAGCCAGGGACTCTGGTTTTTAATCTGGTTTAGTAGTACAGTACATGTGGTAAACCTAAAGACCTGAAATTGTTCAATTAAATTGCTTTGGCTTCTTAACTACAGTTATTTTATAAAACGTATTAGTCAGTTCAACTTTGTGACCAAAATGAAGAAAATATTTTTTTACCTTATTTTTGTAAAGACATGAGGGTTTTTTTTTTATCATTGTAACATGACTATATATACATGCTCTCCTTGAAACTTCCAAAAACTTCTTACTCCAAATTTGTACTATCAAATTTGACCGACCTATCCTAAACTAGTAAGTTCATTGAAATTTCGTCAAAGTAAGTAGTGGAGAGATATCAGGTTAATAGAGGCAGCAGTGAGATGCTGTTCACTGCAGGGTAAACGTGCTTCAGAGACAGCAGAAGACCTGCTGAGGAGAATGGCCTCGAGGAGCATTTGCAGGAAAGCAGACCTCAGCGCTGCTGTAGCTCCTGCGTTTGCCCTGCAGGTTGGGCACATCATCTCCGCGGGGCAGGCACGCGGTTGTCACTAGAATAGAGTCCAGTGGATGGATGAATAATCTCACCTCGAACCATCTAATCAACAAGATGATTAAGATACGGAGAGCCATCACTCATCTGAAGACAGAGATGTTTTAGGACTGAAAGGAAAGGAGCTAGAGAGCAGGGAGGCACAGTCCTTCCCGGAGAGTGCTCTGCCCAGCATACCTGCCCTGGAGGCAGCCTGCCTGTTTTCAGTACAAGCTGTGAGCAGATCAAAATAAAGAAAGATTGGGGGAAAATTATCAAATGATTTAACAACTTGATATCATTTTCAAAAGAGAATTAGGAGCTTCATTGTCATGGACTTCCAGTGAAATTTATATCTCCATGTACCTATTTTTAGTCTTCAGAAGCACCTGAACCCATTAATTTTCAATGTAATTTAGGCTTCTAAATCACTACAAAATTAAAAAAGAAAATCTAATTTAATTTCTTTCTGCTCACCTCACCACCCCCCACTTTCAGCCCAAAATGCAAGTATGAGAATGACCGACAAGTTTTCAAGTCAGCTAGGAACATCCAAATGAACAGTTATCCACTCAGCACCTCTAATTTACTGTTTCATTAGAAATGATGGTAATTTGATACACAATAATCCTGAGAATAGCTTGCTCAAAATCCCTTGAGAAAACCTGTGAGAGACGGTTCTGTCAGGTAAATTAAATACCGGGAAGTAAGGGGATGTTATTTTACTTACTGCAAATCAATCATAGGTGCTGTTTAAAAGGTCATTTGTATGTAAGTGGAAATTTTTTAATGTCCCTGTTTAAAGGCACTAACTGTTATATGCAGAGGCATAAATCCATGGAACTTTTGAATACTAGAAAAAATGCTCAGAGGCTTGTCTGTAAGAACCAATTACCTGCTGATTCAAGAAATTTCATGAATTATTAAAGAAAATCAAAGATTGATGGGATCTACTTTCAGCCATTTGAATTGGCAATAAAAGTATACAGTTTCCCTTTCCAGGAACATTTCAGAACTTGAATTTTTAAAGTGATTTTGCTCTGAAGTGAGATATGCCTGGAAGAGCATGGCTTATTCATTGTAATATGGTTTAATTGCAGTAATACATAGATCAAATATTATTTACCATGAATAAAAATAATACTTTTTCATGAAGAAGAGAACAACATTGTATATTATCAGTGATCATATGTTTAATGAAAAGCAGTAGGGATGGCTAGTCCACTGTTTTTCATTTTAATTGTGCAATAAAAGGTTAATTAGTAAGAACCACAAACTTTGACCACAACAATGATGTGAGGAGGCCACATGCAAATTTATAGCTGGATACTGAATATGCACTAGTACAAAGTTCTTCAAACATATTCTTGTCTTTCTCATGGAGTGACCTGAGTTTATGACCAGCATTTTGTTAGCTTGATGAGTCAATCTCTTCCTTCAAGGCCGGATGGGGACAAGTCATATAAACCTACGAATTTCCATCTGTATTCGAATACATATTGTACATATTCACACATTCATGGCAGCTGAAAGCTGGCCGAGGAGCACAGAACTGCTAAGTTTCTGAACTCAGAAAGGTACAGATCTGGCTTGTGGGCTCTTCCAGTGAGATTTTTTTCTGGAGAGGTTTTTTCTGCGCTGCCTGTGTGCTCCTCCTCCCATATGCCTTGCAGTGCTGGCCAGCGTGTATCTGTCTGCAGTTCCTTCCCAGCATTAGTCCAGTACAGATGGTCACTTCAAGCTAAGACTGGACATTTTCTTTGCACTGGCCTGGCCGACCATATGAAGTGGACAGAGAAACATTGTCTTCTGCCCCATGTGTGTCTGCATATGAAGAGAGTTTGCACAAAATAGTGCCATTTAGTTTTTATCCAGCCTGGTTAACAAGCAACAGATGATACTGAGGCATCTCCAAGCTATGGTTTGAAATCCTGATAGCATGTATTCTTATCACAAGTAGACAAAAAGAGAAAGGACTTACCTTTGCATAATGATGTCCCCAGTGTCTGGGGACTTCAATACAATCCAATCACACGACACTGCACTTACTTCTCGGCTCTGTTGGGTATCAAGTGGAAAAGGTGCGTTGAATTACAAAGCCATGATCTTTTATGTATGAAAAAACCCAGTTCCTAATGTTTTCAAGCAATGCAGTAAGGCATTCTACCCCACCTTCTCTACCTGGAAGTATTTACCTTGGAGACTGAATGTTTGGTCAAGAGCAGCACAGTCTTGAATCCTAACGACGACTGTCAGTCTCCTGGACTGTGTTACCTACAACTGAAATAATGTCCCACATAAAGCTGCTACAACAGCAAGTGACACACCCCCCACCAAGGAGAACATCAGTACTAATCTTCACGACTCAGTGAGGAACAGACTCTCTCCCTTTGAGGGCCAGGAGAAAGTGCTGGGATATGCTGATCTACCAGCCACTGCTTGAGCGAATGTACTCAGCAGCACATGCTTCACTCTTCCAGCGTACATATAGCTCCACCAAACCTTTTCTAATGTAAATCCTACTTCCAGCTGACTTTGTTTAGGCCCTCAAACACCACAAATTATCAGGGGAAGGGAAGGGGTAACTATATACAAAATTGCAAGCATTAGAGGACTAAAGGCTAAGATGGTGGGAGGTTGGGCATGGGACAAAAACAAGATGGAAAAACTAAAAGCCAGTAAGGAACAAAATTTCACTGGTATCTCTGCAGAGTTTGCAAAGGGTTAAAAAAGGCTTTGGAAACAGCTGGACTAGAAAACAAAGATGCCTTGCAATTCTCTTGATGGTGTGGCATTTCGTACTGCTGTTATCTTTTGTGATATGCAGTTAGGCTAAGATAGCGGAGTAAGCTATGAAGCTGTAAGTTAGCAAGTCTGATAAATACTTCATTAAAAAATAGAGACTTTATAAAATTTTTGTATAGATTTGCACAGAGTCCTTTGCACAAACCTGAAACTAGTGACTTAGATTTGTCACTTGGACACATTGGTTAACAAGTGGAATCAAAGATCCAAAGATGTTGATTTAGACTTGGGAGGGTCTTTTAGCACATGACACGCTGGCGATATCACTCACACAGCAAGATGAGTGAACCAGCACCTCAGAAGGTAAGAATCTGAGGGGGTCAGAAGAACAGGAAAAAATTAAATGTTAAATAGAAATGGTTAAGTTCATGTAGTTACTGTGAACAAAGAGTCATTACTGAGTCTGAAAACATGCATAAGCATGGATTTTAGTCAGTATATAGTATAAAGGAATTCAGAAATACAGCATATATATTGAAGAAGTTCCTCCTTTCAGAAACAATGAGAAATATGTTTGCAGAAACCAAAAAAGAAAGTGAGGCACTGTAAAGACAGTGAGGCTGCCAGGCTAGAGTGACCTGGGAATTGAAAGGCCAACCCCACATTCAAATAAGAGCCATCTGTAAGGGAAGGTACAGCATTTTGAGGTAATAAGATAGTGATGTTACCAGTACCATCACAACCTGTAATCTGACATATTGCAGAAAATCATAAATGAAGATGCTTCAGATATAGTATCTGGGCCAAAAATAAACACAGATATGGATATCAATCACAATATACAGACCTGCTAAAGAGTTAATATAATGAAATCTGTTTCTTTATTTTCCTTGTATTATAAACTGTAGCATTAAGTAATTTTCTGTCTGAGAGTGGGGAAGATGTAGCAGATTGGCTCTCTAGCAGCAAGAATTGTTTTAGATGGGTCTGAGAGCAAAGATGATGAATTCAGTCAGTGCTTACCTATGTTACTGAAAAATGGTTCCTTTACACCTGTCCTGCTGAAGGTCCTGTCTCAGCTCTGCATCATTGATTCACAGTCTTGAAGTGAGGATGCCACAAAATAACACGTGGATTGTGTACCTGCCTGAAAAGAAAAAGAATCCTTAGGGACTACTGCAGTGTAAGATAATGGTAATAATCACAATCCATGATTTCCCATGATTTCTTAGGTCTGCCTGTGTTACCCAGATTCACAATGTTTTGCAAAATCTTGAAAGAAAATATGCAAGTACTTGCAAGACAGTTTAATGAAGTATGAAAAACAGTAATTCAAGATGCCTATAGGAAAGATCTTACCATTTCACACAGAGTAACCAGCTAGCTAATCTGTCTGCCTTTTTTCTTGAAGATAAAAGACCCAGTACATTCATCTCCCTGTTAAAACCATTACTAAAACTTGAAACCATTACTAAAACTTCTGGTAACTTATATAAAAGAAGATGGCTCACAGTCTTTGCAATAACTGTCATTACTCATTAATGTCTACACGCTATTCCAAGATACTTTGATACTTTTCTTTCTATTGAACTCATTTAAAAACCTTAAATAGTTTCTTGAGATCAGCTAAATGTCCTTTCTATAGCAACTGCTTTTCTTTATTAAAATTCACTCCCATCTTGTCTCATATTGTGTCTGAATTAGATCCTACCTTTTTCTGCATCACTGTGATCTAGATTTTCCATTCCATAGTTTTGCTTTTATTTTTTGTAAAATACCTTCCTTTAGCAGCATCCTAGTTTTCCTTTTGATTCATTTCCTTGCTCTTTCCTGCAGGTAACTTTTTTTTTCTTTTTTTTCCCCTCTTATCAACTAAGCCTCTTTTTCTCTGAAGGGTCAGAGACACTACCTTTCTCTGCATGCGCAATTCTAGCTGACATTAATGGGAATCCCACAGGTCTCAGAGTCAGAGATACTCCAGAGGGTCAAAACCTTTAGTCACTTGCCAAATGTTGTGCCTAAATTAAAGACTTACTGAAGGATAAACAAACAGAAGAGAATTAATTTGTTTAAAATAATAAGAAAATAAAACATACACTTATCCCCACATACTTATCTGAGAAGAAGAAAGCATGAGTAAAGGCAAAATTAGCATCCCTGTACTCAAACCAGCTCCCTCTTCATGAGGGCAAAAAGTGTACTTTTCCTAATATATAGTAAACATTGTCATAGAGTAAGAAACTTGTACTTAAACCTCAGTGATCTTTAAATTTAAATTAGTGTTGAAAATTTCAACTACCCAGGATGAAGTGAGCCTTTGGCAGGGCCCTTGAATAGTAAAAGCATGACAGAAGTAGCCAGTCTAAGATATGACATGGCTCTGAGAAGCATCCCTTGAAGCCATTTTCAGTCCAATAAGGAAGATTTCCTCTTCTGGTTCACCTCTGGCTCTACTTCTCAGGCTTTTTGGGGTCCACATGGGGTTCAACTAGGACAGTGTGGAAAAAAGTCCAGTGGAGGAGTATGGCAACATGTGTAAAGATAGGGGAAGAGCTGCAAAAATCCTCCCATGAACTCCAGTGTAGCCAGGAAATTACAGAAGTTCTGGGTATGCTGCAAACCAGTAGACTCAGATACCACGGCAGTGACATGCGAGAAGTACTTGGAGGGGACAGAAAGGGTGCCTGGGGCAGCAGGAGATGGAGGGCTTTATTTAAATCCTTTAGTCCTGGTCTATGAAAGAACCCAAATTGGAAAGCTAGTGATTTAGGTTATTGATTAGGTAAAGAATCGGGTGTTTATTTTGGACATCCATTTGACAAAAGCAGCAGGTGATATGCCAGGACCCTTACAACAATCTTTCCTTATTAAAGAATGGATTGACAGAAAAAAATAAATCAAGAGATTCTCTGTAAATCCAAGCATCGCATCTCACAGAGCTATCCTTCACAAAATATTCTGCATCTTATTAATGTTTATATGAAGAAGAACTAAACTTTCTCCTTTTATTGTACTCTCCTAATAGCATGCAAAATAATCAAAATACACAAAGACATGCTGTCATCTTAGTGCCTTAAAAGCATCATTTAATGCATACATTTCCTTGCTACCTCCTTACTTTGCTGAGTGCCAGGACAAGGAGTCTCTGTTGTGTCTGACTTCAGAGATAGCTTCAAGCTTCTTTTTCAGAGAATAATATTATTTTGGACTGTTAGCATTATTGTCAGCAGAAAGCCTTATAATAAAGGCTGCTTAACCACCTATTTCAACAGACATAAAGGTACTGTAAATCAGACGACAAGATGTGAAACAGATTGAAACTTGAGATTGAAACTCAACACTTGATCCTGCCATTTCTCGCACTTGGCAAGGCATATATTCTATCTGTTCCTCTACAGTAGAAAATTGGAAAGATGTTGAACAATGTGACGCCATTTAGCTTGATCCGAACACTTTAGAAACATAGTGGGGCCAAAGTAACTGAACTCCAACCATGAAACAAGAAAGCATTGATATACTTTCAGTTAATGGAAAAGTTGGAAACAGTGGCTTGTAGAGACGTTCTTTATTGAAATGTTCTTTGGATTTTTTGATAGGCATATGAAGTAAGAAATGCCTTTCAAATCTCATTAAAATTATTATAATTCCAATTTTATTTTGTTCCACTTCTATATCTCTAATTACTTTGCACAGATTCTTTAAACAGGTGAGCGCAGAAACTCAACCTGAATGAGAGGCTACCTGCTTCATAGTACTTCTGCTGTACCCTGTCTCTTTCTTTTCTAAGCAATGACACTGTGCTTTGGGAGGAAGAGGGCAAGGTTTTTTTTGGCATTGCAGCATTGTGAACACTATCACATTCAGATTTCTTTGAATTAAATCTTTCTCTTTTTCTCTTCTGCTTTTGTATGCAAACTGCTTCCTTCCTAAGAACTGCACGGAGGGGCAAACATGAAATTAGATTTTAGTCCTTCTTACTTTTAATTTCAATCTAGAGGTGGAAAAGTAACATGAAATGTAATGTTTCAGTAACAGCACCAGAAGGACTGATGACCTATCTTTTAATTTTCTACTCCTTTATTCTTTTGTATGCTGAAATGTCTTCATATATGTAATTTTCTTCTGTCTTGCATACAGGAATCACCAGTCAACCATTTGACATCACTAAGTTATTCAGATCCTAAACTAATTAAATTCTGTTTACACCAAAGGAAAAAATTCCTTCACTTACTCCAGCAGAAGGATTCATGTCACCTTTCCCAACAAGAACTAGTGGCCATGCTTAGTAGGAGACGCTAACTTAGTCTGTATTACTGGCAGGGGACAGAAAAGCTGACAGCATTAATGGACACAGCAAAGACAATGAAATCAGAGTCTTGTACTGAAACAGTTCTATGCAGTTTGCAGTACTGAAAGCAAGAAAGTGAGCACTATGGTATGTATATGTATGTTTTGAATTTCAGAGAAAATTAAATAAGCAACCAAAGGTGTTGGGTAGTAGGACCCACCTCAGCCCCCCAAAAAATAAAAGAGGTTGATGCTTATGTGTAATGTCTGCTAGAGCTTTCTGACTGTAGATGGATAGGCGGCTAGAATGACGGATACTAGCCATGGACTCAATCCTGCAAATGCTTGTGTGAGCTCCATGACATTTTACACAGAACCAAAGGCACCTGTGTTTATGATTACTGGAGAAGCCCGGTGTTTCTACATTGATCAAAACACCAGCACTTGTAATAAACAGTTAACGAGTCTGTTAAGTCCTTTTCTGCTCTTCATACAGAACATTCCTGCAACAGGAGACAGGACTCAGTCCTACTGTGAAACATCTAAGTCAGGAAATGTGTGATGTTAGGTAAGCAACAGTAAATTAATTACACTAGATGCTTTTGGTATGCAAGCAGAGGATATTGGTATAGGTGTTTGCTCACAGCAGGTAAGCAGTGAGCTATTGGCTTGATGCAGAAATTACTAAGGGATACTTTATATCCTTTCCTTTGCTGGAGATCAAACTACATTTTAAAGATTATTTTAATGTTCATTTGTTTGCATTTCCTTGCACTGTCTATATGCATTTTAGGACCTGGTTGTACCCTCGCATTCATTAATAAAAAAAACAAGGATAACTCTGCAAAATGTCAAACCTACAACAGGGATAAAAAGAAACACTCTGAAGTGAAGAGCAAGGATTCATTCTTTTCTGGAGCAGTACAGGGTCTTAGACAAAAAAGAATCACAGGGTGAAGTTAAGATGAAGTTGTAGAGGTGTTTCTAAAGGAGCACACTTCTGAGAGTGCATGTTGCCCAGCAAATTTGAGGCACTGGGACAGAGATTGAGGAAGGGATGAGAACAGAACAAGTTTTTCTCTGTTGCATGAATCCTTCTTGGAAAGAATAGGTGTAGCAGAAGAGATCACAGAAAATTTCTAATCATGTTCTGCCATCTAGGAAAAGAAATCCTTCCACTGTATCTAAAGCCAATGCCTGTGCCATACACGGGCAACAAAGACCGAGGCCTTAATGTAAACTGAAAGTATTAAGCATTTCTGTTCAAAGGCAAGATTGCTCCTGCTGAGCATATTCTGCTTCCTCCACTTTTTCATATTTTTCAGTTAGAAAGACTGAGTTGAAGTCTGAGTCCTTCAGAGTCTAATAGAAGTTTTATCCACCTTCAAGCTAGAGAAGACACAATTACAGGGAGCATAAGATCACAACCAATTATAGTTTGATCATTGATGCTGTAACTGTGATGGGAAATTTTGCCCAAATATACAGTCACAGTGTAAAAGAATTCTGAAACCATTCAATTCTGTGCAAAATAGAGGTGCAAGTTTATAGAGGCATTGGAAAGCTGGGGAAGGTGATAGGAAAATGAGCTAGATAGGGAGTTTCTTTAGGGCTCTGCAGTATATTATTTGCATGATTTTATTCCTGTGCAAACCCAGCAAAATATAGGATTGACCCCAAATGAAATAAGTCTCTGCTGCAAATTTAGCGTAAAGTTTATTTTTGAAAGATGCAGCTTTTACCTGTGGAGAATTTTTAGCCCTGTTTAATATGAGCTCCTTTATTACTAAATCTCTCCCAAAGATTGAATGAATAGTCCTTTCAAAAGGGGGGAACAGGCAATTTTGTTGACATTTAGACCAAATTCAACTTCACTTGGTAGAAATGCTCAAGTATCCTTGAGGAGGAAAAAAGACTTTTTTCACCTCTTTACTAAACAAACAAAACCCGCTAATGGCAAAATCAATTTTGACATACTTGTCTGTTTTAACTCTTCTGAGTCTAGCCAATGCAGAGTGTGTGTATCTAAAGTAATGTTTATTCTCGGCATACATAGATTGATACAAGAGATAGTGCTAAATTACCTGTGACATTTTCCACTGACATTCCAAAACTAGAAGTTTTGACACACAAGCTGAGACTCCCACTGATGTCTTTCGGAACTACCTCAGACTGACTGTTCCCCTCTTCTGCAAGACATTTGAGCTGCATATAAGTTTATCAGCACAATGGCCATGCCAACAGGCATGCTATCTTCTGATTCACTATATGCCTAATTATATCCACTGGCCACTTTCATTTGAATAACTGGCCCAATAAATGACCATTTTTGCTATTAGAAACCCCTTAATAATATTTTACAAAGCTAAGGAAAAAAAAAAGCTAAGTTACCACTGTATTATCCATCTAGTTTAATAAGTGGCAAAGATGCACGTTGGTTTGGGTACTCACCACTTAAAGGAAACAACTTGTCTATTTTACCTTCAGTCAGTCAGTAGATCTCATGGGAACTTCAACAACTTCTCAAAAGGCCAAAAGCTGAAGATTCTTCATGTTTTAAAGGGCTCTATATTATTAAATTTACAAAAATAAAACAAAAATTGGGAAAACAATGATTTTTCCTCGAGAGCAATTAAACAGTGAACTATACAATCTATACCATCCTAGAAGGAAAACCCAGAAATTAAACACTAAAAATACCCTTCAGGGACCAAATCCAAACAAGGTTATAAGCATGTATTAAACGTTAGACATGTAAGTATTGAACTTAAGTTAAACAGGTGTGATACAGGAAGAGATCGTGGGCTCACCATTACTTGGAGATAAATTAGAACTCTTACTAAAGATAAAGTGCATAATCCATCTTCTGGAGAAAATCCTGCAGCTTGTTTACGAAGGCCCACAGGAAACAGTTGGAAGTACGTGGTTATGCTGATCAGTTAGAGCTGAAATACCGAAAAAAGGATGTGTTAGACTCCGAGTGATTAGGTAGATACCAGACCTACAGAGAATTATGAGAATACCCCAGTAAAAAAAGAAAGAGAGAACAACCTGTGAGAGCTGAAATTCTCCAGAAATGTGGAAGACAGCTACAGAAGGCTTAAATAATGTAGCTTTTTGAATCAGCAAGGAGTGGTGCCAGCAAAAAGAAAGATAGTCAGAGGCGTTTCTTTTTTTTTCTTTCTTTCTTTTCCCTGACAATAGCTTATTCTCACATACTTGATGCTTTTAAATAGTTTTCTTTTAAGTTGGGCAAAGGAGACTAGCCATGAACTGTAGTACAGAAATTTGAGGGATAGTGCTTGAAAATTAAATATAAGGGATATAAAGAAGGTAAAACACAGAAAAAACTTGTATAAAAACAAAATCTTTTTGCTATTCCAAAAAATGATCTATCATAAACACATCTGCCACCAACCTTCCTACCGTTCCTTCCCCTCTTTCCCCAATATAGAGGTTACTTTTTCAGTTACAAATGAATGAGTTGCAATTTATGCCAGTTTATGCCTTGAATTCAAACATCTGAGAAATCTGGACATTCTCACCATCACTTAGTAAAACTCAAAAGCATTCATTAACACAATTAAAAAGCAAAACAAAAAAATCAACAACAAAGCCTGCCTTGACCCAGAGTGTGATTGCATGAGCGAGTGTCATGGATGAGACTCAAGAAAGCAGGTCAGGTCACGTATACCAGAGAGATGGAACAGTGTATTTATTTCCAATAATTAGATGTAAGTCCAATTAGACATAAGTCTGCATGACCCCATATCCACAATCCAAAAATTGGTGGAAATCAGCATCTAAGTAATAAAATATTTTTGGGAATCTGGGTTGTCATCTGTTGACATTTTGTATGGCAGGAAATTAAACCCAGAGTCCCTCTAATCTTAGGTACAGGTGCTCTAGTCGGGGCAAAGGAAAATTAGTCATGAGGCTGTGGCTTTATGGTTCTGCCTGTGCCTTCAGTTGCATCAATTTTCATTGCAATCATGGTCCCCCAACAGTGAATTTAAACAATGAATTATGAAAAAACTCCTTATTAGAGAGTGGTTTTAATCTACCAGCTTGCTCCCTGGTGGAACTCTAGACTGGCTGACCTGTACGGCGTGTCTTCTTTCATTGAGAAAAACAAAACAACACTTTTCAGTGCCTTTGAAGAAGCGCTAATGTTTCATTTGAGTTGGCATGGACTGAAGCGATAGAGAAATCTTAGAAGACTTCAGTGAATACTAAGTTGGAGGAGGAAGCGCCTAAAAATACTGCAGCTTGACAAAAGAATATTTTTTCTTTAGTTAGAAAAATGTCCTTAAACTAGAACATATCTCAGCATGTAGCAAGGTAAAGATATGCATTGCTGAATAGCTTGACCAACAAAAGAGTTACAGAGCTGCATTACGTTATGTAACAGCGTGTGCTTCGTCGGGGCATGGCGGTACTGATTCAGGATGTCCGAGAAAAAAGTCTGAGGAACCCGAAGAAGTAATGGCTGGAAAATTCATTAAAACTATACAGAAACTTTCACACAGAGAAATAAAAGGAAATGTTCAACTTCAGAGTGATGCAGATACTAATCAGAACAGAGAAGAACATCTGTTAAGTTTAGAAGCAACTTTTTTTTTATCTTCTCATAGAGAAATTATTTGTCATCCTAGCATTATGTCTCTCTATAAGAAACCATGATGGAAAAAATATAAGTGATATTTTCCATGTAATAGAATAACTAGAAAGAGAATTCTAATCAATTCAGACCAACTGTAATATTGGACCATATGTAGCACACGTCCTCTTAATGGAATAAAAGGGAAAAAAAAAACCCAGAATTTGATTTAACAAAATGAGTTTGGGCAATCTAAACTAAATTATATGGCAATGTAGGCGGCCACCGATAAAGGACACAAAAGTATGAATGATGAAATTACAGGAAACTTTCCAATATGTATTAGCAGCCACAATGGGGTGTGTGATAAGCTACATTTTGTTATGCTTCATAAATGCAGTATCTCAACAGTTTTGCTCCAAATGATGTGTTGAATTTTGGAGAAACTCACAGTGTCTATTGAACTTTCAGGAAATGGCATAAAATTAAATATTGAGTTCTGCTGAAATTTGCCGTTTCCAAATGTGAATTGCTCTTTTACTTTCTGATAATTAAATTTATCATTTTAACCCTGAATCCATATGACTAGGCAATTTTTTCCACACATAAGCAGATGGTATTTTAGTTGCAAATAAATGTGGCTTCTCTTCAGGCCATTTTATCTGTAAATACAAAAGGAGGCAGAAGAAAATTCTTCTACAGAGTTTCGTCCATCTTTATCTTGAGTTTGAGCAGGGCGAAACTGCACAGAAGAAAGATTTATGTTTAAATGCCTATTGGTATCTGGTTTCGCACACTCACAGAGGATCGCATGTGCCGGACAAGTCCCATACTGCAATCCTTGAAAAGCCCTGCTGTACTGCTGCATACTGCTGGAGGTGTGTTCACTCCACTTCCAAACCTCAAACTTTAACCTCGCACGGCCCTTGCAAGGTGACTTGTGCCACTGCTGGGAGCCGCTGCGTCCTCCAGGCCCTGCAATGGCACCTCGCCATGCCTCACATCTACGGCTGATTGGGATCTGTACAAAGCCTGGTGCTCACCACGGTTTCTTTTGTAACATGGATCAAGGGGACTCGTTAGCCCCCCAGTAAGAGCAGCTAGAGGAAGGAACTTGAATTTCCACATCTCCTTTTCAGCCTCCTCATTTCTTTCCGTTCCACATTTTCTCTTAACAGTTTATATGTACTTTGACTGAAATCCATCAAAAGTGTTCGACCCCTAACTCCAAGCTCTATGCAGGCTTTATGTAAACATTAAGCTAGACTAATCAGAGACACTGACAATAAACAGTTACCCGCTTTATTTTATATTAAATAGATATAAATATATTTTATATAAAATAGATATAAATATATTTTATATAAATATGGATACACACATAACTCTTAACTATGAATGTAGATAAACTTAAATTGTCAGATACCACTTTTTAAATTCTTCCAGTTTTTGAAAAAAGTTTGAGAAAACACTACAACGAGGTTTCGTTTTACTTTTAGATGTTTTTATCCTGTTGGAGCTTTTTTTCTGCAATGTAATTATATTATTTTTCAGATAATAGGATAGGTAGCATCTATCTTTCTCACCCCTACTGAAATACAAGCTACACAAAGCTATCTATCTGCTTAGTGAAAACAACAGTGTTGCTGTTTTATTTATTTTTTAAAATTCATTCCATCTCTCAATTTTAGTTTGTCTGTGAAAGAAAGCTACCAAGGAAAAATACTGTATTCAGATAGATGAGGACAATTTTACACTGCACATTTACACAGATGTCATTTTTCATCAGTTAATTGGAGACAGTTATGTCTCAGTGTTAAGATGGGTTCATATTGATGGTAAAAATAATGACAGCATAACAAAAATGTATGACAAACTGCATTATGTACCAATTAGCAAGTCTAACACTGCTACTATTATGGGGGAAACGAAAGACAGATCCAGCTAGAAATGATCCACTTTGTTTTGGGGAAGTTGTAGTAAAGATGCCTTTTCCACGCTCTGAAACAGTAACTTACCCCTAGAAACGCCTGTAATGAGGCCTCGCAGGGACCGCTTTCTTCGTAAGTCTTATAATCACGCTTCAGTGGGCCCCGGACATCCTATGCTCTTTTTACCATTGGAGACCTAGTTAGGCTGTACGGGAGATGGAGAGCAGAGCATCTACTGCAGGGACTTTTTGCCAGACACTTCATCACTAATGAAATCAGAATTTGTAAGAGCAGCAGTCTCTGTCCATCTTAAATCTTGGGCTAAACAAATTGGGAAGGCAAAGTATAGCTACTGACGGGTTGAGAAAGCGCCGCTGAGGATGAGAGTGATAAACAGTCCAGTTCAGCGTGGGCAGTAATTTATAAAATCAACTGAGGAGAAAGTAAGACGTTTCTGTACAAAGAGAGCCATCAGTCTCTTCCTCCAAAAATACCTACTTTGTGCGCGGGTTTTTTTGTTTCAGCTTAAAGAGCCAATAAACATATAATTGGAGGGCACACAGAAAATCTCAGCAAGGCAGCTGAGTGGGTGTTCAGGGTTATAAATGAAACTGAAAAGCTCATATACAGTATTTATATCACGTCACTGAAGTGAATCACAAAATCACTGTGTGGACTTGATTGCTCTAGTAATCAACAATGTACTTCTCAAAATACCCAGACACATACACAAATCTGTTCTGAAAAAATAACCATGATCAGAATTGCACAGACTGATTTCAGCTGAAGGAGATCTAATCTGAGAATTCCTTGACGATGCTCTATGTCTTTTGGGAGAAAACAATTGCAAGCGGCATTGAAAACAGAACTAAATGGGTACAAGCAATACAGCAAACAGACTTTTCCTCAAGTAATTTACAGTAAGCAACAGAGTTAACAGGAAGGAAGTGAACCAAGTTCTCATGCCTGCGCCCAATTAAATCAATAATTTCTACTCTTTTATCAAGGATGAAGGATCGGAACCTCTCTGGTTGTTGAATGATAAATAGAATATTGACTGAGGGACACAGAACAATGAATCTAACCGAGGCTGTAAGGATAACTGGAAACAGGCTGCCTAAAGTAAGCAGAGAAGCATTTTATCATTTGGCTTCACAGCTCATTTCCATTTCCTTTGCTTGCTTTGGTTGGTGCTAGATATCGACAGGGCAAACTCCTGTATTTATGCTCACTGACTGCTTCCACTTCAGTCACCTGACCCCTCCTTCATCCTACAGGCAAAAGTCTCCTCTATTTCCTTTACAACTTTGTGATCTGGATAATAAAGTCTGCAATGACTTAGAGATGCACTGGGACATCATGATATAACATGGATCAAAAAAAAAGTTTTCCAAGAAAAATTTGGGGAAAGCAAAGCCAAAGTCATTTATATAACTATGCAGGGATTCTCCAGTTTTTCGCTGCGAAGTAGGAGTGGCTTAAAAGCCAGGGAAGCAAGACAGAGAAAAAAGGGAACGAAATGTACTTCTCTGTAAGTACAAAAAGACCATTTTTCTCCACTGAAACAGTTTTAAACAAAAAGTTTTTACATATTCTGATGTAACGTCTGATTTTAAACATGCTTTTTCTTGGGAACTGCAAAGATTGGGCTAACTTGTGACTGCAAGTAAATTTATTGAGATTATTCATGTGCCTAAAGGCTGCAGAATATGCAGAATGTTCCAGTATAAACTTGTCAATATTTTCTGTATGAAAAATGAAACACACACCTTGTTTTTTTCTTTTTTCTTGCTACTTCTATCCTTTGTTTCCTACTTTTCTATCTGGTGCATACATATGTCAAAGGTTACTTAACATCTTTGCTTAAAAAAACCCTAATAACCGAACTGGAAAAACACGTGGTGGTTTCTTTTCCTTTTTGTAATGAAGGCAACCCCAGTGAGCAAGAACTCGGCACCTGAATCCTTTTAAGTTCATACTCAAAAAAAAAAAAAAAAAAAAAAAAAAGGACTTGCTATTAAAATCATGTCTTAGAATATCATGATAAGAAAATTTATTGCACTATTCTTCCTTTTTATTGTGTGCTGTCACTGTAAATGTGGTTGAGATGGCTCATGTGTTTATGTAGCCATCTGGCTTCTGTTCTTTTCTGTTAACTTGGATTTTACCTGTATTGCCCTCTTGATTCCTACCCTCCTGAGATCCTCAGCCACTCTGTCCTGTCCAGGAGGAATAAAAAAATAGAATGAAAGTCCGTTAGAGGACTACCAGATTCCCATCTCTCCTCCTACTGGCATTTGCATGGCAAGAGATTTTCAGTCTACTGTTTGGCATGCTCTGTCCTGAAGCAGAGACTTGGACCAGCTTTGCAGGGCTCTCACTTGCCACCACTGAAGACTTTTTTGTTGTGGGACATTGAAGCATGTTGTAAAGGGGAGCTCCGTACCTACTCATTTTCCCCACTTGCTTGAGTGTATCAGAAATAGAGAAATCTGTACTCAGCAGCCCGAGCTAGCGAGCGAGGGGTGGGAAGGGCAGTACCTTACTCACCTGGTAGAGAAAAGGGGGAAAAGCAGCAGGCTGCCCCCATTTTGAGGTGTCCCTTTAGGAAAGGCACCCTTGTGCTTCCACTTCCCAGAAGAGTAATCTAACCCTCAGCAATTTATTTTAAAAACTACTTACTGGAGTATTGCAGCTGAGCAGCTCAAGCAGCACATTGGCAGGAGTGCTCGCTGGAGTCTTTTGTCTCTCCCCGAATGGCTGAAATTCATTACGGACAGGCCATAAATTGGTAGAAATCCTCATGCTGAGATGCCTCAGAAACATCCCAGGCCATTCAGAGCCTTGACTGCAACTCTCCATGCTGAGAAGCTTTTCTGGTGCTGGTGGCACTGATGGACGGTTAACGTGTGAGGGCTGAGCAGCTGCAAACAGGCACCTTTTAATGGAAACTGGATTAATAGGCTCCGTGGGTTAGCTGCAAGGCCTGGATTAACTGACTAATTATCAACCTGACGGTGAGCTGTCTGTGCTGAGAACTACCAGGGGAATGGGAGACAGCTTTCATCTGATGGGGTAATACCGTGTTCAAGTCCAGGGGGAAAACAGAGGTGGGGGAGAGGCAGCCACCTCCGTGCCCCCTGTGCTGCTCCTCTGCCCCTGCCTGACAGAGCTGAGCTCTCCGCTGCTGTCTCATCCCTGGCTGCTTTATTAGAAAACCATCCGTTACTGCTCCTGTAAGTAGAGCTTAATATGTAAGGCTTTGTGGAAGATCTCCAGGCTATATTTAATGGAAATCAGTTTGCAGTGAGGGATAGCAAACTTTTTGTGTGGTCACCTGGGGATGCAAAGGGTCTGCCTGTCCCCGGAGGGTCGGGGCAGCGGCTCAGCTCCAGCAGCAGGAGGAGCCCCCAGGGGTGAAAACCACGGTGTTGGAGAAGCTTCTCTACAGAGCTTAAAGAGGGGTGGGCGCTTACCCCTGTCCCAGGTATTAAATTTCATTAAAATAAATAAAAAATAAATATAAAAAATAAACCAACCTTGTAGCTGCATTGGAGTTCAGTTTCCTGCTTTCACTGCCATAAAATGATGCACAGCACCTTTCTTTCTGCACCAGGTTCACCTCAACCTTCCAAACTAGGCTCATTTCCACTTTCCAAACAGGAGAATAGCCATAGGCAATTATTTTTGCTAATTCTCTCCTCTCTTTTTATAAAGATTAATTAACTACACTAGAGATTCTTCTTGCCTGGATTTGGGGTTGATCCCACAATACTTTCTAAAAGAAAGTGCCAATACTTCTATTGTTATCTACATGCACAACCTTTTTAGGTGCCCAATATTACTGTGCAAACAAACAGTATCCTAAAAGGTGGCTCTCTTCTCATATAAAGCTATATCCCTCTTCTATTCCTGTTTGCAGGGCTGCATATCAGTTTATAGTCTGGAAGTTATGTAAGTTAATTTATCTTAACTTTGTATTTTTTGCCATTTTCTTTCTTGCTATCCAGAAGAAAAAAAAAAAAATTGAATTTCCTATCAAAAGGCTTTTTCTATCTAAAATTGATTTTAGTGAAATGGGGTCTTTGTGTGAGTTCTGTACTTGTGTAATCCTTGCTAAATGTCTTTACAGGTTGGTGAGCTAAATCTCATGACCCAGATGCTGAGCTGCTTAATTCTGTCTTCATTCAAGCAAACACCATTGGTATCAAAGAGGGTTTGCCTGGGTAAAGGACCTTGGGGTTTATCCCAGGAGAGTAAATAGTGCTTAAGCTTCAGAGTAAGTGCTGAACTCTTTAACATTTTGTTTGCTGATATTGATTTCTTTGTACCCAAAGAAATTTTTCTGCTCTGCATTAGAGTGAATCATTACTTAAATAATGCTCTAGTGGAAATACACAATCAGAGTTTCTACCAAGCATACAGTTATCCCTGTGATAGTGATAAAAAGTTGTAGTAGCAATACAATACCATATTGGAGGATTAAGCCTACAACATATCGCATTCCACTTACTATATACTTGTGAGTAAGTGCAGTCATCTTTCATTAATTTTGTTTCCTTTCTCAAGGTACATGCATACTTAATCTGCAAAACTTGATCTTACTAAAAGTAAATAAAATCGTGGAAACTCCCATCTCCTCTTTAACATGCCACTTCCATATTGATTTTAATTGAGTTACTGAGTTTGCAGCATTGGAAGGAGAAAAGGCAGATTTGCAGAAGCCAGACACTTTATGAATAGTATATACATAAAAATAATACAGAATAGTCCAATCAATCTATCTCAAAACATTTTCACTTCAGGGAAAAAAAAAAAGAAAAAAGTATTTTTTCGTAATATAATGGTTGTACTCTGCATACATCTCTAAATTCTATCTCTCTCCCTAGAGCTGTTTCATGGATATAAAGATATTTTTTCTGCCTGGCTTTGATAATTTTTAAACCAGAATTTGTTCTGTCACTCAAAATGGGCTGACTATTTCTCTACCTGTCGGAAGAAGCAGACTTTCACACAACCAATTTGTTGCCCTTGTTGCTAACAGAAGGGACCACAGTCTAGATTATCAAATTAAACACAGCCTTGCAGATGTTGAAGCATCTGAGGTGTTGGGCAGCAATTCATTCCCACTGTCTCCTCCTCTTCCCCTCTGTTGTCAATGAAGGTCTCCAGTTCTCCACCCTTCAAAATTGGAGACAAATACAAAAACAGCTGCTGCTTCTGGTGCTCTGAATAATTCATGGCAGCTCAGTTTCAGTTTTGCAATGTTATTTGCATCCTGCAACACATAGAAAAGGACAGTTCCACTGGAGGATTCCTTGATTTTCGAGATATGGAATAGGAAAACATTTTTGGAAAATAAGCATCCTTAATTTTTATTTATTTTTTTTTCTTACGGGCACCCTCTGAACTCATGCTAAGATATATGGTCAGGAAACGTTCCTTGAAAAGAGTGCAGCTAACAGAGGATTTGTAATGCATATTTTAAAACATTAAAAAACCCTAGAAAACTGATTTACTGCCTATTTGAAAGTCCCTAGTTTGAAAGCCTGAAGATGGTAACCTTGCACTTCACCAGGGGGCTGGGACAGCCTGTCTGGGTTGTGATTTCTCTATCCAATTTTGGAGCTGATGAAAAAAGCATCAAAATTACAGACAGCTGAAAATTTTTCAATTAACTATTTTTAACTAACATGATAGCGTATGAAAATTGAAACTGTTCATAAAATTATGACATTTTTGACAAATCCTCCACGTTTCAATATTATCAAACTGAAACTAATGAGTCTAGTCAAAAGAACTATCAAAATTTTTTAAAAAGTAGGTTAAAAAAAGGGAAAAACTAAAATACTGAAATTTTTCTTAACTTCTCACAGATATTGAGTCTTAAATTTTCATATCGATCCTGAATGACGTTTGTGTTCTTCTGCTAAGAGCTCAAAAAATTCTCATGTAATGGCAAAACAATTCTCTACAGTGATATAAATGCTGAAAACACTAACACAATGAGACACTTCCAGAAATATACAGGAGATAATAAAATTGGAATAAGTAACATTAGTGGCATGGAAACTGCTTGTTCTTGCAGACTGCTGTCCCTAGGGCAGCCCTACAGAAAGGGAAGGGTGTGGTTACTTTAATAAATTATTTGAATGAGAGTTGAAAGGAGACACATAATTTTTTTTTTAGATGGAAATCATCTCAATTCTAAATACCACGTACAGAAAAAAACAATCTAACCAGCTTTAAGTCACTCTTAATTTTCCTATCAGGCACCACATTCAAACTGAGATATATTTTAGACCAAATGCTAGTCCCTGATAAGCATGTGTTACAGAGATGGAAGTTATTCACAGAACGGATTTGGAGGTCTTACCCAAGGCATCCCTTCCGTAAGCTGCAGAAATAAATTCACAGAAATGAAAACAAGAAATAGCTGATCAGGTCATCAGGGTCTCACTGGGCGCCAGCGGGATGTTTCATCCAGTCTGACTCTTTTTCTGAAGATGCTTGCAGACAGCAGCCCTTAGCTGCCCTGCTCCTGCCTCCCCTTCCCACCACACAGCTCCGGCTGGTGGACCTCGCAGGATGGACCGAGCCAAGGCCCTCACCCCTTGCCCTTTTCCCTGACTGCTCGCTGTTATTTCCTCAGCCATTTTCTCTGGAACCACCACAAATGATCACCCAGTTGCATTCCCAAATCATTTTTGAGGAAAATCTAGACTGAGCCAATTAACTAATGAATGAATAAGACTGCACCGGCAACGATGGATATCACAGAGATGTTTGGCGCCTGCCTGTGAATGGAGACACCCTGTGCAGGTTTCTTCTGCCGACAGTATAACCCTGCTCGAGAAAAGGCGGTAGGAAGAATCTTCATCAAGCTCTTTAGCTATTTGCTTTCAGTTTATATACGCTGTGTCCCACTACAGAAGCCTGCATGTTCATGCTTTAGTGTGTGACCTTGGGTGCATGCCACTGAGAAGCTAGTTTCTAAAGCAAACAGATCTAGCTCTATCAAGTAATAAAATGCTGTTTTCATGTTCTCTGCTTTTCAGGGTAGAATGGTCTTTAGATTCAACATCTTGCTAAATGCAGGGCAGCATCTAACTAGGTAAGTGCCCGTACAGGTTTGCCCCCCAAAATTCAATTCTGTAAATGCCAGTGTCCTACAAGAGGTACAAGGTGTCACCTTCTGGGTCTCCAGCCAGCAGAGAGCCTCGAGGGCTGGATCTGCACCGCCCTGCACGGCCAAGACTGCTTCTGGACATTTGCTCTTGCAAGCGGCTCACAGGCGTGGCAGAAAAAGAGAGGACATTCAGACATGGGAAACTTCATGGGTCACTGTAAAAGAAGGTCGAGATTGTCTCTTCAGGCTGATACCAGCGATGGGCAGACGAGCTGGGACAGTGGTGACACTCGGCAATTCTCTCTAGGAGTACAAGCAGGGACACCCCAGATGTGGCCCCATGAGTGCCACCCACCAAAAAGTGCTGTAATCTGGTCTGCTCTGCACCAGTGCTCAGATAGCAAGGCTTAGACTTGGTAAACCAAAAGTATCTTTTTGTTATGTCTTCTTTCATGCCTGAGTGAAAGAAACTACAGAGAGTTTCCAGCCAGAAGTACTCTAAGTTATGGAGGAGCCATCAGAACAGATGATCACAAAGTGAGAGGAGATGGGGAAGATGAATTGATTTTATGACATGCACCAAAAGCATCTGTCATGGTTTAACCCCAGCTGGCAACTAAGCACCACACAGCCGCTTGCTCGCTCCCCCCCCCGGTGGGATGAGGGAGAGCTCTCCAGGACAGCAGGGCTCCATCATGCATAACGGTTACTTGGGAAAACAAACGCCATCACTCCTAACATCCCATACTACTTCTTCCTCAGCTTTATATGCTGAGCATGACGTCATATGGTGTAGAAAAACCCTTTGGTCAGTTGGGGTTCCAGCTGTGTCCTCTCCCAACTCCTTGTGCACCCCCAACCTCCTCGCTGGTGGGGTGGGGTGAGAAGCAGAAAAGGCCTTGACTGTGTGTAAGCACTGCTCAGCAACAGCGAAAACCTCCCTGTGTTTTCAACACTGTTTCCAGCACAAATCCAAAACATAGCCCCATACTAGCTGCTCTGAAGAAAATTAACTCTATCCCAGCCAAAACCAGCACAGCGTCACATGTTGGCGTGCAATTGCATGCTTCTGATTCATCAAGAGACACTGGTGACGAATCACCTAAGGAAACATGGCATTTCTCATCTTTGATGTTAGTATCAAAACATATATTTGCTCCAGTCCTGCTTGTCTGCAGAACACTACCCTGACTTCAGAGCCAATATTTTATTCTTTCTTTTTTTTTTTACCTGGCATCTGGTGTATCAGATAGCAACTGACTCCAGCATAAATAAAATTTCAAATTAAAAATAATGAGCTGCATGTGTGTAACTCATTTTGTTTTTTAGTTAATTGTCCCTAATTTATGCAGCTGAAGTGCCTTGCAGTTTCATATGATTAAAGGCTACCATGTTTAACTTGTCAGGGAATTCATTTGATACGGGTATAAAAGAGCTATAAAGCATGCCTATGATTGCTTTCTGAATAATATTAATGCATTTCTCTTTAAATTGTTCGATGAAGAATGGAATACACCTGATCTGTAGATTCTATGACAGTTTTAGAGCTTTAACATGAAAGAAAAATTAATCATATTAGAACATATTTTTCCTAAAATATATATACACCTATAAAACTATTGTGCTACTGGAGTTTATTCAGAGAACCACTGCTTTACTCAGAATTAGCAGAAAACCCAAGAAATGCATCTCAATCAAAACAAAGTTAGTGTAAAATATGGGAGAAAGAAATCCAAAAAGAGCAACTCGTGCATGATTTTTCAGTGATTCCTCATTCATCAAGTCCTTCATTCAGAAAAACACTTTAAGCAGACACTTAACTTTAAGCATGTGCTCAGGCTCTTTTCTTGCCTTATGTTTTGTGCTGAATCTATAGAGAGTTAACGAACCCCACACTGCGGTGTGCAAAGCTAACATAATCGGGGAAAGATTCAAATCGACATGTTCTATTTTTAGCTCAGGTCCCTAAACACAACTAGTAAGTACCAATTACATGCCTAGGTCTTCTTTCGTCCCCATCCCTTTATAATCTCTTGGCTAATTACAACCAAATTTGACCACATTAATTTGTTCAATTAATTAGTTACAACCAAATCTCTCTGAACATCCTCAAAGTTAGTATGGTCACACTAGTTCCAACGAGCAGATTGGTACATGAGAGGTTCCCCTCTCAGTCCCACCACAGTAAGGAGGTTTCCATCAGAACTCAACTCTACTCACACCCCAGAGAGCTGAATCGTGAAGCCCAAACCCACAGGAAATCAAACTTCCTTAGCTCCAGGCACCCAGAGAACTACATCTTTCCTTTGGAGCTTGGGGTGGAGAGGGGAGAGGTAATACCTCTTTTTCTCCTCTGTTGGTAAAAGGCAAGCACTTCCTAATTACAGCGTGAAACAAAGCATATGTATAGGGTTGCCAAAGCAATCGCTTTTGTATAATCAATGCACTGTTAAGAGCCTGAGGGCAAAATGTTCTTAAAACTACACAGATGATCTTGACACAGACAGTCAGCTTTCCCGCTATGTGCAGAAGGCTACTGAGATCATTGAGATGTGTAGGGAAGAATTTTGATTAAGGGTATATGGATGATAATAAAATTACCACCGATCAAATAACAATGAACCACCTCACCTGATAGTTTTGTTTGTTTGTTTAAAATAAATAAATAAATGAAGCTATTCACTAGTGTCAGGATAAAATACCCACACATATCTCTTATTTAAATCTATTTTCTGTTAACTCTCTCTGTTTCCAGGTTGGGATGATTCCACACTCTCTGTTCCAAATAAAGAAAATGTCCAAAACAAACCTCATGTAAAAGAAATTATATTAATTGATTTTTCCATGCAATTTCTACCAGTTCACAACGTCTTTTTTTTTTTTTTCCTTTTTACTAGATTACCTAGGAGCTTTCAGGAGCTTTACTTTTCTGCAAAACCAGGAAACTTCAGGTTTCCACGTTTCAAAGCGGCTCCTTCAACCCTATGGTTCTGTTTTCAAATAAAAAAATAGAGATCGCAACCTGAACTCAAAAGAAGTTGAATATGGGTTCATAAAGAAGAAAAATAGTTGTAGGAAACTAATTTAAATCAATCCTTCAAGAGGAAGATGAATGCAAGATATTATATTAGCATGATTTTATATATATTTAAGAGACACACCTAATTCTTCTCTAGTATTGATTATTGCTTTTGTTCTTCTATCATTTGTTAAAAAGGAAAAAAATAAAACCAAAAGCATAAAATTTAGTCTTATGTTTTATTATTATAGAACAAACTCTAGATATATTTGGTCCAGCCTGAATAAGAAGGGCAGCATTAGTGTAAGTGTCCCATTACTCCAGCATTAAGCCCATCATAAAAGCTTAAAATGTTATTGCACATTCTTTTGTTGTTTCTGCTGTTAAATGATGTTTTCTATTAGTCAACTTGGGCATGCATTCTGCCAGAGTAGGGCAAGCTGATCTACTTCCCCCCTGCTATTTTCAGAAAACCCTTTTGGCTAGCATTAATGCAACAGAAAACTCATCTTAAGGCAGATGAGGAGTGAAATGATTTTCAGCTTTTAACAAGAGCCATCAGTAAAGCTTTTATATCTTGAAATATGTTTAGTTTATTTGAAAGAGAGAGATAAATTACACATAATGTCATATTCCCAATTCACCACTAAAAAAAAAGTCATTTTCTTCCTCTTTCTCCCCCCACAAAATCATCTTGGTGCATAATTTAATGTGGAATCAGTATATAAAAGAGTAAAAGCCTTTGGTAGCTAAATATGCAAGACACTCATACTCATGCATGTTATGTAGCATATGACATGACATATTTGCTATTCATGCACTTTAGGGCAAAACTGCACAGTATTGTGGGGGAAAATATTTGATAAAAAAATGATCCTGAAGTTGCAGCCAGAATATGTTAAACAACTTGACAAGTTTCATGGATATTCTACATTTCTTTTGCTCAGAGACAGCCATTTTCTAAACTAATTAGAATAAGGCTCTTAATTTCATGGTTTGGGGAGTGGGAAAAAAACCCACAACCTGACCTTTACACTGTTTAAAATTCGTGGTTTGGTAATCTGCTTTTAACTGACACTCTACTTACGAAAGGGCCTTGCTAAAATATTTTCTGACAATGAAATATGGTGTGATTAACCTCTTGCTATACCTACCCCCTTAAAGAATGCAGACAGCATATTGTAGGCTGGCAACATTCAGTGATTTGGTGAAATAGCAGTATTATTGGAGCTTGCATCAATTATTCATTGCAGGGTCAAGGAGGCTGATTTGGGGAGATGCTGAATTCTGCATTTTCTGTTTATCTGCATGGGAATGGATGGTCTTCAGTCCCTCAAGACCATGGCTGCAATTAGTAAATAGTTGAGTCATAGTTCCCTGGGTCTGGTCAAGGATCAATGTGTTTTGGGATGGTGCATGTCACAAAAAGGGAAAATTTGCATGAAAAGTATGAGTCTGAGATAATTCTCATGCGAAGGCTCAAGTGTACATATAATTTATATACATGTACATACACTATGGATCTACTGCATAATTTTCTTTAGGCCAATGTTGTCTTTGTATCAAATGTCACTAGCCAAGGAAGGACAGCAGAAAGTAATTAGCTTAACTAAATAAGCAGCAGCTCCCCAGATTCAGAACCAAGAATCTGGCCCTTAAACCTTGGCTTTCTAGTTTCAAAAAATGGAGATGGCATCATAGCTGGAGGAACATCAGACACATCAATCCAAGGTGAGACCCCCCACAGGACAGGTGGGTCCTTGGCTGGTCACGGGGAAGCAGAGGGAGCAGGAGCTGCAGAGCAGCCCCCCAGTCAGCAGCTCCCTGGCTGTTCCTGGTTCTCAGTAGTTTCGCACAAGACATTTAGTCTGTCTGTTCCTCCTTTCTTTTACCTTCTTGCTAAGTCATCTCTGTCTAAAATGTTAGTCGGGACAATCCAGTGTATTTCACAGGACCAGGTTCAGAGTATAAAACTCACAAGGGTCACAGTTTTACAGGCAATAGCCCCTGGCTGAGCTGGGAGAATTGCCAAAGAGAACTACGAGGAGTCCATGGTTACAAAACCCTTTCCCTTTCAGAAGGAAAATGCTTTCCCTACAAAGTCTTGTCTTTTTTTTTTTTAAAATATTCTCTCTTCTCTTGGGGTAGTGAGAAGTACCGGCTAATTCCCTTGCTCTTAAAGAAGGAAAATGTTTGCTATGTGTAGGTTGAAATACAAAGCCTTCTTATGCATTTAAAAAAAATGAACTCAAGTCATCTGTAGAACTGCTCCAGTAAGAAAACTACTGTATAAGTCATTTTCTTTCCTCATAATAGAAGGAATGAACTAGCTCAAGTTTATATTAATGAAGCAAACAAGTTATTATTACATGAATCCTTTTCAAAATCCTGGTTGTGAAAAAGGTTGCTTTCATGCATGATCACAGCAAATATTAATGTCCTCATTTGCTAGTTTCTTAGGAACACTTATTTATAATTGAAAAAAATGGAATAAAATCTAATTTAATAATGCCACCTATTAAGGAAACAGAAGCAGCTATAAAGAGAGAAACCCCACTGGTTATAATTAAAGACTTATTGAGGGAGGTTCAGCTGTATCTATTCACTGTTAAGCCACATGCAAGAAAACAATTGGAAAAATTCAGACCAAGTTAGGTGTGTGACCAGTGTAAGATGTTAAGATATAACGAGCCTGAAAGGTGAAGTTCATGAAGTTGAACAGAGAATTCAGGGAAGAGACTTTAAAGCTCCTACTCTTCTTGAGAAATACGTTATTCCATGCATAGACCCATGAAAACCCAAAGGGATACTTTTGTCTTGTACTCATCAATATGAAAAAGCCTATCAGAATATTGCCTGCGGCTATTCATTTCTTATGGTGCCAGTCTGGGACTGCCTGGTTCTTACTTTTCTTTAGTGGGGGGGGCAGGGAAGCTCCTTTGTGCCTGCGAGGCAAATCCATCCCTGGCAACACCAGGGCCCACACCTGAAACTCTCCCTAGCGCTTACCTTCCTATCCACACTGGTGAAGCTTCTGTGGGACCCTGCGCACCCTGCTTTGGCCCATGTTTCGTCCCTGCGAAGAGATAAAGCACCTGGAGCTCCTTGGTTTCATCCCACCTCAGCTTGGTCTCACTATCAAACACACTTTGCATTACATCAGGGAAAAGTCTTAAATTTAGGTGTTTAGGCACAAAATTAGAAATAGGAGGCTACAAGTACATACAATATAAAATCTTAATTCCAGGTAATGCTAAACTAAAAAAAAAAAAGCCTTTCTAGCTGTTTTGTCTCCTTAATCAGATTCCTTAATATGTGCATTAAATTATCAAGCAAGTGATTCAGACTTCCCAACAAAAAAGTTACAGTAATCTCTGCTCTGAAACTAAAGCCAGCCTCTGGGACCTGGCTGTTCTCCCATGAAGAGTTGGTACAAACACATGGTGCAGGTTCAATCGCTGTTCATTTTTGCGATTAAAATTCACAGCTCCCACTTCTCAAAGAGAAGAGTGGGATGAAATCCTGCCCCAGAAGTTCTACTTCGATGTTTGCTTATACAAAGTAGAAGGAAGGGACCATCCCATTCCGGGAAATGTCAGGTTATAAAAGCGTACTTTTCTTCAGCTCATTCAGTGCTTTATACAAGCAGGCTTAACTACTACAGAAGTTTGATGGAGACCCCCAGGAAAATATCATGCGGCTTTACTGAATAGGTTATTGAACATACAGACAGGAGACCCAGTTTAAACATTCTCTCACCTTCACTCAGAATAGAGGAGCTCAAACATGCGAGTACTCTGGAGAAAATCTTGTTGACTTAAACAAGATCAAAAGAAAGGATGGGATACTGCATACCCCTTGGAGTCAAAGTACTTTCCATTCCTGGTGCCTACAAGTCTAATAGCTGAAGTTCATGGGTGTTACATCTTGCATTTCAATTGACTTTTCTTTAGTTGTGGTACATTTCTAAATCATCCTCTCTACTCTAAAAGAAAAAATCAGACAATTCTTTCAGCAGCTGTCCGTTAGTAGCAGAGCACCTGGTCCCGCTTAAACAGAAGAACCATAACCACAGTGATGTAATGCCATAAAAGTAACTACAACGACATTATACTATAGATCAGAAGAACTCTGGGGGAATTGTTACTGCCTGTTCTGTCAGTAAATCCATTCATTAATCCCACTTACAAGTAGGCTTTGTCACGTTAGAATGTAAAAGTAGCAAAAACACCTTCATGGTTTATCAAACCAAAGCTCTGTTCTCCCACTAATGTCAGATCAACTCAAAAAAACCCAACCCCCCTCAAAATTTTCACTCTTATGCAATCAGGCAGTAAGTTCGTTTTCTTTTTTTTGGTTTACTTTTTAGTGTTTTAGTTTTGGAGGGTGTTTTGTTTTGTTTTTAATTAAAAATGTCTTTCATGGCTTATAATAAAATTGTCTCCATAGCACTAAGAATTTTGTGCCAATGTTTAGAAAGATGGCTACATAATTTCAACGTCAAAAAATATAGTTGCATCCTGCCCCTTCCTGTTTGCAATCTACAGAAATTTCAGAATTGCATATTAGGATCACAGAGCAATTGCAAGCTACAGCCACAGCTTTCCTGATTCAGTGAAGTTCTATCCCAGCCTGCACTCAAATCTGGTTTTGAGATCTCTAAATATTTAGAGAATATTTAGTGTCTTCCCGTGATTTTTTATTTTTCTTTATTTAGTTGTTGTTGTTTGTTTGTTTGTTTTTAATAATGTAAATGACAAGGAAGAGAAAACAAAGTATTAATAAATATATGTTCTCTAATATGGAATAAGGCTTGGAATAAGGAGTATTCACATTGTGATGTTGTGGTTGAAGTAGAAACATCTATAACAAAGAAACATGTCAGGACAACAATTACTAAAATAAAGCATTCTAATTTAAATAGAGAGATACATGCAAAAGTCTTAATTTAAGAGACTGAGGAGCTTTCTTAACAGCTATTTTAAATTTGAGTTAAATATTGGAAAACTGACTGATCACAAATTCTTGGTAGTTCCTTGATGAAATCATCTAGTTATAATTTTGTTAATTAATGGATATAGTACTGGACCTAACCTTGGACTGCAGCAATGAAGAATGGAAAGACTAAATATAATTAAACCAAGTCACATAATTTCTTGGGATTCAGATCTTGTTAAAAATACAGGATTTCTTTTTGGTAAGATTACAGTTAAATGTAAATTACACATAAAATAGATTTTAAAATCTTGATTTTTATAGACGAGGAACGTCAAGTAAAAGAAAGGGAATGTTGATAGTGCTTCTATTTGTAAATGTTGGCATTTTCAAGAGCTGGAATACTTTGTCCTGTTCTAATGTCCACGACTGAAGAGAGCCTAAGTGCTAGAAAGAGTTCAATGAAGGCCACAGAACTGATCAAGAAATTAAATAAATTAGTTACATAATTTATAGTATTAGAAGCTGAACTGAAGAGAAAAATAAGACAAGATGTGACAGGATCACTGATATGCAGTAACTCGTGGAAATAAATTTGAGAGTGGAGATCTTTTAGCTTTGCTGACAAAGATTTAAGTAGCTCTATGAAGAGTGAAGACAAATTTAATCTAGAGATCAGGGATATTTTTAAAAGTATCCTCGAAGGCAATTCTGAATTCTGAAGTATTTTGTTGGAGGAAATGATGGTCTGACTAATCATTGAAAATGATATGAATAGTAATAATAAATATTTAGAAAACACAAGCTTAGAGCAATCAAAATCACTCACTTATTTGAATACAGCAAATCATTTTGACAGGAAAATTAATTTTCAGGGGGATGTTTCATTTTGACTTCTTCTAACTGAAGTGTTTTGACTTTTCATTTCAAAATTACAGGTGCTTTTCTTTAAATTAATCAATTTTTCAAAGAGAAGTAATACAATAACAAACATTTCATGTTGAACAATCTTTTTCAGCTACCCCGGAACAACACTTTTCCATGTTATTTTGCCAGAAGTAAACAAACAAACAAACAAAACCCCAACAAACAAACAAGTCAGCATTAAATCAGTTCACCCCTTCCCCACTTTGCTACAATCTCTGGCACACTCACATACCCAAGAACATGAAACGTGTTATGATAATCTTTCTTAAAAATAAAATTCTATCCATGTTTTACAAATGATACTAGGGGTAAGGTAAAGGTGGATGATTTGCTAGTCCTTTGTGGCCTTTGAATTTCTGGGCCACCCTATCTTTGCAGTCCTTGGGGAGGATCATACGTCTTTATGATCCCTAATGTGCTTGTTAAACCTGTAGTTCTGCAATAAGACATATTATAACAAAATCTCCTCATCCAGTGTTAATGAAAGTTATCTAGGTAAAATCTCATTTATCAGCTTGAAAGGTTGGGTATACCAGGAGGTTAAATGAGGTATTTTTCATGCTTCTACCTTTCATGCTTCATGCTTAAAATGAGGAGATAACCCAGCTCGCTTTTAATCTTCTAATGTGCCAGATACTCCAAACTACTAATGAAGTAATTATAATCAGAGGTACTCAGTACCCCACAAAAATTATGAACAGTTTTCAGGTCCAAGCCCTGGTATAACTGATACAATTAACACTTTGCTAACCAAACTGTTATTTAGCTGAGAACCCACACAATGGTTTGTTTTTTTTTTTCCTTTCATTAGACTGAACCCCTGTAAAAGTGGCAAGTTCAGAGCTCAGGGACTGAAGATTTCAGTTCATCCCTATAACACAATAAAGGTGACAAAGGGCCAATCATTGGTAATAGTACTTGCATAGTTTGTTGTTTTGGTTTTTTTTTTCATTATTTTTGTGAAAGCCTTGTCCAAAAGGAACTAATCCCTGTACATCAAACTGCATTTCTTTGGATGGCAATTACTAGCCCCTGTAGGTTTTGACTGACTTCAGCTGCTGAGCCAGAGGTGAAAGTCTACCTCACTTCTATTTTGTAACCTTGCGGTGATCACTATTCTAAAAACAAATCACCTCCATGAAAGTAAGAAGTAAAACTTCAGCTCCAGGCTCTACCAGTCCATGAAATCTTTATTGTTTCTTCTACAATTTCTTTCAAACTGTTCTGCACATCTGCAGTACATAATCAAATTGACTTTTCATTATGCAGTTCTACCACAGCACATCCCTTGCGCAGAGCAGAAATATTCAGATTTTAAAAAAAAAGAAAAAAAGGACAAACAAAACCCAGTGTTCTCAGAGAGACCATATAGTAAAAATTTTGTTTATTAGCTTTAAGCTCCGTGTAAATTACAGAGGGATTATATCCAAGAGTCTTAAAATCCTGAATTCTAATGAAGGCCAACCATACTTCATGGGAAAATTAAGACATCAGAAGTTGCCATTTCAGAAGCAGATTTGTAAATATTTTTGATGGTTCCATTAAAAATTGCATAAACCAGCATGTAGAATGAGCAAGAAAATATTTACAAAAACATCCAATATATAATATTTACATAAGCATTAATCCATGTCAAACAGAGCCCTTTATTACATAAATGCAACATATTCAGGCAACCTCTCCATCATAAATACTTCAAACGTTACCTCAGTCTGCTAATACCATTATACTAAAAGGATGGCAATGAAAGTACATGCCACATTATTAGAGATGAACTTAAAATAATATATTTTTTGTGCGTTTTTAACACTTCTGAGGAAGCCTCTAGTGCTTACAATAATTCAACTAAATTCCCGTAGCTCTAATTTTCTTCTTGACTTCCTGCTTTTGGTTACATGTTAATAGAGAATTTACAAAATAGCACTGAAGCCATGTTTACTGGATCGAATGAGGTGTATGGAGAAAGAAAACAGGAAAGGGGAACTCCAGAAGCTCCATACCTCAATCCCTGACCGCCACGGGATGCTGCGTTTCCTTTCGCTAGTAAAAGGGAAAGAGCTTCCCATTAAAACACCCCCGCTAATTTTCTTACAGTTATTTAAACAGTGTGCCAGAACCACTGATTCAGCTGAGCTGTGTCTGGCAGAGAACCAGGAGGCTGGAAGGAGCTCTCTGCTCCCAAGCTGCTTTAAAAAGCACCTCCACAAGGAGGGAAATTTAGCAGCCAGGGATTGCCAGAATTTATACAAAATCCTCATGGAGTTCCTTCTGCCAGTTTTCTGGCTGCTTTGCCAGAGAAAACTCTAGGATGGATCCAGTAGCTCTTGTATGAACCAGTTCATTTCTTTTCATCTTCATTAAAGATGCTTATACAGAGCAAGCAGCAGAAAGCAGAAATAATTAGGATGAATAATGCTTTGCTATCCCTCCAAGACACGTGAATACTGTGTCTTGTCAGGAGAAACCTGGGAAATCTCTACAAGGTGATTTTTGTTTTCCTTTCTGTTAGATGCTAAGCTGCCCCCCAAAAGAGAATTTTTAGCAGAAGAATAGAGGGGTTATTTTAAGAAGTTGTTTCAGGCATAAGCTGGTGCAGCAGCTCCCCTAACATCGTTCTCAGTGTGTGCTTGGGCTCAGATTTCTCCCCAAATCATTAGCAGGTGAAAACTTTCCTTTTATATACAGAGGCCCAGGACAATTCTGCTGAGGAAGACTGTAAAATCCTGATTTCAGTGAATTCAGTGAATGTTTTGCCATTGACTTCACCAAGGCCAGGATTTCAAACCTGAAGTGGGTATGGGACAGATCTCAAATTCCTCTGTTTTTGTCAGCAGTACTCATTTATTTATGTACAGTTTGACTTTAGACTGAATAAAGGCGATTTCAGATGATTCATCAGAAAAACGTATAAAAGCTTCCAGAATCAGACTTAAATCCTGAGAATACGGTAAGGCAAACATAAAATACTTTTGAATCAACCTGCACCAATATGAATACTGCTTGTTGGGGAATGAATTCAAATCCAAAATGGAATCCTGCTCTTCTGGGGAGGAAAAGAAAAGGGACCCCCCTCTCCCCCGAAAACCCTTAGTCTTCATTGAGAGTTTCAAGCTGTCCATACCTCTTCATGCTTTGAAAAGGGGAACACTTGGAATTGATAACAACACCGTTAGGAGGACTTCTCCTGGTCAAGCATACCAGAAATGCTTTGAAAACAGTTTCTGAAAAGTTTACAACAGCCAGTTTGTATAGGCTTGCCAGTTCAGATAAACCACGGTTGAGCGTATGATGATCCAGGCTGAACCCCTGCTTTGAAAACAGAAGAACCCCGAAGTTTCAACTGAGCAACAAGTACATCACATAAGCAGAGTCACTTTATCTTTATCTCTGAAAACATATGCTCTTTCTTTTCTAAGCAAGTGTCTGTTCTTCAGTCCTAGTAACAGCCTAAATGCCACAGACTGAATGTGCCCAGTGCCAATGATGAAGCAACAGCATTTACTGGGTACAGACACGTACGGTTGTTACCGAACACAGTGTGATCGCCTCTGGAGAACTTTAGCTTTACTTTGAGGTTTACTTGTTTGTCTTTAATTTGAAACTATTAATCCTCAGAAGTGATTTGTAATTCAACTATGCCATTATAGCTCAGAGCCTAGATTTTATTGCTCTGTATGATCTTTCATTAGAGAAATAACTAAATCAGGATTATTTGATAAGGCACAGGCATCCATCACTTTGGCTTCTCAAAGCGCCGCCTTCAGAGCCTATCTGAACAGCCAAGCGCAAGAGGGGAAACCCGCTGCTGCGCGGAGGCTGGCCTCGCAATCGCGGCAGGAGCGTTCGGTGCCTGTTGGTGGGTGCCTCCAGACAGGTAGATCGAACGGACGGGTTTCATTCCTATCAGCTGCCTGTCCTCTGGGGGCTTGTAAGTGATACGAGACTGATCTGTGTAACCCCTGGCATGCAAGGGGAGACAAAATTAAGAGTATAACAGAGCTGTACTGTGTTATCTTCTCTAGTTGCTCCATTTAAGTGATTGCAATCAGTGATGGCTGGGGCTAGAAGCTCCCAGCGCTCCTCCATGCAATTTGTTCTCTTACCTGCACATAAGGCTGGGTGGGTGACATTTCAAGGGGACTTTACTGTCCTTTTTTTTCTTTATTCGGTATCATCTCCCCCCAAGTTGGGCACCATGGTTACCGCAGTCTTCCCTCCACTGCTGCCGCTGCAGCAGTTATGATTTTCCTGGCAGATTTCTGAACTAGATGCCAAGGCAATGTTGTGCCCAGAAACTCTCAGAGCTGCAAACAAACTGACAGCTTTCCTCGCAGTTTCACTGCTTCCCATCACTGGAAGGCAGCAGTACAAAAGCTGATCAGATTCTTCTTCAGCTGCCAACCAGCTCTGCAGTTATATGTGGAGATATATACGTGTATGCATATATACATAGACCACCAGCTAAACAGCATATTTAATTTTAAGGAAAGCTATTATGCAGTTTCCAAAACAAAACTTTATGAGATGTCAGTGCCATTAATAATAAATAGAAAAAGAACTCTTTTTATCAGAGTTCAAACTGACAGATGTTGCCAAATCCTAAGATACTCATGGCATTAAAATCTGCTTCCCAAACGGGGCTACTGCAGATTTCAGAGGTCAGGACCCCATCCATGTACGAAGTTTATTCTAAAAAAAAAAAAAAAAAAAAAAAAAAAAAGAATTTTTTACCCCTGCTGCTGTGATCTTCACTCACCTTCCTTCTACCAGAAGTCTATTCGTAATTTTTTCTTCTCAGCCCCACAAACAAGGGGATTTTGACCTTTGCTGTGACACAATAACTTTACATTCCTGTGTGCTTGCTCAAGTTGCGTGTGCACTGAATTTCCCCTTTGACACTTGTCTGAACATCGCAAAAAACGTAAAGAATAACACTCTCTTTTTTTCATGGCAGGCAAGGGTATAAATAAGAGTCTTCAAAAACCAAAGCTAAACAACAAAACCTGAAAACTGGCATTGTTTTTACTGCTAAACCATCAAATAGCAACTTTTAAAAGGACTGGAGTGAAGAATGGCAGGCTCTTTATTGCCTGAATGAAGTTATTACTTGGTTAATATTTTGCTCTTTGTTATTTAACCTCTCTTAAATAATAGCTTAGCTTTACACATTGCTCTCTTGTGTTGGCAGAAGAAAACATATAAGGCAATGAAATACTGCTTTATGCTAGCGATAAAGTATGGTTGTTTACATGGTCATAACCCATATATACCTTAAAACTCTGTCCTGCAAATACTTAAACAGCTGTCTAAATTTAAGTGCCTGCGTAGTTTCACTGACTTTAATTTTATAGTTGAAAACCAGAAGCTTACTGCCATTAATGTCAGGGGAATGTCCCTTGGACACAAGTATGCAAAATAGAGTCTTAAATAAGCCCTAAATTCTGCATAAATTTAGAACATATCTTAAAAATAAAAAGAAGAGAGACGGAAAACTATTTTCAAAAGAGTACATTTTTTCCTGTCTTCCCCAGATTAGTTTAGCGCTAGCAGAGGATTGCCTCGGTTTTCTTCCACTGAGTGCAAGCACCTCCACATACTTGAGGAAATCATGTTATTTCCTCAGACCACTTACATCTGCGAGTCCTGGCACAAAGATTTCAGCTTTGATTGAGTACTTAACGCCACATACAATACTTACAGCAATCTCTGGACAAAGAAGGGAACTTTATTTTGGGCTTTTTTTTTTCCCCCCAGTCATTCTCACTTATGTCCCACATTAAGATCTACCTGCCTTTCAGTGTATGTGCCCTGGCCAGGGTCCCTGCAGGCACTGGAGCAGCAGCTTGGGCTCAGCCTCGTGTCTCTCATGTTGTTGATTAGAGTTTCTGTTCCTATAAAGGGTCAAATCGTAGGCACAGGACAGTCTGTGCCTTCCCTAGACATAAGCTTACACAGGGAGAGAAAGGGGCTTTTCTGCTTCCCCATCGCATCACCACTGGGTAATATCTCTGTGCCACCTCCTGAAGACAAAAGCTCTGGGTGGTGACCGCACAAAGACAAGCTCTGTCTTTGCCAGAATTTGTTATACGGATTCAGATTCTGCAAAGCTAAATTAAATAATAAACATGTATGAAAAATTAGCCATGGACTGTTATCTGATCTCACAGCTCTGGTCACATCAGCCCCATGGATTTATCAAAGAAAACATGTTTCCTTCCTTCCTTTATGTTTCCTTCCCTTTCCACAGAGAGAAAAAGAAATAGAGTATGTGAAGTTTTTCCTTAACTATTTTAGTAAGATTTTTCTCAAGAGGCAGAGTCATTGTTTAAAGAAGAAAAAAGGAGGGGGAAGGAAAAAAGCACCCTATAATCTCCTAAGAATTTTGGTGACATTATTACTCTGAAAATGTTTCTTGTTGCATACTTCAGTAGCAAAAGAAAATAATACCCTCCATTATATCAAACAGATTGTAAAATCTTCCTAGAGCAAGATTTTCTGCTGTTCCTTTTAACAATGAAATGTCATTTTGGCAAGGGAATCACTAGTCTCCTGAAATTTCTCTTTTTTGAAATGATAAACACTACCAAGACTTCTGGAACAATGAAAGAGCAAAGGCTTATTTGAATCTCACTACATCCCACTTCACCCACACAGAACAAAAAAGAGAAGCCACAGTTTCGTTTCAAAAGTATTTTCATTTTAACGTAGTTCTCTCCTTTTCTGCATGAACGCCTTGAGAAAAGGGTGAGGAATCTATGCATTACCTGCAGAACAGAATGAGCAGACCAAGAAAATTTGAGTTTGCTTGGGTAAAATACTTTATGCGTACTCAGGTAACTTCTTATGGTACTGTTGGCTTATACAACACTTCTGCAGCTTAGTTATAAAAAATGACACTCCTATGGTATATGTTGAGAGGTGAAAGAGAGGAAAGAAGTATTTAACAAGTTCCAGTTCTTTAAAAGATACTGCTTAAATGTTCAAATACAAAACAATGCAACATCCTTATGAGATAAAGTAAATCACGATAATTTTCTTAGGCTGGTTAATTGCATGTGTGTGAGACTGTAAAAGAGAAAAGCAAAATTAAGTTTTAATTAAAGATATGAGGCGGATGATGACATTTAATGATAAAAATTGATAATTAAATAATGCTGTAATTATTATTAATTGCTTTCCTGACTGTTCTTCTCTATCTGATAATTTTATTGAACTCTTCAGAATTTGTTTTTCTCTTTAGTCTGTCTGTTCATCACAGTCTTTGAAGCTTTTCTGATGTTGTCGGTTCCTTCAGTAAAACTCAGGAGCAAAACTTGTCCTTAATAAAAATCCAATGAAGAAAAATTTAATTAAATTTCACTGTTGCCAATGGCATTAAAATGGAGATGGAATTTCACATTCAAATCACCAATTTAACAAAGCTTGCATACAAGTTGGGACTTACACACCTAAGGTCCTTCAGCCTATTCCTGTAGTAAGTACCAAGGAAATGGTGTAATAAATCAAAGCATGGGTGAGAGCAGGATAGAAACAGAAATTTGTTGGTGTTTTCCCTTTGGAGAAAATAAGAGCTTCTTTTATTTTTCCAAGGGGTTTCTGAAGATTCTCTGTTTGCTGAGAATATAATTTCTGAATCTTCTGAACCTGTAGTTTACCCTATAGTTTATTGCATGGTATCATGTTGATAAAAATATAAATGGGTAAATGTAGAATTACTGCAGTTAAACACATTTACTACCTCAGATTCACACCAATACATGTGAATCAGAGACATCTATGAAGAAGGAAAGGGGAAGCCAAGAGGAGACTAAGAATTATGGCAGGAAAAATATTCTTCTTGGATCCAAATCAAACTCAGAATCAAACAGCACTAAACACACACAAACACACAAGAGTCTGAAGAGCCTGGATGGGTAGTTTGGGCTAAACCTTGTAATTATGTACAGAAAAAAGAAATCCTTACCCCTGTCTTGCTGTGCTTCATGCCTCTCTACATAAAGGAACAATCCCACATACTGCCAATCAGTCTAAGTATGCTACAAATCTACTTATTATAATTTACTCATAAAAACAAAGTATTGGTTGTAGTTTGCGCTGTTTCTCCTCCCCGAGGCAAAACCAAACAAACAAAAAAGAGAGTTTTTAACCACAAGCTACCAATATGTTTTTCACTTCATGAAAATACTTTCCTGAGGTAATAAGGCAGAAATGGCTTGAGGAAATCTGCACTATTTTTTATTTGGAGCACTTTTCTTCTTAACAAAATTAGTAGCAGATTTCATGTCATTTTGTAACAGGGGAAAACAAAACACATTTGGCACTGTTAAAGCATTGCCCAGTTGTAAACCAGAAAACAGTCTGGCAATCTGTATTTAATCAGTTTTATTGAATTTGCTCTACATTGAAATCAGTTTGTTATTGTCATTATCCTAGAAGATTGCTCTGTTCATGAAAGGTATTTAACCATCCATAACCTCCTGGCACTGTTTATTGCCAGAAATATTGTTTAAGTGATGCCAAGAGTCATATTGGCTGCTCAAAGCATGAGCAGTATGTTATTATATTTGATTGTATCTCAGGATGTGCCAACACTAGCCATAGTAATGCTACTGGTTTCTATAATGAATATAAAATAACTTGTTCCCATAATTTTTGCTAGAATACTATCTTTCCTTGTCTACTCTGAGTTAGTCACTGCCAGCTAAAGGTTTCCTGGACAGAGAGTGCTCATCAAATAAAAAAAACCCTCTGAAACTAAACCAGCAAAGCAGCAGATTCAAATTGGCTTTACCAGTGGCAAGGAAACATGGGTGAATCTGTCCATTTAACTTGATGATTAGTTTGTTTGAGAGCACTCAGGGCAGAGCGGCGCTGTTCAAGTTGGCGGTTTCCAGATTCTGCTGGGAAGGCGGCGCTGGCACCAGGACATGCCTGACGGTTAAAGGTTGGGATGGCTCCTCTCAGGGAGCTCCTCATCTTTTTCGGCAATGTCATTTTATTAAGCTCTTGAGAGAAAAGACACCAGGCCTAAAGAGAAAACCGAAGGTCCAATGGGAATCAGGAGAGGAGAGGTTTCTTATGCTGGGCTACCTCAAGCTAGGCTGGGTCTCCAGCATGGCCATTTAATTTTACGTGATCTGGCTTATCAAGTCCTTTTTCTGCATTACCATGTTCTCAACCAACCATTGATACAATTCACTAGACCAAAAACATTACGCAAAGCAACCCTTTCCAATTACCCATCTTTAGAAGAAATACATTGAGGCTTTATACTCAGAGCTTCCGTGGTTTAACTTTAAGAAGAATAATATTATCATCTGAGACTATTTTTTAACAATTAATGTTTAGGAGTGTTTTTTTCAAGTTATTCCCCTGTATCTTCAGAGCAGTCAGAATTATTAACCCAAAATACGTGTTACATTTACATGTTACCAGCATTTTTATAACACAGCACACACAAATATTCTCCCTGCAATAACATATTTTCTGCTTGTAGCACGGACACTTCAGATTCCAGCAGCGCGGTACCATCGGAGGTCACCCACACTTGAGCTATTAAACCTGATAATGGGTTTCTTACTAGCTATTGTACTTGACTGTGCTTTTGTAAACTGTTTCTCACAAAGCTAGGTCGGTCTGACAATTTGTCACCTACCCTAACTAAAATCTGCTCTAAATACTTGGGTTTGTTTCATTTTAGCAAGTGATTCATTTTGGTCCTGGTTCACCAATTGTCTGCATAACTTCCATATGCATGCTGTATCTCACTGATATCACTGGGATTTAAGAATGTGCATACACAATTTGCTGCAACGATGCCTTTTGTGATTACTGAGCACGAGCAGAAATACAAACACACTGTTTTAGCATGTTTGAAATAGCTACAGGAAAAACCTAAACATTTATTTTAACCATGACTCTTCTGAACAATTCTCATGACTTGCTAACTGCATTGCATAGACGGCAAGTCTCTTCCTAGAACTAGTTAAGCTTTTTTTTTTTTAATGTCTATCTTACTGCTAAAAATTGAGATTGTTGATGCCATTTAGAAGTAGACCCACTTCTGAATGGATCCATTTCCATTTCCATGAAAACAGGGAATCTGTGTCACATGAATATCGATGCACAGCTACTACAGAACTATAGGCAATTTCCCATCTATCAGTTAATGGAGTACTGCTTTCAACGTGTTGCCACTATCTCATCCATGATTTAGGCAATATGAATAACAACTGAAAAGATTTGAAAGTTAGAAAAATATTGCTAAAGCAAGATATTGCTTTTGTTTTCATTTCTGAATACTACCCACATAGCTCTATGAGGAACGCAAAGTGCATTTTTACCACAAGTGGAAATGAATATACTTTCATTAATTAAAAATAAATCTTTAAAACCTTTTTAAAATATATTTTGCCAAAGTTAAAAACATGACTCTGGTTGGGATGCCACTTAAAATTTCAAGAGTGCAAATAACAAAAGGAAACAATTCCTTTACATCCTATTTCTAACCATGCCAGGTGTTCTCACTGCAGCAAATTGTTAAGAAAAACTACATGGAACATATGTTTTCCATTGTTCCCTGTGTAATCTGATGATATAGACATTCAGCAGGACTATATTCTTGGTGAAAGTGAGGCAGTATGAAATATTCATAAGCTAAACTATTTGTGATTATTAAATAAATCTGAATTGTGTGGATTATTTGGTCTGTTCTCTTGTGGGTGGTAGAATAGTTTAACTTGTGCTGAGAGCTAGTTATATGAATGGTATGAATATACAAGCAGGGTAAGAGTTTGCTTACTAAAGCTATTAAAAATCATATCAAATGTCTAATGTTAGGAAAATATCCAAAATAACGGGCAGAATAAAACAGATGAAAACTCTAAATAAGGTTGAATGGGAGTAATGCTAATCAAGTGTTAATCACAACCAGAGATGAAATAATAGTAAGAGCTATATTACATTCTTTGGAAGATTATGTGTAGCTTTAAAACACTTTATCAGGCCTCGAAATCTATATCAGAAGTAAATATTACTGTATATATTATTATTTAGAGACAGCAACCTGCAGTAACAGACATGTAGTGAATTATCCAAGGTCAAACAAAACATTAAGAGAGTTAGGAAGAATAGAGGTGTCCTGACTTCCAGATTTCGCTCCGTTTGTAAGACTGCACTAAGGACTTTATTGTTGCTTTGTGTCATACAGTGGCACTGTGGCTTTTCGGTGCTCTTGTGGAATGACACTTGCTGCTAGATCATTGCATTTTAGAGATTTTTTTATTGGTAATTATTTTCAAGAAGAACTCTCTATAGCTTTGGGCTAACTGCTATGCAGTCATAGCACCAACTGCTATGACTGCAGATTAGACAGACGTACCTGAGATTACTTTAAGAGAACACCAGCATGAGCTCTACTAACAGGGTGACCACAGCAGCAACCAGCTTATGGGGGAGGGCTCCAGAGTCACCCAAGAAGCCTGAGCTCTATACTGCTGCAGCTACATTGCTAATTAAAACTACACATTGCATGCCTACATCATCTGTAATCTGGAAATCACAGTGCCTGCGACGTGGCTGTTGGACTTTCTGACAGTTGTTACGATACCCCTTGTGTAGCACAGTGACATCCAGCAAATATCACCCCTGTGGGCCAAGGTCTCCATGGATGGGTGTAAGCAGATAACCACAGACTCAAATCAGACAGGGAATTCAGGGACTAGCTCATCCTTGGAACTGTACAGAGTTAAACAGAAAAGCAAATGACAAAGAACCTAAACCAAATCTGCTTTGAAAAATAGCTCAGAAAACATTGTGTATAGTTCTCTACTTACACCTAGACGTAGATCTAACAGAAGTGTGCCAAAGCTGGCAATCTTACTGAATAACTCTATCTGCACAAGTATTTGCAGGGCAGTCACAGTAACCCTCAGAAATCCTGCCTTGTTATTTAAGAACTTTAATTTAAACAGTGAAGGATTCTCTTTGGTATATGCTCCTCTTCTGGGCTAAATAACAATCTGTTTCAGTGTATATTTTCCAGTTATTAAAACACAGGCACATAATTGCAACTCCCATTTTAATCTCAGTGCACAGGGTAGAATAAGTGGATTTTAAACTCAACAAAATCGGTGTATCTGGAACTTATCTTTCATCAGTGTAAATGCCACTTTTTCTAATTTGGCACAAATGCAAATATCTCTTTGTATCCCATCTGTGCTGAGAGGACCATATTCACATGTATGAATAACTGTAAGTACAGTAATCATTTTTAACTTTATACAATATAGTATCTCCCACAAGCACTTGGCTTAATGGTAATAATTACTAAGGCTCAGTTTAATTAAATTAGTTAATTTTGAGTATGGAATTTTGCCCATTCTTAGACATTCTTTTGCTTCCAATTGTAGAAATACTTCATCCATCTGGGTAATATCTGCAAATTTCTATGGTGCCTATTCACAGTACCTTGATCAGACTTTAGGAAGGCTTCGAAATGTATGAGGTAAAAATGTGGAAGCTGGGAGTTATTCATAGAGGAGTTAAGGAGGTTCTGAAACAAAAGTCCCAATACTTAAAACAGCTGATTGCATATAGTAATTTTTTAATCTTATCAGCAGAACAGATAAAATGCCTAAAATCATCCATATATTCTGTAATTTTCTTTGCTTCTCAGCACTAAATTAATCTCCTCCAGAGATTCTTTTGCTGTTAACAGCAGCATGAGAACAATTTTGACTTTCCCACAGACATGAGATCTTTCCTCACATGAATATAGATGGGACTTTCACCTAACTAGAAGGTCAAATTGAATCTGTATGGGCTCCAAACGTCAAAAATAATAAGGTCCCAATAAATGTAGACCACGGGGGGGGGGGGGGGGGGGAGGGGGGAGGAATCTCTCACCATTCCTTCTTCTGGGGGAGTTTTAAACTTCCCTTTCCAAACAGGTCTAGCTTAATTACTTCTCAAAACCTTTCTGTTTTATTAGGGCATCTCTAATGAGCAACACCTACAAGCTAATTCTTCATTTTCCTGCTCTGTGGTAAGTCATTTTCACTGGAGGAAAATAAGTTCAACATGGCGCTTACACACAAGAAAAAATGGGCACGTACTTTTCTGAGCAGGCAGCATTTTCTAATCACACTTAGAGTGTGCATGGGGATAAAGAAGACCCTGCAAAAATTTAGGGGTCTAACTCCTTTTTACTTGAAAGGATTTACATATTACCAAGTTCAGATGCTGGGAGTATAAATGAGATTGCCAATCCCTGCACGATACATAAAAAAACCCAATCTCCACTCTCTTTTCCAATAAAGGACTTGAACTCTCTTGTATCTAGCTCAGAAGTGAACACGTCTTTTTCATCTATGATGACAATGTTCTTCATAGGTTCATTTTTATTTCTTTTTAAAAATGCAGGTTTGCACATCTCTTATATGTGTGTATATTCATAACCATATTTGGAAAAAGTTGTATTTGGTGACTACACCTTTTTTTTGTCTGTAGTACTGGTTAAAAAATAAATAAAAATCACTGGGGACTTTAAAAAGTCCCAGCTGAAGCAGAAAATTTCCTCCTGATGCTATCAATATATCTGTCCTTCCTCTTTTAAACATAGATCTTCTACCTGGCAGGTGCAGTGGCTACACAATGTATTCAGCAATAATTAGCTCTGAAAGACCAAACCCCATACTGTTCTAGCACCTGGGAGAGATTGTGCTGAATGCCCACATTAGCTTGCATTTCAAAAGGAAACACCTGCTTTTGACATTTTAAAGAGACTAGTGCAACTCCTGGGCAGAAATGCATCTGCAAGTGTCAATGTCTCTCCCCGACTTTCCCTACCATGCTATTTGCCTTTCAATTGTGTGGGTTTTCTCTCCTCCCTGCGCTCCTCTTCCTTCCTGCAGTATACCTTTGATTTCATTTTGTGAGATTTCAGTTTGTAAGAAAATTAACTCTATCCCAGCCGAAACCAGGACGTACTCCTAGTTCAAAGTTTTTTTTTTTTTTCCTCCTGTTCCTGCCTCCAAACACCGATTTTTGTTTCCAGACAAGCAACAACATCCCACTTCACTTTTCTGAACAACATGCACATTCCTATTGGCAACGTTCATGTCTTCATTTAGGGACAAAGGAGACTTTTTTGGTCTTTTACTTTATTATTTCCAAAAATACCCTTTTATCTTTTTTAATAGATTGATAAAAACACTTCATTTTCCTGGCAATAACAAAACTCTTGGGATTGGCTTCAGTTTTCTGTTGGGTGCAGTTTTTGTTATTTGCTGTTATTTTTAACATGTAACTTTGGATGATGCAAGGAACAGAAGCAGAATTTGGACAGAGGCAGCACAGGGAGTGAAGTCCTTACATTTGTCTTGCTTGTGTAACACTTTGGTTTTCACTGCTAAAACCAAAAGGTAGGCTGAAAAGCGACCTTAAAAAAGCCCTGCTAACTAGCACCAGCAATACTAAGGTGGACTGTTCTAAACAATTCCCACTGTGTGCGGTGTGCCCACCCGCTGCCTTGCCTCAGGACCTGTTGTCTTATGTGTGCTTATATCACTACTCAGTGGTCACAGTGGTCAGAGCTTCAAAAGTCCTCAGCACTTGCCAGTCATATCAAGGTGGAGGGTCCTCCACTGATGCCAAGAGGAAGGAGCTGTCCCAAATCCAGCCATGGTATTTGGATCTTTAAACAGCAGCTGAGCTCTTTTGAAAACCTTTTGCCAGCTCTGAACAGCTCTTTACTTCTTCACAACACTCAAACTGTCAACAGGTCCCTGCCACAACTCATCCTCAGGAACTGTGCCTGCCAGCAACAAAATTAGTTTCTTAATATTTAAATACAGGAGGAGCACAGGGTATTTCTTTGGGCAGCAATCACATGCTGAAATCCAAGCTGCTAAGTCTTCATGCTTCTTGGCATTCAAAGCTAGCTCCATCAAGGCTGACTGAACACTCCATGTGCTGCAATGGTTTGTCCTAACCAATCCGAAAAGAAGAAAATGTGGAGTTAATGCTAAAACCTGTTTAGTAAATGCTAAAACCTGCCACTCCTTCACTGTGCAAGAACCGCTGCTTTTATTAAGCGTGCAGGTACAAAGTGAGCAGGAGATGTTTTAGTGACATGACTGTGAAGCAAAACAACAGCAATGGCTCTGGTTCAATTGCTGGCTGCGATACGGCGAAGCTGTTGGTGCCAATGGCTTAATTTTTCTTTCTGTGCTACAGCTTTGGGTAATTCCAATTGGAATGGTGAGTAAATACAATATCAGACTCCTGTGTACCAGATAGCACCGCTAACGATCCATCTGCAAAATATGTTACTCGCTTCATTTAAGGTTAATTTGAAGAGGAGAGGGATTCATTAGGGAGGAGTCTGCAGCACAGTGACATTAATTAGTTTTGCCTCTGACTTGTGTGCTTGGCAAAGTTAGAAATTAGACTACCCAAACGAGAGCTCTTGGGTTCTTTATAGATTTGCAGACATATTTAGGCACTACTGGCAGGAGGGTGCTGGTGGAGAAGGGGCAGAGGGATGGCACCCCAGGCAGGAGGAGTGGGCTCTTCCCTACAAAACCCCTATACCCTTAAAGTGGAGAAACAAAAATGTGACACATTTCCTGCTGGCTACTTCTGCCCATCTCTCTTGTTCCAAGAGGTCAAGCAACATTAGGTTCCTTCTGCTTTTTGCAGTAGGGAAAGGATTCCCACTTCTGTCCCTCTCAGGAGGGCTGCCATCCTAAACTGCCGAGGCTTGGCCCATTAGCAAACAGACCATTTTCTCAAAGCCCTGAACAATGCAACTTTGTTTTCTATATCACCCTTCTTGGAAGTCTGCTGACCTTTTCCCACCAAGAGAAGGCAAGTATTATTTTGCCTCACTGGATATAAAAAAAAAAAAAAAAAAAAATCACCAGGCAAATATAAGCAACAAGGAGAGAAATCAGAAGAGCATGTAATACAAATCATTTCTTTCAAAGAAATATGTGCTTTTCTTGGAGCAAGAAATTTCTGTACCATAAATTAACTGGGGATTGGCAGCTGAAGCCTTGTTTAGTGGCAAGTATACATGACAACCGTAGTTAATGGCTTGAAAGAAATGACTGAGCTAAGCAGAATTCTCTGAGAAACTCAATCAAATCCAACATTTGCTACCCCACATTTTAAGACAGGTGAAGTTAAGAAATAAAAGCAAAAAAAACCCCACCAACCCTGACTCACTTCAGTGTTTTCCCATGGCTCCAACACAGTGGAAAAAATACATGGCAATCTGTAGCAGAGTACAGGTGCTGAGGTCTCACTGCAGTCAAGTTATAGCACAAATTTAGTCACTCAAAGAGGAGGAAAGGGACTGTAGCTAAATTGATCCTTATTTAGGTAAAGTGGCTGCAGAGCAATGATTCTGATAAGGAATGAAATGTGTTGATAAGCATCTCTCCTTTGCCTCTATGCCCCTTCTTTTCCTGCTTCCTATCTTTCTCTAGCTAATTCTTTCTCTCAGCCAGTCTGGCAAAGCTGATCAATTTTTGATAGGTGGTCAATTTCCCATCAAACTGGTTTGCTTTCTCCCGTAGACAATTGCTTTTCAGCAGAATGATTTTTTTCCCCCAGGAAAATAATGACAGTTTCCTCTGAAAATATACTGATTTTTTTTCATAACAAACTTTATATATATGAAAAAAACTGCCTGCTGTAGATCTTCAAGATTGTCAAAGATGAAAATGAATATCTCTTATATTTAATATTAATTTTTTCAGTGGAAGTATCAGGCTCACCTTCTACACCAGCTGCCTTACAATATACATAAATTTTTCAGAGAAAACCTGAAATCTGTTCCTGGGCACTGCCATAGTAATTTTTCTCAGAGAAGATGGCCAAAAATATCTGTTGTTTAATTGCTATTATCATTTGTATGGAATTACCTCTGAGAGCCCAACAATTACTGAAAAGGCATTATAGCAGCTACCATGCTCATATCTCATGATCTTCCTTACCCTGGAGGGTTTTCAATTAAAGAAATTATACCTGATGTCTCAACAAGACAAAAAAATGTCTTGCTTAAAAAGTTGTGGAGTATTCTGACCTAATATAATTTCCCTTGACCTCAGGAAGTTTACAGCTATCATGCTTTAGTTGGTTACTATCACAGATTTTGGTTAGAACCAAACCACCCCAAGCAGCAGGCCCAACCAGACAAAACTCCAAACTAATGAACAAAATCACTGCCTCAGCATTTAACATGTTGCATTCACTTCAAAAATCAAAACCAAAGGAAAGTTTAAGAATAGTTGATAAGACACCAGGAAGCACAGGTCATGCTCTGTTTGCAGCTCATCACACTTTGGGGCAACACCCTACACATGAAGAAGGACCTCCAGAAGTGCCATGATGAGCACTTTCACGTTGCGCTGCTCTTGGCACAGGAGGTATCTGGCTGTGCTTGTCCATAGAGTGCCAATCTAAAGCATCCCTCACTTGGTTATAAATACATGAAAGAAATGTGAAAGAAATGGTCCTAGGTTGACTCTTGCTACTCTGAAAAAGAGACTTTTTTCCCCAGGACAAAGTCTATAGGTACCACTAGCCCATAAGTAGTGGTGTAAGAACAGAAGAGAAAAAAATAACGTGGCGCCTGGGAGGAGTGTGGGCAAAATGTCACACATGTCACTTGTTGAATCTTGGGTCTCTTCAGAACAAATTTGTTTTTCTATAAAGGAGCAGAGACACATGGCAGCTGCCCAGCTTATGCCTGCGGCTGTGCTGGGCAGCTCAGCAGGTGCAGCTCTGAACTCACCTCAGCAAGCTTATCCTTAGCATTTATTTGTCTGTCAGTCTGAAAAAAATAGTAATATTCCAAGGCTGAAGGTAAAAGCTTAAGTCTTAAAGGGGTTTAGCAAGTCATCTCCCAATTTTTGCTTGTGGGTAACGATACAGACTGTGGTTCTAACCAGTACGGACTTCACTGGTGCTGCTCACATGAATGCAGTTGTCTCTTCTGGACTAGGCTTTGCATGACTGAAACCAGTTGCTACACATTCATCCTTGTGATTCATAAGGCATGCACAATTCACCTGGTCAGTTGACTGATAGGCAGCAAAAATAATCCTGGACTGGAAGCTGGCATATTTGGGACTAATATTCACCATTCATACAAGTGCTTGATGCTGCCAAAATAATTATATAAAAAATGTGACATTTTGAAAGATTGCTGGGGTTTATATACAGAGTTTTGACGATGCAAAACTTCAAAATTAGACTGGCATATCGACACATTTTGACTTTCAGGAGGCTGCTTTTTCTTTCTCTACACTATATGTGCCAAAATAAGTTAATAACCTAAAGTCAAGTTGTTGGAAAAAATCCATGAAGGACTGACAAAATCTGACTTTTAGACCGACATTAAGGTTTCTAACTACACTGTCTAGTTTTCAGGATTTCAAAGCACTCATCTGATATAAATTTACCAGCAGATTTCTAAGTGCGTTTGAAAATTTGTCCAGTTATTTCAGCTTGCAAAGGTCTAAAAGCCTAGCTTAAGGCCTATGCTTTAAAACCTACACTTTTCCCTGAACTTCAGTATTAAACTGAATGGAGGAGGGAAGAACATGGGTGGTGTAAATGAGGGAGATTTCTAAGTAAAAGACTACGCTTACGAGTGAAGAAGAATACACATCTGGAACACTCTAGGCTGATCAAGGAAGACTGCATGTACTACCTACTAAGGGGATCATAAGCATTTTTCATCACTGATTAACTCCTCTCTTTTTTTCTCTCTCTCTGTTTCTTCTCAGAAACAATCCCCAGTTCCACAGTTCAGCATCACCTGTGATATGGTATAGTAACCCAAATACTACCAGTTTGGAAGCAATATTGTTGCCAATTGAGTCACTCTGACAATAACAGATATAATAACTCCTTCTCCCTTATATCCTCTGCTGCAGGCAACTAAGAATGTTATTCTTATTTTCAGTCTGGGCTCTGCAATGCCGCAAAATGAAAAGAGTTCATACTCCATAGCTATGAAAGTACAGAGCGGGACATCTCCTCATGAGATAGGGAAAAAGTGAAAGAATTTTGTGCATAGACAAGCCTTGATAATTAGCCCGTTTTCCAAGTGGATGGGAACCACCTCTAGTTATGCACAGGGGTCATTACACTTGACGATACATGACAATCCTTTGACCATCCCATCTCCAACAGCGGTCAGAGCACAGACCTCGAGAAGAGATAGACGCCTGATCGTCTGCCCCATATGTCACATCTCCAATTGTGAAAGGGAAGGCTTAATTCTTGAACTGAGATGTTTAGTATTCCTTCTAAAGTCTTTCTTCACCATCAGTTATAACTCCTGACAGGCCTGTTATCCTTTTATTTGCCCCAATTTTTGCCTTCAATGAATTTCTGTGCCAGTTAGTTCCACAGTTTAATTACTCTCTGTGTGATAGAGTATTCCTCTAAGGCACTCCTAGATGCATTTTAGACAACTATTGCTGGCAGGTGACTTCATACACTCCCAGATAATCAATCACACGCAAGGGATAGTGTTTGAGTATGCAAAACTGTACACAGAAAATCAAAGGCCGTCCTATAAATATCTGGCCTGTGCTATTTTCTGTTATCCATCTGTCTTATACTGCAGGATTTTGGTTAACCCACAATATCACCATTTTCTCTATGTATTTATGTCATTCCTTGGAACATTATTTCACGCTCCCTCCCAATGCTCTATTGCCATGAAACACCTGCTATTTAAGTGACTAAATGGTCTACTGCTTATTGCAGAATGCTTCCTTTCTAGACAAGGGGTTAATTGAGGAGATCTGTTACACAACATTTTCCTCAGTCTGTTCTACATTACAGTAATTAACCTTGGGTCCAGGACAGCAGACATGAGCAATTTGTTTTCACATGATCCTTCAACTGAAAGTCTTATTCCTGACTGTCTCTGACAAGCTTTGAGAATTGTTCCTTAAACCCTAGAAGTGAGAATACTTGTCTCTTATAAATCACAGTACTTTTCTTTTTTTTTTTTAAAGATAAATGCTACTTAAACATTTAAAAAACAGTATACAAATGCCTAGAGAATGAACAGAAAAATCTGATCAACAAAGTATGTGGCAGCATTATATTAAAAGGGCTCTGAAATTTCCATCTATATTCCAATCCAGTTACAAGAGTCCAGATTGATATAATGGGATTTAAAAAGCCCCACGATCAATCAGCTAGATGACTCTACTGATGCAGACACATGCAGTTTTCTTCCTAAAGGTCTTTGGCAACTGCTGGCATCAGGAGGAGACACAGGAGCATATCAAGTGTTGGGGATAAAATAGGGATTGGGCTGGGGACCCAGACTGGGGTCACCCCTAGGGATCTCCATGATGCCACTGTAATTTAGCCAGACCATGCAACAACAGCTATTTAAATTGTGTGGGTGAAGGGCCCAACCTTCTCCCCCATCACTGAGAAATTAGCAAAACTCAGTCAAGAAACCCCAGAATTGCACTGGGGGTCTTTGACCTGAACATGAGTTTAATGGAAGGGTTGTGGCAGAGAAGGGAGATTCTTCACACAAAATTCCTGCTTACTTTCTAAAATCAACACTTGAAAACTTCAAGAAGTACCTAAATGCCTTTAAAAGCCATGTTTCTCAGAGATTCTGTGAAAGTGCACTGATTATGATCTGCTGAGAAGCTGACCACATATCTCACCAGTAGGAAGGAGAAATGAAAACAGCTTGCTGACATCAGGCCAACACCCTCCTGAGGGAGCTGGCCTCTTTACCTTTCTGCTGCTGAAAGCTGAGCACTGCCCTTGCCTTTCAAATCATACCAATTTGAGTTAAGTGAGCCTTGTCCTCTAGCAGTGGCACAAGAGTTTAAAAAAGAAAGCTAGCGGTATGGAGAAAGAGCTCAGGCCTAAAATGGCTTCTTGGTTCATCAGTGATAATCCTCTGCACACACGAGCCAAACGCGAGACATGTTCAGTCCAGGCAGCTCCATGCAGGCTGATTGCTTATGTCTCTGCACACCGAAGACAAGCATGGAAACCAGAATTGAACAGAGAAGATTAAGGATATTGCTACTGGCCCTGCAGAAGCGGTGGATTTGACAGATGAATATGTCCAAAGGCATCAGGATGAGGAGTAAGACCAATTGAAAGTCCAGTCCAGTCTGATGTGAGCCCGACTCCACACCTACAACCACTGCACCTCTGAAGAGTAGCAAACAACTCTGCATGATCTTCAGAGGAAAACTGAGGTAGCATACGTCTCATCCCATTATCTATGTCATAAATGACATAATTACTCTATGTAAGTATGTGAAACAAACTGCATGCAGGGAGGGGAAAAAAAGAAAATAGAAAAAAGGCCTCTATAACCATAAGCTTCCAGGTCGGTGGTTTTAAAAAGATGTTAAATTAAACTCTGAACTTCCACAGTAACCTGATTACAAATGATAAGGTACATTTGCTGTAGTTAGGAGTACATACAGTCAAATCACAAACAGCTTAAGTTACCTAGAAGTCAAAAAATATAGAGGGAAACAGTATCTGACCCACAGGCAAGGCTCACAGGAGAAGGTGAACTGGTCCTCATTGCTAAGAACGCTGTCCAGCCCAAGGACACATTTGTAGGAAAGGTGTGCTGCTGCGAGCTACAAATATGGCAGACAGCCTAGCAAACCGAGGACATTCTACTCCTCCTATAAGCAGAGTTGTATACAGAGACAGAATACAATACTGGAGAAGACTGCCTCACTTTTTTACAGTATTAAATTAATTTGAGTTTACATTTTGCAGCTGATACTTCAGTTGAAAGAAGAGGAGACAGACTTTTGCAGATGTCGTTCCAAAATTGTCATGGATAATTATAGCATTCCTTGCACAAACTCTGCAAGCAGCTATTTTACTAAAATGTTTACCATCCCGTCCTATATGTGCTGGTAGCATAGCTGCTTCAGTTATTTGGATGAATCAGTCCAGTACTCAAAAAAATCAAACCAAACCAAAACAAAAGCCCATTGCTTTAATAAATACATTATTCAGAAGCATATTTGTTAAATTATCAATTCATCTCTAACAAAATTAATAACTTTAAAATACTTGTTCAACTACATATTTAAAAATATCACAAAAGTCCAGCTAATCCATTATTTGATGATAATTATTCTACTAGCTGTAGATGAAAGCAACAAAAGAAAGAAAAAGTTCCTTTGACAGCTTAATTCCCATGTCTTGGTATCATCCTCAATCCAATGCTCTAAGATACTAAAGTAAGGTAAAGCACAATGTTAATTCTTATCATATTCAACACGTCTTTTAAAAGACAATTCTTATCATCAGCCAATTCTCCAGAAAAACTACTCAACGGCTATCTCCACCTTGCAGTGCTAAAATCCCAGGCTAGATTTTAAAAGGAATTTGTACTTGGGATCAAAAAAAATTAATTCATTTCTGTTAGGGAAATTGTTACATTCAACTTAGATTTCTTGTCAGATTAGACTAATTCAAAAAGGTGTGCATTTATTAATCAGTCTGTGCTTTAGCCTCTGGCAGCTTTTATTTTGTTTAGATGAAACTAAAATAAGACAGAAGGAAATAAGTATTAAGGGCAGCTTATGACATGAACAAATGGAGCAAATTTCAGAGAAACATATTGCATCTGAGTTCATAACTGGATGTTTTAAAATGAGTCTTCATATTATTAAAAATGAGTCTTCATGTTATTTTCCCCCATATTAATTTGAAATATATGTTTGAAATTTCCAATTGGAAACAGTAAATCAAGACCCCAGTCTGAGAAGCCTTTTATGGCCTTGAATCTGAAGGCCACTTAAACATTTACTTAAAGGAAAAAAAAAAAGCAAAAAAACCCCCAGACATAATCCTGAAATGATGAACTGAATTAGAATCATCTGTGTGATGAATGCTTATGAAGCTAAGCCAAAAACTTCAGCACCACAGTGTGAGGAAGCACAAACATCTCACTTTTTGTCCCGTCCTTCTCTGTCCATCGTCAACTTTAATGATCATATCTGGATATGGAGCCCGTAATACATTTCTTCCATTTTCATATCTCCTTAAGAAGCCAAGACTTGTCTTTTCTAAGAACTTTAGTAATATTTCCTGTTTATTTTGTACTGTAGTCTTTCTGATTTTTAAAAGAAAATTTAAGCAATAAGATTTGCCCAAGATCATAAGTGAAGCCAGTGGTAGAAAGCCAGAAGAATCAAGAGATCTGATTCCCAGACTCATCATTCTGTATCGTTCCATAACCCTCAATTCTGCTACCTTTGCCATGCTGAACTGAAATTGGAATAGTTTCAAGGAGGTATCCAAGGTACCTGCAGTCATCTAAAACTTTTTATTAGAAATCAAAGGAAGGTGCTCTAACTCCTCTTTGAAGCTTTACAGTATATTTTCCTCTGGGGTGTTAGTTGTAGTACTGAGAAAGTGATTCACAATGAATTATTTATCCAATGAATTTAATTTGGTTTCTTACTTCTGCAATATCTATAATCAGATTGTGATTTTCTCCCATCTATTTGTTACTTAAAACTGTTTCACAAATTAATTTAGCAATTGCTGCCAGTTTACTATAGTCTCAATTATCTGATTACCACGGGAGAGTCTGAATTGTTTTGACAATAGGAGTTTTGTAAAATTGATGGAATTTGCAATGGTAAGGCATAGTGACTTGCAGCCACCTCAGCAGAACATAAAGTGTGGAACACTACTGTCAACGTACAGATAGCACCAAGGTTTTTGGCTTCAAATTAGAATTAATCTTTATAAAATCAAACAAAAATATCATTCAATTCTAGAATAAATATTTTCTAAGTTTTCTACAAAAGATTTTACTCTAATTATCAAAACATTTCACTTAATATATATATTAAGTAAAATTAACCTTGGGATTCCTAAATTTGAGGACTCTAGGTTACTATTCACTTCAGAGGCTTCCTACCAATGCCTTTTTTCCCCCATCATCAATTCTTTGGCCTGTTATGCCTGGGTCTGATGTCATATGAAATAGCAGAAATTCACCATATGAAATAATAAAAATTCAAAAGTGTAAAATAACACAAATAATTTGTACTTCATGTGCTTCTGCAGAAAAATCATTCCTGATATAGCAAGTTTAAATAACAATTCGTTTGTTTGAACGTAATGTTTGAAGAGTGGCTCTAGATAATACTCTAGAGACAGTTCTAGAAACTCTTCGATATTTTATAAGAAGAAAATAGTGGCTCTAGACAGAGCTCTTGAACTGGGCCCAGAAATTGTTTGAGAAATGACATGAGAAACTGTTCCAGAGGCAGCCTTGAGGTGTCTCTAGGAATGGCCCCAGAAGGAAATCAAGCTGTTTCTCCTGAAGCTGCTCTAGAGGCCAAGCCAGAAGCCACCTCCAGACTTTGTTCCAGCATCAGATTCTGAAAGTGACTCTAAGAGGGGCTTTCCTGGATCGGCCCCAGAGCTGCTGTCTGGGTTTGAGCTCTTCTAGCAGCAGTCCTAGAGGAATCAGTGCTAGAGAAGACTCCAGGGGAGGCAGCAGAACAAACACTGGGAACCTCCACAAGCGTCTAGTGGAAGCGTCAACAGGATGCTTCATCCCTATTTACACCCATAGCACTCACTACTTGACCTCTTTTAAATTGCACATTTTCCACAAACTTTGCCTTTCAATAGTTTTTATCCAGGAACTACATTTTGCTGAAATTGTTTTCAAATCCAATAACTCAGTGGAGCTATTTTCAACGTAGCTTGAAACAAGGGAGATGAGAAACACTTCGAGTGGCTTAAAGAAATAGGAAAGGTAGGATTAGGACAACTAACCAGGCAATAACATTTTGTACAGAGGATGGGAGAGTGGCAGGACTGTCCATCTGTTTGGTTTTGCCTCCAGGAGTAGACACCTTAGATCTACTGTATCTCTGCTAACATATTGTTGTTTGCTTTTTATATCCCTTCTTTATGAGCTCTGAGAAATCATTCTCTTCACGTTGCAGCAACACTTATAAAAAGCATTCATCACATGCTGGTGGTTCACTGAATGCTACTCAAGTATTTTGGTTTTAAAGTAGGACATGATTTTAAGAATTAACTTTATTAATATATTGGCCACTGTCCACTCAGCTATGGCAACTCAAAACTTTTGTGTCTCAAGATTTCAGTTTCCTTCCTATTTTCCTGATTTCTGCATAACTGACAAAAAAAAAAAAAAGAGTTTATTTGTTAAAGATCTATCATTTCTGAAAAAAAGAAGCTAAGATACGACCAAAAGTCATTATCAGCAACAAATACCAGAGCATTCATTTTTCCTGCAAACTGACAATCATCAAAGATAGCAAGACAAACAGTGGAACAAGCGCTGTAATTCTGACTAGAAGTCCTTCCCAAAACTAACAGTTTAATGGTATATGGTATTTTGTTCAAGAGTGCTGAATTCCTCTGTTTGTGCTTTTTCTCTGCTTTAGTCCCAGTTGTCCCATTGCTTACCCCATTGAACTACTAGTCACACATTGTAATATCTGGTGTGGAAAATACATTCCTACAGAACACTGATTTGTTATTAAAATGGAAATACTGTTCATGTTCTCAGTGGACCAACAAGTGGCTGCTGCCTCCCTGATATATAATGATTTTTTTATTATTTGTTTTAAGTAGAGAGATAAGCTTTATTCCTCCAAAACAGACTTACATAAGTCATTCTTATGTTGAAAGCTTGTGTTTTAAAGCACTTAGACACGCTGTTGAAGAAGGAAATCCTGGTACCCAAATTCATCAATACTCAGGAGAGATGCAGCCTTTGCAGCATTGTCTAGAGAGAGATAGACGACTCTCCTAAATGTTAGATGTTTGGGTTTGGTATGAAATAAGAACAGAGGGACCTTTGAAGAAAATTGTGGATTTTGGGCATTTGAGAGACCTGAGCTGGGGAAGAGGGTGACAGGCTGGTGAGTGAGTGCATTGTTCCAGGTCTCATTGCTGAGCAAGACAAAACCAGATTCTTCTCCATTAAGCTGACAGTTTTGAAGAAAAGTCAAACTGAAGGGAGAAAAGATACACTGCAAAGTCTAATGGAAGGAAGAAAAAAACCCACAAACCTGTTATTCTCTTCTATTAGTCATTTTCCTACCACTATGTTTGGGGGCTCTGGATGAAATAGCTCTTCACAAGGGACTTCAATAAAAATAAAAAAAAGATAATTGGGACACCTTTTCAATGCATAAAGGTCTGCATAAAAGATAATAAATCCATCCATAGAGGCAAACAGAATCATTGAATAATCAGATATGATCAATAACAGTAAGCTTAACCCAAATGTAGAAATTGGCTGCACATTTCCAACGTGGTCTCTAAATCCATTTATTTTTGGGCAGCCTCCTATAAACAATCCAGACCAAGAAATACATCCCTGAGAAATGCTACTTTCCATTACTCAATGGAAAACACAGAATCACAGAGTGATTTAGTTTGGAAGGGATCCCTGGAGGGTATCTGGTCCAACGCCCCCCCCAAAGCAAGGACAACTTCAAAGCCAAATGGTAACGCACAGCAACTCGGAACTTTCAAAACCATTTCTTTGGCTAGTGCCATTTAAACACTTTGTCAGATAAAACAGCTGTACAATGTCATAGACGGAGCTCTAACACATCATTGAGTGAAGGATTCAAATCACAAATAGTGATTCTTCAGATTCTTCCTAAGCTTGAGTCAGTCCTTTTAATTTATTTTATTATCCTGCACTGAGTCGTCTCGTCCTGGTGTTTTCCCTTATTGAGACAGCCCTCTTCTGAAACATTACTGTTTTTCTTTCTGTCTTATGTTTCATTTGGTGGGTTTTTTTAAAAATACAGTCACTCTCAATCTAAAATCTTCCCCTAAAAAATAATTCTGACCATCAATCGGAATATTCCACTGTAAAAGCTGTATGTTGTTTTAAACATCTGTATTTCCATTCTCTCACACTTTTAGCAGAAAAAAATTTAGCAGTTTAATATCTAGAAAATTAACTCAGCTATTGATGCTATAACGGAACTGTACCTTTTGTGCTTTGATAGTTTAGTTCGCTGCCTCTGGAAGGAACACAGATGATCTCTGACGGCAGCTTGTAACAGAACACAGTAAAGTGTTTGTACTACTATTGCCAATTATTACAGGGCACATTCAAAAAGAAACTGAGAAGTAATTTCAAATTTAATATACTAGAAATGTAATTAAATTATTATTATTGTACTTCATAGGCAACCATAGAATTTCTCTATGAATAGTTAAATGGAATTTCAAAACAGCATTGGTAGTTCCAATGATCTATCTCAGGCAATCAAGGTAGTTTCAGTAATTCATAGTTCTTAAGATAAACTTTTTGTGCTAATTCTAGTCTCTATAGATACCCAGAACACTTCAGAGATTTTGTAATTTTGCTCTGATTACAAAATCAATAGCAATACTGTCTGTCTGTCAAAACTAGGACATAGTTGGTCAATATCAAAGTCAATGACATTTTATAATATAGAAATACTGCAATGAAGTATTTTATCAACAAGTCACTACCTGCACCAGATACGCAGCTGCATGTACTTCTCCTTTAGAGTTCAAAATTCTCCCAGAAAATGAAACTATACATTTGAATATAACTGCACAGACCACAAGAAACAGAAGAGTAACCAAATGACAGCATTTAACATCACATACACATGGGGGCTGGATCCTCAGCTAAAACCAAATCCAAGAGCAAATAAAGTTTTAATACGTCCTTCTAATCAAGGGCTTATTCTAACCTCTAATTAAAACTTGATTATGTCTGATTTATTATGGACTGGATGGCATCAGATCTGACCACCACGTGCTCTTTTTCAGGTACATAAGGAAACAACAGAAAATTCCATTACCATGACAACCAAGTTGAGTTTGAAGTTATTTCATACCATTCATGGAATCTCAAAACAATCTAATTTGGAAGGGATATCTGAAGGTCATCTCATCCAACCCACTGCTCAAAGTGGGGCCAAGTTCGGGTCAAGTTGGGAGTACCTCCAAGGAGGGAGACTCCACGGCGTCCCTGCGCAACTTGTTCCACTGTTAGATCATCCATACAGTTAAAAACCCTTCCTTTCTTCTATTTCTATCCTTGTATCAGTAGCTTCCAGCATAGAAGCCTGCAGCTCGGGTAGTCTATCCACATTATTTCTCCACACTGTCAAGTACTGGATGCCTTTGGGCTCCCTGCTTCTTCTCTGGCACACTCCACAGCTTTTATCCCACCTAGGCCCAAATGTAGTCACAGTATTTGGCCGGTGAAGGGGTGGCACCTGGTAGCTGGGAACGGGCTCACACCGCTCTTTTACTGACAGCACAGTCTGAATGTTAGACCCTGGAAATGGCCCGTGATTTCATTCCCTACACTGCATTTTTGCTTTTGCTCTTACTGGAAAACACTGCGTGCATGCTGATTTGTCATCAGTCAAACATGTTACAAAGGCTTGTTGGGCCCTTCCACAGGAAAAAAACCAAACCAAACAAACAATAATCAGAAAACAAAGCAAAACAAAACCCCCTTTTTCATTCTGGCTTAGCTGCAGGAAGAGTCTGACCGGTTTTAGATGAAGCAAGGTGTTAGCTTTGCACGGTACCTGGCTCTCCTGGTACATAACCAGTCTCGAGCAGATGCTACAATACAGTTAAATGACTGAATAACGCAACACTATTGTACGGGTCAGGGTTACAATTATACCACTTATCCTCCTCAATGACTGTGCCTGTTACATACCAAACCAATTTGCTCACAGTAGCAAATTTTGCCCTTAGTATCTGAGCAAAGTCGAAGTCTTTGTTATAGCTACCGATGTGTGCCCGAAAGCAGGATTTAGTCCAATGTCTAAAATGGATCTAGAATAGAGTGTACATAATGCCTTAAGTAGTTTTTAAGTGGTTGTGTGGTTCTTGGGGCTTCCCCTCCTCTCTCTTTATTCCTTTTTGTCTTCTGGTACAACAGAAACATTTGTCTACATAATTGTAACATTTAAAGGCTGAACATTTTAAAAGGGAAAGTAAATAGAAGCATTTCTGAGATAATTGTTTTAAGTGTTCCCCTTTGTATGATAAAGTAGTGTAGTAATTTCATTGGAAGGTCAGAGAGCAAAAAAAAAAAAAAAAAAAGACTAGCAGAAATAGAAAACTATCAATGTGGGTTTTTTGAAACCCCTACTAATTGAGCATTGGGAAAAGGAAAGGGAACAAGAAAGGGAAAGGGAAAAAAGGCCTTTTACATCTTGGTTCTGATAGAGACTAGAGAACAAAAAGAATAAAACCATCTCCATTTTCATGTGATTACTACTACATTTTCATATAATTACATGCAAAATAGGCATTTCAAGTTCATAATTTTCCAGCAGGAGTTGCATGTACAACCAACCAACCTTGCTTACAAAATATTAACGCTACAGATGCATCATATCCTATGCATTGGTTTTCCATGTCAATACTTTGAACACAAGTTCTGATCTATTTTGTTAATTGACAGAAACATTTGCCTAAGCACAGACCTCTAATTCTGAGCCCTTTGCCCGAGAGAGTTGTTAAGTGTTTTTTTGGTAGGGAATCGCGTTTCCTGCAGCCAGCCAGCCTCACAGAGCAGCTGGAGCTGCAGTGCAATGCTGCAGGAGGTCTCAGCGCAATGCTGATGCCGAGCCAGCACCCCTCAGCATTTCCTAGCAAAGCTTTGACAAATGTGGACCAGAGCTGCTCGGGGTGAAAAGAAGCTACTAGCTCAACTGGATTGATACAGCTCCATCTCCTTGCTTTTGGACACAGATATAAATATAGTGCTAAGATCAGAAACCAAGTGAAAGCTGTTTTGGGGTAGAGAACAGGAACTCTCAGTCTCTAGTTGCAGAAGGCAACTAAGACTTAAAAATTACCTACAGTTGTAATACAAGGAAACAAGTTCTGTTGCTACTTGCCACAGCTTCCTATCACTGAATGAATCACAAAATGTTTGTGTGGAGATTGACAGGGCTTTTAAGTTGAGGAAAATGTCTTTTAAAACCCACATAGCCATATCACCTGGCATCTTTCACCATGTAAATAAAATCTTTATACTGTTATGTCAATTGTTTTCAAAATAGATGTTTATTACAACTGTTGACATGCCTTTGCACATCACCATGTTTTTATCTTTTTCTACCATAAATGCCAAAATAAAAGTTATCTGCAATTGCTTACAAAAAGAACACTTCAGAAACTATTAATTTATACTTCTCTAGCTGTCACAAACAGAAAGACCTCAAGCAAGTTCTCCCACAAGCAGAAAGACTTCAAACAAGTTCTCCCACAAGAAGAAATGAGAAAAAAATATTTAATTTTTAAAAGTAATAACAGCTTGTAATTCCAATCACTGAGAAGATCTAATAATGCATCTTGGAGTATAAAAATTATAACCTCAAATTGCTATTTAATCAAATGAAACTTATGTATTTTATGATCTTGCAATTGTGTATTAATAAGCCTATATATTGTATATGCTGTAGGAAGTGAGGATTTCCATGGAAAATATTAGCTTTTTGACAAATGAAAAGAAGTTTGGGGGGGGGTTTTGCATTAACAGACTTCTTACTGTCTGTCTGAGCAAATCTGCAAGATGTTAATGGGGCAGGACACGGGACAGGAGTAAATCTGCACCTTGAACCATGTGACGTGCCCGTGAGCCCAAACCTCTCCAAGTTTTAGAGGGTGTTATGTAGCAGAAATGCTCAGACAAAGCCAAGAAGTTCAGTTATGGACAGAATAGCCCATAAGTGGATAGAAAATAGGCAAATTATTTCATGAAACACTTTTTGGAAATATTAGCCTAAGAGTTAAATTTTGATAGTTAATAGAGTAGAATAAATAGAAAGCTTTTATCAATACCTATTAAGAGAACCGGACATTTTCTGGAAAGCAAACCCATTGTTTCATTTTTCATTTACTCATGTGTGCTCTGTGTATTTACCGTCTCTGCACAAAATGCAGAAACCTCTTCAGCCTTCAGTATATATATAAATTAAAAAAAAAAAGAAAGAAATTTCCTGCCAACAGTCTTCAGATAAACACCTAATTGACTGACAGTTAGTAGGTGTCACCTTCTAATTTAAAAACCAATTTAAATTTAACCATCATTGTTGAAGAAAAGTATTACCTTTCATTCAATAATTACACTTAATTGGTCTGAAGATTTAAATGCTACATTGACTACAAACATTTCAAGCTGTGCATAATGTCTAAGTCTCCTCAGAAGACTGCAGTTACTGTAGAGTTTGAGCCTCCTCCTAGACTTATTATAGAAACAAGAAACAACAGCCTTTTCCTCTCCTTTGCCTTACTAGTTGATGCAAACAAATGGCTAGATCCTCAGCCTGGGAGCGGAGGGAAGGAGTAATTCAGCTTATTTTAATGAAACCATATGACTTCATATCTGCCAGAACAGTGAGAAGCTTGAAATTTTTACCTAAATTTTGGTCTTGTGCAAGGTGGAGACCATATGCCAGTCTGTACCACATTAAAGAGGCTGCTCTGCAGAAGAGAACTGTGACTACACACCAGAAATAGTTAACAAGAAAGTGCCTTAAGGTAGCATCTACTGATACACAATATCACAGAGTGTTTGTTAGGTGAAACAAAACCAAATGAATAATACAGATGTCTTCCAGAATTCAAGTCTTTGATGGTGATGATGTTACACATATAAAAACAGGGGTCCCATTCTCCTTTCACATCAAAATTTCATTTTCACCAACAGTGCCATCTTTTAGCATTTAATACTGCATGTTCTCTTCCCTGAACTGCAGGCTGTCAAGCTGCCAGCCTACATTTACTTTAGGATTCCAAGGACATCCAATATTTTGCACCAGCTATTCAAAGTTTTCCAGGCTTGGGTTCGCACAGGCTACTAACCCAAATGTTACTATCAACCCACTGCTGTAAGACACAGCACAGAAAGGGAAAGACCGCTCATGTTAGCTGGGCAGCAAAATGTCTTCCACTCCTGGTTCACTGCACCCGGGAATCCTCTGCCAGAGCACTCAGATTTGCCTTTCAAAGAAGCATCCACTCACTTCGCCTCTGGCTGGGGCAGAGTTTGTGGCCAGAAGGACTATTATTCCTGCTTGGTTTTAGATGAGCTTCAGTAATCAGTTGAGCTAACCACCGTTGTTCTAAGCCCTTGAAGTCGGGGACTATTTGTATTATAACTAATCCTTTGGCTTTGTTCTTTCCTATTCCAAGCCCTGCTTTGAACCCTTTTATTTGTATGATTTGGGTTCACAACTTATTCCTTCAAAAGCTCTTTTATGTTGTGACTTTCTTCATTCTAGGTTTGGAAAAGACCTTGCAGAATTCAGCCTCCATCATATAAACAGAGATTTATTGCTCATAGAATTCTCTACAACTCAGTGATTTTATAGCAATTTTACAAACTTTGGGCCTTTTATGGGGATCTGCCCATCACAAGCACCAATTATGTCTTCCATCTAGCAGCTGGGTGCAGAGGAAACTTCCCAGAGATTTACCAGCAGTCTGCAAAATAACGCTACCTCACCAGCCAACAAATACTGCTGCTGTGATTTGTGGCTGCCGGCTTTGGTCGGTTTGCTCTGAACTACTGAAAGGAATTACTCATGAAATTCTGCAAAAATGCCTTCTTCTAGGATGTAATGCCACTGTTTGTCTTCAGCATGCTGCAATGTGAGGTTGAAGAATGTTTAGAGAACAGGCTAACCTATGGGTTACAGACATCAGGTACCCCAAAACTGAGCTGGCTTCTCCACAGATAATTTTAAGGCAGTATAAATCCACTACCCACAGCTACTTATGACAAAACATTTACGATACCCAACAAAATAAAAATTCACTTTCCTGCTTCATATAACAGCAAGAAACAAACAAAGTCAGCAGTGATCCACCAACGCAAATCTACTGCTTACGAAAGTCAGAGCGGTCAGACTGATGCTGATTGTAAAGTTCCTTCTACAATGCAGTCTCCCAGTAAGAATTAGGCAAGGCACCAAGACCCATCCCTCTTCCTAATTCTTGCTATACAGATGTTTTCATACCATGTGAGGAATTCACTTGTACCAGAGAAATCTATAGATGGTTATTCAGGCAGCTTCCTTGTGGCCTAGCTTTGCTTGGAGAGACTCAAATCTGGCATATTTTTCTTATAAAAAACAGTCCTCAGTGAGCTAGATTGAATTTGGGTCTATAATCAGATATGAGAAAAATTGCAGTCTACATCTGCTTACAAATGAAATCAGAAAGTTTCACATAGTTGAAAAAAATTTGCTTAGACAATGCACAGTGGTATAGCATTTACTGTTATTTTGAAATCTGGATGTGAATTGAGAAACTAAAAAAAGCCCATCAGTACAGGTTCCTCGGTTACCACCTCACTCCAGTATCCAAGTGTAGGAAGGGCACAAGCAAAGCACAGTGAAATATGAACACTACCAGAAGTGTGTGAAGCCCGTAGTCGTGTGCAGCACTCCCCCTGCAATCATCCAGCACGCAACACTTCTTCCTTAACAAGGCATTAATCATGCCTTTGGTGACGTGGGGGAGCCTTTCTCTCTGCTGCGTGGAGAGAGCTGCTGGTGAAGATATTATAAATCTTCACTTTGTTTTTAGGGATTCTGTCTCGTTTGTGCTCTTACTATGCCAGGAAACCCCTCTGCTCATAATGATAGATCTTTTGTTTTGGGCCTTTGCTATTTTCTGGCTTAGCCAAGCTGAGATACTGAGTATAACGAGCATCTTTGTGTGTGTTCACCTGATGAAGTTCTTCTATGTACATTACTATGTATATTTATATGTCTATGTATATTACTGTATGGTATGAATGAGCCACACTTTTAATATAGTTTTCACACAGTATCCTTGCAAAGGAAGAAAATGCTATGGTCCCTATTTGAAAGTTGGAAGACAAGGCACAAACACTAAGCACCAGACAACCACGAAGAATGGTGGCTGTATTGGGGATTTACAGAGATCTTAGCTGCGTAATACCTGATGGAAAAGACTGAGTCCTGCATGACATTCGGGGGGGAGGGGGGGGGGGAAATATGAAAACAACAAAAACAACCCCACTCAACACTCCACATTTTATTTTTATAGTTGCAGCAACTCAATGAGTTTTGTAGATCATAGCATTCCAGAAGTAAGTTAGTTACGCCTGCTCTTAGTGTTAGATTATTATATTTGGGGTTAGTGCTCCACATCCATTTGAGAACTTTAGATTATCAGCTTTCCAGCTCCTTTGGCCTCTGTTTTCTATACAGAAGATGGGGAATTAACTTGGTGAAGATTGCTTTTGATTTGCTCAGGACAGAGATGGGATCATACAAGAACAGAAAACAATCGCCTGTTTTTTCCTTGGTAGCGAACGTTACTCAGCAATTTTACGACATCCGCTACTTTCAGTGCAACATTTGTATGCACTGAGCTCTCTCATTGCCCAGCAAAGATAATGAAGGGGTCCAGGCTACCTATCGAAGGTCACACAAATGATACAACTTAACACACAATCACTGCCTGCTGCTTTAGGGCCGTTTTATAAAATTCTTATGGCTGGTACTTAGTAGCTCTCCTGGTAACTCTGCTTGAGTTGGAGGGAGATCTGAGGATTAAGAACTGTTCTTGCACAGTGTGCGTCTCGCACAAAAGAATGGATAAAACCTCAGGAAATAAGTGGCTGCAAAAATCAATACAGACAGATGTTCCACCAAAATGAAGTATTTTTCATTAAAATAAGAGCAAGCACGTCAGGCCAGAGAGTAAAGACTTGAGCTGAAGTTAACAGAACCAATACAAGTCTGGGTCTGCCTGACAGTTACTATCAGAGTGCCAGAGAAGACAAAGGTGGCAGCAATACAAAAGAAAAACGCAGAAGAATGTAGACAAAAAATAGATACTGCTATAGAAGAGGGTAAAATCCGCACTATTCAAAAAAAAAAAAAACCTTGAGAGTAGCAGAAAACCTTCTTCAGAAAAAGATTAAAGTCTGATGTTTTACCTATATCATAACCATGTCGAGACGGCATTCCCCACCCGAAAAGTTTCTAATCGGGGCTAACAACCTCCATCAGAGGAGAGTCAGTAAATGGGGGTTAATAGATAAGAGAAATGACTCCGAAAGGCCCATGGGTCTCTTCCTTATCAACAAAGAGCAAATGCCCTTTTCTTGCAGCAGGTTGCAACAGAAATGAGACAAAACTGAATGTAAAGCAGCTGCTTGAAGGCTGCAATTGCACAGGTAGTGAAACCACCCAGGTGGCTCCCCAGTGCCAGAGGAAAGAGGTCTTGCTCCCCTTTTCTTTTTTCCCCACCTCTCTCCACAAAAAATCCACCCTCCCCACCGAGAGCTCCTGCCTCTCCCACCTGCTGCTTGCTCCCCTTCCATGGGGTGACTCAGCTCAGCAATATTTTCAATAAAACCCACAAAGATTTATTGTAGGACCAGCAGAATGAGTTGGCGAGCAGGATGCTGGATTTCAGAGGGAATGTAGGGCAGAGGGAGGAGGAGGAGGATGGAGGGAAGCGCTGCCTCCATCTTGGGCGGCTGAGCTGAGCTGCCACGGACCGGCTCATGCAATGAAGCTGGAAAAGTAGGTCAGCGACTGCCCTCATTGCAGAGGGGAAATGCTAAATGGAGTTTGGTTCAGGACAGGTTTTTTGCAGCCTGGAAACACTAGCAGGAATGAGATCAGGAGAAGTTGAAAACGCTCCTAAGTTTTCGTAAAATGTTGGAATTTCCCCCCCCCCCCCCCGCCGCTCTAGCCAGATAAATCAAATCTGTTGCTTGTTAATTAGGAGTGTGCTAACAGCGTAAACCGCTCAAGATGAACAGAGGTTTTATTAATAAATCTTTCACTGTCAAGCATCATCTTCTTGCTTCCTTTTGTCATGGGAGGGAGAAAATCTTCTGTAGCAGTGGAGAACCACTTTGTGAAAGCCTGGATTCAATGCATTTGAAGTTATGCCCCTGATTTCATTACAGTTAGATTTCATCCAGAGGCTAAATATCAAACATCACTCAAATCTTCTGAAAACCTTCTGAGGTAAAACGAGCACAGCTTTTGACTAGAAAGGAGAATTTTCATACCACTTCAGAATATTCATCTTTTTTTTTTATTTTAATGTGTCAGGTGCACAGATATCACATTAATTTGCTCTTGGAGAGGTAAGAGGGGTAATAGGTGAAAATTGGTAATCCCACCGATTCACTAAGCCCCAAAGTTACCCTATTTTATGTCACTCATTAATTATCAGCCACTCTAGAGTGGCATTACTTTGAGCAGGATGATGAAATAATTAGCAAATGCACTCGATCATCTGCCCCTGGTGTTTCTTAAAATGGTAACCGAGGAACACAGAATTACCAAGCAAAACCATTTAAATCTTTGGAGAGAAGCCTAATTTTGAAGGAAAGCGTGTTTTCATTTAATACACTGAAAAAAAAATTGCTCATCTATATGAAAAAAGAAGACACTTAGTATTGCCAAGGGCAGCGAGTCCTTGCACGGTCTGTACAAGCACCAGCCACTCAAGCTAACGCAGCTGGGAAATGGAATACCAGAATATGTCTAGACAGAGACCAAATGTGAATTGAATTTTGTGCATATAAAAGGTTGTACTGACCTGAAACAAAGCAGAATGCAAAGATATCACTAACCAGATAACGCAATCTTAATTTGTCAGACCTATGCAATTTTAGCACTTTTCTTGTTCATTTTTCTTGACATTATTAGAAGGTTGGTTTTGACATGGATAAGTAACTAGAATACCATTTACCCATGTCTTAAAATAGGTAAAATTTGCTTTTGCTAACTCATTAGGAAATTTTCTTCCTTTTCTACAAGTCTGAGATTTTTTTTAGAATCCTTAAGAAACACAATTTCATGTTTAAGTCAGTCACATCAACATGTTTGATTTAGGTTTCCTGCAAAACCATCAAGCTGTTCCAGTTTCACTTAAAAGGTTTAAGACCTGAGCCAGTAAGAAAATATGAAACCAGTTAAATTACCCAATTGCCTTTTTTTTTTCAGCTCAGAGAAACTGACATTCCAAACTTGGCTCAAACTCTGTTTACATGAAAAAGGTAAAAGTTTTCATTACAAATGTTCCAGGGATACAGGAGGTCACATTCACTCCTCACTTTCATAAGAGCTCTAACCCTCCAGCCACCCTCCTGGCTGTCACTGCACTGACCCAGCTGTTTAAGAAATCACAGAATTTCCCAAAAATAATTTTGCTTAAGGTATTGTATTTCCATTAAAGTGGATGTTTCAAGGAGATCTTAAATCTCCGAAAAACTTTTGCACCTACAACAACAATCACAAGTCTCACCATTTGTGCACCAATCGGGTAGGTATCAAAACTGCATGTTGTCCAAATTCCATGCTTTAAAACTGTCATCCCCCTCTCTGCTCTCTGAACATCCACCAAACAGACATAACCTACATTATTCCTAATGTAGGTTTCCAGTCAGACGCTCTTCTTCAAAATTCATAGCTGATATCTAGTTATCTTCCTCTATTTTTCTCCTCCCAGACTTAATGTGTGCATCAGTAACTCCTACAAGTAGCTTCTGCCGAAGTCACAGGGCTCCTTTGCTTATCCCCTGAGCAAAAAACCAAAATAAACGGCTGTTTTCACACAATTCTTCCCAAGGTCTTCAGTGTTTTTTATGGGTTCAGGATTTGATTTGTGTAAGGCAGAACTTGTCCTTTTATTAGTCAACATAGCTTCCTTGACAAATTTGTCTAATGTGGCCATATTATATATTTTAACTTGCTGACATCTAACGATCGAGCAGAGGTCAGATTGGAAGCTCAAGGATTAACCAGCACTTGTTTCATATTTCATCTCTCAAAACCAATAGAAAATGGCATGCTCTCCCCAGCTGTCTGTCAGTGACAGAAAGGATGCCTCATAAATAATAAGCAGTATTTTCAGTTAAATGAAACTTCTCAGAGAAGAAAATCTAAAAAGGAAAATATAGATTAAACAGTGCTAATTTAAAACAAACTCAATAAAAATAAGAGAAATACCTATTCTTTCAGTGATCTGTATTTATGGTAGTTATATTTTAAATCAATTTAATTGCTCAAAAACAGGCAAGAAGAAAGCATGTGGGAGAATAAAAAAATACCATAGGGTGATTACTAGTTTATACATAGTGCAACCACAAGTAAAGACATACTTCTCAAACTGATGAATTAAACTAAGTAATAGGCTCTTTCCCATGCCCACTCACTCGCAAAACGTAGCCTGTCACAATGGTCTTTCAGTCATTTAGTAAGATTTTGAAACTACGTGCTGCGAGCTTATTTTGATACCAAAGTGGCTTCCTCATGCTGCACTCCTTCAAAGCGGTTGACCAGCACGCTAAACAATGCCAGCATGGCAGAATTAATATGGGTGAAGTCCAAAACATAGACATAGAGGGAAGATGAAGGTACAGACAGAAGGAGGAGTTCTCATTTTGCTTGTCTCCCTCTGTAAGAGATTCATTCTCTTTCGTTTGCACCAGTGTTAGTTTTCTTTCTTAGGTAAGGCGATTCTCAAAGTTTGGCAACAGCTCCCTGTATTTCCTGTTTTGATCCTAGATCAAGATACCATCATGGTGTGTCTTCCCAAGAAGTACTATTTCTAGATCTCCCCAGAATTAGAAAAAGCTCTGAAACAGTTCAGAAGGACTACTATTCATATCACCAACTATTTCTTCACTTAAGTTGCAGGTGATCTGTTTTCACTTGACTCATTGCTCGGCTTGAGTCACATCTCAAGCAAAATTCATAGATTACAACAGGACAAAAATGTTTTTCTAAGTAAAGCAGTATTCTATAAAAAGCTGAAAAGGAACCCATATTGTTTAGTCTGGTGAAACATGTTTCTTTTTTGATGTACAGATCAGTACACTGGGATAGAGCAAATCCTTTGGTTCTTGCTTAAATACTGACATGGTTGCCATCCTTTCTGTCACTACCTTAAATGTTCTCTGATTCAATTCAAAATTAAGGATTTGTTCTCTCTAGGACCACACTGGTCTGGAAACAGTATCTTATCTAGAAATTGTACTTTTACAGCACATCCCGTAGATTTTTCTTTTCTTTAAATATCTCCTATCTTTATAAGCTAGCAAATGATGAGTTCTTCATTGCATCCATCTGGCAGCTAAATCAAAATGCTTTCTTTACTTTACAAGTTTTTGATGAAATAAATGTTGCTTGCCTAAAATGCTTTGTTACTATATGAGGAACATGTTGTTTCTTCCAGATTAAAATGATTTCAAGCAGTTTTTACCCTTTCCATGAAAATGAACTGTGCAATTACTGCAATTATGTCAGTTGGTATGGGAAAGGTAAATAATATCATATTGTCAGGTCCACCTTTCTGACCAACTGTCTGATACAATTTATTCAGGAACATTTCTCTCCTGGGGTGGGGAGGGGTTTGTTTGTTTGTTCTTTTTTTCAATAAGTATTTCAACCTTTATAATTTTTCCTAATTATATTCAGTTTGCAATTAGCTAATTAGAAACAGTGCAGCCATTTCAAAATAATTGAATTTACAGTTATTCTCTTATTTCTCTGCTGCTTTTAGAATGTTTTCACAATGTGTTGTCTATTAATATAGCGATACCCTATTTTACATGCAAGAAGCTGTAGTGGAAGCATTAAGAAATTAATTTGTTTGATCAATGATCAGTCTGATTTCATAGAGGTTAGATATACACAAGATAACACAAGCTTGAGAAGGCAAAGGCCTTGGCTAGAATCAGGAACAGACCTCATAGTAGGGCTCTAGAGACTAGAGGACAAACCGAACTGCAGGAGAGTAAAAGAGAGGAAAGGGGATTAAACATTGCAACAATTGCACTTAGATAATGTCTTGTATTTCTGTAGTGCTTTACTCCCACAATCCACTAAATGGTTGCCGACTTTAATTGAATGAAGCCATAAAGATTCCTGTGAATAGAGAAATAGAGTTACTATTCCACGTATGATAAAACTGGGGAGCAGAAAGGCCAGTAATGGGATTCCAGCTCTCGGGCAGCACCGCCTTCCTAAGCCATTCAAAGAGGATCCAGCTATCCTGCCCTCTTTCAGCGTACCAACAGCCTCGATTCTCATCTAATAGGCCCCTTATCTATGTAAGTGCCTTCTCACATGCACAGAGCAGTCAGAGCAGTGCAAACAGCTCATCTTTACTATTGCCATAGTGCCCGTGTGCCTCTGGGACTGACTGACGATCGCACCAGGTGCCAGTGACAGGAGCAGGAATCTTCTATCACCTTCTGGGCTCTTATCTAGCAGAGGACAGATAGAGGCAGACACAAACCTGTGGAGCAGAATCAGAAAGGCAAGACCTCAGCAGATAACTTTGCAGCAGTTCTTGGAAAATTGCATCTATTTCTCAAAAGACTGGAACTGTCATTGGTCAATCTCAATATTTCTAACAACTGTTTAGATTTGCTGTTACAGCTGCAATACAGCTATCGAACTCCAGAAACAGAGCTCTGAACACATTACTGCAATATCCGTGTCCTTCTGCATTAGCTTTGATGTTTTAAAATTAATGCTTGTATGGCATTCTGCTGAATAAAGAAGGAAAAGATCAAATATGAACTAGAATAAATCCTTTTTCATCTTTTCATGATTATGCTATTGCATTTTTTAAAAAATAACCATTCTGCTTTCTATTGCCAAAAAAAAAATCATCACAAAAATGAGAGGACTTGATTACAGTCATCAATTAATTAAATAATCTTGTGTGTTATACTGGTGAAAACCTACAATAACAGTTACAATAATGATGTAAATCATATTTATTGATTTCAGTCAAGCTGCTGTGGATCTATACAGATTTAAATATGAGCATGAACCACAGTCATTGTTTCAGACACGTCCATTTGCACACAGGCCTTACGAACTAAGTGTACTGGGAAATAATATTTCCAAAAGTTATTTGAAAGATAGTCTGTATTTTATTGTATACCTTATCCTCATTCTAAATTCTTATAATAAATGGCTATGTATTACAATAAACATTAAAAATCTATTCTGAGCATTTATACTATCCTATTATTACACTAATAGAGCATCTTACAGCCTTCATTGTATTTATTCTTACAGGCCCTAATGGGGAAGAACTCTTATCCTCCACAGATGAAGGAATACATGGTCCCAACAGCACCATGCTGGGAAACAACTCAGCTAAGGTTTCAGAAATAGGCTAGCTGTTATCTGAGCATTTTGCTTTGATTCAACCCAGATGAGATGTTTTTAATCTGGACATAATGCAGTCCTGAAATGACTACATTACTCGAAAATATGAACTAGTTTATTTAGAGCTAGCCTGGATATTTCAAGATAACAATACACTGGACTTACACCTAGAGAGTTCAGATAATTCAAGATTAGAGAAGAATTACATAGTAGAGGAAAATCCTCTCAATGTCCTAAGTTGACTTCCTCCTTCTCTGTTTGTATAAACAAAACAAATTAGTTTAATTTAGAAAATAATAAACATAAGACAATTCCCCTTAAATTATATGACTAATGGAAAGTTCCCAAATAAAAGCAACCTTGCTTTTTTCCAAAGCATCACAGGGCATTCAAGTGGACTGTCATGTTCTTATTCTCACATATGATTACCTCCCCGCCTATTTCCTTTCCTCTCTGATCTAAGATTGTCAACTTAAATAAAGCTTTGATGTGTATTTTAGAAAAGATAGTAAAGATTTGATAAGACTTAATATTTCAACTCAGTACACTATCTAGTAACAGGGTATTTATTCATACTCCTTTGTTCTCTGTAATGCTCAGAAGAAAAGCTTGGAAGGGCTTCTTGTAAATGCTCATCCAGAGTTTACAATGAGCTTCAAGCAAGCAAAGATGAATCTATATTTACTCTGCTCTTGACACTTGCCCATTAGCATAAAGTAGGAATTGCCAGTAACCTAAATGTGAGTAGACTATCAGACACATATCCAGCTTTTACTCTTCACTGTATGCAAGTTATCTACCCATTAGATATGGACATGGCATCCTTCAGCTAAGTTATACAAACAATTGAGTCATTCTCCCTGCACAGAGCAGGGACATTGTTTAAAATTCACATAAAATATGCAGCACTCTTCAGCTGCTGATCTTTTCAGAGTTCCTTTGAAATACTGTGTTGCACTTAGTTCAAAAGAAAAAAAAACCCCAGGGGAAAAATTCAGAATAAATAAAATATTTATTTGGCTTCCTAGACAAACTAAAGCAAACCTGAGCAAGAGGTGTCAGATGGCAGTGGGTGAAGGCTCAAAGAAAGAGGGAGGTTTGGCAGTCAGAGCAGCTCTCTTTCAAAGAGTGAGGCGGATGAGGGGAAAGAGAAGTTGAGTAGAAAAAGATGGTGCACAACTAGTGGTAAATGCATTAGACAGTATACAATCCTGAATAAAACTATCATGTGACATCAGAAGTCATGATGTATTAAGACTAAGAAACACATACCACAAGAAAACCATCTCTCAGAGAAGCTTAGATGCAGTGGCCAGGAGAACACCTTAGAAGTCTGCTTCTGACATTAACCCTTGGAGGCTGGAAACAAACTTCATCAGCACTTGCGTGCCCACAGCTTATCAAGGTGGGGCCATGCCACCACACTGAAATGCATCTGTTTTCCTGCATGGGGGAGTCAAGCTGCTTGCAAACACTGGACATCCCTGTGGTCCCTGGGGCAGGGCTTTACACAAGGCATTTTTCCCTACATACACATGGTTTAATCAGAGTTCTGCAACAGCACATGTGCCCACTCACATACATCAGGAAAAAAGTTATAGAATATCCCCACCACTCCACAAATTTACGTGAAATTTATACTGAGCATGAAGCGACAAATTACACTTCTTCTAGTACAGTCCATAGAAGAGTTTTATTAGAGGTGCAGGAACTTGTTGGTACTTGTTTTGTTTGGAGTTTTTGCAGAATAAGTTTGACCCCAGCAGAGTCCCTCAGGCACAGAGACAATATGTGAAACATCAGAGAAACACTGTCCAGCAAGATTATAAGAAGTGTTTCTGTTTTGAGGTATACATTCATCTGTTCTCCATCAGAAAGATATTATTTAAGCATCATTGCCATATTTAGCTCAGCATGACATAAGAAATAAAAAGACTGGGAAACCAATTGGTGTTGTTCTTTAGATCAAATAATTCTTTCAGTATCAACATCTGCTAGTTTGTTTATTAGTCAACATCACAGTCAGCAACAGCCCTTCGCTCAGACAGAGTGTGATCAGCATTTCATCTGCTCGGGGTGAGTTTCAACCACATGCAAAAAAGCATTGCAACATTAAGAAACATTAAGTTCCATGTAAGTCCCATTATGAAGGTTGAAGTGGTTATTATCTTTATGGTTGTTCTGTGTACTAAACGGACATTCGCCTGAATTAGAGATTTAAATAGATCTGGCTTCTTTTGGGGATTAGATTGTGGTATTTCTTAACACAGTTCAGATAATAATTCTTTGCACATGCATGTGAACAAGTATGATACATGTATCTGTGTAAAGATAATGCAAACAATGCTGCCTTATTCTAAAGTAACAGAGAAATATGCCCAGAAGTATTTGTGCTACTATAACTTGGCATAGTTTCAGCAGCAGTAATTAAGGATTTTTTCCACTGCAATCCTTTTTATAATGTAATCCCAGACACATATAGGTAAAAATAGCTCCCTTTGCAATAGAAAGACAAATAATAAACACATTAATAATTTTAATCATAATTAGAGACTCCACAGATCAAATCTGTAAGGATCACATCCAAATGAAGATGTACAAAATAGTACAGTCATCTAATTGTTCCTGCTCAAGAAGAAAGAAAAACCAGGGAAAAAACCAAAAGTCTACCTCAATAATCATGAGTCAGAGTTTACAGCAAAACACTGACAGCAGCGAGCACAATTGTGGAACATAGAGAAAACAACAATATACACAAAAAGACGACTTGTTGCAACTGTATCTTGAACAAAAAGTCATTTGCTGTTTAAATCTAACCCAAAAGGAGTGTGTCTTTATGCATTACGGTGTTTTGAAGCACCATCCTCAATGCTTAAAAATGGCTATGTCTTTGATGCTGAAATAGAAACTTTTGATGCACAATAAACACTGAAACTCCTTGCACAAAGCAGAGAAACATAGAGTCTAACACTGACATATAAAGCTTGCCGATGTTGTATACGTACATGCTTTGGTTATTGTTTTCCATATTCTATCCCAGCAGCTTCCAAACTGATATTAGCAGCAAAACAGAAAAAAGTCTGAACTAAGCTCCTGAGCTATTAGTTTCAACAAGAGTTCTACCATTAAAGAATGAAATGCTCCTTCTCTCACTAAAAATAAATAATACAGGCAACAATAGTCATAATTAATAGAAAATATTCAGTTATGTAAATGTAACTAATTGTCTTAATTGTCTCTGCACCACTTACAGTTTCTGTATTTGTATGAATTAATAGTACTTTTCATGCAGTAATTGCTGCTCTAGATCATTGCACTGTGTAACAGAAAAAACCTGTTTTGATTGAAGACATGAGTCTTGTAATCTGACTGCTCAACCTTACTGTCAGAATCAATTTCCTTCGTAAATAATCTGGAAAAACAGTTTTGCTACCTGAATATAGCAAATTAATTATGTAAAATTTGTTCTGTGAAACTCTTATTTCAGCCTTTAGATTGGACACCTGTAACATTTTGTTCTTCCCTTCCAGAGTTTTAAACTTCCACCAATTTTTAAAATTTTATTGAAAAATCTAGAAGAGCAAAAAGAGGGGAAATATCCAGGGATACTATTAGTACACATAGAGCCGCACGAAGCCCAGAATACTCTCTCCAACCATTCCTGGCGGAGTTCTGTAATTTTTAGGATTGTACTCACACTCATCTTATGGAAACCATTTTGTGAAATTACCTATCCTAAGGAAAACAAGACAGGGGAATCAAAAGGATAACTAAAGCTTTGTAATGGAGAACAGGGAAGGGGAATGAGTGCACTTGGCTTGGCAGGGAGCCGATACCGGTGCTGTAGCCAGAAGAGCTGGCAGAAGTGTAATCTAGGCTATTTTCCCGAGCTGAAAAAGTCACACAGCCAATGATCACAAATAAACCTCCAAGCTGGGAGACTCATAAAGTAGAAAAATTTACATATCTCAGTCACATCTGCCAAACTGAGGTTAAAGACAGAAGAGAAGTAAAAAGGGGAGAGTCACATTTTCAGGTGCACTATATGCATATAGCGCTACTGAAGTCAGTCAGCCAGTGTATTCATTTCACATTATTATATTCTTGTATCTGGAACTCACCAAGTTTAGAGTAGTTGGGACACAAGGACTAAAACTTTTGCTTCACTGTAGTTTCCCGTAGAGACCCAAGCCCAGAAATCACAGCATAGAAAGTCTATGGAAAAACACACCTGCTTGATTACAGATTCAAATTTGTTGCTTTAGACACAGTTATACACATGGTAAAGCTGAAACCTGATGTATACACAGCATCGGGGATTTCTTTGATATACAAGAGTAGAAACTATATGTTTATACAACTATATGTTGTATAAACAAAATGCAGACTGAACAGACTTGCACCTGGGCTTTAGTCTTGTTTAGGGGAGAGACTAAAGAACCTAAAAATTAAATATCCATACCAATACAGTATAAATCCAGCATCAAACCAATGTATGTGACTTCAGTTCTTACATGAACTGTTTTTGAATGAATAAATAAAATAGAATGAAAAATCCTCCATTATTCATTAAAGACTTTTAGTGCTTCATTAGTTTTGTTGCTATAATCCACTTCTGATTAGCTGGGTTGTTAAACAGCCATTGTCAAGTGCTGCTAAAGTGCATGGATTTCTTTTCAAACTACAGCAGTGTCATTTGAATGTAGTTAGCAACATCTCATCAGGTGTTACCGCCATGCCTGCAGAGTATAAATTAACTGTGATTTCTTTAGCACTCCCTTTTTTAATCATGTTTTCATATGAATTTTCATTTAGACATAACAGTAAAAAAAAAAAATGTTAACATTTTAGACTGCTTAGCAAAACTACCTTGTCAGGTCAGGATGATAAAGTAGGCCCAGGTGGATAACATGAGAGTAAGAAAGAAGAAAGTGGAGGGGAGGGAAAGACATACATTCTGACCCTGCACCGTCTGCTGATGACCTGATGGGGCAAGCAGTAATGAAGCATTTACATGCAAAACTCCAGATCCCAAAATTTAAATTCCATGAGCTTCCTCAGGCTTAATTTCTCCCTGCGGGACAGAAACCTTCAGCAACCACAACAGAAACTGCTAATACCAGAAGCCAGCTCCACTAACCTTGAGGAGGCATTAGCTTGCAATTTACTTTCTCATTTATTCTTCTTGAATGTCCTGACTCCCCCAGAGTTCTTGCCCTCTCACCAAGAGCTGTGACTTTGAAAAGCTAAAACCTCGCATTTTAGACATGTTCTGTTTGTCAAATAAGTTGGATTTTTTAAGATCCTGAAAAATTTGCAACTTAATCCCAAAATCATCAGAACCATCAAAACCTTTCTTTGACTTCCGTGAGGTTGGCTGTGCAAGGTGTGTCTGTGGCTGGAACTGGAAGAGAAAATGTGGAATATTTGGCTGATATTGCCAGCATGCAGTGCCCAAAACAGTCCACGGCAGGTTTGGAAGACAAACCTCATCACTGAAATGCGATTAGGTGAATTGCCGGGTCTGAACCTCACTGGTAAAAGATCGCAGAGGTTACGGTAGGAAAGGGAGCTTAGCAGGAAATGTCTCCATTAGAAACAGACTTTCTTCCAAGTTCATACCTATACTGTGCATTAATCCTCAGGAAATGGTTTAAAGCTCTCTCGGAAAAAGCTGGCACTGGAGAGAACCAGCAGCAGCTGAGCTGAACTCCAGGAATTAAGCAAAACCTCTGGTTTTGTTCAGTCATTTCGCTTTACCATGGAAGAGATTTTAAAGTTTTGAAAGAGAGACCATCCTTTCATTTTCCCTGTGTCCAACTATGAAAATTCAAAGGGACTGTTCCAGCCTGGTGCTTCAGGTGCTGTTGGAATACAAATAATTAAGGGACATTAAATTTATTTTTTTTAAAAACTGTCAGTATGCTTCAAACGGTAGATACAAAACTTCTGAATACCGACATAAAGGCCATTCTCAATACCTAAACATTTTAATATCACAAGGTTAAAACTGGAACTTCTTTTTTTGACAAAAAAAAAAATTTAGGCCAATGCTATGTACATGTTTCAAGTCAATGAAGAAATGCTCACCCACCTCAGAGGAACTGGATCAGTCCCTCGGTGATCCTAAAGGGGCAATTTTGGCAGCTAGTCCCATAACCTACCTGCTACACAAAGTACTCAATTTTTTTCCCCCACTTAATCTTGGTATCACATCAACAACTGAACATTTAAAATCTTTGGGAAACTCTGTCAAGAATCTTTTATAAAAATCTGTAAGAAAATATTACAAAGTTCCCAAGAGAATTTTTCTATGGCAAACTGTAAGCTTTGATCTACCTTTAACCACAGGAAGATCCTCCTCATCCTCTTCATCCTTCATTTCAGACCCAGGGCTTTATGTAAGAATCTACCAAAGAATTTACAGAAAATTTCAGAGGGGGGGAAGGGGAAAAGGAGGGGGGGGAAGTCTTCTCCAAAAAGAAAATAATAGTAGCCATCATTTCCTCAGCTGTAGGAGATCTGCAGAACTACGTGATCATGAATGCCCACCCATGTAATGACAAAGTGTCTACTCAACTAGTTTTGGGGTATGAAATCATTGTGAGTAGGCTCTTATTATAATAAAGTATAAAACCAGGCATAACTGAAATGTATTTTAGATATGCAATTACTTAGGTTTTAAAACCTAAGCAGAAGCATTTTTAATATTCAAGTGATTTTAAGAAAACAAAAGCAACTACTACAATGAGTGAGTGGGAAAAAAAAAAATCTGCTTTCCTAGACTTTGTTTCTTTAAATCAAGGCTGACATTCTGAATACACTATTAACAAGTAAGAAATCTATGTTGATGGTAAAGAAGCTAATGCAAGTCTACAATGCCCTTTAATAATTTAAAGTACATTCATATAATCTCAATTTAAATATATTTTAATTGAAAGACTCCTGATCTGTTCATCTGGCTGCACTGTTTTCAACTTCTCTGTTTCAAAATCTGTCTCTATGAAGTCTTCAAAATGATTTCCCAAAGAAAAGATACTGAGGACAATTTATCAGAAATTGCATCCACCCGTACAGATGGCACAGATGCCACAGGATTTTGCAAGACACAAGCTTTCTGCCCTGCCTCTGAATCAGACGATACTTTTTTTATTATGATGATTCTTTAAGAGCTGATTTTACAAGATGCAGTCATCAGTGTTAATATATTCAGTTACAAAAGACAGGTGATAATATCAGCAAATCTGTGGGTGAAAACAATTACCCCAGGAGCAGCATCCTGGAATCTATTACCCAAAAAGTCTCACAATTAGGGTTGCAGATATGCAATGCTAGCTTTGATATAAAAGGAAAAATTTAAGCTGAAGACTTATACATTATCTCAACTATTTTTTAGCTTGTTCAGTGGAAGCTTCATTTTGGAACCAGTATAATTTAACTGACAAACAAAAGAAGTATAAACCATTTCATGAATGATTAAGAGACACACTATAAACATTGCAGGCTTTTATTCTTCTGATATTATTTCTTTAATTACCTTTAAAGAAAATACATGCATGTTTAAAAGACTCTACTGGTGAGAAAAAAAAGGTAGATACAAGCTTCATATATATGTCAGTTTGAAGAAAGCACAGTAATGGTTGATTCAGTGGGGAGGAAGGTTTTAGTTCTTAATTTAGAGTAAAGGAATGAACAGGTAACAGAAACAACTAGCAGCAAGTTTACATTTTCTTTTACATTTTCTTGGACAATGCAATCTTTCTTTTTTTTTTGACCAATCTGTAGATCTCTCCATCCTAGAGCAAAGGTCAGGCATGTACATTGTGTGGACAAGGGCTAGCATGTATCTGCCTTTTTCTGCCCAATATCGCACCATGCACACCACTTTTGTCTCATAAAAGAGGTGACTGGGGAAAACAAACACATGGTTTCATGTTATATGAAGAGATCATAGGAAACATTCCGTACCATTTATCATGCACAATGGCACACCTGATCACAGAGCACAACCTGTACATCTTCAAGCTTGGTTGATTTCAATACAGACTTGCTCGAAAGAAAAATATGAAAGTTTTTTTTTCCTTATTGAACATTTCTCCAGAATTTCATATACATATGTTCAAGGCAGTGTCAATTAAACACTTCATACTATAACCTGCCAGTTACTCTGTCTTGCAAAAGAAGTTTATTTATGGAACACTTTGATTTCATACCATGTTCAAATTGCATGGGACATGCTTTCAGAATTACTTGTGCGTAATCTAAAGCTTTGGAAATAAAAATATTGCCCTATCTTATTTTACTTAATACTGAAAATCCCATGATCCCATTTTCTCTGTCACCATAGCAGGATAAAATAATTTTATTGTGAAACATTCTTTCCTGAGGAACCCAGTAAAGTGCAAGTCTCTGTATTTCATCAAACAAGTTCTGTGTTCTTCTCCCCAGAGTGGATCACAACTTTTTTGTGTCACTTTCAGTTTCAGGAAACAGTATTTGCAGGGAAAATGTTCATAAAAGCTCTTTTTAGCATTCCCTGACTAATGGCAGCATTAAGGCTGAGGGAAGATTAATGCTATTTGAGCACAATTTACTAATTGGGGATGAGTAACAAGGATGAACAAAGGGAGATAGAGTACTATCTTAGAAGATTTAGGGTAGATTTAGGCTGTTGTTAAAATATTGGATAGTTTAGGGGGAGTTTGGAAAACTAGTCTGAGGAACCAAACCAAACATTTAGCTGAAAAAAAATCTGCAGCTATTTAGAGTGTTGTACATGATACAATTTTCTGAATAGATACACTCAAAGCAAGCTTCAAAATCAAAAGTAAAGTTAGATGGCAACTGAGCATATTAACATACCTAACACTGTACTCTGTATCTCCATTTTTCAAACTAGGATTCTCAATGTTATATTAACAGGGACTACTAATTCTTGAAAATTTGGTTGAAATTCATGGAGTGGAGGAAGACGACGAGAAGAGGACCAACATCCAAAATCTTTCAACTTTAACATCTCTAAAGTGTTTATATGGTTTTGCAGCATCCATACATGAACAGACTGCAAAGTTTGGTGGACAGGGAAGTTTACACGTGGAAAGTGATGGCGCTCCAGCAGTTACCTCCCATCAGTTTGGCTACACCTACTGAGCACAAATTTCAAGTCCATCCTAAATTCAAAGCATTGTTTTTAAGTTGCTGAATTTTACTTTGCAGTTGGGGCAGGTCTATTAGATCTGTATTAGGGGTATCCAAGAGCATGAGCTCTAAAAATACAGCTTCAACTGCCTGCAAAGTCTGCTAAAAATGCATTAAAGCTTAAACAATTCTGGAGAATGGATAGAATAGCATGCTAGGATTTAGTATTTTCCTTGGAAGGCATAAGAAAAAAAAACATTCATTGAACTCGTGCGACTAAACATATTGCCTTTAAAATAAGAAAGGCAACTTTTCTACATCAGTGCAACTTATTGAAGCCTACTTAGTGGTCTGCACTGCAAGCACAAAGCAACAAACTACAGTAAATACCTCTAACAAGATTTGCAGTGATATGTGATTATCTATTCAAGTCTGTGCAACCTTCTTTAGACGTACAGAGATTAATTTATTCACTTTACTTTGACCACTTAAGAAAGAGGCATATAGTAGAAGCGAAGACACTCTACAGTCAATGGAGAGGGAAAAAACATTTCTAGAGGGTGATTTGTCTGGGTTCTTTTAGGGTGGAAGTAATTGCCTTCTGGAGATGCCTGTCTCTCTTCATATACCAAAGAACTGACAACTAGTTTAAGGAAGACAACCAACTTGCAAGCTTATGAAGTCTACTTCATATCGCTTCAGAATCTGTCTATGGGTAGACTGTATTTCCCAGCTTCCTGGAATGCAGAACATTCGGATAATGAGTTTACTGTCCTTAAAACAAAATGTTACAGCCTTTAAAATTGTGGACAGATTTAACTGTCTAAGAGTAAGGAATTATGCTTTTTCCATTAAACTGCATTTCCAAGTAGAATACAAGACTACTAGTAACTGAGTCTGCAATCTCTTCTATGGCCTGCTCTCCCTTTTGGCCAGCATCCAGGCAAAATGCTTACTGCCAGGACAGCATAGGCACCACTCTTAATTCTGGCAAAAGAAAAAAAAAAAATCAGAATTTAGTAATCTGACCAAAGATATATTCGTGAAGTCTCCGGTGTTTGCATATACATGTTCATTAGTAGCAACTCCAACTGATCACTGGCTCATCTCTAGTTTGAGGAGGAAAGGAAGTATCCTAATTTTTCCACTTAGAGACAGAGAATTCTTCACACCTGCTACAGTTGCATAGTTGAAACTAGGATCCCCTATACACTCACCATTTACATTATAAGTTTCAGTTTTCACATCACCTCCCTTCTTAACAGCATCAGTTGACGCTTAATTTTCACACCTGCAACCTACCTATGCTTCAGAATATTTGTGCCCATCAGCTACCTGATTTCACCCATAATCAAAGCAGTAAGAAGCACAAGTAATATATGTTTGTGGGTAATTAAACAACAGATGCTGAGATGGTGGCACAAAAATTAATTAAAAAAAGGTTATGAGGCACTTTTTATAGGAACACTTGTGACCTAGTTCAGGAAATATCTATTAACTCAGAAAATATAAACTTTTCATTAAAAGCTGAAAAAAATAGTAACCAGAACTCCAAAGATTTACTGTTCAACTATGAAACCAATATCGTTCTGGCTTAACATTTTCTTTTCATATTTCTGTTGTCTGATGAAAATAATTATGGAGAGAACAAATGTTTCAACTAAACCTTTTAATGGTAAAATAACATGAAGAAGGCCACCATTTCAGAAGTCCTGCCTCTTTTTTCCAGTAGCACTGCTATATGTCTTAAAACGTACCAGTTACGTTAAATGCAGAAACGAAACTTCACCCACACAGGTCAAGACAGTCAAAAAGCATCCTGCCTAGAAAACAGGTAAAAATAGCCTGGAAGATATTCCTCAGGAGTGCATTTAATGCACCCCAACCACTGATGGATGTTCAGGGCTAGGCCAAAGTAAGCCCTCCAATATGGTCATGTTCCCAGCACTCACAGCCTCACTCCCCTTTGGGAAAAGTAGATGTGATTTGCTTCTACTGCTGTGTACTGCTTACCAACGTAGACATACCCTTGATGTTTGGATCATGACTGCACATGCAAGGCAGCTGCTTTTTTTAGGAACATTTGTCTATTCACCGAATAGTATGTTTAAATGATTAAGGGAAAATCCTTCACATTATTATAACTAGAACGGGACAAATACAACGAATCTAGTTCATGAAATTCTCATTTAATTAATTCTTCACCCATTTACAAGAACAAGGCTTTTCAGGACAAACTCATTTACACACTTTAAAAATCACAACAACAAAGATCACATGCATTATTTACTACCTTGTATCTTGGGCTAATGTAACTTTTTTAAAAAGATCATGAATACTTCACACGTTACTTTTGTGTGTGATGAGTTTGAAACATGCTGCAAAAACAGTTTGCAGTACATATGCAATTTCGAAATTGTGCACGCACAAACTGAATGCTGTGACTGAGAAACAGTGTTTATATCACCGTAACCTGCACTTAATCGCAGTAATAAATACAGCTCTTCCTTGCTTACAAGGTGAAATAGCGTTACTGAGATATCTGAACTTTTTTCTTCCAATTAGAATTGACAGATTTAAAAGATATAATAAATCGGGCCAGACTATTGAATCATGAATTTCTATAGAAAAAAAAATTGATAAAAATATACAAAAGCAGAATCTAAACCAGAGGAAAGTTTAGTCGGCTGTCTCACAAAGATTTTTTTCCTGAGGACATTAGTAATATGCAGCACAAATGCTCTGTGTTCAAAGCATACATGCTCAGACTGTATAAACACCAGAAATCACAATACTTCAATTGTCAATGATTTTTCCCTATAGGGTGGTAAAGATGAGGTGAATAGTCACTAATCTAAGAATTTGAAACCAACAGTACAAAAACTTTCATACAATATACTTTATTGCAAATCAAATGTTATTGCTTTTAGCAGAGCACCTATAGCATGCTTTTTTTCTTCCCAAACTACATAACATCTAAAATTTAACCTCTTTCAGAATATAACTAGCATGAAAGAATACTGACAAATCTTTGGTTTGGCTCTGAGCATATATCACAAGCTGAACGAAAGGAGTCCTAGGGAACATTAAGTTATAATCAACCTTTCAAATGAAATTTTAAATCCTCATATATAATTCCATTTCTGTGATCCAAGTCCATATGAAATTTTACAGGGCTTAAGAAGGGTTCTATCAGAACCCATTTAATTGCTAGAAGAGCTTATTGGGTTCATTTCCATTACACACTATGGCTCTGCCCACCAAAGGATCATAAAAGCACAACTGCCAATGTCAAAGGTAATAATGCCAACAGGTGATCTGTCCTGGTACTTGAGAAACACAACTTGACTTCTCCTACAAACCTAAACCCAAAATAACTGCAACAGTGGCATCATACTATCAGCATGCATGTGTTCTAATGTTTACTACACTAAGACATATTCACTGCAAAATCAAAGTTTCTTCATGGGGACTGTAATTTAGCATTATTTCATATGAGCAAAGGCTGTTTTTTTAATGGGTAAAAGCTCATTTGCTAGTGAAAGCTGAATAACTAGGGTCCTGATTTCTATGTAAAAAGCCAAAAAAAGAACAAAAGTGGTGTTTGTTGGCAGGGGCGGAAGTTTATGGATTCTTTTGCTTTTTGTTTATTCCTCAACTAAAATTCTGTTTGAAATGTGACAGTTCATAAACATTTATTTGAATTTCCACAGAACTGAAGGCTTATGTCCCCATGTGCTAGAATTATTTCAAGTGCACTGTTCTTTTCTGCAGTATCTTTACAAATGAAATATGCAGAAGTTATTATATTTTTTTAAAAATGCTTCTAAAGAGAATAATCTTCATTGCACCATAAACTCTATCAGCTGGTCTGTAACCCCCTTGAAATGACGAGTTACATATTTGCCATCTCATAATGCTTCCATTTCATGCCTGTATCTTGAACTCAGTGAGTAATTGCTGAAAAGAAATTTCAAGCATTTATTGTATCATGGCCCACAACAACATAATTCTTGTAGGGGTGGACAGGTGCTGCTCCATGCAGCCTCTTGGGGTCGGTTGGATGAGCATGCACTGGGGAGGCGGAGAGGGCTCTGCCTCCTACCTGTCAGATGCTCAGCTGGTGTCAGGAAGTCCAGCATCACAAATTACAGGGGATCTGTGCACTGCTTGAGGGCACTGTTCTGGTGTTTCAGTGCTAAAGCAATATTCAACTCTAGATGTTAATAATTTTGTAAGAAACACCATTTATTTGAGCTATTTCTCTATGGTCTGAGATGTTTCTGCTGCTGCCTTGATGTATTCTTGCTGTAGAGAGATTTCACTAAGCCAATTGCAGGCTGTAATACATTCATATACCAGACTGTACATCACAAGTAACAGCGAAGTTATAGATGTAATTTGGAGTGAGTAGTTACCCAGTCCTGCTGTCTGGCAAGAGTCACCATAAAATGCTCACCAAGCCATCTAAAAATGTTAATACATATTGACGGCTTACTCCAGACCTCTCAGCTTTCTGTGATCATGAAGCATGACCACATGCTTTTAAACTCTGGTAGGGGCTGTATGCTTGAGCACCAGGTCATGCTGGCGACCACAGGCATTGAGGTTACAGGACTGACACAGCTGAAAAGACGGGGGTGAAGGTGCACAGCTGGGCAATGTCTCATGCTGAATGGAAGGGAATTGGCAGCCCATTATTTGTGGCTCATTAGGCTTTCTAAACTTGTTTGCCCAGGCCATTCCTCCCCAGGTAGCGTGCCTACCTCAAGCCTGGGACATGGCTCATTCTTTGCACTTTCCTGCCACCTCTCCCAGTGTAATGAGGGATTACCAAACCAGGACACTTGCTGACCTGTATGAAGTCAAAGCTTCTTAAACTGGAAGAGAAACAAACATACAAACCTATAACTCTCTTTCCCTTTCCAGTTTTCTAGGTGTCCTTTTCAAAATACAGACATTTTCTGACAGGACAGTTACAGGTACAAGCTTTACTTCAGTGCCTGAGGCTAATATTGCATTTCTGATGAACTACTGATCAGCTGTTTAGTGCTCTTCACCGAGGCTAACAGTATAATTTTCATCCAGCAGTGAAGATTTATCTGCATTGTGCAGGACTCTAAACACTGCCTCTTCATAACTGACCATTTACCCTGAAATGACTTCTCTTAACAATCTCTGAGTGCCTGTCCAGGGACTTATAAACCACAATAACTTCTGTCTATGCAAGTTGGGCAAGTACAAATTTCACCATTGCACATTTGAGTTCGTTACTTTTGTCCCAGTGACCTCAGAAAGCAGAGCAGCTAAAGTGCTTTTTTTCTTTTTTTTTTTGTTTCCATTATACTCTACAAAAACCAAAACTATCTACTGTGCTCAATGGATGGACTTTTGAAGCCTCTTTCTTCCCACCATAGTTTAACTCTTTCACTTGCTGCATGCACTACTTCTTCCCTGGTTGCTCCTGCACATAGAGCTCAATAGAGGGGAAACAACAAAAAAACCAAAACCACAACGAAAAGCTATAGCAATACAAAGGCAGGGATGTGACCTGTGAGTATTTTCAGAAAGAAGCACCCCTTGAAAGTTAATCATGCTTCCTCCATTGCTGTCTCATTTTTAATACTTCTGCCTTTCCAGTCTTGCCGTGCCCCAGGCTATTCACTAACCATCCCTCTTACCCACTGCTCTTTCTGAGCAGGACTTGGGAAGGACAATCCCACGTTGCTCAGACAGTACTCGCTTTCCCTTGCAAGCTGTCACAGCCCTCATCCACCCTTTGGAGTCTATATTTTCTCCTCTTCTGCTGGCTCTATCTCATTGTGATTTCCTTCCCCCACAAGCAACAAGGGAAGTCACTTCCCTGCCTGCCATGCTACATCACTGATGTGGCTTTTCTGTCATCTGGCTCCCTATCCCAGCTGCATCGCTCCTCCTAAATGTTAATTATACTCCACTGAAACCTCTTGCCTCTCTTCCAGTCCAACATAATTTTTAGTATCTTTCTATTTCTCAGAGTCCTTTTCTCACATTTTCACTACATCCTTTTGTCACACTTCTCCATCAACTTCTTTCCTCCCACGCTTTTGCTTTCAGGAATCTCCCCCCTCCCTCCACCCCAGCTCTGATGTTCCTACCGCCCAGTCCCCCAATCTCTTTCCACTCCTCTTGCTGTTGGCTGCCCTTTCACGTCTCATACTAGAAAAGTACTGTGGGAAGTTAGTTCACTCAGCTCCCACTGTTAGCCGAAAAAAACCTCAGAGCCAAGTTAGCACATCATCCGCAGGCAATATGTTAAGGAATGTAAATTCTCCTGCCTGGCAGAGAGCACCATCCTTCCTCTTACTTCATGCCGTGCTCAGCTGGATGCCAGTGCTTTAGAAGAGGAATGCAGCCCCATTAGAGGAAGTTTAGTAGTGTGGCCTGTAGCCATTTATACATACATCTAATATTAACAGAGATTTTCCCATAGACATGAATAGTTAGTATTGTCTGTTAATGTAGATGTATGGGAGCCCCGAGCTGATGTTTTTCTTCTTGTTTGTTTTTATTAGCTGTAGAATTAATCCTTAGCAGGTTTAATATCTGCCACCATAAATCCTCCAAAGATTTCAGATGGGTTAAATGTAACCTACTTGATGGTTTGTATGGCTTTGATTAGTAGAACAGAAGCAATTTTGGTCAGCAGCACTGCATCCTAATGACACAACTGTCCTGCTGAGCAATTTCTTGTAGTTATCAGTAAGAAACATGGGTGAGGTATGGGTGGAGTAATGGGAAATGTAATAAGTAGTAACAGATATTACATATTTCTTCAATTTGAATCAAGTGACATGTCACTGAGATTAGGATATGGTTTCCCTCCTCAGATGATCATAAGCACTAACATTCACTCTGCAACATCCTGCGTAAAAATTTTGAGTCACCTAGCTCACAGTATACATTGTTCTTCACAAAGGATATAAACTTTTCAATTATTTCAACTGTCAGAAGAGACTTGCATCTTACACTCACATTTCATTATGGCATACAAATGCAGCTTGTTTTCTCTCAATATTTTGCTGTGTAGCTTTTGCAGAAAGCATTTGACAGCTGAACAAAGAAGTCATCGTCATATCTTGAGCTAAGACAATGACAACAAAATTATGACATATTCCTTCATCTACCCTTGCTTTTGCCGAGCCGAGAGTCTGATCTTTTTCAGCAGGGTTTCTTTTTACTTTTTTCTTGGGATAAATGCAAATGAACACGTGCAAAATGAACACGAGAACACGGAGAGCTATCTTAATTAAACAAAGGGAAAAACCTCAGACAAGGTCACTTTGAATATATGAGTTGGAAAAAAGAAAAATCGATTTTGCGCATTAATTTCACAATGTATTTGAAGCAGGTATGTTTTCTGGTCTGCACGCATTTCAAATAGTTCTTCAGATGCTTCTGTTTTCAGACAAAAGCACTGCTATTAAGCTGGCTCTGTTTCTTAGGATCTTTATGAATGTCACAAGATCCCCAATTTTGTTTGGTTTTAATTATGATCTTTATGACTTCAGAATGATGTCATGAATCCTGATCTTTGGCAATCTGAATGCAACAGAGGCATCATACAAATGATTCCTAAAGAGTCTTTTTCTGTAGCTCGAAGTCAATGCCGTAACATGGCAGTTCCAGCTCTGAGATAATCTGACTTTATCAATAAAATTTCAGGAAGCCTTTTAGTGACTACAGGTTGAATCCTCAGAGTGCTTTAGCCCTGAATTCTCTTCGCTACTCAGCAAAGCTCCTCTCCAAAACCATATGAAGGAGCTCTAGGGAATGCTTTCTAGGAATCACTGCTTTGCTAAAGTATTTCAAGTCACTTGACCTTCAGCATTACAGCTGCACCTGGGGTGAGCTAGAGCATTTCCAGGAAATGCAATGCTTACTCAGCCATGCTGCTTGCAGCAAGTAAAATATTTATTTTCTTAATAGCTAACATTCTCAGTGGCAATAATTATGCTGCCAAGATTACATTCTGTTCTTAAATTGTGTATTGGCTTAATTAAAAAGATATACTTTATTCTGAGTTCTTCTTCCAGTTGCACTTCAAGCAAAAACCAGACTAAAATAACTCCCCTTGCGAAGGCAGTGGCAGTTTCATGAAGAAAGGGCTGTTTTGCTGTGCTATGGTGAATACAGTTTTATTCTATGGTCTCACTGGGAAGATGCACAGATTAGGTACTACACAGTGCAGAAGGATAGCAGAACTATAAAAATATCTTCTATTAAGTGTTCAGAAATCCCATTAACAGAAATCATGAATCACAAAAAAAATAGGGCTAGATGAATAAGTAACAAGACAAATATTTACACAGAGAATCTCTGCTTTTTCCTGTTATGACTGGTCACAATTTCCTCGGTAGCGTTCCTTTCAAAGTGATTTATTGTGGAGCAACAACTGAAAGTGTTATTGATGCTTCTTTTTGAAGAATAGGTTGCAAATATTCAAATTTGTTTTCTTTTAGCCTAGTCATATTCTGTTTCTCTGACCCTCCATCTGAACAAACATCAAATTGGAAATGTTTTTAAGGTAAAGTTCTTTATACTTTAGACAGTAAAAAATTGTTTATCTTTTAAATTATATTGTTGAAGTGTGTACTCTGAAAACAGTGATATGTGAGAGGAAGAATCATGACAACAGACATATAGCAGAAAAATAAAATATTTTAAAGGCCATCTGAAGAAAAAAAAATCAAACCTCAAATCTATAACTCATATTAATGAAGACCATACAGAAAGCACTGTTCATCCAATTGATTGATTACAGAAAAAAACATGGGAACTCACACACTGGATCAATACTACACAGATACAGCAAATAAGAAAAATGTATCTCTCCATTGCCTGTTTCTTAGTCACCCCTTGTGGACATAAAATCTTTTCCTATAGATAGAGATAGGAAAAGTGTATTGAAAAAATTGCCACTAATCCTTTTTAGGCAAACAGGCAACTTTGAACATCATGACAACATGGCATCATGGACCCATGGAGTTTTATCACCTACAGGAAAACCCAAAATCAAACTGAAGCCTATCCTGCAGCTGAGTTCAGCCACAAATAAAATTCTGATTTTAGGCTCAGAGGATTGAGTTTCAATGTCTACTAAGGACTGCTTGTCTCCGGAAGTCATGTTACAGCCACATCCAATAGTTTTGTTCAAATTGTACTTATTTGAGAGAGAAAAACCAACAACTTTATATAGGTATTTTTTCCTCCCATGCAGCATGGAGATAAAGTTTCAACAGGAAATAAAGTTTGCATGATAAAAATAATTTTTAAAAAATTTGGTTTGATCTGTAGGGAAGTTCTTAGCTAACTGTAAAAAAAGACTCTCCCTGAATTGTATAGCAAAAAAATTATCACGGTTCAATAAAAACCAAGCAAATATGAAGAGACCTTAGTTAAAAGTCTGCCAATATCTTTCAAAATAGATTAAACCATGTTGGTGAAGAATCAATAACTGTTATTTCTCTTGCTTTCAGTTTATGGATGTTTAAAGATTCTGTCACAATGATGACACCCTAAAGCAGCAACTTTTAATAAAGCAAACATATTTCCCTAGCAGGGTTTGGACTACACTCTCTTGGTACTTAAACATGTTAGGGACTGTTTATTTATCATTTCTAGGAATTCTTTTGATATTGTGTAATTGCCACTTTATGATATTACCCCTGAAGTACCAGGAAAATCTGGAGGAGAAAGGGGGAGGGCTGTTAACGGAGGTGTTGATAATTGTTCTTTCTTACCTCTTCCAGTATCCAGCATTAGACCAGGTGTGACTGGAAATCCAGACAACTCAAAAAGTGGATATAAGCAATCATCCTCCTCAGCCATGGATGGATGAGCAGGAAGGCACAGATCTGCTCCATCAGCCAGGAGAAGACCAAGAGGAATACAGAGGATGGTGGATGTTCCTTGTTTCAAGGCAAATGCCTTCGCTGGGTGCAACTCCCCTGCCACTTTAGGAGACTGAGAAATATAGTTATTGTTTCTGTGACTACTGTGCATCCATTTGTGTTTGGAGCAAAAAAAAATGGCCAGAGCTCAACAGCACGCAGATTGGTGTCCTGTAAGCAAGTGATATCCTTGCTTTTATGAAAGGCAAGGGAATGGGAAGAGACTGTAAATACTATGGTGAGAGGAAAAAAAATCCAGTGTAGCTTTTATTCTAAACCTATTGACTCCTGATCAAGGAAACATAAGCACTTGCCAGCATTTGCTATCCCACTTATCAAGGGAGACATCTGTTCTAAGTATGTGGCAATGGCAGGCAAAACATCACTGTTTAACAATTTCAGCTCTCTTCATCCATCATTTCATTCATCTGTCATACTGAATTATTCATTATCATTCTACCTAGCTCACATGCTGTAGCTCCACTTATGCAAAGAGTTTATCGTTTACCAAGTTTCAGCCCCAAAAAACATTAGTGAAAATGAAGAAAATAACATTTCCATACAGAAACAATAAGCCTTTACCTGTAATACCCATGGAGGAAAATTCACTTTGACAAGCTATTGCTTGAACTTTATGAACATCCTAAAGCATCTTGTAATCAAGTCTACAGAGCACTGTCTGGCTATTAACATGGTTCTGAAGGATAGTTTGTTGTTATTTTATTTCAAAGCCTTATTTTAGGACAGATTTGTCTTATCATGTTGATGATAACAAAAACTATCAGGATATGCCCATTATAGCTCTTTGAAATCCACTTGTAAGCAGCTTTAGAAAGTTGTTCAGCATTTCACAGCAGCATTTTTTTAATTTCAGCACAAAGCAAAGACTTGCTGCTTCTCCCCCCCACACGCCGCATGGATTCCTATAGCACGGTGATGTTAGTTATGAACGATAAACTACATTGCCACTCAGGAAATCTCTTAATCATGCCAAGTCACTACATGCAGCAAAGACTAGCATTAAATAGCACAGTTAAATAAGTGTGTATAGCTTTTGGCCAGTTTCCACTTATTTCTACTAGGTGCCACCCTGTACTTTCTTAACTCCCCTCTAATTATGCTGGCACTAAAAAGGGGGAAATCTGCTGCATCTTATCCCCCTGTAAGATAGGTAATTTCTTCAAGGCAATAGGCTCCCAAGCAACTGGGAGAGACTGATCTGAGCTTACAGTGACCATGAAAGATGGGCTCAGGAATCCAGAACAAGAGAGCTGACTGACTCTGTGAGTCCCTGCACTGCAACAAGGATTTTCTCTTGCTACATCTTTAGAAAACAGTTGCTCTTTACACATCTGAGGAGAGATCCTGTCTGCACAACCATGCACACCAAGGAACAGCAGACAAGCTTTAATTTTGCTTCCTGATGCCTCAGCCTGACATGCCTGAAAGGAAGAATTGCATTACATTCATGTTCTTTGATTCAGACTCAATTTGATTTCCACCAGAATGCCAATAAAGTGCTACTTTCAAACATTTCATTAGAAGAGCTAACGTCAAAAGTTTATAGTCCTGCGTATGTAAAACACTTTGGGATGCCATTTATCTGAAAGACAATCTATGGAGAGGGATAAGTTCTTTCTATTTCATGTTTTCCAGGAAGGCAATATCATTCCAGAGGCAGGGTTGGTTTAGAGGCTAATTATGTATTCCTGCTCCAGGTTTAATAACAGCAGCGTTTCAGAACGCAGCAGCAGAGACAAGCACGGCTAGGATGAAGGGTCTGTCAGTGTTTTATGATAAAACATTATCTGCACAGGGTTACAGCATGGTCTGGGCAAAACACTGTGATGTGAAAGAGGACAAGTCAGAGCTGGGAGAAAAAATCGTTTGACAGATATTAAAAAAGTAACCCTATTTTTCTGAACGTCTTTCAAAGAGAGACTATGATACCAAAAGCACTGCTTTACATTTGTTTTGGTGCTTTACTTGAGAAACAGATCCTCTAATTCTGCGTGGAATTTGCGCACTTAAATGATCTGGTTGCTTGCTGTATGATTAAAGTAGATGTCCAGCCAGAATCACAATTTGCAGAAGAAACTCATTTGAACACATTAAGAAAAAAGTCCATGAAAAAGGACTCATTTTGTAATTAAGGCACATTGTGTGGACTTCTGATCTAGACTGAACTGAAAGCCTGAACACTGATTACTTGGTCCTTACAAAGAGGAGAAAGCGTCTTCTAACCCCAAGGGAAGCTAAAAAATCCTTAGCTGGAGAGGGGATGAAGATGTACCTGGAGCTGAGCAGTACTGCCATAAGAGGCGGAAATCAGCTCCTCTGCGTTTCCCTCCACCTTGAAAAGCCCATTTCTGGAAAGAAGCTTCTGTCTTGCCTCCAGAGGATATTAGGTCAAGGTTGAAACTATGCAGCTTGCTTTATTTTATTTACTTTATTTATTTATTTTAAACACAAATATTCAGAAATATAATAAACTGAAGCTTCTGAATACTCCAGCTGTTAAAGAATAATTGTTCCCTTGAAGCTTACAACCTACCTTGTTCACACATTGCAGGAGTGAGAACTAGCAATTTGATGTTTCAGCAAGTTGACTGCAAAAGCTTTTGATTTTTGTCGTTCCCCCTGCCCCCCCCCCCAAAAAAACCCTTAGCTTAAAATATCTTCTAGAGTTTAAAAAGAAACCCACCTATTTCCTCTCAAAAGCAAAACATTCACTTTATTCAACTATGCAGAGAGAAGAAAAGTTCAGAAAACTCCTGTGGGTCAAATGTCAGCTCTCTTTGGCTTTTCTTCTCTTGCTTTAAGTTCTCCAAACAGTGATCAATATTTGCTGTAAAACCCAGTCCAGAGTAGGTGAGTTAAGGATGGAGTTTCATTAATTGAATCCCTCTGCATCTCTTCCTGCTTATTTGTTCAGGTCAAATCTTTGAGGTTAGCTGAGCCTTAAGTTTTGTGTGTGTTTGTTTTAAGGATCACATAACTTTGTGTTCTCCACAGAAATAAGAATGACATTCCTAATTAGCACAGCAAGTAATCACATTAAGTTAGAAGATGCCTCTTACTCATCTGTTTACAGCTGATCTTTGATGACCCAGCTTGAACAGTGACATAGATGATCAGGAAACTCTTCAAGGTTCAGAGGGGAAAAAGCTTGGGACAGTGCACTTGATCAATGTCACTGCGAGTGTCAAGAGATGGTCATTATTGCCCTGTAGATTTATTGCTTAGGTCAAAGCAAATTACTTTCTCTCTTCTCAAGCTTTTTCCTGGCTACATTTTTAATCTCTACCCTTCTCTCATTCTACTGCCCCAACTGCTATTTTGCAGATTGATTGTGGGCTCACACGGGGGACAAGGGAGTCCCTTTGGTCAATGGAAAGCCTGAAATTTTGGCAAAACATCTACTAGAAATCGGGATAAAGCTATCTTCCATTCTATTAAATTATTCTGCATTCTTCATGGGCACACAAACTCATACCTAAAAATAAAGGGAAGAGCCATTTGTTTTGCTCACACTGGTTCAGTGGCGCAGATGTGATTAGTTTCAGGTGATAAAGCCTGTCTCTGACACAGCAGCTTTTTTTTTTATTTATATAAGCACAGTACCGCATTACCCAGAAAAAACATCCAGTAAAAATGCAAGACGAGGATTTTTATACGGCATTTTTACTTAAATGTAACTAGAACATACACTTCCAAGGCACATCTTCAAGTACTTCACAGAAAAAGATTGCACACAGCTAACGCATTAAACGCCAGTCATCTCTTGGCAAAAGCCTACTGCTACTACTGCACTGCAAAATCCAGGCTGAAGGAAAAAGTCTTTCTTTTTTTCCGGTTCAAAGAAACAACCCGCCCACCACCCCTTTTTACTTTTATAAATATACATGTAGGTATTATATACGTGTAGATATTAATGGAATGAAGAAATCTGGAGAGTATTACAATAGCAAAAGAAAACGAGCCTTTTAAAACAAAGATATGTTTTGTTAAACCTGAGGGAAAAAAATACATAAAACACATGTTTAAGTGCAGTTTTCTTCTTACTCCTTTTGTGATTTTTCTACAATTATTCAAATTAATAAATCCTATTACTTTTTCCCCCATCAACACCTGGGAGCACTTATACAGCAGACAGTCCTGCCTATAAATCTCCAACTTAACCTGTAACACCACTACTGCCAGGTTCCAGCTTCTCTTCTAGAGATGAGATTGTACAAAATCTCTATTGAATTTGATGAGAGAGACAAAGACCTATTAGAAAAAAAGATGAAACATCAAAACTAAGTGTCAGTTTAAGGAATGGATTAAAGGATGGCAGAGAAGTGCTTAAAGGCATACAGTCTGTACTTTGAAACGCAAACAGTAACATCACCAGTCAGGCTTTCTGTCGTGGTTTAACCTGACAGGCAGCCAAATACCACGCAGCCGCTCACTCACTCCCCCCACCCCCAGCGGGACGGGGAGAGAATCGGAAGGGTAAGAGTGAGAAAAACTCGTGGGTTGAGATAAAGACAGTTTAATAGAACAGGGAAAAAAAAAAGAAAATAATAATGATAATGATAAAATATACAAAATGAGTGATGCCCAATGCAATTGCTCACCACCCGCGCTGACCGATAACCAAGTAGCGATCGGTACTTCCTGGATCACGCCTACCGTTCATATACTGAGCATGACGTCCCATGGTATGGAATACCCCATTAGCCAGCTGGGCTGGCTGTCCTGATTATGTTCCCTCCCATCTCGTGTACCTAGCTCAGTCAGTAGGCACGGGAGCTGTCCTTGGACTAGGAGGGCACTTAGCAACAACTGAAAACATCAGTGTGTTATCAACATTCTCCTCATACTAAATCCAAACCACAGCACTAGGAAGAAATTTAACCCTATCCCAGCCGAAACCAGGACACTTTCAAAAATCATGGGGACTAGAATAGTGTACCTGTATTTCCGACTTTGCTGATGATGCGTTGTAAATATACCCTCAGAGCTTTCTCACCTTGTAAGAAAGTCTTCATGTCAGGCAGAAAACAAAATGGAAAGAAACCTCATAAGTATATGCAATCCTGTAACTGCCACCATGTGAACAACAAAATTAAGCCATATTTCAGACAGTTTTTCTACTGAGTTATGATGAACATCAAAATCTTCCAGATGTTTTTCTTTTTCCAGAATTTTGATGTTTACCACTAGTTCCCATTAACCGTTTATGAAGATACTGTAAACATAGACCGTTCGTGTTCTGAAAGGTTGTTTTTTAGAGTTCTTCTATTAACTCACAATTTCCTCTGTAGGCTTATAATACAGAAATACGTTTTATAAATACAATATTCACACTGAAAGGAGAAGAGATTTCATCTTCATTACAAAGGCAAAGTATTCATATCACCCATCTGCATCTTTCTTAGGGTGCTACCTCTCTAATCAGCATGTCTAGAGGATGGTGCAGAGCACCATACCTAATCTGTGTGCTCCGAGTCCTCCGCATGCATGACTGCCTCACCTCTGACTTCAGAGCAGCCTATTCAGTGGGATAAGGGAAGTGCCTCTAGTTGTGCGCTGTGGATATCATGGTTTTCCAGTCTTAGACTAGCCACAGAAACAGGATCAAATAGAATCCATAATACAAAATGTGTGCAAAGAGAAACAATGTAATGGCAGAAGAGTACCTTGGTCTTATTTGACCAAGTATTGTGCTGGTTTCAGGGATTCTGTACCTTTACATTAAGAGCTAGTGGCCCAAGTTTGCTTTATTATACAGATAGGAGTTTTTAAAAACAAATAGTGGAACTAGATTTGATTCACTATATATTCCAAATTTATAATGTTTCAGTTTTTCAGTTGTGGTGTGCCAGATTCATAATTCACTGGTGACTTGCATTGACTCTTCTGTCAGACTGGTATACAGAATTGGTATACATATTGCTTACCTTTTGGGGAGATTTTGGCAGAGGCTTACAGCTCGCTAAAGTAAAAGTTTAATGCAAAAGCATAAGAAGTAATTTATTTAAAACGCGAATGAAGGGTAAACTGGCATGAAACAGAGATCTAAGCCTAGAAACTTTAATAGTGTCCTGCTGATGTTGATGAATAAACACGTAGTGTATAATATCATGCATTTATTCTATAAGCAGGTTGGCTGTGTTGCTAAATGCAAAATGCTAATTTTCAGGCACTTATATGTTGACAATCACAAAACTACAAAAAAGCACAGTAGGAATTCTCTACTATTCTAATATATGGTAAAATATGATGGAGTTATTTGAATTGCACAGGAGGCTGGGGAGCAATAAAATGGGCTTGCAACTAGATTGTATAATGAAGTCCATGGAGGTTGGGTAGAAGTTCAGAAAACTATATTAACATTAAAAAAAAAAATATTAGGAAGGCAATGCTTTAATTCTAGCAATAACTTTCAGATTTTAGAATATACATTATTTTGCATGATAGTCAACTTTTCCAAAGAGTTGCAAAATAACATCTTTGATAAGGGGAGAGTTTACTTCTTTTTAGCCATGTAGAAAAATGACACATTAGAAATAAAGGAGGAGAATTGTACTTCATAATGCCTTTTATGATTGCACAACATCAGGAAAACATACTTTTGGTCATTGCAACATTTCTATTTTATTACAGTGCCTACAAAATGACAAAGAACAAATTAATTTCTAAACATCAGAATAGCAAGATTCTGGAACAGCTTCCTGAATTAGTGGGGACAGGAAACCCAACTGAGTTTTTAAAACTGATCATAATATTTTTATGAACAAGATGATAGGGGAATGACTGATTATGCAGAAGGTTGCTTTTGGTGCAATGTGCCCAAGTTATTTTTCCCCCGCTCTGAGTCCAGTTTTCCAAAAGCCTATTATGCCTATCTTATTCATTTATCCAAGCAGACAGAACAATGGAATACGAAAAGAAAAAAGGCAACTATTGGTGCACACACCTGCACAGCCACCAACCATCTGCACTTCTGAAATGGCAGCTTCATTGTCAGAAAAACCTGGAAACAGGAACCAAACTGAAACTCTACATGAACAACACAATTTGAGCAGCTCAAGCAACAATATTCCCACCACGAATTGGAAAGCCTTGGAGTTTAACATGCACAGCTGGGATTTTCTTTTGGTACATTATCAAGAAAAAGGCAAACTTTATAGAGCTAGATGAAAAGCACACATAAGGCTTGCTGCGTATTTCAGTTCCAGCCAGTCTAGGTATATAATTATTTCTCCAACTTATTATTTCCTAAGCTCGTTCTATTGCAATACCGTTTCCTCCTCCACAAAAAAAAAAAAAAAAGGAGGAGGACAGTGTTAGTGCCCTTTCCCTCCACTCAAACTCACAGTTTTGTCTCCAGCCAGCAGAGCACTGCACACTTCCAAGAGACGTAGTTCTGTAGACAGCAAAACATGGGCCACAGGCCCCCGTAGGAGTTTTGGCCAAGTCATCCAGGTTCCCTTTATCACTCCTGATGCAGCACAGTCCCTTATCACAATCCAACACTCACAAGCTAGCCCTGACTACTACGTTTCTCAGCTCATCCAGAATACTTCCAGGTGACTTCATTAAGCAGACATCATTAAATAGCACTTTAATTACCAGCCTGATTAAGACAACAGCATGCCTAGTTTTCAAGCCAGAAAATTGTAAATAAAAGCAAAGAAACACTTAGCATTGACAATACTTACAGACTCTTTTGTTCTCAGCCCATTAATCACCGTCTCAGGTTAGGGAGTTTAAGAACAATTTGGCAAGACTATAACTTCAATAAAGCTTAAGAAAAAAATAACTGTTTCTTTTTTAAAATGTATAGATATGCCTTCAGCTATACTTCAGAAATGGTTTAGAATTCATTTCTAAGCCAGAAACTGTAATAATACATCTTATTATTAAATGTGAAACACAGGGATTCTGCTGCCAAATAAATCTCCAGTAGTACAAAGTCCTCCAGGACTGTCTTCTGTTCTACCTCTGAGTTTTTTTCATCACATGCTGCCTAAGGCCCAATTCCTGCAGTAACTTTGCCCACCTCCAGAGCCTCTCTCCTCCGCCTCCTCCATTCTGCTCCTATTGTTCGGTTATTTGTTAAATCATTTTTGTCAAGATAATTGGACTTTCCAGAGCTTGATGCACCGATTTAAGGTGAAAGGGACATATTTACTTTCTCACAGGGAGCCTGTGAATCAATTTCCCTCCTGGCAACCTCCCTCTAATAAAAATATTTTTCTCTCTTTTTACTTAAAAACTCATAAATACCTCTTTGGTAGAGAAAGTCTCTAACCTTTGTGCCTCACTGCTGCACCTTTGTGAATGACAAAATGAACACACCAAAGATATAGACTTCGGAAAGATGAATTGTGTATTTAAACAAGTTTGCCTTCAGCACTCCCTTCTCTATTTTGCCTTCTGCAGAGCTTACCCGTTGCTCTTGTGCTTGCACCCCTTCCTTGTGTCTAGAGCATTTTTGAATGGAGGCAAGAACACCAGAAGCAAAAGTTTTTTTCTTCCTCCTAAACACAGAACACAGACAAATATCTGCTAATGCCAACATACATTATTTTCTGCTTCTTGGCTGTTGGAAAGTTTGTTATCAGGACTGGGTGGATATCTGGAAAAGCGAAGCATTTCTATTACACCTGTTGCACTGCAGAATGTCCTGATGAAAAAATAGTGAATGGATTAAACACACTTTTCCCACCTTTTTTACTCGGTAACCTTTTTTTCATTTCAGAGTTATAATGATGGAAGTATAACACGCTTATCTTTGTCTAAGATATTACAACATTTCAACAATGGTAAACTCATTTAACATTAATTTTGTACTGTGACCTAAAAAAAAACTTTTTTCTGAGATGACTAAAGAAGCTTTACCTTTATATTTTTCATAAAGAGACGGGAGGGCAAGAGCTGTGGGTTACAAGGAACTCACGTCTTGGAGTTTGCTAAAGTAAACCCCCATGTGGACACATATTTGCCTGGATATTTAATCACCTAAATGCACCTGTGGCCCTACTTCACAGTTCCTCTTAAAAGCCCACATTTGCACACAGAGACACATGCAAATCCATCTTGCCTCACACTAAGTGTCAAGTGCCACAGGCTCCACTGTAAAAGCATTGCCACCTTAGCTCACGTGACCCTTCATTTTTAAGAATTCCCTTGGAGATTTCCAAAACTAAGCTGGAAAAAGCCCAGAGAAACTTGTTCATACTTTGAAGTTAGTCCTTCCTTTTGAGCATGAGGGTGGACTGGAGACCTCTGGAGGTGCCTTCTGACCTGAATGCTTTCATGTTCAGTCCCTGCCGTAGATGTCCAGTGGGACTCTCCAACATAGAAGCAACAGGCACCATCTGGCACTGACTGCATTTGCATCAATGTTTCAAAATAAATGAGTATTTGTTAAGTAATTGCAATTGGACCTGTGTGCTGGGAATGTGAATGCTACTCTGTGTCACCTGGGAATCTCTGGTTATGAATTTCCATTGGAAAGTGATGTTTCTCATTCTTGTAAAAGCTAAGTAATCCTCACTTTTACACGGAAATATGAGTAAATAATTCTGCAACTAGCTATATAACAAATCTATAATAAATTACTAATACATTATTTTAACTGCACTTTCTTTACTGCACTGCCACACCAGGCAGATAAACCACTAATAAAGCAAGTTTTTCTCTCCCAGATATTTGATTTTGTGCATGCACACAAACAGACATACATCTTTATTTCAGCTTGCAAATACGCAGCACTTCATTTTTCTGTGTGAGTGTCTCAGCATGTTGCTAGAACAATAAATATCTTATTCAGAAGATTTGTCCATGCAGGTTGTTGTTTTGGGTTTTTTTTTTTCCACAAACAATAGAGATGCATTCCCATATAAAAGCAAGTCATATTCATTCTATTCGCCTAGCAGGTCATTATTATAAGACAGTTTGTCTTCGGTACTAAGGCTATGCCTGAAAGTCTCCACCCTCCCTTCACTGATTAAAATCTAGTGTTGCAATTAAGTTCAGTGTTCACTTCCAATAGGCTGAATAAAATCAAGAAAGGTTGTAGCTCCCTTAGGTTTTTTTGGTACAAGAGCGGAACATTTACAGTAACGCTCTGCAGTGCCCCTTTCTGCAGCACTCTTAAGCAAAGAACTTCAGCTGCCATCAGGGTGGCTTACTGATATCTGTAAGCACCTTTAGCTTCAGTAATTGTTCAATTATTAGACTTGTTTCACTTATTAGAGAGTGAAAATTGAGACAAACTCCTCATGCCTGAAACTTCTCTAGAAATGAAAGGAGGATGTAAAGCAGTTTCTTTCTTTGCATGCCACAGTCTTTCAGAAAATTGAATTTTTCTCTGCCAAAACATTTCTACTCTTTGATGATTCTCAGAGAGAGATGTTTCTCAAGATAGCCTTTGCTGAAATTATTAATTTTTATATTCCTGATGCTGGGAAAACAATCCTTCATTCTTTTTCTATTTAAAGATCAATAGCTTGATGGTGGGTCACTCTAAAGTGATACTTGCTGGAACAGTACCACAAGTAGTTGAGGATTGTAAGTGACATAAAAGCTCAAAAAATAACTTGTTTAAACAAATTAGAACAATTTGTGCAATTAGAAAAGAGAAGAGAGAGGTTGCACAGTGTCTCATGAGTTTTCCTCCAAACAAATCCAAAGTGAAGAACAAAAGGTACACTTGGTGACAGGGAGGTATCATTAAAATGAAGTTGAAAAAAGAGTTGAGGATCAGGCCTAAATTTATGTTACTTATGTTATGGTATCATCTGCCGTACCCTTCTCATGCTACAAGGTAGCTGCCAACTAGTTCTACTGCAACACCAAGGCAGAGATAGTGGGGGAACAGCAACAGGAAATGATTCGAAGGTTATGTGCCAAAAAAACTCAGAAACCCCAAATTAACTGAAATTAAGCCATTAACCCCACTAAGACTCAGTTTTTATTTACACTACACAGAGGTCAAGGGTGTAATAACCACTTTATTAGTATGGATTTGCAGCCCTTTTGTAAGTCTGTGTCATAGCCTTAATGCTAAGTAGATGTACAAGTTCAGAGTGTTAATTATTCATTCAGCAGAAGCAGAAACAAAACCTAATTTGGAATGAGGCGCGTCACTGCTGTCAGCGACCTTTCCTGGATTAATTACAAGTCCCTGCCTTGGCTTCTTCATGGAGTTCCTGCTATATATTTTGTATATTTAACTCCAAGCTCTTTAAAATGGTTGCTGTCATAGATAGTTTATGCTAAAAAAATTAATATGCTTCACAAGAAAACTTCTAACTCCTATACCTTCCTCATTTTTCTAGACTGAGTACATCGAAAACAGCTCATTGACATTTTTACCTCTAAAGGTGCAATGCCATTATGCCCCTGCTGGACTTCCTTTTCTGTAAGTGGAAGTTTTAAAGCTTAAGAAGGGTAATTTAGAGCAGAAAAGGATCAAGATATTAATCTACTAGAAATTTTTTCCAAGTTCTGTCCTTTGTTTTCCACATCCACTCTGTATCATGTAGGGTACATAACTGTCAAATCTCCTGATTTTGCAGGGAAACATTTTATATCAATTATTTCGTGGTGCTTTATACCTATTGAAGCACATCAAAACACATACTAAACTGAAAGCACTGAAACACATTAGAAAATTTCCTCTGAGTTGTTATGATTTTTAAGAGAAAATTTAATAAAAACAAACAAAGTCTCATAAAAGTGTCTTAAATATGAGGAAATGAAAGAATTGAAAGTGGTTTGATAAATGCTCCCAAATGTGCTTAAAAATATTTTGTTTGCAAAATTTGTGTGAACTTTTCATTTGTTTCAGAAAAAAAAAAAAGAAGTTTCATTTATCCAGTGGGAAAAAATACCAACAGTTTTTAAACGCTAACCAGTTTTTAAAAAGTAAATAAAGTAAATCTGACATTAAAAAAATAAACAGCAAGCAATAGCATAGCATACGTGACTAAATCTATGCTATTATGATTCTTTAAATGAATTCACAAAATTAGCTGTGATTACGCACTACAGAATAAGCTTTTGATTTACAGAGTAGAATCGATTCAGTGCACGGCTAGGTCTTGAAAATAGGTTGGTACACAGACCCCTGCAGAAAGTTTGGAGCTTTACGGTAAATGTTTGCAAAAAGAAGTCCTTGGATAATACAATACATCCATTTTAATGTCTCCCTCTTCATAATAAACTGACTGTGAAACTGCAGCACAATAGCCATTGGCCAGAGTACTGCTGTGAACCTGAAGGGATCAACATGGATATTTTGATTAAGAATAAGTATAAGAGCAAATTATAAAAATAACATCTAGATTTAAAGCCAGCAGTCCCACTTAAACAGCTTTTAGTATTATTCCAGATCTGCACATTTGAAAGTTATTATATAAATGATATACTAGTGGGAACATGAAGAATATTATTTATTGGTGCCTGGTATTAAGTAAAAAATTATTTCCGTAACTAAAGCCCTCAGGCTGAGTATTCATTGGAATGATACATCTCATTGCTCAGTCAACTTATGATACAAACTGAAGCTATTTTTTCTCTTTAAAGCAAAATGTTTGTAAAATCAAAACTGCACTACTTCCTTCAAAGCCTGAACTAAGTAAACACTTGGTTCAAAAAATCCCATCTTTGGCATTCTGTCATTGTTGTTGTACATTCTCTGATGGTATTTGAAGATCTTTCTTCAGTAAATGGAAACAAACGTGTTCTTTTCCAAGTTTGTAATTATTTTTTTAGCCATTAGAGGCTTCTGAGTTTTAGACAGCTGCTCAGTAATTAACGACAGGCTTGCTGTCAGCTCCTGTGCCAAGGCAGCGGTGGGACATGCACCACCACCTGCAGCACCTGTACGATAACCTCCCTGGACAGAAGTGTGGTAAGGTGGGGGCCAGCCAGGCATGGTCCGATTTGGATGCACTGGGTTGACAGCGGGAAGGCATCCTCAGAGTCCCTGGACTTGGGAAATACGGTGGGTGTGTGTCCCCTAGAGCTGCTCCATGGTCAGGTTTGTCCCACAGAGCACCTTCTCAGCAGCTAATGCCAGAATAACAGAAAGTCTGACCACACAATACAACAAATGTACCGAGCATCAGTTTGAGAAAAACTGAATCCTGCATCAGTTTTGTGAAGTAACCAGTCCCATTCCCCTGTAATCTCCCTGCACTCCTAACTGATTAGGAACCATAAAAAGTGGATGCACTTTTAACCTTTTTCACATATTTGTTGTAAGCAAAATCAAAATGGCTACAAAAAATAGCCTCCTTCAAAACCAGAAGAGTAAAATACATGTCTGGAGGCATGGGAGGAAAAAAGCCCAGGCTCTCACAAATATTTGCTAATAATGCCAATGGCTTTGTGCTCCCTTAGTGAGCTTAAAAAACACAAGTAAACTCAGAACATCATCAACCTGAGCTAGACTAAATCAATACTGGTAAATATTCTCAGAAGGTTACTTTCCAATTCCCACTACCAGAAAAAAAGCATGCATTTGACAAAAAGGCAAGAAATATCAAGTTAAATGGCATTTTTACCCAACTATATTCACACTTAAAACTGAGGATAAAGTGCTTAGTGTTTCAGACACAGGAGGTGTAAGCATAAGTATCAGCTGGTTCCAGCTTTGTTTCTTGCCTGGAGCAAGGTAACTGCTTCTCCAACCATGGAAACTGAGGCATCGGGTGGAGGGACTAACATGCCTTCTAGCCACATTCATCTCACTTAATCCACCCGACTCGGGAAAGCCAAGGTGTCTGGATGGAGGTTTTACTTCCATGCCTGAGAAGGGGGCAATGGACAAAACCAGCTGCTTGCAGGTGAATTTGTGTGGCAGTTGCCTGGCAACTCACAGCAGGAAAGAATTTAAATCCAGCATTAGCAGCTCATTTTAGAGGAGATGAAACTATGCCAGGAGTTTTTATCTGTGGGAACAATGGAAAATAGCTTCTTTGTAAAAACAGTACGTGAAGAATATATCTAAAGCATGCCTCTGTCCAAAGGGAGCCATAATGGGACTTAACATATGCAACAGAATATGAAACTCAAACACTAATATGAACTCCCTGACATTTGAGTATAGGTTCAGAATTCCCCAAGTCAAGCAAATAAGGTATTGGTCAAATACCACATAAATTTTTTAATTAAAAAGACCAGTGTAACCAAAGGGGGAAAAAGGCTATACTTAAGACAAAGGTAGGTTGTGGCAGGGTACAAGTCTTCTGAGTGGACTGTCTTCCACACTGACGTCAGCAGGCAGCAAATAAGTGCAAACCACTCTTCTTTACACTCCGAAAGGTTATATAGAATCATTAGCTGTAGGTGGACTGAGCTAGAGATGGTAAATATTTTCAGTGATAATATTTTAAATAAGAATTCAATTTCTGAGAAAAAACCCAACGCTAAAAACATTGATTTTCTTTTTTGCCTCATTTGTATTCTCTACTGGAGAAAAAAAATAATACCAATTACACACAAAAAGGAATAGAATAAATGAAAGGTCTCATTTCAGGGCTATTTTAATCCAAGTCAAAATATATCTTTTCACTGAATTGATCTAGACAGCTTTGTTTTCAATCTGTTCTAATTGAAAATATGAAAATGAAATATTACATTTTTCTCATAAATAATTCCAAATTGCTGGTCCACAAAAGATTGAAAGGTTTCAGCTTTTCTTGTTCTGACTGTGTACAAAACAAATATTTCTGTGATGTAAATGTCAAGTTTCATTTAAATCAAAATATATCCTGAACAGCTGAAAAATCATTACAAAAAATTTCAAAGTAGCAGACTCATGATTTTAGCTTTTTCCTAACTCACCACTGATTTTCTGTATAGCTTTTGGCATATTACCAAGGGGCTGAATTTTAAAATGCAACTTTAAGGTGGTTGTCATTAGGCATGCAAGATTTAAATTTTAGTCAGAGCGACTGCTTAGTCACCAACTCTCAAACTGGAATCTCTCCCCCTGCAAAGTTTCATTAATACTATATGTCATTGAAAAGTGACAAACTCCAGTGTCCTTCAGTTAGCGGCTGCTTTTGATACTGTGCTCACTGAACGCTATGCTTTCGTTTACCCATTGGGATTCTCAGGTGTAATTACCTCTAAATTATCAGTGAATAAAAGATGTTGTATAAATGCAAAATAATTCATAAAAATAACTCCCACTGACCCTTCTTTGAACCCAGACATGTCTTCCATACACCTTTCAGAAATACGAGGCTGTGGGAAGCCTTATGCTAGAATGGTGTAACAGTTGACATTAATTTGTCTGGCACTAGGATGAAACACCATGTCATCTACCACATTCAAATGAGAATTTAAAACTCTCATAGGGCCTATATAATATTCAGTAGTTTTCTGAAGGTGGGAAGCAAGCTAATGTCGGTCTTGAATAAAGCGCAAATTACATACCTGGTTCTGGTTCTGCAGCAGTCAGGAAGACAGCACGCTAGGAACAACAGTCCCCAATATTTGCACAATTCTAGGAAAAAATATTTAAAAATGAAAAGAGATCACACCTTTATTTTGCAAAATAAAGTGGAAAGACAATATACAAGCCAAGAGAAAAATGAATGAGTAGATGTATTTATATTTTAAAATGTGACATGGAGTAGTAGCCTTTTTCTGAACTCTGCAAAAGCGTGAGATTATAAATACTATACTCCAATAAGAATTTTCTAAGATAATTTTTTCATATATGCCTTCTTCTTTGCTACCATCTTCCAAACAAGCAGGGTTCCCCCAGAGATTGCTAGTAGAGGTTAATTAAGATTGCACATCAATCAAGGGAGGACAAAAAGGGGAAAAAAAGACAGAAACATTCTGCTTATGAAACCACTATGATCAGAAATTAGCTGATCTAATTGAAATATGACTCTACATAGAAGTGAATTACATAAAATGCTAGGCTGAGCAAGTGAATACTGTCAGACAAGGTAAGTGACAAACACGCTGGGACTGCAGGTGAGCAGTAGAAAGAGCATCAGAACAATGCACATTTCTGCTAGTTAGTAACATGATAACACTTCTCTTCCAAGACAAATCCAAAGAGAAGACACTTGCCACTCAGCAGCATTTTCCCTCCTGAGAAATCTGTAATCATCTGTTTTGAGACAAAATGTGGCTTTTATTCTATGAAAATGCAAAATATGACTATACCAGGGTTCGTGCCGATGGGGAACAGACATAGAGTGTTATGCACATATCTGAAGTCAAGATAAATAGTGAAGATCAAAACGGGGAGAATAATCTCTTAAATTTAACCTCTTCTGAGTGTATGAACATTCAGGAAGTTGGAGACGTGTCAGTGTAAAGGATTACACTTCTAGCAAAACACCGTGACTGCAAAAGCAGCCAGGGAGCCTTCCTTCAACGATCTCAGCAAAACACCACTCTGCAGACCATATCACACCTATTTGGCTCTTTCTAACTAGTCAAAGTTTGTAGTTAGAGTAAGAACTGTTGTATTAGGGAACTCCTAAACCTTGCTAGTTCCTTGTTAGCATTAACACTCCTGGATCATTGTTGCTGGGGTGGAACTGTAATGAGAGAAACCTTTAACTTCTCCCTTTAGCCATATTTGAAATCATTCCTTCACACAAACAAGCATCAACCTTACTTCAGCCCCAATACAGTCTCAATTCCCATTTAGGTTGAAGAGGGAAGGGTTCTATGCATCTTTCAAAAGCCAAAAGCACTGGCTACCTATAAGAAAAGAAAAGCAAAACCTATCTGTTATTTTTTAAACTACTAATAAATCCATCACTGTGAATATTCAAATCTTAATCTATCCCAAAATGCCACTTATTCTTTACCTAAGATCTCCCCTGTTTGAGTTTTGAGATGTCCAAGACAGCTCTTTAATTTAAACAAGTTTAGTTGTGCCTCCTTCACTTAAAATAAATAAATAAATAAATAAATCATGAACTATGTGCCTTTAAAATGTTTATACTTCTTTATGTTTATCTGTATAATGCCAGTAGTGGTGCAGGACTCGCGATGTGCTGACAGTGTGCAAGCAGAACAGGGCAGACCTGCTGCTACCATGGCTCCGGGCAAGGAACTGTCCTGCAGCACAGGCAGCACAACTACATGGTAAACAGCCTCTCACTAGTCTCCCCCAGATGTCTTTGTCTTCTTTGTTAAAATATTATGAAAATATGGGGATATTCCAGACAACAGAGTAGCCCACAGGCAGCCTCCAGGAAGCTGCTGTAACTCTGAACACTGCTTTAAATCAGAAAGCTGCTGGGGGTGCTCCTATCTATGACATCTGGAGGAGTCACAGAATCTCCTCCAGATCCTTAACACCACATGCTTCTAGGTATGTCTTTGGAACAGCCTTATAGCATAATCACAATTAATCATATGCACACCTGTATGTAAAGCTTAAATTAAGAGTAACTGTACATGAAGAATGATGTCACTAGATTTGGGTTACTATGGAAAAGATTCCAACAATGCTAATGTGGCAGAGAGGTAATTTATGTTTTGCCTGTCCGAAAACATTCCACAGCTTTGCATTTTCGGGAGGCTGGTCTCAGGGAAAATCATCTGTACCACAGCATTTGAAGACATTGTGGATTTTAAATACACAGTCACGATTACTAGCATCTACTGGGCTAATTCATTTTGATGGCAACACTTGCCAAGGAACTGTTTTCAAGAGAGCAAAAGAACAACAGTTTACAACTTCCTATTCTAAGATCAGTCTGCAAAAGGCTTGTAAAATACACCTGTCTCCATGGTCCTTGAAAATGTACTAAAGAAGAATCAAGACAGAATAAAAATCTAGGTTAATGCAGAGTGAAGGATGCGCAGCGGTGACAACAGACATGGACGGGACTTGGTATTTTCTCAAATGGGACATTGAACATCACAGGGAAAATAAACAAACCACCAAAGTTCTTATTACAGACTTGTAAAAGTACCAAGAGCTCAGGAAATTAAGCTACTGATAATTAACAGATCGATTCCTTGGAAGATAATTAAGACAACTGGCCACCTTAATCTTGTGCTTTCACTGCTGGTTACCAAAATATTTGTTTGTAAATAGCTACTTTGTTCTCTAATTAATTTGGCGGCTCAGGCACACTGCATAATTTTATTAGAGGAGCCCATTGGCATTTATTTAGTAAATCTCCATTTTATGAGTTTTACACCTACATCTACATATCTACCCTAGCTAAAACTTTTGGCCAAAGAGCAATCTTCTTGAGAAAAAACATTTTAAGAAATGCAAAAAGGAAGGAAGCTTTTTCATTCATGGCTACATTTAGATGACATGCAAGAAGCTACATATTTCTAGGATTGTCATTATTTATAAGAGACATCTGCAAAAAGGAAACAGTTAGAAGAAAGTCAACTTCCTCAGAATAAATTCCATTATTTGTCAGGTGCGTATCAACACTTGTTAATTCTCAGCTGCTTTTCTCCAGGTTAGAACCATTACTCATTTATATCACTAGCTCACTAGCATGTAAAAAAATCTCTTTCAATTTTTTATTTTAAAAGTAATCTCTATTCAGATGTGAAATTCGGGATCCCCTGTTATTTTTCAAAGGCACCTCTGTATCAGCTTTATGAGGACTTCAGAGAAAATTTACTACACTGCATGGTGACTGAAATCTGAAAAAAAAATCTAAAAAAGGAAAAGATTTAGCACTCTATCAGATTGAGAAATATTTTTTTTTAAGAAGTTCTCACTACACAAAGTTTTACAGTATAATCCAGTATTATTGGAAAGTAAAATCCATAAGGTCAATAGCACAGTCTGAAAATCTGCGTGAAATGTATTTACATAACATGGAAAATAGCTGCTCTAGAGTGAGATTAGAAGCATATATAAACACCTAAGTACATACTTAGATAGTCTCATGTATTATACAGTGTCTTTCTTAAAAGTTTCATGCACGTTTGGCTTTTACTTTTTCACTTTTTTCTCCACTGAAAGCACAACAACAATGGTATGGAGTGAAGGAGATAGTCCCCTACCTTGCTGTACAATTTTACTTCTGCAGCATTTTGCTTACATTATTTGTAATATGTGACCACAGTAAGGACTATCCTGTCCCAAGCAAGCTTGAAACCTAGTAGAAAGAGTATTGGAAACACAATTTTGTACTTTGTGTTCTGGATGAAGGAGTAGTTATTCTTGTATCACAGAAAGAATAATCTAGAGGATGCATCCAAGAAAGTGAGATGGCAGGTTGTGATAAGAGACACTGCAGTGATGATGTTCCAGGAGATTGCTCTCCCATTGCAGCCCTAAACCTTAAAACAGGTTTCCTTGCAGGTACCTCCGAGGAGGTTTATAACTCAGATATCACAGAAATACTAAATCCCACAGTATAAACCAGCAGATAGGTTAGAATTGCCTAAATGCTGCTTTCACATTTCCAGCAAGAAGAAGAACAGAAGCAGTTTCCTTTCCCTGAATTTTCAAGTGAAATAGAAGCACTTGACATGCAGAGGGAGTATGTCAAGCCCACAGACAACTCATCCTGAAATTCCCAAGTATATTGCTATTATATAATAACCATCATGTTCTTACACAGCGCTCTGCATTCCTTAAGAAATGAATGGCATGGGTCAGGCATGCAGCTTTCCTTTATGCCAAAATGGGGTTCTGAGACAATGTATTCAGCACACAGCCCAGCTTTTTAATGTGCAAAAAGGTGTATTTGTGGATTAACAACCTCCAGCATTTTCACCCTACATATTCAGGAGGCCACAGTTTAGCTCAGCCTTCTAATTAGAAGACATGCAATACCATCCTCCAACAGTTGCTTTATTATATTCTAGACGTAATTCATTTTCCTTGGGGGCGAACAGGAACATGGCAATTTGGGGGACTAGAAGACAAAAAGTCAGTAAAACAAAAACCTCATAGATTGAAGAATCTACCATAGAGAACAGCTCAGGACATCTGAGTAAGTGCAGTGCAGTGACAGCTAACATGAGCTGGAGAAGCCCTCAGTCGGTGGAAGTCCAGCATGGTTCCCAATGGAGGGACTGCAGAAGGCAGAGGTATCTGCAGATCTGAAAATGGACCCAAGACCCCAGAGATGCAGCTGCAGTCTTGGCTCTACTGCTGACGCTTGGGTCTCTTGAGATTCCCATTGCTGACTTATTCTCCCACTCCGTAAGAATAATGGGTGCAAAACTCTTTTCTCTAATGAGAAATATCTCATTAAAGATTTGCACTTTAAATATGCAAGAGCCCAATACCTGCACTATGACTGACTTTGCTATTCCAGCCTGGCAATCCAAACAAATGATATTAAAACCCTACACTTTATATGAGGAGTGGAGACAGGGGGTTAAGTTGCTTATATCCTGGCAGATTTTGGAAAATCTTTAATGAGAATGTGAGAGAAAAGCCAAAGAGGAAGAAGAATAAATCGTAGATGACGACACTTGGTGTTCCTCATAAACATTCCCCCTAAGAAACCCAGTCTATAGAACAAAGCAGCACAGCAACACAAACAACATCATATTCTAATTTCTCCATGCAAGTTTACTTTGAAACCTGAGGGGGTTCAAGGTAAACTGTATTCCAACAGAAACAATACACAATTTCAGACTGCTAATGAAGCTGAATAAAGAAAGTGCATGTTTCTGCTGTCCCGACAAGGCCTGTTACTGACCATGGAGTGCTGCAGAGTCCTTGAAAAGTCTCTTAACAACACATTCATGGTTTCTTTAAAAAGATTTTGTGAAGTTCTTGAAGCATATTAGCAATCCACCGAGGCTTGTGCTAAATGGGTCACCATTTCATTAATCTCTTTCAAGAGGCTGACAAATGTGCACTGCAGGGACTTGAACCACATAGCGTGGCCCAAAGTTCCAGCTCAGCTAGCGAGTTTCAGCCGCTGCCCATGGTGGAAGAACTTTTTTGGTTCAGAATTCGAGTTATAAGGTTCCTTTACGCAGCATGAACACCAGAAGTTGGATTCACAAAAGTAACTTTTCAGCCTTGTGTTGTACCAGGAGAAGTCACACTATTTTAGCAAGAAACCATGACAGTGTTTGCAGAATCTGCATGCAATTCTGGAATCAGCTGCAACATCCAACAGCATCATAGGTATGAAATTAATGAGAGCTCAGAGTTACAAATACTCTGCTCCTTCGCTGTCTTTCTTGTCTGCCACCCATGGTTCCTCTAGAAAAGCAACTGCCTTTTTTGTACTCTGCAGCCTCCCACCTGCATCATAATAACTTCAAAGTAGCAAGAGTCTGGTTGTACCTAAAATGACATGGTTCATGGGAGAATCCTCACTGAATAGCTATTCAAAATTAATCCACTTTTCTCTAAAAAATTCCTGCTAGTATTATTAAAACCTAAAAAACCAGTTTCTTATTCTAAGTTCATAAATACATTGCTCTTTTTCAAGAATGAGCATCCACTGAAATCAATGAGAATTGGTTGATGCCCTATGTACAGAGAAGCCAGAACATACATTACACTTTAAAACAAATGCTTTAAAACAACAAAAAAAGTGATTTTAGATGTTGAAAACCCCAGTCCTCTGATTTGCAGACCATACTGATAGTAAGTTTTCCTGTAGCTCTAATTTACTTCCTAAACCCCAAGCAAAAAAAAAAAAATCTAATGACATTAAACAAAATTAAGAAACAAACAATTCACCCATGCTAGGAACATGTTCATCTGATCACATAGCATCCAACAGAGCATGCAACAATTTGGTAAAGACTATATGTACCACAACAAAATATATCATCACATCAAAATGATCTGTGAGAAAAATAATATGGAAAAAAAAAAGATGTGAAAAATATCTATTCAACTGTTCTTTGTTCTTTTTATCTATACACACAATATCTCTAAGCAATTGTCCATCCAGGTCAGTAAAACATACAAGTGCTTTCTTTGCAGTGGTTTTTTGGTACTTGCTGGAAATGCCGCTTTTTCCTGCCTTCATTTGGAGTAATTTCCCCCATGCAGAGAAAAAGATGTATATACACTGAAGTGCCACTTAATCCTTTACAAAATGTGTTACAGAAGCAGTATTAAAAGAGGTTGTGACCATTTAATGAAGCTTATATGATGCAACAGATTTACATTTTACTTTTTGAGGATTCCCTACTGCAACAGTAGTTCTGTGTTATGTATTAAAAAAACTTGCTCTCTCAAAGACTAAAAGCTGTTGGCCCTCCAACAGGCAGTTAGGCCTTAAAAGTTTCAAGTTGGACCTGTTATATACATATACCTGCTCCTATGTGTAAGGCAAGTAATTCTTCCAGGATTTGCATAATTTTTATGACCTTTATTTTTATGATTGAGAATTACTGTCATTCCAGTCGGAGACTAAGTGTAGCAGAAGTCAAAGGAAATGTGAGATAGCGATAAATGCATCACTTCAGCAGCCTTAGGACAAAAGTTCTGTCAAATATTTTTTGATGCTTGTGCTTCAATTTTCCTTCCCCTTTCTAATCTTTTGGTTACCATAAAAGTGATGGCAAAAGCAAGACCACACATTAGATTGCCAAACTGAGAGCAAAATCTTACCCTCAGGAGCTTGAGAGCCTCCATGGAACCCTCCATGGAAAAAGTATTAAGCATTAATGTGTGCAAAGTTTATATATGGTGTTTTCATCAATTATTGTAAAAAGGCCGAAGAGGTGATGTGATAAAAAGGAAGCTGCTGCTTTTTTTTTTATCCCCATTGTGTAAATGTGAAGGTGAAAAAATGGTTGCCTTAAGGGTCAGGAAAAGATATTATCTGTGTTCACTTGTGCCCTAAAATTAGATTCATCCTAACTCTGTCTCACCACAGTGGGTGACATCAAAGGGGCACAGTGCCTCAGAGTTACTGGAAATTATGGAAATATTTTGAAGTTATTTTGTGGCAGAATACAATAGAGTTGACTTCTCAATTAAATAATCTAAAATAATGGAAGAGATGTAAAAAGAATGGATAGAGAGTGTGGGGAAAGGTGTTCAGTTTACAGTTAAACTTTCTGTCCAAATGTCATCCTTTTTACAACAAATTCTGTGGCAGAACAGAACCTAGAACCTGGCTGCAATCAGATACAATTCATATTATCATTCAGGAGAACTATAATAAATAATAATATCATGACAAGCTTCTATAGATATGGCTAATTTCATTGAAATAAATGGCTTACCTTAAATGGGAAACTGAGGGAATTTATGAAATAAGGACCATGCTGAGTTTGAGCCTCAAGCTACTTTTAAGCATGAGAAGCTTCAACTGAGTTATGGGTAAGGCACACATATCCAGGATTCCCTGGATGCTTTCTTTCTACCTAGGAAACCTAGTCTGGAGACAATACTAGAAATGGTCACGTTTCATCTGAGTTATCAATCCTCCAGAAATACTGGCTGTGTTTATTGCTCACGTATGGCAAATCCAGCCATTCAGGAGAAGCTGGGCTTACTGCAAAGGTGATGTATGTAGTCTGTATACACACATAATTAAACAATACATTTGGACTTGTTAGACTTGATTGGCTTAGGTTTTGTTGCACAAGTACAATGTTGCACAAAACATTGTCCAGCAAAGCATGAGAAGCATCAGATATACCATATAGCACAGTTGCTATTAATAGAGAACAACAGATTGACCAAACAGGGCAGGTTACCTGTGCAACATTTGCAGACATTTTTCTGCACAGGAAATATCAGACAGAGGTGTGGCATCCTAATCAGCACATATGGAAGTGCAGGACCATAATCCGAGAACTGTATCCACATTACAACTATGGAAAATAGTGTAACAGTACATACATTTCAAAATAGTAATGTCTTGTGTAATCAATGTTTTATAGACACCCTGTGTGTTAAAAAAAAGAAAGACCATCAGGCAAGGTAAAGCTCTCATGTCTTTATTCCCAGTGGTTTTGTTCCAGCACAGACAGAGATGTGTCTGGCATGCAGATGTGGCTGGCTCTGCTGGGGTGGCGGTGGTTTGTCTCTCATTATTACTTGGAGGAGAGGATGGTGTTTCTGTGTTCCTGACTTATATAAAGCAATATAAGAAAAATAATCTTTCAACTGAATGAAATAAATGCAATTAAACACAGTTAGTTAACTATCTGGTTATAGTTGCAAATACAATTTTTCATCACACTGTTGCACATCTGCTCTCTGGGAAGCTGCCTAAAAGGTTTTTCTTTCAACAAAGCTATGGGGAAATAGAAAGCTGGACTCATTAAAAATCTCAGTTTAAAGATTTTTGCATGTATGTAAAAAAAAAAAAGGTGCTGTTTGTAGATTACATCTGCTCAAAGCAGACAATAAAGTGATATGATTTGCCTATTTCTGCAGCTTTGGCAAATCAGTGGCTGCAGGTGAATTTTCAAGTTCCTTCCCTCTCTTGTGAATCCTTTAGGAAAACACATTTTCCTACAGGAGAGCGTGTGATCCTTTTTCATTTGAGGAAATGAAGTCAATTTAAGCATAGCTATTTCTTATACTGAAACACCTACTATTCTAGGGTATAAGAGTTTAATAACATACACCCTCCCCATATTTGGGTATATAAATCTAAACTTATCTTAGAGAAGATTAATAAATTACATAATTTACAGACGTTTTTACTTTGAAGAGAAAAGCTAAAAATAAAAGTTATCTGATGCTAAGTTGTTTAATATACTCTATAAAACATTCTCTTTACAAATGCACTTGGACAAGTAGAGTTTTCATTCATATATGAAGTTTTTCAGCTTTAGAGATCACAATAATTTTACTGACATATATCACAAAGGACTTTACATTGCCAAGTGCAGATTCAAGCACTTGTGACTTTACCAGGCTTTATGAAATTTTAGGAGGCAGTATTGAATACCCATAGGAAGTCAATCAAGAGGATATCTAAGGCTAAAATCTCATCAAACATAGCAAGGACAAGCTTTTGAGGAAAAGGCATTAGAGGTGCAAGTTTAATATACTAGAGATACTCCAGAACATACTAATTACTCTGCCACTACTTCATAGGCAATGTTTTCCTAATATTCATCTATCCCACTTCAAGAGTCTATATCCTTGAGAAAGAATTTTATTAATACCTATACAAACAAGTAAGTGTATGTCACTGCATGAAACAGTGAATTGCTTGTTGAAGAAATGGGCCAAAACTAACTTACATGATTCATTTCACTGGAAATTTGTACGAGTAGCTTTTTGATATTTAATGTATTGAGATAAATAAAGGAATTTTAGTTGTCAATACAGTTCTAATTTTTAAATGATAAAAATTGACAGGAGATTGAGAAATTATCCTTCTCTTAATTAGTTTAAGAGACACTGGCTCACACTATTAATGGCTGAGGCCAAAAGTTGAATTCAGAGCTTCATATGCATAAGTTGCACATTTTTAATTAAATTTATATTCATTGATCTCTCTCTCTCTCCCTCTCTCTAATCCCACATTAATGGTCACTGAAAATGCCAGTAGCTGTTTGAATATACAGTGATTAGACACCTAATCATCAGCTGCAAAGTTTGCAAACATCATAATATCGTAATATTTGCTGATCTTTTTTTAATTGCTGGTGTTTAATAACACATATATGGCTTTTCTCCTTTTCAGTTTGGAAGGGATAACTAATCCTCAGTGCACTAAAATTAACAACAGCAGACCACTTGTTTTATACGGTTAGTAATACAGAATCCCAAGTGCATCTTGATTCACTGACTGACAAAGGAAGAGTCACTGTTAGTTTGTGTCCAGGCTCCTTTTATCATAACGAAATTCCAAATAACAGAAGGAGAAATTCTACAAAGGTTATGTCGTTCATTCACCCCAACCTGACACCTAATGAATAGATTTTTTTCGGACAATACCCATACCTGACTGGAATATATATGATTTCTCTATGCAAGCCATTTTGTATAGAATTGGATGGACAGAAGGCAGTCTGGGACTGGATTTTATATTGCTTCAAGTGACTCATGTAATCATTGCTGCACATGTGGTGGTGGTTACTCAGGGGAGGATTTTGTCTTATTCATAGAGTAGAGACTCATTTTTCATTGGCTGTCTGCACTAATTTAGTTTGGTATCCTTCCTAGGAGAGTCCGAATTGTGTTTGAAAGTAATACAGAAATGCATCCTTCCTTTTTCCTCTGTATTAAAAAACTTCTTTACTGTCTATCTGCCATGAGAAGTACCATAGGAACGCTGACGTTGCCTCATCCAGAACGACATTGCATACCACAGGCTTTACCAGAACATCAGACTTTCTCTAACAGCAGAAACTAAGTCAGCCTCTGAAACAAAAGTCCAGCCTCTGTTTATAAAATAGTGAGTACTCATTAAAGCTAGTTTCTCTTTGAATCCAGTGGTATAAACCTGCTATGCGTTCAACTTTTCCTTTTTGGTAGACTGGGAAGGCATAGGGCATCTCCTCCTTATTTCACACTTTCCTCTGTACATTGTTAGAACACTTTTCTTGTTGTTGCTTTTTTCTTTTTGGTCTTTTTTTTGTGTTTGGTGTTATTTTTGTTTGTTTGTTTGTTTGTTTGTTTTTTGCTTGCCTATTATTTCCTTAATATTCTAAGGTGCATACATTTGCACATCACCTTGGAATTACGGAATCTTCCAGTGAAGCTGAAAATTGCAAAAAACAGTCAAGTCGTCATTCATTTGTCCACTAGGAAGCACAGCAAGTAGCCAGATCACCTGGTAAGAGAGCAAAAGGCAAAATACATCCTGATCCACAACAGCTTGTCAGGATAAGTTTGTTCTGTTATTGCTCAGAGCAATTAGCCTTGAAGGAGGCAAGCAATGAAAGCCATGAGAACGGTGTGAGGCTGATCGTGAATAAGTTAATTTACACAACATTCACATTTATTAATTCTTGAACCAGACAAGTTATTTGGCTTTAATTTTAACTTCATATTCTCTGTATACTCTGTGCATGACATGACAAAGTGGGAGTTTCAAACTCTTGTTTCCCTGACCAGTAGTAAGAATTTATAAAGGTCAGGAAAAATGCCATGAAACAGATGAACTGTAACTTGATTTTTTTTGTAACATAAGCAAATCAAAAAAGTTAGGAAAACACTGGCATTTACTCCTCATAGCAATTATTTGCACAGCTATTTTCCATCCACAGACCTTTTTTCTGTTGTCAGTGTTTGCTATTCTCTGCCTCAAAGTGTGAAGACTATACCTAGAGTTTTCATACCTTAACCTTTCCCACTCATGATATTAAAATAGTATCATTGCATTTTTGCTCTATACAAGATTTACAGATTTTGATATAAATGACATTTCAATTACATTCCACCTGCCTGTCATAAATCTGCAGTAGCTGCACAGCATTACTACAATTTAACTACATATCATCTAGTATCTAGAGCTATGCTGTCTCTTTTGAAATTAGTCTTGTTACATTGCAGAGCAAGTACGGAAACAAGCAGGAGGTTTCAGATTAATCAGTGTAAAAAGAGCATCCCAGTTTTTACAGCTGCATGGCCACTGCCTTACGCTCCTCCTGTGCTACAAAGACTTGCTAGTGCAAAAATCTGGAAAGGTTCAGGTACGTGTCCAGCACATCCTGGCTGTTGCACAAGGAATAGACCCTCCTGTTTTATTGTCTCTTTCCTCTCTGAACTCATATGGATACTGCACGTGGGAAAGAGGGTATATTACTGTTAATCGCTTTCTGGTATAGGGTTCCTTTAACCAACCTTGAGATGCTGATGGAAAACACCTCTAGGCCATATCTGTGTCAGAAAGCTGCATATACATGTCTTTAGAACAGGGGCAGCGACTGAAATTTCCTTCACTTGGTTGGTGATGGAGATCAAAATAAGACTTCATTTCCTCTCTAAAGGAACCCACCATCCTTAATAAATACCCTCTTTATTATCTATCTAAATAAGCTTCCTTTATTTCATGTAGTCTCAAGCCTATGGCGAGAATAAGCAAATACAGGTACTTAATTAGATGAAAACCAGCAAAAGAATGGAGAAAAAGGGGGAGGAGGAGGAGGGAAAGGAGGAAAGGTATTATTGTTAATATTACATGTAGTTTTTCTTGCTTTGTATTCTGGGCTATGCTTAGATCAGCGAGTTGGAAGACTGCTGTGCTGTCTCCTTCCACTGCATAAATGTAGCTTCCATTAAAGCCAACTTCACACACACACACACACACACACAAAGTAGTTGCAATCATGAGATACACAGGCTTGCCTGGTTGCATTATGGCTTATATTCTTTGTACATAAACTGCCCCAAGAGGAGAATGAGCATGGTTGTTTGAACAAGTCTCATGCTGCATCTGGTAGGATTCAGCGGTGCCCAAGTGTATTGTACATGAGGAAGTTCAGACAGATGCACCCAGAAAGACAACAGACTGTTGCACAAATATGAACAGCGTGAACTTCTGAGGTTCCAGTTCTGCTATATTATGAGCACTCTGACATACTAGACAGTGGGAATAATGAGCTGGCCTCTTACGGCTCACTAAGTTTAAAAAAATTTAAAAAAAAAAAGTAAACAAATTTTCTTCTCCATGACTACAACCTCTCATACAAATTAGTCATGGAAATCACATTTTATATATTACAAAGCAGCAGAAACATGAAGGCTGGAACACACATTTGGGGAATGGACATTTTATTTTAGAAAAATAAAGTTTAGTAATAAATAGAAAAATTGCTTAGCTAGGCTCTACATGTTACTACTGTGAACAGTGAATTATGCAGTTGTCTCTATGACTGGTCTTTTGACTCCTTTATTGATTTATGAGATTAGCTCTTGATCCTGTCATAGCCCAGCTTTGAAAGTACAGTAGCTTAAACTGGCGCCGATTCAAAGAAATGCTTTGAGAAAATGAATAGGTACCAGAGATAATAAAATTAGATGTCAGTACATTAAACATTTTTTTCCCCATGACTGGTCATCACAAAATATCATAAAATCTGTCATAATAAATGGTATACCGTTATAAATAGGCTGATGAGGCCTGAAAGATCATATGTGATTTATTTTACCATTATTAAACTAAGTGGATGAATAGTTCATTCAAGATGCAAAACTTTTTGTTGTTATAGACTTCTGTTTTCCTTAATTGTTTTCCACAACTGAACAAAGTCGGGATGAGATTTTTATATCCAGATCATTTCAATCCCGGTTGACTAGAAACTCGTATTTCACTATTTATAAGAATTTTGAAGAATAACCTAATAAATATCATGATATAAAAAACTTTTTGCCATCTAATGAAGCGAGCTGGAAAGAGACTTTGGTGTTAACTGTGTTCACGACTTCCTGTGATCTCTGGGAACACAGGATGGAGAATGACCATATGGTGGCATGCACTTAGGGAAGGCATATGACAAAAAAGGCTGTAGCCATACTTTAATACCACTTGGCCCTCTCTTTTGTTTTTGACAGTCACCAGCTTAAGGAACACCTGAGTTGGAGTTTGTATCCAGGTCTTTGTTTTTAATTGCTAACAATGAACAAGTTACTGTGAATCTATATCATTTGTTTTTTAACAGAGTAATAATCTTCAAGTCATGCCCCACCATGGCAATGAGCTCTGCAGATTTAACAATGTGCTGTTTTAGGAGGCTGAGACAGGATCGGAACACACTTCTGACTCGGTTTAAATTTGTTACTTCCCTGTACATAGGGAAAATACAAAGTAAAAAAGAACCCCCACCGATTTTTATAATTCACATATTTAAGAATTTAAGGTATATGTTGATCTCTCTCTCTTCCCTTGGGCAAAGCATCTGGCAAAATTATTGTTCATCCTCTTGGAGGATATAACTTCAAAAAAAATGAAACAGGTGAATTGTAACCCTTGGAAAGCTATAACACTGCTTAATAGAGACATTAATTGTTTCCGCCTGCTTTGCAATGCCGTCTTCTCCATCTGTCAACAACATGGTATCGATAGCACAAATACTCATTTCTCTGTGTGTGGCATACAGGAAAATTTGTGTTCATTTTGAGAAGAAATAAACTAGTCATATGCCTAAAATTAAGTGAATTTGTTTTCTACTACAATGATTTAATATGTGGTTTGATGCTAAAGACAAATAACAAGCTGCAGCTGTTGGATCACTGTTGAGGGCATTTGGACAGTTTAAAGATGCATTAAATCTTCTAAACACCTGTAACCAAATGACTGATGTAAATTAGACTCAATTTCATTTGTTATATGATAAAGTTAGGTATATTTTGATTTTTTTTTTTAATTAAGATACTAAACAGATTGTCAAAGATTTACTTAGTGAGGCACTGTTTTATGTTATTTTTCTCAAAATCAATTCACCACCTGTTTCATGGCTTTGCTATGCATATGCCAGTGTCCAAAAGATCCTTAGTTGAAAAATAGGTCTGTGCATAAATAATATGCAGTATTTTAGAAATACTTATAATGACAGAAAACTCCCTTTTAAAAAGTACATTTTTATCAGCTCTCTACTTCAGAAATGATAAGTGTTGTATTCCAAAAATAGTGAAGAATTCAGCTGTGTTAATATTGAATATCAAACCAAAATCTCCTAATAAAGAATTTGTCTTGGTATTACTAGTAGCAATCTAAACCAAGGCAGACAGTGCAAATTGTTTCTGCTTCTTGATTAACAGAGGATTACACGCCAATACAGAGGAAACACAGAAAGAGCTACTTCAGGAGGATTATTCAGCAGAACAAGTTACTTTCACCTCATGCTTTCCACAACTCGAAAGGTAGAAACGTGAAAAATACTCCTAGTGTCCCTCACACTTTTGGAAGCTTGGAAAGCTCCGTTAATGCACTCAAGGCTTCAGAAAGGGCATTCATAACTAATTCATATCAGTATTTCATATTTTTCAGTTTTTATAAAAAAAATGAATCTGTGAAATGCTTAGATATCATTTAACTGACTCGAGCGTCACAAATTATCACCATGCAGCATGTCACAGACAGGCAAAACATATGCAACAGAATGAGATTTTGAAAGAGCTGATGAATAATTTCCTTTGACGGAATTTCATTGACAAGCAAATAAATAATAGCTAGGAAAAACAACATGACAGAGGAAGTCTCACTCCTGATCTGTGACGTTCTACGTCTGATTGCTCAAAATATACTCCATATTCTTTTGCACAGTCAACTTGCCAGACGGACAGCTGCTTTTTGAGAGACGGTATTCCACTGGGCTAAATTGTAATAAATAATTTCAGAAGACTAAAGCAGAAACTTGAACTCACCACAATGGTGACTACTACTGAATGGGCAGCAACACGTCAGGGTGCAATAGTGAATGTTAACAGAACACATCTGATGGCAGCATTGGAGAGAAAATACTGACTAGGACATCATGGACCTCTTTTGTCTTCTTTACGTGCTTCGAGTTAAACAGCCTAGTGAGCAAAAGAATCAGGGCAGAGAGAAAAATATACTTCTGGCTTAGTCAATATAACGTATAAAGGTTATTAATTTCCATCCTGATAGGTTGCATTTGCCTTGCTGATGGATTAATACAACTATAGCAAGATATTTCTTCTCCCCTTTCTACACTTCTGCCTTCTCATCCTAATTCCTTCCAATTACTGCTGGTACAAGCCTGTCTTCATTTGGCATTACTCTCACCCTGCTATTGCTATGGCTTCAGAGGACTAAAACACAATCCCACTAGACCCAAATCATGACTTGGAAGGGAAATGCTGCAGTACCTTCTTAAACAGAACTCAAGTTTTGCTTTTACCAAGTATCTGTTTTAGTGTGAACTCTTTTAATCTAAGATGAGACACTATGTATTTTATCCACAACACAGAGTTGGGAGGGGGAAGGTTGTTCCTGGATGATTTATGAAATGCTGAATTAAGAATCTACATTAAAGTTGGGGCTATGGTAATAACAAACATTATTATTATTGAGGTAGCAGCTGCAAGAACAAGGAATGTGGGTAAAGTGAGGAAATTAAAAGGCTTAGCACAGTTTTTCATATAATCTACTATATTCAATTGCCATAGATCTCAAAAACCCCACAGCTTTAAGCTAGGCAATTTTATGTGGATTTTGTTATAAAAGAGACTGAAACAAAATGTTAATTTATCCAAGTAGATTTTTCATATTAAAAAAAAACTTTTCTAACTCTTTCTCATTTTCTTCTGTTTAACATCTTGCAGTTTATGCACTTCCCTATGAACCATACCTTAGTGGTAGATAATTTGCAAAGAGTGATAAAAAATCTCCATGTCTCTATCCCACTGAGTTTTAAATTGGACTTAAATTAAACTAAAAATATTTTTCATGGAAAAAATAAAAATGTTCTTTTTAGCCAGATGAAAACGTGTTGAGTTTTTTCAACATGTTCTATGTCCCTTCAAACATTTCTTTTTCATTGAAATGTAATTCCAATAAATGTAGTGGGAAAGCTTGAAGTGAAAGTAATAGGGGCATCATCTTCAAATGGGGGTAAAAACCCTACTTCTACCCTCCTGCACTAAGTGCTTCTCATTGATGATCCTCAGAGTAAGGTTTGAGTGAAGAGATTTATGAAATGCTGATTGCTTTTGATAGCACTGCACAGAAACTTGTGACAAAAAATATACTGATAAAACCCTGGTTCATCTGAAAATATGTGCATCTATATTTTACTAAGAAAATTCACCAGATATTAATTAAGGCTGTGTTAATACACATTTTTACTCTACATTAAAATGTTAATGAAAAGTAAGAGAAGCCTGGTAATGATAGGTTTATGCTTGGTAGGAGCAAGAGTTAAAGCTTGAAGCTTGAACTTCTTTTTAAACTCAGGTTCACAGAATCAAACTAGAAGGCTATGATACATATGGATAAAATTACTGATTCTCTCTCTCCTCCAAAGATAAACACAGAAATAGCTTAAGCATTCTGTGAGTAACTCCCTCATAGATTATACTATTTACCTTGTAGGAATGAGTAGGAAATGTGTCTCATAAAAATTCAGAAAGTGCTTTCAGATACAATCTTCAAATACAGAAAGTTAGCTGCAAAGAAAAAAATAATACGTTGTTCTTCATATCCACTGTGGTTGGAACAAGAAGTAAGAGGCTTGTTACCGTAATGGCGTTTTTGGTTAGAACTTAGGAAAACATTTTAAAAGATAATGAGACACTGTAGTTTGGGTAGGCTGGTCTGGGATCCTCCATTTGTGTGGATGGATGGCCTGTTGGGTACGATGCAGGAATAGTTGTTTCTTCTTTGAGTGTAAAGGTTGGTGGAATAGGTCATCTGTTAAGTCTGTTTCAGAGCTTCTTTTCTGCAGTTTTCCTACAATTCTCAGTTAACCATTGACTGAACAGCGCTCAAACAGAAAAAGAAATTGCTATTCCCTTATTAAGGATTATTATCAGTGAGGTTAGATACAAAATGATGCAGCTGACATCTTTGTATAAAATCTCTACACCAATTTCCCTAAATCCCAAAATAAGCTGAAGCCAAATTCCTATAGTTAAGGGATACCAGGATCCCTCAACTCCAGCCATCACTCAGTCCACATCTTAAGTCTTGTTGCTAGAAAAAAAAAAAACCCTATTCATTTTCTTTCCGATCCATGAAAAAACCCCAAGAAACTTTCACCTGAAATGCCAATGGGAACAGCAGGTGCTTGCCACTTCTGGAAATGATGGCATCTGCTTATAATTTCCAGTGATTTGACTTTTTTGTTTGAGAACATTATTCTAATGGATTTTTTGCAATAGCGTAAACTATATTGTAGTTTGTGTTTCAGCTGCTAACTAATGACAATAAGCTAATTAGAGATTCCAGCAATTGTGCTCCGAGATGTGACTTGCAATCCTGATCTAAATATGATTTCCATGTTTTTTACTTTAAATGTTCATTTCTTTGTCATATGTAAAACATTTTATTGTGGCTAATATAAACTTAAATTAATTCAAGAAAAATGAAAGTTATTTGTTTGAGGGAGCCAGGGAATATTGTAACCTTGATGCAGCCAAGTGTAGAGGACAGAAAACCAATTAGCCCATATACATAATCTTAGAAGCAAAGCTGTAGTATGGAAAAATGAATGGATTGTTCAGGCTGTTCTAGACATTCTTGCAGATATAAAGCTGAAAATTAAGGCTGAATATTCATCTTTTCCCTCTGAGTAAACTGGAAGATCGTTTGATTCCCCACTTGGTTTTGAGATGATGAATAACTAGTGTTTTGGAGGCCCTATTAAAGCAGGGAAACAATAGGTTAGTCTCTAGACAGTTTAAGAAATACTCTTTTCTAAGCTTCAGTAAGGAATATGTGAGTGAGTGAGGTTTTACAAACACCTCTATACCATCTAGTAGGATTTTTCATTTATCCTGACAATGAGTAGAACAGTGGTCTTCAGATTAATGAATGCTACCGAAATAGATGTGATATATAAAATTTTATCCAGTACTACGCAAGACATTTTAACTCACTTAAGTTGAATCCCTACTTAAATTATTTAAATTCCATGTTTTCATACCTAAAAATAAACAACTCTGGGAATGCATTAATGTATGACATCCCAACCGAAGTGCAAACTGAAACAGACAAAATGTTTAAAAAAAAAAAAAAAAAAAATCAATGCACCCCTCACCATTTGAATTTAAGCATGTTAAGATTTTGGAAAAAGAAAGAGCAAAGTATCACATCAAGAAATAAAAATCCAACTAAAATAAACAGCTATTGAGAGTACTAATAAGCATCTTCCCCTCTTTCTGGTCTGTATTTTTTACGTTTAATTCTCTCCATGTTTCACTTTACAGTCTATCAGTCCTTTTGGGATGCAACCTCGCTTTTCCATTGTTGCATCTCATTTTTGGGTTGATTTTCTTTTTTTTTGTGATCCCTGCAGAGATAGTTCCTGCATTAACCTAATCCAGGATTTTGATACCAAATATCTTTGTCTAGAAGAGGTTCTTAAATTCTTAAGTAAGAAATGGTGCATATGTTAGGCTAAAGAATCTTTAATTTCCCATGCATCCCAAAAAGAGGAGAACGGATGATCTGTGGGGTATTCACAAAGATTGCATACAGCCGAGGGAAAATGACTTCTCCAAGGTCCCTGCATAAGCCTAGAGTTTCGTCCTACTGTGCAAATGTATTCCTGTGTTTTCATTCACGTCAGACTTCCTTTCCTCTCTTTTATTGGTATGCCCTACCATTCTGTTTATCATCAAGCTTGTGAAGAAGCTTTCTTTTAAAACCTGGAAGCATAAATCCCAGCTGTTATCTTTTTTCTCTCCCTCTCCCCAGTCCATCCCCATGTTTTATTATCACAGTTGGAGTAAGCGTATCTCAGCAATTACAACACTTCCACAGGCAGTTCTCAGGCCACTTGAGCTGACACTTTGAAATATTAGCAGGGAAGTAATGCAGGTGCAGGCACTGGCAAATGTCCAGCAGCAAGTTAACAACCAGTTCAGAATTTTAAAGGGGAGTTTGTATTATATCCTATTAAACAGTTGAAATTAGAGATGGAAATCCAATTCATTTTGTTTCACCTCCGAAGCACTGCAGTTCACTCATGTGAGGATCAGCATATGCTGGGACTTCCACATAACATTTTTAACATCTTGTTGCAGCAAGGGCTGATCATATGAGAATTAAGGCTATAAAATATGAGCTATAGCTCTTTTCATAGAAATACTTGGATAGATGAGAAAAATTTTAGTCTATATTGGTTCTGAAGACGCTAGGGATAGTTATGTGAGAAAAAAGGCTCCTTCCAATGAAGAACTATCTTACATACGCAGTGCCTTCTGGCTACATTGTTCCTGCAAGTTAAAGAAGAAAAATTACCATTGCAAGGGAACATGTAGATTTAATATATTCCTCCCTGTCTTTTCTCTTTCATTCAGTGTCTGCAGTGTGTAGTGTATTACAACAAAGATGGGCTGCTGCCGACAAACTGGAGCTTGAAACAATCACACTATACCAGGCAAAATGGGATCTTTGAATCAAGCTCTTTGAGATTAGAAATGTTGTGAGATTGTATGTGTACATGTGTGGGCATGTGTGAGAGAGACAGAGACTAGAAGTGTAAAAACTATCTTGACACAGAGGACTTGAATCAAATCAAGTAATTCTGAATAGGAGAAAAATACTGTGACTAATATTTCCAAGGGTAAAGTTTTCAAACGCACAGTGACACCAGAACCTGCCTTATTTATCAAAGTAACATAAGTTACCTGTATGTTAGTGCATACGCACAGATAAATCCATGACATGCCAATAGTAAACTAGATCAAAAAAAATAGTTCTGATCTATTGAATACTCTCTAAAAAAATACAACGAACAACTCTTAGTTCTAAAAATAAATCATTTTACATGTTTGCCTGCGTACTGTCCAAATTTTTTGCAAGAATTTGTGTACACAGTGCTTCCTGCCTGAAAACCATCATATTATAAAGACATGGAGAACATTTCTCATGAGGTTTAAGTTCAGTTACATAGACAGTTACATGGATTGACATAGTATATAATGTAGAGTAGTATCCCTGAAAACCTCTCAACTGTCTTAACGCACATAAAGGCAGTAAGTGATGCCCACAGGCAGCCCCACTCTGATGGTTTATGTATATAAATTCAGGAGCAGACAAGGGGATCACTAAAGTAATAACATTTTGCTTATGTTCTTAGGAAAAAGACTTCAGCCAAATAAGTTTTCTTTTTACAAAAGAAAAAGCCTGAGGAGTATTTACCCTTTCCCCACACACTTTTTAAAGCGCCTGAAAGGGATCTCTGGAATTATGATAATTCCATGCAAGAGTTGCCAGGAGTGGAAAAATTTCTGGTGAGAGAATTTAAATATTTAAATATTAAAATACTAAGTAAAAATAATGAGTATTACCTCCAAGCAGGGATGATTTTGTTCAAGTTTTGACAAAAATTTTTCAGTTCATACCAATTCAATTGCTGGACCCATCCAGTCCAACTACATGCATAGATGGCTGATGCCTACTTCTGTGTAGGCATCTGCTTTGCTGGCTGATGAGTCTTCCCTGGTAGAACAGGGAAGACCTTGCAGGAGTTTACAATCCTTTTGAATTTACTCTAGATCCTTTTTGCAGCTAGGATGCAAGAACAGCACACAGACAAGCAGTGTCTTTTACACTGACATTAGCTTGCCAAATATTACTGAGAACTCTCTTCACCTCTCAAAGGTCCAAGCAATAATTTCAATCATCTTTTAAATAGCACAACCAGTATTGGCTCAGGCATTCCTTGATAAATAAATGCACCCATGTTTCCTTTTTGTAGAACATTGACAACTGATAGGTTATCATTTTAGGGTAGAAATTACTGTGATGAGTTTCCAAGTTAGTGAAAACATATTTTGCTTTATTCAAGGACATATTGTTACTGTTTTTAAACATCAAGGCCTAGCTGTTATTACTATATGGTGTGATTTTGATGTTGTTCTCTATTGTGGAAGCTCACAACCGAGTTTAGTCTTACTTCACTTGACTTGCACTTTCTTCCTTTTTTTACATTTTTTTCTGCTGCATAATTGGACAGTATATGTAGCTGCCCCTTCACATCCCTCAATATCTGAGCTCAGGATAACAATGGCATCAAAACACTGTAACAAAGGAACATCATATAACTGGAACAAGAAAGAGTTGAATGTTTTCTGATGGAATAGCTTCCAGAGCCTTTTTTTTTTTTTAATTTCCAAATGGGTATTTTTGACTGACAGGGTTCTCAAAATATTTAAAGATTAAGGTATATTATTATACCATAATAATATTTTTGCTTCGTCTCTATATATAACACAGAAGAAGTAGAGTCCCTTCAGTCAAAAGAAAAATTAATGCAGAGCAACTCTCCAACTTTTTTAAAACATTCTTGAAATTTCTGATTAAAAAATTCTGAAGCGTTGAATTTTCATCTTTTTTTTTTTTTCCCTTCTAAATAATGTTGGTTTCTGTGTAGAATGATAATTTTGGGTGCAAACAGCAAAATGAAATGCAGTATTACCAGAGACTAATTACATTGATTGCTAAGAAAACCAGGATCTTTCTAAGGTAGTTCACCTACGTTTTTGACTGCTGCTGTGACATGACAGATAATCATTTAAATGAAAGTCAATATGATTCAGCATCATTAAGTGACCAAACAGAAGTAACACTGTTTTAAAATTATGCTATAAAAAGAAGTTCAAGCAGGAAAATACTGACATATTTGTAGACATATATACTGAAATACGTAAGCTAGGGAAAACCAGATTACTTTAAGACATTCCACATACAGATATTTGTTCAAAATTTTTTCACTGAAAAAAAATACAGTTTAAATAAGAACTTTGATAGCTTTTGTGGCTAAAATTATTAAAATTGGAACAAAAAGTCAAGAGACTTTTATAATATTAAATTGTCTCACTTCTAAGTTTTTGAAAGAAGGGTCCATTTTTTGTCATTTTGAGATTGCTTTACTTTTTAGATAAAAATTTCAAAATGAGCACAAAAATCATCTTTCCCCAAAATTTTTATCTTATGGATCATGAGATTTTAATTTTCCTCATAAAAGCAGCTAACTGTGATTGCTTTCTCCACAGCACTGAAAATCTGGTGTCTGCCCACCTACATAAGAGTGCTCATTTGGTTTGATCAGTATTAACGGTTCATTTTCTGCCCTTTGACAGCAATTGTGCATTTTAGTAATTTACTGTGGGTGGGCTCTATTTGACATCTAACTTTAGTGTTCTATCATTGCTGCCTTTGTTTCTCAGTAAGCAGAGACAAAAATGCTTTTCTTGCTCTGATTCCAGGCAAATTATAAACTAAGATGTATTAATAATTACATGAAGATAGTCCTGACAAGTACATTCCAGCTCATAGCTGCCACTAAGCCATTCACACCACCGTTCACTGTGTATTTGTTTTGAGCGTCAAATTATTTTAATCTATTGAAAAGTTACATTATCAAAATGAAAAATAAAAGATGTGCAGAGGTAATAAATGGAGATATTAAGGATACTGTCTGTGCTTGGGTGATATGGTACCAATTATTATTAAACTGATTTTGTAATTTAAAACTTTCTAGAAGGGTGCAAAAAACTACAGTGAAGAAACTCACTCAAGGCACATAAAAATAGCAATGTTGGATATTCGAGCTTAGTCATCTTAAAGGGAATTAATTAGGGAGCAATATCACCTAACCTACTGCTGAAATTGAACACCGAACTGCAGCATCCAGATTCATGCATTTTTTTTAACAAAATCTTGAACAACAGTTTTCTTTTAAATACTATGTCATAAGAAAATCTCCCCTGATTTTAGGAGAAGGAACTGACCTCACTTTACACAGTCCCTGAATGACCCAGCTAGAAGCATTAAGTAAATCATCCCGGCTGCGAATGCCACATCAGCATTAGATATGCATTTTCTGATTAGCCAGCAGAGGTATTTTGCAGAAAGCCTGACATTTAATGCAGTGAGAAGGAAACACCATCGATTGTAATGTGTCAACACAATCCAGGGAAATGTAAAAATATTTTGGTAGAGAGAGAGAGACTAGAAAATTTCCAGCTTAATTGCAAAGAGAATGAGAAGATTTAATATCTGGGACAAAAATAAACAAGGCTCCATATTAAGTAAGAATATCTCACTGTGAGAATGATATCTCTAAATACAAGCCTTCAAATACACTGGGAAGTGGGCAACCTGACTCTGCATTTCAGTTTCTTAGAATAAAGAACTGTCCCTGACATCAGCATATTTCACAACCTGAAGATATCCTGTGATATACACATATACAGTTATACCTACTTTTATATCTACTTTTCAAACCCACAGACACTGATTTAACACTGCAATACCAGTTAACAGATCTCGCATAGCGTAGCTAGCATATACAGCTTTGGAAATTGAAAAGATTAATTCATTTTTATCAAATAAAATCTAAGGAAAGCCAGGAAAACTCCTAAAACTAAACTAAATGCATAGAGGACTTGAATCAAAATATATGGAACCATAGATGAAAACTTCATGTTTTATAAATTGACCTCATATTAGACTTAAACATAGTCAGGAAAAAATTGTTAAGTACCTGAAATATTTCAAAACCATGAATGGTTCTGTGCTGCTTCTTGCCTTAAGTAATATATGCAAGTTTACTTTAAAAAGTAAAAAGATTCCCATACGTTTCAAACTTTTTAAAAATTTTTTTCATGAATGTAGCCCCAGAAAAATGAAGATTCAGTGACCCAGGGTAACTACTGTTGTTTTCAATTGCCCCTTCTTCATCAACTCAAGAACACTCAAACTTTCAAGCAGGTTTCTGAGTCTCTTGGGACACATGAGAGAAATTCACTGCTCCCTGGATGCAGTTTGTCAAGATCATATTAAAAAACTATATTCATTTCATAATTAGATATATCATTAAACATACACAATCTTTAATGTAAACACTGGCCCATTACAAAAATATTCAGTCTCACAGCATCTATTCAACATGTCTCTTATGACACAGGTGGCAAGGGACCTCTAATTGGAGACATTCATTGACATTACAACGTCTTCATCAGTCCCAGGAGGGATTTGCTAAGCTCATGTTAACTAACTGAACACAATCCCTAATATTTAAACAAGTTACCAGCAGTAAATATTGTGTCACGCTGTTTCCCACTGCTAAGCGGAGCATAAAATTACTGAGCACCTGTCAACTTCTCCATTGCAGCCATAAACTTCATTTTCCTCAGTGTTGCTGAGCAAAAGCCACATTTAGTTTTACAAATCCACTTTCATACCGCTGCTAAGAACACAGCTGTTTGAGGTAGCAGTCTGAAGTACAACTGAAATTTTTTATTGCTGTAAATTTTCTCAATTTCGTATTCATCTGATGGGCTGTATCTTTAAAAAGCCCCTACAGATAATTTTATGCATTCACATTGTTTTTTGGACCACTTGGACATAGCATAGATCTAGACACTATTATTTTTAAATTGTGTGTTCTGATATGAAGAATTTGATTGCACAGTGGATGCATGCGTACAAACTGCCTGCACCTTTTCAGAGGATATGTGGAAATTTGGCAATAATATTAAAATCTCTCCGTAATGAAAAAAAAATTTCTATGTTTTCCATATATTTAAATATAAATAAAACATGAATTTAAAATAAGTGCCATTACATCTTTTCTTTACACAAGTTGAAATGCATCATTCGTTTTATAAATGTTGTTTAATTCATAATCTAAGTCACTGTTGGAAGGAACACTCCAGTGCCCTACAAGCACGCAGCAAGAGAGGCTCAGGTCGTCCCTGTGTTGCGTGTCTACCCCAGAGTAGACCTGCATCTATCTGCGGGTGGAATTTCATACAAAGCTGGCCTACAGCCACCACACAGAATCAAGTTTGGTTCTTTCCCGGCCAGGGACACACCTGCAGCAGCAACCCAGTGAAGCTGTCACACTAACTCAGTGGGACTACTGAAACACTTCAGTGTTAAGGTTAGATCTTGTAATTCATAAATATACATAATGATGGCATTCTCCCTCCATCCTCCTTTCCTCAGACTGACTGCTGAAAAAGAAAAAAAAAAAAAACACAACAAACACCAAACTGTTGAGGTAAGTTTAGGATGTTCTTTTCTCCGTTGAAAATTAGATAGCCACTGTAAGACTCAAAGTGTCTAGTCTAAACAAATGAAATGGGTAACATTTTGTCTCTAAGGGTTTCTGAGCTGTTTAGGAATGTGATCTTTTGGGTTTTCTGAACCCATTATATTTTCCTTAAAAAAAAGCCAAAGCAAACAAAAAACAAAAACACTCCCCCTCCCCCCTCAAAAAAACCCAAACGTTAAAGGTTCTCCCTTTTCATTGTTTCCTCTCTGGCTGTTAAACCTAAACCACTACTGAGCTGAATTCCATCAAACTTGGCAGGTTTATGGAAATAATACCTGCTGAAAAACAGACTAAATTTTGAATTAATAGCACGGTAGGATTCTGAGGCAAAATGTCAAAAATATCAGCCTGTTGTACTGTGTCCTAGAGCAGGATGTCATAGGCAAAATTCGTATAATTTATCAAATTCCACCAAACTTATCAGCCCTGGCAGGACAGAAGGAGCAAGTAAGTGCTCCAAAGCACAAACTTATATCTTTAAGAGATATATTCAGAACATAGAAATACCATCATATCTGAGTATCCTAGTAAACAATCTTTTCTTTCAGAGGCTTTGCACCATTGTTATTCCACCAAAGATTATTAAAAGTCCTTCAGACACTTTCTAAGTATCAGGAAATATTTCTGGTTTTGCAAAGCCAGACTTATGAAGGAAAAAAAAAAAGAAAGAAAAAAAAGAAAGAAGAAACACTAATTTCTCTCTCAGTTAAGTCAACTGAAAAACTTACTGGATCAAATTGTTATGATTTTTTATTCATACAGACCTGCAATAGGGCAACAAACTCCTCAACAAAACAGTACCACTTTCAAAGGATAAATTTTCCACAGTCTAACTTGCTTTTAACTTCTAATTTACAGAAGAATGATGCCTACCAATCAACTCTAAATACAAACCATCAGAGTACTAGTTCTCAGTTGGATTGAAAGTTTTAGGAGTTACAACCCAGGACTGTTTGCGGTATCAGGGGTAACATACTGACTACCTGAAATGATCCTGTGCTCACAATTGGTTTAAATCACTGTTGTGTCTGATTCTGATTGCATCTGACATGCAAGGGTATGGGGGTTTCTTTGTGGTGCTGTTTTTAATTGGTATGAAATACTTCACCTTCTCCATAGGCAGAAGGTTAACTCCTGAATTGAAGTTAATTTTGGGTGTGAAGGGAATAAATAACAACGAAAGAGAATAACTGCCTTTTTTTTTTTTCCCCCAAAATATGAAAAGAGCTTTTTAGATAGGGATCCCCACAGTCTGTGAAAATAGTGATTTAAAATAGAATCCCCCCTAATTCTTGGTACCACCATCTTTTAAGAGATACCACTCTTTTCAAAGAATTGGACAATGACTTTGATAGTCTAATCCAATACTGGGTATCTGAATTTTTCTGAACAGTAATTATCACTGAGCTGTAGGTTACATCAGGGGAAATTTTCATAGAAAAACACCACCCTTGTTTATTGAAATAAGTAAGTTTACTTCACCAAGTAAAATGAGCTTTGGCTTTTCATGTTTCAAGCTTTAAGCCTGTCCACCAAGACTAAAAAAAGATTATACTGCAGTTATAGAACACTTCACCTGTCCATACCACAGACTTGCTGATCTACAAGTGTTCAACATGGAAGCTTATCAAAATGATAAGGACTGAGCAGGAGTCCGTCCTGCATGTAAGACCAAAAGAATAGAAAAGATATAGTTGTTTATTAGGAAATCTGCATCCAGAGTTATTTTTCTGGAGCTGTTGCTAGTATTCATTCTATGTTTTGCAATATGGCTTTGAAAGATAAAAGACAAAGCTAATGAGTCTCACTTTGTCCTAATCTATCCTCTCTAGTAATTTCAATCACACAGTTTGTACTTTAATTCTACAGCTTGTTTCTTGCATAGTCAGCCCTGTGTCTCAGACATTACAAAGAAATTTCACCATGGTTGAATAAAGGAATGACTTTACTTAAAACCAAGTTGTTCCGAAATTTCCATTGAGGGATTTAAATGTTTAAGGGAGAGGGGAAAAAAAAGGAAAAAAAAGAAAAAATAAAAAAGAAAAAAAATATTTATTTAAAAAGGAAAGATACTTCTTTGTAATACTGGCTTTTACCTATGCATATAATATGTTTAAAACATTTCAAAATAAAAAATGAAATCTTATTCTAAAATATCAAAATGGAAAATACAGATGTGATCATATCCTCTCCCCATATCAATTTTCCATTAGAACAATTGCATTACTGTGAAGTTTTCCCCTCCAGCATAACACCCCACCACCCCACCCCCAAAATTTCAGACTGTAGGCTGGACATTTCCACTACCTTGAACTGCAAGTCTATCTTCTGGAAGATTGAATGAGTCTTTTCATTTTCCTTTGTAGTTTACCATACATGTTTCTTTCTGATCTCCAAGGACACCACAATTGCAGTTCTTATCAGAAAGATAAATACTTTTCCCCCACATCTTTTTCCAAAGATTTCTTTCCTTCACTGCTGTTCACTGTCAACATACTTAGAGAGCGAGGCTCAGATGACTTCTGCTTAAGTCTATGCCTGTTGTGATGCCTGAATGATGTGAAACTTGCAAGAAGAAAAGAGACAATGTTTACCTATGATTACCAGGTACTGGTATTTGGAAAAATAATGTCCTTGTCTCCTACATTTAGAATAGAAAATAGCTATGCACATCTGTGGAGAGGTGGCAACTATTGGCAAATAATAAATTTTCGTATGGTGGCCGTGCTTGCGGAATATTTTTCTTATTCTGTACCATTTACTCTTAGAACTGGCTGGAAAATGCAAGTGAAAAAATTAATTTTGCTCAGAGAAAATGGAAGTTTCAGAGTTCAGTAAGACCCCTCCATGAGTTAGCAACAATCGCACATTTCAGAAAATAACGCTTTTTGCGTTTTTCCATCCAAACTTCAAAGTGATTTACACATTTGTAACCCACCATCTGTTGAGTATTTGAGGATGTGGGCACCAAGTATTCAGAACTGCAGGAAATCCTCCTAACAGATGGGGACATTGTCTCTATTAGCCAGACAGCATCTGTCCTGGCCACCCTGTCCGCCTTCCATGTCACCCACTTTATCCCCAGGAGGGTCTCAGCAAGTCAGCGGCAGTGACAGGCTTCACCAAGATGCTCTTCTGCAGGGAGAAGCCTTTTGTATAAGCAGAATATGAGAATTGGCTGTAATGGAGAAAAACACTTCAAGAGTTAATGGATACTATTTGAAATGTCATTTCTTGGTCCATGAATGTATTGGAAACATGTTCATTACTAGCCCCAGTACCGTCCAATCCTCCGTTCCGATAAGCTTCTGAAAAGTAGAGTTATTTCATAACTTTTCCTTTCCCCACAAACTTGCTACTCATGTCAGCTTGCTCTCCTTCCATCCATTTCCTCAGAAAAATATGAAACACTCAACATGATTCCCTTTGTGTACTTTTCCTACTGTTCTGAAGTAAAAAGACAGAGCAGAGGAGAAGATGCTGCCAGATGTGCCAGTCCCAGTTCACCACAGTGCTGGGGAATATAAACACAAATTCATAAAGTGTTTTTTACATGATACCCCGAATTACCATGAGTTACTGAAATATCACTTGTACGATGACAGTACATTAACTACTGATGGTACTCCAGAAAGCCAGGTCACATCAGGTGATCCAATAGTCAGATCAAGTCTTGCTGTAAGTAGCCAGAAAGACCCAAAATTTCCAGTACATGAAAGCATCTTGCAATTACAAGTTTTCTGTGATCAAGGTACGTTGTGCACATTTGAGGAATACATCCTCAGGATGATGCTGGGGGTGTAGGGGGAGTCTATTGAACACCATATTTTGTCTTTGAATCTCTCTTCAAATGAAGGTCGAGTACCAAACTTACACAGCTAGACAGCAACCTGTAAACATTTTAGCTAGATCCACTGCCTTCAGTGAAGCTTGAACAGCTTACATGAGTAATACGTTCAAACCAGACGGCATTAACCTGAAAGATTTTCTTTTGGCTAGGGGGATAAGACGAGACCATTAAACCTCCTACCCAGCTCTGTTCCTAGTTTTTGTCTGATTACATAATAAAAGTAAAATGTGCTGAACATAGCCTTGCTAATGTGCTACAGTATAACTATTGCTTATAAATTCATCCAATAGATTTAAACCAGCAGCTTTTGGTTTTGTGACTAATTCCCTTTCTGTTCAGTCCTGTCATTTAAGTGAAAAAGGGAGACTTAGAGGTCCTTTTTTCCAAACTCCATTGACCATCTAGTAGCGTTCTCTTCTCCAAAACACAGCAAAGAATAACAACCAAATGATTGCGCTTTGGTCTTTTCAGCACCTGCAACAGCAGAGCACTCTGCTCCAGGAAAAGACAGATCGTCTGTGCCCTTTCACATTTTCTTTTTTGCTTTTGCTAGTGTAAATATGGGAAAGAAACAGTACTTTAATATTTGTAAAGAGAAGGAGGAGACGGATGGCTGTAAGTTGTAATGTGATCAGGCAGGCAACAAAAAAGTTATTTTAGAACAGTAGCATTATTTGTCTTGGTTAAATTAGGAGTTGGACATGCAGATGAAATCGTGTGTTTGCATTCATATATCAGCAGACTCTGCCTACCAACACTTCTTGCATTAAAACTTCTTCAAATTCAAAAAGAATTTTTATTCACACAGAGAGGCAGGAAAAGACTATTAAAAAAAACCCCAAACCGACTTTATCCTAACATTGTAACATAAAAGTAGCAACTACTCTATTTATCTAAACACTACACACATTAAATATATTGTTTCTCAAATTCAGAATTCATTATCAAGTAATTTGAAAATAAGAGTATTTCCCATAGTGTAATTATTTAAGGAAATATTTTTTCTTTCTAGATTAGCAAGACACTGGTCTCATATAGATTCTATACAGAGCCCTCTCTTGCATGTGGCTTCCACCCAGTAGTCATATCCTCCTCAGGATCATCTGCTGTCTTGGCACTGGACTGTACATTTCTTTGGGGTCCATGAGGACCTGATTTTACCTGTGGGTCAGACTAACTACATCTGTCCACGTCTCCTAATACACCTCTTTAGAGTGCAGTGTCCTTGTCTACAGTGTGCCATTCTTAGATCAGTCACAAAAATACACTCCTTTTTGTTGCTGTTACTTACATTTGAGTGAAATAATATAAAATGCAGACATATAGGCGAGTACAGTTTCCAGGGAAAAGGGAAATAAGTGTCTTCATACCTGTGGTCATTCATCAACTCTGTCATTTACATTGTGACTTGGATCAGGTAAGTGATCTCACCTATATGCACGGTATATAACATGCCATTAACTGACTTCGTGAAGAGCATTCTGAATTCTTGGAAGAAAAGACCCTAAAGCAATATTGTTACTACACACGTAGTTTATGACTCAAATATAGCCAGGAAGGGAAAAAACACGTAAATAAAATTTCAAAGCTTTTTTTAGAGGTGGTCACAAAACTTAACTATTTGAACCTCTATTATGATCTATAGTAAGAAAGCAAGCATGTGACTGTATTCTGCTTGGTAGCAGCGGAGAAGATGAAATGACCTTTAATCATTGCAGCTCAAAAAAAAGACCCAGGCAGTTCCACTGGTATATCTATCTAGACTTTGAAAAGAAAAATAAAGAAAAATAAAAATCTCAGGAAATACAGGCTGATTTGACAGAAACACTGTGTAAAAATACCTTGTTTTGTTTTAGGGAGAAGGGTAGCTTTTATCTTTTTCTGAAATTCTGCAGGGATTTCAGTTGCTAAAACTGGAGAAAAGGCTCCTGTAGACTAGTTTACTAAGTGAAAAACTTTCATTAGGCAATAGCAACTAAGGAAATTATTTTCCATTTTTGAAATGCATTTTAATGTGCATAAAAGTGTGATTTTCTTTAAGCCTAAAAGATATATAGATAAGGTCTTACAGCATCCTCAAAACAGAGTCCTTTTGATGCCAACTAGAACTTCTGTTCTCATACCAGGCTTATACTGACCTTAAGTTTTTATTTAAATTCTATCTGGATAACTTTAGTCTCTTGATACTATAGCAGCATAATACCAAACCAGGCAAATTGTTTTCCTATGTCACCTTCAGTCTTATACTCAGATACCTCCCAAAAGTAAGACATAGTCGGCATCTAGTAAAAAGACTTTTACTCTGTGTTTGTGCAGCATTTGGTACAGATTTTTCTCCCTTTTCTTAGGCAATGTAATAATAAGTATAATAAAAATGTATTACTAACAGAAGGCGGCATATAAAACATGATTATGTTAAATCACATAACCTATCAGTCTAAAAGCTAATATTTTTATAAAAATTTTCCAAACAATTAATTCTTCTATATTAAATTCTAATGACTACTGGTCTTAAACAGAACTCTAAATCCCAGGCTCATGTGCAGAACAAGAAATAGTTGAAATGAAGAAGAAACCCATGACTGAGCACAATTTCTAGCAAGTCAAACTTGGTTATCAGCTTTTTTCATTTTCATCTATGTCACCAAAATCAGAATTATCCTAAGTTCAGTGTAGATGATTGGTCATGACAACAAAACTGAGATATTGCATCACCTTGAGACATTGGCTTGAAAGACAGCCCAATTCAGCCCATACTTTATGGCTGCATAGTTTTCAAAATAACACAAAATATGGAAAACAGTGGAAATGACCCATCACTTTTATACTATTTCTGCTCACCAGAGTTGATTCTTATTCCTCTGTTCTTGCTTTTTTTTTTTTAAAGCAGATTTTTTAACTCAACCTATAAAACACAAAGGGATAATTGACAAACTGGTAGTTTTATCTTTGTCACAAAGCATTTTATAGAGCTTTTGCTAAAACTTGTATGTTACTGATGAAAGTAATACCCATGGAGTGCTACTTGACACTACCCCTTGGCCCTGTAACAATAACAAGAATTGGGCACAAAGAACAGTAACTGGTGTGTTGGAGACTCTCCTCTGCACTGCGCACAGGGACCACTACCCAAAGCTCTGTCTGTACATCACATTGTCGAGAAACATAAATGAACAACTTCTGCAGAAGACTGTATTCTCTGTCTGACATTTCAGACTTCAAAGCCACAATAATGTTTTCCACTTGGGCCTTCCAAGTTGCAGTAGCGACCGCATTGAAGGCAGCCTGATAAATAAACCACAGTATGTCATAGCCTCTCTCTCTCTCTCCTGTAAAACGAGTGGGGTTGGGGAAGTGCAGATCAGCATCTAGCTCATCACAAAAAGCATTCACCTGCTAAAAACGTATGTTGGTTACTCTAAAGCAGGCTACACTGATTTTCAATTTAATTTTCAATGGAGGCAACTCCATAACATGTAGGGTTCATTCAGAAACTCTAAGTGGAATGAGCAAGTTCAGACCCAGACATTCAAATCAAGCTACAAGGAGGAAGAAACAAATTCTGCTTTCAGCTAACAGTTCTCACTAACATAGCAGGATTTTTAACCTGTTTGACACAGGACAAAAACTGAGAACAAGTGAGGGTATAAAGCAGTTATCCAAGCTATGCACCCATTAAAAAATATTCACATTTACTGCAATTTGTCTTTGGTGCAAACTAAGCTAAGCTCAGATTCACTACGAGAGCAATAAGAAGAAAGAGAGGAAGAAACCATTCATACATTTTGGCATTAAACTTCTAAAAAAATCAACTACATGCCGTTGCTCAGCCTTGGGTTATATCTTTTCTTCCTGGATGCAGAGATATGAGTAAGAGTTGTGTGCTTCTCAGTGATTTGCTTCTCCACCTTTATGCTTTCATGGTCGCAGACTGCACTATTACTCTATTTAAATTCTCATCTATTCTCTGCCTGTAGCCAGAAGCACTCAATTAACTGATCTGCAATTCTGAACATGCACACAACACCCCTCATTTCTTTCTAAGCATATGCCCCTAGCAACTCAGCTATCATATGTGTTTTTAAGGGTTCATCTACACACAGAACCATCAGGGGATCATAGTAACAGCTACGATTTGATTTTCTCTTAAATACTGTTTGCTTTTTGTAAAACAGCCATCCAGAAAACCATTTGTGGCAATAAACTAATCTTCTGCCTGATAATATCTAATTAAACATTTAAGAAAAGAACCCACCATACAGCAGTGTTCCTTCTAGCCCTGTATACCACACAAAACAATGTTGTATGATATAAAATTTGCATTTTTAATTATACCTCAAAAATTCTCACTGATCTATCCTCTCAGAGCTGGAACTGATCTCGCCTAGCTTTATCTACTGTGAGTTCAGTCATTTCGGTTGCAATTTTCCCAATATGGCGTCATCACAAGAACTGAATTAGGAATATGATAGTTAACAGCTGTATGAGCCTTCTCACTTAGGTGTTTCCTTAAAGTAATATGACGTGTTGTGCATTTATAGGAGCTAGTCAGAGTACTCATTGAATAAACTATTCGAGCAATACTAATACTGAGGATATGGGTAGGATATTAAGGGCCTGGGTGATGGGATTGGACACCCTCAGCAGGTAAATGAGCGCACCAACGGGGTGGGTACAAGGGAGGTCAGGGCTGCCGTTCAGAGGGTGGCTCAGGAGCACACAGCTTGAGAGGGGAAGCTGCATGAGCGGGGTTTGTTCAGCCTTAGGAAAAAGAAGGGTAAGAACAACAGAGGAGGATCAAACCAATGCCTTCTACCACCTAATGCATGGTTAGGAGAAGACAGAGCCAGACAATACGTGAAAAGAACAACAAAAGCACAAGTTGCACCAAGAAAAAATCCAGTTATAAGTAAGGAAAAAATTCTTCACAGTAAGAATGGTCAAACACTGCGACTGGTAGCCAGGTTTCATAATATCTTCACCTTTGGAAATACTCAGCTTAATTACAGTTCACAACTGAATCACACCTATCAGCTGAGCAATTTACATTTGCTGTAACCCTCAGAACTGGTACAATCTAAAAAGAGTACAAAAAGTGTCTACTGTTCTTCAAGGAGCTAAAATGGCATCTTCATTTAGATGCCAAAGTAAAAGTTAGCATTTGTAATGAGCCATTTCCATTTAACCGTCATAATCACTTCTCAAATTCACAATGTAAAAATACAAAATGTACCAGACTATTTCTCTATGGGTCTGACCTGACTGCCTTTAATACCCAGTACTGAGAGGGTTGAAGTGGTAGAAAACAAAGCCAACATTTTATTCATCATATCTTCTATTTGGGATCACACACTTTGCAAAGTAGAATGTTACTGCTGTAATAAGCAAAATAATTATTTTTAAAAAAAAAAAAATCAGGCGATACTTAAAGTTTCCAAGAATTCAATAGATAATTTATTATCTGATTAAATTAAAGTTTCTTTATCATACAGCATGGACTCATAACATCTGACATTAATTCATCCCACAGAAGATTATTTTAATTTGTGTTTTACTCCTTTCTTAATACTAGCGCGTCTATTACTGTCCAAACTGTGACTAGTTCTACCATGTCTGAAACTCATGCTAACTGCTTCTGTCATAGCCGTAGTACTTCCAGAGCTACAAAAAGAGCTTGAGCTGAACTTTACTGAAAGGTACATTGAGGAGGAATTGCACTGTTGTATCAGTCCACTGGATATAGAGATCCTGAGAAACACTGACTATTTTTTTTAAACACTGTACATAATTAGATCTTCCAAATTATTATTTCGCCTTGCTGCAACAATTGTCCTGCCAGAAACAAATGTCTAAAGTCATGTTATATATATTATTACAGTACATAATGCAAAGACAGGAAACAGTGAAGTTAAGGTATTAATTTCCAAAACTCTGAAATGGCTTTTGGTTTGATTTTGTTGGGGCCTGATAAGTTAGTGGAAGAGAAGAAAATTATCAAGGAGGATGAGGTTGGTTCTACAAATTGAGTCTTTAAGGGAAGCATCACTTTACAGATAGCTTTTTAGATTGTAGTAGCTCAGAGAGTGCCTTTAATTTAGCAAGAGCACTTGGAAAGTTAACTGCACATGGTATCAAAGGTTGCCTGCCAGTAATGTACTCAGGGAAAAAAAGTGTTCACTGTGATTATACTTTTTTTTTTTTACCATAAAAGGTACGTATTAAAATTGTTTTAAAAATGTGTTATGGCACTTAGAGCTGATTCTATCCCAAACAGGTACTACTTCATTTTGCCAGGGAGTCCCAAAACAGGAGGGAAGTGAGGGTTGTCCTAAACAGGGTACCGCACATTTCTGTAACCAGATTGTGTGACTGAAAAATGTGTGTTCTGCCCCAGCTGTTGTTAATCTGGAAGAGAGGGTGGGTGGGAATAAAACTCCTACTTTCCCCCTCAACCACAAAGTAAACTTCTGCCTGCAAATGACAGATTTAGAGAATGCACTGTCTGCAATCCTGATAATTTTAAGGAAAAAAAGTAACACTTCTATTGAGTTCAGCGGAACCAGAATATCACAATACTTATGTGAAAAATGAACAGCCTTGTGCTATAATTACTCTGCACTCTAAAATGCTTAAAGTTTCTCAGGGATTACTGACGGTACATTTCTAAATGTCCTCTCAGCTCTTTCCACAAGAACAATAGACAAAATGAAGCCTTGTTCTGATTTTTCAATAAGCTTGTTCCCACTAAGTAAAGACAACCCTACTGCAAAGTATATCACGGTTCAGGTAACCTCCTTATAGGACAAGAGTTAGTTTCTACTACCCAACTCCAAAGAGAAGCAATTTATTTGTCTTAGCCTGGGACTGTGCCACAAAATCCATTAGCACTCGGGAGCGGAAGCCAAAATTTAGGCCTCCCCCATCACCACCAAATCCCCAAATCACAGGCTATACAGTCAAGCTCTCATTGGTTTTTCAAAGCTTTTGTGACTGCTTTGCTATGGCGAGGCAGCACCTCAACGGGCAGGACTGGGTGCCCCGCCACGCTGGGTCCACCCTCTCAGGCTATGGGAAACATGGGCTTAACTTCTACATTGAGTGAAATAGTTGGTCTTGAATTAAAGGTCCGTAAGTGTCCCTCATGATGTATATGTTCAGATTATGTAACTGCCTGCCTCATTTAGAGTTCATTCAGGCACAGGACAGACTGACTGGGCTTCCCAGGTAAATACCCTGATGCACAAGAACTGTAAGAGTCATTGACTCGCTTAGAGAGCCACTCAAAAACTTTTTAATTAAGACTGCAATCTTCTGTGCAGCACAAGGCCAGTCCTAAGATTCATAATCTCTTGTCATGTTGCTCAAAGTCACCACCTCATTTTTATCTGTATTGCTGTTATCTATCTTTGCCTACAAATGGAAGGTTAAAGTTTGAGGCATATTTCTGGGCACTTGTCAAAATTCATTTTATGGAAAAATGAGGCATTTGCAGGGTTTCTTCTCTAGTAACATCACTGCACTGAACAGAACTGAGTAAATTATGTGGTGATTTCCTATTCACAATCCCAGGAGCCAACACCACAAAAGCAATGAGAGACAAGTGTAAAATTCAAAACTTCCAGCCAACATTCCACCTCCACATCCCAAAATGTGCGAGATCTTTAAGTCCCAGAGCAATTGGGGAGCGGAATCATTCTTCAAAATGTTTTAATTGTAAAACTTCATTTAGCAGCATCTGAATACCAAACCACATCCTCAGAAGTAGGCATATAGGCCTAACAACAATGCATTGTATGCTCCCTGGCTGGATGCTCAGGAAGTTCAAAACTAAACCTTGAATTTATTTGGGAAGGAATTAAGATATAAAGGTTGAAATAAAGGAGGACCCAAGTCTGCACCCAGCTGTTGCATGTATGTGTAGCGCGATTGCTATGATTCTGTGCCTCAAATACACATAGCTAACTGATTTGCAAAGTGAAGCACTTGCAAGTAAGAAAGTGCCTTAAATATTCTCTATTGTCAAATGAATTTTAATTTTGCCATGGTAGGCACAATTCTGAACACTGCAGCATTTATTCAGTGCAAGGTTTCTGTGATGCTGAATACTGACAAAAATTCTCAGGCAATCATCTCCTGGTGAGGGTTTGGGTTTTTTTTAGTTAATTTACCCCATGGCCAATAGCCTCTTCAACTGCTCAAAAGTTTTAGTATTGTCAACAAGCTTTTATTTTTCTCTCCAAAACTTCTCCCAAAAAGGTTTGGTTTGGTTTCTGGGGGTTTGCTTTGTTGCTTTCTAAAAAACAGCACAGTTCAATAATTCTTCCTAGTAGAACATTGGAGTTTTAGATAATGTATCTCATAGCAAACCAATAACATCAATGCCTAAACTCAGTAAAGCAATTGCCTATTCCAAAGCCCTAAATCCTGAAATTCCACAGGTCAAATGTTTTCCAGCTACAGCCGTCCATACATCATCGTCACAAACCACTTCAGATGTTGACTCAGAGACTCTGACTGGTTCTGGGAGAATAGTCATTTCTCTTTTGTAACACCAGGAAAAATAGATTTTTGAGTGACAGTCCCATTTTGAAAGTCCACATATGTTAAACTCCAATTCATACTCTATTAATGAATTTGCTTTTTCACCACTTTTGATCTATGCCAAAACCCCAGTGCCTAGGCTTAAGAAGCAATACTGGTTTTTTGTATTCCAGTCTGTCAGTAATGCATCTGACATCATTTCTCTTGGCACATCTTTACATGCATTACTGATCTTATATGAAAATCACTTCTTCCTTGAAAAAAAAAAACCTGCACACGGAATGCTCACAAAAGTTGAAAACGCAGAGAAATTTTTTAATCACCTCCAACCTTACAGTTCAATTAAATCTATCTCTGAACAACATAATTAGCTATATATTCAATGTTGTTCCTCCTCTAGGGATTCTCACTAGTCTTTACTAGAAGTTTTGAACACCCAAAATTTCCAAAGTCTTACTATTTAGCTTTTCTGCAGCTACACACTTCAACGCCAGATGAACCCGTACCTGGGGTTTAGCACAGCCCAGCAGCCAAGGCTGAAGGTCTTCCTCCTCATAGCCTCAGAAGCAGCTATAACTGGGGCAGGGAAATGCTTAGACTACCTCAGGAGGAGAGTTTCAAAATCCACTCCAACCACTCTGGGAGAAGCTATGAAGCTGCTGGAACAGCAGTGCCAGACTGACTTGGTTTAAACCAGCTTGTGAGTGGTGAAACATGCTGGCTCTACCTGGCTCCTACCTCCCTTGCCAGGCAGGAGAGATGCTGTCCCAACAGAGCACAGATCCTACCACCTGCAGCATGTGGTGAGCTTGCGGTTCAACCGCTGTGCAATGAAACCGCAGTGTTTCTGCTATTTTTGCCACTTCTGTTACACTAGGAAAAGCAGTATTTCACTCAGATTATATACTAGGCAACAAGAAAAAGGCAATAGAGAGGAACTTTGTGAAATCCAGGCAAGCATAATGGGAACTGGAAATGCTCAGCACACTGTAGCATAAACCCCTTCATCTTTTATCGTATAAAATGAGCCCAAGAAACATTACACTCATTCAGGTTTGAAAGAAGCTCCGTGGACTATTTAGACCAGATAGCTCATAGTTAAAAAAATTTTCAAATACTATTCCGCAATCATATTTCATTTTTCCTTTGAGGCCAAGGCTTCACATCAAGTTAAACAGTGTCTATCCTGCTTTTTCTCTGAGCAAACACTCTCACCTCAGTCCTCCTTGCCCGTGGTTATCAACCCTCTTCTCCTTATCCGGACCTCAGTAAAATATTCTCTCTTAAATACAACCATTCCACTACTTATTCAGCTCAAAGATGTTTCCTGTTCGCCCACCTTTCAGTGTACAAACCATTTTCTGAAGGCTGGAGGGAAAGGAAAAATTAGATGCTTTAAGAGACAAAGGTGATATTTTTTATACTGCCAAACAAATTGATCCTCTAGGAGGGTCAGGATTGCAGTGTAGTAAGTCGCCGTGGGAAGAATTAGACACACTCAGCACATAATGTAAAATGGATGATTCAATAAGTGTGTATCACTATATCATGCACCTGCCATACTTCAATAAAAACATGTTGTCTACTTGAAATGCGTGAAGTCAAGATTTCCATAAAGAAAATAAGTATTATGAAAAACTTGATATTACACTTGCATAATTTGAAAAGTAGCTATAAAAAATGTATTCATTCAAACACAGCTAATTCTGAAAAAAGATTGTCCCCTTTTTACGCAGAGATATAGTATGAAGGGTGTACATGAATGCTACAGTATATTCTCCAAGACTGTCTGTGCTCTGAAATGATCCTGTAGCAATACCAGTGAGGAACAGCTGCTGCATTTTCACCCTTAAGGTGGGTGGATTTTAGTGCACAATAGGAACATCTCAAAGTGAGTGTATATCTGTATGTTCCATCTGGTAAATGCAGCAGAAACGAGATACTGTAAAATGAAAAGTCTTTTGACTATGCCCTGCCCCAGGATAAGCAAGAAAATAAGAGCGAGCTGTACTTCAAACCTATTCTTTTCCCCACTTTTGTCTTGTCTTGACTTCTAATGTATTGTAACATTGTTAGCTTTTTAATGACAAGAGCTCCAACTCGTCTGAACTTCTCTTCCCCCAGAAGGAATAGCTCATCCCCATCTTTTAATATCTTTTAAAGACACTGTAAAACTGCGTTTTCTTTGTAAAAACAACATCAGCAACTAAGTGGAAAAGGAGGAAGTGATAAAATAAAAGTTTCATTTTATATATTTTCCATCCAACTCCATCAACTTCCTTTTTTTCTTTGTAACTTTTAAGTTCAATATTGGCATGGGTTTACTGGTCCAAGGATTTAGTAGTAGAGGTCCTGAACTTGAACTGTTAAACACTCTATCACTTCTATATTTCTTACTCCTTGAATGTAAAAAAATTTATCAAAATACCACTGAAAATGAAACAAAAATGATCCTCACTTCTAGAAACTATCATTACATCAAGCAAGAAGCAAGAAATTGCTCGTGCAACAATTTTAAAGGTGTTAATTTTTGGTTACCACAATATCATAATATCAAATAAAGCCCTACGTTTAGCTAACATACCTGTTTCCACATTTCTGTTCATTGTAAATTGCCATGTTTCTGTCATATTTATTTCCCTTTGTTCTGTGTCTGTTATCTTTCATACACAAGATACAAACACTTGATCAATTTTTAAAAAGCCTCCAAAATTCCTACTGGATGTGACTCATGTGGAAATACTTTCTTATCAATTTTCAAGCCCTACTGAGTGTTCACTCTCTAGAACTGATAATTTTAGCATTTAGAAATGTATTTATCCATTCTATACCTCTTATCACTTTTTTCCCCATACAGAAACAAGTAATAAAATTGACTGTCATACATATTTAGATTCATTTTATGCTTCCTATGGAAGTAATTTTAGCATTTATCTCTATTAAGAATTGTAATTCTTTTATACCCAATTCTGGAACAACATCAAGGGGAAAAGTCCTACCAAAAAGTTCAGCTAAAACAAAAATACTAAATCTAATGTTGGGATGTCAAAAACCAGATGTTAATAGTGACCTTTTGAAACAGGTGCATGAATAACTTATTATATATAAGATTTTACACACACAGTTATTTAGCACATTCTTTTTCAACAAGATCACATAGATATCGGATGGTCTTCACCACAACAGAGTAAATTATACAGAATCAAGAGCCCAGCTACACCTTTGTTAATACTGCCTTTTACCTGTAAGCTAAACACACAGCAAATTACTGTAAATATAGCTCCAGAGTGCAGTATTCTAGATATTGATCAACTGCTAGCAATTTTTTGTAGCACTTAGTCTTTTTTCAGTGAGTTTGCACAGAGTTTCACTAAAGCTCGGGATAAGCTGACTGACAAAGTTTTTCATTTTAGTTATGTTCTTTGAGGACTGTGCCCTCCACAATATGGCATTTCCACACACCACCACATACAAATATAAAACACTGCTTGCAGATTAGCTTAGAACAACATCCCTGAATGATGACAGCTCAGGGCTGTGCTAACACTGCTTGACCGATAAGAGGCAAAGGGAGAAACACGCTTCTGGGAAATGTCAAGCAGATTCATCATTTCTACAGATCTCCTGGACTGGGAGGGGAAAAAGCAGCGTAATGGAAAGTAAAAATATCATTTGTGGAGGCAGGAAGAGTTGTATGGAAGTGCTGAGTAGCCTCATTCCACCACAACATTTTGAAGGCAATAAGGTGAGCAAGCACATTCCTAATTGAAGAACAGAAGGCCTTATTCTGCTCTCTCTGAAGTCAGATTTGCTGATGAATTCAGTGCCAGTAGGATCCAGCTTACAATAAAAATCAACGGCCACAGAAAGGGGGGGAAAAATGGAGAGAAATTAAAGATTAACTCCCAGCCAGGAATACAGAGCAGGCTCAGGTACAGCCTACTTGTATGGTGCAGAGCAGGGAATGTATTACACTACCCAGGGTATAGAGCGACATAAAACAGTACTGCCATTCTGACAGCAGTTAGTATCGGCAAAACTGCTTCTTGTTGAAGGTGTTCACATTCTTCAAGCTTTATGTGGAAATCGCATTACGTCTACCTCCATATTTACCTATCACAGCAGCACGCGCAGGCCTCGCTCAGGCCCGGCTGCGGGTCCCTCTGTGTGCACTCCAACAAACCTCGCTGCCTCTGTAATCCAACAGGAAAATACAGATTCTGAGAGACCATTACAGCAGCGAACGTGTTGATGCAGAGAGTACCCTCTTCCATAAGATTTTATCTGCCGGTATTTATAGACGAACGTTTGTACTCGGAGTTGAGGGTTTCAGGGCCTGGCTGCTCAGCAGCAGCATGGGCAGGCCCCGAGCAGCGAAGCAGCAGCCCTCGACCGTGCAAACACAAGCCCTTACATACAGCAGTCGAAGAACAGCCCCCATTTCAAAATTAATTTTTTTGTTTGTTTTGGTGTGGGGTTTGCTTTTTGTCTGGATCAGCACCCCGGGCAGGCTCAGCATGACCCCGCTCTGGAGCCAGCTGGCTTGTGTGGAGGGGCAGGGACGAGCCCCGCAGCCCGTGCCGGAGCCCGACCCAGTATCCGCCTCAGCGGTAACTGGTGCTTGCTGGACTAGATTTTCTGCCAGACACCAAAATTACATGCTAATTAATTCAAATCCTATTGGAGATATACTACCATTATAATTCAATATATACCAATGAAGTGCTGTGCTCTTTAAAAAAAAAAATTCAAAATGACCAAATATATTTTTAAGTTTTATTTTTGTGAAAGGAAAATTATGCAAGATGTAAGACTACCCTCCAGAAGTGTTGCTATACTTGCTAGCATTTAGTAGAACATATATACATTTCAATAGAGCTTTTCTTTTTTACCCTTAATTCTAATGCATGTTCTAAAAAGTTTATAGTAAATTCAATAAAGCATCTTCCGCTATATTCTGCTGAACTCCTCCATAAGAAAAGGACTTTCTAATCAAAGATATTTTCATTACATCTTTTCTATCATCAGCACGCTTCAAAATGCCAAAAGTGATTATTGTTAAGAAACATTTATACATTGCTCTAATGTAAATACACAGTGCCCTTTAGAGATGGGGGGCGGGGGGGGAGAAATCTTACTCTCTTCAAAAAAGTTTGCTTTTATTATCCAAGTCAGTGTTGATAACTGATAACCAACATTAAAAACTGTATACTTAGACATCCTCTACAGGTGGGATGCAGGAGTAACATAAATCAATTTTGAAAGTATGTCTGTAGAAAACAGTTTATTTTCAAACACAATCTCTTTTGTAATCACCATGAAAAGTTTGCATCCTTCACAATGTCGCACTGCAATGGACATTAAAGAAGTTTCTACTTTGCAGAAGTTAACTTATCAAGAGTGCATATGAATAAACTCTTTGTTCCCTCTACACCGCTGGAGAAAAATCAATCCTACGTGGGTATTAGTTTATAGCTCAATTATCTCATGCAATTAAAATTAATAGTTTTAAAGTGGACAGATCCTTTGGTTCCTATAAAAACTCTGCAAGGCCACAAAAGGTCATGCTTAAGAGCTGCCAAGTCCCTTATAAAACATTTCAAAGAAAATTTTTTTTAATCCTTCCCAATGTAGCTATAGCTGGGGTGACTGTCAGACACTGACCTCAGATACTCATTGCAGCCAATAAACCAAGTGTTTGACAGGCATCCCGTGGAATATCCTTTACTCCTTTCCTCTAAATTCCTACTCAGATACACAGTTTTACTGGTGACAGCTTCCACCCAGTACCAAACCAGACCAAAGACTGAGATATTGAAGTGTTTATCAATCCTTTTTCATTATTAAGTCCTTTATTTATACATGCTGTAGAGAATTCTTATCTTAAATACATGAATACAGTAAGCTGCTGTGAATAGTGATTTCCTCAAGTCTCTCCAGGTAGCAGTGTGTAAGGGAGACAACTATTTTTGCAACATCTGTTTACAGATATCTATTAAAACAGGCATTGACAATTTCTGTTCATTCCCCCACTTCCCAAAAATGAGGTTATGCATAAATACACCTGGTGAACCTTGTTATTATCAAATAATGAAAATATCAACATAGTGTAACAATGTAGTAAAACAAAAACACAAATCTGTATTTAAGCAGCAGGAATCTTAAACTAGTATTTAATACTTGACCTATGATGCTGAGCATTTATTAGCTGTGAAAGCTGAAAGAAATAGATTGATACTTCATCATCAAAGATGTGAATAAGGACTCAGTAAGCCTAATGCGTTTTTCTTCCAGCTTGAAAGGAAAACTAACCAAGTGTATATTCATATAAATTATAGTGATGGGTATTTAAAGAACATTAAAATACAAATAATTAAAGACAGTATGTATCTTTTAAAGGCAGCGTCAGATAAAGCATGATAAACATTGCTGGAACAGTCCATGCTTGAAATCAAAGCCTGAATAAATAATTTGCTTTGGAATCAAAGTAGTATTAATAATTTTAGCCTTATGGTAAAGCAAACAAAAATATCACAGTTTATTTAATTATGAGTTATAAAGACACACAGGGAAGTCCAGCCTTTACATCTTTCTATCCTTAAAACCATCTCATGGAATTTAGAAAAGAAGATACAAGATACCTCTTCTCACCACCAACTTTCCTTCACTTCTGTTCTCTGCCAAATATTGCTCCAGCAATCCTTGAATTAGGGTGGCATCTTCTATGCATGCAGCAGATCAGCAATGTTCATAGCTTTTCCCTCAATGATTAGCATATTGGCTATTTTCTAGAATTTCTCTGTGTCATTTCTTTTAGGACATATAAACATGACAATTTCGGAATCTCTCCACTCCCACCAAGGAGCAATTTCATATCTTCCAGCTGTTATGTTTTCTTGTATTGACTCAATTCCTGTGTATAACAACAGTGACCATAATTTTCCTACCCAAGGATTGTACTTTTTTACATGACCAAGGAAACATTTCAATTGGAAACTCAGTAAGGAGTAAGATAAAATAATGCTCTCACATAAAGATATCCAAGAACATCTGATAGTCTTCTGTATTATTCAATGAAAAATAATTTAATTCAAAATTAAAAGAAGAAAACTGGGGTTCCAGTTTGAAGGGGTAGCCCTCTTTCCTTAGAGAGGAGACAGAATTGTGTAAGTAAAAGTCAACCTTTATTTATTTTGAAGAGTAATTCTAACTAATCAAATTATTACAGTTATCATTACAGTTTCAATTTAATTTCCCACTTCAGGGTTGGTTTTTTCAGTGTCAATTATAGCTATAAGCAGAGAAACAAAGCTAGCAGCATCCTCCTGAAGGGCTGTTTGAAAGGAGAACAAGCTTCCTACCCTCCTCAGAAAAGTGTTTGGAAATTTACAAAAATGTTCTCCAAAAGCATCAAATTCATTCCAACTAAAGGTTCCACTAAATTGAGTGAAAGTTTAATTAGACCTCCTGAAAGATTCACTGAATGTTAGACTTAACACATACCTGTTATGTATATTATAATGTTTGAACACATGGACACTTATAAAATACTTGTCATACTCCAGACTTCCCATGTTATTTCCCTATATAGCTGCATAAAATCAAGTGATGATTAAACAAATATTTAAACTGTTGGGGAAAAAAAAAGTATATATCCAAATTTTGTATATTTAACTTTCACAAATAGCACTTTTGAACATTTTATAAAAATACTATAAAAAGAACAGTTAACCTCATGTTTCGTCATGAATGTTTACTTATTGGAAAAGTCTTTTCCATCTTTTAATTTTTTTTCAACAATATTACTAAGTAATAACAAGAGAAAGTAGTGTTAAGTAACAATGAGCACTAATCAATCCCAATTTGTTCCTAACTACAATTAATTAAATTGTTGTGTGCCATATAAATGGATTTTTTTTAAATTAGATGTTTCACTTATTGATTGTTTAGACACATCAATACACACTGCAAGGGATCTTTTCCCTAATAATGGAGATAAGCAGGCAAAACATTAAGCAAGTTACCAATTAGCTGATTAAATTAAATGTCTGATGCTTCTCCCTTAAAGACAGAGAAATACTCTTACTTGTATCAACGACTGTAAATAGGTATATCACAATACAGCCGTACTTACAGAATTCTCCAGGGCCCTGTGTATTTTGCTGGAAATGAGTGAGAACAAATGCCATCTTTGGAAAAGCCATCTGAAATTTAAGAATAAAGTTTTCACTCCATTCATCCATATGTCTGGAATAAGGGAGACAAGCGTCCTTCCTTTGCCTGCTTCCTACCACACTATCTAATACTACTCTCCAGTGGTTCCCAGTCCATGAGAACATTCATTTACCTGTTCCTGTGAGGCAACAGTTTTATGTATATTGAGAATATACATAAAGTATATACAGAGAAGACGAAAAGTGCTTTGGGAGCCCTTTACTTTTTTCTTTTTTTTGAAATCAGGTAAATAAACAGCTCCATCAACTCCCTGAGATCAAGTTTCAAGTTCACAAAAATGCATTAAACAAGAACAAACAAACAAACAGTCTTTGGGCCAGTGGTCTAAATCCTGATACAAATCCTGACTTAATACTCACTTTCTTAAGGGTTAGGAAGAAAGGAGAAGGAGACAGGTAATGCAAACCCTAAAGGCAGGTACCTTATAACAGACTATGCTGGAAATTAGCTCCAGTGACCTAGAAAACAATGGGCAGCCAACAAAAGTAGGTAAATCGTACACAAAAAAGGACAGAGAAACCAGTTACTGTAGAGTAAAGACAAAGGTAACCTTCTCCCACCAAACTGTTGCTCAATGACTGCTCATGCTCCCGTACTGAAAGAAAGGTAACCTAAGACACATGGCTTCATTTTTACCCTCTAAAAGTATGTTACTTATATCCAGCTGAGAGGTGGTAACTTGTTCACACCTACTCAGGCCTCCTAAGAAGATAACTGCAAAAGCCTGAATGAAGGATTGTTTCCAAACAGATTTGGAATGGAGCTGCCATAGCAGCATCAGACCTTGCGGTGGCAAAGATGCAGAAGGTGGTTGCAAATTGGCATCCAAAACAAACATCAAGAAATGGAGGAAGGCCAGCTTGGCTACAACTGCTATCTCATGATTCAGCTGTTTTAATTAGACCCAGATTGCAAGATAAACCAGGAAAATGGAGGCCCCCAAAAACACAGGAAAAGGCCACTTTAACAAGTCCACTGCTCTCCCAAACACATTGTCTAGACTGTTTATTTAAACATCATAGAGGTTCATCCATCTCTTCTCAACTTCAAATAAGTGAAAAAGTATAGCACTTTAAACTAATGTGAATTATAAAAAGAAGGTTTGTAGCCACCACGGCTATAATAGCTCAATTTTTATTTTGGCTCTTGAGTTAAATCATTGTATGTTTTGTCATTAGAAAGAAAAGTACAAACCAGAAAACTAAGTATAGATCATTCACCAAGCACAAAAACCATCAAAACCACAAAAAATCCAGCATCTCTTATTCTTCTGCTTCTTAGGCAGTTTTTCATTCATACCTTTGTGAAATTAGCTAGAGAATGAATCCTGAAATCTCTCAAAGTTTTAGACAATTTCATCAATAACCACAAACGACACATAGTTCTTTATGTCACCTGGCTAGTCACCATGGCATTGTGTTACCACCAGTGTTCGTGTCCTATTAGATCACACAGTCTAATATGGTAAGAAAAGGAGGTAGGAATAAAGCAGGACACGAGGGAATTCTTCTGGTTTGTGTTTCTGTGGTATTCCAGGCTGAATCTTTGGCCTGTTCATGTACATTTTAAAGTAGCTATTCTATTATCGGGGCCAAGATTTCATTTTAAACCCACCTTGGGCAGTTGGATTATTAGGTTAGAGTGTATCAAAGAACACTATCTGCCTGCCACTGCTCAGAAAGGTCAATCTTATGGGGAAACATTTCAAGATCCTTTCTGAAATACGTGATAAGAAGGAAACATTTAAAACAAAAAGGGGGGGGGGTGGGGGGGAAGACAAGTGTTTGACAGCATGCCCTCATACATTTTTCCAAGGAAAGAAGTCAGAGACATCAAGGCTACCAGATTTTAGAAAGGTGACATTAGGGGAAAAAAAGAACAAATTTCCCCTGGAAACACAGATGATAGAAACACAGTATCGATAGATTATAAATAGAGCTTCATGATCATATAGTTTGTGCTTTAGCTGTATACAAAGACGTAATGAATCTTACCATGCTGATTTCTCATGTCATATTTTTCGTATTTATGCAGTGCATGGTGATTGGATGTCTTTGGTATTAACTGTGAAAGAGAGAAGTGAAACCATCATAATAAACCCAACGCTTAAAAAAAAATTAGGAACTACTACATAAACATGACAGAGTTTTAGAACATGGAAAGGTAAAATTTTGCCCTAGAAAAGTAATGCAAGCACTAGGGGAAAATGAGATGGATCATACAGCCTGCTTCAATCCTCAGACGCTTCCTATCTTTGCAAATTCATCAGTCACCAGGATTTTACCATCTGAGTCCACATATTCACAAGACGTGGATTCAGTTCCCTTCAACCTAGTTGAATATAGGTTGCTGAATATTCCTGAGACTCATCATCAACGTGGTCTGCCTGCCAAGGCTGGCCAAGTATCTATCCCCACATTCCTTTAAGTAACCCCCAGAACAACTCTGGGTCTGCACCACCAAAAGACAAATCAGACTCAGGGCTTGAACATATTCACTTTCTTCTCCTGCAAGTTGAATCTAAAAGGCAGGAGAGAATGAGACGAGAGATGAAAGCCAGGAGAAGTTTTCTGAAAATTATCATCAATAAAATCTTTGTATCTAGAACAGGTCTCAAAAGCTCCAAGTGAGCAAAAAGGATCCCTCTGGAGACTATAACAGTGACATTTTAAAGGAACCATGATGTTAAAATTTTCATCCATTTCTGTAAGATGATAGGTGTTCAAAGGAAAGGCTGAAGTTCAGAGTAGTTATACTCTTCACTGGACCTCCCCTGGTTATTCTCAGGCATCCAGTGCCTCAAGTGAGGCTGCCTTCTGCTGTCTCATATCAAGTCAAAGATGAGAGAGTTTTGAACACACTTGTAGCTGCAAATGCACATTTTAACTTACTGTCCTCAGTAGCCTCCTCTTTCAAGTGTCAGTCATGAAAGATCCAAAGTAGGGACATGAAGCCCAGCAACAGCATTCCTTTCATGCTTTAAAACACTTGTAAGATGTTTCTCTGCCACATTAAATAGAACAGAGCTGGGAACAAGTGTTTCCTAAATGAGGAGAGAGTAATCATGACAATTAAGATGTGTTTGAGCTTCTGTGCTAGCTGCTCTTGCTTCTGGCAATCTGAACAACAAACACTCATTTCTGAAGGCAACTTACTTGGGGGAGCCAATGTTTGGATCAAAGGACACATAATTCTCTGTAATTTGGACTTCTAATATCTCCTTAATCATGCTTATATAGAGCTCAGCAACATCTGAGAATGCCATTAGAATACACACATGCAAAACATCATAACACACCTGAAAATTATTCTAATTTAGCAGGATACAAAAGTTGGGTCCTCTGATTTCTTAAAAAATTGGAAAAAAAATCTGATCTTTAATTTGGTTTTCAGTAATCTATTCAGTTGCTTGCAAAATATTCATCCATATTATAAACTAGGAACAAAAACCTAAAAAGCCAGTAAAAAATCCAGTTTTCCCTAAATTGAAATAAAAATAAGTGTATTTGGATATTTTAGTAACCGTACAGTTAAACACAACTGAATGACTGAACACCCTAGATCTAAAATGAAGACTGCAGGACAGGTCTGTTACTGCTAATGAAAGGCCAACTGATTTCAGCAGAAAGGTTAGATTTCAATTAATTATCTCTGTTTAATGTCTGAACCTTGTTCCTTTACAAGCCTTGATAGAAATAGATCAAATAATAAAACATTGCCTAAATTATTAATGATTTTCCCTCAGTGATGACTGCAGTACAAAATCTGAATAGTATGAAAGGAAACTTTCCTCACACTTTGCTAGTTCTAATCAACTTCTCTTGTTTTTGCTGTTTTATTTCTGAATATCATATGTTACACCATATGATAATATGAATGAGTTTTTTAGGTATTAAGTTCCCACTTAAGCAAAAAGTTCAATCACCTTTTCAGAAGACCTCAGCAGACAGATGTTCTCTTTAGAAACATTAGACAGAAGTGTTAAAAGTCAAGGAGCTTCCATTTCAAATAATGAGACTGTTCATGGTGCCATTAAGAAGCCTGAATGGAAGCCACACTCTTGAAAACCTGCTCCCAGCTATCAGATCTGGGAGCCTGGGAGGGCTGGACCCAAATCAGAAATTCCCAGTAAAGTGAAACTTTAACTGGCTTTATCATAGAGGGAGATTCCCTAGAAGAATAAACAGCAGTCCTGTGTGTCAGAGGCGAAAATATGCAGGTTCTTCCCAGAAAAAATAAACTCTTCTTCTTCAACAACAGCCATTGAGTTGTGATTGCTTCATTGCTCTTGTAGAATGCATTCAAACAGAGAATAGCTAATGACAGCAAATTTATTCTGCTGAATACTTCCCCCACCCTCCCCTTCTTTTGAATCCTCATATCCATAATAGCCATCCTTGGATTCTACCTCTCATATCAATATTCCCATGAAATTCTCATGATTCAAAGAAAAAAACAAACCACTTCCTTACAAATTCATTTTATGCCTCTGAGTTATATTTAAGTAGTGTGTGTATATATAAGGTACTAAATGACAGAAAGTGATAGAACAGGTTGAACATTTCTTTTTTTTTACTGCTTTAATAATATCCACATCCAAATACTTCAAATACAGTTCCATGAAGTGTTTCAGGTCCTCTGTGCCCACCCTCAGGTACTCAACAGGTCTGACTTGTACAGAGTAACTTCTCAGCAGATTCTCAAAATTAAGACTTTTTAAAGGTCTTTGAAGCAGAACACTAATTTGGATAGATTGATCTGCACTAAGCTGAGCTTTTATGCAAGACCAGAAAATGAAGAAATGAAAGTCCACTTCCCATTGCCACTCCTGACCTCAACAGAGATAATGTAAATTTACAACATCAGGAGATTCAGACAATAAGCAAAGAAGATTTGAAGGAAGGAAGTTGTTTAAATTTGCTCCTGATTGGTAAGCTCCATATCATCAGTCCTTCATTGACTTGCATTATATGTTACGCTGTGTACAGGTTAGCACTAATCTGTTAAAATTGAGAGCATTTTGGTAAAATGACTTTGAAGTTATTCATAACTAGGGTCCTTTCAATCATTTACTTAGTCTAAAAGCTGTTTTTATGAGTACTTTTTGTGCTTGCTAGAAGGACTGACATGCAAACAGTGCCTGTTAAAAATTAAACTAGACATGTTTTTAGTTGCTATTTTTATTGAAAATCATGACTTGTTTGAATGCCCCCTGGAATCAGCATCTGATGTAATTAACTACCTGGCAAAAATGGGGAGAAACCATTTCCTGTGAACTCATCTGGCTGTCGTTTTCAGGCCCCCTTGTGTGGATGCTTATTAGAGATGGGAAGCAAACCTTCCCCTGCGCTGCTGCGTGGTCTCAGCCGGCAGACAGCATCCAGCTTTGGAATCTGTGCTTCAGGACGGATGAGAACCAACCCGGGAGTCCACAGGAGAGCAGCAAGCAGGAACATGACATGTTATGAAAAACTCAGCATTCTTAGACTGTTGAACTAGAGAGAAGGCTAAAAGTATGATGATAACCCTCATGTCTTTTTCTAAACATATAAAAGTCCATGACAAAAGAAGGGAATCATCTGTTTCATCATATTCAGTGTGTCAAGCAGAAGGAGTTTAAATGGCAGCAAGAGAAAATTAGGCTAAATATTACAAAACTATTTCTAATTTTAAGACTAGTGAACCAGAGGAATAGTGTCTAAAGCATCTGTGTGGAGTCACCCCTAACAGAGAGTAGGTTAGAGAGAAACAACCGAGGGATCGTTGATCCCGCTTGGAAGAGCGGGAAGGACTCCCTGTCCCTTCCCTTTCTCAGGAAGCTTCATGTAGCTTCATGAATAGTCCTAAGATGGACATCATAACTCGGTGCTGTTTATTCTCTTGTGGATGCTCAGTGAATTTTAATTTAGTCAAAATTTTAACTGAATGAGAGGAAATAACAAAAAAGCCTTATATACACTGTTACTGAGTTTGACATTTCTCATTTTCAAATTTGTTTTGTACCGTGATAGACAATTCAGTGACAATAGAGGCATTATATTGCTGCTTGCCATCTCACTGAATTTGACATGCCTAAGGATTAATCCTTGCATGGTAGGATGGGTTGTGTGAGGGTTTTTTTTGTTTTTCTTTAAAGCATATATTTTGCTCATCATAAAAATCCCTTCAATTGTATTGGGAAGAATTCCTGTTTAAGATAATACACAATTTAATCATGACTTGTGGTAAGAAAAGGAAAACTGAACTGAAATCTTTTCTTTAAAAATTCCATTACTTTAAAGAAAATTGGTTTGACTGATTGCATACAGTTATACTGAAAGGCCAGGATTTTCTCTAGACTCTGAAGAAAACACAGCTTTCCTGTGTAGCAGCAGTGTACTTCAGAAGGAGCATCAAAGTTGAAACCTGTACAGTGAAATAAGCTGTATTGTTTGTGCCCTCCAAACTGAATAGCTTAATCCAAGTGCTCTTTGTCATGTTTAAACAGACTGTAACTGCCCCAATAATATTTCAAAGGTAAATCGGATTTTTTTGACTCAGGATGCATATTTATTCTTGTGTCTACTGAGTGCAGTTATCTGCATAAATCTGACCTTTAACTACCAAGAGTTCAGTATTTTTACTACAAAAAGTACTTAAACAGTGCAAAATCATGACAGATGTGAAGAAGGACTATAGCATGAGGATTTTTTTTTCATTCTTTAATCTGATATGGTTCTGTTTCCCAATAAAAAAGACATAGCCAAAGGCAACCTTTCACAACAGATAAGGCACCGCAGTAAAACTCAAGAACACGTAAATCCAGATCTGAGACTGACCTGCCATGCAGAGCTGACCTGCTCATTCTGGCTTTCTGCTCTCAGCTGGTTTTACCAGCACGTAACCCAGCTGGACCAAACTCATCCCAACCACTGACTTGAAACAAACCCAACTCTGATATTTCCTTCTCCTTCCTGGCTGTGAGCTTTTTAAAAAACAAATCCATTTCTGTTCATCTGCCATCAATCTTAATTTCTGTGCTTCCTTAAATCAGATTCAGTTTGGCAGTGGTTGGGGAAGAATTGTTTGTCCATAGACAGCTTTGCATAGAACTCAATAAATCCTGGTTGGAACACGTTTGGAAATGGTTTCCATTTTAAGTGAAACATCATTAAATGAGATTTAAACCCTTCAGATGAGAGCGCACTGATTAACTAACAGCTAGGCTATGGCTATGTAAATGAGAACAAATAAGGAAAGAAATCCAAATCAGATTTTTTAAGAAATTTAGAGCTCTCACTAAATTTGTGCAAGTGTTACTTTTGTTTCTACACATTTTAGGTAGGTGTTGTTTTGTCTGTCATATTAGAATAGCAAAACAACAAAATAGAAGATAATTAAGTCCAAAAACTTCTGCTAATGGAAAGCACCTGGCAACACACTTTCAACCCTACGAGTCTGGGTAGGCTACACTCAGGCCAAAACCACCTGATACCTGATTCTCTCATATCAAAATGAATCACAGATAAATTCAGCTTTCACAATAAATCACTCTGAATTCTCACTAAAGTTGAAAATCAATTTACAGCAACACAATGAACCCTAACAACTCTGGTAAACGGTCATTCCAAAGCTAATACACTATTCAGACTGCATTAACCACCTTGAGATATTCACCCTCAAAAAATATTAGATATTTTCTTAACTTTGGTTGGGTCACCAGACAAGTTAGTCACGTCAACCCTACGTGACACAATATATATTTCATGCAACCATGGCATGCCTTAGTGAATTTTGCTTGTTATATTTGACAGATGGTTATTAAGGCAAATTTCTGAAAGATATCGATGGGCAAAGAAAAATCCAGAAACAGCTTACATATTTTAGGATACAACTGTCACAATAAATTCTAAACAAGCAACTGGGGAAAGAGTGATTGCACTGAGTGATGGGGGGAGTGAGACAAACTGGGGTAGGGAAAAAAGTAGCTATAGCATTGCTGGTGCCAGCATCAAAAACAAAACACTAGATTTTTCTGCTAATTCCCCTGTGGCTTTGCTCAAAAGGCATGCTCATAGTTTAGAGCAGTAGGCATTTGACATTTTTTCCTTGTAATAAGTAATTTGTGTAATAAAGCTGTGAGGAAATTGAACTTGTCAGCATGTTAAATGCATTTGTCTCCAGGAATATAATAAACTGCATATGTGGAATTGATAGGATTGGAAGCTGAAATTCCCTGTGATTTAAAATCTAATTTGTCATTAATTTTTTTAATCCATTCAAATGCTCGAGTTTTACCAGTTAACTATGCATAATAATTTCATTTTCAATGTAAATGAAATAGAGGGCATAGCTAGGCATTGAAAACAAACATTACCCAAGGCAGACAGACGGATAGAAAAATTATTTAAATCAGTGCATTCCAGCTTTCCAGTAACAATACCAAATGTTATATTGAACAGGGCACAGTTGAAAACTGTCAAGATTTTGTATCTTTATATATGTGTGTGTGTATATACACATACATACCTGACATTTAAATATTGGTGGCCAGGTTCCTGCAAGTTACACTTGGCACTTAAAATGTATATTGCAGGACATGTCTTTATTTAAAATAGCTACACAGAGCAGTGTGAGGCTAGTTTTGAGTTTTTGTTTCTTCTCTTCTGTCCATACCAGCTAGTGCTTACCTTGAAAACACAACTACAAGGGGGAAAAATTAGATTTATGAGCTGTTAAACAAAGTAGATTTTTGTTATGACCTTAACTGACAACAAGTAAATTACTCTGTGGTTTACAGGCACAGATTATATTGTTTCTCAGAGTGTACTAAAAGGCGAAGAGGACAATGTTGCAAGATATTATGAATCTGGCATTTTTTCCACCATCCTTTAAGGGTTTATATAGAACCCTTTAATCCATTTTGGTACCATAGATCACGTGTTTAGTAGGATAAGACTTTCAATTCACTAAAACAACTTGCTTTTTTAATCTATTATTTTTGCATACAACTTTGCAGTCTATTTACCTGAATATGTTATAGAAAATATGGAAGACTCTGGATTCTTCTCCTCAGTTTACAGTGTAGCTCAACTAAATTTGAGAGACATACGTTTGAGTATCAAAAAATATATCCCACTGAATGCACCATTTCAATCTAATGTTAACTTTTTAAGGTTCCTCTTCCCAAATGAAGGTCATACTCTGATAACACGATCTTAAAGATACTGCGATTGTAGATTCAATGCTAAGAATAAACAATAGACATCTGTGTAAGATTTGAAGCTGAAAAAAATAATATCTAAAGTCAGACTTTTCCCAATCTTACTAAAGATATTTATTCTCTAGAGCAGCTCATTTTTATAGACATATTTTATTGTTTTCTTTGAAGGCCAATAGCAACATAGGCCAGCAGAGGTCTATAAAGACCCAAGTTTAATTACTGACCTTGCCATAGGTATTTTTGTGAATGTGGCTAAGTCTCTTCATTTTAGTGTCTATTGCCCACCTATGAACATATATAATGACCTCTGTAGCACTTCCTGTGATCATCTCAGCATTTCATGTTACCAAATGCCTCTTATGAAGTAATTTAGGACATAACTGATATTTTGATCTTCTCTGTTCTTATGGAACATCATAATGCCCAGTTTTTAATATTTCATACTGCAAGACCCAAGTTATAAAATGTTAAGGATAGCTCTGGGATGTGACATGTGAAAGCATTTTGCATTTTGCCACTTCATGAAGTTGAGACTCTGTGTAGCCCAGTCACGTTGACCGGACAGTGACGTTATTTAAGATTAGAGAAGTAACAGAACAGCTCTCCCTGCTGAGAGCACTGTCCCTAGCCCACTCCTGGCACGTGGTTCCACCTCACCATTGCTTTGGTGTTTCAGTCCCGTCCGGTTTTCTCCCTCAGTGCATTCACATCATTCCAAGTTACAATGCTCCATTTCCCTCCTTTACTCACCATCACTGCTGCCTCTGCAAATAGATGTCATGCACAATATAAAGCTCATCAAGAAGAACATTTATTTCTATGGCAGTAACATTTCCTTTCATAAGTGTCTTTCCAGCTTATTTATAATGTACTGTGTTGTCCTCTCCATTCTTCTTCCTCTCCCTTAAGGAGGAATTTTCTTTAAAATCCACATTAGAAATTGCCAACAAAATTTATGTAGAATTGATATACAAAGGTGACTTTCCTTGCATTATTCCTCTACCATAGCAGATAAGAATCAAACTGAAACCTACGTGCTTGTGTATAAAAACGCTTATTCAACTGCACATAATATAAAATTTCACATCATTTGATATGGTTCTTATTATTGAGGATATTATGCATTTGGAGATCCTATTAGACGTCAATATCTAATAAAAATCTTGCATTTCTTTTCTGCTCTGCCTACGCACATCTCTAATTTAAGAGGAATCCTCCTTAAAATTTCATACTTTTTTTTTTCCAGATTTACTAGAACAGATACTATGAGTACATGCATATGGAACTACTACCAGCACTTTCTCTTTTCTTAACCTCAAAGCTTGGAAAGTCTTGTAGGATTGATATTTCAAAATCGTGTAACTATTTACAATTTGCAAACGTAACTATTGAAACAGTCTTATAGGGAACCCACAGGCTTTGTGAAAGCTAGATTTATTACAGATTATATTGCTGCAATCCAAACCCACTGAATATTTTCAGGTCTCTAGAGGATTATGATTCATATCGCTCTCCAAATAATTCCTACCGCTTGAGACAGAAGAAACTTTCAAATGCGAGAGTGTTAATTCATGAACTTCTGCAGTAGTTTTGTACACACTCAAACCTGCCACCACTGGGAAAGCGACAAGTACAAGAACGTGGGTTTTGTAACAGGACCTGAGAACTGTTGATGGAAACCAACAGGAATCCCTAGGAAATGTAACTGGGGACCAACTTCCTCCAACAGAGAAGTGACATAACCATTTTACCATCAAGGATATACATAGATGGTCTTTCCTGACAACATACGTTTCCACATATGTGTGCTCAATGTTCGGCTCATAGCCAGTGAATGGAAACGCAGCTTGTGTGTTAGCTATGAGTAAGGACGTAAGAAGTCACTAATATCCCACAGGCTACACTATTTGCTAGATTATTCTACAATTATCTGGGATGAGGAGCTTAGCTCATTAACAAAACATGCCTAAAACATGCAGAGAATATTAATTGTAATAAATAATTTGCACAGGTAAACCTCAACATGACAAATGTGCTGAACGTCTTCCACAAAACCTGCCACATAAAGTCATTTAATACTGCACCTGCTCTGACTGGCTTTCCAGCTAGTCACCTAAATGTAACCTAAACCTGTAAAGTAAACTGAAACAGTATGAGCTTGCTACATAATGTAAAAGCAATGCTTTTTTTTTTTGGCATGAGCAAGGTTAAACCACAGATTGGATATTTCTTGTGTCACACACACCTTGCTTTTCTGGTTTTAACTCCTTTATGCCACTTTGCTGAGTAATAAAATATATGCCAGACTTTGTGCAAGACACTCAAATTAGAAATTACCTAAACCTCTTCCTTCCTGTTAAACAGAGTGTCCTGAAATTTATAATTTGGAAGAATATCCTCAGCCTGGTTTTTGAAAAACAAATTTCTTCTGATAGACAAAACAATGGTTACTAAACTAATACGAAGGTTTAACTAAGAAGTTTTTAAAAAGTTTATATGTACTACCTAATTGAAATTATTTATTCCCCCCTAAGTATGCCTTTAATTTTGTTGAATAACAAACACCTTAATCACAGTATCCATATTCCATTTTAGCTTTATTGTTTGAGATTTTATTTTAAATTCATAAATGAGTAACATGCTATTAAAAGTGACAGATTGACAGCACTATAAATTCTTGTTCACCCATTTAAAAAAAAAAATCTACAAACAAGTGAATGCTTCCCCACGAAATCACATCAGTGTATTTTAATCTCATTCTGAATATTGGCAATAGGAACACGAATATAATTGAAATTAATGTACTTTTTAGTCCTACTGAGACTGTAAGTGACTTGCATTTGTGAAGATGCTTCTATAATATATTCTTTGACGCCTGCCAAATTGGCTACATGTGCTTTAGTGGCACAGACCGGATTTGAACATCTGAGCTGGAGATGAATGAATCTATCACAGTTTCTCACCAGGCGAAAAGATTTTCCCCCTGTAAAACCTCATTTCTTTCACTTTTGAGATGGAAGGTTGGAATTTTCACCTTTGCTTGCTGCTGGGTAAAATTTTTCAGTATTCTAAGTGAGAATGATGAGGAAAAATTCAAAGATTAACAGCAGTCCACTTACGAATTAAGATTAAATCTTAGATGCTGGTAAACAAAAAGTCACATAAGGAGAGAATCTCAAAATAAAATTCATGTGATAAGGCCAAACTGACTAATTTATCTAGCACTAGTTAACAATTCCACATAAGAATCTTGCAGCCACAGGAGACTCATTACAGAAAAAACCTACCAAGAATTAATATTTAAGTAAAGCTTCCTAGAAAATGCTGAATTTCTTAGTTATTAGGTATATTATGGCAATAATAGAAAAGTTTAGCTTGAGAACTAGTCTTCACTATGAACAGGATGAAGTCATCATAGCCAACACAGAGCAAAATGTGTCTTGTAGAAAAATGGATTATGACAGCCAACATATCTGAAACCCACACAGTTGTCATTTAGAGTCATTCAAAGTTCATTTAATTTTCCTCAGCAGTTCTTTTCCCTGCCACACTCCCACCCCTCTGGCCACCTATTCCTATCTCCTTTATACATTTCCTTACTTTTTTTTAACTACTTAAGTGGATGTTTATTTTAGAAATTTCTCCCAGCTGTCATGTATCAAAGACAGCTCAGCAGCTGTTTTAGGATCAGTGCATAAACTTTCCCCACTACTGCTATAAACTGATGCTGAATGCTTGGGAGAACTGACACCGCTTGGATATTTCTCTTTGCCACCAATACTGCTTTAACATGTCTTGATTTAATGACAGCCCTGTATGGGTATTGCAAGTTGCCTTCCTTTTTCTTGGCACCAGCACATCCCATTCTGAGCCCCCTAAAGACGTTCTTTGATGCAGGATGACAGGGCCTCCTTTGTTACACACACACACACACACGCTGTCCTGAAACCATCCCTAAAAGCCTGGTAGGACTTGTGGCAATCTCTTGTTCCACACTTGCTGCTCTCCCCCAGCGGAGCAAACTTTTCTCTCCCTACAGTAGTTTAGTACCTGAATTTACAAAATATACAACATGTATCCACACGAAATCAAATGTTAGAGAAATATTATATATAATACCATAAGAGAAAAATTTTGCGAAAGAAAAAGCTAGAATAATCTGCTACATGGGTGAAATTAGCAGAGTGACTTTATTATATAGTGCCATAATTCAAAACATTTCTCTGGTAGGTTGGAGTGGGAATATAAAGCACACTATATGCTCTTTAATACTGAAGTTTGAAAATTACCTTTAAAAGTGTGTAATTTTAAAAATATACATGCCAAAGAATGTTTTCTTTACACCAGAAACTCTCCCTTAAACTGTTTTATAGGTTCCATGCCAATTCTGGTAATCTTTAAGAAAAAGCCTGCAGAATAGCTTTGGCACGGAGAGCATTAGAAGCTAGCCAACTGCTGGCAAAGCACAATCACAGGACACAGATAATCTGAACAGGGGACAAGACTAGCAGCAATGCATATAGACTTTTTCCCTGCACTGGTAAGACAAACAGCTGCTAAATAACATTTAAAAAAATTATGATGGCCACCCAGCCAAAAATGCCGATTTTGCTTTTTCTGCCCTTTAAATGAAGAAAAATTCAGGACACGGTAACAGTTGCAAACGCTCCAGGATCAACAATGATTTTTTTTTAAACGCACACGCCTTTCCATTCTTTCCATTTCTGCTAGCTGCATCTAAGTTCATAATCCTGGTATAGCTCAACAGCTTAGGATACAGAAGCTCGATGCTATGAGCATGCACACCAGTGCAACAGCAGGGCTGTGGCAAGCAATGAAATATGACAAATAAAATGCTGAGTATTTGACATAGCAGATTAATTTGCTGAGAAAGTAACTCCCATCCAAAAAGCCACAGCAACAGATAACCTCTGTTATCTAGTCCGCCCTGTGGCAATAGGGTGGTTTACAATAGCCAATTATTACTGTTTTCCAACGTTCCTTTTTTTGATTGCAAGTATAATACTAGATCTCAGTTGTTACAACAAAATTCGGTAAAAACTGTGGGGTCTTAGGTCCTTAAAAACAAATACAAATAAGAACAAAAAAGTTATGTATTATTTTAACCATTCCTATGATACCCAAGGATAATTCTGATAGCTGACATTGCCCTGTTATCACAAAGGCACAGGCTTCTAGCATCCTTTATATTATGCATTTTACTGTAAATCACCCTGTGCTCCAATCAGTCTCCTTAGTCTGGTCTTTTACTGTACCTAGCATATGGATTGGAGAAAATAGTTTTAAATGCTATATAAGAGTGCACCCCTAGTAGCTGCACTCCTCACAGTCAACTCATCCTAATATTACATCTGACCATTTGTATTTAACAGGACCACAATTATTTCCAGGACAAAGCCCCAGATAAGGTTCCTTCCTTCCTTTAGCTTTAAGCCAATTAAGAAATTACAGTATTGAGAAATTAAGGATTCATGACCTAACTTTGCAGATGATCCAAATCAGAAGCCTGCTCCTTCTCTTTTTCAAATCTCTCTTCTAAAATGCAACCAAATCACTGGGGAAGGAGAGGTGGAAAAGAGCTTTAGAACATTTTCAGGCAATACAAAAGAAACTACTTTTACTATCCCACACCAGTACACAAAGTTTAAGACTAAAACCAGAAAACAGAAGTTGATAAATATGAAATAATAAAGTTGCATTAGCAATAGAATAAAATAGTTTTGCTGGAAAGGACCTACAATGATCATCTGGTCCAATTGCATCATCACTCTGTAATTCATAAATGAGCTTCTGGTTCTTTGTTTTTTGTTTTCTTTCATTTCTATAGCAAACTGTCCTGCCGTATCGTACCTGGGAATTAACTTCAACAAAATTCTCTTAAGAACATGAAACATTTCCTACAGCTCAAATATCTACAAACACTACATTCACAGTTGGGATTGAGTACTTTCAGACCACTTCTCATTGATTAAAACATTTTATGGTAAGATTATACTTAATCCTATTTCTTAGCATGAGATTTCAATATTGTCATAGTTGAAAAATGATTGCTCTGAAAAACATGGTGTACTTCAAGAAAAGTATTCTGTTGTTGGCTAAATCGGCACTCAAAATCTATCAAGCACAGCCCAGGGAAAAGTTATCCCAAATTAATGGTTTATTTGAAAAATTTGTGATAAACAATCATATTCAGGTTGCTAGAAAATCACATTGTTATCAGTAAGGTATGTATCTGTCAACTGTCTCTGTTGTATTTTATGCTGATTCTTCTCAAGAAGGCCACTAGCCTTCAACAGTATTGAAATGTTCTAGCAAAAATTCATTTAAAAGGAAAAGGATTCATGGTCTTATTTTAAATCACACTTTTTCTGCAATACCCAACAAATGGGAACCTCAAGCTATCCGGTAAAGAGAGAAGGTTCAGTTCTTACCTAAACAAAGTTAATAAGATTCTCCTCTTTACATTTAAGAGCTGTAATTAAATCTTAAACCAAATAGCAATAGCCTAATATTTAAACTATAAATCAGATATGATAACTGGAAGAAGCAACTGGCCTTGGGACTAAATACCACAGCAGAAAAAAGTTCTCTATTTCCAGGTTTATAAAAAAAGGTTTATAATTCCCAAGGCATACAGTAATCTCCATCCAGAAGAAACCATGGGAATTAAAAAGAAATCAGGAACATTTACATTCATGCTGGCATGGATAGATGCATCTTAAAAGACCTCCAGCCTCTAACTCTTGGATTTCACATGGTGCATTCACCTCTGCACAGTGGTGGATTTTATCTTGCCGTACACCTATGTTCTCCCAAAGGCGTGCAAATGTAAGACACTTTCAATGCATATTCTTCCCCTGTTGTGGTTTAACCCCAGCCGCAATCTCCCCCCGGTGGGATGGGAGAGAGAATCAGAAGGTAAAAGTGAGAGAGCTTGTGGGTTGAGATAAAGACAGTTTAACAGGTAAAGCAAAAGCCGCGCACACAAGCAAAGCAAAACAAGGAATTCATTTGCTACTTCCCACCGGCAGGCAGGTGTTCAGCCATCTCCAGGAGAGCAGGGCTCCATCACGCATAACGGTTACTTGGGAAGACAAACGCCATCACTCCGAACGTCCCCTCCTTCCTTCTTCTTCCCCCAGCTTTATATGCTGAGCATGACGTCATATGGTATGGAATGTCCCTTTGGTCAGTTGGGTCAGCTGTCCCGGCCGTGTCCCCTCCCAGCTCCTTGAGCACCCCCAGCCTCCTCGCTGGTGCGGTGGGGTGAGGAGCAGAAAAGGCCTTGACTGTGTGTAAGCACTGCTCAGCAACAGCGAAAACATCCCTGTGTTATCAACACTGTTTCCAGCACAAATCCAGAACATAGCCCCATACTAGCTACTATGAAGAAAATAAACTCCATCCCAGCCAAAACCAGCACATCCCCTTAGAAGAATGGAACAATTTTGGGCTCTGATTGAAGACAGACACTAACAAATAATATCTTCTAATGTCACCTATAAATATTCTATAAACATCCAGATCTCTCACTCATGCATTAAATATTTTATAGTCCCTACTGTCTATAAAAATAAATTTGAGGGCAGTAAAATTAAGCAAATGGAAAAAAAATCTTGAGATGCTTTACCAACAAAATTAATTTTATATTAGAAAAAGTCATCAGTTTATTTTAACAAAAAGCAGGCAGTTGTAATTAAATCCAGCCATTTGAACTGACAGCGCAATGATTCTTCTAACATTAAAGGTCTGTTACATGCCTACAATTCCCACTTTTAATGCATAACTGGTTCTCTAAACTGGAGAATCCAGGAGGGGTGGGACTATATTCACAGACATTTTTTGTTGCATTTTTCCAGCAGAAATTAGATGAACAGAGAAACTTTCCATTTAAATAGAATTTAAGAAGAAAAAATTAAATTGAGTAACAGTAATTGATACTACTAATTATGTATTTTATGGAAGGAATATAATAAACCAAAATTATAGCAGAATTCAAGGAAACTAACTCATCTTCATCCAATTCTACTGTTTAAAACTGGTACAGTGTGATCTGCCACTGTCCAGCAGGTCTCTGATTCTGAAGTTATGCTACCTATGATTTTCATCCACCTCCCATCTTCAGGCTAGAGACGAGACAGAAAATACAGGAAAAGGGCAGAAAAGGAAATATGAAAATGAGATTTCTGTTTATTTATTTATATTAGTAAATAGGAGTAGTGGTTTTGAATTATCCTTCAGAAGTTGCGAATTGTGCTCTCTGTGATCTTTAAAAACACCCATTCCAAAATGCCTCGGTTCAGGTGCTCAACAGAAATAACATGCACAAAACTAAAAATGGTCATTTCCCCCATAATTTTTGTTTTTTTAAAGGCAAAACATAGAGAGAAAAGGAAGTTTTTAAAAGTTAATAAAATAATCTCCAACAGCTCACTTTTTGTTTGGGGTTGGTTTTTTTCACCTTTAGAGTATGTTTCCAGTAACCCAACTTCCTTTCAGACTCTCTTTCATCAAGGCTACAATTTTGGTAGGGCTCAGGAGGGCTGGGCCACAGAGTCTGGCTTGATGCTAAATCTTGCCAAAGCAGCAGAGGGTCAACATGAAGGGATCTGAAAATCTTATTCTTGATTTTGGGACAGCAGTTCATTCCTGTTATTATAGCAGTGCTACAGGTAGGAGGCAATTTGCAGACAGGACTTGGAATAATGAAAGCTGCCCAGCTGGTATCACCACTGTCAACCACGAAGTGTGGAAAGGTAATTTGAGGGCTGGTAGGGGTCTGCCTAAATGCCTTATTGCTACTGCCTTGGCAACAATAGCTTCCTTATTTTTGCTCACTGTTTCTGTTAGGATTCAAGAAGTTAGGTAACCCCCTCTGCAGAATCTTTCCAGTACTTTATTCATAAAGTGAAGATTTCTCTCGGGGATTCAAAGGACTTGGTCTTACTTTGTTGTTATTATTATTATTATTATTATTATTATTATTATTATTATCTTAGCTTGTATTGAAGTCAAAGATTAAAGTTCACATTCAGGATGGCTGGAACCGCAGAGCCCGAACTGCAGCTAAATCCTGCCAGGCTCGCAGGCGTACGCCAACGCCCCACGCTTTGCTTTCAGGCAGCCTGTAAGGGTAATGAGGGGGCTGGCTTCAGAACCTGAACTGATGCTGCATTAACATAGGCGCTATCTTAACAGTTACTTCAAACATTTAAAGAACTGCATAGGGATTTTTTATTTGTTTATATATTTTGTGGGTTGTTTACCCCTTGAGTTTATGGCACTGCTCCAAACCAATTTGTCCTTTTGCTTCACAGATAAAACTGGGTTTTTTTACTTCCTTAGAGAGCAACCCAAGCCCATATTTCCCTGCTGTTTTAAAGACAATTTGTTTCCAGATTAAGTTAATTTTCACATAAATAGGTCCCATTCACAAAATCAAGACAATCCATGAGCCTTAAGATCATTGATTTTGGCAAGAGTGAGAGCTCTCCGAAAGTAAGCAGAGACTGCAGTTTTATGGCCAGTTACCGTAAATGTGTCCCTCTGGAATAGCATTGTAGCATGTATCTGTAAGTTTAAGCATCCAAAAGGAGGGATACATTTCCTGGGCATCAAATGAGCAGGGAAGTTGAAAACAATGTTCTTTAATCTACAGGACATTGCCCTTAAGTCTTGAAAAGAAAAAGAGAAAAAGCACTTCAGACAACTACATAAAAGCAAGATGCAACAGAAGGAGGTTTAAAAAACAGCGTTCTGGAATTTCTGCTGCATTGCTCCCTACGTGCTTGCTCAAGTTATTTGCAACCCAACAAGCAGCCTTACTCCACTCAACCCAATTGACATTGCCCCAACAAATAGGAAATTATTTCTTCACTTTTATTTACTCAGGAACTCATCATTCCCGAACGCACACAATAGATCTCCCTTTAAATCATCACAAATTGTATTATTAACACTTCACATTTTCTGTGTGAAGAAATCCCTACCCACACACACTACCGTTTGTGCAATAATTAGCCTTTTTTTGGTGGTTTTTGGGGTTTTCTGGTTTTGTTGGGGGGGGGGGGTGTTGTTTTTTTTTTAAGTTTAGCAGGGAAGACAGCCATATCTGGCATAGCCAGTTCTCTACCACTTGCTGTCTCACTTTGCTCCTCTCTGAACAATGGTTTGGCCAAAGGCAAAAGGACATGGCCAGAGCCAGCTAGTAAAGTCTTCTCTAGCCAAGAAACCAAGAGGACAAGCAGCAGCCCTGAAAGCCGCACACCAGGAGCAGCTCACGCTAATCTTTCTTCATGGCCTCAGGATCTCGCTGCATTTCCTTCTCCCAGTTGTAACAACCTGCGTCAAAACCTAAATTTCAGGGGCAAGGAGGGAGGGAGAACGTACATTTCACAGGTGTTATATATGTGCAGAGAGGCAAAGAGATACAGTGCCAGTATGTGGAAATCAGAAGCAAACAGTGGAGATCTGACTTTAGAATGTTTTAGAGCAGCTTTTCCTGTACAATGCAGCTGGCTACACCATGCCATCGCCAGAAACCTCTTCATTATGAGCATCCTTTCTAGACTGCAGGGTGATTCAGTCTCTAAGGAAATCTTTGTTTTGCATAAGAACTATGCACTGTTCTGGGAAAACCAAAAGAGTTCTAAAACTTGAGACTAAAAATACAGTTAGTACAGAAAATAAATTACTTCAATCACTATTCTCCCTTTCCCTTGGTTTTGTCATGACAGGTCACCTTCATTCTAATTTCATTTCTACTGAACACAGAAAAAAAAGAATTTCTGTAAGACTGACTATGCCAGTGAACAACGTTGATACCTTTCAACATCCAGTTAAGTGCAGTGACTTTACCCCTGTTGTGGTCTGTTTTTAACACTATTACGGCCAAGACTCTTCTAGGCAATGGCAGCACTTCCCTTCTGAGTGACTTTGTCTCTCTGGAGGTGTTTGTTCTTTCAGCCACGCAGAATACCCTCTACAAGCATCCTTTGATTTCCAAGATCTGAAAATGATATGTCAAGATATGCAAATAATAGACCAATTGAACAGAAACAAACTCCCATACCACAATCTATGCATTTGGAAGCTGGAAGCATTCAGACTGGCACAAATCTTGCTACAGGGGAGGAGAGTTTCCTTTGAGCAGTTCTGAAGGGGATGGTGGAATAAAAGAAGAGTTGCATCACCAGCAAACACTTAAATAAACCAAAGGTTAAGATTTTGCCTGGCATGAAGAAAACACATTAAGAAGCAAGCATTATTTTAAACTATTTATTTCTGCTTCTAAGAATATTGACACAGTATCAGGGTTACACAGGTTAGCAAGACTTTGAAGAATAATCAGCTTTATTGATTATTCAATACTGTTTATTTTTCCCCAGGGCCTGGGAATTGTGGCTACAATTACTTTAGCAATGTCCACATTGTGCTTCCAAAAGTTGTAGGCAAGAGGCAGCCACGATGTTCAAAGGGAACGTTTGTGCCTCTATCCATAAAAGAGGAATTTCCCGCACATCATCTGCTGTGCAGAGCAGAGCCATCCCGGAGCTGCCAGAGCTGCTCAGCTCTCGGCTCCATGTACAAGCGCTGGTTCAAATCATTAAAAGAAATACCTGAATGTCTGGGCTATCAAGTTCAGCAAATGTTTCACACTGAATTAGGTCCAAAAATCTCAGATGCGGTTGTTTTGTCAAGGTAATATATTTGGACAATTCTCAGTGTTTAGTAGCCCATAAAATCACACCTATTTGAGAAGTGGCAGTTTTAGAAGAGTTATATAAAATACAGGTTAACTCAAAGCCTTTTTAGACCAGTGCTTTTTAAATTTGATGCCACTTAACCATGGAGCACTAAGTATACACATTTTAGAAAAGGTATCTCAATAGGTTGTACAAGATTAGCTTTATACCTTCACACTGAATTTCTTGACTTCTTTTGATAGTTTATTTTAAGCCCTTAATGTCACTCAAATACATCTTTTTTTTTCTCTAATAGTTAATAAGTTATTGTAAAAAGCCTTGAGAAAAGAAACTGTTTAAAGTGCAAGAACACACAAGAAGTTATTTTTACATTCAGCTTGATTTTTCCCTCAATTAATTCATTGTACTACTGCAAAAGCTATCAAGTCTCCGAGTCAGTTCTATTTCTCTTCTCTGTTATTTTATAGTGCCATAGCAATGCACAAAGCTTTGCAGACAAGGAGAGAAAACAGGTCCTTGTTCCCAGGAGCTTTATAGCCTAAAGATGATACGACCTACTAAGGCATGACAGTAAATACATGTGGGTGGGGGGAATGGAAATAAAAAGGTTACTTAAAATAAACAGACATGCTTATTATCTCTGCAGTACAAGAGCTTTCTGTAAAAGCAAGCACTTACATAATGGTTGCAGGAAAAAAAAGTAGTTTATTTCAGTTATTTTTGCTACTTAATACACTGAAGTGCAGGTATAATGTCAGGAACGAGGGTCACTCTGGAGATTACTTGTACACTGTATAGCAGAAATGCATCCGTAGTGCAACAGTTCACTGTACATCTGCCACTGCATTTAAAGTTCAAGCTAGGAGTTGCAGGACCAGCAGATACTAAATAAAGAGTGGTCCAAAAGCAGAGGCAGTCTAGGACTGGTGTGTTTTTTTTTTTTCTGACAGGCAAAAGCCAGAAAAAAGTTCAAAAAGAAAAACCCCGACCAGTTTCCCTAATCCATAGACAAGGCTGCCTTACAGCCATTATCAAATTGTGCTGTGGGGAACTTACGGGTGCATCCACAGCATTCTAATTTAGATCAGAAGTGCAGTTTTGAAGTAAATCTCCTGATCAACTCCACTCATCCCACTTCAACTTACACTGTAGGGAGATCTTTGAGTGTGAGAGTACATTTCTTCCAGATAAAACTAAACCAGAAGACACGTGCCAGATGTGAGGCTCACACACTACCTACTGGCCAGCGTTCACATCTCACAGAAGAACTCCAGTCGAGAGTGAAAACTCAGTGTGTCTAGTACGGACGTCACGTCCTCAGCAGCAGGTGCCTGGCCATATAGATCTGCTCCTCTCGCATCAAACTGCTAGCTAACATAGACATAGCCTAAGGCTGTCTCTGTTCCTGCCTTGTCCTAATATTGAGCACATATGGGCCAGAAAATCCAAGCCTCCGACAGGAGCAAATTGCAATTTCAGTTAAAAGAAAGAATTGCTGTTAGAGTTAAATCTATCTGGATGCCAGAATGACTCCGGCATCCAAACAACACTGCAAGCAGGTTTCAATGTATTACATTTCCAAAAGAAAATATTTTTTCTTACTTCTATGTTCCTGTCCAGGTGAGCTTTATCAGCAATAATCCATAAGAAACTGCAGTACGCCTTCTTGTATCTCCATGGGCAACATACAGTCCAGACAGTATTTCTGGACTATTATTTTAGCTAATTAAAATCATGCAGCATTACATTCAAGATCCTGAAGAACCTAGCAAAACTGTGATTTTTTATTCTAACATAATAACACATAAACAAAGCTGAGACCATAACTGCAGACGCTGACCATTACATGATGGATTGCTATTCTTACTGTGTTAGATACCTATACAGCATTAACAATCTTTCTTCACAGTATCATTGAATTTACCGTACCTCTGATCAAAGACCAACACAGATATGATTTTTTTTTCCCCATAACAGCTATGACCGATTACACAGCATCTTTCACAAAGTTGGAAAGTTCTTAGCAAACATAAATAAATGTCATGAATTTGACATGAGGTCTACATCTCTGCAGACCCTTATTGGTAATTTGCCATGAATAATTTCTGTCCCGGTCTTTAATGACTTCTTGAAGCCAACTGATGGTCAATGAAAAGTTATCTGTTTAAGTTTGAATATTATCTCATCCTCTCCTTGAAAAGTCTGCTCTGGACACTTGAAGGAGAAATATCGTCTGCACCATCATGCATAAGGTGCTGATGCTGACCCACCTGATGCATCTGAGCAACTTCACCATGGCAGAGGTAGCCAAGTCTCTACTGTTATTAGGGGCACGGTTATTAGTGGTGTAATCCCCACTGATGACAATAGGTGGTTTGGGCCATTATCTCCAGAGTCAAGCAAGGCAAGAAAAGCTAACACCAGTCCTTAACGGACTAGTGCAAATGTATTCCCTCATCTGCTGCTCTATCCGCGCTTGCCACATGGCCTAGCCCAGATAGTAACAGAAAGAGTCCAACTGACTTGTGGATTTAGGATTCCTCTAGAAACAGAAATCCTGTGTACAAGGCTGTGTAAAGCAACAGTGTAACCTGTGCAGATTGTGATTCAATATAGTTTTCCTCAGTGATAGGCATTTCATAAGAATTCACTTCAGACAAAATTAAACTCAGTTTTATAACTCAAGGTTAAGACAGGTATAAATCAGCAAAGCTATGCAGAGTTTGCTATGACTCCATCAATTTCTATCAGATGAGCATATGACCTGTCAAGACTACATTTAAGTCACTATTTCAAAGTGTTTTTATTAAGTGATCAGAGCATATGTTACTTTTTTGTCTTTAACAATAATAAATCACCAGTGAACTGACATGGAAACAGCAAAAGGGACAGAGTACAATGTATTAAGTTTTCCATATACTGTTGATGTTAAATGCAGCCACTGCACACGGAAGGGTAGTTCACCAAGGGAAAATGTTTGAAGTCCTGCAAATATAAATCAAATAATTACCTGCAAATAGCCTGATCAGATAACTTGAGTTACATTACCATTATTTTTGACAAACTTTTTATACAGCAGAATAATAGGAAATCAGAGAGAAGGGATGAGAATTAACATTACTTGAAAACAAAGGCTGAAGAACCTTGAACCCCAAATGGATTGCAGACACTGCAGCAAGTCAATTCAAGTAACGCCTGTTCAGTCAATGGACAGAGCTATGTATCAAAAAGAAAGTTTATACATATGAAACATGGATGGGGTTTGGGTTTGGTTGGGTTTTTTCCCCCCACAGAAGTCCTTGAAGGTATTTGAGGTGTTTGGATATTTGCATAATGAAAGCCACAGGAAAACTATTATTTAACTCATTTTAATTCACAGCCTTTAGGGTCTGATTCAACGCTTATTGAAGTCAGTAGGAGTCTTACCATTTAATTCATGAGTTTAGATCAGACCTGCATCTGCAGCTATAATGAAAGGGAGTTAAAAAGGGTAATTTTGGGGCACAGAGTTCTCTTCAAGTTAGAATTCCTAGAATCCGTTCCTTCAGCTAATTCGTGCACCCCTACTGGGGAGGACAGAAGAAAAGAATTGCATCCAAATGACAAGCAGATGAAAATAAAGACAACCAAAGTTAAATTGTGTATTAGCAACCTAGTCGCTCAGAACGGCTCAGCGGTTCCTCTCACACAATTAGGTTATTCTCAGATAAATGCGCTGTATTGTACAGGTCTGCCTCAGATCAAACCCTTAAATTTGACTGTTTCCAGACTGGAAAATATCAAGTTTACCTTTGCAATTTTAGGCACAAAAATACAACTCTCAAGCCATCAGCTTGTGTTTGAGCACCAGAATAACCACCTAACCTGGTTTCCAGTAAGTTTCCATTCATGATTAATTGACTTTCTAACAAGTTAATTATAAACTCACTCCTGTTAAAGTAGTCACATAATCCCTACAAGAAAAGGACATGACCAATTCCCTAAACACAGGGAAACTTTACCTAGATTTCTTCCTTTCTTAGGCAACAAAGAATGAACTTCCGCAGATAAGATCTTTACCTATGTATCTGCCTGGAGTCTAGCAACACCTGAACCTGCGTAAAGTTCTTCCCATAGTCACGATACTTGTAATAGGAACATTCAACATAGATTCCCTAATTAGGCTGGTGTTCATGCTGCTTTTTTTTGTCCAGTAATGGCATTAATAAGCTGGTTTTCACCTGAGCATTTTCACAAAATTTGCAGAAATTTTGAGACCTTCAATCTTCCACCAAGTTTAATTGATATTAAACAGCTGAGTTATGGGGGAAGCAGAAGACCAAACATGGCTGAAATCTCTTTCCTTAGGGAGAAGTAACAAACTAAAAATAAAAAGAATCAGCCCTATTAACTATTCTATTACAAAGCTTAATTAAATGTGATTTACTTGAATTCTGTATTCATGAAAATACAGAGAATGAAGAAACATCCCAACTTCTGAATGACTGCTAGGTTTCAGCTCACATCTCATTTCCCAGGCCTCTAGCTTTTCCAGTTCATGTTTTCCTGGCATCTTAGAAGTGCACTTGCTTTACCGAAAAGACAGTTATGAGAGCAGCATAATAGACATGACCCTATTTGGCAGCATGTCCTAGAGACACAGATTGCATCCTGAGATATAAGGCAAGATTTCAATGAAGTTATTCTTATACATTTGATGCCTACTCTCTGTCGCAGGCTTAGCAAAGAAAAATGCATTGGAAATCGCAAAACCCATAAATAGCCATACCCAGCAGCAAATAACTCTGAACAATCAATGTGTCTACTCGGTTCCTAACAATTGTTTCATAGTAACAAAGTATCATGCACTGTAATCTTCTCTAGTGAAAAAACCTTGCTACTTCCCAGTGATATTTAAGGTAACAGGTTCACAATATACTTTAGTGAACTTTTATATGCTTCATGTTATAATGTTGTTCTACTTCATATGTAGACAGATTTAGTCTTTGCAAAAAACCAGCCTCTTAGAGATCACTGAGAATGAGATCTTTCTGTTGCACCTAACTTCATTTGGATAAAGGTGAAATTTTAGAAAAAATAAAAATTCAAGTTTTCATACTGTTTTTGCAGCTGTGGTGTTAGAAAAAAATGAGCCAAGGCTCATTCTTCTTTTAATGTTAGCCTTAAAATCTTCTGTTTAGAGCAAATAACTTCTTTGTGAAAGCTGGTGTGACATTTAATTGAGCTGATAACCCCTCACTGTCAAAAAAAGACTTTTTTAAAAGTCTGAAAATAACTGAAATCCACTTTCTAAAGCTCAGATTTTAAAATGTGTCTAGAGTAAATGTCTCTCCTTAATTTGATTGTGAAGCATTTTCAGATGCATAATCCAGCAAAGTATGTCGAGGGAGATGGCAACAAAACTATGTAAACAAACAGAAATTATTCTTTCAGATCTGACACCTGCTGTCTCTTCAGACAGTGTGGATCTGATGAGAATTAATGTAGCAGATGGAGCAAAATAAATGGTGACTGCTTGGTTTCTGAATCATCAGATTGTAAAGAAATCCTCTAACAGTTTTTTTGGAGGTTGCTTAGCAGGAAAAAAAAAAAAAAGCGGGATTTTCCTGCACATCCCCTAAAGGTATACACACATAAAACTGCACAGATGTGGTCTTCCCATTCTGCTTATACCAGCCCAGTTATTTACATTGATGCTTTAAGAAACATACAGTTTCCAAGAGCTAAAACTCAAGTATTCAGGTATCCTGCTAAAACACTTCTCTGCTCTAACTCTAAATCTCTGCTTTGTCAAAGGAGTCTCCTCCCAGGCCAGGAAATCCTGTCCATATTGCACAGTCGTAGCAATGACTTTCCAGGGAGGCAGCAGGAGTTTGGCGATTCCACATGATACAGTTTTCTGACAGATCAACATTTTACTGTTGTGTTCTTTTATATTTTAAGAGGATACAACATCTCGCTAATGAGCTAACTCAACACAAGAAAAACAATGGACTGCTCTAAAAAAATCTGCAGGAAGCATGCATATTCCATGTTGTAACAGGACAGTGTAGGAACATATGAAAATGCCAAGAACCATTATGGACAAGAATTTTAGTTCCAATGTTTTGTGACAATCTAGAAGTTAAGTTGTAGTACCACTGAAAAAGAAACTGAATTTCAAGACTGCCCTCCTTGTGTTCTTAGTGATCGTCTTCAATGCTTCTGCTTTCAGAAATCCTGTTTGTAAAATGTGTGGAAAAGAAACAGATGCCTTCAGTACAGGGCCTTTGATACATCTGCAGTTGAGTGAGATCGGGGTGTGACTGATCTTCCAAAGTAAGTTGAGTTGTCAAGAGGGGCTTTTAGTTATTTCCGTTTGTTTCCTTTCTCTTGCATATTAGACATTGATAACTAGAAGCAAAGAGACTTTTTGAGTTAAGCAAGCCATTTTTTAACCTTTCTGAGTAGATTTCTCATTGCAACTATTATAGGTATAACGTCCCTATAGCTACGGCTAGAGAGGTCATTCGAGTTTCAGAAATATCTTCTCACTTACCTACCTCTGCAGTCCCCTCAGATAGAGCTGTTTGGCTTCAGCAAGTACACAGCTTCACCACCTTTGCTGTGGTCGTGAATTCTCTTAGGCAAGTCTTGGTCTATGGACCTTCTCATGAAACCCCAGAAAGCAAAAGCCTAATTTCTGTTTTAAACATCTAACCATTTGGGTAAACACAAACTTAAGCAACTGGTGACATTTGGTAGTGGGACCTAATGTATTGTCACTGTCTTCCTAATATCCCTGTTACCTTGAGTACAGCTGCAGATGGAGAGAGGTTACCCTACTGTGAGTGAGCTCCTTTCGGGCCATTTCTTTTTACAGGCAGATCTTGTCTCACATTTACAATATTGAGCTGCTCTTCCAATGCTATGGCATTATCTACAAGCCTATCTAGAGTCATAGGTAATTTATTAGCATGTGGCAGCTCCTACCATGTATCTCTTTAGCTCTGCATCTCTATCTTTATCCGACTGCCAGAGCCTGCCCTTCTCGAATATTTTCATTTGCTTTCAACACAGTCTGAAGGTTTTCACTTTCTTCTAGCTTTAAAACCATACTGCTTCACTGCAAACCAGAGTCTGGCTGAAATGGTCACCTGCACTTTGAGCATTTGTAAGAGATTATTAGCAAATCAAGTCACAGAGGAGATAGCTCCTGTGTGAAAATATAGCCTTTATATAACCTAAACCCATCTGGCAGGCAGGTATCTACAAAATACACTTACACCAGCTGTAACAAAACGTAATGAAATGCAATTAGGAATTTATCTTTCTCAGACAATTACAAGTGCAGTCTTCAGAGGAGCCATTGTAACCACATGGATGTGCTTTATCTTAGATTTTCACTTAAACTAATGGCTTCTAAATTACTTGAGTGGAAAATTAAGAATGCAATGCTGCACTTAAGAAAGCATTTGCATTTCATTGCATATGCTGTTAAATTTCCATTAAACTCAACATTTATATACAGATTTTTAATTCATAAAATATGGTAATAGAATGAAATGATCTGATTGGGCAGATGATACTTTCTGAAGAAAGCAGATATTTCCAGATATCTGCCTTCCTCAGAGTGTACCTTGTATCTCTTCAGTGTCACATGTCCTTTGTTTTGGAAAAACAAGCTTAAACAAAGAAGTTATAAGCTACTTGAAAATGAAACTGTTCAACATTTTTCTTTTTTTTTTTTCCAAATCAAGTCCAAGATCTATCCTCCAAGGTTTATGATGATGATTAAGAATTCCAGGATATTCAACAAATATATATAACGCACTGCTGGGTTAATTCCAAAGCTGTATAAAGAAGATAAATTATTTTAAAATGGCAAAATAATCTATTTATAGAGCAAAGCATTCAACAACATTTTGTGCAAGAAATAGGAACATGGTGGTTAACTTAGGAAGTAAACTGCAGATTCCAGTGAGACATTAAGAATTGCCTCGGAAGGTGGTGGACTCATCTTTGCCAAAGACTTTCAAAAATCATCCTGTGATGATCCTGCCTTCCAGAGATTTCTTAGTCTTTTTAGCCCTGCTGCAGATAGATCTGTTATTTCACAACCAGCCAACCTTTGCCACTAATTCATAGTAAGGCTGGCAATACTCGATCTCATTAAAGCTTTTTCATTAAGAAAAAAAGCAACAAGTGCAGAAGTTACATTTCCAAGTTTCAGGGTACACTGCATGTGCGTTTTTGATCCTTTTGCTTACTATGTGTGTAAGGTCAAACAACTAATTTTTTTTTATTAATAATTGACATTTTGATGACATCCTGGAAAATACGTTACCAGATTTAACCATATTCTGCTTTATTCTCAAGTGCTAAATTGACATTTGTAAGGGTCTCCCTCAGGTGGGATTTTCAAGAAAAGAAAGAATTGCTTGGACCATATTGGTCACTAAGGGTACATAAAGCATTCAATCCTTGAAGGGTCATTGTGGAATCATTGCTGATGTTGGAACTATTCAGAGAAGTGCTCAACAATGTGAATGAGGAGTCCACAGTCAGCTCAAGGGCTCATCTCTGCTCTGTTTTGCATAAGAAATCTATAGTCCACATACAAATCAACTGGTAAGATCAGATAGGCGTTCAAATACTTTATAGCTAGGTTGAAGGAATGAGGTGAGCCAGTGATGAGCCGGTGTGCAAGACGACCAGCCTGGCTGAACAGAGAGCTTTCGCTGGAACTCAGGGAAAAAAGGCGAGTTTATGATCTTTGGAGGAAGGGGCAGGCAACTCAGGAGGACCACAAGGATGTCGTGAGGTTATACAGGGAGAAAATTAGAAGGGCCAGAGCCCAACTAGAACTTAATCTGGCTACTGTAAAAGACAATAAAAAATGTTTCTATGAATACATTAGCAACAAAAGGAGGTCTAAGGAGAATCTCCATCCTTTATTGGATGCGGGGAGAAACATAGTGACAAAGGATGAGCAAAAGGCTGAGGTATTTAATGACTTCTTCACCTCAGTCTTTAATAGTAAGACCAGTTGTTCTCGGGGTACCCAGCCCCCTGAGCTGGAAGACAGGGACGGGGAACAGAATGAAGTACCCATAATCCAAGGGGAAATGGTTAGCGACCTGCTACACCACTTGGAGACACACAAGTCTATGGGGCTGGATAGCATCCACCCAAGGGTACTGAGGGAGCTGGCAGAAGTGCTCACCAAGCCCCTTTCAATCATTTACCAGCAGTCCTGGCTAACCAGGGAGGCCCCAGTTGACTGGAAGTTAGCAAATGTAACACCGATCTACAAGAAGGGCCACAAGGAGGATCCGGGGAACTACAGGCCTGTCAGTCTGACCTCGGTGCTGGGGAAGGTTATGGAGGAGATCATCTTGAGTGCCATCACGCAGCACGTACAGGACAACCAGGTGATCGGGCTCAGTCAGCAGCGGTTTATGAAAGGCAGGTCCTGCTTGAATAACCTGATCTCCTTCTATGACAAGGTGACCCGTTTAGTGGATAAGGGAAAGGCTGTGGGTGTTGTCTACCTAGACTTTAGTAAAGCCTTTGACACCATTTCCCACAGCAGTCTCTCGGAGAAACTGGCTGCTCATGGCTTGGATGGGCATACTCTTTGCTGAGTAAAAAACTGGCTGGACAGCCAGGCCCAAAGAGTTGTGGTGAATGGAGTTAAATCCAGTTGGCAGCCAGTCACAAGTGGTGTTCCCCAGGGCTCAGTACTGGGGCCAGTTCTGTTTAATATCTTTATCAATGATCTGGATGAGAGGATTGAGTGCTACCTCAGTAAGTTTGCAGACAACACCAAGTTGGGTGGGAGTCTTGATCTGCTGGAGGGTAGGAAGGCTCTACAGAGGGACCTGGACAGGCTGGATCGATGGGCCGAGGCCAACTGCATGAGGTTCAACAAGGCCAAGTGCCAGGTCCTGCACTTGGGTCACAACAACCCCAGGCAACGCTACAGGCCTGGGGAAGAGTGGCTGGAAAGCTGCCCAAAGGAAAAGGACCTGGGGGTGTTGGTCAACAGCTGGCTGAATATGAGGCAGCAGCGTGCCCAGGTGGCCAAGGCAGTCAATAGCATCCTGGCCCGTATCAGAAATAGTGTGGCCAGCAGGAGCAGGGAGGTGATCGTGCCCCTGTACTCGGCACTGGTGAGGCCACACCTCGAATCCTGTGTTCAGTTTTGGGCCCCTCACTACAAGAAGGACATGGAGGTGCTGGAGCGTGTCCAGAGAAGGGCAATGAAGCTGGTGAAGGGCCTGGAGCACAAGTCTGATGAGGAGAGGCTGAGGGAACAGGGGTTGTTTAGTCTGGAGAAGAGGAGGCTGAGGGGAGACCTTATCATGCTCTACAATTACCTGAAAGGAGGATGTAGCAAGGTGGGTGTTGGTCTCGTCTCCCAAGTAACAAGCTATAGAACAAGAGGAAATGGCTTCAAGTTGCACCAAGGGAGATTTAGATTAGATATTAGGAAAAATTTCTTCATGGAAAGGGTTGTCAAGCATTGGAACAGGCTGCCCAGGGAAGTGGTTGAGTCACCATCCCTGGAGGTATTTCAAAGATGTGTAGATGTGGTGCTTACGGACATGGTTTAGTGGTGGACTTGGCAGTGCTAGGTTAATGGTTGGACTTGATGATCTTCAAGGTCTTTTCCAACCTAAATGATTCTATGATTTAAGATACTGCAATCAGTTTGCGTTTTCATCCTGTGTAATACCCAACATGAGGCTCTGCTGTGGCTAATTTCAAGGCACTCTTTGCAGTAGGAATTTTTTGGTCCCATGTACTTTTGGTGAGCAAATTTTAAAGTATTTTACCACATTTCATTCTAATCACTACTGTGCCATGTGTGTGACTAACCCATCAGTAGTGACTCTGGCTTTTTCACTGATGGGCTCCAGGAAATTTGTTTCATAAATAACTTTAGAAAATAAGGACATTAAAATCATTGATGTTTACACGAAAAGTAATTGAATATCAATCAAAACACACTGGCAACCTCTTGACAGCTCCAGTTCTGCTATAATTCATTGAATTAATCAAGTCTTGACACTGTGATATGTTATTACAAAGGCTGAAGAAGGAGCAGGAAATTACAAAGTTAAGAAAAAAAAAAAAGACTTTTTTTTTTTCCACTTCATTGTATGTGAAACTTTCCAGTAGAGGAGAATAAGACTATGAAAAGAACTGCCATAGCTCAGATTCAGCTATTGTTTCATCTGGTAGTGGCCAAAACCAACCATTAAAATGATGGTGAAAGAATTGCATCAGGCAAGTCTTTTGACTTAACCAAAGCAGCAATAAAGTTACAGCATCCTGCATATCCCATAGCATATCTGTATTACCTTCACTACTTCTCAGATGTGCATCTCATTATTTTATGAGGATAAAGAGCAAATTGACTATATTACATTAATCACCCCTTTTTCTCAAAGGAAAATTAGCAAGCAGTACGTAGTCTCCCCAGTGTATTATGTTGTAGATATTGCAATCTCCTTTCACCAGCTACCAGGAAAACTTTGCAAGATACAAGCAGTACAATTTTTGAAAAAGTGCTACAAAATGCCACTCTCTTTTGATCAGGTTGGACATGAGTGGCAGCTACCATGACTCCTTCGATGTACTTCAGCCACAGAACATCTTTGTTTCAAAAACTCACTCCAAGCCATGCAACATGAAAAGTCTGCATTGAGTTTCTTCTTTATTACTAAGACATTGTGGTATAGACCACAAAGTATAGGTAAATATTCATATATGTACAAGTATTCAGATTATTTCTTCTGCACAGTAAAGCAAAAATAGATGGTACTTGCTTTTGTATATCAGTCAGATAACTGCCTAACTACTGTCACTCTACCCCCTCCCCCAAGTGATTTCCTAATGTCATATGATAAAGCAGTGGTGGAACTGGTACAAGAATTACTGTCTGCAGACTCGTAGCCTCCTGCTCGAGCCACTAGATCATGTAGTCATGAATAACTGCAGACAAAGAGGCATTTGGAAGCACAATAACACATTCAATCATGCAAATGTGTGTTTAGTGCACACTAGAACCTGTCCTTATAATAAATGGGTAACTTAGGAGCACAAATAGGACCCTATATAATCAAACTAATATTCATTCCACTCTTCCAACAGCTTATAGACACACAGAAAACACAGACGTCTGTTCCCCAAGCTGTTAATGCCTAGAACAGAAAAGAAAGTGCTGGAAAAAAACATTTACTCTAGGGAACATTTGCAAAACACAGGTGACTTACCAGGTATTCTTCCCCTACCTTATCTCCCCTTTGCTTTTGTAACATAAGCAAAAGCAGATAAACACATAGCCATATGTTAAAAAAGTGCAGACAGTTCAAAGCAGGAGGAAAATAGTGCCATGGGATCTTTCTTCTCTAAATGACCTTCCTGAGAAATGCTGCATAGGATGAAGTGAAATGCTTACACTTCCTAGCAGCTACGGTCTGATTCTATACTTGCTGTTTTCTGATACTTTGAATCTAGAGAAGGGGGAAAAAAACCAAGCAGGTTTCAATTTCTCTGGAAAGGAGAAGATTTTAAGACCATTTCAGCTGGCAAAGTGCCATAGTTGCTCATGAAAAGGAGAAAGCAGGATATTTTAAACCTCACACACTATTCCCCTGCTACAATAGAGAATATAATATCTTCATCTCAAAGATTTTGGCAGAAGATGTTATTTTACTCCACTTAAATTTGTTTTTAAAAAATGAGCTCGATGAACAGATGTTGAATTTACCCCAGTGGAAAATGAACTCTGCTTTTTATCCACACAACAAATCCAGCCACTCTAAAATAAGAGTCGACAAACCTCTCCTGAAGTACTGTGCTATGCTGTTCACTTGCTCTTGTTGCACCCATCATTACTGTCTAAACTAGATTTTTCCAGTCCTCCTCCCATTTCCTCGTCCAGGTGGAAACACCATGTGCCTGATTTTTAAATATGCTTTTTTCCCCCCTTATTAGAAAAGGAAATTTTATACTTGGAAGAGAAAGAAGAAAAGCCTGCAACAGATCTTTCATCGTGTGGAAGTAATTTGTTCTACAATCCTGAGCTGGTTTCCAGAAAAAAAAAGAGTGTCCTGCGTACCTTGTGAAAAACGCTTTTAAAATTGTGGACAAAGCAAAAAGCAAATATTTAGAGCAAATATGCCATCAGACACATTTAGTGAGCTGGGATCTACATATCTTGCGGAAAAGTTTTATGGCTGGCAAATTGAAACTTTGTCTGAACCAGTACGGGAATGAGGATGGTCTCAGGCAAGTCAATGCCAGCTTTCACGTTTTCCTTCAGGCAGGAGGAACATGTCAGTCCTGAAAAAGTGGAGATAATCAGGGCGCTTCTCAGCCCAGACCGAGCACTGCTTCCTCAGTTCTGCCCTAGGAGAGGAAAAGCAATCAGCTGTGCCTGCCCTGCCCTCTCGCTGCTGAGGGCAGCGATCCACCCCGCTGCAGAGATGATCTTTGTGCACACTTTGTGCACGCCTCATCCAACAAGCGTCCTGCCTTTTGCTAGACATCTGGGATAATTGTGGGCTCCTGGATATCAACATCTCTGTTGCTCTTTTCTTGAGGCATATCATAGTTTAGTTTTTATATTAAAAGTTACATGTTCTGTGCTGACGCAGGGCTTTGTACTGTGGGGGTTTGCAGAGCCAGAAAACGTTCTGATCTGGAGGGATATTCTGGAATAAATACTTCTAATATGCTTGCCTCCAACTGCAAGAAATCTGATTTAGTGACCCACACAGCTTTTTCTACTTTATATTTTCATGTTAAGTACCTAGAGCTTGAGCCTTTTGCTAATATCTTAATTTAAAATACATATTAGCAAATCTTTCCATCACTAAAGGACAAAATGGTAGCAAGCATGGCAGTGGCTCTCCCACCACACTATAATTCAACCCAGCCTCCTGATTTTCTAGGAGTTCAACTTAATACATGACACATGATAATTCATATTTGAAATTGTTAATGGGGTTTTATATTGGAGTTAAACCTAGAGATACTCCATCTATACATCATTTAGAGATCTTTGCTGCATCAACTTTAAAACAAATAACAGCAGAGAGAATGGCTGAGGTGCAGTGAGACTTGGGCAAAACCTTTAAATGATAAAAGGCAAAGTACAGTGCATGGTAGATATTTTCAGGAACACATTCTCATCTCCAGTTTACACACAAACACAGACAGGGCAATGATATTTAATACCAAGGCACAGACCTCAGTAATATGTCCAACAGCAATTCCTAAAAGAAGTAATGGCTTTTTTTGCAGCAACAATAAAACCAGCTCTCTTGGGCAATAGGAAATAAAATGTTTTCGTTTGTCTAAAATATGAGCTGTGAAAATAAATAGCTGTGCTATACAGAAAATGTCATTCAAATAAAAAACTGCACTTTCCTTTTGATGGGATATTAAATATAACACTGTCGCCATCTGATATTTCTTTCCAGTTCGCATTACTCTACAGATACCACTTAGTTATATACATTTTGTTTTATTATTCCTAGCATGCAATATTAATCTATTCTTGGCTAGTAATTAATTACTGTTACATATTTTCACAGCTCCATAGTTCTCCTCAGGGGAAAGACTCTACTACATATTTAAGAAGTAGATTAATGTGTACTTATGTAGATGGACCCTCTGGAATAATTTACATTTTGCTAGGATGATTTCTTAGTCAAACACATCTGAGTGGCTTTTTTCAGTGCAAGAATAACAATGTCCACAAAGTTAGGCATACTGATACTGAGAAATAAAAACGAAATAATATGGTGTCCTTTGGGAGCTCAAGGAACAATCCAGTCTTCAGTAATGATGGTATTCAGTGATAAAATAGGAGTGAATCAGACCCATTATTTTAATCTACTTTTCAAAAGGTAGAACAAATTGTTAGTTTGCCTGCCTCAAGTAGTGCCACTCCAAAGTATCTTTAGAGTGGAAGAGCTTGAAGATAAGGGGCCTTACTTTACCCTTTCATTGCTGTAATCCTGAAGATATAATTACTTCAGACTTCTGGCCTGATTCAAAGCACACTGAAATTAGTGCAAGCCTTTCCTCTGGCTTCAGATTAGGCTGCTAAAATAGCCCATCTCTCTGCACAGTATCTGGCTAAGGAGTGTAACTAATACAGTTTAAGGGTTTAATTCCTATTCATGTCATAAAGTATAGAATTTCTGTGAAGATCAACATCTCTTGATTGTATGGCTAATCGTTGCATTCCCACTTCACAAGAAAGGAAAATAAATATTTTTTCTAGGAATGAATAAATTCAAATGTGACAGCTGAAATGATCAAAGTTAATGGAGAAAGCAACATTTCAACTGTGAGGAATGATAAATAACTATTGAGGTCACACAGAGGCAACAAGAATAATAGCTAGAGACTTGCTATGCAGTATATTTCACCTATAGGGAAGCCAGATGACTATTTTTCCTTTATCCTTACCTCCACAGCCTGTTTATTAATGTGGCCACATGAATTCTTCTGATAGTTTCTCTTCAAACGCTGAACCCAGAAAGGTGTGGCACGGCACCCGTTTAATTTTCCCTATTAATAGTTACCAAATACTTTGCATTCCAAGAACCTACATAATTTACCAAACATTCACAATTAGAAAGTGTTTGCCCTTAGAAGTACAGACTTTGGCTGTTTTATTCCACTTGATATTCTGGTCTTAATGCATCCTGCCATTAAAAGGACAAGAGTGTCTTTAATGTATGTGATGGGCACCAAACAGAACAAATTGATCTCTACATCCCTGTAAGTGCTAGGTTTACATAGAAGTTTATACATCTTGCATAATTATTGGAATCAAATGCCTTAATAGGTCCTGATGGGTGTTACCAGTGCATAGACCTTTAGAATGGCTAAGAATTTGCCAAAGCATTGATTTTATATTCTATTCTGTAAACTCTCAAAGTACTCATGCAGAATAAACCAATTTGAAAAATGCCTTCATAAAGTGGCAACTGGTAGTGTCAGTTTGTTCCTAAGGCTTCATGAATTGGGATCCAAGGGTTAAGCTACATGTTTTCCTTTTCTATTTCCCTAGATAAGATTGGTCATAATTTTCATCAAAATGATCTTTCACTTATTCCTGGTAAAAAACTATTTTTTTTTCATCCTTCCAGATTAAAGAATATAAACCCAGAAGTTCTTTGGAGGATTGGTTGGATTGGTGTTTTGCTCTTTTTTGCCTACCTTAGTTGAAAACTCAAATATTACCTAGTTGTTTAATAAAACAAAAGGGGTTTTATTTTCTTTCAAACATTTCACAGATAGTATTTTTCTGAAGACAACAGTTATTACTCTGGATTCACACAGGGAGGCAGTTTGCTGAAAAAGCTATTTCCTTTTTTGCCCGTACCTTTGATGATAAAAAAAATCATTTACAGGCTGAATTTACTCATGACTATTTTACAGCTATTTGGATCCCACCCACACTTTAAGGTCACCCTGCTGCTTGATGTCTCAGGCTTAACATGATCCACAAGCCAGGAACATCACTTGCTTTCAGTCCTAAAGCTGTAAATTCTAGATTATAGAGCAGAATTTTGCTGCGGTTCTATGAGTTGTCATTGTCTATCAGTTATTCTGCTGTGTATCATGAAATAATGTAAGTTAACTGGTATCTCCAGTGATGCTGAAAGAATATTTTGCTGGCTTCTGTAGTTTGTCGAACAAAGGGAATCATGTATTTTGCTCAGTAATATCCCAGTTCTGGAACATGGACTGCCATGGCAGGTTAACATTCCACATTTAGTGAATAAAAGTATTCCAAAAGTAAATCTCTGCCTTACTTCTCCTAATATTGTGAAATACTCTAGCTCCAACATTGCCTTTCATTAAAAGATTTCTATCCACTTTTAATATGTATTTCTAAAGCATGTACAAAGATACATTATTTTCATTCCACCTATTAAGTAGTTTAAAACATAATTGAAATAAAGTCACTGCACTTTGAATATTTATTTAAGGCTCCTAGAACCAAGAAGTGTTGTGAAGTCTATTCAGCTGTTCTATTCAGGTTCTTAAATAGAATATAGAGAAAAGTGTTGTCTCTATAGAAACAGGCAGGTTCACTGGTCACTTAGCTTCAACCTTGACCCTTGCGATGATGATACATATGAAAAGTTATTTCTTCATTACTTTTGCATCTCATAGCCATGTATTAGCAAAAACACAGGAGAGGCAGATTTACTTTTTACCCTCAAGTTTTTAAATGAAAGTCAGTTAGTAATTCAAAACAGAGCAGCTTGACTGCGCCCTTAATTCTCTACTGTCTTTGTAGTAGCAAGGCATGGTGGCACACTGCAACGCAAAATGATAATCTAAATGTTAAAAAGTCACCATTAAAGAACAATGACCATTTTCAAAGCACAAACGATCCCTGACATGCTATCAGACATGACAGAAGACAAGATATTTTATTCATTTCAGGGCTTCATTATCAATCCCTCTTCAAAGCAGTCAGAACTCGTGCACCACTCAACTGCGTAACAACTGACTAGTGTGGTAATTAGCATAAAAAGTTAAAACTGAAAGAGTACGTAAGCACATAAAAGTGTACATGTATGTGCTTCTGATTATTAAGTATGAGAAGATGGCTGTGTTCAGAAAACCATTGTACTGGTTTTCAATTAGATGCATCACTCTGCCTTTGGTCTGCCAGCCTCCTACTTAGAAAACTGAAGGAAAATGATTAAAAGGAAACATTATGCTTGCGTATCAAAACCTGTACAATAGGCCACCTCATTAAGCAACTTTCAGCCTCGGAGAGGCCAGGATAGCCACAAGTGCAGGAAGTACAAGACTTCAGTTTCATTAGGAGAGCAACTTCTGGCAAAGAAATGTGTTTTGGTCAGCTCTGCAACTTTAACATCTTCTTGATAAATTCTAAATCAAGAGTTACTCTGATGCAGATTTGCAGCCACCCAAGATTTCTGGTTGTCAGCAAGCTGATAGCTCAGCTACCTCTAACTTCATGCCAAAAGAAGAGCTTGAACTCTGTTCATGCCATTGTAAACAGCCTAGCCCTAATATTTTTACCTCAATCATGTATTTATAGGGGTATTGTACACAAAATGTCTTATTTGGAATCAGTCGTAACGTTCACAAATAATATTAGAAGCTTTGAAAGAGCCATGAGCTTCTGAAGTAAGAAATGAAGAAAACAGCTATTCTTTTGGCCCACTGTTTCATATGTATGAATATCCCCAGTGTTTTTAACATGGCTTACCTTGTGATTTGGGGCCAAATCACCACTGAGCTGCCCATGTATTATTTGATTTCTGGTAAAGGAGCTGCTATGGAGGGAAAAAGAATGTTGTACTTTGGTGACTGGTTGCCCAAGTTGTGCTTTTTTTTTTTTCCTTTTAAAGACCAGATTTGTTAACCAATCAGCTATTAATATGCTCCTTAATAACATATAGAGACATTTCAAACAAAACTGGGAAGGTAGGAACAATGAATATGACAATTCCCTAAAGGCAAACAGTAGTTTCCTCTGAAACTGCAAGCTGCAGGAGATAGAGCTAAACTGCAACAGGAAAATAAATGACAAAAGTCCTACCTCGAGTATTCCCAGTAGGCTACTTGGTCAGATGAATGGTTGCTATAGCACCAATTCACCTTATATGAATTCACTCCTAAAGACCCAAAATAGCTTCTTTTCTAAGTAAAAAAAAAATACAGGCAGATAAATTTCATATCAGTAACACCTCTGGAGATAGACTGTATCCAAACGCACAACAATAGCCACCAATCTCTCTGTGAGATCTTTGCTTTTAGTTATGAACCGACCCTAGCAGCAGGCTCTGGTTCATCTTCCAGAAATCACTCGTGTCTTATTCTTTGACTACAATGGTAAAAAAATCTGATCCATCAGAAGTGATTCCCTGCTGCGGCAGCAATATGATTAATGTTGTCAGTACAGTTGCAGCAAGAAACACTACGAGTTCAACAAAGGGCCACAAGGATGATTAAGGGACTGGAGCACCTCACATATGAGACCTGGGACTGCTTAGCCTAGAGAAGAGAGGGCTCAGGGAGGATCTTATTAATGTACATAAATACCTGAAAGAAGAGTGCAAAGAGGACAGAGCCAGGCTCTTTTCAGTGGTGCCCAGTGGCAATGGGCACAAACACAGGAGGCTCCATCTGAACATCAGAAAATGCTTTTTCACTGTGAGGGTAACTGAGCACTGGAATAGTTTGCCCAGGGGGGTTGTGGAGTCTTCCTCAGAGATCTTCAAAAACCATCTAGACACAGTCCTGGGGCATGGGTTCTAGGTGGCCCTGTCTGAGCAGGAGTTTGGACAAGATAACCTTCAGAGGTCCCTTCCAACCTCAACCATTCTGTGATTCTGAGAGACAGACATCAGTTGAAACTTAGCCCTATCGGTTGTCTGAGTTCCCTTGGGAGAACTACTCCCTTCCAGATACAGTTGTCCATTTTTAATGAGTAATCATACTGCAGAGTCATTAAGCTTGGACAGGGCTTATGTTCTCAGGGAAAGAGGAAACCTGTAATAAACAAGAAGTGGTATGTGGGAGAACAAGATCTACAGACCTTCAGATTAAATCTGGTTAAAATAGAGACAAAAAGTTAAGCATATATTAAAAGTCAATAGGCATCCCAGTACTTAACACTCATGTTTTAGGCTGTCTCCTTTGTAATACTGGCACCTCCACTTACCCTTGCTCCAAAGCCTCTTACCTTTCCTAGAATAAATGACTCTTCATCAGGGTAGGATAGAAGTGAAGGGGTATTGGGCTGGTAAGCTGAATTTTGATAGTCTGAGGCAGACAAAAATGGTTTTGAGTAAGGTATTCTGGCCAGAGTAAGAATAGCCTTGCTGCTGTGCTAAATTGCATCAAAGATCTACCCTCCGGCTGTTTTCTGGCAGAAGATAAGATATAGAGCTCCTTCTCCAATTAGGTGTCTCTCATGTATGAAGAGTTAGCTTGGTATATTAACATTTAATTAAGTTAAAAACCAAAAACTTAATGAAATGACTATACAGCATCACTATCTTTATGGACCTAATTGAATCATAAAGTGAGTCATTTTCTTTTGGTTGCAGCATGAAAATTTAATAAAAAAGGGCAAATATTTTCAACATTGTAATCACCTGCCTTTTCTATACAGCACACCCACATTTAGAGGACAACAGAGGCTGGATATAAGTGGCTTCACCGTGGAACTGGCTGAGAAGCACCAAGTTACACCAGATTTCACAACTCAGGTACACAGCTGTCCAAATTTCCTTTGCCTGTGCCATTTATGAAATTATGGAACCTTATTTACAATCGGTTGGGCTGGTGCACACAACAGTTAATCCAGGTGAGTGGAGAGATAGCAACAGAAATTACCGTAACTTGGGTAAGTTCAAGTCTCCCTTGCTGTACCAAACAGCTTCTAACTCTGATTTCTCTACAGCCAGATTAAGTCCACCAGAATCCATCAACACTTTGTCTTAATAATGTCCCAATAAATATCTGGGAAGTCCCCCTCAGCTTGCACCCTTCACTTGCTCCATGCAGTCTTGGATCAATACCTGTCAGAGGAACTTTAACCGGTGTTAATTCCTGCACCTTGTGTAGCAGTTAGAGAGCAGACGTGTTCAAAGCAAACTGATAGAGCAGCCATTGTTATTAAGTGGTAAGAGGCCTCAAGTATTAGAGCTCACAGATTGTTTCAGCTTTTTAACATTTCTGGCGCAAGAACACTAATAAATGAAACTAAATCCTTTAGTTTCCCATCACTTCCTTTCATTCCTGTTCCTGCTCACATTTTCTTAGTGTCACACTCTGCCATCTTTAACAGCTCTGGCTACTTCTCTGTTAATAATTGCCATAGCTTTCTCCTAACATTCGGTTCATTTTCTTAATTTATCAAAATTAAAATCCAACATTACTGTGACATCTCCTTCCAGCCACGTTGAACAAGACCAGACATCAAGTCCTGGCAATATTCTATTTGATAATGGGTTCTTTAAGAGACATGAAATAAAATGGAATACCCCAAGGAACATTTAAGAAATTCTAGCAAACAGCAACAAATTTTTCTAGCAAAAATTCTAGCAAACAGGATCACATAGAAGTACTTTCTCCTTCCCTTTCAAATTTCTGGGCAGGGCCAGACAAATCAGCCAGCAACATTTCACGCAGGTACAGCTTGCAAGAAGTTTTGCTTGTGTACCCTAACAGTTCTGTCAAATATAAGCATGCAGGATTTTGAAAAGGCCAACTTCAGGCATTTATGTGAACAAAACTCAATTGTGGAAAAATTAACGCAAAGATCTGTATGTAACAACTGTCTGTTATCCAGACAATAAGTGAAGTAGATTGCACTCTCACTTATGCATGGTCAGGTCAAGCTGATGCTACCCTGCTGAGGGTGAGAACACAGCTTAGTCTATGCTCATTAGTCTCACTTTCATAAATGTCAGAGTCAAACTGGCTTTATTTAAATGAGAAACATATGTCCACTCCACAGGCTCTGTTTCTACTTAAAAGAACTCTTCATGAATGAGGCAGCTCCTCTGCTTTTACCCACCTACGTTCTTTTTCCTGTTAACTGCTGTGATTATCAAACTTGCCAGCCAGATTGCATAACGGAGTTGCCATGGTAAATATTTTTACTTTTAATAAACCCTCAGCTATATTCTTTCTAATGCCTCACAGCACACAAGGAATGTAAAAGTATGATTTTCAAGTCTCTTGCCAAATTTCATGCTAAGATTCCCAAGAACTATTTTTTTTAAGCAGGACTAAGCTGATATACCTCCCATAACGAACTGACTGCACTAATAAATGACATGCAGGCTTAATAAGATATATTTTGGTTTTGCTATACAAGCATTTTCATAAACTTGATGACAGCTTTGCCAGAGCAACATCCTTATGCAAAGACACTTCTGCCCACGTAATGTCATTTACCATCAAAATCTAAACGCATATATGACAAATGGAACTTTTATTTGTCCCCTCAGTTGTTGGGGACCCAATAAATCACTCAGACTTCACTGAAGTTGGATTTTCCCTCCTATGACACCAGTTCCTTCAAACTGTGGGTTTTTTTATTATTTCCCATACAACGTCCAGATACATAACGTAAAATTCATGGCTTCTCCTTTTTTCAGGATTCTGACAGTAATTTTCTTTAGTACTATCCAACTACCCTAAACAATAAGAATTTAGAAGGGTTCTGAACATCTGGGTGTGTTTGTGTTGCTGCTATTCCTGTGTTTGCTGTGCCTAAAAAAAAAAAATCGTTGTCAAGATGTGTGGTGTTTGTGTGCTTTCCTCATATTAATAACAACACTAATAATACTTATGAAAGTCTATTGTGCTTCCTCTTTTGTGCTTGATTAATTTCTTTTACTATTTCTAATGCCTCTTTGGTGTTATATGGCCACTAAGTACTTTTGAAACAGAGCAATACATCTTTTTTTTTTTTACTGAAGACCTAAACTCTTGGCCACCATTTTGTTCAGTATCTGTAATCACAACTAATCAAGCCATCATGCTTTCTTTTTCTCCTAGAGAATTAGCAAAACACAAAAGCATATGTGAAGTCTAAGCTGTAGGTCTGAGTGGGAAGATAATTATAGGAAGATATCTTACATGAAATGCAAAAAAACCCACATGTTTGGGGATAATTTGCAACTCAGTCATTAAAAAGTCATTAAGAGAGCATGTTTGATCTCTTCTCTGATAAAAGTCTGTTACAGCCAGGTTTCATAAGGGCCTTCTTTTGCTGTCTTTACAGTAGGAATCTGTGATCCTGGTGCTTAGCCATCCCTGTGGCAGGACTGGCTCTATCATATGGCCAAACATCCTCCAGGTTGCACTTCCACAGCTGTAAAATGTGTCCACAGCTATGGGTTTATAAACATATACCTGTGCAGTGCTGTTTACCTCTAGTCCTGGCACTCAATCATATCCTTCCCATTCCACCTTACCCTTTCCTTTTCCATAACCACTACTTAAAGGCATTTAGAATTAATCACAACACCTAGTACTACTATCAACATTGCATACCTCAAAGGATCCTAAAGAGAAAAACAAATGCACATTACTCAGTCATCTGTCAGTACTTATTACTTTACACTTTCTCAGTTTTCACAGTAGAGGGAGCTCTTTTGCTGCTCCAGTGCAAATCTTCAGTTGTGCAAACCCCAGTTTGGCCATGTGGGTGCCTTACGTTGTGTAAGGAGCAGTTGTGGGTTCTTTGAGTACAGTATGAAGATACAAAACTCCTTATGATTTGTAAAAACCCTACAATAGCCTCAACTATTCCAGCGTGTGAAGAGAATTTAAAGCAAGTAAGATGTTGAAGTACTCTGCAGTTTGATGTATCTTGCAGCTCAAACTCTCATTCATATAGAAGGGGGTGGGGAGGGGTGGAAAATCAAGAGAATTTAACTTTTACCTACAGTTGGAGCCAGTAAGTCCAATCCAGATGGCTCCTAGGCTTTGTGAAAATGGGTAGGATGCAAGTTTTAATGCTACAAGACACCTCATCAAAACCTTCAACCACAGCAAAGCTGAACTCTGAGGCATCACAGATTCTGACCCAGGCATCGCACCTGATGCATGTTTCTGACCTCAGATATAAGCTATATTCAATCCAGTTTTATAGATTTGAGCTGATCAAAGTAGAAGGGAAAACATGCAGAACTCAGGGCAAAGCATCTGGACAAACCCTTACAGTGGTCCCAGGTACTCAGCTGGCCAAGCCATAGGACCTTGGGGTTCCTCAGCTCCCCATCTCAGCTCAGCCTGGGCAGCAGGACATATCCTGCTTCCAGCCTCTGCCTTTATAGCCCCAGGTCTGCCCAGCAAAAACCTTTCTGAAAGCTTCAGGGCATAGCAAGCCAGGTCTCCTCAGGGCAGACCACACTTGCATACCCCCAACGGGCCTGGGGGCTGCACGTCCCCAACCACCATCCACCCTTTGCATGCTCACGCCCACCTTGGCCAGGTCTCACTCGTTTCTCCACAGCTGCACTGGGAAGCTGCAGAGTTTACGTCACCCTATGTAACACCACTTAGGTCTCTAAAATTTGCCTGAAAAGCTTTACAGTGTGGTTTTTCTCATACTATTGTCACACTCCCAAACCTGATTGGGACTTTGAAGCATAGAAGGAGCTGAAAGTTAAGAAGAGTCTTCACTCTTAAGAAATAAAGAGAAACATTTCAGGTTTACTTCATTTGAAGGTTGCAGGTTGGTTCTTTTTGTAGTTAAATTGGGACCCATTGTGTGTCTTCCATCTGATCACTTTAAGACTATTGATCAAGGCATCTATGTCTGGAAAATTGCTTTATTGTATGGCTTCCGTGTTTTTAACTGTAGTTTGAAAGATATTGTACTAGTTATGAATTCCCATTGAGACCCATTATGTTGGCAATCAGGTGCCTCAAAAGGGCAAAAGTATTACAGGCAATATTCACTATTCAGCTTTGAAAGAATCTATGTTGTTATGCTGTTCTGTATTATTCAACGTATAACAATGAAGCATTTTAGTACTTAAAAATTATTCTGCTACTGTGTGTACTTAAACAGTCTGAAGTAACAGAAAGTGTTTCTGGGAGATGGTTAGAACTTGGTGAAGAAACTAATTTTTTTTTTTTTTTACATTCTCTTCTAATGAAAAGAAAGAAGCAGGAATGTTTAACAAAAACCTTCCTGAGATCCCAATGAAGAAAGTATACAGCACATACACTCTTTTTAAACTGAAATTGGTAGCATCTTTGTGTGGTAGCTATCTGTAATGATCACTGAGAATCCAGTACTGGGAAGACACTTATTTCCGAGTAACAGTTCAAGTGCTAAAGTAGCTATCCACAGCCCCTCTTTTGAAGGCACTGTCTTTCACAGCAGTACTTAGTCATTACCAAAAAGCATTTCTATCAACAATATCCCTTGGAAGAGTGAAACATCAAGGACATTTCAGGGCTGTTAGTGCCCTTGATCTGGGGGAACATCGCCCTCACTGAGAGGGGCATCAAGACATGGTCTGTTTTGATTCTCCTAAAGTAGTTAAAAATACACCAAAGTGATTTCCTGGAGAGAGGCACACATAAGTCAATTAGGAAACTTAAGTGCAGTGCATGTAGGTGTCATGGTAAGAGTCGTCTGGGACCAAAAATTTACTCTCCTCCACACTGGTGAGGGAAGCACTACTTATTTGAAGTTAGTATTTCTCATTTAAAACTAACTGGCACCATGACCCGAAGGCCTGTGTGTGAGCTGGATCCAAATAATGTGCAACAAATTACAGTTTGCCTCTTGCACTTTTTCCTTCAAACAGCTTGATTGAATTCAACTCTAGCTTTTCCTGTACCTGTCACCACAGTAAGTACATGGCCCCCAGGCAGCAATTGCCAAGGTGAGCCTCCCCCAGCACTTGCCTGGCCGCTCCCCTCCCCATCTCTCCTCTAGCCCCATACCCAAGCTCCCTAGGACATGACCAGCAGCGTCGGAGGCACCCAGCCACGCAGGCTGCTCAAGATCTCTACAAGCCCCTCAAATGCTTCCCATCCCGATGTGCCCAGGCTATTCTTCACAGCGCCTGTATTTGTGGTAATGGCTTAACTCAGAGCCGGGGCAGAAAACTGCCCAGATTTGCTGGTGACCAGATGACTATCACAAATCTCCGCAAAGAAGATTGATCTGCATCCACAATGCAAAGGAGAAAGACTATAGTTTATACCTCCATAAAAATATACCCCTGGGTTCCAGGCTTGCATAAACCTGGGTAGCGATGGTAGATGAGTTTGGGTAAAATGCAGGGAAGAGTACTTTAAACCTACAGCAAAGATAAATCCTAAGGGCAAACCCAAATAGCTAAAAGGACATTTCCCTCACTACTATTTCTATCTGTCAGCTGCAAATAAGTCCTTTCATATTATTCAATATTCTTTTTAACAAGGCTAGAAATCAGGAGCAGACTTTTGTAAAGCTATAATAATTTATACCTATCAAGATGTTTGGTTTTGCTTGGGGTTTGGTCAGTTTATTGTTGGGTAATTTAGGGTTTGGGGAAGAGCTGAAGAAAGGTGAATGACATGAAAGGCGACCTGCATCTGCGAAAATACAATTTCAGCTTTTGGGAAAAACTATTGAAAAGGAAACACAGAAGACTCCTTTGAACTGCAGCAGATAGCAATGAAAACAAAATCTCAGAACAAGTAAATTAATAAATAAGTCAGATTGCAGATTGTTTCACAGCCACAACAAGCTGCAGAGTTTATTGTTTTGTTTCCAGACCTAAGTCTATAGGAAATAAATATATGGGGCTTGGGGCATTTACAGATAATGAACATCCAGACTGAGGAATGTACCCCAAGGTATTTTGGAATCATCTCACTGACAGAACAGAAATCAGATAAAAAAAGCAAGAAAGAAATATGATCTGTGGAGACACAGAGAGACAGAGACTCAAACTGACTGGTAAGTAATGGTCTCTTTCCACCCATAGTACAAAAAACTATGTTTGAAGTTTACTGAGGAATAGATTTCAGCTGATTTAGCCCTGACCTGTTCCTGAAGTTTTGTCTATACATTGTGACTGGTAAACTAACAAACTTGCAGGCCTGTTCCCTGCCTATAAAAGCAGCACTGCTGCCTGCCTTCCCCACCACCGACCTTCACCTCGAGGCTGGGCAGCTGCTGGAGGCCTGCCCTTATGTACGCATTAAAACACACTGATCATTCAACCAGGTGTTTAATCTTCCCAGGCACATTTGTTATCAGGCTAATAGGAGGGGTTTTTTTACTATTCTGCAAATGGCATTTTCATTACTGCAGAGAACCTGTCTGTGCTGCCTGAAGGCAGATACCTGGGTGCAGGGATGGTCACCCAGAGCCACCGCCCCTGCGTGCAACACGGTGCCCCTGCCACACGCACACCCCAGCGCACCAAGGGCTCTGGCTTTTTGCTCTTCAGCTCTGCATTGAACCATCTTTCTGATGGTGTTATTTCTCGGTGCTATCCATACTGATGAGTCTAATACCCAGTTACAAAAGCAAAACCAAAAGAAAAAATTTACCTGACCCCAACAAGATATCTTCCTATGACATCTAATTATTATTGCTTAGTTTTGGGACTAAGTAACCCATTAATTTTGACTTAGTAGGAAAAAAAAAAACCACCAAACCTGTGTAATATGCATCTTCCAAGGAATGGAAAATATACCATGACTTCTCCCACAAACCGACCTCCGCCAATCTCTAATAACAAATATGCTTGAACATTTATTATCTGTAATAAATCAAAGAATTAAAAGAAAAATCTTCATGAATTCACTTCAAGTGCAGTGAAGTGCATTAAAGTCATTCTTAAAGTCATTCTCCGAGAAGAAAAAAGGCTACAAAAGTTTCTTTACCACAAATTATTTTTTTCAGCCCTTTGTATAGCACCGCCAAGCTAGCTATAGTGCTGCATTGGATATAGTTGTCTTTGCATTGCAACAGGAGTTTAGATCCTCAAGTACTGTAAATTGAGGTTTTTCTATTGACTCTAGCACATAGATTCTTTCTGCTGAATCTTTACACTACATCAATCTTGTGTGTTTCGATATTAACTTCAGTTTCTGTTTATCAACTTACAATTATTTAATCAAGAAAGGCTCTTGAAATGCATTATCACACTTTGAAAAATAATACCAAGGATGAAAGAGAGAGGAAAAGCAACAGATGGGTAACAGTTCCAGCAGGACAATTCAATTTCCAAACAACAAGCTATCACAAGCGCATCAGCCTCCCCACAGGTTCCTTTTTAAGTTTAGCGATAATGTATTAAACATGCCTCCAATTTGTGAGGAATTTCACAGTGTAAACATTTCAGTGAACCTTTGGTAATTGCAGCAAAGCTCACTAAAACAAACAGCCCTGCTGGGACTCAGCTCTGCCAGAGATGCCTGAGGCTGCTCTGGGGGCTGCAGGGGCCGTCCTCCCCCCAGGCTTTTTGGGTGAGCAGCACCCAGCCAGCAGGACTGGCAATGCATTTCTTTGCCGAACAGGAATCCCATCTGAGGCTGGAGCCTGTATAAATTGAACAGGGGGAGAGGAAACTGGTTTCCTGTGCTGAACTATCACTGCCCGTTGTATTTGTGCAAGGGATAACCTTGTCACTGCGTTGCAGTTTCTCCATTCATCTTCTGGGGGGGAAGAGGGTACTGGGCTCTCCCCCCCTTTTGATTATATCCATTTGTGTAGTTATCCAGCTGAAAAATAGTTAGGAAAGAACTAAAAAACCAATATAATCCATCAATTTAGCTCATTTTTCTCCCCCTTCAGGATATGTCTCTGGAACTCTTGAATTCCTTCTATGCATGAAGCAGAGTATTCCCAGAATTTAATTTGCTTTCATGAAATATAGAGAGAATATCTGCTGCTCCAGGTTTGTTTTCCCCTGAAATACCTCACAACCTCCTTTCTCCTCCTTTTAAAAGCAGCCTGGCAGAGCGAGGCACCTGGTATCAACAGGCACTGCTGCTCCCGCTCTCCCACGCCGCGGGGCGCGTCACAGCCGTACGCAGGTGCAAGCCACCGGCTGAGCGCTTGCCCCGGGCTCCCTGCAGCCCTGCACACGCTAAGGCTGGAAATGGAACTGCTTTTCTTTTCTAGGACTGTTCTCACATGCCCGTACCACTGCTTCTGTGCGAGTGTGCGTGACTACATGTGTGACCTCTAGAAGGGAAACATCACCAGGAAGCAAACCCAGCAAAATCTAATTTGAGTCTTACATTGTAGCCAATATTGTGGGAACTTGGATGCTCTCCTCTTTTAATAAATAGCAATATTGGAATGTTTAATTCATCATGCCCACCAGAGGAGGGCAACGAAGCTGGTGAAGGGCCTGGAGCACAAGCCTTATGAGGAGCGGCTGAGGGAACTGGGGTTGTTTAGTCTGGAGAAGAGGAGGCTGAGGGGAGACCTCATCGCGCTCTACAACTACCTGAAAGGAGGTTGTAGCGAGGTGGGTGTTGGTCTCTTCTGCCAAGTAACTAGCGATAGGACAAGAGGAAATGGCCTCAAGTTGCGCCAAGGGAGGTTTAGATTGAACATTAGAAAAAATTTCTTTACTGAAAGAGTGGTCAGGCCTTGGAACAGGCTGCCCAGGGAAGTGGTGGAGTCACCATCCCTGGAGGTATTTAAAAGACGTGTAGATGAGGCCCTTAGGGACATGGTGTAGTGGGCATGGTGATGTTGGGTTGACGGTTGGACACGATGATCTTAGAGGTCTTTTCCAACCTGTATGATTCTATGATTCTATGATTCTATGATCATTGTTTATATTAGCACATTACAGTCCTTGAATTAATGGGGCTTAATTCCTATTGCGTCCTATAAGTCTGCTCAGTCTCAAGCTCATGCAAATGACTGGCAAGCCCTTGGTTGGATGCAGAGAAAGGAAAAGCTTGTACTTGACTGTCACCTCCCTTAGGCAAGGTGCAGCATGCAGCACTATTAATAGTTATTCATTTAATAGTTATTTAAGATTTTCTGTCCTGTTTCTCCACAAGAGTTTCCATCTTTCCTATGTTAAATGTCTTTTTCTAGTAGCTCAGAAGATAAATGAATTTAGATGGCAGCACCTTCCTCTTCCTGGTGTATGTGATAATCTCCAGAATCTCTTAGAGGGCAAAGCACAGCAATAAGCTCAGAATGAAAAATCTTATGTTCAAATCTCTGCCTTCCTGCAGACTTCTAGTGCAAAGTTAGACCACGTAGTTAAATTCAGATGACACTAAGGCATCCAGCTCCTGCTGGATTCGGGAAGCAGTATTTACATATCTGGGCTAAAGTTTGATTCAACTCCGAATTTTTTAAAAACAGAGATTACAGCTTCCCTAACTCAAAAGGGTTTCGCAGAGATTAAAGAAAAAAACCAACCATAAGCTGCAAAGCAATCAGCTGCAGTAAGGCATAAACACAAAAAGCACTAATTACCTCACACCTTGAGCACGCAGAGAGGGGGCTGCCCACCCAGGAGCAGCACGAGCGGAGCGGCTCTGCAGAGGGTGACGGGGCAGGACCCAAAAGGGACAACGTGGCAGGATCCTCCCCAGCACAGGCAGAACCCAAGCAGAGCCAGCTCAGTGGCACCAACAGGTCCGGCGATGACAGGCAAAGTGAGAAGCAGGTCCAGGAACAACCTGGGAAGGCGTCAGCAAGCCAGATTCAGGGGCAGGCAGGGCTGAGCAAAGAGCTGCCCACAACAGGCAAAAAAACTCATGCAAGGAGCAGGGTCTGCCCTAAATGTGGCTCCAGGGCCAGTGGGTGGGTGTGTGGGAGGGGGCCCAGGTGATCCAGGTCAGAGCAATGAAGGCCTCAGCAGCAGAGGATAAGAGCATTGGTTTGTGTTGCTTTTATTGAAGTTTTGACCCTTAATCTGAGACAAATGGAAAACAAAAATTGAAAGAGAGCCTTTTTTTTTTTTATGATGAAGCAGAGTATTTCAATGTCCTCAAACATTTACTGTCTTTATAATCTTTAACATAATTTCTTGTTTCTAAACATTTTCATACTTGATAGTTCTCTTAAAAAAATACCCATAGTTTCTACAAAATATCCTGACAGTGCTCATTTTACAAAAGCAGCTAGAAAAAGAAAACAGCTGCTCTATTAATCCAAACTTGGTTTCATTTCTTAGTCACATCTGTCTGCCACTGCTAAGAGATGCCATAAATATTGAGCACATTTCTTAGGACACCCAGGACAGTTTTGTTACTTGGCAATTCTCCATAAGTCATTCTCTACGACGCACCTCGCTAATGCCACCATTTTTTTTTCATTAGGGCTGAACAGGAGCAGGAGGCACTTTCTGAGAGCAACTGAGGTGATCAGCAGTTTCAAAATGTCACAGGAAAAGTTAGGATGGATTTGTTAGAAACAAATCATGAGCTCTCGAGACACTTCACCAAAATTGGAGTGTGTATCAGGAGTACGAGTGACCATCCCACCCAGACCATTCCCATACAGAAAGTAATGGGTTACCATGAAACCACAGTTTGCAAATTCTAAGGAAGAAAGAGCAAAACCATACTTGTGGGAATGATGAAGATCATGTTAATGAATGGGGCTCTTACTTGGCTCCGTTCTTGCCGCAGTCCTCTGGGTCACATGCGGTTCTCCGTGCATAATGGAAGAGTCAGCACCTTCTTTCTTGCTCAGAGATGATACAGTAAATTTAACCATCTGCTACGTTTTGTTAGAGCTCGGAGGAAAGGGAACAGCAACAGGAAGAATATCTGGGCAATCAATTGTGCATCTTATGTATTAGGCAAATAAATATTTGCATGTGTTAGCAGAGCAGTCTGATTGTTTTCTTCTGATTAACTTTGACGATATTGTTCTCCAAACTCTGGAAATCTTTGCAGTAGTATCTGAATGATATCGTAACGAACTTGCTAACGGAAAATAAGTGGAGAGTGGATGGTGAGAACTGTGCCAGCATAACTACTAAATAGACCGGCTAACTGATACTCTTACAGAATCAGGAGTATCCTCCATGGTTCTTGCTCAAAGTTTCTGAACATTTTCCCTTTTTTGCTGTGAGTTGGAATCAAATCAACCTGAAAATGAGAAATCAAAATATTTGAAGGCACCGAACACATCTTGCATTAATCCTGGAGGAATATTTGCCATTATATGTGCATTTATACTAACAACAGAGGCAAAACAAGAGGGGGAAATCCCAGAAAATCTTTCATCAACAGGAAAACAAAAACGGTTTCACCCCAACCATCTCTTTATTTGAGCTTGCACTGCCCTGCGGACACTGTCAGGCTGGAGACCTGATTCCCCTCCGAGGTGAGGGATGCCCCCGTGTTGATCTCAGCCGGCGTCAGTAAAACAACAGCTCCACATCTCACGTGAGCCGCCAGTCACCCTGAGCAACGCGTGACGGCGCTGGGCTCCCTCCCCACAAGATGTGTGTTCGTTACCGCAGTGGACGGGTCGTTAGCCCGAGCCGCAGAGGAGGCACGTGGGACCTCGTGCGGGTTTTAAGCTCCTAGTACCACATACCTAAACCATATACCTCTCCCCCCCAGTTTAGTCAATAAGGGTAAGAGAAGTATTGTGGTTTTCAGTATGCATTTTAATGTACATTTTAAACATACATTAACCATAATGGGAATTTAGATTTCAAAGTGCTCATTCTGCAGCCAATATACATAAATAGTGGGGCAAACATAATTTGAAAAGTGTTGATATCACGTACTGACATATTGCATCATTTACTCCCCATGTGAAGGCATACTACTGATGCACATAATGCATATTTTACTGATGTACAGCATACATATATATTTGCTGCGCTTCAGCCATTTACCTGCAATCAGCTCTCCTGCCAGCATCAGCATTGCCACCAGCAAGAACGGTTCTTTGTATTATCCTTCCATTTTATATTTTAAAACTCAGTTGCACAGTTTTAAACAGTTGTCTCACATTAGTTAGAAATCATCTGCATTTATTTTTCTGTTCCAGCATGGCTTTTTCTTTATTTTTCATTTCCTGTTTACAGTCACCACCTTAACATCTATTAAAACACAGATACATCCTGCTACCAAGAATAATTGAAGTAGCTGATGATTTTAGGTACTCAGCAATTTACTGATTCGGAGAGCACAGTATCTCAGCGTACCTTCTGCTTGGATCTCACGGTTTCGCTGCAGAGCAAAGAGAGTTAGCAGTATTTGATCTAGCAAGCACATGTTTTATTAAATTATTGGTATTCTGCAGATTTCCATGGGGTAGCGATGGCTTACATTGCTTATCATTTCCTTTGGCTAAATTGCCTCATTCCATGTTTGACCATGTACAAAAACAAAGTGCATACTATGTTTACAGCAGAGACCAGTAGCATTTTAATTCAAATATATTAAATTTCTTGTGTGGTATTTACAAACTCTTATTCCATATTTTTTAGTTAATGTATTGATTAAGTCAGTATAATTTAAGTATTAATATTAACCTGGAAATTTGCATTATTACAGTGATATAAAGAAATGTCTTTCATACTCAAAATAAAATCTCAAGTTTTCACATTTTTGTCTTTGTTTTGTTGGGGTTTTTTTTTTGCAAGGACTTTATAATACAAAATAGGTATGAAGGATAACTCGCACCTGGAAAAGGTTTAAATAAGCCTTATACTACTGATATAGAAAACACAGACAACATAAACAGAGCTACTAGGCACTCAACGTACATGAACGAAGTTATACGGATGCTGCTGAGGAGTTCGAGAGAGGGAATGCCCAGAGAGCCGTCACCTCCCTGCTCGGCGTGCAAAACCGGGGGGTTGTGTGCCGCTTTGCTCTGGGCCCTGAAAAGAGATGGAGAGGCTGGAGCCACAACCCAGCAGCTCCACACTGCCCAGGGCTCTCTGTTCCCTCTTCTGTCTGTAAAACGACTCCTTAGCCCGACAAACAACTTTTTATTTTTGTAAAGATCATTCTTTCTCTACAGAGGTTGAAACGGCACGAGATACTTGACTTCACAGGTCCGCCTTCAGAAACCGGCCCTGTCTTCCACATTTCTGCTCCGCCGTCCCAGAGGTGGGATCCCAACACCTGGGAGGAGCACCAGGAACAACCTCCACACGTGCTCACAACCTACCGCGGCAAACAGCCCCCACCTCCCGCGCCCGCCGGGGGTGCTGGCGGCCAGCTGGGCGCTGGAGAGCCGCGGTGCGAGGGCAGGGTGCTGGCCGGCCTCTCACCGCTCAGAGATGAGGTCCTCACTCAAATGTCAGTCGTGAGATTTTCACATTTTGGTATAAAATATGGACTTAAGAATGGGCTACCTGTGCTCCTGGTTCCCCGCAGGCAGCACACAGTTTAGCCGAGGAGGGGATCCGGGCCAGCTTGCAGACTGCTCTGCTCTACAGGGGCACACGCAATCGGATTTTAATAGCAGGAACACTGGCAACAAACCCTGATGTTCAGGACATCACCAGAAGGATGTTTTCATTTACTTTTGCAGAAAAGAACCTAACCCCAAAAAGAAACCAGCACCCCTGTTTCCACTGCTTTCAAAAGGTGAGGCTCTCGGCTGAGCTCATTTCATTTCCTTGGTGCTCTCGGCTGACTGAGCTCAATCTTCCCACCTGAGCCAAAGCAGTAACGTTGCTCTTTTCTCACTGCGCAATTAGACATACGTAGGCAGGATTACAAAGACTGGGTACCTTCAGGAAAGCATATGCCTTTCGATTTCCTTAAGAAATGGCACAGGCACTTGCACGTGCTCTTTTGCTAATTGTACGGCCCGCTCAACAGCTGTTGCACATCCAGGAGCTGTGGGCACCCGACAGCTGCACAGGTTTGCACGTTCGCCATCACGATCTGCTTGGACTATTTGTTCTACTGTACATGCTCTGTTTCTGAATTTTAAGATGTGCTTTTTTCAAACACGAGGCCTTTCTAGATGCTAGAGAATAAAGCAAAAGCAAGAAGCAGGTAATGCCTGGAAAAGTAGAAAAAAGGAAATAGTTGAAATTCTGTTTTGAACTAATAAATGAGAGTCACCACAATGATCTCATGAGAAAGAGAGTTTGGGAGACGTCAGGCTTGTGTGTGGCATTTACACTTATGAATGGCTAAAAGTCAGTCCAGCTGGTGAACAGGAATGACAAGGCTTATGACAGTAGTGTCACTGTATTGAGTCACCTCCGGTTACTCAGCATAACACACATTTATTAAGGGTTTTGCCTGGGTTTTTTAAACGTATGGAAACAGCGAAGGTGTAGAGGTATTTACAGGACTTTCTGTGACATAGACAAGGTGAGGTTTCTGGGTAGCCCCATGGCTGTGGCCCCATGACAGTGTTAGGACCCCACTTAGCTCTTTCCAGTCTGCCCAGCCAGTAAATCTGGGACTAATCAAGATGGATTTAAATGAAGTACTGTATTTCTGTGGCAGTGAGTGCCCGGTTTTTTCGCCTTGATAACTGCTTGTAACACCATTTGATTTGGGGCATATTACTGAAAGTGCCCAGCACCCGCACCCTTTGCCCTCTCCTGTCACTGGGGGGAGGACAGGAGGCTCCTGCAGACAACGCTGCAGAAGGTCTCAGGCTCCTTCTCTGAGTCACCCTCAAGATGCTTCTCCCCTTCAGCATCCTGGGGAGATGGCCAAAGCACTCAAATTAGGTACTTTTCTTTTTAATGACCAATGAGAAAAATCTGATGTTCTTAACAAAGTCTTTGAACCGTTTCCACAATGGGTTGCTATGTGCTGAGCCAAAACAGAGCCGAAATGTAACCCAGCAATGCAAACAGACTTACACCGCTGCTGAATTTGCCCCTGTAGTGCCTGGGGTGGAATGATGGACTCCACATCTCATAGTACACCCTTTGTTTTTTCTCTTCAGTGTTTTATAACATTATGAAAAAAGCGCGCCACAAAACGTTTTAATTGACCTGATGCTGTAGGGGTGGTAAATCAGTAAAGGCATGCCCTGGTTTGGGCTGGGATAGAGTTAAATTTCTTCCTAGTGCTGTGTTTTGGATTTAGTATGAGAAGGCATTTATTATTGCACACAACGGGCTTGTGGTGCAGGAGCCAAACAGGACAGCTGAACCTTTTCCTTATGGGGTTAATTACTGATTATCCCAAATATTGCTACACTTAGATATTCCTGCACCCCGTGCTTCATCTCTTTGCAAAAGGAGGGGAAAGAAGAAGGTTGCAGAGGACTTTTTCCCTCCCAGGAACAGCTGCCAGAGGTTGATGAGAGATTGCTTCTGCTCCACTTCTACTGCCCACTCCCAAACACTCTGATTTTAACCTTCTTTCAGTTCTCAGATCCCTGAGCAATTTCCAGAGGGGGTGTAATTGTAAACATAGTGGCCAGACACTCGCTTTCTTAATGCCCTTTGGTGAGCCCTGGGGAGGCAGCTGAGGACACCCCAGAGCCCCGTAACGTGGGCTGAAAGCCTCTGTCAGCATCGGACTATTCTCAGCATCAGCAGTTTCCAGGCTTCACCTCTGCTTTACATCACCTAAGGCATTCAGATCTGCACCTCCTGCAGCACTGGAGAACACTGCGCTGGGCTCCCGACATGACAGCGATGTTAGCCCATGGGCTGTTCGCTTGCCCATGTATAGCCCTGTGTTATACTGGTTATACTAGTTATTGTGGTTATACTGTCTTCAGTACCCCTGCTTGCTCATTCACCTCTTATACACCATGGAGCTTCTGAGAGAGGGAGGGATCAAGATGCTCATGCTTCATCACGTGCTCCTCCTCTTTTGACTGAGGAACATCACTTTCAAGAGCAAAGAGGTGTTGAGGTGTTGCCAGGTCGCTCACTGTTTGAGGCGGTTGTGCAGGACAGACTGAGGAAAGGCCACGGGCTCCACTCTGCTGCACAGTGATGTCCCCTGCAGCCCTCGAGGCTTTCAGAGCAGGTGGCACCTGGAAGGGACGTGGCAGCCTTCCCCTTGGGAAGCGCTGGCCCTGAAGCAGCCCTTTCTGCAGGGATGGATGCTCTTCAGACGGGGCAATCCCAGCTTGTAAAACCCACCTGAAATCAACTGTATAGGATTTGCTCGGTGCCAATTCTATTTATTTAAAATAATGAACAGAAATGTAAAAACCAGATATCTGCACAGTTCATTCGGGAAAGAAAATACAGTATATTCCTATCTCCCCTGAACCAGGTGGGGACGATTAAAGACTCTCATCAGGAATGACACAAACACTAATAGAGCCAGAGATGTTTTATATACAGCACTGCTTCGGCTGACAGCTCAGAATTTCCTTAGAGTGCTTCCCTGATGGAATGAATTCTATCTTCGATCTATACTGCGAGGGGAGGAAATGGATATTTAAGTTATCAGTGTGTTGCTGTGGACTTTTATACTTGCTACTAGTAAAATAATAGGAGGAACTCAATGTTCTTGTTTCAGCGGCTTTCAGTGCACGTGTTAAGGCAGTACGGCTAATTCTCTGCAACTTAGACCCTGCCACAGCAATCTGCATTACAGTGCCCGGCGTTATCATAGGGCCGGGGGATTGTGAGTGGTCCTGAGCAAGCCTGACACAGAAGGTGTTTATTTGTGATGGACTTGTGCAAAGTCACGACTGAGCAAGTGCACTGGAGAAGCCTCTGGCAGCAATTCCGATCACCAGGAGATTGCACCGCATTTTAAATGATTGGTCTCTGCAAAATGTGTGCATGTCGGGGAAGGGGGGATAAAATACACCCATTAAATCACAGCCTTTCAAAATATGATGTCACAACAAGTCACATCCTATTAGAGGAATCAGAAAATAAATGTTTGCTGAGGACTGGTGAAAGAAGCCGGGAAGAAAATAAAGCTTTCCACCCTGTGTGTAAATTGTAAAAGATGACTTCTTGTGTTGCCTTGCTTCTGCCAAAGAAAAAACTCCTTGCTAACTAAGAGAAATACAGCAGAAGACAAATATCACAAAAACAGAGATAGCAACTAAGGCTTTCTACCAAAGAATGTCAGTTATTTCCAAACGCAATTGTGTTTTGGTTTGGTTTCATGCCATACAGTCTGCGGACCAGGGCTTTGCTTTAATCCAAGCGAGTTCATCCAAACCTAGGGCAAAAGGTTCGTATCTCAGGCTCTGGTTTCAAACATTACAGAGATAAGAAACTGTTGTTTAAGAAAGGGGGAATTTGGCCTCTGAGATAAAATTAATGAAGTCTCCTGTTTACACCAGTTTGTATTACTCAACCGGGAAGAGGGAGGACAAGGCTAAAGTTTCACTCAATCAAAATTCCCAAGATGCCAGGAACCAGCGGGAGCGCTGCCCAGGCACGGCACCTGCATCAGCGTCTTGGGAAATGGACTCTTTTTCATATCGTGAACTTTTGCACATTTCCATATAAAAGATGTATCTGGTGAAACTGATGTGTTATGACAGAGTTCTCTCTTTTTCTTCTTACATATCAGATTAAAAGATGCATTGCAGGAATTCCACATTTCTGCCATGTCTTCGCTGTGCCCTGCTTTCCACAGATTTATATTGCTCAGAGAAGAGTGGCAGCTGTAATTCTGCCTGCCTGGCAGCCATTGACAAAGGCAATGAAAGCACTCTGGGCTCAAAAGAAAATGGTTATTTAATTAAAGCAACAGGAAAACTCCCTTTCTTGCGGTAGCTGGCAGCCAGATGGGCTCCAGCATCGTAATCTCTCTTCATTCCTTAGGAGAGGGCTAGGCAAGGTTAAACAAATAGTTTTACACGCCACGGAGCTGGCAGGGACCAGCTTCCCAGGGACCGGTGTCCTGTGGGTCAATTATCGGGTGGGAGCTCCACAGCACCTGCCTTTGCCTACATGGATCTCTCAGGTGTCCAGTAAAAGGTGAATTCATATCTCAGCCTTTCCCTCTGTAGAAAACCTCTGCTCTTCATGAAGTTTGTGGGAAGTTAATGATCTCTGAAACCATGACCACAGTGTAAACTCAAATGCAGATTACGGTCAGTATGTTTGAACAGCAAGGTGCTCTGTTCTGACAAACCTTTTATTTTGGTATAAAAGGGTGCTGAGAACTTTTTAAAATATCTCTTCTAAGTTGGGAGTCAATCAGATATGTCCTTAGAAGCTGGCTCCTGGAGCCTTTGCTGCATAACCTAATATTAGGGTTTGCTGGAGGCATACATTAATGGCTTTTAAATGAACTTTCAGCAAACAGTGCCTTGGGAGCACCCCTTTAGCCTGTACTTCAGAAACATTTTGAAATTAAATATAGTGAAACAGACAGCTAGAAAAATAGAGCATATTAATACCAATAAAAACCCTAATAGACAATAGATTGCAAGGCCGTTAAAATTCTAGTCATGGCTGGGAGAGCAGACTGCAAACTTTGGAGACAACAACGGAGAAAAAGCAACTAACAGCAATTTTGAAGAGAATCTGACGTGATTGTAAGAACATCAGCTGGTTCTGCCTTGGTTGTTGTTAACAGACTCTGTTGTGACCCCCTGCACAGCAGAAGTATAACATAATGAAAGACAAAGCATATAAATCAGCAATCAACTCTTTCTTCTTCTCGACACATCAGTAGCAGCTAAATGAAACGAAGATCTGGGATGCTCCCCTGAGCTAGTTCTGCACCGCTTAAATTGCACCCTAATCTGCCGTATTTATAATGCAAGCAACTTCAATGGATCAGGTTCTTTGAAATTCAGTGTAATTTTGTAAAACAAATTATGAAGCCAGCACTTTCCAAAGGGCTATTAAGGCCATAGCTTACCACAGTGACAAAAGCGTCTAATTCCATGGAAGTTTCAATCTCTGGATTGGTATCAGTACATCATAAATACTTTTTTTTTTTTCATTCTGATGGTGGGCACCAACACATTGCTTTGTGATCTAAAATCTCTGTCAATACAATGTATTTATCACTGTGTTCTGTAGAAAATGCTTGTGGCATGGGAAAAAAATGGAAGGAATGATGAAAATTCCAATATTTTAGGAGAGGAAGGCATAGGGGATGGGAAGGAGTGCTCTCCCACCACTGCCGAAGCCATAGCGGGCTGGTGAGATGCCTGTGGTTGGGCACCAGCTCCCATTTCCATCCTCACCTGCCTCAGGGCAATAACTTTCCCATGGAAGCAAGCTAGCCAGGAGTTGGGAATTGCAAGACAAAGGAATGCCTTTTTCAGAGTCTGATATGTTGGGATTCAGACTTTGCTTTTCAAACCGGGATGACAGTGCTCCCTCCCTATGGCAGATGCTGAACGGAAAAGTGAGAGTTCACCGAAAAATCCTGAAGCTCAGACACTGCCAATGCTGGCACACCTAGCTATGGAATAGTCATTTAAATGTTAATGCTATGTGGTTCACCTACTTTTATGCCATTTCTCTTTACCCTAATCAGAGTTTGGCACTTAGACAATAAAGTACTTCCAGCTCCAGCTGATGATTCCCTTTTTGAGGGCATCAGGAGAGTTATAAAAGAAATGTTCCCTCACACAAAGGACCAAAACAAGCAGAGTTCAAATGTGTTGCAATGTCAAAAAGTATGTTCTGCTTCATTCAGCAGCAAGAGAGCTCACACTTGCCTGTATGGGAAAGCCAGCGCAATTACCTTTTCGAGTAACTCTCCAACTTCTTTGACTCAGGCTTTTCACAAAGGAAAAATAAAAGCATGTAAATCTGATATCAAACTGCTATGTCTGGAAGGAGAGGGGCTCTTTATTTCCCATAAAGATGTTTTTTACTGAACCACCGTGAAAATGCACCTTGGTGTACTGTGTCAGAGACAACATTATTTGGGATTTTTGATGAGAAACTGCTCATTGACTTTTCACAAGCTGCAAAAGTGATGAAAAACAAAATGCAAGAAAATAAATTATAAAGTGATGATGGTTCAGGTCTTCTTGCAGTTGAGACAAACAAACTCTATCCTGCTAAATGATTCCTTCCTAATGACATTCATTAGAAAGTACTTTGGATCAGGCTATTCTCTATAGTGAGGGGGAAATCAAGGAGATGTCACAGTTTAGGAAGATGGAAAAGGAACAGTGCAATCGGCAGAAAATTGCATGGACAACAGGGACAGGGTCTAAACTTCTCACATACTGCCTGTGCATTTCAGCTCCCGGCTTTCTCTTCCAGCAATTGTCTGCTGGTTTGCATGGTATTTCCCTGCTCACAGAAGCAGCAGCCAGATTTCTATCCTACACATATTTGTTCAGCAAAACAGTGCTTGATCCAGCTTAGAGCAAGCCAAAAGTTGATTTAACCTGCAGCTGCTTCTAATAACTCCAAGCAGTCAAAGAGCAGAGGTCGCACATAAGCAGTAGGTACTCACATATGCATCCAAAGGATCCATATGGCATCTTTGCTGGAGAGCCACCGCAGTAGTAGCTACCAAAAAAAAAAATTAAAAAGCTTGTTCACAGTTTACTATCGTAAAACAACTTGTCTTCAGCTTACCATACTGCTTTAAGTTCAAGTTTCAGTCCTCGATTATGTCCTGCTTTCTTAGATGTGTTTTGAATGAATTCTCTCTTACTTTCTGACCAGTCTGTTTTTGTCTTGTTTCTCATTTGCAATAGGCCTGCATGAGATATCGCTCCCGGGAACAGAAGTAGCAATCCAGCTCAACGCTGGAAATCAATACAATTAGAAGATGCTATAAATCTAGTTTTCCCTGAAAAGCAGGGGTGGTATTTTCAGTTCTAAATCTGCAAAACCTTCCCATATTTTGTAAAGCAGGTGAAACCACATCTGCAAGTACCTTCTGGAGTACCAGGGTTTGTATTCTTGGCTCATGAGGTAGATAAATGAACACGTGTCAAAAGCAGGAGCAGCGCTCACAGCCTTTCATGGATAATGATGTGTCAGTCTTGATTCTTCTAATAAAGCAAAAAAAGCTAGCATTATTCTTCAGAATCCCCTAATCATAATCAAAGAAATTAACTAGCTCAGAAACATAATCAAATAATATACAAAGATTTGTTACCAGCCTATTAGTAGATTCAAACAGATTAAAAATAGCACTGTGAGCCTTCCTCTCCTAGATTTTCCTTCTTTATTTCTACCAGGCTTGGATTTCTTGACTCATTTTATGTGTTACAGACCTAATGTTCGCATTGACGTTAGCAGTGACAGCCGGTAATAATGCCATTGTCACTCGACGTTGACTCCCTGCAATCCCAAGAGTGCTAATAAATGGTTGCGTGATCCAAGCCCAGCAATATCAATGGAGAGGATTCCTGCCGCCTTCTGTGGCTCAGTTGTTCACTTTCCCAGTTTAAGGTTGAATTAGGAGGTGACTATTGCAAATAACACAAACATCACCTGGGCTTGCTCAAATGTCAGCTTTTATTTTGGGCTGTGTAGCTCAAGGAGGGAGCCTGGAGGAACCCTGACATTGAAGGCAACCTTTTCTTATATAATCTGCTATATGCTCTTATTTAAATAATGGCTCCTCAGGAAAACAACATGCTGTCACAGGAGGTTCCCCAGGGGAAAGAAGACACACAAAAGAGAAAAACAATCTTCTGCAAATGCACCTACTTAAGGGGTTCTTAATTCCAGTTTTCTTACAGGTAACAAGTTTTTCCAGTCAAACTCTCCCCATCTGACATGAAGAAGTCTTTGTCAACTGTCAAACAGCACAAGCCTAACTGGTTAGAAGTTAATGAACAACCCTATCCTCGTGTGGCAAAAATAAAGTGAAACTTAAAAATTCCAAAACTCGAGTAAAACTCAATCTGAAAGTGCTCTTGACACTGAACCACACGTAAAGATTTTCAGCGTCAAAATCTGCCCATGGATTTTCATGCCTGCCTTCCCTTTGTTCCACTTCTGATCCAGGCAGGGCTTTGCACTACAACTCAGTGGTCTTCATAAGCCAGCATAGCGTGGCACTGATGCCAAAATTGTCCCCTTTGTTTGCTCCTGCCTCTGCTTTGCCCCTCTCCATGCCAGCAGCCCCAGCGTGAAGACAACCTGGGAACTAATTCAAGTTAAACAGACCTAACAAAAAGCTCTACCCAAACAAAACATTCCCCAAGCCCAAGTGCAATTTTAAGCAGATCAGTTTTCTGCTGGCGGAGAACTAACTCTCGCTGTGCCAGAACAAAGATCTAAAGACAGAGATCTAAATCAAGGCACAGCCCATTTTTTCCACCACCCAAATGAATATGGTTTGGAAATAATATATTCTTAATATCCTGCAGCATATCAGCATCTTAGGAGCCTGGTTACAATGGAAAGCTGAGCTTTAGGTACCTAGGCTGCCTTACAGGAAAAACTTTCATGCAGTTCAGTGGTGCCAGATCAGGGCACGGGTGGGTTAGTGGTGGCTTTCAATATCAAAAATCACAGTTCTTCAGTAAAACCTATTTCTGGCCTTAAAAACAGTGACTGAAATAGAGCATAACATATGGGTCTGTGTAAACCCATCTGGGTTTTTTTTAGGTGTTTGGTCATCAGCTCTAAGGATCAGGCCCATGTTAACAGGTGTATTGTATTGTTCTTGCTAGCAGGTCAGTCGGACAGATGTACATGTAAGCATGAGACTGGAAAGAAAATATATTCTTACATGGGGGTGAACTGTGCCGTTTCAACTTGTGCACCTGGTTCTGCTACAAATGAAGACACACTTCAACAGAGACCACTGAGCAAGTAAAGAAATAAAACAAAAGCAATCAGAGAGCGTCAAATCTTCCAAGATAATTAAACTCTAATTAAGCATTCTGTTCTCACTTTGAACCATAGATCACACAATTTAAGCAATTTTCCACAAGGATTTGACAGTCACGTGTGGCAAAGGAAAAGCAACTTTCAATTGATTTTGTTTCACTCTGTAAGCAAGTAAATTGAATAATGCATGGGATAAACAAATGCTAGAAATTACAGACGCCCCCAAACAAAGCTAAATGGAATTTTTATTTTATATATTGCTGCTCTAGGTGGACCTTGGCCTTGGATCAATCTTTATTGCTCACTGCAAAAGGTCAGCAAAGGTCTGCCACAGAAGCATTTTTTCTTGCAAATATTTGCTACCTTTTTGGAGTAGATAAAAGGATAGACTGTGCTAGAGACCTACCATGGCGCTCAGGAAGGAAAATGGCTCAACCCCTCTTAGAATTACGCATTCTGCTTTTCCTTTGGTTTGATGCTGAAAATGCCTTTTGTAAAAATTCTAGATGTCTCAAGGAAGAAAGGGAAGAAAATAGTAAGAATGTGCAGTTAGCCCAGGTCAAAGCATGTCGCTTGACAGTATTCCTAGTAAAGCATCTCTGCCTGGGTATTGTGCCAAATCAATCTTCTTTCCCAACGACAGGAATGCCGCTTGTGTCTTAGAGGGACCACCCGTGGGTGCAAGTCCAGCCCCTTCCCCAGTGATGGATGCCTTTGGATAAAAGGGAGGGAGAAGTTTTTGCTCAAGAATTTCCACTGAGAGTCTGCATCCAAACAGCAATCAGGCACTTCAGTGCCATTCCACCCCCATGCCAACGACCGCTGGTCCTCTCCTGGGAAGGATCAGCCTCTGCCGGGATCCTCTTGTCTTGCGGTGTGAGCTGCCGGGTCTGTACAGAGAGCCAAGAGCTGGAGGCTGGGAGCAGTGATGGACCGCGGCGAGACAGACCGAGCCAAGTGAGTTACTGCAGCTCATCTCCGTGAGGCAGGGCTGTGCGACGTCTTCCTTTTTGTGGGGTGCCACAGTTGTAAGGTGTGGTAGCATCTGGAGAAACCACAGACTTGTTTTTTCCAATCCATCTCTTCATTTGGCTTAAGAAAGGATGTCATTTTGCTGGGGCTTTACGTGGACATCACTCCATCATAGCCACTCTTGTTCCTCCTTGCTGCCTACGTCCACGGATGTTCCAGTGTCTGAATATATGGAGTTCCTTTGAGCTTACCCCCAATACATTTAAAAGGCACATGAAAGTCTGGCCTGGTCTTCCTTTGGGGACAAATACATGAAGAAAAGGGCAGGTTACTCAAGGGCACCAAGGGGACACCAGAACAGAGCTCTCTAGCTGTGATAGGTCCCTCCAACTCCTTATCTTTCACAGCTGGCAGAGGAGCTATAAATCTCATTTTGCTACCTTTTCCCTTCCTACATAAAAGAAACACATAAATGTTGTTCTGTAATGCTAAATGTAGGTACACTTTCATTTTACTAAATGTGCCAAAAATAGAGATCATACATCATTAATACTGTCTGGCTTTCAGCTGAGTCATTACATGTTTATGGAGAAATAAGTATTTCTGCAACTATTTACTTCAGTTTTATGGACAATATATTCCAAAAAGATGCATTGCCTTCAGCACAAAGAGTTTTCTATATCATTTGGTCTGTATACAGTTTATCTCATTATGTAAAATTAAGCACTCTTTGTTCAGTCAAAAAGATACACTAAATTACATTAGCAAGTGAATTTCTCTTATTCATTTCTCTTAGTCATTTTGTAATGTCTTTTATCAGCGATCGCAAAATACAGACAATATCTGATTAGAAGCTATAATTTCATACACGCATTATTTCGTACATTACATATAAATAGCGTGTCCACCTCTGTGGTGGAGTATGCTAGACTTCTTAAGTTCACAGCAGAATATAAAAGTATAGGACAGGAGGTTAGGGAAAGTCAATCTAGAAAATTGAGAAACAAATTCAAGCAGTTGCCAGAGTTTAAGTGTGGCTAGGGTGCAATTCTCTTTAAAAAAAAAAATACCAAAAGCATCTTAACGAGCACAGGTAATTAGAGTCTCTTTTTTATGCATCCTTTAAAATATAATTTGTCTGATATGACCAGACCTCCTCTTCACACTATTTTATGTGGTCCTCACCACATTGTTTCTGAAAATGGCACGACTTTTACTACCCATTTATCCTGGGGACTACTGCCTGCGGACGTGCCATTCCCATTTTTAAGATGTGGAAAATCAAGTGGGAATCCCAGGTTGTACTGAAAATAGAGCTTGAGCCAAAAAATGAGCCCATCTAGACATCGCTAGTTTCCTCACCTGAGGATAGAAAGCTCTTCACTTAGGTTGTGACCTCTAACAGAAATGCAAGAGCAGGATAAATCGCCCGCATCCCCCATTTTCTCTGCTCAGCTGTGATGAATTGGCTCAGAAGTACACTGCTGCTTTTGCTAGGAGGTGGCTTTCTGGAAGCTTTAAAGATGACTCGCTGCAGTTGGGTGACCGTGACCTAATGTTTGGAAGCTGGAATAATTTAATTTAAAAAACCCAAGCAAACAAATGAACCACTTCCCTTCAGGCAAGCCTCAGAGCCTGCCTCTCTCCATCACCGGGACGGAGTAGCTGTATGGCCGTGCTGCACCGTGCCAACTCAGACACCTTTGGTGAGATACGACGGGAGCTGAAAGCAGAGAGTCAGGGCTCATTTACAGGCTTTGGTTTCTCAAATTGATGTGGGAGGCAGGAGAAATCTGTGCAAATCCAGTTGTTCACCAGCTACATCTACCATCCCTCCTTTCCTTGTGCAAAACCCGCTAGGCCAGCAGCAAACGGGGGGCTCACACTGCTGCCCCCTCAATCCTGTTCACACAGGGCAAAAATGGCACCAGTAGTGCATAGGAAAGCATTTTTTCCTACACATTTATTGCTTGTACAAAGGCAACTTACAGTTCTCCAAACCATTTACACTTCTATTGTGTTTCTATAAGGTTTAGCCATAGAAATCCCTTTTAGAATAGCCCAAACATTTCCCTTTGTTTCTATTGATATGCAAGCAAGGGAAGAGATGGAGCGGAGAGGCTTGATATGGAAGAAATGATGGAAGGCGCCACAAGACAGATAAAGAAAAAAAAAAGTATGAGGTATTTTGACGTTATTAGCTATAACCCCCAGTTTAGCGGGAGATGAGAGCCAAGCAGGCAGCGACAGGAAAATAAGCCGGAGCCCTTTCTGCCTTTCCCGTGGCAAGGCTGGCACCCGGTGGCCGAGGCAGAGATCGCGCCTCCGCTTGAGGCGGCGGCCAGCATCGGCGGGGCACTGGGGAGGTGCAGACCTGCCGAGACAAGGGAAAACCCAGCCAAACACGCTCCGAGCTATTTTTGGTTATTCCTTTCTATATTTTCTCACATTCGTGTGGCTGGAAGACCAGGAATTAATTTCGCCAGAGAGACTGTAACTTTTTTTAGATGGCTTAGAGTAGGATGAACACCTCACACCTTTTATTCCTAAGATTTCCAGAGTATTTAAAAGACAGATGGCTGGGAAAATACTCATATAAAAACCCAACCATTCTGAACGTCTCAGCACCTAATTCCCTTTTTTAGGCTTGTAAAAAAAACAGAACAATGCATAGGCTAAATACTAAAGAGAAAGCCACTACAATACTTTTTCCTGGCAAGTTTATTTGCTGGCATTTGTAAATCCACCGAGAAAGTGTAGTGCAATCAATACAACTGAGGCCCAAGTTCTAATTAGAGCCTTCTGTTTGAAAACAGCTTTTCTTTAAACACTACGTGGCTAGCGGTAGTGATAGAATATTCCCTAAAAATAAGAAAACGGTTCATTAGTGTTCATGGAAACAGAAGATCAATCTGCCCTTGTGAAAGTTAATGAATACACAGAAATATCACATCATGACCCCTGATCTCAATGCCTGAGGCAGCAGTATTATTATGCGCTCTCCAGAATTGCTCAGCAACAGGACTCAGATACAACTCTTATTGCATTAATTTTATCTGTGTGATTATTTAAATTAATGACATTCTGGCTGCAAGTCACAAACTTCAAGAGATGTTCATCTGCTTAAATATTAATGATGCTTTTCTGCTGTAAGGTGTAAGAAGGGAAAGCAAAACTAAATACTAACAATTTTAAGAATAAATATTAACAGCACAGGCATGAAAAATAAAGCTGTTTCACTCAAACAAATGCTGAAACAACCCATTTAAACGGCTACCCTCCCTCCCTCAAAGAAGCAAAAATTGTTCTGTTAAATCTTGGTCAAGCAAAAAGTAAGAGCTACTTTATTTAAAACAAAACAAAAAAAAGTTTTGAAGCATGATGAAAATACCTTGAGGTCTTCAGCGACTTTTGGCAAGTCCTTGTGTGACTCCCTCTCTCTCTATAAAATGGAAATGGAGAGGACATGAGCCATCCCATTTCTCTCAGCAGCACAATGATTTACAGTAGTTACGTTGACCTCTATGCTATTTTAGATAATGGCATTTGCATTCTGTTACCTGTAATAAGAACGTCTAAGAAAAAGAAATGTAATTTGAAGTCTTGATATTATGATTTTTTTTCCCTAATGTACTTGATTCCAAGATTAGCCTTTTAAGGTCGTTACCTGCCGAGTTCTGCTGCAGTCTGGACCGTCTCCATCTACCCACTGTGCTATTACCAGTTTGCTGGTTCATTCCTGCTCAAAAGATAGAACTTTTCTTAGCATGGATTTGAAAAGTGGGGTAAGCAGCTCTATGCTTTCTCTTCCGATCCCTTCTTTTTTTACCCCTAAAACATATTCTTCCATCTCCACAACTATGGCTTGCAGAGTGGTCTTTTGTGGGATGAAAGGGAACAGAGGGTACGGCATTTCTGTCCGGTCTTTGAGGAGCAGCCGTCTGAGAAATCGCACAGTGTTACTTAGAGCCGTATGAATGGCAGAGGTTACACAGAGCCAAAGACCTGCTCGCTGGGATGACTTTGCAGAACACTTTTCTGCCTTTGAAAAAGTTATCTAGGAAGATCTGTGAACATTCGAGAAAGAACAAAGTTGACTGATATAAAAGGGCGTGCTGGAATTTGGTGGAGCAATTGAAACTAATCCGTAAAATTGTTATCCTCCTTTTTACATACAGGACAAGCTCAAAAAAACCCTTCTGAAGTCCTGTTAAATTGGAGGGCCTGTGTGTAGAGCAGAGACTGGAGAAAAATAGTCCTCAAGGATTTGTCACACACAGATCCTTGAATCCTGTGGTTACCCTGAGCCCCACAACTCTACAAATGGATTTTTAGCATATTTTCTGAAGTACATCTCTTCAGAGCGTAGCTTACATACCCGAAGGATTTCCACTCTGCATCTGCCTTCACCGGCGTGTCAGGTACTGCTGGCACCCAACTGGCACACACGATGGCATCACCACATCGGTGTCGCACACACGCGGACTGCTGTACAGTCTAAACAACACAACTCCAAATACAGTGAAGACCTTTCCCTCACCACAAAACTACGGGAGTAGCAAACCCTCTCACTTCCCTCAGCCGATGACCTTGCTAACTAAGCAAGTCAGCAATGACGCAAAGTTAAGCGACTTAATCTGTCGGTACCACAAATTAAAACAAAGCAACTCCTTGATAGTGTGTCACAAACACAGAGTAATTCAAAGCAAAGTTACTTTTAGGCCTTTTTTCCATCCTTCACAGTTAGTTTCACTAGAAAGAATAATATCAGAGCTAGTTGATTTAATGACCCTTCATTTAAAGGCCAAGGTTAGAGTGGGTTTTTTTGTCTTCTTTGTAATTGGACTGTTCAACCACAGATAGTCTTACTATATCAATCATTGCGTGAGTGAAAGGTGAATAAAAGCATTTACTGAACTGTCATATCCATGATAAAACAACAGATGCTGTCAGCTCTACAGGGAATACATTAGCAGAAGTAAACCTGAAAGATAAAGACCTATTAGTCATAACATGCCTTTCAATCACTTATTTATGTTAGCAGTTCAGCTTTGAAATAAAGTGAACATAATCCTTATTTACAATAAATTAAGCTTATCTTTGCACTATGGTGTATCTTAAGCAATGATGGCATATTGATTTTTTTCCTTCAGAAACACATTTACCTTCACCACACTCATCGGTTTGCTTTCCTGAAAGCCTTCCTCACCTCTAGTTCTGTTAGTACAACCCTTTCGGATGTAGAAATCCTTACATTTTCCCAGTGTTTTACTTCACAATTGATAGATAATGTGTTTATTAAACCGATACATGGATCCTAAGCCCAACCAGTTAAAAGAGATCTTACTGCAGTGACTGGTTACTTCAGGACACTGTAACAAACAGAAAGGCTGAGTTGACTTGGAAACATCTGCTCCTTCCTCATTCCTGGAGAGCAAGTCTGTTTAAAAAAGGAAGGTAAAGACATTATAGAGTGCACCATACAATTCAAGAGCCGAACTACCCCAACGTGCCAGCACTGTACCAGGGCACAGCTATTTGCCGTAGCTGAGCACCTTGGCTTGGGATCGGCCACCCTACGGGACTCCAGCTGAGACCTTGCCAGCCTTAAGCAGAGCAGAAGAATTACTTCAGCTGTCTTGAAAGCTAAATGCTTTTACATTCCCTTATGACATTTAGTTGTTTTGCAGCAACATGGCCTTGTTGCCTCACGTTCCACTTGTAATCTGCTATAACCCTTACATCCCTTTCTAAAGGGCTGCTGTCTTGCTTCTCTTCCCATTATGTATTTGTGTAGTCAATTAGCCTTGCTTAGAAGCACTTGTCCCTATTGAATTTCTTCAATTTGTCCAGATCATTTTGTATTCTAATCTTGTATTCCTGTGTCCTTCCTTCCCATTTTATAGATCTGCAGTTTTAATAAGCACACTCCTTATTGCTCCGTCCAAGTGATTAACCAGGACTGGAACCAGACACAGAACCGCACGTCACTCTGGATATCCTCCTCCAGCACTAAACCCTGACAGCACCTCTGAGTACAGCTCACTGTAACTATAAGTATAGTTTTGAAATCTACTTTTAGTCATCATGTGGGTCATGATCAACATCATGTCCTCCCAGTCTGCTTTGAAACTTCATCTTCAGAATTAAAAGCCAAGCTTAAGATATTTGCTATTTTTACTCAAAACATAAGACGTCTGTCATATGAGAAAATTAGGCTGTGCTAACTCATTCTCTACAAACATGAACAAATGTAGTTCATTCTCTACAAATCTACTCTGGCCATTGCATTCTTTTACTTTTCTTCCAGAATATCTACTGAAAAATTAGCTGCTAACATTATACATGCCTAGATAAATGCAGTTATCATTAGAATGATATCCCATATTTTTTCAATTAAAAATATGCAGAAGCCATATTCCCCAGTAGTGCAATCAAAATAAGACCTAGTCCTTAAGCTTGTTAGGTGAGCAGGAATGAGATGGTTAGAGACGATCAGTCTGCCTTGTAACCCGACAAGGCATTCTTACTCAGAGCTTGTTAAGAAAACGATTTAACCATACCTCGCTAAGTGCAGTGCTCCACTTGCACTCAGGGTAATCACAGCTTTCTATCTACTGCTGTTACACATTTCTGACCATTTGGCGTAGCACACAGTAGTCGACCATGCTATTTTTGAAAAGTCTGTTTGCTGTTAAATTAAGATGCTGGTGCCAATCTATGAAAGTAGCGCATAACACGGATGCTGTCACAACACAGAAAAATCTGCCTTCTGCCACAAAATGGTTTGTGGCATTGTGAGATTCCTGTTGAATCTACTACTGTTTCACTAGGACACAAAGTGAGCGGTTCTGTTGCTTTAGATGTGGAAGGGGCACCCAAAGCAAACCACTGTCCCGCTCCATCCTTCCTTCTAGTGCCCCAGTGCCCCCACAACAGCTCTCTTTGTGATGCTGATAGTGACAACAAAATGCACTCTACCACAAATTAGGTGGGACTTTTTTTTTATTATTTTAAACATTTAGAGATGGAAATAAATACAGGAAATAGAAGATAGAGAGGGTGCTTTTAAAAGAAATCAATCAAGTCTTCATCAGGCTTCAAACAGGAAAAATTGTATCCAATAGCTGCTTAAAACTGGCCACCATTTCAAAGGTCAAGGATTAGGCTGAACAATAATGTAAATAACTAAAGATAAGCATTACAACAAACAAGGGTGACACAGCTGACATCAGTGAACACACAGCTGTAATAGACAAAATGGAACCACACTACAACAAGAAAGTCTCGTATATTTACAACATTCCTATCATACAAAAACATTTGGAAATATTTAGGGAGTGATTTCTTCTCTGTCCAGCTGTAAGATATAAAAGAAACACTGGAGGGTTTGTTGGTTTTGTTCCCCTCCCCAATATCTACAGAACAGTTTTAACTTTTGGCAAAGTTAAAAAAAACCTTTGTATTGCAAGAATTTTTCATCCAACCTGAACTCTTCCGTGTTTCCATCCTTGCTTATTATCATCACTGTCATCCACTGGGGCAGTTTGTCAGAAGACAAAGAGTTTGTAAAGTTCTTTACAGTCTTTTATCGATGGTCTGACCTGTAGGTTGGAAAAGTGTCTGTGCGATGAAGCTTCACTGGGCTAGAAACATCTTCGCCGAGTCAGATGCAGAAAACAGAACAACACTCAGTAAGACACAGGCATCTTATTCAGCATTTTATAAAGGACTATGTGAACTACAGATTACAGCCTTTTACTTAAACCTATCCCTGCTTAATCTGCTGCTCCATCTCGGAAGCATCCCCACTCAGATTTTCTTTCCCAGTTCCTTCAGAACAGAGAGTTGTACAAAGCAAATAAATTTTTTAAAAGTTCTGACTTTGCATTTTAAATGAAAAATGCACTTTAGCTCACAATATTTACATCAGTTCTTTTCTGTTCTTTAGAAAAGAGAAAAAGAGTCAATTCAGAAACCATAAATTCCAACCATGGTGGAAGAAAGTTTTTGCATACAAGGTTTCAGATGCCTCCACCATTCAGTGAGTGAAATGCTGCTTCATACCTACAGAATTATACAACTGAGTATAACGATTCTTTCTTTTTTTTTTTCCCAGTAGTAATTGAAGCATTTCAAGATTTTGGCAACCTAATCTAATTAGAGGTGCCTGGGGTACCACTGAAGTAGTAGCCCTGACTATGAACGAGACAAGAACTTCAGTGTCTTTCCTAATTACAATGCTGGCTGCATGGCTGGCCTATTTTTCAAAGACTTTTACCCCAATCTCATGACGACAATCTCCCAGGATCCTTTTTTTCCCAGTTTAACAAGCAAGCTATTTTTCTAAATGTAAAACAAGTGGTTTGTACCCATATAGTCTATTTATCTTGTGTCAACTCAATGCTGAATTATTGTTTTAATAAAGGACTCTATAGTAAGGCACAGTCAGCCCAATCCACTGATTGTGTCAGAGTGCTGCAAGCAGTCTTGTTCTTGCGTGCCACGGGCTGCCACCAGCAGGTCATCTTCCCATGCCCTAATTTATTGAACAAATTTGAACAGGCACGTAAGTGCTGCTTTTATTATTCATTCCTCCTCTGGAACATTTGCTGGGTTTAGCTGGGGCTTTTTATGTGCTGCCTGCCCCCTCTAGTGTTGAAAAAAGGAAAAAGGAAAAATACTAGCTTATATGATTTGCTGAAAATCAGAGGACCAGAATGGAATATGGCTGTATCTGTCAGGGCTGCCAGCACTTGTAATTTTTAATCACACTTTGTGATATTTCATGTTCTGGAGCTGCCAGCCTCTACAGATTCCTGCTTTATCAAAAAAACTAAAATAAATATCTATCATTCATTATTCCTTGAGAAACTCCTAATATCCAAGGGGAGGAAAAAAGAAACAAACAAACAAACAAAAAATGACTGCAGAAGTTTTCCAAACCAGGATGTTTTAACATATCTGTCTAGTGATTTCTGAAGGCTTGATGTTGGTAAATGATATCTCCATGTTAGTACTAGAAAGCCCTGCCAGCTCCTGAGGTTTTCTGCTAAACGCAGGTTTACCTGTGGTTTTTTTGCAGCAGGAGGAGGCACCAAGAGCAGAGCTGCCTCTTGGAGCCGCACACCCAGCCCTGACCTTCAGGGATGACAGAGAAACAGCCCATGTCCTGATGACCAAGCTGAGCTTCACTTTCTAATGCCCCCACAGCAAAGGGAAACTGCTTCAGTCCGTCTGTATCATCCAGATGTTTAATCAAGCTCAGCCTTTGTTCCATATGTTGTGAAAATAAAGTTATGGCAGGTATTGGCTCCTTCCATTCAATACTCCAGGCTGTCCCCCTTCTGTTAAGGGTTTAGGCTGTTTTCCGCTGGCTTTTCTGAGTCATGCCCTGAGCCTGACTTCACAACTCACCAATACCAACTTCTGTACACACACTAACTCAGTCAACCCACGCAGCTTAGAGTGGAAAACTGTGTTTTGAAATACAAATGGGCTTTTTTTTTTTTAAAAAAAACTCTAAAAACATGCATGACTACAAGGTGCTGACATTGGATCAGCTCCTCAGAGGTACTAAGCACCTGCAGCTCCTACTCCAGAGGTGCCTCTGGGGAAATCCGCACAAAGTAACGACCGTGCGCGGCAGGTGCTGCGGTTTTCACTTTATCTCAGGAGACTGAAGTTCGGTGTTGAAACACGCTGTGAAATACATGGGCAGAGATGGCTCACGTCAGGACTCCTGCGAAGCCCCTGTTAGCCAGCCATCCTGCAGGTGCGGTGGGCTTCCTTCCCTCCTCCCCACCCCTGAGCTCAGTAACCACTAGATGTCCCTTGGTGACCACAGAGGGACAATCGGGTGCAGAGACCTCCCCGGGAGCGAGTCCTCCCGCTCTGCAGCCTGGGGAGGTTTTCAGGCTTGAGGGGACTGAGCTGTTCAGTCCCTTGGGCTGACAGCAAGGAGGGGATTTGGAGAAGACATCTGCCCATCTTCAGGCCACACTGCAATGCACGGTGGCAGCATTGCAGCTGTTCAAGCAACAGTTTTCTAGAACTACTTACCATGGCCGTTTCCTTTTACTTTCCCTAATTCAGCTGTTTTCGAGGTTGAATTTTAGCAAGTACTCAAAATGAATAATGAAGACTGCATCACACTTAGGATGAGGCAACCATCCAAAGGAGAGGGGAGCCAAATGGTATAAGTCTGGCAAAAAAATCAGGTGCCGTTAAAAGAGTTTAGTGGCAGGAAGGCTTGGGCAACCTTGATAACTGGCCATCCTGTAACAGTAGTTTGTCCTTGTTTACCTCAAAATGGTCAGAAAACTTGTCAAATGAAGGATCCCTCTCCAATGAGAAGTAAGAAGAGCACCTCCTGATAACAACCCCTCTACCAAGTTGTCCATCTTAAAGCGGGATGTGCCCTTCTCTCCGTCAACCAGACAGCAGTGGCAACTGGCTTAGACGGAACACCAGCCTTCAGTGAGATGGACAGATACCGAAATGATTCAACAATGTCGTGATCTGATTTGTGCATTGACTCTTTCCACCCCAGCCCCTTACCTTGCAGACCGTAGAGCTGGCCAGTGCTGTGCTGTCGCGTGATGTGCTGCCAGTAGGCGCTGCGGGGCAAGGGCACCATGGTGCTGAGGGACACGGCTCGCTCGCTCATTTTCATCTGAAGCTGCAAAGCAGTAAACTGATGTGAAGGAGACAGCCATGTTTATTGCAAATCCTCCGAGAATAGCACGACCGCTGGCTGCGAGGACTTCTAACGGTATCTCCCTCCCTCGCTCTGCCCACCCTACACCAGCCGTTAGTCTCCACGGGCACACACCACTCGGGTTAGGAGGCCACGCTGCTGTTGCACACCAAAGCTCACCTTGGTGCTGCCCTGGTCCTGGGCTAGCACTGCTTCCCCTGAGGGGAGTTTTAACTCAAGCAGCTGAAACAGAAACCGGGGATCAGTGGAAGATAGGAAAGTGCCAGCATGCTCCCCCTTTAGCAGCAAAGCCGTCCGTGGGTCTTCCCAGCTAAGCAAGCAACTTCCCAAAGCTAAATACAGTCCCAGCACATCGAGAACCTGACTGGAGATGTTTCACATGGGCGAGGACAAGTTGTTCTTGTTAGTTTTGAAGCATTTTCTATTCATCTCCCATCTCCTACAGCTGAGGAATGTGCCAGCTGGATGGCACAGGAGTTCAACACAGGAGATAACTGCATCCTTCAGCTAAATTCCTTCAACGAACAGCACGTCCAGGCACGCTGAGGAGAGCACGTGGGCTGGAAGCCCCGTCTCACACTTCCCCCTCCATACAGGGCCTTCAGCTACATTTTCTTACATAATCACAGCCCCTTGTTAGTTATACTATACTTAACATAAAAATATATGAGAACTGACTACTTTAAGGCGTTTTTTTCCATGAATTTAATAAGATGTATGTGCAAGCTGATAAAAATAATTGGATTTTATCATAAGCTTCACAGTACAGCTAAAATTCTCCTCCCAAAGCTCAGAAAAATATCAGTTCAAACATACCGAGACTACACTTGACTCTTCTAATTTATAAAGATCACTTTTTACAGAAAAGTAAGCCTTTACATTTTAGTTTCCCAGAACCTGAGGTGAAAGAACCTTTTACAAGAAGATCAATATATTTTGGCCAAAACCAAACAGGCAAAGCAAGCACAGAAAAGAGGTGAGGGCTGGCTGTATCCAAAGAGACCCATTTCCAAGTTATTTAGAGGTGCCATCTACCTTCAACCTCCTCTCTGTACGGTGGACACTGTGCCTGGGACGTGAAGGTAAAACAAAACCAAACCAAACCCAGATCAACTCCTGCTCTTAAAACACCCACCTCCACGTCAGCTGGATGTGAATCACTGCACCCTACACGGTACAGCGTATTTATTACAGCTCCTTCACTAAAGCCCCAACATCCTTTGCAGTGTCACCACACACATCTCAGCACCATGGAAACAAATAATGATGGATCTTTTACTGGGAATAAAAATCAGCAGAGCATTGTGAGGATGGCATTTCCTGGCTGGAGATACTTTTTTTGGTGGTTCCATTTATTGGTGAGTTGGACAGCAAGCTAAGGCAGTTTGACTCTTAGAAGGAGTGCAGAAAACCAATAGGCTATCCTGGGAGAAAAAAAAAAGACACAGCTAAAGAAAGATTAGATAAAGACACAGAAAAGGGCCAGAAGGGGTGCCCCTCTGAACTCAATCAGCAGGGGAAAAAATTAAAAATCCCACAGCTGGAGATAAGAATTAGTATGTTATGTCCTGAATACACGACGTTTCATCAAAACGCCTCGGACTGTGAGCAAAGGCAGCTTTAATGATGATTGATTTCATTCTCACAATTAACCTACTGTATCTCTGTGGCAACAGAAAGAGTAGGAATAACTTGATAATGACCTGGCTTTATGCCGCAGAAGCACCCGGCACCACAAGCAGGTCGAAAAGAGTCAGTGTTGATATGCTGGAACACGCATGAGCACGGGCTGCGAGCAGAGCGCCAGGCGGGACGCGCGACTCCACGTACCATTAATACAACAAATAATCTGTTCACTGGAGGGCACCTAATCCGTAGCCTCTCGCCCTCCTCTGCCCAAGGGAGAAGAAGAATGCTGAAACCTGAAAGGAGATCAGGATCCCCAGAGCAGTTCAAACGCAGCTCCCTGCACACGTGGCAGGGATCAGGTTATGTTAAGTCACGCTTAAACCAAAGAAGCCGCAAAGATGCGAGAAGTGGCGAGGGACAACACAAAGCCACGCCGCAGCTCCAGTGGCTACGAGAGATCCGCAGAGGAAGGGGGTGGGAAGGCACAGCTGGGGAGCTGCTGTGCCACCTCCTGTCACCGGGAGGGCAGGGGCACAGAGCCGTACTAAGGCAGTCTGCTGGGCCAAAGCACAGCTCTGGTCAAACGCAGGGTGCGGCTGGTTCCCAGAAGTCTTGGGGGCTCAGGGAGGAAAGATTAAAGTATTTTCTTTCTTGGATCCTACCTTAACAATCAGCAAAATTTGCAGTAGAGGCAAAACCACTGTCTGCTAAAAAAAAAAAAAAACAAAAACCAACCAAACCAAACCAACAACCAACCAAAAAACCCCACCCACCAACATTCTCTCAAGCTAGCTGTGAGCATGGCTCCAAAAGGAAAGAAAAGAAAGCTGAGTTAAGATTTGTTAAGTTTGGTTGGTTTCCTCAGGCTGGACAACACAATTTTCAAAGATTTTGCAGAAGAATTTGCACTAAGTAAACCACCTTGGGATCCCCAATTGGAGAGGATTGCACTCACTGTGTTTTTGAGGGAATTTTCTTCCCAGTGAAGCAAATTCATGTTAATCAATCAAAATCAATTAGAACGATAATTGCTTAAGAAACATTTGCTACACCCATTACAGCAAAACTACAGAATGGTAAACTAATAAAAACAACTTCAGAAATTAAAAGGCACTAACATATTGCTGCCGTTTTGACTACGATCCATCTTACAGTAATACTCAATATTCTTCTCTTATTTCAAAAGTTAGTGAGCACCATTTCCACTCTTAATTATGAATCTCTGTGGAAATGGCCAGAGATAATAGCAGGCTCCAGCCTGGACAGATGCACTCGCACATCAGATGGATCTAGTGCAACGTGCACACTTGAGTTACTGAGAGGGGAATAAGAGTCAGGAAGGCTGCCGGTAAACTGGCTGATAATATCTTTCTATGAAGCACTGAGCTTCAACTGCCAAAACTGGAAAGTTCACTGTTATTACTTTAGCAAGATGTCAAGTTGTAATGTCTTTTTTTAAAGCAACCTGAACTGAGAGCAGGCATAAATGACAGCAGTCAAGTCACAGCACTACTCCCGTCAGTTTTCATGGCAACCAAATACTCATGAAAATAGAACTTGAATAGATATTTTCTCTCCATTGTCTGGCAATGCAAAAGTGAAAGGAAAGAAACAGTTGGATGAGATGAGTTACCAAATGACCAGAATGGCTTCATGCATCGCTAAGCAAAGCCAGCTCTTTCTTCCCTTTAAAAGAGAAAAGGGAGAGATCTTTGAATTCACTGCAAAAGAAAATAAATGAAACCCACTTGTGAAAGTGTCACAGACTCTGGTCAGCATATGCTCAGACCTCGCCAGAAAGCAACAGCACATTAACAGAAAGTGTCAGGGTGAGGTTCCCAGCTGAGGAACCACTATCGCATCAATTTTCCACATGGATTTCAAGAGCCAGAGCCAGTTATAGTCACGAACTGAACCAACATACTGTAATATAACAAGAGCGGCTGCTAGGGAGGCGACAGACACATTATAGCCCACATTCTCAACAGTACTTGGCAGCTTTATTTCGCTCTATCAGCATGGGACATTCAACTCCCTTTTTTTTTTTTCCTTCACAGGTTCCAGGAGCCCTCAGGTAGCTTAATACCATCTTCACCTCGGTCTTAAATAATCACATCACTGATGTGGCAGTGGTCAGGATTACAGGAGCAAACAGAAGACATTCAGTGTAGACTTAATTTCTCACCATCAGTATCTCCTACTTTCTACTTTTATTTACCCTTTCTGTAAATAATAGCTCAAGTTTCACTAATACGAAAATTCACACAGGGTAAATAATTCTTGGAGATAGAAACAATATAGACAGCCGAGCATGAAGTGCAAGCATCTAAAATGAACTCCTTGTTGAAGCGTTCAAAAGCAGAAGAAAACTACAGGGGAAATCAATCCATCTGAACAAACATGTACTTTACAAATATTTTGTAATCAGCAAAATAAGCCACCTGAGTTCAACACTGATATAATGATCCTAAACTTCTAAATCTGACTATCTTTGAACCCCGGAGAAGCCACCAAGTCTTACTGACTATTTTGGAACCAGACAACGTTTCTATGACAGACTTGGGAAACTCATATTCAGGGGCATATGGACTCATCTGAAACAATTATATTCCACTACAAGGAATATACAAACTACAAGGCTTTCATTTCACCAGGAATATGTTCTTATCCCCCACTTAGCATTCTAAGGTCTATAAAATTAGATTTAGGGGTTGTGGTTGGACACAGTGTTCATGAAAAAGCTTTCAGAGGTTGTGCAGCTGCTTTCTATTGAAACCTCTAGCAACTGTGCGTCTGTTGAGTCTATTGGCACTTGTAAGACGGAAATTTTACAGCGCAGCGCCAGACATCATCTATTAAAGATGCTATTACATAAATGTAAAACCACCAAATATGAAATTGCCTGTAAGCCTATTCAGTATTGTTACTGAACTTATCTCTGTTTTTTGAAAATGAAATCGTGCTCTCAACAGGTTACTCAATCACTTCTGATCCTGGTGGGCTACAAATGTTAGCTGGTTATGCTGACTTAGCCTAGGTTAATTTTAATCTGCTTACTGTTGAGTACTTGTATCATCTACCCATCTGTCTCAACTTAGATAATTTCGGATATTTTGAACAAAAACTCCCTTCGCTAACTAGAACTATAAAGTTTTTTGTTTCAAACAAAAATCAAAACCAGCAAAGATGGTGTTAGATGATACTTTACTGGAAAAGGGAAAACTACCAGTGCAGATGGCTGCCGAGTTCACCTGCTAGTTCTAACGTTTTTGAAAGAAAGCAAGCAAAGTGTCAAGCTCTTCCTAGTGATCCTGGAAGTGCTGGGAAAAGCATGGGGTCTAAATGGACACAGGGCAGAGGCTGTCACAAGAAAGGCTCCAAGTTAGTACTTCATCCTCACAGACACAGTGCTTTCCCATGGGCTTTACAGAAGTGACCACATTGTAATGACACCAGCCAGAAGTTAACAGAGTAACGTCAACTGAAAACCGGTATATCACAGTACGTACGGTGTGAAATATATACATATATATATATAACACTAACTAGTCTCTTTCCTGTTGAAAGTAAAGACATTGCATGACCCACACCACCTAGAAACAGACTTGAATTTTCCTCACTTTCCCATATCGGTCATCCCACCTGCTCTACAAATTACCCATTTGCCTGCGTGCTTGGCTGAAGCAACCAGTTATCCAATCCACAAGATTGGTTGGGACACTTGGAAAGAGTTTCCTATTGCTCCTCCTCTCCTCATTTGCTCCTCCTTATTGAACTATTATTAAGAGAAATAACTTTCCTATCATGTATTTGGCTTCCATTCTGTCTCAAGTCCAAGAAAGTGGAAGAACAAAAGAAATATAAGTACTTAAGACAATTTGTTCCCTTTCTCATTCCCTCAACATCCACTCTTATATTTTCTTAAGTTTCCACAAGGAGTAATGGCATTTTCTGTTTCATCCCAGCTGGGTCATCCAGTTAATACTGGGATAATTCATCACTGAAACTTATCCCTGAAACGAAGATGTTACTAGAATTACTGAAAGGATTAGACATGGATGTGGATAACAGCAGTGCTTAAGTTCACAATAAGAGAAAGACATTAAGTCTTATTAGAGATTACCTAAACCAGTTACTACTGCCTGGAATAGAGATGTTGTTTATAGCCAGGCGCTTCCACAGTTGTCCATTGTGGGCATTTTATACATTCCAGAAAGCCTGTTATCTCCAGGATACTAATTTTGCTGTCAGAGCCAACCTGTGAGTCTTGGGGTGTAGAGACCAATTGTGATACAGGATAAACAGAACATTTCTTTTCACTCTACAGGTTTCATGGAAAAAAAAAAAAAGTTAAAGTTAATAAGATCCTGAAACACATTAGGTGCAAGTGCCATAAAACTGCCTTCCTTAGACATAATGCTTTTGGAGATGCCCCACTGCCTGTTCTCAATCTGTATGCTAGTTTTGTATCTTACACTCCTATATTTCCTACCAGTCATGTGTGTCATAAAACAAGTTTCAGACACCAAAAGCACTTGTGGAAAACAGACATCCACTGAGAGATCAGACAAACATCTAGTCCTCCCCCATAGTTTAATCTGAACCATATGACTCTTTCCAAATCATCCTTGGAGTGCAGACATCAATTAGCAAATGGAAAACTGAGCATGAGCCACAACATTTTGCGAATAGATTGATGAGAAATGCTTCCAAACAAACTCATGATGCTGATTAATCAAAGGAACCTAATGAGAATGTGCACTGACAGGAGCTTATCATCTCTGTAATAATTCACCCCACTTATTGATAGCTTTACAAACACAAAAATCAAGGACTATAAGTTTCCCTGTTGTTTTGATTCTTGAAAAGCAAGTCCAGTTATATATACTGCCCTAAATATTAAAAGCAAGCAGAATTTAATAAGAGTAATAATCAGACTGCTTACTATCTGTGAATCAAAATTTAAAATCACACTGAAGAAACATATTGTTCATCAGTGCCCAATGCGAAATAACAAGCATAACGAGCAGCCGTACCATTGAATTTTTCACACTCTGCAACAAGCGCTCGTGTTGTTCTGCTATGGCCAAAGCAGCCGAGTGAACCTTCTGATAGATTGCTTCCCCATCCCTGGTCTGAAAGATGAATAGTCCTTCTCCTGTGTCACACATCCTGCCAAAGCAAGAACAGATGGGATCCAAGTGTGAGATTTAAGTTTACAGACCACTGGGAACAAGCAAACTTTACTATGCTGCTCTAAAAGCGCTATCGCACAAGCAGTAAGAAAACAAAGGTTGTTGAAACATGGAACAAAGTTATCTAAACGTCTTTGCGTACGGGTCTTACCACCCCTGGTCCAATCTTATTATTTTAGCCCATATTTGTGTTGCTCTCGCCAAACAGGGACTCAGCTAAGTACCACTGATCTATCATAAGCGCTTAAACTCTAGAGGGTTCATGTGCAAGACCCAGATCTTTAACGTTTAGACCCTATCTAGAATCTGTGCCAGGTAGGATTAATTTGTCATCCCCTTTTAACACTGCCTGTAATGAGTTTTGCAGAGTTTTGTCTTCCATTTGAAACAATAAATAGTTATCCTCAGCATCCCAATTGCATTGTCTTATCATGGCTAATGCATGATCAGCAAATAAAACTGTGTCCTTTCCCTCCCCCCGAGAGGACTAAATTCTGCATTAATATGGAGGATGGACATTTAAATGCCTCTTCCTTTTCCTGATAGGTTAATTATATGATTGTATGTTTCTCTTTTAATATTGTAATTCTTTAATGTGCTTATCTAAAATAATGCACCCATATCCCTTAGAAAGGATTTGATAGTTTAGTTCAATAAGTAAGTGCTCCAACTTCAGCCACACAAAGACTTCAGCTCATTAAGACTGAGCTGCAGGAAGAATACAGACCAACATCTCTAAAACAGGGAATTGCATTCAATTTCTTATAAATCCAGATGGAAACCAGGAATATAATCAATGGAAAACAGGAGTCCCTTCTCCATTACTTTAGTTTGCTTTTGGGAAACAACTTGGCACTCACAGCTCTGAACTTCAAACCCCACTTCTCCTGGTACAGAACCCATAACTGTGTGCCCAAAGGCCCACATTGTGCGAATTCTGGCATGATGTTCACTCCTTCTTCCCAGACCTGTCCATCCAATTCTCTGGCTCTTATAACACTTTATTTAAGAACAACCCTATACAGTAATATACAATGCTGTCAGCCTCCACCCCACAGTCCCCTGGGACACCACAGCTCTTCCACCCCCATCATCAGGCACTTTTATTTGGCAACTGCTTCAATTCAAGCTACAACCTGGGATTAAGAGGGGGTTTTATTTGTTTTTATATTTGTTTCAATATTTTTTTTTTAGCAGAGGGTACAGACTAGCCTCTGTCTGAAGATAAGTTCTGATGTCCTTCAACAACCTTCAGAAGTGGTCCAGAGCACCACCCATCACCACCGAGGAAAGCAACGCAATATAGCGAACACACACCTACCTCCCTGCTTCAAACGTGAACCAAGAGGGGTCCCGCCCGTAGCGTCGGAGGGCACTTAATGGCCAAGAGATGAGTTTTACTCTGGGATTCTGGATGTCCCAAAGACAGATATTCTCAAATGTTATCTGCAAGGTACATTCCCCATGCACATCTAAATTAGGGGATGGCATCAAATACACATTGAATCTCTCTGGGAGAAAAACAAAAGGTTAGTCTAAAATCCCTGCCCATTAAATGCACAAGTCATTAAAGGAATTTCCTATTTTCCACCTCTATTACAAGATCTTATTTCCACTTTGAACAATTAATTCAAAAACAAAGACTCAACTCCATCCAATAACTCAATAAACTCCATGTTTGGGGCAGTCAGAATGCTGCACTCAAAGGGCATCAAACATTTGTGCGTGCATTCAGGTACCAAAGAGAACTGCACCATCATAATCCTGACATTTGCAAACAATTAATAAAATTGTGTGCATGAATAAATACATTGCAATTGATTTGTGCATGTAATTAGTTAATTTGCATAGGAAAGTGAAGTGGCCATGGGCTGAAGTTTTGCATGCAATTACTACTATTTATTATTTGCTTACAATGTTGCCAAAAGCCTCAGACACAGAGTGAAACTGTTGTACAGACATCATACGAGAAAACACACAACAAAAGACAGTTGCAATCTCCAAGAGCAACTAACTTGTCTGAGAAAGAAAAATGCTATTCCAAAATAGTTCTAGTTACCTTACTTATTATCTCTGGTAGCAATTAAAAAAAAACAAAAGCCAAAAAAAACCCCAAACAAACAAAACCCCACAAAACGGGAAGGAGGGCTTGGAAAAACAATTTTGCACCAATTTATTTCTGATATTCACATGCACAGTCCAAAAGACTTTAAAATAATGCAATTAAAGATTTAAAAGGTCAACATTTATGTACCTACCACTCTGCTCCCTCTCTACTCCAGATGCCAACAGGTCAGGCTCTCCAAGGCTAATGTCATTAATTCGCGTTCCAAGACACTCCATCTGCAGCACCTTGCACCATTCATCTGCCTCAAGTTCTGTATAAATGCCCAGAAAATCTGTGTGTAGGTACAATACGTCCATAATTTCACAATCAATGCTCTTATGTTTTCTAATGTGCGTTGCCATTTTACCCACCTGACTCACAAGCAAAGGTTTTCGATGTGTCATCATTAAAATAAATCCCAACAGCATGCTTCTTTGTGCTTTTTGGCATTCGTAATATATTCTTCACATTATTGAGCTCTGTGACCTGAAAAAGCACAGTTTGGAGTTTTAATTAGGAACTTGAAAAGATATATATCCATTATTGACTGGAGAAGGAAAGAAAAGAATTATATCATGTTGCAAAGGACAGAGAAAAGGAGAGAGAGCATGAACATGCCTATGATTACTCTTAAAGAAATGCAGCCTTGACGTGAATCACCTTAGGCAATCAACTTGAAGACCCTGGATAATGAAGCAGCCACGTCCTCCAGATCTCTCATCTGTACGTGAGCTTCAGTGCAACACCATCTGAACAGGATTTTAGCCAAGAGGCAGGCAGAATCAAAGCTCACTCCAGTTTGAGAAATATTTACGTGAAGGACATGAGAAAGACCAACCTGACGTAGCAGAAGCAAAGAGAGGTGAAGATAAAAATCTAAAGGATTCACCCATTTGGAGAAGCAAATGTCCAGTTCCAGCACAGCTTTCATCGTGGAGGACAAAACTGTAAGAATGGTGAAAAGCCGCTCTCTGAATTATTTTTTGATGGAAAGTTGAAGATTTGTTAGAACGGTCCACTTAAAAACAAAAAAATAAACCCACAGTTTTAGTTATTAGAAAGCTTTTTACCTTTAAAGATTCACAGACTTGTAAACACAGATTTCTGTTGCTTGGTTGCCAAAAACTGATGGAAGAATAGCTTTCACATCAGAAGAATAAACATGTATCTGTTACCTTGTATACAGCTTTAGTAAATACATACTACAGTGGCTTCATGTTTCTAACATCCACGTTTCACAACCATAAGTAACACTCAGAAATTTGACTGAGGAGGAAGTCTTCATTATTTAAATTCCTTTTAATATAGAGGTTAACACCCAGACAGGGAATCACGAAGTTATATTTAAATATTCATTATCAGAAAACATTTCACTGATTCTTTTACATGGTAGGGGTTGAAGAGAGAGGGAAAGAGGGGGAACTTAACAGAAACATTCCAACAATGTTGGAACAAGCAAACAACTTCACTACTTTGGTCTCATTAGTCCTGTGGAATAGTCTCATATCAAACTGTGTCAGCTCTAACCAAAGAAATGCAGCAATTGCCTTACAGGTAAGACTCAGGAAGTACAAGGGGTTGTCAGTGTTGTAGGGTCCAGCAACAGAAACCGCTCCTCTAGAGCATCTCGCTTCACCAGCGCACCCACTGCATCTCTCTGGCCCCTCACCCCAAGTCACTTTCTTCTTGGAGTCAGTTTTTTGCCTGTTCCCTTCCAGCAGAGGAGAACAGACAGCCAAAATCACATTTTCAAGCAAGACCCCTGAAAAGGTAATCTTACTGTGAAAGGAAGCAACAAAGAGCAGTTGGTGAGCAACGTCTGCCCAAAATAAAAATAAGCAACACATTCAATGTCTGGAAACTCACTCTAGGGGCAGTAGCAGAAGGAAATAATGGAAGGAACATCCCTCTGGGAACACACCAAACCTTCTGCATAGCTGCCAAATTTAGAACTCAGGTTTTTATAGCCTCCAGGTTCAAGATTTTGAGAAGTGTCAAAACAGACTTCCTAACTGCACTTAATTTTGCATGAGCATTTTTTACTCTTCCAGGAAAATCCTGTAATGGAAGCAGATCCCCCAGTGCTAACAAGACACCGACAAGCTCATTGTTAAATATGACAAATCTGTCATAACCTATTCCCATCGTGCTCAGCACATGACAGGTCAAGCACAAATCGCCAGCTGCCAAGTTCAACTCTCATATATTTTTCTCATATGCCAAGAAAGGATTCACATGCAAGAGGAAAAAAAGAACTAGACTTTTTCATTCAGGACAGCAACCACCCTGACATTTATACTGAGCACATTTACATTTTCTGCAAGTGAACGTGCTAATGAAGTTTTGTACCTACAAGTACAAAAGTTAGGAGAAGCAGAATGTAGCCATACATTTTGGTAATGAATCATTTAGCTATCTAGGATTTGTCCTAATGGAAAGCTTATTTCTTCAAATCAGACATGTCACACTCCTACTGCTGGATACCCCAGTAATTGTCTCTAGCGTGATGGATCCTGAGGATGCTGTGACAGGGCTCAGTGACCTCGTGAAAGGTTTATACTCGTCAGGGAACAGCACGCTGCCTCGCCTTGCTGGCCCGGGAGCCAAAAGCACTTTCAGCAGTGAGGAGGCTCAGAAGTACCCACTGGTCAGCTGCTGCCCATGTCCCCCGTCAGCCCCTGGTGATGGGTAGCACCTGCTGGCAGGGAGCCACCCTCCATCCCAGCGAGGGAGGCAAAGGACACTTGACCATGTGGGGGGCTGCTAGCTACTGCACAGGGCCGGGAAAGAAGAAACAACCAACCCACCCGAAGAGTATCACTAAAGACCCTGGGTTCAGACTGAGTCATGCACCTCCAGGCCAGGTGGGAGCAGATGTTCATAACACTGCTGGGAACGTGAGAAGGACAAGATTAAAACTTCGTCTGCCTACACTAAAGGAGAGACATTTCTGATCACTGTTTCTTCTACTATGACTCCAACCTTGTACATCTGACCTTCACCACTGCCTGCATCCCTAAGACCACACTTTACCCCCCAAGTTGTCATGTTTTATTCTCATTAGGGCTGCAAGCTGCAGCTACTGCCCAATCTCCGTACACGAGCTCCTGCAGGCTCTGCATCCCTGGCACAGAGCATCCATCACCCATTTCCTCTCATTTCTGTACTGCTAGCGACATCCTGTACTTCCCAGTCTCTGCACCCCAATCTCCAGCTCGCCCCACCCACCCCAAGGCTTCCAGCCCTGCACACTGTTGCTCATGTGTCATATCCACATTGCAGCTCTAGGACTGCATCATCTCTGAACCCAGCCACGGGGACTGAGATTTGCTCCTGCCAACATCTCAGATACCTGCAGTCTCCCTCCATTCTAGGGCTTCACATCAGAAGCAGCAGGTCATTCCAACAAGATCTACCCAGCACACAGAGTAGGACAAAAGCCATGGACATGCCTTGCAACTAAAAATTTTCTTTCTTTAGGTCTCCCAGTCAAGAAAAGTTTCACCAAAAGTTACACAGCAGCTCCTCCTCCACCCTACGGCCCAGCACAGCAATCTCACTTCTCCTCCCGCCGAGTGAGGACGGCCACTTTATGCTACAGTCACTTCAGTGGACCATTAGGGAGTTGTGCAAAACTCAAGGTGTCCAGAAGTATGGTGGCTGGGTGGCTTGGCCTCATGACAGCATAACTCGCAACTCCCGCATTCCCCTTTAGAAACAACTAAACATGAAAAAAAGCATGAAAATAATGGCATCGTTTTGGAGCTGAGAATAGCAATAATTTTTGCCTTCTTATCGTAAATTCCTCTCAAAAGCCAGTTAGTTACTGCAGTAAAGTACTTCTTTGTAATGTCAAATGCAGAGTAATATATTCCAATAGAGATTTTAGAAGAATCAGCTCATGCTTGAAATCCCAAAGTTCATCCTTCTGAACAGAAAATTTGTTTTCATTTGAATATGCCTTCTCCTACATTCGCTTTCTATTACTCTACTCTCTCTAAGCATACTGTGTTATGAAGAAGACAATGCAGATGATCTAAGACGTTATTTATCTCTTATCTGTTGCCTTCGCAGTATTCACAGTGGTCTATTTTGCCTTTCTGGGGTATCAACCAGCAGTTAATTCATCTCTCTAAGTGAAAACTCTCCCTAAGTCAACAAAAAAGCAGAGGACGAAGACAGAGAGCACACGAGTGTGCCACTGACCTGGGTGTTAGTGCGAGCACAACTCAGGCTGATGGGCTTTTTCCTGGGTGTACAGGGAAGGGAGGAAGGAAAAAGGGGTACAGAGACGGGGTGAACATGAACGACTTAATTATATGAGGGTGATTTTTTTGAATGTGCTTACAAAGCTCTATCCTAAGCCTCTTCCTCATCACTTTGCCTCTACCTCCAAGTGCTATATGCTGGGAGAAGGGAGGAGGGACAGGACAGGGACCCAATATAAGTCCGCACACTGCAGCGGTGTGCAGTAAGTCAGGTGCTTCCAGGAATCGCCCTGAGTGAATGCAGGCTGCCTGCACTGCGAAGCACAGCAGCCATGTACCAAAAACACACTCCAAGAGCCCTGGTTCACAGACTGGTCAAATAAAATTGCAGGTGATTTTATCCCTTGGGTGATATCTTGAAGAAATACTGAAATCAATAATATTGTGTCATTAATTTCACTGATCGTCAAATCCTTTGTAACTCATGTTCTAGCTCTGACCTGGGAAAAATAGAGTATTTATATTTGGAGAAATGCTAGCTACAACATTTGGCAGCTCCTGGGTTATTTTGTGCTGCATTGACTGCTTGAGAGCTCTTGTATAATGGCATTTCACAGAGCACGTTCTGGAAGTCTTCACATGCGTCTGAAGATTTCCTGATGGCATTTGCTTCTGTTGAGCTGCACAAGCTGACACCAAAGCATCTCCCTTTGAAGTGCGACAGACAGGTAGCCCCCAATTCTGACCTCTGACCCAGGTCCAAATGTCTACAGTAATATGCACACACTCTAGTCTCTTCCCAGCCGGTTTCAGACTAAGTTTTAATTCAGTACCAGACCTAGCAGACACAGGGAGAATAACAGATGGACAAAATCTGGCCATCTGAAGTCAGTGGCACAAGTGACGGCATGCAGAAGAGTCACCCGAATTTGGTGTTTCGGCTCATCCGTGCCTTCTGTCCTGGGTACAGCCTTGTGGCACCTGAGTTTTACGTCTGGCAAAAATATACTCAATAAGCAGCTGACCTCTCTTCCCTTTTGGGACTGAGCCGCTGAAGTTGCCTTCACCTTTCAGAGGTTCAGAAGTACTCCAGTATGATAATAGCCCCTCCTGGCAAGATCCAGCTTTAGCCAAGAAGCTATTCCTGCTGCCAAGGCTCAACAGCGCACCTGAGGGAGAAGTTGTCTAAAGATCACTTGATATTTGACCTGCTGTGTCACCCAGCAAGGTGCTTCAAAATGCCATCATTATCCCAGGTGCCTAAATAGCCTTCCTGTTGCTCACCCTTATGCAACAGATGGTTCGAATTGTCTGGCACATATGCACCGAATTCACACTGAAGAAGTGGCAGGCTGCTAACATCCCCTCTACCGCGCTTTTGGAAAGGAGTCAGGAGCAGACACCAAACACCTGCAAATATTTGCAGCTGAAGTTTTCTTTTTTTTGCATTTTTGAAAGAACTCTCCTCCTGCCAGGCTCTTGCAAAACAGTGTTTTCATGGTTAGTTTAATTCATGTATGTTTTCTGTGTCCGAGATTAATAAGTAATGTACATTTATAAACTTAATTCTAAAAAGGTGGGTAAATCACAAATATCAGACCTAAGACAGTGTTAACAGAGAAATCACAAGAAGAATGATATTTTGTTAGGGGTTAAAGACCTCCCTTTGCATACTTCTCCCCTCCTCTTTACTTTCAAGCCTCCTTTATGTTAAGATGACAATCCATACCATAGAAATACATTTCATTAGATTAAAAACTAAAATACTTGCAGAGCTGTGTGGTAAGAGAGTTCTGAACCAGGAACAGGGATTAATCATTCATTTCCCAGCTGACAGTACAAGCAGACAGAGCCGTATCACCCCGACCAGATACACTCAGGCAAAAATTCTTCCATCTCTCCCATTCCCTTCAAAAACATGACAAACACGCAGTTTACTAAAAATGGTCTTTAGCATTCAAACTATTGTTTGAATTAGTACGTAATTCTCAGATATGGGTAGCCTTTCGGAACACAACACGAGGGAGTATATTTATTGCCACATTCAATGGTTTTCAAGTATCTTGTGTTTTTATCTTAATTAACGGCTTCATGCATCTGTCTTGGCTTCCTGAAAATTTCCCCCATGATGAGTACAGGCAGAACACTTCCCCGGACACACCAGGGGAACATTTAATGGAAAATGCTGCTGCAATTCCAGCCCAATCCTGCGTATAAGATTTGCCTGTACATATCTAATTTACTAAGTATACATAATATTCTAAAATTTTATATGTTTTTTTAAAATATTTATTAAATATATATATATATATTTAAAAAAAAATCTACAGCCATGCCTGTATCTCCCTTTCTTCAGCAGGAAAAATCATCAGCTGCTAGTTTTCACTTGCTCACATACAGAATCGCACACACTGGCCATAACCCCCCTGTAGTCCAACACTGGCTTATTCAAGAAATTAAAGCCAGGAACAAGGACCAGATTTAGAGGTTCAGTTTTTACCATCACTCTCAGAGGCTGCTCCTTCACTCACAGGATCAGCAGAGCCATGCACAAGATATGTCCTTCCATATGGAAGGACATGTACCTGCCCCACAGACTTGCAATGAGCCTCGCTGTATGGCATTATAGTGAAGATACCAAAATATCCTGACAAGTTACTTTAATTCTTTTAAAGCCTCAAACTAGACATTTCATTCATAGTAAGTGATAGTATTCATTAAAATAAATGTTTAACAGCCAGTTATTAGCAGAGTGGTCATACTTTAAACATTTAATTTGCTACCGATACAGTTTTGCATTAGCAAGCCTGGAAAACAATTACAAATTACACAATTCAATTTTCCAAATGGATTATTCCATAACTAGACAGAAAGACTGTTTAAATTACTTCTGCTGTTTCAAGGCAAGATTAATACAATCGGATTAAAACTTAGATCCCCTCGAGGAATCAGTACATTCCTGTCAGCAGTATGCAATTAGTTGGTTTTGTATTGGAATATTAAGGATTCTTCTGGCACATTGCAAAGTCAAAAGTCACTTGGAGAAATAATAATTTCTTGCTTCCTCCAATGTTATTTTGTTAAAGCGTATGGTAATTTGTGGTTGATTATTTACATTTACCAAGTGAGAACTAGACAGCTACCTGGAAGGCAACTCCCTGCGTAGACTTTGTAGCCTGGATCCTAACTATTTTCTCTCCCTTGTGGGACCAAATGAATTAAGTGGGCAATTTGCTTTGTGTATGCAAATTTCCAGTTCACTTCATAAGCTACAGATGACTGTTCTTATATGACCTGTATTTTAGGACACTTTAACCTTTCCTTGTTTTAAAAAATAGAACAAGATTAGAAAGTTTTAAAGATCAGTATTATAAAAAAAAAGTACTTATATCTTTTGTTGGTTTAAACTTTGAGTGGCAAGGACATCAGAATTCAGCCTCTGGTGCAGGGCTGCAGAAGAGGACACATACATCATGCACTCAAATGCGAACAAATTGGACCCCCCAATATGACAGAAACACCACCGGGACACCTCAGAAACACTGCTTGTGACCCAGGCTTCAGATGGACAAAGGAGAGACCTTGACGGGATAAAGGTGCCAAGGAGATGACGTACGGTCTCAGACCACAGCAACTCAGCTTCAGTGACTGGTACCACCGTGGTGCCAACAGAACAAGTGCTCTGGACAGACTCTTTCTGCTAATAAATTGAAGTAACATTTGCACTTTAATTCATCACAGGAAAAAAAAAAAAAAGCAACAAAATGAAACAATTTAACACTTCAGTGAAGGAGGCAGGTGCTATTGAAAAGTTAGTTCCATTCATCATTTTTCTTTTTCTACCCTTTACAGTTTTATGATGGATTAAACCTTTCCTGAGACTGATGGGGTGAGCGGGGGCTCCTCAGTTTTCTAGATTTGATGCTGCTTTCAACAGCATTTGAGAATCACTTCAGAAGCCAGGTAGGAAGTTAATGACCGTATTTCTGAAACACTGGTAATCTGTAAGTGAGGTTTTCCTCTTATAGTATCATATATCAGACTGAACTGCATTCGCCCTTAGATTCATTAGCACAAGCTTTTGACACGGTGACACTTGACACGTTAACAGGACTGGCTGGGCTTCTCATTTGTAGGATTAACTTTATTGTCAGAGACAGTGAGAAGCAGCCTTCTGCCGGGAGTGACAGAATTGGAATAGTCACAGAAAAGCCTCTACACACCATCAAGCTGTTACTACAACAGCTGCTCTTGCTGACCAAATGTACACCAAGACAATAGCAATGACTACCCTAGACCTCTGGATTGATGTTTTGAGTACCAAAGTCCCGTTAATATTAATACATCGAAACCAGGTGACAAGTAGTGTTAGTTGAAGACTCTGCCATATTAAATTGGTTTTTTGGCTTTTTTTATTAATAATCAGCTATGCTTTTAATAAGAACCAGTTCAACTATAGAGCAGTACAGAGCAGCAATGACATGTTCTCCTTTTCAACACCTCATATTTAATACTGTTAGAAGCTGCATCATTCACCACCTTAGAATTTCACACATTCACAAAGCTTATTTAAATAAGAAACTCATTTTTATCCACCTGTGCTCTTTGTAAGTTAACACATTTTAGCTAGAAAATGCTATTTAATATTCATTAGCTTGCTTTCAGTAAGGTTTGTTAAAAATAAACAGGACCCGTCAACTTGTATAGCTGATGACTCTAGAACTAGAAGACAGCCTCATTTACCATCACAGCGAGAAAATGGGGACGCTGCAAAGCCTCACTGCCAAAGAGAAACACTGCATAAGTGACAACCCACTGTCCTGGGCAATCACATTTAACCTGCTCTACTTGGTTAGCGCTGCTTCATTTACAGAGCGGCAAAGAGGAGAACAAATGCTGACGGCGATGTTCCCAGAGCGGCAGCGAGATCGCTGCCCGGTCGTCCAGCCCGTCTGCACCCCACCTAGAAGGCTCACCCACAGCATCCAGGCTGGTGCGGCGCTGGGAAGAGAGTTCTCTCCATTTTATACAGGAGGACTGCAGGCTTTCTGGCAGAAACCTCAGCACTGCATCCCGTAATTTGGGTCTACGTACCTGGGACCTGAAGCAGACAGACGTTTAGAGGAAGGGCTCAGAGCATTGGAGCTGGCAGTCTAGCTCAGCAGGTCCAAGACACCAAGGGAAAAAAAAAAAACCATAGAAGCTCAGACTGATCATCTCAGATATACTCAGCGTAAGACTCGGACCCCAGGACACCACCCTCAGTTCCTGAAAAGGAGACTTGGGATATAATCTATCGGTTCACTCCAGCTGGAACCAGCGCTTTCAGAAGCGCACACTATGTTCAAGTGCCCTGCGTTCAAGTTTGTTTTACTCCTCCAAAAGTGACTGTGGAGTTTGACCATTGTTTATTCCTGTCAGATAAGCTACCGGAGAAATCCAGATACTAAATTTATAGAAGAAGCAATAGTTTAACATTAAGTAACTGTTAACTATAGACTAAGCTTGACTTAAAGCTGAAAATCCCTCAAAATCCTGGGACTTTCTATGGTGCTTTAGTCTGCAGATCCAGAAAGGATCCAGTAAGAAACTGCTGTTAGGTTACATACACGACAAGTAAGTGCTAACCTACATATTTTCTTGAAAGAAGAGAAAAAAATTCAGGCTCATTTAGATTCCTCATGGATTTCATATCCATTACCTGATCTGAACTTCAAGTCAGCATGTGCTGCTGATATATTGCATTAATACAATGGAAGAAATACAGATTTGCATCAATAACTGACAGAGCCATACTAATATAAACGCAACATTTCACACAAAGCTGGAAATTGTCTTATACACACTGTGCAACCCTCACACACATCAAATGAAAAAAAATGCACTTCTCATTACTTTTGAAAGTTGCTTAAGACAAATTTCAATGAACTATTTCTGGGCATGACTTACTACAAATAGCCACAGGTTTTATGACCAATGCATTACAAATTACATGGCACGTAGACAGACAGGTCTGAATTCAGATTCAATATCCCCTCAAGATTTCCTCCTAAATGTATGTCAAAGTGAGTAAGTGCAGATCAGCCTCAAGCTGAGCTGTGCTCGCCGACTCCTAGGAATTTATGCACATAATTCCTAATCTTCTAATATATTAAGCTTTTGCCAACAATGATTATAAATTAAAGGGTTTCTTATTTTCATCTCCATGCCCAGGAGAATTACACATGTAAATTCTCAGATGAATATGAAACGTGCACATAACTCCAGAGAAGTGGTTAGAGGGAGAAACTTCATTCTTTTAATACCAGTGAATTTAGCAAAGGTTTTCACATCACCATTGCACAAAAGATTTGCATGTTGCCCTTCATTTCTGGAGCTGCCTACTGTCTCCCACAGATGTAAAATCCTAGTGAAATGGGAACCTCTAAAAACCCAGCTTTCTGAATTCACACATTACCTTGGATGTTTGCTACCGTAATTATGAAGAGTAGTAATCATTGCAAAGTATTTCAGCTCTGATTTTAAAGGACTGAGGAGAGGAAAGGACATCTTCTCTAAAAATAAAATCATTTTCCATTAGCTTAGCAAGATGTATGCTACAAAGCAGAAAATAGAACACTTACTCTGCCTCTGCTTTACTGAACGAAGAACATACAAGAGGGTTTAGGACCTCGATAGTAAAAAAAGTTCCAATTTTCAGGCCAATTAATACATGACAACTTCAGATTTTATTCTTGATTGTACGTAGAAACAAGTTTGAGAAACAACCATATTACCAAGTCTTACCTTGTGATAGCATCTAAAGTAAGCAGCTCGTTCATCTGAGAATTTCTCCAGCCTCTTTGGCCCTTTGCTTGAAGCTTTTTTGAATACTAACCAGCATCTCTGGTAAATCTAGAAACACAAGAGAATAAACTTGGCATCTCCAATGACTTGACTATCACTAATATTTGCATAGAAGTTAAACTCATAAATCAGCTGTTGCTCTGGAGCTACAATCAATGGCTCTCGGTAGCTTAGACAAAAAAAAAATCAAGTTAATGGATAGTTACATCCTATTTCTTTTGAATTACGATACAATGAGAAATTCTTATGAAGACAGTGCATGTTTGCATGAAAGGTGCTAGGAAGAAAGAGCTGTAATTATGCTTGCAACTGTAGGGCTTTCTAGGAAACAGCTTTTTTAAAATAAAATGACACACTTTTCCATGTGGATTTGTTACTGGTTCCAGTCTTGCATGCTTAAGACAGACATGAAGAAACCTTGAGCAGATAGGTAGGAATGGAACTTCTGTCACACAAGTAAGAGAAGATACACTTCCAGTTTTGTCTATGTATAAGGGTAAATGAGGATACATAAGGGAGAAGGAACTAAATTACGGGGTAATGGAAAAGACAGATCATTTAACTGTAGAACCCAGGACCATTCTGACAACTGGCATTTTGCTTTCAAGGTCCAGTTGAATTTAAATTCAAGTCACTTGGGGCAGACTCTGTCTGTGCAGAGTGGTTGAAAAAACACCTTTCCATCTACAGCATTAAGCCACTTGATCTCTCAAACTTCTGCCACCATTTCTTGCAATCTTCCCACCTGTTCTTTAACTGTGGTGCACTTTCTACCATCCTCTTACATTCAAAACCATAGCTCTCAGCTTAGATAACATACTGGCTGTATAGAAGGAAAGAATTATAAGCCTTGCCAACTGTTCACAGCCTACACTTAATCAGTAATTCCAAAGTAACACCTGGTAAGTTAGAAATAAAACAAAACCGCCACTAAAATTAGTGTCATTTCAAAGAAAAAAGTCTGATCAGCCATTATCAGGTAGTTCACAGCTCTGACAGAGCTCCAACGCAGCGCAAATTCACTGGAGTGACCAGAGATGAGATCATCAAAACATCTCACTGCCTCCAGCCAAGCCAGCACCCAAGAGGTAACCAGCAGACAAGGCAACTCCATCCTCTGAACCCTTGATGCGTTTCTAACCAACGTATTCAGCACAGAACAATTATGCCCATGAAAAGTACCTATAACTTTATTTCTGTGCCCAGAAATGATTGTTAGTTGTGCCTCTTTCACCGGCTTTTAGATGTTTCTATAAAGATACTCAGAGAACCTTATTATTCCCCCCAGTTTTATTATTCTGCCTCACATGTGGGCACTCATACTCCTGGCCCACTTGGCTGCAGAAGCATTTAGCATATGGACAGGCTGCTCTGATGCCAGGCACCAGCTGAACCTATCAAGATTTTCTTCCAATTTTTGAGCTTATTGGCCACTCAACCTGTTCGGTTTAATGCAAGGATTTAAACTGAATTGTTCAGGAATTACTAGACACTGACCAAAATGAGAGCTTACCACCAAAAAAGCAATTCAGATATGCACCCACTTCTACTGGAAGAGACTTTCTACATTTGCCTTCTGAGAATTTTGTTTGCTGGGCCCAGATAACCTCATCACACTTGACAAGAAAAACTCTCCAAAACCCCACCCAAAAGAGATTGTCAAAAGTCTGAGTATTCGGCCCTTTTGCTTTTCAAAAACCTATAGTTTTAACTTTAGCAATTAGAAGCCCATAGAAGAGAACTGAATCCTTTAGTAATGCATTTGCCATTACACAACACACACGAGGACAACTATAACATGATGATGTCCTACTCAGACCACTTGCACTCAGAAGCACCTCTCCGGGTCAGCAAGCATCTCAAAGCTGTAGCTGCAACAGCGAGCTCAGCAGCACACAGAATTAGGGGCAGAACAGGAGAGTAACAGTCTAACACAAAGAAGCAAATAAAGCTTTGCTCTGCCTCCAGCTGGGCACAGATCCAGGATGGTTATCGCCCTTCCAAATGCCACTAGGAGCATAAGTATCGTTAACAATCAACTCCAGTCAAGCATGGTAAATGGCTATAAGTTGGTACTACTGGAATTTATTACTGCAGTTAAACAATGACTAATCCAAGGCTAATCCTTAGATTTAGATCAGAATCAGAGCACAGCTGGGGAAAAAAAAAAAACAAACACAAAACCAAAAAAAACTCCACCAAAAACCTGTTACATGTAAGTACCTCCAAGGATGCAAAAGCCAAATCAGCCTACAATATAAATACTGGTCTTTGAGTTTTGGTTCCACTTCCGTACTACAATAATTCTTCAACAAAAAAGTCCCAGGATTGGAATATATTATGCCAGTGCCTCAGGACAACATCATCGCGACTCAAGTAACTACACCTATAAAGGACAAATGGCATTCATGATGCTAGCTTGAGCAAACTGGAGGAAAGTCAGGTCATGCAGGTCCCTCCCCCGAACTTCCTCCTCCTTCTGTATGCGCTAGTCAGCTCTCTCCTCTTAGGGAATCCCTAGGCAGAGAGACTCTACTGCAATAGTAGTTTAAAGTAGAATAAAGTATTTTGTTTTGATTAGAGACAATGAACAATTTTTTGCCTGAATATACAATTCGGAATCCCGTTATGGGGATCTGATGGTTAACTCCTCTCTGCTGAGCTTATATAAACAAACTCAAAGAGAAGATCTATCCCCTCACTTGAAACCTGCTTAGCACCTTCAAAAATGAGATAATGGAGCCATCAACAATGGGTACTACTATCACAGTCACACTTCTATGCTCCCATGACACATATATCTCACAGGTGAGCATCCAGCACTTCTTAACTGAGCATAACTACGTGATACCCTAAACCTCTAGCAATAAAGCAATAAAAAAAGGGGGTTGGACTAGATGACCTTTAAAGGTCCTTCCAACCCAAACCATTCTACGATTCTATGAATAACCAATTTGACAGCATCTGCCTAGGAGCACTGAAAGCCCTTCAACACAGTCAACGCACAGAAGAGATGATGTGGTGCCCAAGACAGAGAGCTAATCATAGACCCTGTTATAGGCTACAATACACAGCAAGTAATTAGGTCTTTGATGCCATCACGATCTAGTACGTGTCTGAGACTTGTCAGTATTTCTTCAAGTTGAAGACAGCACGTGAACTGTTTACATTGTTACAGCTGTTTCGACAGCAGCAACAAGAACCAGCCCCAAATGTTCTTAGGTGCCTATTCCGTCATGAATACTTAGTGCACTTATCCCTCAAATCAACATTTTCACTACTACTCCATGAATAGGAATTAGTTGAAAGTACTGCTGTAATTACTTCCACTCCAAACACTTGGGCTGACAGTGATTAGATAATCCAAACAGCAAATCAGGATCTGATGTGCTGAGAGAGAACAGTAATAGCTGTCATTTGCATAAACACCTCAAACTTACAAAGCTCTCCCTGTGAGATCTTCCGAGAAAGCCTAACTCAAAATTTAATTCGAGTATCAAAAATTAGCATCTACTTCCTATGATCTCTCCTGAAAATTTCAGCTTCTAACAGCCCATCGAGCAGGTAACAACGTAAACCTCGAGGGAACTAATGCGACTGTTTATGAAGTGGATCATCCGAAACCAGATAGGTGATCCAATATGCATGTCCAAGGTCACGTCAAAACAGTTCTATTTTGGGGTCTAAAGATCAGCTGATATAAATCATCACAGTTACCACAACTGAAGGCAAAGAAGGAGTGACTTCAAAGGAATGATGCAATCTGAGTATTTGGATTCCTGCTCTCAGTGCAGGAACCAGGCAGGATTGCTCAGCCGTCCCCATGCTCCTTCTGATGCTGGAAATACACTGTGAAGCAAAGGAGCTATTAACCTCAGCTGGAACTGGTCAGCACTTAGCTGAGTAAAGTGGAAAAATTTCTTTTGACTTTCCTGGGTTTCATGGTTCAGTTGTGGTTTGAGAATACTCTCATGCAGAGAGGGAAACTGAAACCAGAGGCTTGCTGTCCTACGTGATGACCCAAACCCTTGGACCGTCCTGGAAATGGGTGTGGGGAGGGAGACCTGTCAGTCTTCACCAGCTCCCAACTGATCAAAAAAGCAAGATAACTAGCTAGACTTTTGAGTGCCTAAAATGTCATTCTTTATACATGAGGCACAAACTGTTCCACACAAGAAACAAATATTTGAATGTAGAAACTAAAATTTGCATTTCAGTGCAAAGCAAGCTTACCCCTCCGTTCAATACTTTTGTTCAGGAACTGATGTAAAAAAGCATCTGGAAATAGCCAGATATTTAGAAATTGGAGCATGGAGACTATTTTTCATATCTTGGGCAGGAGATATTTTTTAAAACTAAGATATGTGACTTCCACTACACTATGGCAAAGAAAGCCGATTTTACTTCAGGACCAAACAGTCCCACCCCTTGTTTCTTATTTAAGAGGGATACAGAGGTCAGAAACAGCAGCACAAAGTCTCATCTGGCAAGTTTCTCCTTTGTGAACAAGTGACCCTTCAGGGAAAGCTGCCCTATTTTATTCCTGTGTTGTGTTTTTCTGCTCTCTGCCCTAAAACAAAGAATTCCAATGAGCTGCATTCACAGGGACACTGAACTTGCTGTCAAATAAACACAAACTTTGCTTTTTTAAAAGCAATAGCTGAAAGTACTGTCATGCAGCTTGGGGTGATTACCAGAAGGGCTGGACTATTGCCAGGAACTTGCCTTTTGTGACTCTGATAACCTCCAGAAACAGATAATCTAGTAAAGGCACAGCACAGCAGCACAAGAAATTTCTCACAGTATGTTCTGAACTTTTTTTTTTTTGGGTACGAAAAAAATGCTGCCACTTTATGCTGCTGGTAGATAGCTCACCCACTGAAGTGCCTCAGTTGCATATGGAAAATTATTTGAGCGTCCTTGCTGAGCTTTGCCAGGGACTCTCCATCGGCCTGGACTTCCAGGTGCAAGGTCCCTTCCAACAGGGAGTTGTTCACAGAGGAAATTAGCCAGCTAGTGCTAAGTGTTTGGATCTTAATTCTTCTATTTAAAAAAATGCCTTAATATGTCACTTCTGATTCAAAAGGTGGTAAAGAGCCCTGAAATAGAATTCTTAGCCTGAAGGGAATTTGTGAGGAGACTGGATCTAGAATTTTGCTTTGCATCTAGAAAAATGAAATATTGCCAACAAAGGCAGATTGCAGATCATTCATTTAATTATATTCACTCCTCAGACATGTCTGAAGCAGTAGATCTCCATTAGGTAGCTGTTTCTTAGTGAAAAACTGGAGGACTGCCTTCTAGTAAAGAGGTCCAGGTATCAGGAAGTATGATGATGCCTTATGTATCATGTTGAATGGGACTGTGTGGCTCTAGTGAAGACCCCCCAACCTTTCCATGACTTAATTTGAAAGTATTTCTTCCATAAAATTATGACTTTCCTCTACTTTTCCAGCCCAGCTTTGTCCCTTGCCCACTTCATCCCCATATTGGCAGCTGTGTTCAGCTCTATTTCATTCGGAAAAAACACAATGTATGTATAAAACAATTACAAGTAGATCGATTACTAGAAAAAAATCACATAGCTCATATTTAACTTGTACTGAAATGTGTTTAGCATGACTTAAACGGTGCATAGAAATGGAGACTGGTTCACTGGCTTTGTAAAATAAGCAGCAAAGTTGTCCACATGTCTGTAAAGATATTGCTGCACTTGGCAACAAGACAATTTCACTTTCCCAGAATACCCATTTAATGTGAGTGTGTTATGAGTAAGCGATATTGCATTATTCATTGTGATCAGGTTATAATGACTACATAAATCAAAGTTGGTTTACATCAAGCTATCTTCTTCTCTGGGGGACTAAAGAAAATAATCTAGATTTCTCCTTCCCCTGAGAAACACATTTGCGGAGAGATAAACCTCACTCCTTCCTCGCATTCAGTATACATCTTCAGAAACAATATTTTACACTAAGAAGTCATCCGCAGCTGCTAATAGCGAATGAAGCTGTAATCTTGTCTCTGTGCCTGTACAGAATGCACAATATTGCTCAGTATTGCAAACTTTTTCATCAAGTTACAAAATCCAGCTTTGGCACTGGCCAGAACTTGCTATAAGACCAGTGCACAAAAAAATGCTTGGCAGATCTTTATGAATCCATACACCTTCTTTTACTCTTACACGTAATGCAAGTCACAACAGATGCCTACTGCTCTAAAATATGAGGCATTTTAATCTCTTTCCTCTTCAAAAACTCTTTCTCTCTACTCCTTCCCTCCCAACTGGAATTGCATCAACCAGAAGTGGGATTTTTGTTAATGGTTCAGGCTCAGAACTCAAAGCCATTCCTCCAGCCTTAGTTTAAAACACCAAACAGCTGGATTTGAGCCTGCAGACACATTCCCACTTGGCACACTAGTTAGAAGGCAACTTTGTTCTAAATCTTTTAGATTTAGTCCTTCATGATTACATGGGATTCATTCCACAGACAAGATTTACTTACTGCCAAAACATCCTCAGCAACTGAAAGTCTGCGTGCTGTGATCCAGGGCACTTTGTCTGAGCCATGGCAGGATGGTGAGGAGGATAATCTAAGCACAGACAGTAAAATGGCCCACCCAAGATTACCTAACGATTTAGTAACGGAGCCTTTGTTTTATTTCGTGTCTATACTATGCTCTGTGACAATGGACGTTGACAGGGAAACACAAGGAGCATTTTACAGGTTTTGCTCGTAACTGGTATATATTAGTCATTGGTTCAGACAAAGTCTGAATGCTCAACAAAAATGCTGCTGCTGGCACAGGTCACCTCTGCCAGGTTTCAGGATGGAATGGGCTCATTGAAAGACAGGAAGGGATTTGCTGATACATTCCAACCTGGAAGAAGATTTTTTTTTTTTTAATTTTTAAAGGGACACCCAAGAGTTTATGAGAGCCCTTTGGAGTGAACCACTGCAACTGCCAATAAAGCAGTTTAGAAGCAACGTACCCCTTCAAATTGTTGATGCACTCAGCAGCTGGAAGTCATAGAGTTCAGAGGCATCTTAATTACAGATTCTGGCCAGATGATGAAGCACATTACCAGTAAAATCTCTCTGACATACAACCTTCTGAGGGTTTTGGAAGGACCTTATGGTTCAGTCCAGACAGGGCAGGGAAGCTACCAGACTTGGGGGGACACCTAAAAGAGCATTCTGGACCTCAAGGGGCAGGGAAAGGGCTCCAGGAATGCAGGAGGTTGGCACCTGGAACAGAAGTGTGATAGCTGCTAATGCAAAACATCATTAAGAAGACAGGGCTGGGATTTAGGACTTGCTTATCCCACATGAGTATCGTAAGTGTTCTGCAAAGGAGTCATTTCTTTCCCTCCCCTACTCAGTGCATGGTGCCTTGAATTTGCATTGGCAGGTGCTCCTTACAGCAACTCACAGGAGACTTGTTGATAAACTAATGTGTAAATAAATTACACTGTGTAATAAACTACAGTCATGCTGTTTGATGTGATGGAGGGCAATACAGAACTTGATTCCATTTTTTAGTTTCTCTAATGACTGTCTAGAATTTTAGGACCTAAAAGACATTAAAAGCAAGACTTCAACTTCCAGTCTACTCTCCCTGCAAAAATGATGAGTTGGATGCAAGTATCATTAGAAAGACAGCATAACCTGAAATATCCCTTCTGAATATCAGGCCCTTCTTTATGGACTTACAGCCTTCAAAGTATAGGGTTGCTGGTTTGTTGGGTTTTTTTAAAATCATACACAGAAAAGGTTATAATTCTGGGCTGTGTAAGGCCATTACAGAGTGCCTCCAAGTGCCAAGAGGCATTTACAGCAGAAGCCCTCTCTTGCTAGTGACAGTTTAAAAAAAGCCAGACTGGAGCTAAGTATCTGATTTGGTTCCTTGAACATCTGCTAAGCTTTATATATGGGCACAGTTAATTCTAGGCATGAAACTGGGTAGAAGAAAATCAGCCTAGGACTCTAACTACTAAAGGAAGAAAAAATAGTAAAGGCTTCAATGCAGCCTAAAAACTGACTGTGCAGCCAGCTCATGCTGGCTGAGCTCTACAGAGCGCAGTTGATGTGCTGTCCTGCTGGGTCAGGCCATTAGTGTGGTCCAGTGAATTAACACAATTTAGTACTGTGTTAGAATTAGGTAACTGCTGAATAACTTAAAATGACTGCGATGAATTATGGTTTGGAATTTTTCTTTTTTGTCACTAAGTATCTGATTTGGTTACTTTAATTACACGGGCTATAGGGGGAAAATGGCATTGATACAGCTCATTAACAGTTCACAGAGCTCACTAATTAGTGCATCACATGCAAAGAGGCTGCAGAGCACACATGCGCTAACCCTTGGTAACAGCCGCTCGCAGCTGCAACAAGAACACAAGCTCACCTGCTAAAGGCAGGGTGGGGGGATGCTCTCCTGAACTCAGCTGTCAGAAGGCACAGATGGGACTTGCTCCATGTCTGGAGATGAACTGTACTTGCTCACAAACTCCCGGCAACAGGCTCTGTTTCAGCCCCCCAGAGCATACAACCATTTGCGAGAGTTGTATTCCAGAGTTGGACTTGTAATTTTAAGACTACACATAATGAGACCAAAAGGGGCAGAAAGTGCATATGAATCAGGCCTTTATATCAGTAGAGTAATTTCTTCAGCAGTTAGCTGCCAGCCTCCAGAGCCAGACATGGGAGAAGGGCTTTAGTTTCTCAATCTCCAGTGTATGACTTGAACAATTCAGTTGTACCTGTTGCCACTTGCCCACCTGTTAAATTCAGTTAATGATGCTTGTTATGTGCTGCTTGGAGAGCCAAGGATGACAAATGCCCTGCAAGCCCATAACTAACAGATGGGTATAACTATCCATTTCTGGCCTGCTGTCATTCTTTGCCATTCACCAATTAATTTAACTGCAAGCTTCAGAAAGCATCACAGGTTTCCTATAACAAATACATTACCTCCCATCCCTACAGACACGCTCCAGACACCTCAAGTAAGTCTCAAGGTTAGTCCATCGTACTGTCCCACCACAAGGTAAACTTATCTTATTCCTTCCGCATTTTTCTTTCAGTCCTGACATCAAAGCTATGCAGTCATAGGTCATTCCCCCAGCTTCTCTGGAGCTTGGATCCATTTTAAAATCAAAGTGAATCTGCATGAAAGAGCAAATAATGCTACCAAGTGAGTCACTGCAAGCTGGACTTCACCAAAATATAGTGCTTTGTTAAGAGTGACAGCATTACGGCCCATTAAATCATAGTAACAAGCACTTCAGCACTGCCTTACAGGATTGCAGCAAATAATCAAAGTCATTTGCCTAGACTGAGAGATGGACTGATACTCCGTTCAAAGCTGCTGCAGGGAGACATCCGTGGCAGTCAAAATGCATTTCCCTTTTCAAGCACTTTGTTGCACTGGCTTCAGAGTGATAACCTTCAGCGTATCCCGAATTACTGAAGGCATGTGCACAAAAGGATCCAAGTCACAGCAGAAAGCCCATGGGGCCCGTGATCAATAGATGGACTCCATCCTGGCTATAAACCGATGATCCTGCACATAAAAGCTCCGTTGCTCTGCCCGAACTTTTAAAGCTACCAACCAGGTGAAAAATGTCACCAGTTTGTCCAATAATTTTAAAAGAAAATTTAGTCAGTTTTCTAGTAAAGGTGAACTGAGGCTGGGGGGAGGGTTTTGTTTGTTTATTGGGGTTTTTTTCTTTTGTTTTGGGTTGGGGGCGACAGATTAATACTGACTTAAAGAAACACAGATTAAAACGAGGATTCCAGAGCCAATATTTCCCTGGTAGACTTCAGCTTTTCACTGGCTCTTGCAGTCCTCTTGCATTTGGTTAGGCTAATCTACACATTAGTTCAAATGGACAAACCCAACTCCTATTAATTCCTCATGTCCCAGCTGTGTAGTACTAATCAAAGAAAGAGTTCAAGAGTTCATTCACATTTAGGTAGACTCCATCCTCAAGAAAGTATGACTGCTGCCTAAAAAAGGCCTATGAAAGCTTAGCAGAATACTGTCTTAATTTGCACCACTTCATTTAACAGAGAACAGCCACTTGTATTTTACCATAAGCACTGTGCCAAGAGTATGCCACTCAATAGTTTGCAGTTAATTCAGTACAATCAGCTAACATCCATCCTCACTGGTGTGGAGACATTAGTGAGAGCATTAAGAGGAATTTTTCCATTGCCGATCATAGGGCATTGATAGCTCCCCAGATAAATATTACTCGGTAAGTAAAGGGACAATTTAAACTCTTACATTAAGGTTACCGGGAAGAAATACCACCGATTTTACCGTATTGATATTTTGAATTGAAACAAGTTACATTATTTTCAGTAAAGGGGGAAAAAAAAAAAAACCACGATTCATTCCAATAGCTTGAACTTTCACTGGTATTTCTGACAGCACTCGATGAAGTCAGACAAGAAGATAATGGGAACAGTCCATCAACTTCCATGGTGTACCTCAAACTACACAAACATCAAATTAAGATGTCAGTCTCAGGTGCAGACCTTACATCTGCTAGTTTCTTTCAAGTGTTTCCACAAACACTGCAAAACATTAATTTATCACTGATCTAACTTCAGGGTAATGCCCATATACACCAGCAGGAGAATCACGCTGCGTAACAAATTGACGATGAAAAGGCATCAAAGCAACGAACGACTAAATTTCACCTGCTTATAATTGGGTTTTCTTCTCCTTTCACTGCCTTTACAATCATTCTTGGCATACCCTTTCGTATGCAGAGCAGCTAGTGCAGCCACCTCCAGAAACCGCACGGACCTTTGTCTAACGAAGGAAGAGCAAATAGTGAAAATGCAGAACTGGGACCCATAACTGGCAGAAGATGAGGGAGGTGTTTGAGATAAAAGCAGAACAAAAAGGGTGTTCTGGTCAGGTTTGCATTACACTTGTTAAAATGAAAACATCACCGTTATAACAAGATAGCAAATGGGTAAGAACCACTTTTTTTCTAGTTAACTCAGTTTATGAAAAAAGGCAAATTTGGAGTCTCATTGTTTTGCTTAACAAACTAAGCCCATCTTCCAAAGGAGAACGTGGAAGGTAATTTACCAGAAAACATATGCTGGAAAGCACAAGAAAAGCTGTTCCTGCTGCAAAAAAGGACCACCATCAAAACAGGAACTTCATACTCCAAATCATGATCTGCATAATCCCCCATCTTCTACCTCTTGGAGAAAAACTGGAACAACTCTTAGGCTTGTTTTTTGGGATTTTGGTGGGATTTTTTTGGAACCAAATTAGGCTCTCTTTTGTTTCTCTCCACACAATCCTAACGACCCGATTTGCCTATTTTTAAGATACACAAACCTCCAGATTTCCCAGTTCAGTTTAGAATCATAGCTTGGGCTATGAGTGATATCGAAAACAAACTCAGATGCTGCCCCAAAATGAAACTCAGATAGGAAAAGCGGTGGGATGAAAAGTGGGGGGCCATGGGAAAGATACCAGACCCTTGCTGACCTATCCTGTTTTCACAAAGCAAAAATTAAGATACCTTAAGAAAAGAAACAAAATGTAATTCCACCATGTGAGTTGCAAAACCTCCTTTTAACTCATCCTGAATACAGTGCTAAGCACTCTGGTCCTCTAACACATAGATCGCGCAAGGTGAGCTCCTGAAATGACAGGCATTGCTCGCTTTTCTCCAACTCAACTTCTGTGCTTCGAGGATCTTTCCTTCAATTCCAGAGGTAACCCCATCAAGACACCTACTGACTTGGACTCAAATCCCATTAACTTTGTGCCAGAGGAAATCCAAAGGGGACTTGCTCATGCGCACCAATGCCAGCAGCCAGGATGGAGCTGCATTAGGTCTTGAATGACATTTACTGGTATTCCTCCCCTTATCAGCTCAAGGATAAAAGCTCAAACTTTCTAAGCAATGTCCTGGATCCTACCCCTGCTGCCACTGACAAGTTCCAAGCAGGAAGAAATCTTAATATCTGTGAATATGTTCCAACACCTTATTTAACAGTTTTCTAAAAATACGAACATCCAATGGACTTAATATCTTGCAGGTTGAAGTTGGTATACATAAGAAATCTGTTCAGTTTTTCTCTGTCTCAATGCTTTCAGACTGAAAGGAGCTGTATAGGTGAACACTACAGTTTGATTAATAAAACTGCTTCAAATGTAGATATAGGCAGACAACTTTTCCTTCTCCTCCTCCCCCTCCCCCCAGCCTTACATCATTCTTGTTTCCAGTTTTCACAGCTCATACTCTAAAATCCCCATATTAACTTTCTGGCACACTTATTCAAGCACCAATCTCTTTAACCATATGGTCCTAGTCCTGCAGATTGTCTCTCCCCCATTTTACCTCTCCTCCCACAAGGTTTCACAGAAACAGTGGTATGCAAAACTTGTAAAAGTACATGTCATTTTAAACCTTCAACACCAATCTTCTCAATGAAGTTTCTACAGAAGTCAATTTAATTAAAATCAAGAACAGAAAACCCTGAAAGCTTCATCTCTTTTCAGCTTTTGACAATCAAAAATTTCCGCTGAAGTTTAAAAAAAAAAAAAAAGAAGGCTTAAGTGGACAAGTCCAAAACTTTATACAAAAGTTTTTCCAAACTTCTAAGCATGAATCAGAAATGTTCCCATCTAGTCCTAAAGCAAGTGTATGCAGTAAGCATTAATGCTGTACTTCCTGAGGAACAGTCTATAGCACAAATTGTTGCACTCTTTCACGTAAATCTAGTATATGGCCATCGTCCAACATGTAAGTTCTCATGCAATACTCAAATACAAGAGATTAACATCCTCCTAATTTTAGGTGAATTTTTCACTTATTTTCTAAATATATATAAAAAAAAAAATCTTTAATATTGCAGGTAAAGCATTAATCAAAGTAAGAAGCAGTCCAGAAACCTAAGAATGATTTTTCATTGTTTTTAAATCATTCCAGAAATATCAAGGTACTGCAGACGTTACTCCACTTACACAAGCATTTCCTAGAAACAAGCAACTAGTTACAAAGTTCTGAAGAAGACGCTCCCTTCTCTGCCACAAACTGAAGACTAAACTATTGCAAGTTCCTGTTACGGGGTTAGCCAGGAGAGCCCTAGTTCTGCACAGGAGGACACCACTTACACCACATTCCTTCACACTGATGTGATTAAGAGTTTTTGGGCTAGTCAGACCCATCAAGCAAAGAAAACTGACACGCACAGATTTAGTTTCTGTCCTTAACAAGGTTAATACTAAAGAGGGAATAAGTCTACTGTTGTAGTTCCAGCAGTCACATCTTTCAGAAGAGACCCTGTTACAGTTACCTACTGATTTTTACTTGCCTGTGATCAAGACTTTACTGAATTTGGTTAAGCTGGTTCAGATCAGCGTTAAACGGTGTTCAGAAGAACAGCACCTACACAAACTTTTTTGGCTATACGTTAATGTGATCCTTGCACCAGTGAGATCAATGGTATCAACGCAGTTGCTTTCAGAAGTACAACTTGTGATTTTTCTCCTTCCCTTCACTCCAAGAAGTCAAGTCCTACATAGCGGCCACATTACCAGTAACATTCAGCACTTGCATAAGGCCACCCTTGCAATGAGAAATAACTTAATCAAGCCCAAGTTGATTTGCAGAGGCGCAAAAAATCAAATTATGCTGCCCCATCAGTGAGGGCAAGGACGCTGCGGAGGAAAGGCTGAATCCCTGACCCACACGCTCCGCAGCACAGCCAGGAAAGTGCCCTGCAAAAGGAGTGGTCGGAAGGAAGAGGTCTGGACTGAGCTTAGCTCAGCTTTAGTTCTTCGAATAACCTTGTTGCTAGAGGTACGTGCAGAAGTTTATCCATCTTTAAGAAAGGTGGTGAAAGCCATAGTTTAGAACTCTGTTCTACACATTTGTTCCCAGAAGATCAGGCCCCATCAGAGGATAGCGACAGAAACCCCCCAGGCAGGACTGCAGGAACATACCCGATGCTGGACAACCCGGTGCTTGCCATGACTGGAACCTTGGAGGACACTGGCTGATCTCCCATGGACAAACACAAGTGGTATCAGAATTGCACTTTTGGGCTTTAGCTGCTAAAACCCCACTAACCCTCATGTTGGGTGCTCGGATCTTTTTCTTGGATCCAGCCCAAATTTCCGTGGAGGACCCCTTCTAATAGACAGATGAGGCTGATCATTCCTTGCATAACAAGGAGGTGCCTCCAACAGATGGGGTTACACACAACCCCAAGAGCAGGCTGTGCAGACTGTGGATTTAATTAGAAGTGTTGTTAAACAGATATGACTGCAAGAACAGTTCTGTGCCTCGCCTCGTAAGTGCAAAGTGGAAGATACCTCATGAGACAGGATTCTGCAAAAATCTGTTAGCAGCGTTTCCTTTGCCAGACAGAGGCACAAGAAACAGATTGCTAGGTAAAAAAATTCCACTTTACTCTTCTCTTCCTCTCCGTGAGCTTTATTCTCTGACAAACAGATAAAGAAGTCTCTGCAAAGACCTGCATTTTTAGGGACAGACACTTAGCTGTTAGCACAGCTCCATTAAAGTCAATGGATCCTCCCAAAGAGTGTTTTTAATAGTCTGTAATAATTTGATAGTAATACAAACTTGTGGAGCAGACTCCCAGACCTCCTCATGCAGGAAATGCTTTCATAAAATCATGGCAATGACAAAATAAATCAGGCTGCCTGTTAATAATGTCCAATTTTGAGAGTTCCACACATTATTTTCAGTGTGCAAATTGTTTTTCTGGGTTGTAAACATCCAGTGTATCTAGTTAGCAATAGTATATGTTCTAGAAAGATAAATATTTTGTAAGGCTTTTCTAACAAACAACAAATTGCCAGGACTATTTGTTTTAAGGGCTGCTGTCATGCAGAAGCAGTAATCTATGTATATTAATTCAGCAACATATGCTGTCCTACACTGTTCTAATTTTAATAACCCTGCCTTTTATATAGGAAAAAACTTCATCCTCTTCTAGAATAAGGTCACCTTAATTTTCATACGCAAATTATTTCAGCATTTCCTAGTCTGCTTTTAGATACGTATGATCTTTAGTGTTTTCTTGAATCCTTTGTGAAAACATGCATTTAAGCTTGGGAAGGCTACTTCTGTGTTTGGGAGAGCCCAAGTTGTTTTACAGCTCCAACTCTTGCATCTTCACCGTGAAATTAAGAGACAGACAACCTGAAGTAACGCGTTGTGAATAGCCAGGGAACAGAAATAGTTTCAATGTTAAAGAGAATTTTGCTGAAGCAGAAAGCATTGCAACTGTTATACTTTCTTTGCTTTATAATGAAGAAATAAGTATGCAAACAACTGTACATTCAATTTTTTAACCATAATTCATTCCTTATGGATTTATATCGCATTATGGCATAGACCTCTTATATCAAAAGTCTTCCAGAACAAAGACATTTTAAGAGCTTTATTAGCAAGACAGATAAAGATTGCTTCAGCATTGGCAAGTTTGTGACAGAGGGAAGAGCACATGAGAGCACAAACTACTGTAGATGGCTTCACATTTAACCCTTAAAAATTTAAAAGATTCTGTCTATCCTTGCTAGGATTTTTTCCTAGAAGATTGTTGTTACACAGCCTCCTCACACTGCCTGTGCAGAGCTTTGATCCACCTTGTACCACAGCAGATCAAACATCACAGCACACAGAATGAAGCTCACATTTTGATATACCTGTTCTATTAATGAGTTTAAAAGTGATACTATCTGAGAAATGGGGATACAATGGAACTACTTGCACACAAGCCAGATGTCATCATAGTAGAGAAAGCTTGGGAGAAAGAGTGCAGTCATATTTGTATTGCCTTAAGGTATGTTCAGAAAGGTATTCTGCCCCTCCTGCAAAGCAGCAACATGTAAGCCACCACAGCCAAACCCTCTGTCGGGAAGAAGCAAGCCAGAAAGAATGTTTTTGGAAGCCAGTGATTTCTAGTCAATCAAGTATTGTGCAGAACCAAGCCAGACTCTACAAGGCTTTGCATAGCTGTGAATATGCTCTCTCTTAACACGTCTCTCTTAACAGAGACATCTCTGCTCACCACCAGCACACCTCGGCTGGTTCTTAGAGGCACTTCTCTTTATCAGCACTGTTTTGCTTTTAGCTACAGACAGCTCAAGGGAGTTGCTGTTCATCGAAGAGATTGTTTCCCTCTGACACGAACAGTACTTCATCACTTAATGCAACAAGACACTCCAAGTGTGTTACTGGCATACCAGAAACTAGGGGCTGACAGCTAACCCCATGGCATCTTGCTCCAGCAGTCTCCCATACATCAAGAGGCAGGGACAGGCCAGATGCCTGCAGACTCCGCAGGGTCTTCCAAGGGGAACAGCATTGTCTTCAAAGCCCTGCACACAGGAGGGCAGCCAGCACCTTCCCAGTGCCACACCATCAGCACTCCCAACGCTGCTGCCTGTACCCTGAGGAACAGGCTTCAGGAACATCCCCTGCCTCCACTTTGAGTCTCCAGCACTTACTTCTGCCTACTCCTTGACAATGGCAGTACAGGATACCCTTAGAGCAGCTTCTGTGCTGCATAATCCTTGCTCAAATCAAAATGTGGCTCCAAGCAAACCTGAGTTTAGGTGTGGGCGCAGGAAGGGAATTGAATAAAAGTGTTAGACTGCAACCAACATGCACCGCTGGCAGCCTCCCACCCCATGAGGGGAGGTGGGCTGGCTGCGCCTCGAAGGTGGCTATCAAGTGCCCCTTTCCTTTTAAAGCTCTTCAGGCTCACCAAAGGCCCTCTATTTCAAAGATTTGTTCCTGTTTTGATTTTTAATTGTTATTTGAACTTGCAGTTGAGCCAGTCCAACCTACAACGAAGGCCCAAGTGTGTTCACGAGCAGTGCACATCCACCCATACTTAAAATGGAAACACAAGAACTGGCCTTTTCATTAAGGAGAGGAAACGTCCCCATAACACATTCCCACTCAGAAAGGTCACATCTATATCACAGAACAAGACATTATTTGAAAACCATAAGTACAAAAAAAGCATTTTTAGGTACAGAGGCCATAAAACGACTCCCCTGTTTCATTTATAGATATAAAACATAGGTCCAGTGGTCACTAGTGGTCACTGATGGAAGCGCTGCTCACAGAGCAAAGCTGATTTTTTTTGTTGTTGTTTTAAGGAACTCTGGAAGGTTGTGCTTTTACACTGTCAGCAGTTTTCTAGCACACAACCTCCTGGGTGTCACTGCTAATGACATAACAGAGGGAGACCATTGGCTGAGGGAATTATTTTTCTCCCTATAAGGATGGAAAGAATCGGGAAGAGTGCGCTTTCTCCTGAATATATTTGGCTCTGCAGAAGACACATGTGATACAAATGTTGCTATGGAAACTATTCTATTAAATAATATTAAATTAAATTTACATATTTAAAGTGCGCAAAAACAATCCAGGTACAAAACTAATTAGCCTAAATTCAATCTTGAAATTACAAAGTAGGGCCTACCAGAATTGTCATTTTTCTTTTAAAAGAGGTTTGATTTCGAGCAAGCTGCTTCTCTGCACCCCTTTCTTTCCAAATCTAGCACCTGCACCCCAGTTATTCAGAAAAGTCATTTCTTGAGATAATTTGTAGATACAAGCTCTGCTCCTAGTTCCCTTGGTGATAGGATTACCATAGCGTTACAGAGAAAAACCCAGGAGCTGAATTCAGTCTGAAAAGACAATGCACTGATTACAGCTGTGCCACCATAATATTGGAATGTATTTTAATAACTCCCACTTACATCTCACCACACACAGTATTGAAATCCTTCTCAGTTAAACAGGAGTCCTACATGGGACTGGAGTAGGCTTATCCTTCCTAATGTTTTCAGGGCATGGGAAAGTTCTTTGAAAGTTAGTATTTTAAGGTCTAAAGTATTTTTTTCCCTTCCCACCTCCAGCTCTTGGGTGTCCAACAGCCCTCCCCAAGGTAGCTACCAGAAAACAAGCTGTTTGCATCGTTCCTTCCCCTCTGAAGAAGCCAAGCTCCCATTAGCTACTGAGTAAGACTGAATTCAAGCTCTTCCTAACGCCAGGCGGCAGCCCCAGGTGCTCAGCCAGCATCAGCACCAGCCGTGCACATACACACCTGCAGCAGGGAGGAAAACGCACAAAGGAGAAAGGACACGTTTTAGCTGGGGCTGCGTACCGAGAAGTGGGTGCTGACAGTTGCACTGCTGCCGCAAGCAACACAAGCTTGTCCTGCATTTAAAGAACTCAGGTTAATCATAATTACCTGCTTCTACTTGGGTGTTGTAAATCAGGGCACTGGGCTTTTAAGCAGCTTATAGAAAATGCAAGTTACAGGAAGAAATCTGCAGCCATGTTTCAACCGTCTGTTCTTAAGTAGCGGGCCAAGACTCTAAACTGACAACTACAAGGAGAGAAAAGCATTACTGCTGATGAAATTACTTATTTCCAAAGAAATGGAGCAGCAAGATTTGAATAGGTCACCTCTCCCTCATAGCACAGGCCTCCATCACCAGATCTAAAGCAGTGACAGGCAGATCACAGCAGCCACTAGCTTCCCTCCTAATGTTCTCCAGCACTGGAACGCCGTCAGGACAGCACGCCCAGAGCCAAGGGCAGCTTAGAGCAACAAACTCGGAGCTCTTCATTTTAACAAATCTATGGCCATGGGAACTCTCTGAGACTTTGCTTGGACTTCTTCACAAAAGCACTTTCCATCACCCCTTTCACACTTTCCAGCCATTGATAATGATACAAACCTTTGGAATTAGAAGGAATGAGATCAAATAAAGAAACTGTCTTTTCAAAGAAAACATTTAGCATTTGTTCCATTTCCATGGACTCAGTGGTATTCTCCATTCCTTCCAGGTTTTGCATTCAGCTGTCAAACGCACCTACCAAGAAGACATTGACGCTTCCTCACCACCACCACCCTCAAAGTGTTTTGGAAAGCCTTAATAAAGGAAAGGCAAAGAATTTACACCTATCTCAGAGTTAGATGCACCTCATTCGCATGTCCACTGGGTTTCACTGTTACAGTATGGAAAGATGTGTCAAAGTTTAACCTTACTCTTCATTTATGCTGGAGCAAAACTGAATGTAATGAAAGGATAGTTATGATACACCAATTCTGGCAAATTTATTACAAGTTCTCTCATAATGACGTTATCTCCATCTGTCACAGAATCATGTGGTTCTTAAAGAATGAACTATGCCTGCAAGTCCAGGTACAAGAAAAATAGCGCCATTCATTTAAAGATGCCTGCTGGAATACTTTAAAATGCCTTCCAGTTTCCAAACAAGTCAGGGAGAAGCAAGTTACCAAAACTGTAGAGAAGCCATTGAACATGGATACAGCAAGAGAATGAAACTATAATTGTAATGAGCCAGCAAAAGCTTTCAGATGACCACGCACACCCTCCCGTAATAAATCTTGATGTAAAACTCACACTATGAACAATTCAGAATTGCCAATCCATCAGTTCTCATTAAACACAAGAAATTACTTACTTTCCTGTCCTGAGAGGCAGATACATCAATTAAAGCAAACACAAAGCCTCCCTCCAGTTTGTGTCCCCCTAAGCCATGTTGGCTCAGTAAGGCAGACAGGAGGTGTGGAGCACGCAAGTCCCATTACTGGAGCGGCTCTGGTAGCTTGCTCAGGGGAGCAGGTAGCTCAGGTAGCAGCAGCCCATGAACTGTAGGAACAGACCATGCTTTAAGAGAGCATATGCCAAACAAGGTACCGTAGGGAACTGACCCCCCACTGTTACCTATCTAGTACCTACAACCGAAACTAGAAACATGCCACGATAGTAAAAGATCAGACTTAAAATAAGTTTTAAATTAAGTAAGGAGCTAAAGGGGGCTTTTTGGATTTTCATTTTGTGCAACTCGAACGCAATGAACTTAAAAGCCCTAAATATATCACCAGGTCTTCACCCATCCCACTCAGGACCTTAAAGCCCTGATCTGCAGCAGCCCCCTCCCAGGGGCCCCAGGACTTCAGCACCTACCAAGCGCTCTCAGCCCTCACCCCTGCCCAAAGTTTCCCCGCACCCCCAGACCCTCAGTCCCGATGGCCCGGGCACCTCCAGCCCCCGCCTTCCTCCGGTCACCCCCTTCCTCGCCGGTGGTCTGAGCCCTCCGCGCTCCTTTTCGCGGCAGCCCTGCAGCCCCGGCCCAAAGTTGGTGGTGGCTGCCCGGCTCCGGGGAGCTCCGTGTGAAGGGCAGAGCCGGGAGGTGGAGGCAGCACAGCCTTCCCAGCAAGCAGCATCCCCATCTCCCAACGGGAGAGAGAAAAGAAAAAAAATATATATATACACACGTATATATATAATACATATATATATATGCGCGCATTTAGGTGCCTTTATTCTTCTCCCCCTCCCCCCAATTTTTTTGTTTCGTGTCTCCCCTGCGGAGACACCCACTGAGCTCAGTTTGCAAAAAGAGGACAAAGGAGGGGAAGAAAAAAAGAAAAAAAGAGGAAAAAAAAAAAGCCTAAAGGCAGGTGCCCCTCGGGCGAGCCCGGGAGGGGGCCAGCACTCACCCCCAGCCGCCTGCTCCGGATGCGCACGTAGCCCTGCTTCACGATGTCGTTGAAATTGGAGGCCATCCTTCCCCAGGAAAGTTGGAGGCGGCCGGCGCCGCTCAGCCAGCCCGCATGGCGCGCAGCAGCCTCCGGAGCCGCGCCCCGCTCCGCACCGCCCCGCGGAGCGCCCCGGCCCCGCGGCGGGCCGGGCCGTGGGAAGGGCTGCCGGCAGCGCCCGCCCCGCGCCCTCCCTCCGACACCCCCGCGTCCCCCGCCCCGGCACCCCTGTCCTGCCGTCCCCGGGAGGGCTTGCGGCCCTCGCTCCCAAAAGTCAGCTCTGAGGAGCAAGATGCTGAGGGCTCCCCCCGGATCCCACCCCCACGGGCTGCTTCGGGAGTTGTGCTTCACGGCTGCCGAGGTGTTTTACGCTGTACCAAGCACATAGTTTCCTCCAGCTGCAGGTGGGTCTGCTGGGAATAATCAGATCTGCCCCACCCTGCTGAGGCGGTGAGGCTCTGACCTGTGGTTTTCCTCAGAAAAGTGGGTTTCCCAGAAAGTCTTTCAGATGCCTGAAAGTCTGCCAAGTGGCGCAGCTCCAGCATCTCCTTCTAAAGACTGGTAACCTGAGCTGTTGTCCTATGGTGCACTTCATGTCGTGGAAATGTCACACGAGCATATGCTGCATTTTCTAGGCAATGTGCCGTTGCAGTAATGAAAGACTTTGCCTGGCACTGGGCCCTGGGGTTGCCTTCTGCGTCCCCCGAGTTCTCCTTTTCCAAGAACATGCAAATATTGCCAAGTATGCATTGAGCCCAGGAGAGAGGGCCTCCAGTGACTCCGCTTGCTCTACATGGGTTACCTGTTAGGGGTACGCTATAAATACTATGTCCTGGAAAGAGGGACTGTTCATCTCTTCATAACATCTTTTAATAGCATTACAAATATAGGCAGTCTGAGGAGGTCAGCCAGATAGATGACTTTGACTTTGAGAATTATCATGCCATGGAAATTATAAACGGGGTAGCAAGGAGAAAAGCAGAGCAGAGAATCACCTCGCAGCTGTGCCAAGCACAGGGCGATGTGGAAGTGATGCCCATTTTTATTTAGCTGTTCAATGACTATAAAGCTCATCTAGGATAAAACTGGCCCCTTTCTGGTTTAAATATGTAGCTCCTTCATTTTAGGAACAGCCAGAAATGATGGTGGTTGCTCTGCTGTGGTAACAGCGTGGTGCTTTCAGTTCTTGCTTGAAGAAGTGATTGTGCTTTGCAAGGCTTTACGAAATATTAATTGATGGAGTGGATTACAGAGATAGAGTGTAAGACTCTCTGACTGAAGGGCTAATTCACTTAGGATGAAGGAGACAAGTCTGCAGTCCTTGCCACAGAGTCTACTTTATTATTTTACACTTCCCTCTCCTGTTCACTGAGCTATTTTACAGAATGCATAAAATAGAACAGCTTCAGCTAGAAACAACAAAAACTTCCACACCCGTGCACCAAAATACACCAGAAATGAAACGAACATTCTGAGACAAGTCTGTTCACTAGGATAATATGACCCTAAATCAACACAGAAGCTGCATATTACAAAGCATGGGTTCCTCACTGCAAAATTGCCAAGTAATGTATTTTTGTTAAATATATTGTACAGACCCAAGAACACTGTTAATACCAGTCCCATAGTACCATTCGTTAGATTTCCTTGCTAGTCAAAATCTAGAAAAGTTAAGACACCCAGCCTGCTTCGTCTTGTATAGAAGTGTGCATTCAGCACAGAAACATATTTCACAATCTCAAGCACCATAAAAATACTGGAAGCATCAAGTATATTCTAAATCCAGAGAAAACAGTGCTTATTCTGGTTTCAAAAGGAAACAAATTACAAAGCCACTTTAGATGTCTTTTTAACAAGTTTAGATGTTTCTTCTAATCCCTTTCAGTACATGTAAACACATACTGCTGATTTCATTAGCCACTAGCATATTCTTGCAGGTAAACACATTCCTAAGAGCTTTGCTAAGTAAAGGTGGATTTAAGCCTGTGCTTATCCTTTGATGAATTAGGATATTAGTGTCCACTTACGTTTTTACTTTGAACAACATAAATCCCTTATACATGCTATGGTTCAAAGAGAAAATGCATTTTAATACCCATGTGTGCAATATGTTCCAAGAATGTGCCAGAAAATCTCATTGTTCAGGTTTTCAACTCAATACTATCATTAGAAAAAAACTTGTTTACCAGGTTCTCAATACCGATGCAAATATGGGCTCTCATTGCTTTGACGGGAGTCCTTCTTTCATTTCCCTAGGGGACTATTGACCATTTGCACTCCCTATAAGGAAATGCTGCACATGTTTACCTGTATTCAAAACTGTATAAAACCTTTTTAATAAGCTTTCACTGAAATTCAAGTCTTTTCCTTTTAATGACAATGTTATTGCTATTATTTCTTATGAAGATAAGAGTCAAGGGTCACTTTGAAGCACTAGCCTGCTGTTAATAATTTAAGTGGATTATTGTTATATTCTAATCTTATAATAACTATAATTGTATTGCCCTACAATGAGCTCATTTGCTTTTAGGGCTCTGGAAACAGAAATCACTGTTATGCATTTCAACTGAAAATGAAGGTATCAGTTTTTTCCAAAATGCCATACTGACATTTTAAAAAGAAGTTACATTCACCTTACAATATTTGCAGCATGTCATCCCCTGTGTCCATGGCATTATTTCATCACAGTCTACAGGCGAAATTTGACAAACATCTCTGAGACTTACCAAGTTAAAGAGTAAGAAAACTGTGGAGGCCATTTTAAGGAAGCAATATTTTCTGTGGAAGTTATTTCCTTGAACAGATGGAGCTGGTACTAGTCAAGCATTTCCTGACAAAAAAGTTTCTCATTTGATCACCCTGAAATGATTTTCTGGAAATGTATAACATGCATCAATACTTTTTTATGAAAAGCTCCCATAACATTTTGTCTCCATAAGGTCAAGATGCCAACATTTTTCCACTATTGTTTTGATTTCTCAGAGTAGTTTAGAAATGATAATGTCACAATGAAGTGTTCTGACCTTATCAAGTACTTTGAGGTTACTGGAATGCAATATTTCACACACAGTATCTCCATGAAAAGATTTTTGGCATTCCTATGTCTAATTTTGTTTTGGTGTGAGATAAATTTTTGACATTTCATTCTGATTTTTGCAATGGAAATTCTGAATTTGGACTAGTTCTAGCTGCAAGAAAATGCAACAGATAATGAGCAAAAATAGAAGAGTGTCATCCTTTAAAAAAAGTGGGGGTTTTTCCTGTGCTATTGCAAACCTTGAAATCGCTTATTTTCCTTTTTGCAAAGCCAAACTTGTAGTGCTGCCTTGGATCATTAGGCCATCCATATTTAATTGTGGAAAAAGAAAATAAGAAGTTTATTCTGAATTTACTTCTTTCACAATGCAGAGATTTGATTAGTTTTGCCTTGCACTTGTGGCTCGTTCTACCATTTGCTAATGCAAAACCATACGCTGGATCCACAGTACAAAACTGCTCAGAAATTCTCTTCCTTCACCATTTACATATCATTGAGCTAACTGATTTTGACTGAATGAATTCTGCAGAAACGAAGATTTCTCAGATACTTTTCTCTGCTGTTACATCATCTTCTGTGTCTTTGTTTCTAGTATGCCAGTAAGGCCGGCTGTGCAATGGCCAGCACTGCCAGGCTTCAGGCAGAGGAGTAGTGCGTTGGGTCACAGAATTTAGGAAACCTTCATAAAATTTGGGCTAGCCTTTCGAGGTAGCTTACCTGGTGAAGTGAGGGCAGGACCCTTGGTTAAAACATCCTCATTTGCTCCAGGGATTTTTGAATACATTAAGTATAAAATTGCATTAGTGAAATGCACATATAACTTATTGGCAGAATTACTATGCAGATGTCAGTCAGTGCCAAAACATGAAAATTCATGAGACTGAACAGTTAACTTAAAAAAACCCTGCCATAACAGAATGTAGGCATATAGCTACTTGCACAGTAAACAGGAAAGTGCCTGCCAGCATAAGCCACTGATAATCAATATTTAATGAAAATAAATAATCTATTAACCAGGCTAACATGTCATTTTGCACAGTAATATTGCAGTATCAGGCACTGAAATTACCTTGCCTCTGCACGATTCATTCAAATAATTTTGCTTCATGTAGATCAAGGTGGTGAGAGGCAGAGAAGATAGCGGGGTGGGGGGGGAGGGCGGGGAAGCAGCAAATGAAATGCATCCTTTTACTGGAAACTCTGGTTCTGATTGTAATATTTTGTCCCTAACAAAATTACTGTCAACATAGTGAATGTTAAGATAGAAATAAATATATGCTGACTGAATCTGCAAGCAAAGTGAATCCAGGGTAACATTAGCTATTGAAAAACCCAACATTCATTTTGCTTGCTTTGTATTTCTGTAACAGTTACAAGCATTTAAGCAACTTTTTCATCCTCGCTCTCCTGAAGGCATACATCAAGGGACCTTCCTGCATCTGCAGAACACGGCCGGAGGGATTAAGCGGGACCGAGCAGTGGGTCACAAGGTCACCATCCATCCTCCCTTTTCCTATAGGTAATTTATCAGAGTCTGCAGTGTATCAAAGCGCAGCTCTGGGACGGACAGCTCACTCTGATCTCTGGCTATGGCAGAGCTGGAGTGATATAGCCTGTGCAATTGCAGTTTCCCTGGCTGCCTGTTTGATATTTCCCGTCTGAGCCAGCAGAAGAATATTAATCCCAGAGTAGGTCCCAAAATATGCGACTGTAGTCTTTATCAAGCCGTGAGTAGGCAATGCCAAAGACTGAGACCTCAGCAACAGTTGAATTTGGATTACGCCATGTGCACATGGAAGACTCGTTCACATTTGTCTGTGTTTGGACCCAACTGTGTTGCTTGTGTAGGTGGATTTCACTGCACGACGTATGTGGTTGTCATTGGGGCTGGCCCCGCTAAACCCCACAGCACGTTGAATAATTCCTCCAAGAGATCCTTCAAAACAGGACCGACCACCACTGATGGTAAAAACAATATCTTCTGCGATAAGGCAGCTTTTTCTAAGCCAGTGAAGACAAGCCTGCTAAAGGGTATCTCAAGACTCAAACTGCCAACACCAAGGTGTGAGATTCAGCAGACAAAAGTGTAGAATAAATGGGCATTTTGTCTACCGTATGCTCACAAAGGAACTTGACTGGGAATAATGGTACCCAGGGAAATATTTAAGCCAGGGCCTATATTTAATGGTATCTGAAACTTTTAAGAAGGACATTCTGTAGGAATCTAAACCTTGTCTCTGGTAATGTTGTCTAGGAAGAGGGTTTGGGGTTACTACTAACACTGAGGCTGCAGTATGCCTCATCAGTGCTGTAAGAGGATGCTGGTTGCTATTACAGTGTATTTAAATAAATAATTTACTATTATCATGCTGCAAAAAAGGCATCAGCTAAGTTTCAGTTGAAACCCAAATGTTAAGGGTTTCACTTGAAAATTCAAATAGAAACTTTTTTCATTACATCACAATTTTAAATGTGAGAAGTTGTTTCTAAATGAGACTTCAATGTATCCATTTATAGATATCCCAATACTGATTGATTCCAGTGAAATTTATTTTCTGTTGTTTTGCCCTAAATACTCATTACTGAGCCAATGTCAAGCTAATTTGATGTCTGTGTTACCAATATGTCTACAAGGCAAATTCTTGCCGTGACTCAGTGCATATTTAAGCATTTATTGCTGCATGTCTACTGAAAATTTACGCCTGAAAGTTTTTTGATCTTTTTGTTGCTGTTAAATGAGTTAGGAAAAAAGTATATATTCTAATTATAGTATTTGCAGATGGCATTCGGAAAAGATATCAGATAGCATCGGTTTACAATGCAGAGTTTGATATTATGTGCTGCCTTATATAATCAGTAGATTTGAGGGCTGGATTTTAACATTTCATTGTGCAGTTGCAAGGTTAAATTTGCATAAACATTTACCAGAACTGGGCACCTGAATAAAATGAATGAATATGAAAACAAACACCATTCCCCATTGCAGCATGATTTGCAGGTAGGAAAAGCCAAAGCTCTCTCAACGCCCTGCACCCTGGAGCTATTGAACTGGGAAGGCGTGAAGGGTGGATTTTGTTCTCCATGTCATTCTCCCAACATATCAATCCCTTTGCATGGAGGTGGTGCAAGAAGAGTTGTGCTTTGTAATGCACTAAAGGCTAAAGCGAGTTATTTCCCTTTAGAAGCAAGACAAATTACCAGGAAAGAATGATGACTGAATCACAGTACCTTCACACCAAAGTATCAGAAAAGATAGCTAACTAAAAAGATGTACTTTCTGACTCTCCTTAACTAGAGCTGAGACAAAAGACTGCATCAATCACCCTCCTGCACATGCAATTGGAAACATTCAGTTCACGTGTGAAAACCTGCACATCACTTTTTTGAAAAGGCAGCCCAAATTTACAGATGTTCTTTACTAACTTTGAAGATGGAAATTCAAAACAACTATTATAAAACAAAGACTAACTCAAATAAGGCAGACACCAGGACAGCAAGTCATTCTTTTTATGGCATGCAAACAAGTCTGGAATTAGTATTTCTGTATTGAACTAAAAATATTGTGAACACTTTCAGAGTGGTAAAACGCAACTAAGAGGCCCTCTGCTCACGAAGTGATCACAGCTATTTGCATGACTCCGTAACACCATGTAACAAAAGGCTCTGTGTAGAATACAGATTTTGTAAACTTCTGCTAACTGCCCAGCAACTGCAGGTACCTTAAATTGAGTCACTTGTGACCTTTCTTTGTGAGACACCATTTATTAATTGCATTTGCACTGATGATGAAGTTAAAGTCTTACTAAAGATTTAAGGGGACTTGTCTGGGTTCAGCCACAGTGCTTCCTAGTCTCTTGCTAAACTGCGCCAGCGAGTCTGGTATACAAATGGGAAAGAATTCTCAAAGGCTGAATGGTTTCTCAGATTTCCCAGGGTCTTGGTCAGAAATAGCAAGAGAATTCATTCCACGTGCTTACACCTCCCCAGGGCTGGCTGTAAATATTGCTGCTGTTCAATATTTTGAGGAGCAGATTCCAGCACAGGCATAGATTGTCTAAAAGAGAAAAAGTTTGCCAAAGGGTTAATTTCAATTTTATGTCAGCTCACTCAAAAGCAATACAAAAAAGTCAGGGTTTTTGACTGTAGAATGTATCGGTAAAAATATTTGTTTACTATTACCCAAAATTTCACAAGTTTTCTAACAAAGCTGACATAAATTGAACATCTGGCTCTATTGGGTGGAATTTACAGACCTTTCTCATGCAGCTACTTCCCTGAGGAACTGAGAAGAATGACTTAACGCCCAATTATCCTTGATTTTCATGCAATTTACACAGAAAATATTGTAAATTGCATCTCTCATGTAAATTATTTCAAATGAGTATTCATTAACACAGGTGACTTTGCTTGCCAAGGCTCAGCTGGCTCTGGGGACTCATCAGTTGTCCTAAATGGTGGATATACACACTGATTAGCAGGAACAGAGAGGGGGAGAAAAGCACAGGCATAAATATACAGAGAGCACTCATTCATAAACAAAAACAACAAAGACAACTTGACAAACATGCACTGCCCAACGTTAACAAGTCTTGTCAGCAGTGCCTTTGTTTCCTTACCGATATTTAAATGTTAGATTAATTCAAATTTAACTTTGTCATTATTTGTGGCCAGACACATCTATCTTACTCTACGTTAACTTTCTTTCAATATGTAGTTTACAACACATTAAAAATGTTAAATGAATATTAATAATATGTGAATTTGGGTGGTAAAAAGCACTAAGCTAAAAGGTTATAAGCTATTATAAAATGTAGGGCTGAAGAATTACTAACACACTGCACAACCTGTGTACTCTATAACCCGTAACAAACCATTTGCTGAAATTTCCATCATTATATTAAAACTTTATAATATCTTTATATATGGGACGCTTATAAGTTACGTTAGCTAGCTCAGATCACTCTCTGAAGCACACTAACATGCAGTTTCATGACTCGTCCAGCTCCCACCTGCCAGGACAGAAACCTTTGTTGGTGAGATGGTGAGGAACAGCAGCCCAGACGGCATCCAGCCCAGTTCTTTGCAAAATAAGTATCTGAAGGCTGAAGACGAATACGTCTTCTGTGCACTTTGCACTATTTTTTAGTTTTGCTCATTCTTTGACACATGTACAAATCCAAACCACAATTAATTTTCCTTTAAATAGATTATATTGATTTTTTCCTTTGACAGATTAACCAATGTGAATTGCTATACAACACGGGTAGTTCGGGTGCGTGCAGTTCTCTGCTACTTTGTGCCTCAGCCAATGACCAGCCATCCTGATAATTATCTACTTAGCTTTGCATTGATCTTTTTCCATACATTTTAGTAAACAACACAAAATTGGATAGAAGGATTCCATGTACAATTTATGAACAAACTAAACTTGCCATCTGTCTTAAAGTATCGAAATTCAAATTGTGGTCATTCAGGGTGAATCCTTACAGATTTACACACTCAAGCTCAAAGAGCCTTCTCTTTCAAAACAAACTATAGCCAAAAGAATGGGGGGGAAGTAATTTTTAAATTGTAACTAAACTCGCTGTAACAATATTACCTGTCCCTTTTGATTGCCAGAGCTTGAAGCAGGAGGGAAAAACTGGCAGTATACTCTGCTCTTGGCACTATTGCAGAACTTCTGGGCATCGCTTTCATGCTTCAGAAATCACTTGTGTGCATTGGGCTTTCCAGAAGAGCTTAAGGAAGCCCAACTCTAATGAATTTTCAGTGGGGTTTGGATGCCTACCTCTGTCAGGTTCCTCTGAGAGACTGTTTATTACGTTTTGAAGGAGGCTTTTGCAATGTACAGGAGGAGCATTCAGAATTTTCCCATTCCGCTATGGACTTGGGAGGTTTTAGGCAGGGCCATAAGGTGCAATCAACAGGGCAAGGAGCAAACCTGCTCCAGAGATGTGTACGTCTCTGGGGCTCCTGGCAGTAGTGAAAGCACACGCCTGACCAGGAAGCTTAATTTTCCTTAAAGTGGATGCCACACACCCCTCGCCCTCTCCCTGCCTCCTCCTGGGGAGTCTGGCCTTCACTTGGGCTAGATGTGGGGAAGGATTCATTTCTCTCCTGCAAATCTCTTCTTGGTAATTTTTGACCGTGAGCACTAAAATGCTACAGCCCTGACTCATCAAGAGCCTTAACTGTGAACCTAATTTAAAGCGGTTCCATAGTGACGTTATAAATTAATGGTCTTACTCATGTAATAATGTTTGCTATGTGCTCAGGCGATGGCTGTTCCAGGGCCTTATTCCTTGAATGATGGATGAGTAATTCTGAGGCCTCTGCTTCACTCTCTTCAATAACACTAGTTTTGAGTTTTTTTCTGGAGAAACTGGTGTCTGCTCATTGTAACTTTATTATGAGCTTTTGGTTGGAGTCTCAGTAAATCTAAACTGGCAGAATTTCATTCCCTTCAGCTGAATGATGCCAGTTTGCACTAGCGGACACGTCGGTCTTTATCTTTTGTCTTGGAATCTTTCCTCGCGGTCTCCAATCCCAACACATGCTGCAAATGTAAGATGTCAAGTAATTGTCCACAATTAATCTTTTACTGCAGGAGTTCACATAAGATCTAAAATTTTAATACAGAAGGTGGGGGCACCAATAACGACATGCAGGCTGTCAGGGCAATTCATTTGGCCATCAACATATTTTCTGCCAGCTTCCTTGTAGAGAAATCCCTTAGATCTGGATACGTGTCACCAACTAATACATTTTTCTGGCAGCTTGTTCCCTCTTTTCTGAATGTCCTGCAACCATACATAGGGCCAACAGTGCATTTGTCACTTGATGAATATACGGGCAATTTATCTCATGTAACACGTGGGTGCGTTTGTGGCTGGTGCGAGCTCCTGGGGGCAGTTTGTATCCCCCATCGCGTGGCCTGGAGCGGCTGTGCTGGTGTGAGTGGATCGAACAACTACTTGGTTAATTGAAAAGCCTGCCTGGTAAGAATGATAGATCGGCAAGACTGATGAGCTTTATTGAAAGAAAACTCTAATTCCCAGCTGTGGTTCAGTTTGGGATAGCAAAAGTAATGCTTATATTTAGTCATGGAAATAAATAATGCATGAGTGTTACCATGGCATTTTAGCAGCATTTGGGTCTGAAACAGGCGTTGCTGTCATCCCTTCTCAGTCTGTTCAAGCCTTATACTTTGTGACAGTTCATTTCCTTAACATTAAACTTTAACCAAATGTTATTTCCTCTTATGAAAATCAGCAGTTCCTATTAGACTTGGTTGGGGTAGATTTGCTAAAAAGCATTTATGTGTAATATGTAGTGTCATCCGAAAGCTACTCATCACATTTTCTTCTTTGTTTCAAACTGGAGGAGGAATGTTTGCCAATAAACAAAATGTATAATTGCGAATCTAATTGCACAAATTGTCAATTGGTTATTTTCATGAGCAGAACACATACCTACAATTACTAGTTTTAAAGGTCCAGTTGTGAGATTTCTAGCTTTAAAAGTGTAAGCAATTGGTGATTTTGTTGAATAGAATTCTTCAATGGCTTTTCCCCATGAGCTTTTTTTCCTGTATGTATCCATCTTATTTTAAGGAATCTTACTGTACTGCATTGTTAACAGTTCCTTGAAAGAACTGATAGACTAAAATATATATCTGGTGGAATCTCTAAATCCATTTTAGATATGTTCAGATATTGTTGCCACCTCTCAAGACCGGATTGCAAATGTGAAAATCTGAAGGTTTTTAAAGCCCCAACCCCTTGTTTAATATCACTAGTATTTTTTATTATTATTATTTTGTAAATTACATTACTGGGCATTTTAAATTTTAGAGTAAAAACATGACCCTGAATAACAGCTTGGTTTGAACCATCTTTTAGTTACCATAGTCAGAATATGTACGACTGGAGTTTTGATTTAGGTTTTCACAGAGTTCTGCACATTTCTTAACAGATAATCTCAGCCCAGACAACCTCAATAATCCTAGGAAACTTTTAGCAACTGATTCACTGTAATTTCTGGACTTTTTTGCTTGTACCTTGATTTCTAGAAGAAAGGCGGAAAATTTATGATATATATATTTATGTTGATTCCACTTACTGACTCTTTTTAAGGACTTTCAGTTAATGCTACCAGCTAAACAGAATGAAAAACTAGTGTGTACTTAGTAACACTAAACTTCAGCAGAAGCACCATGAGCAACAATAAACTACTCTCATATTTAAAACACTGTGGACTTTTTGGTCCAAAATTCCTAAACTAATCCAAAAGGAAGATTATCCTTTCTTTCAACAAGTTGCAATGGAGAAGATAAGCAATCATGCAAGAAGATTAGAAAGACTCCAAAATATCCTTTTAAAATAAACTATTAAGACTTTGACGTTACCTTATCTGCCAGTGAAAGATTTCCCAAATGTTACAAAACACGAACAATTGTACTTCAGAATTGAAAGACACAGCACTAAACTGTGTGCACCTTTTTAGCCTTTAATAACGGAGCCAGTGTAAAATGCAGTCCAATCTTTAAGGAAGCACAAACCATACAGTTGCATACAAACTGCATCTACATTAAAAAAAATCAATATTAAACAGAATATAATTTGTCTCTGAGAAAGTTTATCAAAAATAAACTGATTTGAAAGAGCCAGGAGCACACAGAGCCATTCCTGAGGCTGATGCGAGTCAAATGTCCAGCTCCTCTCCCAGAGTGCAGGCACTGGGAGGTACCCCCTACCCAGACCTGTCTCACTTCATAGCCCAGATACCAGCACAAACCATCAATGCAGCAAGCTTAATAACTGGACAATGAACAGAAATGAGACATGGTCCAGGACAGAAAGAAGGAAATGGTACTCTGAGAGCATGTGTCCCTCGTTGGGACTAGCAGGGTCCAGACATCCATCCCCTCCTCTGCCTCCTCTGTCACTTGAGCAGCGGGGCAAGACAGGGGGCAATACTGAGACCTTGGCTACAAGGACAGCAATTTTTACCTGCTTAGGATGGTGAAAAGCCATTGCAACAGTCTCGTGTACAGATAACAAGAAAACTTACTGCCTTTCATTTCCCAAAGGTAGCTACATGTGAGCAGCCATACTACATAAAAAGCTCTTTGACCAACAAAACCATTTTCCATGCAAGAATATCATACTATAACTTCTGTGAGCATGCACATATGGAAAAGAAATAGTTCCTTGTAACTTAGTGTAAAGAATTAATTGAGTTGGGAAATACTTTTACTGATAAATATAGGAAAGTGGGGGGGAATGAATAGTTCAAGAATGTCATTTAACACATACAAAAAATATAAACTAAATCAACCTATGTGAACTTTGCAATATTTCTAAGGATATTTGGCCAAAAAGGTCGCTCAAAATTAATGAACTAGAACCTAAAATCCAGTATGATGAAGCTAGAAGGCAGCTCCTGAAACTACAAATAAGATCAAAAGAGGGTTTCAGGTTTATTAAAAAGATCTGCTTAATTGAAACTGAGTAACTGCAAATGACCATGTCGGCAGTGCGTTTCATTTAGAGAAGATTTCATATGTTTAATGGTAATTATGAAATATGTGACAAATTAACTCAAAGCAAGTGAGAATGTATGACAGTATATGACAAGCAGATAAGAGCAAATATTACACCACTGCTACAACTCTTAAGTCTTTCAATGAAAAGAATTTTAGAATCAGTCAGAAATTACTTTTTTTTTTAAATTAGACAAAAGCAGTATTTTGGAAGATGTAGCCACTGCAATTTCAGTGGAACTATCCAATTTGATGTCCCCTAGCATTATGGATTTGATCAATATTCATGGCCTTTGGTAAAATTAAGAATTAGAAAAAAAACAGTCAAAAAACATTTGTGCCTCACATTCATTCTTTGTAACTCTCATTCATTGTAACACCAGCAATTGATGTTTGCTCTTTTAATCAAAAATAGGAAAAAAAAACCCAACAAAATCTGCTGTGTGAAAGTAAAAATGTTCCCATGTCCACTCCATTGACAAGCCATGAACATCACGTATTGTACATCTCCTGCTTTCTCTACTGCTGAATGGAAAAATATTTTTAGATGCTTAGTGAAGCTTAACCCAACAAAGCAATTAAAAGAAAAACTTAATGAAGTGGTGTGCTAATGAGACTGACTCAGTCTGTGGCAGCAGCAAATCGGCAGCTATCACATAAGGACACATTGCTTTATTGGTTTCCCATCGACGCCCTGTAGCAGCAAGCAGAAGTGCTCTCTGCCAGCTTTGCATTTCACTCCACATCCACCACTGCCACCCAGTTTGTGGTGGGGAGTGTGGTCTGTACAGCGACACGCAACTGCTCTCCCCATGGCGTGTGTCCAGACTTTCCTCACCTGCCCTGGCCAGTGTAGGGACTTGCTGGTTTTGGATACAACCCCAATTCCAGGAAAACCCTTATTGCCCCTGTAGGCAATAACTGAGCTGCTCAGGAGGTTATGGCTGGTAGCGGCACACTCACAGTCCCAAAGCTACTCTACCAGCCCCTCCTAAGTGTGGATGGGGTTAGGAAGGGCTGTGAGAAGACCCATCACCATCTCTAGTATTCCAGAGACAACTTAACAGGATTTGCAGGAGCAGAACTGTCTGTGGCTCCATTTTGTTTCTTGATAGATGAAGCCCATGGTCTTTCCTTTAAACAGAGTCACCCTAATAGCATTATTTTTTTTATCATTAAGCTGTAGAATCTTGGTCCTTGTCCTGACCTCACCATATTAAAACTGGTACAAATTCCAGCAAAAATGGTGTTGCCCTTTTGTGGTCTGAAAAAGCCTCTTCTGATTTCAGCACAGCACCTTGTTTGAAAGCAAGAGCCAGAAAAAGAGGCAACATACAGGATCTGCCACCACAAAGCCACAGTGCAAACAAGCTTCTTGGTGATTCAGAGTTTGCACAGGGGAAAAAGGAGGTGCACTTCTTTCCTCCAGCACACCGTGAGGTCCTAGTGGTAATATCCTATCAGGGAGACATGCCTATTTGATGATGCAGAGCATGGTTGATTACAAGAAACATCTTGCATGAATGATTGCCAGATAAAGGGTACAAGACAGTTAAAAGCACCATTTGTACTGAGAAGTGCATACCTGTGTACATGTGTACATATATATCTGCACAGTAATTATCATATCCTTTGCCATATTCTGTGAAGTCCCATAATACCTCTGCCATGTAGGTAAATTGCAAGGGGGTTTGGGTTCTGGGGTTTTTGGGTTTGGGTTTTTTCGTTTTCAATTTACAGGTACTGAAATGCGGGCAAAATGTTAAGTCACTTTTTTAGTATGATTTCACTATGTTGGCATTATCGCAGTTCTGCAAATGACATTGGCTAGCAGATAAAGAGCATTAAGAGCATGACACCAAGCCCAGACAACAGCTGGTGGAGGCTCTCACCTCTTCCTAACAGCTAACAGAAGGAAAAAGTAGAGCAGCTTTGCAATAGGAAAATGATCCAACACACACTGAGAGTTTAATGGGATTTTCTTGAAACCTGTAATTCGTTGAATAAAAGAGAAAACAATAAGGCAAAGAGCTTCATTTGTCTCCTTGCTGATAAGGCTGGAAGTCAGTAAAAGCCCCATTCCCCACGGGGGAATTAACAAGATTCCAGTGATCAACATCCTTGGTATTCAAGAGCTCGTAAATGAGAGATCAAGAGGAAAAGATGTTAGCAATCACAAAGATGGCCATATTTTATTTAGCTAAATGGATATTTGCATTTTCCCTATGGCGAAGTAAAAGCTGAACATGTCAGACTATTTTTCCTACGTAAATGTAAGTAAACACACATATGCATCAAGTGAATAAATATGGCCTCTCAGACAGATCCCTCTCTTGCAATCTTTCTTTCAAATGAGGCCATTACTGAATAAAAATGTTTCTTTAGTTTTGCTCCACATTTTCACCTGTGATTGCAAAGACATTTCTATCACCGTGTTCTGTATGGGAGCTTGTTTAAGTCTGCTCAGAAGTCAAAGGTGATACAAAACCTGGAAAATGCCTCAGTGCTCTTCTGCACCATTTTTATTCAACATTTTTGTACTGAAAACATGGACGTCACTGAGGATGGATGATATGCAATAGGATGATTTAGCCCTGAAAGCTGAATTTTCTATAAAGGTTTAAAAATGGTGCAATTAGGACGGACTGTCACAAAATGATTAATACCACAAGGTACCTATCATTTCTTTTAGTCATACCAGAGTAGCCCATTAATTTGAAATCTGCACGGTCACAAGTGTCACTTGCTCCCACATTTATCCATGGGGACCAAGAAGCCGTCTTTATAGAGAAATCAATACTGAGTATTGTTGTGAATACCTTCAGACTAATCAAAAGCACGGGTGATGTGAAGGGGGAGGAAGATTTCATTAAAGTTAACAAATTATTGGTGTGGCATGATGGTACGATGTTAAATGGATGTCACAGTGGAGACAGCTCATGTTTTAAAAAATGCTCATTACATTTTTCCCCGGAGTAATGATTTATGTGATTAGGATGTTTTCTTCATCTAACTTCTCTCCCTGTCTTCAGGTTTTCTACTGCCAACCATCTTCATTATATTGGAGCACCCTCAATGCAAAATTTATAGCAATAGTCAAATTTCTAGGAAGTTAATGTTCAGCTTTTTTTAAAAAGTGCCTCAAATTAAGGAATAACGACAACAAAATTATTTCACTGCTCAGTCTTAAAAATGTTGGAAGTACAAATTTTAAATCTATCCATGCCACACCTCTGATACATTGCACAGACCACCGACAACACTGTAGTAATGCTCCATTTCTGTAATCCCGCATCTGATCTACATTCCTAGATTACTTAAGGACCATTAATGTATATTTTTTAGTACACTTAAAGATATTTTTCTCAAGCCAAATCTCTTACTTCTCATCCCACTGTTTGATTCTCAGTCCAGTGCATGTTATGAGGAACAGATGCTACAGTGAATTGAATCACAATGGTTTGAAACCACAACATGCTGCTGCATTCTTTTGATGAATATGTACATGAATCTGTACCAGAAACCCAGCACTTGCCTTTTGCGCCAAAGATGATCATCGTGCAGTTGCCCTACACCAGCATCCTGCACTACTTCTAAACAAGAACTAGTACAGCAGCATCTGCCATCATATTCTTAGGAGTTTCAGAGAATAGAGAGACTGTATAATTAACAAGTCAGCACCCTGCAACGACCCTGAGGCAATGTCGGAGCTAAAAATGACTGCAGAAATGCAAGGAGTGGCAAAAGGACTTGTTATGTTCATTCAAATAATGAATTTTCTTTAAAGAATTGAGTGGAACTGTTGTCTTAGTAACCCACTCCGAGAACGAAAACATTTGAGTAAGTTGGCATGCAGTCATCGTAACATCTGCACACCAAGACAGGTTGGTGAGTCCTGCATAAGGATCCAGATTCTCTGGAAATATCTGGCATGAATTATCTTGGAATTTAGCTAGCACTGAACTAGGCAGAACAAAAGAAATTTGCTTTTCCCTCCACGTCCCCTATTTCCCAAGGAGAGCCACAAAAAAGAAAATTGGCAGGCCAATTCAGAATACACTACACTGGGCTATATTCTGGGTTTTAAATAAGTGCAAACACACAGCACGGACAAAGTGCCTTAGCTTTCCTTATTTATCAGATAGTCACCTGGAGAAAAGAGACTGATTTGCCCAAGAATAAGAGAAGCCTGTGCCAGGCCGATTGCTGACCCCCAGATGACGCTGCCTCTCCCCGAACACCACTGCTGCTGGAGAGGACAGACCCTCCTTGTGCAAAAATTCTCCATTCAGTAAATAAAACTCACTAGTGACAAAATTCAGGCATTACATGTGGGAGAGCATTTGCTATTATCATATTTGAAAGGATTTTTAACATTATGCATTTATAGCTGCAAAAAGATAGTTACCAAAATACTGTATAAAATAAGAAAGTATGTTCAAGAGATGAACAGTGCAAGAGCTCTCTGTCATGGAAATGTGTTTTGCAATTACAATTTGTTAAAAATACACACTTCCCCCCAGGCTAAACCATCTGCAGTAATTCAACTGCCCTTCGTGGATATTTACAGAGTGGGGGGGGGGGTGGGAACCACACCCCCCTCCAATGTGAAAATGAATCTGCAATTACCAAACTATTCTTTTAAAACCCCCACTGTTATTGTAAAAGAGCAATGAAAGTACCAAATAGAAAGATTTAACTAGAGTGCTTGAAATGGTCTCGTATGAATCTCTTGTAACATGTCCATATTTCATTAGGCTGCTAGGCAAATAGCAGAGAGCTCTGAAAGTCATTGCACACCAAAGAATCTTTGCAGTACCACTTCGTTCTTCTAGTGATCTGAAGTATTGGTGTAACAGCCAATAATGAATTTCAGATCATCTGCGATCCCTTGCCGGAATTTTAAATGTGTTCCCAAATGGTGCTTGTGAGTCTGCAGTTCAATTGGCTTTAGAAATGCAAAAGACAGTTAATTAGTCATAAAAAAATGGTATATGATGAACCTGACACCCCAATTTATATTCAAATATGACTTCTTCTAGTCTAAAATAGAAAGCAAAGCAATTAGCCAGCAAAGGCGTTAACTGCTTGTGTTATTTAGTATATCATGAGCAAATGCACCCACCCGCCACTTTACTTTGCAATGCTGTTTTTCATTTACTTTTAATGCATTCATAACATTAGGTTTTGTTTACCATTATGGTGATTAACAACAGGAAAACTGGATCAAACTCTGCTCTCGGTTGCTTTACAAGACCAAAAAGCTATTGTAGGAACAGCAATTTCTGAATTCAAGCCACAGACAATTTAGCAAAGAACTAATGTAATGGAAATAATTTTATATTTGAATTTGTGTTTCATTCTATGTTGCTTGGAACAACTGGAGGTGAGGTTAAAAGTAAACTGAGCCCAGCCCACCTGTAGTAAATTGTCCTTGATGCAAGAAAAAAAAAACAACCCACAGAACAAGCAACAAGGTTTTGATCAGAAAATCCTGTTGGCCAAACTGTTAATCAAACTCAGTGGGTGAAACCCTGGCAAGGGACACCGTGAGCAAGCGAAACCGATGGCACATGGCAGAGCACACTGAAGCAGAAGTTCAGCTCCAAACTTCTGAAGAAATCATGGATGATGGTGGTGGCTGGGAACTTGCTGAGAGAGCTGAAGGACAAAGAGTCTTTGGGGATGCTTGACACAGAGGTTTCCCTAGAACTTCCTTTTCTGTCAAGAAACTTTTTCTACCCAATAGAAATTCTGGAGGGTTCAATAACTCCAAGCAGGCTGCCTGGTGCTTACAAGTACTTTACGCTGCGCACACAGTAAATCCCACTGCAGTGTATGGCCTTAACATGCACAGTCACTCTTCTTTCCAAGATTTCCTCAATGAAAGGAAGCACAATAGCATTTAGAAAAATAGTAATAGTTCACTTCTGCTCTCTACAAGTCATTTCTGGAATAAAGAGGAAGGAAATTTAATCCTAGTATTTATAACTCTAGCTGAAATGACTGTACTGAATTTCATGGTTATTTTCATCATTAACTGCAAGTAGCTCTTTTCTTGCTGTTTCAACACACACCCCCACATGTTATCTGCTGGATTTTTTTGCCTCTGGTTTTAGAGTTTTACTTAATATCACCTAAAAAGCAACACCCACATATCCTTCCTGTTAGCTCATGGATTCCCTTCGCAGGACACATTAAGACTTACTTAAGTTGAAAGCTTAGACAGTGGGATTTTCCAGTTAAAACTTGAACAAGTTTACTCACACACTTTTGCAAAAATCAGAAGTGTAAACCAAGATGTTTTCTCATTAGTACAGTCTGACATTCTTGAATCCCATGAGACCTAAATCTATTTAATTTCATTAAGTTTTCTGGAAAAAATGCCCATTTATAAAGATTTAATGCAATTAGTCTAGAGCACTTCTGACATTCACAGACTTGTGCACAAGACCCACTTAGTCTCTAATCCCTGTTTTGATGGCTTTCCTCATAGATAGTTTGTTAAGCTTTTGTTTGGTCATTGAACTGAATCCTCCATGAAACATACCCCACTGCAGCTGCAGCCTCACAGCGATGATGAGCTTCAGGAGGCATCTGTCGTTACTCTTGGTGCTCTGGGCAAACTGTATTACGTGTAATTACATTCAGAGTAAGTACCCTTATGATTTCAGTTGGATGTGATATTCTCCTGCATTCTCTTCCCAAAGCCATTCGGTAATCTTGTCACTGTGAAAGAGTTGTTGCAGCCCGCTCCTCAGTTAGCTGTACTTAGTGATGGATGAAATTATCTCACTAGGCTTTTAGACGAATGTCATGCAAGGCCCTTTGAGATTTCTGAGGAAAAGCACTGTATTTTTGTTTATTTTCTAACACATCAGCAGGTTGGATGCAGTATGAAGGTCCCTGGAGAAAACAATTTTCAAAAACATCTCTTCTGATAACATCCTTTAGGAGCTATGACCCAGAAGAGATGTCCTGCTAGTTTCCACTGCCCTAAATCTCTGCGAGTGAATCACAGTGAACAACTACAGCCCTCAAGTCCATACACCTTTCCTGGCCAGCAGAAGAGCTGATCCAAATGGATGCAAACTATCACTGAAGGGTTGCTAATGACATTCAGTTCTCGCTAATTTGAACAGAGGATCTTCCCATGGGACTGAATCATTAGTGAAATTGATAAATGAATATAAGAAATGGAGTGTTATTCATACATGTACCCAGACTTCCTCTACAAACATCCCTTCCTGAGAAGAAGTTAGAAAAATAGCGTGGCAAATATTACTTCTTCTGAGAGAGCAAATGACTAACACCTAAATATGAATCCAGTTTCACTGCCATTCCATTGGAGAAAGAGCAAAATTAAATGTTTGCTACATGAAAGGCATATAAGGGGTAATAGGATTAAAGAGGGGTTAAGTTCAAGTTTCTGTATAGGAATTACAAAGAGCAGGAAATAAAGTATAAGGAAACTAAAAGCAAAGAGCTTTGGCTATGTCTCTGTTTAAATTGTGAAATATATAAAAAAAGTTTCTACCGAAGTATAATGACATTTTGGATAGTTGTTTTCATGTGTGTCATCTGCATAGAATTGCTCTTTGCTGAAATTATATATCATTTAAGAATTTGCCAGCAAATACCACATACCGAGGGCAGGAACGCACACAGACAAATAATAAGTCTTTCCGCTGGCTGGTCTAATTTTATTCTATGCAGTTCACTAATGAATAATTTACATGCTAATGTAAATTAGATCAATTACTGTTTTCATTTGTATGAAATCATTATTATTAAAACTGGTCTTCCTTATAGAGAAGAAGCACGCCTGTTCTCTGCCCAAACATTAGGGGACGCTAAACATCATTAATGCCAGATATAAATGCTTTGTCTCATACCTAGATCTACTTTTTCTTTCCCTCTTGAATCCATCTTTCACTAATAAATTCGTGTGCAAATTAAAGTTCTTTCAATGAAACATGATTTTGCCTTATCTTTCAGCTTACTTATGTAGTAATGTACAATTTCAGAGATCAATTCATAGAAAAGCTCTATGTAATACATTATATTTCTGAACTTACTGAAGCTATATTATGTAGAAGTACAGGTGTTTATTGTTCCCAGTTTTTCTATTCAGTGGATGACAGACAAGTTTTAAAACTTGGTATAGAATGGGCTTGTATTTTTTCTGTGGGTTTTTTTTTAAAAAAAAAAAGTTATATCAACAGTAGCTACAGTTATGAAGAAAATCATCACATTTGTTTAGAACTAAAGAAGAACAATCTGTTACTTCTGTCATTACTTTGCCAGGTATAATTTTTTTTCTGAACTTGCATAAAGAATTATTATGTAACAAATCTGGGTTCACTTAAGAGCATTGAAACAGGGCTGCAGCATCAAATGCAAGTAAGAAGGTAAGAAAAAGTGCATCCAGAGTCAACATTAGAAAAATCTGCAAAGCAAGAGGTTTTTACATGATATGTCTGCATCAGAAAGGACGTATGCTTGGATTGACAGTGCATTAAGATAAAAAGTCCCAGGGAGGAAGCACTGCATAGCTCGTCAGAGTGACACGTACCAAAAAACTTTGGGCTGAGCTGACTGGTACCTTGCCCAATGACATTAACAGGTTACGTGAGCAAAATTACCTCAACAAAGTGGCAATAGGTTGCTCATTAAGATGCATGAGACCTACAGCCTGGAAAACTTGCCCAGAAAAATACAATACAAGATGAGAACCAGGCAACTTAACTAGATCCCTGACAAACTGCAAAGAAGCTAGAATATTGTACTCAAATGAGAATGTCACAATACTAGAGCACAGAAAGGGTTTGCGACAGTGTGTCTATGGGTTAGAAGTGCTAGCATCTATTAATATGCAGAATGTGATATTTGTAGATGCAATGCAGAATCTGATCTGGGTGTAACAGGTTGCAGAGCTTTGGTGGTCACCAAAACCAAAACAATAAGAAAAAAGGCGGCAGCAACAAAGGTGAAGTTAAGCTTTGACGTTCTCACCTAGAAATTTCTGCTAGAAATATTTAAAACCTTGCACAAGGGCTGGCTGTTTAAGTGCTTACCCTCTCCTGAAGTCACTGAGAAGTCTTCCTTTGATCTCACTGAACTTTGAAGCAGGTCAAACAAGTAAAGGTGCTTTGCATTTTGCCCTCCTCTACCACACTATATTAATAGTAGAATCAGGATGACTATGTCTATACTTCATAGAAACCAGAATTAAGATTTTAGAGTTAAGATTTTTTTAAAATTAAGCCTAACACCTCCATCTCTCTATTTCCTAGACTACTTGAAAACATTCCAGCAGTTTTTCCTATAGCAAGAAAATCCACTTAAGAATAAACACTTCATTTCATTTTCTTGCATTACAGGGATTTCATTCAAGCAAGCCCCATTTATACAGATAGCAGACATCCAAACTTAAGGGCATCCATTTGTTATTTCTTACTCAATGCCACATGGCTTGTATCATTAGCTGGGTAATATTGTTTTTGTAACAGCCTTTCACATTTGACACTAATATAGATATAGTTGTAGTCATGATGCACTATTACGAAGAAGCACTTATCAGAAAACTTGAATTAGGGCTGAGAAAAAACATGGACAGTTGTGCTTCCCTCAGTTCTCTGAGAAGTGGGAGGACAAGGCGTTTTCTGCATTTCTAGTCTAGCTACTTCCAGCTACAAATGTACCAGTTCAGACTCATACTGTCACCAAAACTCCTCAGTAGTATCTCCTACATAAATGTGAGCAATGCCTGGCTCAAAAGGAAAGTGAAGTGAAGACAAAGATTTTTGCCTACTAATTTCCAAAACTGTCAAATTAAGACCTGACTATTGATCTCCAAAACTGTAAGGTGAAGACATGAATACAAATGACAACTGAAATAACAATACAAATAAGTCTAATATATCTGTATAGGCAAAACGTCTGGGGTTTTTGGTGCACGTCAAAGTTGCATGTTCAAAGGGTATTGTAATGTGTTTATTCAGATGTGCCTTTGGGGGGCTGTACAGACTCGTTTGTGAAGGCCAGCTAGCATGTGAACATTGAAAACACGCTTCGAAGTGTGTAGACAGTGCTTGCTGACCTTCTGTCTATTTGACTTCATGTCTTTTAAAATGCAAATAAGAACCTCTGGAATATCTACAGCTAACGGAATGTGTGGAAAGAAAATATTTATTTTCACTGAGGGAAATGCACAAATGATGAATACAGTAGTGAATGACATAGACCAAGAAACAAGTAGTTTCGTAGCCTAAGGCACAGCTGTTGACTGGCAAGTCAGGAGCATGAGCAAGGACACTGAAAACAAAACACCTGAACTGGCCACTTCTTTCTAGAGGCACAAAGGCAGTGATCAAACAGCCACCATTTCACTGCAGTTGGACATAATACATGCAGAATAATACCTTAAAGAAACATCTAAGATATTCAAAGGGAGAACTTCCAAATCCTAACTCAGTGATTTAACACAATTTGAATTGCATTACTTTTCTCCCTGAATATTAATTGGGATTTTTGTCAGATAGGTTTACTGTCAGTGAGATGAAAGATATGCCTGTCAGCTAATGTTTACAAGTCAGTCTTCAAGCCGAGAGATAAAATTAAACCCATTACCATACCACCAGTTTCAAGCCAAACTTAATATCATACCCAATACTTTGCAATTAAGTTTATTAGAAGAAATTAAGCAAAGAATCCTTCTCCTTGGCTAGAATTGGAGTTTAAGCCTCAGCACATTGTCCAGTCACACTTACACCACAGATTTTGGGAGCAAGCAGAGGGAAAGTGAGTTCACCAGAACATTCACGTGTTGTAAGTTCATATGTTCAGAGCCAGGTTTTTACTCCAAATCTACCAGGATGCTCTGCTCAGATCAGTCAGAGATACAGCACAGTGTGACTTCATCATCTTCTGGATGTTATGGCTTGCTCTAAGCATGTGCTGGCACCATGAAAATTTTTGCCCAAATTTTCACCCAGCTGTATTCTGGCAGAAATAGCCAGATAATTTGATTGTCCCTTCTTAAAATGGGCCCCTCTTCTCCAGTGAGAGATGACAGCAGTATCAGCCATAGGCAGCCATGATATCCTTCAGCTTCCTCACTGACTGCTGCTTTGACACCCAGGGAAGGTTGAGGGGGAGCTACAGGGACACCACAGATGGGACCTGTGCCCACCCCACCACCGACCAGGGAGGATTTTCCTGCTGTCTCTCAGCAGATTTCCCCAGTGCCCAGCTAGCACCTTCAGCCCACGTGCTTGGGAGAAGACATGGGTCACGGCCATGGGATCTCAGTTCGCCTCAAGAGCAAGAAATGGTCTAGTAAGTTATTTTGAGACAACGTGCCTGGGCCTAGTGAGTAATTGGATGAGACAGGAGAAGCCTGAGGCACTTTCCTGGGCCCATCTGAAGTACTAAGACAAAAATAAAACAGGGTGATTTGCAATACTGATTTATCTTGCAAATAGTACACATCAGCTTCAAACATTTGTCAGCCGTGACTCACTTCATGGTGACAGGTAGAAAGGTCAATGTTTTCTTCTTCTTGAAGAGAGTAAACTGGGGCTGCTAACAGCAAATCAGTTTTCCAATTACTGGCTTAGCAAATAATAATCAGTTTTATCCCATCTTTAGCTTGAAAAACCTGAGGCTGTTGGGAATAATGAATTGGATTTTCAAATGCTCTAGAAAAATTAACTATTTAGTATCTATTTAAAAGCATCCAGAATTAAATGGGAAAGGCAGGTAGGTGGGAGGCAATGGAGAATACTGTCTGTGGCAAGTGGGAGTAGGAAGAGACATCTGGTGTAGAGTTTTAGCTTAGAAAAAGTATTTTCTATTTGATTATTAGTTGTAATTAGAATCCAATTCAACAAGCTCCAGTTACTTTTTCTCCCGTATAGTACAACCTTGCTAACATTTTAATAGACTATGTTGCCATATATGTTAGCATATTCATTTTTTTGATTGACACAAGACTTCTAGAAGTAAAAATAAAATAAAATCCAAGCTATAAGAACTCAAGGCATTTGAAGTCAATGTTGCAGCACTAAATACTGATAGAAAAAATGCCTTCAAAACAGTTTGGGAGTATGGGAGCAGAGAAAGAATAGTGACAGGGTTTTTTTTTTACCCCAATCTGGGCAATTTTATGAAAAAGCAGAGGGGTATTTTGCGGTTTTCATGAAAAAATTAGATTTTCATAATAGAGGAAGGTAGATATTTTCTTGACCAGCTCACATTTGAGGGCAATACTTAGCAAAGCTGCTTAGTATTGTCATTCAGATGTACTGGTTTTCATATGGCAGCAGGTTTAGCAATGAATTTCAGCTGGACTATTTTGTCACACCAAGGTCATAGAGATGTTGTGATTGTGAAAGATAATCACAGATATATTGCACTAGAAAAGCTTTCCCCTTGAGAAAGAGAGGGAATATCACAAACAATTCTACCCCCACCTAAGGACACATCATCAGGCAGCTTGAAGTGGGAAACTTGGAAGTGAGTTAGCAAATGATCTTTTGGGGGAGGTCCAGGCAGAGTTTGTCCTTTGGGAAAAACTATGAAATAGGTAATCCACTTTCTGGGTTCACAGGTATAAGAGCTTGTTCAGAGACAGATTGCAATTTAGAAAGGATTAACTACCAGTATCCAGAATGATATTTTAGAGGGAGGAATTCAATGCAGATGTTTTAAGTATGTTTATGCCCCTCTTCCTGCTGTTTCAGATATGAATCAAATGCAGACAACAGCTAAATCCGCACCTGTTCAAAGTGATTATTTCACCTGTTTCTTCTGTGGCCTCCTGATTTATTCCACCAGAAAGTGCAAAACCCCCCCACTCTCTGGTATGGAATATTATTTTCTTAGCATCTTACAAGCTGTTTGTATTTTATATGCAATATAAGGAATCATACTCATGCATTTGTGCCTATTAACCTTTTTAAAAGCACTCTGAATGGATTAGGATTTCAGAAAACAGGCCAGAGAATGCCATGGGCCAATACTGTAACAGCTGTTAATTTTGTTCTAAAAACCATTTGTTTTGAAATATTTCAGTTTGGATTTTTCTGGGAGCAGACAGGCAGAAGAAGGTAGAATCCAAGTTGCTTCTGCCAGTACAATGCCCGTCTCATGCATTTTCAGCAGCCAGCATAGGACTGAGTTCATTTTGAATTGAAATTAGCTTATTATAATTTTTTTATTACTGGCTTCTGAACAAGTGAGGAAGTGCTTCCTAATATTCAGAACATGCTCTACAATTTATTTCTTTACAAACAATTTTAGAAAAATATTATGATGAAAGAATTATACTCTATTTTTGATTAATTTAGATTAGTAACAGAAGTTTGCAAAAATACAGAATGAAACTCAAATTTTGGTGAAATTATCCATGAGATTTGTGTTCACCATGCTACATGTAATATTTCAGTAGTAATTAATACAGTAGTACTTTATGAACCTGTTTGCTCTCCTTTAGTTAAGCTATGCTAGCATTGTCATAAAAAAAACACATTTCTGAGCATTTAAAAGAACTCCAGCATAAAATTTTGCTTTGCACTACAATATAGCCTAGATAAGCTTCTGACTAAAGAAATCAAAATTTAAGTTTTTGGGGGAATTTCAATGATAGAATGGCAAAACTGCTGGGTGCATGAGAGAAAGGATGGCGAACAGATCAGGAAGGCTCCCGTAGTCGCCAGCAGCTCAGTAGTCTCCCTTTGAATGATTTATGAGCTCTCTAGCAGCCTTCACTGAATTCTGCATTTCAGAAACATGCCAGAGCAGCTGTTTGTAGATGTAACCAGGCTTTGTATGTTATAAATAATGAAACAGTTATTTAGATAGTACCGCACCCAAGTGGTTTCTTCGAACCAAAGCTGTTGTACAAAGGGCAGAAGTTGTAACAGCTTTGTTTCACCTCTCACTGGAGAGGATTGACGTAAGAGTGGGAAGAAATGCAGTTTTCCCAAGTCTCAGCCTAACAGTCTTCAAAAGCCTGATTTCCCTTGGACTATCACAAAGATCACAAGCAGAATAAGAAATATACAGCATGAGAACATGTAGTTTTGAGGAGGCTGTGCTGACTTGGCTTCATATGGATCTGTTACACCAAAGGATAGCTGTTTAACTGCATTACTTTTTCCACAATGTCCTCAAGATGACCAGATATCCAGAGAATTTAACCCAAGGAAACTGGCTGAAGGCCTGGGGCATGAGAGGCATCAGGGCAGGCTCTTGGGCAGCATCATTTCAGGAGCACTAGTCCTGTGTGGCTTGGGACACCACAAAGAATGAACAGGAGCAGGAGAGGTCCTTTAGTTCCTTGCATCAAGAAGAGGGAACGTGATCCAGGCAGATTTCCCACAAACCTGACAAAATTATGGACTAAATACAACTGTGCAGCAGCCAACTGCCAGAGAAGGTGAAAGTTCCTGCTGTTCCCAGACTGAACATAAGTGTGAACAGTAGGAAGTCTGCTCAAGTCTAATTTCTACACTGCTGCTCAGCCTGAAAGAAAGCCTAATTTTTAAAGGAGATGGTTTTTGATCTGTTCTTGGTCTTCACTCAGTACAAGGTCCTTCAGATGCAATTCATGTCAATTCGTGCTGTGACAGCTTTAGAACAACTGAGACTGTAAATAATGTGGTGTTTTGTTCTTTTGGATAAGCTTACAAAAGGGGACTGTCTCGCTGCTTAGGTTATTGGCAGCCCATAGGATGAAATGAACCTTCATTTTTTGATGAAGAAGCAATCCTACCAAAAAAGTAAATAAAGAGAAGAGCAGAGATGGTTATTCCGCAGGCTGGCTCCTCACTGATGTCAAAGTAAGGGTCAAAGTTTAAGCAACTTCAACATTTTCTTAAAACTGAAGATGGAGAGTCAAGATCTCATAATTTGCTAAGTGGTGAGAATTTAACAAGGCTGTTTCCTTCACACCTTCTGGCACTGCCTTCTCATTTCTTACTATTTTGTATTCAAATATGTTGCTTCTCTAGCTTTCTGTCCACATGAATATAGAAAAGGGCTAACAAATGTCCTGCATTTCCCATGTGCATTCCCTGCCTCCCAAGAAGCCAAGACTTGAACTGGAGATGTAGATGTGCTCAAACCAAAAATATCTTTCCATTTCTTCTACAGGTCTACAATTTCCTTGGTGTTTTATAAACCCTGACACAGTTTATGCCAAAACTGGGACTCTCCAGAGCTGTCTTGTTGTATCCAAGTCAGAGGTTAAAAAAAACACAAAAATTGCTTATGGCTGGATTATCATAGCAATGAGATAATGAGCTAACTTTTTTCAGGGGACAACTAAAAGAATATATAATTAGATAAAAACAAATTATAATTATATTGAATGATTTTAATGAAAGTCATCTGAAACATTCATTTCAGAAGCAAATAGTCTACATTAAGCTATCAGAAATGCAAATGGCTAAAAGCACAATGGGACATTTGGGAAAAAAGCATATTATCTTAGTATCACGTATCTTCTTGTGAAATGCAAGACTTTTAAAAAGAGGAAAATAGATCCCTTCAGAGTTTACATTGAAATTTTCAGAATTAAGGACCTGTGAAAGATACTGTACTGTACCACTCCATTTTCCTAGTCAATATTTGACAGAAAGGTCTTTGCTTTCCATATTTATTTCATAATTATGGAATAATAAATGGGAAAGCTCACATGTGCATGAAGCATATGAGAAGCACACAAATTCTCCACAGCCCAAAGCAAAAGCAGACAAATTTTTACCTTAATGTTCAGCTATATAGCATTGCTCTATTTCCTTCCATCTCTCAATTATTTATTACATTCCTCATTGCCATTCAAGGTTTCTAAAGAGAAGGCCAATATGCAGCCTTCATGTATCATGATATAGGTGCGGTGCGAGTGCACCTCATCAAGTTCAATGCAGAGAAGTGATAGAAGTCTCTCCCCTAATATTGGGACTATTATAACCAATCCAAAACCATTTTCTCAGTGAAATGAGACAGCATCTTTTTCCTGTTCTGTTGTTTTCCAGTCCAAATGAGGACTGTGTACACCAGGAGTGAGGAGAGGAATTTGATAAACTGATGATAAATGACCAACCTTCTACTGACTTTATAAAGGATATTATCTTGTGCAATATAGCAGACAGGTTTGATTATTGTCAGAAAACTGGACCATGACAAAAAACACAACACCTTACACAATAAAATCTGTTTTCTCTATATCTTTGATTCATATCTTTTGGCTTCACTAAAAAAATACATTTTTTTCCCTTAGCACTTGCAGAGCTGTGATTTCTTGAGGATGATCAATCTATGACAGGAGCCACATACTATTCTGGGGCTCAGACAACCTGGCCTTCTAAAATTAAAAAGTTGCCTCTTTCATCTGAGTATCATAAACAGTTACAAAGAGCCTGAAAGAAAAATTTAGCTGACAATGTAACTGCATGAGGCAAAGATGTGGAGAAGAGGCTAGAGCCTTTTTTTCCCCCCACAGCTTGACTTTCAATCTCAGCTGTGTTTATGGATATGGCAGAAAGCATTCTTTGACTTGTAAACTGATCAAATTTGACCTAGAAGTTAGAGAAAAATGAATGTAACATTCTGTTAATCCAATCTTTTTCTCACCTACAGCATTTTATAAACAGCCTAGCCTAACACAGAGCAAGTTGAAGAAGTGGGAATAGTTTAATAAAATATTACAGCTTTCTTTTACTCCATGCTAAATCTAGATAAATGCTATCAAAACTGCTATGGCAAATGTACAATGGGATCAAAACACAGCACATTTCAGAACTGTCTCCCAGGATTTGCAGATATCACCAAAGGAAAAAATATTGAAATGAGAAATTAGCTAGTTGGAGATAGATGTCCCTTCTTCTCTGCCAGTGTTCCTCACTAGGCTCAGCTTCACAAACAAATCTTTCTCTCCCCCCACCTCCTTTATTAAGATATATTAGCCCTTAAGGTACATGTGACTGACTGGCAAATGCTGCCATATGATCTGCCCTTTGGTGGTAGGGCCAAAGTATTTTACTCTGTCTTTTCAGGCATTGGTAGTAAGGGCCATACTGAATTCCAGGCACTAGTGACAAAAATCAATAGGATTCCTGGGACTGCAAAGAATTTTTTCAAACTAAGCGTGCCACGCAGGCTGGATATAGTGCCTTTTCATAACAACACAATGGGCCACCTTTAGGTGATCCCTCCGGACAATTTCCATACATTGTTCTAGGACTTTGTCCAAGCCACTGCTGAAGCAGCAGCTTGTTTCACAATAAAGTCAAGAAGTCTCTAAAGGGATTCACCAACAGTTACTTAGGCTGAGATAAGCCTGAATCTCTCCAATTATGCACCGAGAAACCTCCTTTACCCATCGGGGTGTTACAGCAATGGTTGTATGCAGCCATAAGCAAGCACATCTGCAGGTTGTTGTTCTTCTGCACTGTATGCTCCTGTTACATATCTGGGTGAAAAATAATCTCAGGAAGCTGGCGTACACCAGTCATTATTTACTGGCATCCTAGTCATTATTTACCATGAGCATCACTACCTGCTCCTTAGAAACTTATTTATAATTCTCCTCACTTTCACACTGTGACACCAAAGGATGTATATTCAAACTGATATAAAAACCATTAATATGCACAGATATGGAAAATAATTTGCAAAACAAATACCAAAGAAAATAGCTTCTAAAATAGGACAAGACATTCTGCAGTGACATTCAAAAGGAAAAAAGCCTGTGTTTCATTGGAATAATAATCAAACACTCTATTGGATGCCAAGCAAATACTCAGCCAAAAGAAAATAAACTTTACTATGTTAGTCCTTCTGTCAATCCATCTGTCTCCTTCTTTCACTCAGCTTCCCAGTCTTGTTTCTGATATGCCCTAGAGTCACAGTGGTTTCCTGTACTTGCAAAAATGAAAATATTTCAAAATATTCAATATCTGCATTTCTAGGGTTATTCTTGTGTGTTTTGGAACCCAGAGAATGTTTGTAAGTAGAACTTAAGTTGACAAATATCCAAATATGAATGTAATTATAAGAACTTTTCTATTGTGCTGGCCACAGAAGCTGAAGCGTGTATGCATAGACTTGAATTTGCAAATCCAGATTGGCTAAATACACTGTTGCCTGTCACTTTCGTGCATACTGCTTCAGTCCTATAATCAAATTTAAACACTAGATTTTTTACATTGAAAATGAAGTAATATTACTTTCGAATCATTTCTGCAGTCTTATTTTCCTCATTATGCATGATTTATAATCATTTTAGGTTTCCTGTCTAGATTTGTTTTAACCTCTGAACAATCCTAAATCACAGGAAAATAGACAGAAAAAACCAAAAGCCTGCATATGAGTAAGAAAAATCTATGACTGATCTTTTTTAATGCTTTGAAGGCAAACTGAAGCTGTTTATTTTTTCAAAGTTAAGTCATTTTGAAATATTATCTATTATTACATCTGTTGAGAAAAATCAACCATACATTCCATGGAGCATTGTATATTTTGACATTTATTTTCATTCTCTTTCAGAAAAAAGTGAACATTTGGATGTTCTTCACAGACTAAAAATTCCATATTATTTCATGTAGGGAATGTTTAAAATATTAAAGGTCAAAATGAATTATGATATGTCCTATTCAATATGCAATGATTTATATTAATTATTGCATTTAAAATCTGAAACTAAACAAAATAAGGAATTAAAGATTATCAGAACAAAATAAGAAAGCCTAAATGGTGTGTTTTCATAAACTCCTATTAAAAACATTGCCACAATCGACACATCCAGCAAAATACTTCTATTCTGACAACACTGTTTTTTTCTTGGAATATTTATGATGGATAAAACCCAGAGATTCAGTTATGGTTTGTGTATTGCTCAATTCATGGGATGAAAAACCCATTGATCTATTTGCCAGTGAGGTAAGAGGCCAAAATATGTAAGTCCTGGAGTGGGCTGATGAGTTGACACTTAAGGGCTCAATACATGACTACTTTTCAGCTGTATAGTCCTCACCCTTATGCAAACCGCTTCACACCTATTTGCACAACAGGGAATGAAGGTCAAAGACAGACAAGCTATGTGAGGGGAAAAAGCACACACAACCCAGCTCTGTGTGCAAAACTGCCAAAACTGTGGGGGAAATAAAACCGTGCTCATAATAACAGAAAGAAAATGAGTCAGAGAAAGAATGAATACATACGGTTTTACCCAGCAGGAACTTTCCTCCTAATGAAGTCTGTCTGTGCAATTTCACACAGAACTCACTCTAAACTGCACTTCTCACCACTGGTAGGTTAGTGAAAATTACTGCCGGGTCCATGTTCTTCTGCCTTGTGGCAATTAGGCTTACTCAATTTAAAGACCATTTTTCTTTCTAGTTCTCAGGAAGAAGGGAAAGAAATGCTGCCAACCTATCCACAGAGCTTCAAAACTGCATTTGAGAATAGTGAAGCAGAGAAAGTCCCAATTTAATCTACTGCAATACTCATTTTGAACCAATCTTACCCTTTCCAATTTCCTTCTCCTTTTATAAGAGGCGCCCAACTATGAAAGCCCTAAATTGAGAATAATGAATCAAATAACCTTGTCATGTAATTCAACTGAAATCTTCTCTCAGCACTGCTCCCCATGATGCTATTAAAACTTGGGTGTGCCACTGCCCTACTCCACAAGTAATGAGTTTTGTCATCCAAGTGATACAGAGAGATGCAATTAACAACATAGGGGAAACCATGGCCTTATTGACCCTTCCTTGAAGGAGTTTGTCTCTCTTAACAGAACTATTGACAGCTAAATAATCCCAGTTGCATTATTTTCTCAAACATCCCTAATCTATTATGTATAAAAAAATAATCCAGGGGCAGTGTTAACATGCCACTTGAGTAAATTGCTGTATGCAATTGAAACATAGGTTGGTGCTTATGCATCTTATTCTGAGATTAATGGACATTAAATAATTTTCATTTTTACAAGGCTTGCTTATTATCAAGGGATGCAGTTGCACATGTTCCATAGGGAAAGATGTTATTTAGGTTAAACTAAAGTACCCTTCCTGGTAGAGTGTTATTAAACTGAAGAAAGGTAACGAGAAAAGAGAATTAAGGTCTTCACTATCATGTTCTTATATCCTATTTGTTTAAAAAGGTGGTTAATACAATTCACAAACTGAATGATTTGTAATGCAGGTAGTGTCTAGATAGGAGTGTTGCTTAGTATTCCATATGGTTTGTTGGCAAAAAGGAGCAGCAAGAACCATGCAGTCTCTGCATTTGCCATTTTTTTGCTGAAATAGAATTAAAATTTGGCATCAACACCATCTCTGCTCTAAGGAAAATGACACTGTTAACACATTAGTTATTTCTAAATCTGTCTATTGGATACAGACCCAACGCAGGGGTAGCAAGTATCACTGTGATATTAAAGCAATTATGAAAAAGGATCAATATAACTAAAAGACCTGTATGTATTATTTAATAAAAAATACAAGGTCTGTAAGTAAGTATATAGCTTCTGAATCTCAGTCCACTATGAACAATATTTGAAATGTAAATAGTTTAGACCTCAGTTCAGGAAAGTACATAATTTTGTTTCCATTGAGGCAATGGTTCAACAAGTACAGATTTCTCTGGAGTAATGACATTTTATTGAATAGAGTGATATGAAGGAACCTATTTTCTCACTTCCTATATATTTCTCTAGATAAGCAAAATAACAAGAAAGTCAAAAGCAGCTATGCCATGCTTCTGAATATTCGAGTATCCAACCAGATGCAAACAGGAATGAACTACAAGTCCAACTGGCAATGTAATATTCTGAGAATACCCGAGTTACAGCAATGAGACATGATTTCAGTTTCTTATTTATGAAAAATGATGAAGGAAACATAACTATTGTTGAATTTTATTTCCAAATGCTTATGCAAATTAGCTTCTTTTTTACACCATCATCAGACTACCTGCATGATGAATTTGATCACACCTGTGGGATGGTCATGCTGTTTAGGCCATGTCCTGTTCTAGCCCTCAAGGAACCTCAGCAGCCCTTCAGACAGCATCAAAATCCAGGCTGTGCTATTCATTGCTTTGAGTGGATTATCATTGCTGCCAAAGATTCACAATAAACTAGTCTGCTTTGTTCCTGAGCCAGAAAATTTTAATTGTTTCTACTTCGACAAAAATTTAGTAGATACATCCATTTCTCTTCCAGTCCATTATTTTATTAATAAGGGGATGAAGAAGGCCAGGTCTCCTATATTAGTGAAATGTTTAACTAACAACTGGTTATTAAATGCACAAGAAAATGTCAAAAAGGGAGTCTATTGCCATGGGGATTAGAACCTACAGGCTGCACGCCATTACTTCTGGAAAGCCTGAAACTGCAGACTACTACTACAGCTGTGGTGCTTTGCAAAATGCCCTATTGAAACACCATTAGTGCTCCAGAAAAGTTGCAGTTTAAGGCTTGCTCTATTTCATCATAAGTAGTATCTTTTCCAATTATATGTTGATTCTTGCTGATATACAAATAGTGCTTAGTTCTGTTCCATAGGCAGCACATTTACCAAGGCCATAACTGCCAAGACGACAAAGTAGAGAAAAGAATAAGAAAAACTGGGCCATCCTAACAGGCACCTAACAGCAATACCCTCCTCTTGTCAGCTACCAAATCATGAGGGACAAGACACAAAGCAGAAAGCAGCATAGTTCTCATCTTTGCTGCTGTCAGGAGTAGCATTCAAAAGTCTTTGGTACCAGCTGTGATGCTTTGTGTGCAAGGGAAAATAACTGTCAGTATTGCAGTGTGGTGACACAGGAAAATAGCAGAAGACAACACAGGGGAAGATATAGACAGCTGTGGGATTTTATATGAACTAATTGTGATTTATTATGTAAGCCAGGGTAAACAACATCAAATGGCTGTTTTTTAAGTTTACTTAAAATTACTGAATTACTATGAGTACAGCTTCCTTAAGTGACCTTCTCTTTTACCCCTTATAACCTACTCTTTGAAGGCTGACACTTCTGGCATCATATAGTTAAGGCTCCTGCTTTCTTTTTTCTTCATGATTAATTCATTACCACTCCTAGTACTGCATACACTCTGCACCCACCCTACTTGTGATACACTTGGCCTTTCTGCTTGGATCTGTGGGTCATCAGGTTGTGTTATCCAAAGGAATTTATATGCCTTTTACCACAGTAGTGTTGGGGTGCTACAGCTTTTCAGTGAGTTGTAGAGAAGTTTCAAAGTAGAACTGCAGTTTGCTAAAGGAGAGCTTGTTATGGGAGTTCATCCATCACATGCACGTGTTGATCACATCCTGCCTGCTCCCCACTGGATCTGTCACTGAGCAAAATGAGACCAAGGGTTGCAGCCAGACTTGGTTGTTACCCAAAGCAGCACACTTCAGAACAAGTTATTTCAAGTCAGGAATTACTGCTTCTAATAACTTAGATTTCAAAACAAGACAGTTCTCATCTTGGGTGGCTTAATATTCAATGATACATGTTCAAGACACAGCAGACTTTAAGAATCCATGGAAGGACATCCACAGGAAATTATTTTTGCCAAACTAAGATTAAATGGAAGCCTGACTGGAGAGTTGTACATACTACCCCGGAATACTTGCATGACAGGAAATAAGAACAGAGAAAGTGGTGACCAGCTAACATGAAGTGCGCAGTATCCTAGCATCCAAAGAGAACAAAAAAGGAGAAACCTGCAAGTGAAAGAAGGGAAAAACATCAAACAATCTTCTATGATCATATAAAAAAACAAATACCCACAGACAACAGCACATTTATTTCTCCTGCATCATGGTGCAACAGCCATTCATGTCCTATGCCCTCACCACACATTCCCAAACCTTGTGGAAATAAACCCCTGGCAGCACCTACTGTTTTCCAGGAGCAAGATATAAATTGCACACAATCATAAGCAATGTGTGGCTTCCTGGGGAGCATTCGGCAAACAAAACTCATGAACAGATGCAGCTGGAATTCACTGCAGGATGTTTTTATTTGCCTGATCTGAAGGAAATAAAAATCCATTTAGAAATTCCCAAACTGTATCACTGCTAGCAGCTAAGCCTTGGATCCCATGCAGTCAGAGCATACCAGGTTTGTGGGGTTGTTTTTAAGAAGGATTAACAGAGCCAATGAAGTTGGATTCATCAATTCAAGGTCTTGAAGTTCATGGGGTTTGTTCTCAAGGTTCAGTTGTCATGTCATTGCATTATGCCCTGTATATGTACATTTAAAAGGTGTTTAAAAGGTTCCACCTAACAGAATGGTCAGAACAAGTGTTGCAACTGAATCACTTCAGTTATAGAAGTAAATGTCTGTAACCTGACTGTTAACTGACTAGTTAAAACCTTACCATTTTTCCAAAGCTAGATGCAATTTAATTGGTTATTTAATACACCTTCTAAGCCTTGAGTTTTTGCTGCAAAACCAAGTTCCAAAGCATCTCAACTAAGTATTTTCATTGCTTCCTTAGACCAGTTTTGAAGAAGCAGTCATTCTGAAAACTTCACTATATTATATCACTTGAGGCTCTAAGCACTTCAGTCTGAAAAAACTAAAAGAAAAATCCATTACTTGAGGTTGGAATGCCTGCATACCTTTAAACCCTGCTGAATTTTGAAGGATGGATAACAGTTATTTCAATCCCCACCTCTGATTTTCCTTCTCCTATTTATTAGCAGCTGGTTCAGAGAATTAAACCATCTGCTCTTTGAAAAATGGGTATTGCCGAAAATAAATAGTTTAGCCTTGGCAGTAAATTCATCCAGACTGCAACTTGTCTTGCCATTGCTACTTCTACTAATAAGATTACAGCTAGAATATTACATCTGTCAAGAACCTTCATAATTGCTTTTAAAAGTGAAGTATAGTTCAGATCAAAATTGTTAGCCAGTTGTTGAGTAATCTCTGTGCTTAGTTTTTCAAATGTCTGAAAGTGATTTCCTTGTAACACAAGCTAAGTGAGTAAAGCAATAGGCATAGATGTTCATTAGTTAATTAACATTATTTGAAGATAAATACTAATGGGACAGATTATAAACAATAGCGATTGTTTTCTGCTTGTAGTTTTTGGAAACAAAATCCTGCAATTCAGAGAAAGCAAATTCTGAAGTTTCTACTTGGCTGTGCAAACCAAGCAATGGAAGGAACAAACATTTGACTTCAGTGGACATGGGATAAAACCCTACATACATAAATGATAAATAGCTATAACTGGAAAACTGGGGATAATCTGTTATTCACTTCATTCCCAGCTAATACCCTTCTTGCCATATGACAGAAGGCAGTTCAGTTCAGCGTGCTCCGTTCACACTTGAAGCAAGTCACTTCCCATTAGCTTCTAGGTCTGGAAAAAGGGAATAATTATGCCTTTGAAATCAGATTTACAGAGAAGTCTAGTCAGTATTACTGCTATAACACTTAGTTCAAAATGCAGCTTATCACAGAACTTGCAGGTGTTTGTACACATAATGCTGTGGGCAGATCTTACTCCCCTATATTCTAACCTCCCAAACTTCTGGTTTACGGTATCACTGGTTGCCTAGCATGGGTTTTGACCTGATAAGTAAACAGAGCCACTGAAGACTGTGTAGCTCTGCTGCTGTTCTTACTCTTCACTCGCAAAACCTTTTAAGGATTTCAAAAGGCATTAAGAAAACAGTAATCTTCACAAATTCCTTCTGAGGTAAAATCTCTGGTGAGGTACAAGGCTAGGATTTTCAAACGCGGGTGCCTAGCGTTATCTTCTTAAATGTCTCAGGATGTAATGAAGATGTCAGTGGGATCTTTGTCACTTCTGAAAAATTAGGCCAATTATTTCAGTGCCAGCTCACTGCACAGCTTCAGAAATCTGCCCTGGAAAATGTCAGCCCAATACTGGTCTCAGTGAGTCAGTGATAAACAAGTTTAAAGGCTTGGGAGCAGCACAGACATTTCAAGGGACTGCAGACAGGAGCAGAGAGACTTTTTTCTCGTGTCCTGTGAAGTGAAAAAGCTGCATCCTTTCTCGCTTTTCAAAACACAAAGTCCAAAGCAAGCTCCCCGCTTTGCCCCAAACCAGGCAGTTTCAGCTAAGGATCCCATTTCCCTGCCTCCTGCTCCAGTGCCTGGAAGCTTCTCATGTCATTAACCTCTTTCTTACACAAAAGCCTGCATAAAAGCAGCCCTTTCTTCGGGTTATTTTCACAAGATAGCACATCTCAGGCATAATGGCTAGAGCTCAGTTGTACCATTGCCAGTTTTGATGCACTCTCAGCAAGGAAAACTGGAATGAAAGAATCATATTGCCTGTATACACTAGGTATAGGACTTTTCAGAAACTATAACATTATACAATATATAAAATAATTTTTTCTGCTATGCTTCCTGTCTCCAAGGAGTAAAAGCCAACAGCACTGTTAGTTTTGAGGCAAAACAGCAGAGGACAGGAGCAAGTATTTCATGCAGTGGTCACCATTTTGGCTCAGGGGATGAATAAATATACCACGTTTCTTTCAGGCAGTGAACAAAGATTAATTACTTAAAAATAAGGCAAAGTGAAAATCAATCTGTTGAATTAAAAAATATGTTAATATTTTAATTGACATATTGCATGTCAGCAGAGTAAAATGAAATAATCTATCTTTCTGAACACATGATCATTTGTGTTGCTAGAAAACTGTTCCTGTTTTTTAAAGAGAAGAATGTCCCTCTATCCTTCTCTATATATGGAATATGCCATCCCCCTAATGATATAACTATATATAACTACACCAGAGAGAACAGAATTTATATTCATGAGATACAGATGGCTTCATAATTCACTAGTGATGGAGGCCTGAGTGAGTAATTAGGCCTCCCCCATGGAGCAGAAAGCAATTCCAAATCTCAGTACAGTTAGTAAATAACTTACCTAAGGAGACAGAGGTCCTCTTACTGGCTCTACTTTGAGCTGCTCTGTGACATTGGGCACCTCCCCTCTCCACCTTATTTCCAGCCTCTTTATTATACCTATTTAGACTGGCAGTATTATACCTATTTAGACTGGCAGGTTTTGGTTTAAGGGAAAACTATCTCTAGGTTTAGCAGTGAACAAATCTTTATCCTATATAGAGTATAATTGCAAAGGGTCCCGGGTGTGACTGAGGGAAATCTAAAGAGGCATTTGATTTTCATGAAAAATTTTAAGATATCATCCAATTTTCATTTTAAATTACTGAACTTCAAGCTTTCCATTTTTGAGTCAAACGTGTTCCACATGTTCAATACTAGATATCACCAAGACTGCAGAGTGGCATTAGTCTCAAGTCACTAGGATTTCAGACCTACAAAACTAGCTAACACACATCAAACCTTTTGCTAACAGTCAGCAAAGCAACACCTTGCTGAGATGTGCAGGAGGCATCCCCTCATCCCTCAAAGTCCAACTGCTTCTATTAGAAGAATTTGACAGTTTTAGTCAAGGTTTCAAGAGATCAATGGAGACACATGTGTAGTTATCAGGATATATCCCAATGCTCATTGAAACACATACAAATAACCCAGGGAAGAGAGTAAAGAAGTAGTCCATTTTACACAAAAGATTGAGATAGCACAGACAAACTATTTACTAGCCTCCATATATATGGCTCAAACATAAGTCAGTGCCAAGCAGTTAGCTGGAAATTTTCATGTCTTTTCAAAATAGGCTAAAAGTTTAGAATATGAAAAGACTTTTCTTTCAAATCATTAAAAATTCCCCTATGCCTTATCTCATAATAAGGTACTTCATACAGAGTAGATCAAAAAATCTGGAACCATCTTCCCCTACATTCAAGTTGTGACTTTTACTCCCCTCTTGTTTTCTAACTTGCTCTACAAACTCTAGACTGTACCCTCAGTAGCTACTAGAAAGGGGACTTGTAGCAGTTCTTAAACAGTTTATAGCTTATAAGTGATTATTCAGTAACAAAACATCTTAAGAGAACTTTTTGCAGAAGGTTCTGCTAAAAAGTGGAAAGTCTCAATACATTTCCTTAGAAGTCAGAATTTGTTCTAAGAATGGAGTGAACTGTTTGTCATTTTTTTTCCACTCAAAATCTATACTGCAGCTTTCTAACATCTTGCTATTGCTTAGTTAAAGACATAAAAACAATATGGTATAGCATTTCTATTTATATAAGGCTGTAGAAAAAAAGACTGTGAAGACACAGTTAAACTTCTACATGGAAGAAACCAACTGTAGACTACCCCATTACACAGAAGAAAAGTAATCTGAGACTTACATCAGATCCTTGAAACGCACATCTTCAAAAAATAAAACCTCTTCAATTGAGCAAAAGCTATACTGAAAAGTTTTCTCTACATTTGTTTCACTTCTTAAAAAATAATTTAAAAAATATTACTTTATTTTCCCCTTCAGAGAAAAGTAACTCTCCATACTACAAAATCCCTTCCACCTCCTAAAAAACAGGCCATACTGTCATTTCACCACAATTTATAGGCACACAAATGAAGGGGGTGGGGGTGATGTATAAGCTCAGCTGGAATCACTTAACTTGGGACTAACTATAAATACATCCTGCTTTAAAAAAATCTTTCTTCTCTGCTATTTGAGGCTGTTAAGTAAATTTATAGAAATGTAGGGAAGAGCTTCAGCAGTACTGGGTGGAGCACCAGTTAAGTGACTGTTGCATTTGGTAAGCTAATTTAAGATATGAATAGATTATTTCTTTGCTTGTATGCAGTCTGGCTAACAAAGAGACAAATTCTTCTTTTAAGAAGAAGTCAGATAATCAGTAAAAATAAGAAATTTGAATTTTTAAGGTTTCTTAACACTGCTTTTTAAATAAGCAATTTCTGGTCTTATATAATTAAGAAAAGTGATGTCTTCAGAAAATATTGCTAATGTATTACTTCTAAATTGATAACGAATTTTCTGTAGCTACTTAGCTATTATGTAATGCAAAATATTTTCAAACTAAGAAGTTTTGTTCTGTTTTGAGCTTAGTAAATAATATCTACTAGAAAAAAAATAACTAAAGATGGATGTTCTATTTTGGAAGGTTCAGAAACAAACTATTTCAACTTCTAGCTATGGATCCATATTTTCCTTGAAGTAACTATATATACCTTCAGCTATGCAAAAATCTGAACACACTATACTTTCTCATTTAAAGGAGCTTTTCCAAAATATAATGTATTCTGTATATATTATATGGATTAGGTTTACAAACATAGTATGTTTTATGAAGTCAATTAATGAATGCTAAAAAACAGATAAAAAAAACTTATCTTCTATCATGCTTTTCTAAAGGGGATATGAAACCTGCTAGGCTTCCAACAAACAAGTCAAAAAAGTAACAACAGAGTACAGGTAAGAGTTATTCTTGAAAATCTTTCATGGCGGCTAGGGAGTTCCTCTAAAAAGATAGCAATAAAGGTTATTGCTACTACAGGTTGTGGCTGAAAAGTAGTAGCTTGGGCAGAACAGGCTGTCAAAGAGGGAGGAAAGAGTCTAGGCTCAGGGATCTGCTTTCCTTCTTGTTTGCTCTACTCTGGTTTATAGAAGGCTATACATCTGTGGATGCAGCTGCATCTCTTTAAAATTCAGACAGTAAGCAGGCTCTCTCATCTTGAAACAGAAAAGTGGGAATCAGTGTATCTAAAGAGAATATAGTTCAGCTTGCTTTCTTTTAAACCAGCCTTTTCATTCTCTCTTTTCTAGAGGGTTATGTTTTTCAGCCAGGATCATCAAACTTCTGCCTGTCTCTTTTCTCTTTGGCTTGCAGAAGAGATCTATAAAATGCAGGAAAAGAGAGAAATACAAGGGCAGAACTTGGACTGTGCAAATCCATAAGTTATAGCCTACAAACACAGCATCACCTGTGTTTTATGTTCAATACATACTAAATATTAACCTCAATTCATCTGAAGAATCAATTCTCAGTGCTTCAAATTAGTGTCATTCTCTCAATCGAAGTTAGATGTAATTTGGAGACAGTCACTATTTCTTTATCTTTCAGGTTGTGACCTGGAGAACTTTACCTGGTCCTGATTTTTAAATACTTCACTTAAATTGCATATATGATCTCCAACACCCAGTACAGTGGCAAACCAAACAGATAGTAATTTCAGGTTGAAGTAAACAAGCGAAAAAAATAAACTCGTGGAGAGGAAGATGACATTTGCACAGACATAATCTGGTTGATAAAATCAGGGGGAGTGTTACAGTAAGAGTTAGTAATACAGAAGTATCTTAAATTTAAATGATACAGTCTGGAGCATCATTTCCTCTTCAGAAAGAGCTTAGGAAAATGTAATGGTCATTCTAATTTAACCTGTTCTCCCAACTCTACAAATTATGGCTTCTACCAATCAGGCAACCATTTAAGGAAGGCAAATTAATTCTTATTTACTTTTGGCTTCAAGATAATTTACTAATGTAAAGACTAGACCTGCAATCAGCAGTTAGCCTAGTTATCAGACACTTTTTTTTTCCCCACTAATGGGAAGATGATGGTACAATTGAATCACTTTGCATAGAGTGGCTCTCCATGCAGTGGCTGGTGCGATATCTGCTTGTTGCCAGTTTTATTACAATAAAGTTGTATACTGAATATCTTGGCTGCTGTTTTGGTTCCTGTCACAACTTCTGCCAGTCAGTTCAGTCTGTGACCTTTACTTCAGATAACCAACAGAGCTATGAAGGTGGAAGATTAATTACATGTTCCCTGCCTATTTATTTTCTTTGGTTGAAATATTTGAAAATCTGTAAGGATAATTTTAAATTAAGAATATGATTGATACCATTTGATTTCAGTGTAACTTCTGCACATATTTAAATATTAGCCATATTTGTGCATGCAAATATTTAGCCGTGTAGCTCTATTAGAAGCAAACAGGATTTGTATATGTCAGCTGTCAGCTCATTTGATCTGTGCATTACTCAAACGCTATTTGCATGCAAGTGCAATTACACATGTAAAGTGTAGACAAAAATGGATCAAGCAGGTTTGGAATCTCTCAAAAAAATTCACCCTTAGTGTATTTTAAACTAGCCTCTTCAGAACAGCTAAAATAAATTCTACTCAAATGTATTATACTTGCCAAGCATCCTCTCCAGAATTATCCAGTGGAGGGAACACGGTCTATTGGCTTACATATGATTTTGGGAGCTGTAACATTTGAGCTCTTCTCCATTGTTTCAAGTGACCCTGAGCAAAGTAAATTAACCTCTTTTGTTCCTTGTCTGTAAACAAATCAAAGAAATAAAACAGAAAAGTAATTTCTACCCTCAGTTGATACAACAAATAATTGTGGAATGCTTAGTTTGTTTTGAGATCCTTGTATGAAAGAATAAGGATGAAGTAGTGCTAAGGTACAAATGTAATTAGGCTCCAACAGTGTTAGCTGAGTGCAGCCAGGGCTGAGTCATGACGCTTTCTACATACATAGCATTTTCTAAAATAGAAACATTAATCCACAAAATAGAGCTGCATTCTAGATCATAGGTTCCCCTTGGACTCCTTTTATTTATTTTTTCCCTGAGTGGCTTTTGACGTGGGATCTATAAAACTCCAAATATGCTGCTGAAGCTGATAATATTATAATTTACGTCTTTAGGGCTGAGAAGTAAACAGATGTTCTATCTGTCACAGGGGACATTAAAGATCCCATGATGATTTTTTGAAGCAGTCAACTTTATCCCCCATGTCCTTACCAAAGTCCTGTCGCATTGTGTGTGTTTCTAGTCCTTGTTTGGACTGTTCTATATGCCACCAGAATATTAAGGTGAACATGTCTAATATCTTACCTAAGGCTGCTCATACTTACTATTTACACTTAGTGTTTAAGTTATCTGTTGCTTTGCCTCTTTCAAACCATTTATCGTAACTCATGAAAGTGAACTTTTACCAAATCTATTGAGACCAAGGTTGCCATGAAAAAAAACATGAGGGAATACTACTATGCTTGCAAAACAGCCACATATAAGAATATTTGTACTTGCACATAGAAGAATTGCACACTAAAAATTATTCAAACACTGGAATTGCATACATATTCAAGTTACAACAAATACAAATCATTGTAGACCTCTGAAAAAGGAAACTATATTGTAAGGGTGTACGGAAACAAAAGAAGCAAAGTACAAGAAAAGATGCTTTCCAAATCTAGGAAAAACTAACCTCTCATTTCAGCAGTGTTGTCTCTTGATACAAGTATTTTTTCAGGCAAAATGAAGGAACTCTGACTCTTCTTTGCTTAGCAGAGTGTTTTTTTTTCCCCAGAAGTAAAAAGGTGTTGGAGTAACTCTGAGTATGGTATGCTCCATTCCCTTAAGAAGTGGACTGGAGTACTGTATTATCAATATGATTATCGAAGTTGATAGGATCTGATGCCAGTCTGGCATCTGCTGGGTAAGTCACTGGTGTAAAACTTCATGCTCCCTTGGGCACAAAGGAATTAAAACCATATAGACTTGAACTGTAAAATATAACAATTAATGCTGATCAAAACATAAATGTTTTATTTGACTTTTAGTAGAGATTTTAAAGCAATACTGATCTGCTCTATTAAATAATGCAACTGAATCTACTGGAGACTTACTGTCTGGATTAATTCCAGCTCACAGCATAGGATAACCTATGTGATATTTTGCTTTTTATTTTTTTAAGAAGTGGACCAAGATGATCATCCTAAATAAACTATGCATTTAAGTGTTTAAGTGTGACCACATTTGTGGTTACATGACTATTTTTTTTCCTGAGTCAAATACTGTTGCCATTCAAGTTTCTTATCACCAAACCAGGAATGTATTTTACAGATGCTGAAGCAGCTGCTTGTCCATATAAATTTTATGCTTGCTTCTTGATAAATCTAGATATTGCCTTTTGATTGTAATAAAATTAAATCAGCTTACACAAACTGATGATCCTACTCCACAGTCCAATTTTTTTTACTTTAATTTTACATCCCCTCAAGGCTGTTTTATTATACAATGAATCCTTAGTATTTTTTTATGCTTCATGTTCTGAATCATTGAACCGAGACCCTGTGATAAATTACTATTCTATGACACTGACTTCAATTGTTTGTAAGTAAACACTTCTGATTTGTTTAATATAACTAATACATTACACAGATCTTGCTGTACTAAGAGGCTTAAGTAATTCAAAAAAGCTTTGGCTGCTTCAGACAAATGAAGTATTGTGATGGAAAACAAACAACAGCTTTAGGGTAGGTAGGGTGCATGCAGGGGCAGTGGCACTGTTACTTTGGGGGCGGTGGTGCTTGGTTTCTATGGACAGTAATTGCCAGAAGGGTGGGTGACTTTGAAGCTGTGGTTATGATTCTGGCCCAGCCTGATTCATTGAGCTGGCAGGTATAAAGCAAAGGAAACGCTTTGTTCTTGCGTAGTGGCAGTGCTCCACTCTGTACAGCACACTGCAGCGGAAAGCCTGTGTAGTCTTGTTGCCATCAAATCCTGTCTTTCCAAAGACTTCTGACTATGTCCTATTACCTACTTCCTACTAGTATCACTACACTTTCATTCCAGGAACAATATTTCATCCTTCCTTGGGCCTGAATTAAAAAAAAAAAAAAACCTCCAATATGTCCAGTTGGGTTTGTAGATTAAATGACAGGAGGATTAAATGCACAGGCAACTAGGAAAATGTCTTCTACAATCACCCAATACACATAATTTGACTGGGCAAAAGAACCTGTATTTGAACTGCTCTTTGAAATCCTGGATGGCATGTTCCCTGAATGATGCTTTTTCACAATTTTTTGTCTTCGTTTACAGTGTAGGAATGTTCTCTAGCATTAATGAAAACCATTTATTTGGGCCATCATTAGCATTTCAAAATGCCCTGAAAAAATTACTGGTCTATTGGTCTGCAGAAATGGATCTGAAAATTGAACTCATGAACATTACTTAGAATACTTTGAGTCACATCATAATGTTTCTTTGCATGGACCTGGTCATTAGTATTTCAGATGCTTAACTAGGTGGGAAATAGCTCAACTCAAAACATCTGTCACTTAAACTCTCAGATGAACTATATTGCCTATATAACCCATTTAAACAAATCACTGGAACCATGTTAGTGATAGAAGAGAGACCTAGCTATGGTATATATTCAGTATAAAATCACAAAGAATAAGCCAAAAGTGCAACTTAATTTTTTCACTAATAGCCTTTTACTACTTAAGTAATAATCCTGAGTGAATCTACTTCATGGGCATGCCTCATTTCTTTTTCATCAAAACAAATGTCCCCAAGTTATCCTCATTGTGCAGTATGGGAAAGACCATGTTTTGAAGAGGATCACCCTGGCCAAGGGGTATGAGAGGGATCCAAAGGCCAGGAGGAACAGTTTTTCTATTTAGCTGCCATGTGAAGACAGTTGAGTTGTTTTTTTGGAAATAGTAGCTGTGCCATTCTGTATCTTTTCTGATTGAGATTTGAGCAGTTCTCCTCATAGCAAGACGTGTGGTGTGTGACTGAGCAGACCCCCAACAGAGGAGTCCTAGAATTAACTACTCCTTTTAATTAAAACTGGAGCTGGATATACTGTTTCCTGTTTTCATTTGTTAATAAACCCAGTTGTAATAAAAGCTTGCATTTAAGCTTGCACAGTATGTGGTAACAACTATAGGAGCTGGCTGTAAAAACCACCTGTCTAGCACTCGTGATCTGTACACACATACTGAATTAATTATAGCAATAAAAAAAACTATAAAATGTATAGATTATGTTCCTTGATATTTTAGTGGCCAGAGCAACATGTCTCTCTTCTTAAAAGCTCACTAATTAAGTAACTATTTGTTTTTACAAGTGTGTAGCTATTCTCATCTCAGTGGGTAATGTTCTTTACTTTTTTAAGCTTCTCTTGATCGTAGTCACAACACTTTGAATTAGAAAGGGTTAAACTTGCCTAGGTTATGCTAGGCAGATTCAGAAGATAGCTACATATCTATATGCTGCAGTTATATCTCTATTTTGTAATCAGCTACATCCAGTGTGTCTGTACAATGTGACTGGCTTTACCCCAAGAGCAATCAAATACACAAACTACACAGACATACATTTCTTTTAATGTTTTTTGTATATTCATTTTTTAATAAATTCAAAAATTGTTCTCTGGAACTTGTTTCTGTTCTGGTTTACAAAACCTAGATTCAAAAAATTGTTATGGAATTTCAAAATAACACTGCTTATGGATTTTCCTGAGAAAGGGTATAATCTATTTAATGTTTTAGCTGTGTTCTTAAGCATTTGTTAAGTTAGAAGGTCAATACAGAATTGAACCATTATGAATTTTATAGCAGTTGGAACCTCTCAGATATTCTTTATTTTTTCAGGAAGATAAGCTAAATGATATACAGTAAAATATCTCCAGTCTTTAAACATACTGGTCACAAAAGACAGCTGTCTGGGCTGGCTTTTCATAACCACAAAAATACTACGCAGAACAAAGTCTCGAACAAAAGTGCTATTTGGTCACAGTGGGCTTTTCATGTCAAGATTATTTATGAATATATATTTGTTATGGAAGAAAGTGAATATTAAATTTTTGTATGAGCTTCCAGTAGCCACATAACAAATGTACTATCAGTTCAGTCACCTGCTAAACAATCGCTGCCTCCTCGCCTCCGTCCTCTGCCCAACGTCACAACTGCCAAACTGAAGTACAGTCAAAGATGGGAGTTCAGCCCTGCAACTTCAGGATAAATAATCTCTGTAGTTGGTCAAAAGCTAGCCACTAAATTTTACAATTCTTTTGAATAAAGCCTAATATGCTTAACTTCATGCTAATACTGCCATTTCCCTTTTTGAAGAGTACTTTTTTGTATGTGTAAATTGTAGCAGGCACAGTAGGACTCCCAAGGGGTCTTGTTTGAGTCACTGGAGTTACACAAATGCCTTATTAACTGTAGTCAAAATTTATGTACTCAGCATGATTAACTTGTAGCTCCATTACAAAATGCTTAAGTAAAAAGGCAGAATAACAGCTTAAACAGAAAGGGTTTTTAAAAAGGAAAAAAAAAAAAATGGAGACAGATGGGAAGGTATTTGCTTTAACCCTGTTGTGATTGCCCTGGTACAGAAACAAGTGTATTGTAAAATAGATTCAAAATGGCTTCAGAAATTATTTTAGTAAGCCTTCTAAATTCAGACTAAGAGCTGTTTGGCCAGGCCAATTTCTAGGTTAGAAATAACACTTAGTTGTTGTCTTTTCTTGTCCAGTGCAGGCATAACTTCTGAGAGCAATAACCTGCTTCAGTTATTAACTGGACCTAAGTCATGAGTCAACAAAAATGTCGTGAGGTTCTGTCCTGCATTTTTAAATTATCAATGTATCTAATAATTTAATCACACATTATGCTTTATGCCCTCCTACAAGTTATTCAACACTACCAGGTCATCTGCAAACATTGTAGTCATCCTGCTTTGATTAGTCGCATGCCTTTTTCCTGTCTTTTCTAATCTATAAATTAACAGATCCAATGTGAGATCAAAGACTAGCAAAATGATCTATCTAACTCTGATGCTTATTAGATGAGTGATGAAACACCACTTTTCAGTTCAAAATAGGCCTTCCATAGTATGGAAGCTATTTTAAAAAGTGTTAAGAATTTTTGTTCAGTGTCCACAGAATATAATAAACGTGAGAAGCAGAATTATGCTCTTCCGCATATCTATAAATGCAACAGGTGGAAGTTGATGGTTTGTTTTTGCCAGCTTATTTTGAATTTTCTCAGCATCCTGATGTGTTGCTAACACCTCTCTTTCAAGCTCAAAAAACCTTATTAATTTAGCTATTGAAATTCTTGATAGTCTTCAAAAATGACCCCAAGGTAATGGTTCTCCAGTTTCTGATGTCATTTAGTTTCTCTGGGTCTGAAGCCTCAAGAATTCAAACTGAAACTGTTTATGAGAAAAGTAATTTATGACTTGGAGTTGGTGCAAAAGGCTGATGTAAAACTAACAGTGTACTCGGGGATAATTTAACAGCAAGAAGTGAGCTCAACTCTTTGCAAGTGTAGGCCAAGCACCGCAACAGGAGAACGGGTCCATAGCAGGGCAGTCTGTTGTTGATCTAAGACTGTCAGCGCTCTGGGATAGGGACCCCTACAAGAGGGAAGCAGGAGCAGCCCTTAGCTGGTGGGGCTGGACCTCACTATCTACAAGAATTTTATAAGCCTACCATACGTTGCCTTTTGACTTTCTGTCTTAACAGTGACAAAATAATATCTATTATGCTTAATAGAACAATGTCTTAAAAACAATAACAGTATAGCCTGTTTATTTTCAAGATGATACTAATATGATATTATTTGGTTGCTGTTTGTTGGAAAACATAAGGCCATTACTTTGTGGAAGACTTAGCTTTTTATTTATGGCCTTTTTCTTACTCAGGCCAAGTTGTCATGTATCTGAGAATTCTTTAAGGCATTTAATCATTAAAAAAAAAAAAAACCAACCCAAAACCACTACGAAGTATTTGGAAATCTGCGTCATGTAACAAGTTATTTTTTTATGCAATGTTTAAATATGTTTGTCCTTGGCATGCAGCAATGCTAGCTGAGTGTTATTCACTGGTATTCACAAAGTTGAAGAGAACCTGTTTCTGTGTAGTCCTTGCATTATATGCTACCACAAAAAAAGGACATGAGGTATGCCCCTATTTTTTATGGGGGAAAACAATCTTAAACAGGTATCTCTAAGTTCAAGAATAATGTAACCAATTTCAGTATCTATGAATTCTATCACAACACTTAGCAACATTTTTATGAAAAATGAAATGCTTGTTTCTTATCTTTTTGCAAGGCACTACAAAGACCTGCTATCCAAATTGCAGTAAAATTAATGGGAAGTTGTCCTGGAAAAGTTTTAATTAAAAACACTATGTAGCAAAATGAGAGGTGAAGGAAGACATGCAGAACATGGTCAGGTATTTTGACTGCAGTTTTTTATACACCTCATGTCAGTGAGTTTAATTGTTCATAGAAAGGATATTAACATTTTTATCAATCCAAACAAAAAGCAAATTCATTAGTGCCATGAGAGAATAATTATCAGATTGTCCACAGGTAGTTATGCAGCTAATGACCTGAAGATGGGAGTGTAATTAAAGCCTTCACTCAGGGGCTTCACTCACTCTGATATCCTTTCCTGTCTCTTCATTTATGTTCTTTTCATTAAAACTGTACAGCTTATTAACTCATTAATAACTGCAGAACACAAATGCAGTGAAGTAGAATGAATTTAATGTCTCCTTGGTTGTGAAGCATGTTCCAATGCTAGGGTGATAATTTTTTACAGCTGCTATTAGAGTGGTTCTGTCAAGGAGAGAAGTTCCTCAATCAAAAAAAAAATATTAAAGCTAACAAAAATTAATATTTTACTGTTAAATAACACACCCAGCCACCAGACAAGTAAGGGAATGAACTGCTGTTCTAAAAGATACATTTCAGAGTGTTATTCTCTTACTTCCTTGAAATAAAGGGCTGTTTCTAAAGGTACTAATCTTACCCTTTTTTTCCCCATTGTATTATAGGAAAAACTACCTGTGTCTCTTCATTGACATTATCCCATTAACAGAACTCTAACAAACAGGAACAGAGGTTAGGCAGAAAAACTGGAATGATTTATGCATAATAATTAGTTGCATAATATATCACATCATATGTGTGTCAGAGGGTTTTTTCCTCAAATCTGAGATCTGCTTGGGCCAGTTGAGGAATCTGTTAAAGACAAGCATCTTGACACCTGATCCTGCCAACCCTACATTCACTCAGCTTCCGCTTAACTCACTGAAAACCTTTTGAGTCAAGAACTAATAGTAAAAGATCTCATAATGAAAACACTATTTCAGAGCTATTTGATTTCCTCTTGTTATTAAGTCCATTAATGCCAGGGCATAGACTTCAGGTAACCTCTAGTGAGAAGGATGGCCTTGCAGACTGCATTCAAGAGACTTGGAGTCAGTCCTTGGCTATGCCATGTTTCTTCTGAGCATCCTTGCCTGAGCTCTCAAGGGCCAGAATTTCAAAACAGCTCCACTTCCACTGTCCTGATTGCAGGAAAAACATCACTGCTTAATGGGAGGTCTTTTTAGACTTTCTTTTTGTGACCTTTAATTTTTCTATGCCTCAAATTTCCATCTTTAAAAAGAAGATACAGGTTTCTCTGTCACTGTTACAACAAAGTTTTGCTTGGCAGAAAAGTAGTAAGAGGAGGAGTGCTCATGGAGGTACTGCTGTAGTAATAAAATACTAACTTCAGCGTTTTGTTTTATATAGTGTGACATACCTGGGGTGCACTGTGTGTTGCTGTTATTCATAATTAAGTCACTGATGGGACAACAGTTCACCCAGATCAAACTACTGCTCTTTTTCTAGGCAGCTCAGTAAGCTTTAAAAAATGACTATGCTTTTACAAGTATCATAGCAAAAAAAGTTAATTAACAGGGCATTTAATCACATTTTTGGGCACCAATACATCAGGTATAGATGTCATCTTCATTAATATCCTCCAATATTTATACTTCTCAAGACTCTGGAAAAGTACTGTTAATGGACTTGAGAAGAAGAGATAATTTTCTCGCTGAACCAAGTCTGTCTGATTAAGTGCTCAGTCTCTGGTAACAAATGAATGCAACAACCTTTAAATCCTTTCCATACAGACAAATTAATGCATTTCTCATAATAATATTGCTGGAAATCTAGACAGGCCAGTGCATCTTTGTGACTTTCTCTGCATGAGTCAGATTTACAATGCTGCACTGAAAAAAAAAAAAAAGGGCTATGATGACAAGTTGATAAACAAGTTAAAATAATATAATTTGCACTGTGTCATTTGTATGCTGTCAGCATACATATAATTCCAAAAATTACCATGGGTAAATCCATTATAGGTCTGCTAAGTACTGCTGCTGGGTACGTTGAGTCCTGATGCCTCATCATGCTTTATACCCGTTAGCAATTTGCATGGCAGAGCTACATAGCTCTTAACTGAAAGATGAAAGTCACACTTCCTATTCCAGTAGTGCTGACATTTAAATTTGATGTCAGTGTCTCATCCTAATTTCAAAATCCCTTGTGCTAATAGTGCTTAAGCCTTAATTGCACATTTAATCATAAGAATTACAGAATCACTATGGTAAGTTAGACATTAAAAAAAATGCAATGACATAGATACCAAAGCAAATCAAATATAGGAAAGACAAAGAAAAGAAGTAATTTTCTATTTTACAGAAAATGTTAAACATGTTTTTCAACCAATCAACACAAATAGTGAAATATGAGATCCCTGTGGATATCACCTTTGTGCTGTTAAATGTTGTGTGCTTGCTGTAACTAAATATCTAAAATTTGTCTGTCTATCTATTTGTTTGTCTATCTACAATTCTAAATTGACTAAGGGACTTACTGCCTGCAACTAAACTCGAGTCATGGACATGAAGTTTTGTGTAGCTGGCTTTTTTTTTTTTTAAAGCTCTGCACACCAAAAAAAAAGAAACCCACATGAAAAGTACTCTGTATTTGAAGGGAGAGACAGATTTTTAACATGGTAATTAAAATACTTGGCCTCAAACAGAAAATCAATCCTATCTACAGGCTCTCTGAACCTAACACTTCAAGACTATCAATGAACTTGCTAAATGACTACAGTCACCAAGGAAATAAATGTTACAAAGTTTGTGAAATAATGAACTTAAACTGGAAGCTAAGATAGTCAAGAATGTTCAGTGTTAATGCTGAAATGTCAGAACTGCAATTTATGTGTCAGTGCATGGATCTCATGCAGCATAACTATTTTGAGAAAAGTCAAGATTTTGAACCAAAGTCCATAGACATTAGAGAAAGTCTTACTACATGTGTTACTATAACACATTTGTTACTGACATTTCTTTATACAGTGAAAGTCTTTTTGTTAGATCCGTAATGCCGAACAAATGATACTCTGATTTCATAATTATGCTGCCAGCTACTATCACATTGTTAGAACTGGGCAGAAATAGATCTTACTTTTTCAGAAAAAGTTGCCCTTTTCTCACTGATTTGTTCATAAAAACTTTAAAAGCTTTTTATAAAGAATCCAAAAATATGAAACTGATCTGGAGGCTGACCAAAGACAGGATGAAAGACATAATCTAATCCTGTTTCTGACAGTGGGAATAGGTTTGGTTTTGTATCCAGCTAAATTCTATAGTCTACACTCAGAAAATTGATTTGACTGCTTCTAGTTTACCTGCCATCAAAACCAAATTGATACTATGGGGAAAAAATAAAAATAATAAATTAAGATGTTTTTGACAACAGGAACTGTATGTTTGTTCATGAACTGGAAGCAGAAACTACTGATCTTTTGATACTCTGCCTGATCATTACAGTTGTTGCTATTAGCATTCAAGATAGCAGCACAAAAGCAAAGAGAAGCTCAAAGTGCACAGCAATGCTGGATTACAGTAAAACTAAAAAAATCAGTCTTTAAGATGCGAATTTTCTTTCAGGCTTCAGAGGTGCATGGTGACATCTGAAGGGACCGCTCTTCTATGACAAGCGTAATGTTGTCTTTTGCTGCATGTTGAGATGCTGCAGCAGTCAATGGCATTATAGCAATAAGTACTTTTGAATCATAGACGATACACTGTTGTACTGCACCTTGGGTCATCAAATCCCAAAAGTCCAGTGTATGGATGGCATTCATTCCTTTCCATGGTCGGGTGCAAATAAAGTCAGAAAATCTTGGAACCTCTGCCTGGTGAACCTGTCAGTTTTCAATGCCATATGCTTTGATATCAGCTATGTGTTGCTGGTCAGACCAAACCACCCCAATGTAAACTGCCAGCACCAGCATGCCCTCTTTGCTGTCAGTAATTCCTAGCTGTGTGGATATCAATGTCATGTTGCTTGAGCTTGTGCTTCAGTATTTCCTTGAATATTTTCATCTGACTGCCCTGCTGACATACTCTCTCTTTTAGTTCACCAAATAACATCTGACTTGGCAATCTTCTAAACTGTTGTCTTCCATTCCAGATATAAGACCAGCCCATAAAGTGTGCCTTAATGATCACGGTTTCAGCTCCCTGGAAGACTGCTATGCTCTAAAATGATTTGAAAGAAAACTTCTTCCTACCTTGAATGCACAGTGTGGTAAGCAGATGAAATCTCTCCTGAGCTGTATGCATTATCAGTAGCAAATCTGTGCCTTCTTGTATAGAAAATTAGATAAAGTACCCACTTTGCAGACCTTTAATTTAATCTAGAGACTGATACCATATTGCTTCCAACCTTTATTTCTTAAAAAAAAAAAAAAAAAAACACAAAAGATGGACAGGCTGTGCTAATGCTATTTGACAGTTCTTTGTCCAAGAGAACACCCTCCAATAATGTATTTCCAAAACAGCAAAAATTTTCATGGCTAATATATGTTGTGAATTATAATGACTAATGACAGGTTGTGATACAAAATGACATGCATAATGTTCTTTTTCCCCAACTTTATTACGAGTCCATACGTCTCAAACCAGGCTCATAATCAGCTTCATGATTTTTGTGTACGTGCTTGCTTCCATGGGGCAGTTATCAGCAAATCAATGTGATTCAGTGCTTGTAAAATTTCTGAATAGTCTGTTCAACTGTGTTCACAAACAGTGCTGGCCCATCAATGATACAAGGATCAGCTTGCACCATCTGCCAGGCTTTCTGTCACAGAACAATCTCATGATACCGTCACAGGTACTTATCTTAACTTGCTGTGGATGCTTTCCTGGCTTGCATCTGATTCTGTCTCTGGTTGCATTCTTGAGAAACAATCCTCTCCCTCTTGGGGCATGCTAAAACCCCAAGGCTCCTGAAAAAATTTTACAGGTGTTTCAGATTTTTTTTCTTGGAGAACCTAACTTGCAGGTCATTGTGAAAGTCCAGGTCTTGACAGTGTCAAATGCTTTGGTCAAATTCACTGATAAGAAACAGAAGATATGCTATTCTATACTTTTCTGACAGATACCTCACTGGCTGCATCTCTTCTGCATTTTAAGCTATATCATGAGTCAAATAGCATGTACTAGACTATATTATTCTCAGGAAAGCATTCTAGTACTGTGCTATCTAAGACAGGATAATTTTTCTGTCTGTTTTTACTTTTTTTTAATTGTCAATGATAAAGCAAACAGCACTTTCGAAATCCTGCCTTGCCTATGTTTTCCAGTTTGAGGGGACAAACAAAGCCCTGAGAGACTATTTTGAGGGAGCAGAAGGATACATACAACTAATAGTGATTGCTGATGGGATGTGTCTTAAGCAAGGCACCACTACACTGCATTTCCTAATAGATCTGCATATCTATTCATCAGTTCATCCACTTGATTCTGTTTCTTTCTTAGTATTTGTCAAGGTTTTCACTGACTCTGAACATACCTGTCTCTTTTTCTGAGGTCTTTTAATCCTCTGACAGCCCAGCAGAACCTCAAAATGAAAAGCTTTTGTATTATTTATAGAACTTACGCATAGATCCCCAATGTTATGTGAAGCTTCACGAAGCCTGTGGTGGGTTTTCTTCATTTATAATTACTTTGTAACTGTTTGCTTGGCTTGGAATTAGCTATGAAATAGGTTTTATTTGGGTACCTGTCTAGCCCAGTGTCACATACAGATCAGTCCTTTTCTTCCACTCTTTATTGATGACCCTTCATAAATCAATCTGGGCTCGGTTTTGCTCTGACACTCATGAGCTATGAAGTCATCAGGAACTTGCAGACATAAATCAGGTAGCCGGGGCTCATTGTGCATTCATTGTTCATGCAACAATGGTTTGAGATAAAAACCTGGATAAAACATGATACAAGCTCTACAAGCAGTAGGATACTATACTCCTGGCAACATAACACCTTGTATATCATCCTTGTCATTTTTAAAGGTCAGTGAATGGGACCACACACACAATATTCAGAGGTATTAACGTGCCTAACAGCGTTGCTCACAATTTTGGTACCTATCTGGCTGTAAATATAAAACAACATATTTACAGTAAATAGATACCATTTGCCTGATCTGTTCCCTGCTGCTGCTTAATACTTGCAACTCTCACCAATTTCTGACAGCTGAAGATGTTCAGCATTTGTAAATATCAAACAACTCTCTCCTCTGTTTATACAGAACAGAATTCCTGGTCTAGGAGCAGATCCTTAGCACCACTCAGAAAAGTACTTAGGCCACGAGCTCATGTGTAAAGCTCTCACATAATCTAGGTGATATAGATTAAGCAGCCTACGTTCCTTCCCCCAGATAGAAAGAAGTCTGGAACTGGACTACCAGGACACACAGAGCTCAGCCTTCATTCAGCTTTGATCTCCTGCTGAGACCAGCCAGGCCAAAACACAGTATGTTATAGCTCCAGCGTACAGTATTTCTGTCCAGGGTTTGAAAAACTTTTGGACCTATTGCATATATGTCATGCAATTTTTTTTTTGTATATGCACAATATATCTGATGCAGCCAAGAATGCTTCTGTTTAGTGCATATGTACAGAGCTTCCCACAAAAGCTGGACTTCCTATACAGATCTTCAGCACAAATACCTCTAAGCAACAACTAGCATCTCCACTTGCACTGGAAAATGACTGAGACTTTCGAACGTATGGCAGCCCAGTGAGAGCTCCTGCGTGCATACAGTACTGTCATCTGCTAGTTCTATCAGGTCAGGCACAAATTCTTCAGAAAAATTACTGGACAATTTTTTCCAGCAGAAAGAGGACACATCCAAAAACATTAGACATACAACAGACTTGCATTTTTTTTATATTTGAAAAAGGTAACACCTAAACTTGACATGGTTTCTTTAGATAAAGGCAAAGCTCTGTATTGGTATTCTGGTGTAGTCTTGCAAAAAAAGAGGAAGAGCAGCAGCATCAATTCTGTTGTCCTAGAAGTCAAAAGTAGGCTGGAGAATGGACAGGTCTAGCATTGTTCTGGTCCAATTAATTATTTAATCACTAAAAGAATTTTAATGAATGCCATAAGAAAAAGCATTAATTATCACCTTGAACATAAGTGTTTCATTTGAATTATGCAGTATAAGCAAATAGAATTACATCCTTGTTTTCAGAATTAACTAGTGAGCTCTGAAAACACCTTTTTGCTTCGCACATGCCACTCCGTGTATCAAACAATCAAATAACTCTTAAATCTCATCAAATGAACTCCCAAAGTCATTGAAGAAATAATAAACTAGGTTACAACACTCATCTGGTATACAGTTAAATGTCTTTCATATATCTTTAAGTGGTTATTAATCTCTGATTTAGTTTAGAATACATTAACCTTCAAGGTAAATTAGATCAATCAAAAAAATGACTCGCAAGACTAGGTCTATCTTTTTTGCTCAAATTCGGAGTGTGTGCCAAGCATATAACAGCAGCAGGGAGAAAGTACTCAAATGCAGCTTTTCCCTGAAAGTATGACATTTATCATGGAGAGCGGCTGGACATTCATATTCTTCCTGATGTTTATGGATAAAGTTGTTCCTTAGGATAAGAGGAATCAATGACCAGATGAGAACAAAATGTTTACAATCGCGCAAAGGAGAATTATGCTGTGAATGCAGAATGACATGAAGCCCATGAAAATTAGGTGTAATCATATCCTCAGCTCAATTTATTTTCCACTCTGGGTTTATTTTAGCCTTGTTTACTTTAATTATTGAAGTGGCTGAAAAGCTTATTCTGTTCCATTTTGCATATCACACACAGTCCAGACATTTGTCACATTCTGCTTCAAAATTACTTCAATCTTCAACTTTTTTACTTCAGATCTTAGAGAAAAGAGGTACTTAAATACTCATGTGGGAATGGACCACTATTACAGTTCCTATACATAATGTCATGCTGTGCATTGTTCTAAGAACCTCTGCATTCAATGTTTAGCCATTATTTTCTAAAGGAATATGAGAATATTAATGCTGAGCAGCAAGAAGACTAACCTGAAGTCAAGTGTTTTTTAAGGTGAATGACTGATGGTGAAAGCTTTGTGGTGGTTTAAGCTACTGATTTATTTTGCGGTTGCAAAATGCCATGCATAGTTATCCTGGCTTAGCTGACAAGTGGTAAGTCAGAGACAAACTCAGGCTCCTATGTTTGTGAGAAGATAGTTAACTATTTTTACAGATCACACCAGTGATCAGTGTCACTATTTATAATGCTATATTCCAGATATACACTTAAAATCCTTAGCTATGAGAAGTGTCACAAGAGGTGCACTTCCTCTAACTTCTTTCTAGTGAAGCACAGCTTTTGTGCGTAGTCATAAGACACTGAAAAACTGAAGGAAATTGGTATCTTGAAAACCTTTCCTTTGCCTGGTAAGGGGATTATTGTATTAAAACTTCAAAGACTGCAGTTCGCCTTGACATCAGAATATCTAGAAGCATGAGATTTACAATGCTGATAGATGACATATTAAGACTCAATGTGCTGCTTTACAAATGGACAAAAACATCTAAAACATAAATCAGACCACCTTTTAATACCAGCATAGTGTGTTCCAAGGTAAATGAAAATACAGATAGAACTTGCAAAGTGAGATCTGAGAGCATGATGGAAAGGAAGTAATACTGAATATGGGCTCTGGTTTGCAGATACTGCATATTCAACACCTGACATAGGAAAGCATTTTGCCCTTATCAAACTTCCGCAATATTTGTATAGTCCTATTGTTTCCAGTGAGACTGCTTACACGCTAGGATTACACGTACTCTTCAGGGCTTTGCTGGACCAGAACCTAAGGGCTGGAGCCTGCCCTTCTTGACCCCAGGGCACAATACGGTATAACCCAAGTAGTCCCATTCGAACTATTCCTCCAGTCCACCGTTACTTTCCAGGAGGGTCAAGAGCATCTCGCATAAGGCAGGTTATGCTAGCCTCAGATGAACAAGATGAATATTTCTCTCATGCCCTTACGGTTCCACAGAAGTAGCACTGAGAAGACTGAAGAGGAGCGAAGGATCTGCACCGTGGTTGTCTGCAACAGTGCCACTTTCTTGAGGCGTTAGTCATATTGGTTGTGAAGAATTTCAACACAGGATGGTGAACTCTGCAGTAGAAGAGGGAGATCTAGCTACCACAACTAATTCCAGCTTCTCCTGAGCCTGTGTTTGTGGACTTTAGCACAATAAATGCAGGCAACCAGATCCTGTTTTGGGGCAGATTTCTTTAGAATATTACAGCCATTCAGCCAGCAGGGCCACAAAATCTGCTCCTCAGCTCTTCCCCTCTGAGCTATTCTGCACCTGCTGAGATAATGTTCCTACTTCATCCTAATTGCAGAGAATTGAGTAAAAGCTTTGTCCTTGTGCATCTAGGAATAAAGACAGAATTTCAGCAATCTTGCTGCAATTAAATACAAAGCTGAATGTGCATGCTGTAATTAAAAATATGTCTTTTTAAAACAAATCAGTTTTAATTGGCATTCTAATTGAAAGCCTATTAAATATAGTGATAAATGCTATCTGAGGGGTTATTTAAAATCTTGACACCTACATGATGCTTTAAAAGCTCTAAAAACATCAACTAAACCCTTGCAATAGCTGAGACAGATAAGTAAATACATCTAGCTAATCTGAGGAGAGAAAAAGAACAGAACAGAAACTGTTTTAAAAAAATTAATTAAATATTTTCAAGAGCATACTGATTTTGGTTAAATGTTCAGAAACTGAGAAATTAAGCTTTTTTTTATATTTCACAGCACCCAATCAAAATGAACAGTTATTGCTGTAGTGAGTCAGAATGCTGTCCTGAAATGCCCTGTGCTCATGATAGTGTCAGAAAAGCCACACCGGCTTAGCTTAAAAATCCTTCTAGTTTAAGCTTAGCTTAAAAATCTTTTTGAGAGTGATCCATTGTGGTCAAAACAAAGGTAAGTATGAGAACAGAACTAACCTATGGCAATGTTTTCTTTGTGCAGCCCCTCAGCCTGGAGAACTGTTGCCCTGACTTCCTCAGAGATGTTATTTTTGTGATTTTTATGTAGAATATAAGAAAATCTTCAGTCAATGACACTGAAATTATCTATCTAGAGAGAAATTTTCTCTTTCTTGTGTTAATGGTTGGCTTATACCTTAAAACATGACATTAATGGTAAGAGTTGGATTGACTCCGTTGATACTAAGTACACTCTGAGGTCTCACTGGGAATTTGTCTTAATTCTTCTTGTAATACTCTTATCTCAGAGAATTTGGTGGTGTTCCTCTGGAGGTTGCCACTGTGAATGAGTTTATTTTCAGGAATACTGGTAGCTATAAGAAAAGAAGCAAATTCAAAGCAAATACAGAGCTGCCTAGACAAAAACCAAATGTCAGATGAAAAAGCAAAGTCATTTTAACTAAAACCCTGATTCTAATCAACTTAATGGTTGGTATCATTCAAACAAGATCCATAGCATGAGATTTGTGTCCAATTAAACAGGTTGCTTTACAAATCTCTCCTATTTTTAATAAAGCTGACCTTACAGCATTGGAGACCAAGAATTATTTAGTGAATTTCTTGAATAATTGATCAAACAAAAAAGTCACTCTATTTGTGGCCAATTTGCGAACAGAATGGGAAACAATGTGTTTGAATAAACTGTTCATCATGAATTATTTATTCAGTTCTATTAACTCTTTGCATGGGGCTAGTCTTCTTCATCTGTGTCAATTGTGAGGAGACACATTATTAAAACCGCACATAATTCTGTATTTACCATAACTGAAGAGGCAACTGAAGAGTCATCCTAATGTAGTCTCTGTTGAAATGGCTAATGTGAATATACCAAAACTACTTTATGTGCTAAGAAGAATATTTGCAATATTTTTAAATCTTTTGTGGGTAAACTATCCAGAAAGTTATGCCAGTACATGTCAGGCGAAACTCTTGCTGAAGATTTAGAACACACCTGTCCCTGCTCCTGGTTAAATGGCTGGAATTCATCCTCTGCTGAGGACATAAAATAGACTTCAAGGAACTTAAGATCTCATTTGTGTTTCAAGTCTTGGTTTCATTGCATTGGTAATGGAGGAATTATTAGTCCTTCCATGAGGATTTTCATGTCCATAATTTAATTTTCCAAAGTCTGTACAATGGTGAATTCTCAGCCCCACACTTATACAATCTGCAGGCAGACTTTAATAACAGAAAGGAAGTCCCTCTGATAAGATTTATCCCTTCCACTTAAATCCACAGATTTCAATTCTAAGTTACCAGATGAAATTACTGTAGAATAGATACCTCCAATGGATTTAGATTCTTTCTTCTTAATTGCAATTCTGGCCTAAAAATGGCATTTTCATGACTAATTCTTGGTTTGGAGAATGTTAGTATGTAGCTTCACAAAATACTTGGACAGTTGCTGTGATGTCCCTGGGACACAGAGTATAAATATTTTGTTTTAATGAAGCTTCTAGTACTGATTGGATCTTTATGCAAAAGATAGGCTTTTTATGATTATCTGAGAATAAATATGGATGCAACCAGCAGAATTATGGAGCTTAAACTTCTCGCAGCTTATAAATTGCACTGTACTCAAACAGATTATGTTCTGTGTGCCTGAATACTTGTCTGTCTTCAACTTTTATGAACTAGTTCAGATACAATATAACACAATTTAAACCTCCTCTGAAAAGTAAACCCCAAACGATTATTGTATAAATGTCAGCATGTCTTTACCTTGCTTCCTCTTTTAATGACTGCTGTACCTAGCAGGCTCTGGCTAAAAAACAGGCATCCAAATCTCCAGCTGTTCCGAATATACTTTCATGCTCAAAATCCAGCTTTTCTCAGTCCAGACAAATGGCTAGTTGAAACCAGGACAACTACATGCACTTTGTGTCTTTAGCTACAATAGACTGGACATCACAGCTGTCTGGTTCTGTTCCACTCATACTGTTACAACAGTTAAAGGAAAAGAATTTTCCTCTCCTTAGGGACTAAGAAGCAATCATTGTTTTCTGTTTTAACATTTTGCAGGAACTAGGGATAGGTGTGTTTTTAGCTGCAATTACTATACTGTATACTGCTTTGGAAAGCTGAGATAAGCATTCCAAATACCTGCTTCACAGAGAACGGAGATGAAATAAGATTAGCTCTTTTTAAAAGGCAGGAGAAAAGGGGGCGGGGAAGAATAAAGAAATCGATTCCAAAGAGCTACTAAAAATTCAGTTCTTCACCTGAATAATTACTTGTGATATCCTCTGAAATACCAGTGTCACTCTAAGGGGTTTATCATTTGAAGTGGCATTTCCATTGTAGCCAGTACTATGACTATAATTCCTTCCAAGCTTTTAAATGCTCAATAAAGCTCAATATCAATAATCAAGGAAAGAACAGTTGTAGGCTTTACTGTATTTTTCATCTCATTATTCTTTATAAAATGGCTGTCCCTTCCTCTCACAGTAATGCTGCCTTGCCTACCGATTGTACCGCTTTTTAAGCCACAGGGAAGAAAGAAAATGTGACGAGTAATGACATGTGCTTTCCCAGATTTTCCATTTGTGAAAAATAACAATAAAATCTTGAAAATTACATTGCAGAGACATTAAAAAATGTATACGTATACTAGTCACCTTTTTTCAATTTCTGCTTTTGCCTGTTCTCTTAAGAGATAAGACTAATTACTGCTTTTTGTTCTAAATCAGTACTTCTCACAGGCTTTGGTACTAATTTTGAATCAATTTTAATACAACATCTAGGAAAAATGTAAACTATTTGCTTAATGCAAATGACATCCAATTTTTGCAGACTTTGAGTTGAGGACATTTGCTGCTACTAAGGCAAAGATCTTTGCATGCGTGGTCTTACATTCACTACATTATAGATAGCGGTAAAGTTTATCTTTAATTCACTTCCTTCCTCTAGCCTAACGCGTCTGGGGCACTCAGTAATGGTTTAGCAGATAAGGGTCAACTCTAATTCTTCAACAAAACTGAAATGTAACCATGGGGAAAAGCAGGCAGATTGTTGAGGATTTTCCACACTGCTGTTTCTGTAATGGCCAAGATCATCAGCAAAGCTGTTTCAGACACACAAAAGGCTTGGATGTCTGAAAGTATCATCTCTTCTTGTTCTCAACTACAATCATAAGATTCCCTGTAAACTCTGTAAAATTCCACATCTAGGTAAACGAAAGAATTTAAAGGGAATGCCACAGCTTTCTGTGTGTGGGAGAAAGTCCTAATGCCATGAAATTCAATGACTTTTAATCAAAGTACTAACACCAATACAAAATCCCAAAAGACAACACAGGAAACAAAAATTCTTAATTCCACATACAGGGATTTTGTATAAATGCAACAGCAATGAATCCAGGAAATCTGCACAAGTATACATAAAAATGGAGCTTAGGTGTTTTTCTAAAGCATTGTTTGTTTTTCCATGTAAGCTCAGAACCCCTTTAGAAATAGATAGGATGGAACTCATTAATGCACTGTGAACAGAAAACCCTACTGCATTTCTGTTGTCTATAAAACATAGTATAGACATTTCACACGTTGCTGGCATCACCTTTTCACAGCAAGCTGTAAGTTGGTTCTTAGATCTTTCTTACTCCATTGCTTCCAAATGAATCATAATAGTTGCGAAATGGAAATCATTCTAATTTTTTTGAGTTGTTGCAAATTTCCATGTTTGCTTTGTGCCTTAAATAAATCGTTCCTGTATAATTATGCAGACTACTATAGCTCATTAATTCAGTTCTATTTCACAACCAAAAGACTGAGACAGCAGCATTTTCAAAGCTGAAGTAGAACTATCTCCTTTCATCATGATGATTAACAGAATAGAATGTGACACAATTTGGTTCATATAATTCAGCTAGGTGTAAGTGGTACATTGATGCATAACAACCAACTTTGTGGCCTTATTTGAAAAATAGTACAGAATAAACTTAGATGTACACGTTAATGAAGAGGTAGTCACTGGAGATTTTTCAGAAAAATTACATTTATAGAGAATCTCTCTTATTTGCTCCTTTCAGAATTCATTATGGCTAAGGGGAATTGATTTCTTTTGGCTCTGAATTAATCATTTTTTCATTTTACATTATTTTAATTGTATGATTAATTTGTTTTTCCAATTTGTAAATGGTGTTCATTATCTTAGCATCTATACACCTCCATTAATTGAAATATAAACATTTCAACATGCAACTACAGGTCACCATGTAAGCAGAGAAAAGTAAGAGCCCAAATGCATATTTTTCAGTGTGCTAGGAAGTGTGTGACCTATAGCCAAGCCTGATCCAGAGCTCATTATCAATGCATCAAATCTACTGTGGAATAAAAAGCAAACTTTGTATTCTCCGTTGCAGTACAAAGGACAAATGAAAATAGCAGGTTACAGACAAATTACTCTGAAAAATTTCCTAACTTTATCAACTTTGACATCAAGAAGAACTTCACCTTTGAAATAAAAGGGAATTGAAACCAGCATTTAAGGAGCAAAGGGAAAGAGCTTGTAAACTTTCTCCCCACATCCTGTTTAGTATAAGGAAAGCTTTGCAAGCTATTCATATTTGACATGAAACTCAGGAAATTCTTGAGATAATTCCTATGCTAACCACAAAGCTACTGCATGTTGTCATAGCAACAGGCATCAGTTGAAACTTCATGATGATATTAAATAAATCTTTGCTTTGATATAAAATGAAATGCAATTTTATTTTATTAGATGTTTGTCATATCAAATATAATGGCAATAAAATTATGTGTCAAGAAGTTCTAGCCAGTGACAATAAATAAAAGCCAACCTGATGTGAAATTCTTGTGCTGATGTCACCAAACAGCATTATAAATACATACAGCTACTTAGCAGTCTGTTGTCTGGAAAAGTGAAAGCATACAAAGCCCAAGCTAGATGTAAAAAAGGCAGAGCATCAGCTAAGTGTCACTTATAGTACATGTGGCTTAAATGCAAAATACTGGTTGGTGAGCATTAAAAGTATGAAAGTTTCATGTCTCATTTGAGATAAAGGTGGCTACCACAGTAGAAAGTAACAATATCATATAGGTAAAATACTGGTTTTTTGAACTTTGTTAAGCTACTGTATCCAATGCAAAGCTGACTATAAACTTGTACTTTGTGCCCTCTAGTTACTTTTTCTTCAAGAACCTAAAAAACCAGAAAGAAAACAAGAAACTCACAAGCAACCAACCCACACTTGTCTATAGAGTATCATATATCCAATTCTTCATCCCATGATACTTTGTACCTGCCATAATGAGATGCCACAGAAGTGACTGTACAGGTAAACATGAGTGCTATAATGCACTCCTTGGCTATTAATAAATATCACTATATCCTCGCTGGCTACATCACATAGGAATGAACTGCGAGGAGGACAATCTGGGAGGGAATAACTGCAAAACTTCTGCAACGGTGATCTCACAGTAAGAGCCGCAAGCAATCATACAGCTGCTCCATATCACTAATGTCCAAAGCTGGAGGGTGAAGAGAACAGAAAGAAAACCATCCTCAACTGTAGCTCCATCAAATGTTGTAGAAAAAATTAACTACCACTTCTGTAAAATCAAAGATCGTGACCATAATAAAATGTGTAATCATGGCCAAAACTCTTCTACAGTGAAGTCCATTTTGTTCCTTTTTTTAAAAATAGTAATTCTTAATATTTGTATTTGTCTGAATATGCACTGTAGCAGCATTTTCTCCAAAGTGCATAGTGTACCAACATGGTCCCATCTGCTTAGAGGGTCTACATGTATTTGTGTACTCATACCTTGCTTCAATAAGCCTGCCAGATTTACTCTCTATGGCAGTGGGAAAAGTAGGTGAGGAGGGGAGAAGGAAGTTGAAGAAATGCTGTAGAGTTCAAAGAGGCCTGCCTTCATGAAGGATCTTGGCCACAAACATGAACAGTTTGCTACTATTTCTATCTATCTGCAGAATAATTACAGATACAGCAAGGATTATCCATGACTTCAACTACTGACTTTGAGGAGATGTTTGTATTAACCTACCTAACCATGTATCTGTTTACAATTCTTATCTCCTAACTGCTGTTTCTTTCATGTAAACAACTGTATGAACCAAGGAGGGGAAAAATGTACTGTCACCCTTAATATGATTTTGACTTTGCACCTCAAAAGAAACACATTAAATGTAAAATGATTGGGGCACATTTTTACAGGAGGTTTAACACAGCTATCTACATAAGCGGCACAGGAGTTGCCAAGATTTCCATCTGTGGTTGACATTATCCTTGCTTCTCTCATCAAAAGTCAACCACTATAAACACTATCCTGAACATCTCGAACACATTCATTGCTTTTTTCAAGAGCATAAATTATCATAATATATTTGTCTTAGGTAGCACATATATGAAAAACATATGAACACTTCTCTAACCCCTACAAAGGGAAGACAAGTCTTAAGTTTAAAAACTTCCCCAGGGGCTGTTTGAGAGCATAGACACATTTAACATTGGTGCTGGGAGACATTTAGACATTTTCAAAAGCAAACTAAAGCTTTTATGGATGAACTTTTAATAGCAATATTAAGCAACTGGGGAAGAAAGAGCTTTCACAACAGAAATGAAACTGAAAGTTTTATTATTTTCCCCCAAAGTCTTAATAAAATAACAGCCTTGGGTGTAGAGTTACCATTAATCCTTAGCCATGTGCATTGAGATTAATAATTTTTATCTGAGTTGATTTACCGCTATTGTGTACCCAAAGGCAGTCAGGTTTTATACTTGTGTGCTATAGGTGGTTGCTGTTCAATGACTAGCCCTTAACAATGAGTCTGGTTTAATTCACACTTCTATCCAGATACCTAATAAACAGTAGAAATTTTAACTGTAAATATAATTTAAAAATAGTTGTAACTTTACCAGAGCACTATAAGTCTGGTGTGCACAATCCTATTAGCTACAGTTAACAAGGCAAGAAAATCATCCAGACGTGATGATACGATGGACTTCTGTACCATGCCGTGCTTGGAGGGGTAAAACTTGACAGAATCTAAAAATCCACTCAACAATGTTTTTCCTCACTTGTGCTGGGCTGTGTTGAGAAAGCAAACAGGAAATTTTCCTAATTGCTTAAGGAAACGGCCAGGTGTAGTACTGGCCAAGCCTGTACGTCAACGTCAAGTACATCTTGTCTCTCCTCTCCCCTGTACAAGTGGTAACAATGCCAGACCAGATCACAGCGGTTACCCTGAAGCAATCTTTTGATGAACTTACATTATAACCCTGCACCCCACCACTCAGCATGCCCAAGTGTGGGGTTTGCTGCCATGAGTATAGAGGATCACCTAATGATACCTGCAGTTTATAAATTGAGATCAAAGTCACAGTATACCAACCAGCTCTGGAGAGCAACAGCAAACAAAAGATTTTTGTAAATCTGTAGTAAATGAATGATGTTCTACTCAGGTTTATAATTTTTTTTATTACATCTCTTTAACAACTGGATGCAGTCCCCCTTAACTGTAAACCTATTTCATCTCTTGCTGCGGGAAATTATTCATAGCCATTTACGCCTGTGTTTGGTGCACTGTGTTCTGTGCAGTCTGATCAGCAGCTAACGTTTAATTACAAAATAATTTGTTTTTCTGTATGACTCATACAATCAATATAAGGACAAACTTGGTTGTAAATAATTTCTGTCAGGCTTTATCATGCCTATATACATCCACATTTTTTTCACTTTTATGAATCAGACTATTAGAATAACATTAGATAAATTATCTGAACCACTGACTCACGCAAACCAAACTACTTAATTCTGTTGCTCCTACAGAAAATATGGCTTTAGTATTCAGCATTCAATCTCTTTTTGCTCTTTGAAGTGATAGGTAATACCACAAAATTATCTGTACTTTGGCTACACACCACTTCCTATAATTATTGAATAATTATCAACATTTATATTATAGAGTGTAATGGTATCCGTGGATCTTCTATACAAAAGCAATGAGCAATAATGAAGGTTCCACTGGAGAAGGTTATGCTAGAGATCATCACGTGGAAAACATTTTTATATCAGCTGACAAGATACAGAATCAGAAACAAGCCCCTGAAAATATAATAAGTATAATAATTGTGTCCTACTATGTTTACAGAGTTTTTAGCAGGCTACTTTGAAAAACTGGTAAGTTAAGTCTCCTTGACATCATGCACTGAAATGAGCTGTATTCCACTGGCTACAGAGTTTTGCTAGTTTACCTGCTTTACTTGCTACAACCAAGTGGAAAGCCAGCCACTGGTGGCTCTATGACTTGCAAAACAAAAACAGTATGGAAACTGTATTTTAATACAAAGATGGAGCTGAATAGCTAGTTCAATCGCTAAAAGATCGTAAGAGATCACTGGCCCAACACTCTAAATGAAGGCCTTAGATTAAAATAACACTTAGCACTTTTACAGTGCATTTCATCTTTGAAGTGCTTTACAAATGTCACTCCCTTGACAATACAGAGAATGACAGTAAACTATTTGCATTCTGACAATTATATTAAAAAAATGCATATTGTCAAGTGCAGCTAAATGATTCATGACATGTACAGAGGTGCACAGAGGATCAGGTTTTTTTTCCATGGACTTATATTATCTGAACAAGGTAACTGTAAGGCAAACATTATTAGAGATAACAGAAATTTCCAACCTACTAAAAAGAAAGAGTACTCAGAAGATGGGTCACTAAACAGAGTAAATGCCAACTGAAAAACAATTGCATATATTCATAAGGGAGGAGAAAGGTTATTAAAAGGGAAAATTAGGACTCTGTCAAATACTTTCAAGAAACTGATGGACGATCTGCAAATCAACTTCTACAATGACAACCTAAGAACAAAAAAGTGTTTCCTGTACGTTCTATTATATAATACCAAATTATAGCCTGGGACAGCATGTTCTGTAAACGACAAAAATCCAGAGACTAATCTGAAAGTTTGTTGGATAGTTACTTGCCTGACTTGCAAACACGATTGTCCAAACCATATAAGGAAACTGGTCATTACATGTGCCAAAAAGCACCTAGATTTTCAAGGCTGCATGGACACACAATTTGTAGTAAGGACCAGGCGAACAGGAAAGACACATCATACACATAAAAGCCTAAACTCTAGTACTGCAGGAAGGCCTAGTGAAATGGCCTAAAATATACCAACCAGAAAAAAGAGAGAAAATAAGGGGGTGGGGTCACAAAACAAACCTCAAAGGATTGAAATCCAGCACGAGAGAAGAAAGACCTTCGGCATTCACAAGAACACTCTAACAGTCGCCTTCTTCCTAAACACCAGAGCTGTACATATAAACAATTCCACTTCTAGAATACCGAAGAACTGCAGGGATAATGCAAACTCTTCACACCTCACCAGCATTCTCCCTTTGGGTCCTTTACTGAACTAAGGTCCTCATTGGCTTATAGCTGCCACTGGAATCACAGTTAAGTCTTACTAGCTGCCTTTTTCTTTCCCATAATGAAGCCATATCCATACTATGGCCTATCTAGAAATCACAATCATTTTAAATACCTCCAGTCTACACAGCCGTGAATATGCTCAGAACAGCAGAGCTGGCACAGCAGTCACTTAGGAGTGAATTTTAAAATGTTACCAACCAATTAATGAGAATGTGGTCATTGCAGCCGAAGTTTCACTTCCCTAAAATCAGCACTGGCACTCACAGCCTAGGCATGGGCTTACTGTAAAATGGGTTTCCCAGTTCTTTGATGCCATCTGCTGGATGCTTCTCATTATAGGTCAAACTCCTTCACTAGCTCGGTTTTCACCTGGAAAAAGAAGTCTTTTACATTTTCTTTATACTTGTTTACAATTATAAAGACAAGTACATTGGATGGTTCACTTTAACATAGCAAATGAATGGTTTGGCTGTTTAGAAGAAACCTCAAGATACCAGCACCTCCTAAGACTGTAACCTTACATTACTTAGCTTTCAAACAGCACCATCCTGAAAGACAGTTCTGGACTATTGGACTAAAAGCTGTATCTAACAAAGCAGGATGACGCAGAGCTGAGTCACCCAAGTCCACAATACTCGTATCACCTGCTCTCAAATAAATGGCCACCTTCTTTTCCCTTTAGTGCCTAAAATAATAGTAACTGATCAACCCAGAACTGCTCTAAGTAGTTTGGTGCCAAACGCCTACCTAACAAAGAAAACTGTATGGAGGGTTCAGAAATTATGTAGAGGAACACCTGTAGCTCCTTGAAGGCCCAACACACTTGATTTGCTACAAGCACTGGCTGGCAGATAGAGCAGCAGAGCTGCCATGGCTACCATATCCACATTTTACCTAAGAGTACCTGAAGTATTTACTGAGGAAGTAAGGAAAAACTTGAATTCTTTCCCAAGGCATAGGCTTGAATTAAAGCCACAACCAGTTAGAAAACAAGGTTAAAAATCTGTACAGTTATAGCCAGGCTATTTGTAGACATGTCCAGCAGCAGAAGCATCCAAACCACTGGAATTCTACTGAAGAGAAACTTGGAAAATGTCAGGGCTAGACAGAACATTAGCACAGCTTTTGAGACTTACAACGTATATCAACTGATAGCTGTATGTAATATAAGTGCTTGTGCTGAGGTATTAGATTTTCACTGTCGATGACATTCTTTTATGGCTATGCTAACCTTATATACAATGCTAATAAACTTAGTAAACAACTATGTAAGTTACAATGCTGTAATTCATAAATAACAATGCACTGGTGAGATCCTGCTCAGGTGTACTGAAGTTCAATATCACTACCTTGCTAAAACTACTTCAATAATAGAGAAACCAAGTGGGGTTTTTTTGGTCCACATTCACACTGTTTGAAGAAGAGATGCTACACAATTGACATGATAGGTAGGTATTAATCACTTTATAAAAATATACTCATGTCATGCTCTGATTATTTATATTAAGAACAATTACTGTAGATTAATATTTGGCCAACTGAATTCTGTCCACACTGTTTTGGAAAATAGCTTAAAAAGATGATTTAAGTATGCTAAGATTTAATTTTTAAAAACATTTCCATGGAACAATACATTAATCAAAGCAGGCAAAAGTCCAAAAGCAGAATTAGAGTGAGACAGTACATAATTTTTTTAAGGATGTAAGGAGTCAGCAAATTAAGACATTTAAAAATTACATTCAACTCCACATACTGATGGAGGCATAGTTCCAGGGATTGATGCTGACATAGCAACATCATCTGTGAACAATTCTGAGATTAATTTGGTATATAAATATGGATTTAGAAAATGATTGTTCAGGAAAATTAGAAGTTAAAACTCACCATTCTGACTTACAGCATCTTTTATGATTCCCAAATACAAAGTCGTAAATGACTGAATATGACTGTGGCTCCAAAAGCTTTTCTTCAATAGTAATGCGAGCTTTAAAGAGCCCTCCTTTCTCCCCTGTCAACTTGCTGCCACGTTGTGCACTGAGCTAACAGTGTTTATGCTATCTGAGCTAAGATTGAAAGACAAAGGATAGATTTAGTATTTCCAGGAGGGCTGCCAAAAACAGCTAAATAGCATTACAGCTGAATGCAAGATCATGCCCTATATATTACAGGGAAACTTTTATCAAACAGCCGTTACAGTGCATATCAAAACCTCTCCATTTTTATTGTTTTTATACTTAAGTACATGAGTGGAAAACAAGACCAAGGAAACTACAATACGTGCCTGACTTTATTACTTTAATAAACAATACAAATATTCCAATTTTGATGTTTTACCAACAGTATGAAGCTAATGCTTTCCTGAACAAATAAATAACTGCAATAACCAAAATAAGAAAGCTCTCATTAAATAGATGGAACCCAGGACAGGAAAGTAAAAATAAAAAAAAAGAAAATAAAGTGGTGGATTTTTTTAAAATGTAATTGTAACAATGTTATCAAAACATTTAATAAAACAAGGAAAAGTTGTACGGTATATTTTGGACACCTTTAACTGTCCTCAGCTTCAAGATTTATGTTATTTCCAAACTTTGCATAGAGCTGAACTTTCAGGTCAGATAACACCCTCTGAATTGATTCCACTCGGGATTCTAATGCTTCAATTTCTTCTTGTAAACTTTTCTGAAAAAGAAAAAAAATCAACTAGTTCTGTAAAACAAACTGAGTCATGTTTGTCAGCAACATATAAACAATAAGGAGGTACCTCTTTGCCAACCTTTTGCCAAGTCAGTCTGTAAGACTTATTACAGGGCCAAACTTCGTATACTGACATCCCAATTATGACTTACCGTGCACGCACAGCCCCCTCAAATCATAAATCAAACATGAACTTTAGAAAGTAAAAGGTTCAAAGGATGAACAGATCATCCCATTCCAATGCTCATCACATTATAGCAGCCAGCACAGTAAAGGAGCTCCCTTTTGCCCACACAAACCTTTGCCTCCTCCAGCATCTCTTGTGTCTCTTCTTGGGAATGACTAATGAAGACATCTCCAATTTGGTAGGGTATCAGAAGTGAATCACCATCGTCAAGCATCATGATGTCATCACAAGCATCTTCCAAATTTTGAAGTTGTTTCTATTTATCAAGACATAAGAAAGGTGGTTACTTTGTACTAGGTAAATTATTTCGACACATATGTTGTCATGCTATCAGTCAAATAATCAACTCAGTGAGTCTGCATTTTGGGCAAAAATCCTACCTGCCAGCATGGTATCAACATGTTTAACAGAACAGTTCCAGAGCTGTAATTTACAATAAGTAAATTCAATAGAGGTGTACCAGTAGAAATTTCTAGTCAATACTCATTACCCGTCATTAATAGGATAATAAACTGCCTAGACAAGGGAAATACAGCAGATTTAAATTTCACTAATATCTGATACGCTCTTACACAGGAATTTTTTAATTTAGTTAGAGAACAGAAAAAATTAATAAATAAGATGGCAAATGTTAATTACTTCATTGCAAAAGTAGGATTGCTTAGAGTCCCAGCACCTTAAGTCATCAATGAAACATCAACATGACAAGGCAACATTTTTACAATATACACAGCAGGCACAATAATTACAGAAAACACTCTGTGACAGTACCACCATTTTTTAAAAACTTGGTAAAACTTCTTTGGAAATGCTATGACTGATGTTGAAAGAAAGTGAATTAATACTAAAAAAGAAAATTAGAATGATTTATCCTCTTCAGCTGAGCATAAGAAAACCTCTGTGCTCATCATGACAATCTCTGTCAACACATCGAAAGAAGAACGTAACAAACAACTGCCTTACTGTTTCAAGAAAAAAATAAATATGAACAAATCTCAGGCAGGAAAGTTTAAGAACACTACAAACAAACATTACATATAGACAAAGCTTCATATATGACAACTAAGGAGCTCTAAGACCTGCATGCAGAAATATACTAGTGGTCTTTATTTCTCATGACTTCTTTTTCCACTTTAATGTTCTCTGGCTATTTTCAAAGTACCATAAGTCCCATATTAGAACCAAAGCATTACTTACAGTAAACCATAGCCCCTATTTTCTGTGTTACAGCTGAAAATTAATTCAGGACAATGAAGAATAAGTGATATTTGAAGCAAATATACCTTTTTCACTTCTATTTCTTCTTTCAGCTCTGTGATCCTGCTGGTATTTCTTGCAAACTTGTTAATTTTCTGTTGATCTTCAAAAGTAACATTGACATCTTCTGCAGCCTGCAAGGAGGCGAGATCAAAATGAAGACTTCATTTCTTACATTAACTTGAATCTCACTACAAGATTACTCCTACAAAGCTTCTGAAAAATAGTCTTACAGCCACTACACTCTGCTTATACACTTGATTCTTTAAAACGCCTCTTCAAGGACATCAGCAATAGCTGGGCAAGGCCCTAGTAACACCAGTTATCCATGGCATCCTAATGCCAAAGGTTGTTTCCCTGACAGCACTGACAGTTGAAACGGACGCCTCTGCTTCAAGATCACTGTAGGGTACAGTCTAACAGGTTGATGTAATCTGTCAGCAACACCATTTTATACTATTTGGCTAGCTGCGAAGTGCTATGGTGCTAGAGGAGATGTTAAACCCACTGAACCGTGCCTCACGCAGACTCCCCGACTGACCTGCGGGGGTGGCGGCAGGGGCTGCGGCAGGCGACCCGCTGCTGGACACGGGCTGGGCGTCCTCCATTTACAGGCAGCTTGCGCAGCCAGAGCGAGCTTTCGCCAGACAAACTGCACCAGCACAGGCTCCGTACCGCCAGTGTAACCAAATCCGCACTTGCACGTTTGATGGCACGATAAGCGATTTCGATAGAGCCAAGGTAGCAACGCCAGGACCGTGATCCACCGACAAGCGACCGGGGTATTTTCGGCAGGGCCTACCCCGGCGCGGGCCTGACCTGGCAGCGGCTTAGGGAAAGGTGCCGCCCCCCCGCCTCCGGCCCCGCACAGGGCTGCCGCCCGGGGGGCTGCGTGCACGGGGAGCAGGCGCTCAGGGAGGCCCCTCTGGGGAGCCGGAGCGAGGGGTGGCAGGCGGCGGGAGACAGCGCTGAGGCGACATGGCCGCGCCGCCCCAGCACCAAGAGACGGCGGCCTCCACCGGCCGGAGGGCCCGGCCCGCCCGCCCCGGGAGGGAGCGGAGGAGCTGCGCCCTCCCCGTGGGGAGCCCACGGCGGAAGGAGAGGCCGGGAAGGGAAAAAGCCCCGCCGTGCCCTCCTCCCACACTCACCGCTTTCTTCATGGTGGCGGCCATGTTGGAGGACTGAACTATTCACCCTCCCCACAGAGCAGGAGCTGTGGGAATGGAAAAACGAGGGAAAGCGCCCGGCGGCGGCGACCCTGCGCGGCGCGGGGCTTCTCCCTCTCCCCACCGCCCCGAGTCCGGCGGGCTGCCCGGAGGCGCCACAGGGCACACAGTAAACCCCTGCCCATCCCCGCAGCGCTTGGTACGTCCTGGTTAAAGGGGAAGAGCCCCGACTCCGCCCTTCCGCCGACAAAAAGGAGGGCTGTGGCTGCGGCCTGCCACCGCTGCCGCCAGGTGGCGCCATGAGATGGGCCTTCGGGGCTTCGGGGCTTCGGGGCTTCGGGGCTTCGGGGCTTCGGGGCTTCGGCTTCCCGCCCTCTCGGTGAGGGCGCCACAACCCCCCGGGCGTTTGATGAGGGCCCGGCTCGGTGCAGCCGCGGCTGGGTGGAGTACAAGGCACCTCCTGAGGGAGAACGGCCCCTGAGCGGGGAGCAGGGGGTGGTCAGGCCGTGCCCAGCCTGAGGCCGGGGCCAGGGACTCCTCCGCGCTGTTGGCACCCCTCGCCAGCCAAACCAGCCGCCTTTCTGGAAATGGAGGTGGAAGAGGCCTTCAAGTTCAAATCATTGCGGAGGGACTTTTTATGCAAAAAGAAATATTTTTCTGAAAAGGCTGGTTGACAGCTTCTAAACAGAAACAGGGATAGCTGGCATTTACACTGCATAATTGCCTCCACATGCTTAAGTTTATTTAGCTTCTCACAGCTACAAACAAAAAAAAAAAACACACACCAAACCAGGTCATCGTAACATTTCACAACCGCGGGGGAGAGGCCTGGCATTGTGTGTGCCTGACACTCGGCTGCAGTGCATACAAGGCCCGCGAGCCAAAAGCCTGGGGCCTTGGTGGCTGGGTGCATGTCAATGTTAAGCGACGCGAGGGCTCAAAACTGAGAGGATTTCTGAAGGCATTTGCGCTGGCCGAGGCTGGCCTAGCCACTGCTGCTGGCAACAGTGGCTGAGACTCCTTGAGACTATGGTCGGCTCCTGCTTGGGTCTGCCAAGACCTTCTTGAATGATCAGCATCTCCGGTACCCGCGAGCTTTCAAAAATTTAAATACACCTCAGCTACAAAGATTTCCGAGCAATAAGCTGTTGTGCCAGGGTCAGATGGGGATGGCAACAAGCCTGCAGTGTAAGATTCAGAAAGGTGTTTGAAAATATCTTCAGGTGTTTTGCTGTGATTCATCTTTCTGCTATGCCCTCCTGTGAGCTGCAGTTCAAAGTCATTAGAGTTAGACCCAAAGAAAATACCTGCTTACGGAGAGTCCAGGGCCCTGGACAGTGTGCTTTTAAAGTGTCTGGCTTTGGAAAAGAATTTGGAAAGCTGGACTGGAGTCTGCAGCTCACTGAGCAGTGTCTGGGGAGGGTTTGGATCTCCAGAAAGAAAACCAGACAGCGCTGTGACCAAGGAGCTGTCTAGGGTCAGCACATTCAGGCCCAGGCAGCCAAAACTGCTGAACCTTTTCTCACAGCTGCTGAGAATCGCCTCCACCAGTTTGGAGTCCAAAGATCAAAACCATTTCCTGAAGGCAAAATTTATAACCTTTCTTTCTCAAGCTATGCTTTAAAAAGCCTAATACCCTGATTGCATGCAACGGTCTTGTTCTTCAAACACTTATTCATGATATGGATGACTGATGTACACTTCCCTGCTGTTTGATGGCATCCAAATTCATGTCTCCCACCCCCCTGCTAACGCCTGAACCATGAATAACTCTGTATGCTATCCAATGACTGTTTTAATGAAAAATATAGGAACAATCCGTGGAACAGAGTGCTAGTGTTTGCTTTTGTTAGAACCCCTTGTTGCTGAGAGAGAATCCAGTCCTGCAGCTGCAGGAGAATCTTTGCTCCACGATAGCTCATAAAACTCCATTCCAAAGGGGATCCATGGAGAACAATAAAAGACAACACCCAACAGAAGAATGGGTGTATGTTTTAAAGTTTCCTATTAATTTCCTGCAATTAGGCCTTATTAGGAAGAGATGAAATATGGCGTGCTCCATTCAAGTCTTAGCACATATACTAACACCGTTCTCTCTCAGCCTTGAATTTGTCCATCATAGACGGAAACTGTATAGCAGCCCTACTGCCTGTGAGAATGAAAAGTTTGTGTTCCTGCTTTATTACTACAGAGATGGAGCTTACACCAATGGTGTTCAGCTTCGTTTCATAGTAGAGCTGGTTTGGGACCTGGTTTGGGAGTAACTGCTTTTTGCTGAATAAATGTAAGAAAGTCACAACTACTTGTGGGAAAGATTGCAGTAGGTTTCTAACTTAAAAGTTAGTTGAGGGAAAAAAATTTCAGAATTATCAAAATATTCTATAATGGATATTTACTGAATGAAAAAGTTCTGTTTTTTTTCAGTTAGAATGACTGCTCATTTCAAAACTCCTGTTACAAACTAGCAGAAAAAAAAGAATAGAAAAGAAAATATTTTGAGTGGCCCTCAGGCTGACTGTTAAATTTTATTTTGGTGCATAATTTTGACTTGTTTCCCACTGAGGGAAAAAATTAATCACAAAAGTTCTCCCTGGAGAGGTGTGTTATTATTAATTTACGTAAAAGCATAATCCTAATTCTAAGTCTCTCTTTTTCTCAGAGAACAAACTCTCATCTCTCTGGCCATTCTCCTACTCTTCCCTAACTCGGCTATCTTCTCTGTTCTTAAAGATCATACTATGAAAGGATATAGCCTAAACCATGGCTATTTCCGCGGGTGGATTAACTGAATAATACATGTTAGGTCCGAGCCAATGTAATTTCCTTCAAGAGAAAAGGAGTGGATTTCATAAGAATTTGACAACTTGAAGGCTTTGAAAATAAATCTTTCTCTCCCACATGCTCAGGCAAGATTTGTGGTGTGAGCATGTTGCCAAGAGTAACTTACTGTAGACCTTTCTTATGTAAATAAAAGTGAAAACAGTGCACGAGTGCAAACATCTAGTGGTGGAGTAAGATAAACTCATTGAACTCAGTGACCTCATTTCTCTTTCAGTTGCATAAAAGGACTTGCTCTTTCTTGTACTGGTCCTTGTTGTTGTTGCGAGTGTGGTTAGCTTCACCTTGCACTTTGGTGGGATCCCTTCCATGGTGTGTATAACCCCCACGCCCTTCATCTTACCTCTCGTTTGCGGGTTTTTTTTCACATTTTCATTTTGTGTTACTTGCTGTAGCCTTTTGCAATACAGCTCAGTGGGAAAGAGTCTTCCCATGCTCCTTGCTTCCTAAGTGAATTATTTTGAATTACCAAACTCTTTAGCCTTTTCCCTGAAGTTACACAGAGCTCTTTCTCAGTCTTTGAGCATCTTGAAACACCCACACATCAACAATGTTTGTTAATACAAGATGCATTAGAAATGGAGAAAACTTAATGGAGATGAAATGGTTGGTTTATCTAGATTTAGCCTTTATGAAGTGGATCGCTATTAGCAAAAGCCGCACGAAGTTGTACTATTTTAATTGTGCCAGTATACTAAAGGGGTACAGCTTCCATACAATGTAGGCACAGAGCTAGCAGTAGCATGGCATTTCCAATATTAGACAACGTGACTTATTGTGGTATAAAGGTCCTTATGTCAGGATGCCTATGTCTGCCCTTCTTGTACAGGCATTGCAGGGGGAATGGAGGTTGAAGAAAAAAAATCCCTTTCTAAGGGTGGTGTTCTTTTCCAAAAAGACATGCCAGCTCTTAATGATACAAGTCTTAAGTATTTGTAGGACAAATCCCCCTTAGTTTTTCATTCTTTTGTGGTCTGAGGAAAGGAAGGCAGATTTTCTCAGATTTCTAACCTTGTTCTTTCAAAGAAAGAAAACCCTTCCTGTTAGTCGAAAGCAACATCACCATTTCATCATTCAAGCCCTCCTCTATGTCCAGCATTAGAGTTATTAAATTGCATTAGCTCCTTTCTGCAAGTCATCCCAATAAACTTCACCCACTGTGAAGGAAACTTCTCTTTTCCCTTGCTGTAGTGCTTTGCAGATAGTTCTGCAGTGTCAGCTGGACCCATGAAGTCAAGGGGAGTTTCTGCTGGCTGTTTGTGCCTGAGATGGAAGCTGGAGATTCCCTTTTGCTGGGAAAACCCTTTATGGTTAAGCACAGTAGAAGACCTTACTCCACCTTTGTGGACAGGATATGCTGTAAACATAGTGCTTTATAATCCCATAATTCTGGCCCAGCAGAACAGTTGTTGCCTCATGCTGTTTTTATTTAAAATAAAAGGTAAGAGCTATCTTTACAACCCTATCCTTCCTCACTACTACTTGGCATCTCAGTATCAACAGGGAATATACCAGAGTCCAAAATATTATCCATGTATTTCTGTTACTCCACAATCCATTCTGTTCCAGAAATGTTTCTAGTGGTGGAACATCTCTGTTTACCAGGAACATTTTGTCGCCCGTACTGGAAGTCTCTCTACAAGGCCTACAACTGCAGCGTCAGTCTTGCTCTTTTTTTACTTTTGTGGTCCATCTTCAATAAGAACTGCTCACAAACTACCTGAAATTAGGTCTTCAGTTATACCTGCAGAGGTAGAAATAATTTCCTTTCGAAGAGCAGCACTGTCAGTGCCAGTTTCAAAAGTCGGTATATATTTCTTGAAAAATACACATAAGTAGGAGTAGAGTCCTGTTCCCTCCTTAACCATCACCCTGCTGGATTCTTTCATCTCAAAGCATTACAAATTTATTTGCTGCGGAATCTGGAGACTGATTCTAAACTCACAGCAGGTCTGTCAGTAACGTGCCCTGTCTGTAGTGTTACTCAGCATTTTTTAAACTGCACAAGTTTGTCTTTTTTTTTTTTTTTTTTTTTTTTGTGGGGGGAGTGTTGGCAGAATCACAACGGCGTTTGGGAGAAGAGTTTTCCTCAGGGAGGTATCAGATGTGCTCATTCGATACTTTACCATATAGAGCAATAAATATATTAAATGTTTTCGCAAGGGCAATAGTTGCATTCAGTAGTCATACATCTGAGGAAACGAAACTCTTCCCTAGAGAGGTCTGGGGCCAGGCATTTAAACTGAAATAAACAGCAGGATTTCAGGCAAAGGCTTTATCTGATGAGCTACTGATGCAGTCTGCTGTAATCCCTCTAAAAGCAATGAAAAGGAGTAAGCAGGATGTGGCCCAGAGGGTATTGAGTTCAGCGAAGCATAGCCCAAGTGCCTTTTGGCTGACTAATGGTAAAGGGAGATAGAGTTTTCATATTTTCTTATGGCTCTAATGAAGACAATAGAAGCAAAATGCACTCAGTTCACAGCAATTCACTAGTTAAAGTTCAAACTCATCTCTTTGTGGTTTTACAAAAGTACTGCTGGATTAATAGTATCTTTTACATATCTGTTAGACCTTTCATCAGAAAATACTCTAAAGGCCACAGTCAAGGATTGTTTCACTCACACCCTCCCTGGGATGAAACACAGTAGTACTCTGTAATAGATAGTAAAAAACATTAAAAATCTCCTACTCTGGGAAATTTAGAGACCAGGTACTATTACCAAACTGTAATCATGGGCAAGATGATGATAATGCTAATTATTAGCACTCCTCCTCTCTGAACACTTGCAAATGGTCATAGCCGTGGTGTTGTATATCATTCAGAAGGCATTAGCTGCAAACGGCATAGAAGCTACTAACAGCTGGTTGGGGCTCCGAGTTCTGTACTGGCTCTGTACTGGGGGGAGACACTGCTTGCTTAGTCACTAGCTTAACCTCCTAAACTATCTTTCTCATATATTGGCAAGAGTTCAAGATGCTAACCTCATGAGAGCATCACCTATTATCTTCGGGGTATTTCAGGGGAATTTAGAGACCAGATATTAATATCTGTGAAACTCCAATTCTAGAAATATAATACAAAAATAACATGAAAGACCATATTCACACAATTATGCTTTATGAGATTTTATAGCAACATGTGAGCACAGGAATAGTAAGAAATATTTATAAGATAAACGTAAGAAAAATGTGCAAGAACTATATTGTTATTGTCTTTTCTTTGACAAACTGGCTAGTAGCGTAGAAATAGAGCCTTCAAAATCTTAGCAACTAACAAGCATTTGTTTGCTTTCAAAAGACTTGGTATGAGGTCAGTTTTACCTCAGCAGAAACACATCCATCAGACTGAAAGTAAAGTAATCTGTGCAAACGTTACATGCTTAATCAACAAATCCAGTAAATTGTATGAGTTCAAGTCTGATTCAAGTGTTTGTATAACCACCTTTAGCAAATTCTCTCAAGAAGTCATATAACAGCTATTTTTCCAGGCAATTAAGACAGTCACACAACAACTAAAAGCTTCAGATTCATAAACATAGATCTTTAGTTTAGATTTCAAGTGTTGTTTGAATTAAAGAGATACTCAACATTTCCTGCTTCTGAAAGCTTTCCTGACTTTTGGCAAACAGTTTTTGGTCACTTACTTACATTGTAGAGTTATTAATACCACTAGAACTGAAAATATTTTCATAATTTTTCAGTACCATAACACAAGTGCTACTTTGCGCATTAACTGCATGTGAACAAGGCAACTGCACATGTAAAATGTTTTAGCAGAAGGTTAAATGTATAATTGCACATAAAAATTAATGTACACGATTGCTCTTAAGTACACTGTTTCTGTAAGCAGAGCTAAAATCAAGATTAATTTCCCAATGGGGAAAAATCACCAAGGATTACTGTCTCAGAATGCGGATAGCTGCATACGTTCATTTTGGCAGAGACGCAAGCTGTTAGGGATTTTTACAGCTGGAAACCTAAATACATAAATACCGACAGAATTTAGGTGCCTTTGGATTTGGGATGCCTGAGGATCTACATTTTGAACTATATAGAGATCTAACATTCCATGCCTCCAGGTGACATGGCAAACTTTAACTGACTCCTTTGGCCTATATCTTGGGCAAAACTTGACCACCCAAATGCTTCTTTAGACTTTAGGCGGAATCTTTCACTAAGTCTCTCCTAATACTTCCTAGGACCTTCCTGCCCTCTATACCTTTAGGATCAGTTAATAAAGATAGATATCTAGACATTGCATATCTGTCTGCAGGTCTAACCTGAAGTGCATGCACGCTAGCTTGATTCTTAGATACATCATCTGAAGTCACTAACACCCACCATAAAAAATAAAGGAGTTTAATTTATGGAATCTATATAATTAAGGCCTTTGCTGATACTGCTAAACTAAAATGTTTCAATAAAGACTAGGTCTAAAGGCACGGTGCTTACATGTCATGGATCATTAGGCAGCATAAAAGAGGGTAAGTCACTCTGTTCAATTGGTGAGGAAAATACTATTTACATTCTACCTTTTTGTGTTCTGTAAGGTTTTCTTTGCATAACATCATGCTACGCTGATAACATCAGCAATAAATTGACACTTATATTTTTACAGTCATAAACGTACGTAATTATTTTGCAAGTAAATAACCGAATTACATCCCTACTCATTGGACTGATGTAAAATATAGTTAGATGGTACATTAAGCCTGTCAATAATTGCAGAACAGCGAAGGATAGGATGGGTGTCAATAGGAAAAAGATGGGTTATGGACATCTGGGAGAAACAAGACTGAGAGAAGCAATAGGGCTTGTCCTATACTAGCTTAGTATGAAGGTATCCACCCGCAATTATTGTGCAATCACAAAATCATTATTCCAGTAGGTACTTCTGAGCCATTCTGAGGGATTCAGCTCACGCTGAGTTCCCTCAATTTCCCCATGGAAGTGTTGAAGGCTAATAAAGAGAAACCTGAACTTCCAGTATCACCTTCCATGGCACAATATCCACTAGTGAAATTCCTACCTCCTGAACGTGAAATGTTTTCAAATTTCATTTGAAAAATGAAATATTCTGACAGATTCCTAAATGCTACTGTTTTTAAACTAAATGTGCCTTCCACGGTGCTGTGTGGAAGGTGAAGAAAGCTTCTAGACTTCTGATAGTTCTGTAGAAAGAAAAAAATTCAGCCTGGGACAGTAACTCATTCTCACAGCATCCTAATGCACAAATCCTTTGCTACAACTCCCTTCCCTGCTCAGGGAGGACAAGATTGCTAGAAGAGACCAGAAACTGAAAAAGCCCAGAGAGTGGTTCTAGTTATCAGAAGAAAAGGGAAGAGCTGGTCAAGTCCTGAGTATTTCCAAGCTGACTGTCAGAACGTCTTGTCATGGGCCTCAATTTCTTGGTCTATGCTCACCACTTCCTCCCTGACTTATCCCCCTGTAAGCTTAAACTCTCTACAGAATGAAGTATGCATGGAGCATTGCTTTTTTCATGCAAAGCAGATAATAAATATTTATTCACAGAAAAGAAGATTCAACTTTTTTTTTTAAGTAAACATTAACTATGCTTAATTTAAGTCAAGAAATCTCTTAATTTTCTTGAACCGCGTACTTACTTAATTAGAGACTCCTTCAGTTGTTGAATGTCGCAATGTTTATTGCAGAGGTAGGTATCTCAAACAGGTCATGGCCAGCTAGAAGATTCCTTGGCTGGTGGAGTTTGAGCTGTTCATCTACCTTTCTGTTTTTCTAGATCCCTCTCTAAGGATTACCTTGGTCTCAGTTTGCTCAGCAGACCTTTATTTCCACACTGCTATTGTCATCTTGTAAGAGTGTAATCATCTAGTATGCAGTGAGATCGGAAGGGTTTTGTGTTAAAAAACTAGTGTTTGAGTAAAAATATAATAAAGATTTCTTTTGCTTTCATTTTACAGTGCATGTCTATATAACAACTTTGAGATCTCAATTTTCAAATACATTTCAGTTTCTCTTCTGTAGAATGGGAATTACTGTACTTTCCCATTTCCTAAGCTGAGGCTAAATTCATCAGTATTTACAAAACCCTTAAGATCCTCAGCTGGAAAGAAACATAGTGTATAAACAAACATGAGCAAAAACCTGGAATAACAACTTTGTGTTTGACACTAGAGTTTACAAGTTGCATTCAGTTTGTCTTCCTGAGCGTTGTGATTCTCCCTGTGTAGTCTACCCATTCTCCTATGGCACTTCCACATTGTAGCATTTTAGAAAACGCAGGAGACTTCACAAGCATTTTAGGGCCAAAACAGCAAAAAGCTTTTTCCAACAAGGAGAAAGACTAGAGGTCAGGAGTCTTGAACTGTGTCACAAAACAAACCTCCTGGAATTACAGGTATTAAGAAAGAAAATCCACTACCAATCTAAAGCTCTTTCCACTGAGGAGTTATTTTGGTGATATTTAGTGTACTTGAAATGCACTCTATGAAAACTTTGCATAAGCTCAGTGCTTTTGATATGTTTTACAATACGTTGGAAGTTCAGCTGTAGTGTTTCAACGAGATTTCCAATCACACCTCAGTCTCTAAATACTGGTGAGGAGTTCTTAGCTTGATGGGATTTCCAAGTTTTATTTAAAGAATATGTTACTATTGTTTCCAAGAGGTAGGACTAGCAATAACTTCCACTTAGGAAGCAGCTCTAAAACTTGGACTTCAGGTACTGATTAAATATTTTAGTGATGAAAAAGATACGCTGCGATACAGCCTTTCTGTACCTCTGCAACAGTCCCTGTCAGATCTTCTACAGAAGCATCACATTGGCAGATCATTTTTCAAGGAACATCTGAGACTGGAGAAATCAAAACACGTTTTTTTCTGTACAGAAGAGAAGCATAGAAGAATCTGTATCCTAAGCTAACTATTTAGTTTTGATCTGCAGATATTTCCTGGTCTTTGACCTGAAAATTCTCCTTACCATAGTGTAGAAGTGAAGAGGTTTTTCACTCACAGTTGTCATTAGCTGTTACAATTATTAGAAAAAATTGGGAAGTCTTGTGGATAGACATCTGTGGGACAATGGTGACATCTTCACTGCTACAGCTGCCTCAGTGGAGTGATACTCCTGGGAGGATATGCCCCCAAAATTCAGTTCAAGAACCCTGTAACTAGTGTCGTTTTACTCGTAAGATAACCCTTGATATGTTCTAAAGGTCACAAGAAAAGATCTTGCTGAAAATTAAAGGCTTGTTTTTGAGATCTCTTAAAAGGGAGGGGAGGAAGAAGTGAAGGCTGAAAATGCCCTTAGAACTGCACTTTACCAGAAATTGAGGCAATCATTAGCTCTCTCAGCTCCAGGCCTAGCTGAGCTACAAATAGACTAGCTTCCCTGCCAGAGAGTTACATCACGACCACAGAAGTTAAATAAAACCTTTTCCATTCTGTAATTTTAAAACAGCTTAATAGAGAAGATTTCGTATTAACAGGGTGGTTTCTTCTCCATAGCAGCAACAAACATGGAAAAATTGACCTGTGCCCAGTTTAGTCTTGACTTGCCTATTCCAGACTCTTCTAAAGAGATGGTTTCACAGGCACTAAGCTGTGACCCTTCGAACGAGTTCATTTTGATCCCTTAAATAGGCAGGTGTCCACAGTGCACACAAGTTGTCTCTTCTTGTCTGGTTTCTCAGAAGAACTTATCATTGAACGAAGCCCGAGCTGCACTCAGTCTACAAGGACAGCAAGATGTGTTTTCAGTAGAGCTGGTTCAAAGAAAACAAATCACAATATCAACTTGTGGTGTTCCCCTAAAAAAAATTTGCAAACCTTTGAACCATCTTTAATTTTAAAGCCTGCCTAGAAAGTGCTCTGATGCATAATATGATCCCATAGAAGAAAATCACTGAAATAGAGGGGCAGGATTGGGAAGGATGTACAAAAATCACGGAAGGAGTCTGCAGTGAGATGTCATGCTTTTGTACATTTTCCTCTGTATTAATCACTGCTACCTTGGTCTTTTTATTGTTACTAATTTGACTTTGAGACATGTGCCTTTATGGGTCTCTCTCTCCCATCTTCTGATTATTCCTCTGCTTGCCCCTTGTCTAACACACCCATCTATCTGCACACTCTGCATCTTACCATCAAACATTTAAATAAAGGGGATTAAGAGTTGAGTCACAAAACGCAACTTGGGAAAGATGAAAAAAGGTAGTGTGGGGTGGGAGAAAATCAAGTCCTCATTGTAGCATACCTGTCTTTCCTGGAAATCCTCTGGTTTACAGGTAGCTTTTTGTCTTGCAGCAAGATCCACAGCCTCTCTGACTTCTCTTGCAAGGAGAGGACAGAGAGCTAAGTACCCAGGTGACCTGAGCTGCTTTATCTGTGCTAGTGCCTCTCCTGCCTTCACTTGGCAAGAAAACCTTTGGCTCTCTCTGCGGGTTACTGTGCAGTTTCCGATTAAAAGACTCATGGCAATAACTGATTTTTGTCAGAATTTAATGGCTGCCAACACTAACAGTGAAGGGAATTTTGCCTTCTCAGATGATGCACTTACATGCCCTTTTCATAAATAGGTGGTTAGTCAGCCAGATAGGGTAAGAGCAGTCCACCCACCAAAACTTGTTATTCCTCAGCTCCCTGCATTTTTTATACCATCATTTCAAAGTGCAAATACTGCAGAAAGACTGATCTGTTCAGCCACCTGTGCACTGCAGTATGAACACCACAGGCCCCCCACGCTGCATGCGGATGCGCCCTGGCCGCCTCGCCCCCCTAAAAAGCCGAATTTAAAAAAAAAAAAAAAAAAAGAGAGAGAGAGAGAGAGAAATGGCTTTATGAGACCGCTCGCACGAACGCCAGGCAGCTTCGCCTGGGAACGGCTGCCGCTACCTGCCGGAGCCGCGGCAGCCCCCGGGACCCCCCGCGGGCGGCGGGACGGGGCCCTCGGCACCCCCCGGGAAGCTCCGCGGGCGGAGGCGCGGACGGTGCTGGCGCGGTGCCCTCCTGCCTCGCCTGAACCCTTTCATGAACCGCTTGCCCCGCAGCCTCCCCGGGCCGGGCCGGGCCGGGCCGGGCCAGCCGGCCCCACCTCACCCCACCCAGGGCTCCCATTGGCCCCCGATGAAAGTCCAGCGAGCCTCCCGGCTGCTATATATATACATATATGCGGATGGGTGTCTGTCAGCGCGGCTATGGGAGGCTGCAGCATCTTCCTCCGGCACCCCGCCCTCACCTGCGGCCGCGCCGCGATGAGCCCCGCCGGGCGCGGAGCCCCCGCGCAGCGGTTGCTCGCCTCCTCCCTCTGCGCCCCGCGGCCGGCGGCGACCCCCGCTCCGCGGGGCCGCGGGCACCCCCTGGCTGCCCTGCCCGGCCCCCCCAGCTGGCCGCTGATGGGCAGCCTGCCCGACGTCCTCTGGAAGGGGGGGCTCAAGAGGCAGCATGAGACGCTGGTGAGGCGGGCGCAGGGACGGGGATGCTGCGGCCGGGGGAGGCAGGGGAGCGCCGCGCACTCACCGGGGGGTCTCTTCTGCGCCCCCAGGCTGAGTACCACAGGCGGTTTGGCAAGATTTTCCGCATGAAGCTGGGGGCTTTCGACTCGGTGCACATCGCAGCCCCCTGCCTCCTGGAAGCCCTGTACCGCCGGGAGAGCGCCTGCCCCCAGCGCCTGGAAATCAAGCCCTGGAAAGCTTATCGGGACTATCGCGACGAGGGCTACGGGCTGCTGATCCTGTAAGTGGCTCCCGCAGCACCCGGGCGGCCCTGGGGAGGTGCAGGGAGGGCCGGTTGCTCCCTGCGTTGGGGGGGAGCCGGTGCGGGCGAGGTTTCCGAGGTGCCCGGGGGATGCTGCGGGCGGGCGGCCGCCGCCAGCCAACCTGCCGCGCCCGGCTCCGCGGGGACCGGGCGCCCGCCCTCGGCTTCGTCCCGCGGGGCGGCTGTGCTGGCGGAGTCGCCGGCCGGAGCTGCCGCCCGGAGCAGGTTTCATCCCCCGTCCCCCGAGAAGGGGCTGCGGCGTCAAGTTCGCGCCCGTCGGTGCGATGAAGGCGCATCGGCGCCCGGCCATGTCTTGTTGCACATGCCGCGGGTTTGGGGTTTTTTCTTCTTTCTTCTTTAAGCCTTTCTCTGTTCAACCTCGCTGTTTTTAATTCAATCTAGGGAAGGAAAGGACTGGCAGAGGGTAAGAAGTGCCTTTCAAAAGAAATTAATGAAACCCAGGGAAGTTGCAAAACTGGATACCACAATCAATGAGGTACTGCGCTTTGAGAAATTCTTTCTCTCTCCCCACTTCCCTGGAAATCTGGGAAATAAAAGCAGATCAAGTGATCAGGTTTACCTGGAGAGCTGTTGATCTGCTCTACAGTGGTAAAACCATGACTTAATACTCTGAAATCATTCAGGGAATGATAAGTACAAACTGATTATCAGGGTCTGACCAAAAGTGAGACCACATGGAAACCTGTAGTTGAGATTGTCTGCCTTCGCAGAACGGTAAGATGATTCGACAATGATACGGGCTCCTGCAAACAGAGTTTTTGCTTACTTTTCTTGTATTCAGTGTTTTTTGCCTTTACTTCTTCATTCTTATGTTCCTCCCATCAGGGAACACCTCCCTCGTTAACCTCTGTGTTCCTCATTGAGTTTGAGGAGCATCTGTGATAAACAGCTTAATCCTCTTTATTGTGAAACTCTAGTATTATCCTAGCGTCAGACTGAAGCATTTCATCCCTGTGGAGGAAAGCTCAGTTCATCAAAGTACAAGGAGTAATAGCATGAGTCTCATGTAAAATCCAAACATATGTTAACACAGGGGGAAATTGAATCCTGTTCAAAGAACAGGAAACATAAGTATTCCTCTCTTATGTGAGATTGTTACCTATTTAAAAGACAGTTGAAACGTTAAATTACACAGGATTTTTATTAGTTGATGTCATTTTATTCCCTTCTTTTCTGTCTATTCTCTCCACCGCTTAGGTCCTGGAGGACTTCATGCACAGAATAGATGATGTTTGTAACCACAATGGACAAATGGAAGATGTCTATTCTGAATTCAACAAATGGTCATTTGAAAGTAAGTTGGTTTTTGCCTGAGAATGGTATGCATTTTGTACCTGCCATGGCATTTCAGTTAAAATACGATCAGTGATGAATGTGTAGGCTGATTATTTCCAAACTATCAGCTACAATATCATGGAAAGTGGGTGGCAGAAAAGCTAGGGGACTATCAGTACATGTGCAAAATTCATCAGCAGCTATACAAACTCTTCTGTTTAGTTATCTATGTGGCTTGTAAAAAAATTCAAAAACAGTGACTTACAAATCCAAAATTTGGGGGAATCACAGTGCATTTATCTAGAGTGGGATCAGATACCACATGACCGTTTTTGTCCATCTGATATTTGTTAATTATCAGCAGCAAAAGACCAATGAAGTGATCGAATAATGGTGAAAGTATTCATTGTAGACAAGGGCTGGAAAATCCCATTTTAAATGTTTACATTGGGATTGAGAAGCACCGGAGTAAGGTACCAAGACAGGAGCCTCCATCTTTAGAAACAGAGTACATTAAGGAACCGTCTGCCAGGAATGACTTAGGGCAGAAGAAACTGCATCAGTGGTTCCCACCAAAGAGGAATGGTCGGGTATAGTGTGTAACTGAGTGAGCTCTGCCAGACCTGGCTGGCTCATCTCAGCAGCCTGTGTACTGAGTTCCTGAAAGTGGTTTTTTTTTTTTTTCCACTCTCAGCTTTTGGAAAGGGAAAAATAGGAAGTGACAGCTTTAATTAAAAAAAAAAAAAAAAAAAAGAAAGCAAGTGGAAACAGGTAGAAACTTGTGGAGTGTGATGCTGCAAGTGTTTGCAAGTGGTTTCTGGCTGTCGAAAGGGCTAGGAGATGCTGGGCTAGATGGCCTCTTTAGGCCCAGTTTTGCTGCAACTCAATTCTCTTCAGTAGCTTTGCCTAATAGCTTATTTGCCAAATATGCCAGCCCTGCTTGGCAGAATGATCTGCTGCTCATGAGGGGATCAGCGGTCGTTCGTATTTGTGAAGAAGGTGCTACTGTAAGGGCACCTTAGCAAAATACACTGCTAGTTAGGTCTGAGGCAAACATGCAGAAGGTGTTTTGAAGTGCTGTTCTCACAGGTGTGTACCATAGAACAGAAGGATAATCCAAGCCATTCCTTGGCAATGAATGGTAGACACCGTGCACCCTTTTGTTTATATCATTAAATGATAATATTGCTTAACAACAGGTATCTGCCTGGTGCTGTATGGAAAGAGGTTTGGTCTCCTACAGCCGGATGTAGAAGAAGAAAGTTTGAACTTCATCAAGGCTGTAAAAACGGTATGGAAGAGTCTTTACCTGGGGCTGTAGTGATTTTCTGCCCCTACTATTATTGAGAGGAGGGTACCAGTTTAAATGAATCACCTGAAAAAAGAAATTCAAGCTTCTGTGCTACAGGTATATTGGCAGCCTTGCACATCCAAGGTGACACTTATATGTGCAAAGCTAGTACTGACCATCTGACCGTCCCATTTATGAAATGCCTAAATATATAGGGGAAAAATGCTGTATGGACATCAGGGTAATCCTGGAAATTTAGTTGTCAGGTTGGTTGGTTAGCTTTCCTCTCCCTCTGAGACACCTGTTGTGCAACACTGCTGTTTGTTGGGTGGGACCCTTGGAGTTGTGTGGGATTATGCAAATACGCTGGATTTGGAGGTTAGTCATTCCTGCAAGCACATCTGCTGCGCATCTTGCTCCAACTTGGACTCCGGTGATATATAGCTGCCTAATTTTAGCCATCTAAATGACAGGCATCTAGCCTAGCCCAGTTTTTTAGCTCTATCTGTTGTCAAGGGAGAGAGAGGCACTGCCAAAGGGTGGCTTGTCCCATTCTAAAACAGGTGCCTAAAATAGATAGGATGAATCACCTACTGGAGAAACCTCCTATCCTCTACTGGCTGTGCCTAATTTTTAGCTGGATACAGTCAGGTAGGTTGAGACCCATCCTTTCTGTCCAGGATGGAAAATCTGCCAGAAACCTGACTTCCTGAAAATTGCCTCCTATTTTACAGTATAATTTTTTCCACAGATTTCAAGTAGATAGATTAAAGAAAGATTTCAAAAACTCTTTCTCCACCACAGATGATGGCTACTTTTGGAATGATGATGGTGACCCCCGTGGAACTTCACAAGGGTCTGAACACAAAAGTCTGGCAAGCTCATACTAAAGCATGGGATGATATATTTAAAACAGGTTATTGTTTTAAACACAATTTCCCTCCTTTCCCTTCATCTCTGTTTCCTGCTTGGTGGAATTAACTTTCTTCATACTTGCTACTGCCCTACGCTACTGTTAATTGCTGCCTTCAGCACAGATTGAGACACCTTTGCTGCAGCTAACCACAAACCTATTTCAAGCATGGGAGCACTGTTTTCTTATGACTAACACTTAGGTCTGGTTGTGGGGCAATACCCAATCCCCAGGGAAGTCCCAGAAATTTGGGAGCCAGCAACATCATGAGTCCAGTTTAATTTGTCATAAAAGTAAATAGCCAGAAAGTGTATAATCTCTTTAAAGGCAAGGTATAGAAAAGGAGTAAGAAAAGGGACCTCTCTAAGGGAGTTGTTTTCTTGAGAAACAAGAATTTTACATGCAACAAAAGCCTGTTTGCTGAAAAAAGAAATGATAGGTTTTCTGAACAACCTGGAATATAGTCATAACTCTTAAAAACAGAAGCAATTTAAAACATAAGGTACAGTTTGGCTTTTTGATAACATTTTCTGTCTATTTAAGATGAATTGGCCTTCAAGGTTACAAAAGTTACTCTAACTCTAGATACGAAGTTACGTTTATATTTTTCAATATTTTGCTAGACAGTGACAGTTATAGCTAAAGATTAAGAAAGGTTTTGGCACTTGGATGGTTGTAATGCTGAGTGATATATTTCTTTTAGGTATCTGAGTACTTAATACTTCAGGAGTTTTGGTCATGCCAGCTACGCATGCACTTATTTTATTGCTTCTTAGTTTATGGGTTTTAGGAAAGACACTTTAAACGAGTTTTGTTCAGAAAAAACAGTTTGACACCTTCATTTGACATGAATAGCTCCTTACTAGGAACTGGTCTTAACAATTGGGATATTCATGAGAAAGGGTGGGCAAAATCTAGTCGTCTATATTTAAAAAAAAAATAGCATGTAGAAATTTGGCATCTATTTTTGCCTTCTCATAGTAAATCAAAAGCTTAAATTTCCCCTTGGGGAGTCTGAGTGCTAAGTCTCTTTGATTTTTTTTTTAACACCTTGATCCCCTTTGAAAATCCAATCTAATAAATTTTACACACTTGGATGTCTGCTTGCTAAATACTTCACTCAACACATCTCTGATTTCCATTCCTAATTTAAGAAAGCAGAATTTCTAATAGTTTGTAGGAGCTCTTTCTGTTCAGAAGTGATTTTTGTGACCGAGTTCTTTGTTTAAAAAGTGAAAATACCATTATTTATTCAGTATAACGCTCATCGCTTGAAAAAAGAACACAGCTTGGTATCCTCTTTCAAAATCCTGCATGTAAGATGTATTTTTGCTTTTATTTTTGAAGTATTTTAATGATTTTCCATTAATTACCTCCTGCTCCTTCCTCCTCAGCCAAGCACTCAATTGACTGTCGACTGGAAAAGCACTCTGCAAACCCTCAGGAGGATTTTCTGTGTGACATCTATTCTGGAGGACAACTTTCCAAGAAGGAGCTGTACGCTGCCATCGCAGAGCTCCAGATTGCTGGAGTTGAAACGGTAAACCTGACTTTCCAAGAGCTTCTTAAAATTAGCATCCTTCCAACTCCCTGCTTTCTTCCATAACATCTGAGAGTGAGCTAATCCTGTAGCTGCTTCAGTGGCCTAAATGCAAGAATTTGCATATTCTTCATGTCTTTCCATGTTGTTTTTTTTTCAGTCCTGGGCATACATGACATGCTCAGGCCTTCTTTTCAAGCTGTGTTTCCAGAAACAAGATGCAGGTCCTCCTCCCCAGGGAGGACCTCTAGGATCCAGGAATTTGTACCTGAAATCACTAGATTCTTTCTTCTGTTCATTACTCCTAGAGAACAACTGGGATGGCTCATAATCCCTTAGGCTTACAAAATACCATAAGGCAGTGATCAGCCGTAAATGTTGCTTTGAACTTTTGGCAACTTCTTGTTTCTGTCACCACAAATGGAGGTCTTACGTTTCTTTTTGGTTTGTTTCAGACGGCCAATAGTTTACTGTGGGCTTTGTATAACATTTCACGCAATCCACATGTTCAGCAAAAGCTTTTCCAGGAAATACAGAGTGTTTTGGCTGCTAATGACAGTCCGAGTGCTGAGAACTTGAAGAATATGCCTTACCTAAAAGCATGTCTGAAAGAGTCCATGAGGTAAAATTCTCAAATAATTTGCAAAAAGCAAAATGATCACAAAGTTTTTTACCAGCTAGTGTGTGCTAGGGAGAAAGAATTTTCTAGTATATATAATTTTGTTCACCTTGTTGTGTAGGGTAAACTGTGAGAGATAAGTGAAGGAAAAAATGCTGGAAATTTAACCCATTTTGTTTCTTTCACTGTAGATTAACCCCCTCAGTGCCATTTACCACTCGCACCATCGACACAGAAATGGTTCTGGGAGATTATGTACTGCCCAAAGGGGTAAGTCAATTAATGTAGCTTATTAGAATATTTTGTTGTTGATTAACTGTCCTGTAAACCACTGAAGTTGGTCATATTTCAGTCTCAAAATGACTTTCCCAAAGGATGAGTCCCAGGATAAGGAGTGAGGAATTCACACCAAGAATTCCCGTAAACTGAAAACCATGCCTGCCTGCACTGCTGTTGGATTTAGACAAAAATATTTTGGTGTGCTATTTCAAAAAATTTTTTCAAACTTTCCAATGCTTTTCTGAGGAAACTATGACCTTTTCTGTGTTTGAGTTTAATCTTCAGAGAATTACATGACATCTTCTGAGGAAACTGCCTCACTTTTACTGTTGCATTATTTTTTTTTCCCATGAACAAGCTGATCCACTTGGTAGCTCTAAGCCAATTTGTAATGAGACGCTCTCTATTGCTTTGTTTATAGACTGTTCTAATGATAAATAGCCATGCCCTGGGTTGCAATGAAGAGTACTTTAATGGCTGGACGCAGTTTAAACCGGAGCGCTGGTTTCAGAAGAACTTAATAAATCCTTTTTCTCATGTTCCATTTGGCATTGGGAAGAGGATGTGCATTGGGCGCCGCGTAGCAGAGCTACAACTTCACTTGGCCCTTTGCTGGGTAAATACTCTAAAAATGGCATTCTATACACAACGTTGGGTGGTTCAACATTTAACCTAATCGGAAGATCTGGAAGCCAAAGCACGCTAACTGAAATGTTTGTGTTTCAGCTCATTCGCAAATACCAAATTGTAGCAACTGACGACAAGCCAGTAGAAACACTCCATTCAGGAATACTGATTCCCAGCCGGGAGCTTCCCATTGCATTTCACAGACGATAAGGTATGTGCATAAGGGTCTCCTGAGTACATGAGACTTTTCTTTGAACCTCATTTAGAATTTTCATAGAACTGTGAGTGTAAGAGAACAGATGTTTTTCTAAGCTTTATTCTCACAGTGTGACATTTATTAAATGCCATCACGTTTTGTTACTTTTAACAGAAAATATTCTATGTACTACAAAAGAAGACAAATTTTGTATGGTTTATGGCTCTGAAGTTTGCTGTCTAGTTTTAAACTCCAAGACAGCATGTCTTCTGTGCATGATGCAGATCAGAGATGGGGAAATCAAAATGTATATACTGTTGGGGAAAATAGTAGCGATTATTTTGTTGTAATATAACTTCTCCACTGCATTTGTAGAAGATGTTTCCTGAAAAATAGCATTTGATTTTGAGCATCAATGTACAGATTAAAAAGAAAATGCCCTAGTGAAGGAACGGTACACCAGGGCACTACAGAGTTAAGATTAGAAAACTTGATTTTAGGCAGAAGGACAAAGAAAAGAAATATCTATTTGTAAATAGTCATGCAATGTTGCAACTTATTATACATTATTGGTTCAAAAACATTGAATGTAAGATTTTTCTCTGCTCACAAGCTTATACAAATAAGCTAACAAAAAGGCTTATTTGTATAAAAATCTAAATTGGAGAACTTGGTCTTTGACCTAGAATAAGACCTCAAATTAGAAATCAAGTGACATTTAAATACTATGGGAGATTTTTTTTTTGCTGGCCAATACCACGGGAAAAAATCACCCGATATAAATTGAGTAAGGGTATTAATTCCATTGACTCCTTTAACTGAAGTTTGTTCAGTTTGCTTTTAAATAATCGATAACTATATAGATTCTTTCTCTTTAATACAGCTTGCAGAAAATAAATGACAACCCTGCTGCTGCCTTCTCTGAAAAAATATACATTGACTGGGAAAGTCAAAGCCTATGGTAACCAGTGGAGAAACTGCAACACATGTCCCTTGAACAATTGCTGAGCCAGAAATAGTACCAAGAAAAGCTCCCATACTGTTTTATTGGAAAAGTGTGGTTAGTTAGTTCAGCTGTACTTAGCAATGTTAAAAGGAAAGAAAAATACCATGCATGTTCATATACCTATGCACATATACTGATTTAGCGCAGCGGAGGGACTGTACAGGACAGAGCTTGATAATGAGCTGTGGAGTGTTATGTATAGTTCTTGTTAGTGCACAGTGAAATTATTATAGCCTCAAGCTGTTCAACAGGCTAGCTTGGAAAGAGCTGGTTTCCAGTTTGTGGGTATCATATAGGACCTGGGGGAACAACAGTCACGACTGAACTGTTAGCTCAGAGTTGAAGAGCTTTGAGAAGTCAGCTTAAGCGAAAAGAAACTCGCTTAGTCCTTATCAAATTACCAATGTCATGAATTAAACTGGGAAGTAAGATGGCAGTCTATAATAAGGCTAACAGCAGGGCTTAAAAATTAGGGTAATTAAAGAAGTATACTTTCCCTAACGTTATTCACTTCCTTAATGAAAGGGAAATAAGGACAAAGGTATATAACAGGATTTATTCCTCATGCCCGCACAGTACTTTGATTTGAACAGTTGCAATACCGTGCCTGCCACATACGCTGCTCATACCCATAGTGTTTCATGCCTCCAACTCCCACACAAGTCATTTTATCACACCTTTATTGTAAAACCTTAGTGGTCTTTTATTGCGTGAAAGGCCTTATCCGTAAATGGAATCACTGGAATCCTATGGGTTCAGCCACTATTAAATGATGATTATCCTAACAGGATAGTTACTTCATCAGATGAGTAATATAAGATGTACGTTTCAAAGAACCACAGGAAATAATTTCGAAGAGGTCTATTTCTTGTGGAGATTTCAATACCTGTATGGAAAGGTTAAAGATGTCACTGCCCTGCATGTAATACTGTATGTTAGCTATTATGGTCACTAGTGTATTTTTCCCATGATGCAGTTTCAAGTACAGGTTTTTATATATAACCATGAATGGTTATTTTTATTTTTTTACATTCTGAAGTGATACAAGTTCTTAGCATTTGTTGGTCTGTCTCCTGTGGGTTTTTTTGTTTGTTTTCCTCCGCTGTTATACTCAGACATGTAAATGTAGCCATTTTACAACGTGTAAAGCAATTTGTGCATTATCTGAATCTTTCTAGTCAATTTGGTAATAGTCAATTTTGTAATAAAATAAAGATTTGTATTTTTTTTCTATAAATAGTCTTCCATAGTTTATTATACAGTCTTTGTAGCATTACAAAAATCTTGTCTTTCATGGTAACTTTTTGCAAAAAAGTTGCTGTGGTACTTTCATCCCTCTGCTTAATATCCCCATTGGGCTTGAACTTGAAATTCTACAAAATCAAGTTACTTTAATTCAACACTGAAAAACAACTGCTTTATGATACCCCAAAGTTTCTTGATTGTGTGCTATAATGACACCCTAGCTGGGAAACTGTTCGCAAAGCCCAGCTCCTGGCAGGAGGGCATAGCGGGCACTGCCTGGCGCAGGAGCCGCCCGGGGAGGTGGGTCCTGGGTTAGCAAGCACAGGGGAGTTAAGCTCTGCAGCACAGAGCTTTGATGCCAAACTCCTTTTGTGCATTCTTCTTCTTGCCATTCCTTCAATCCAAGCCAGCTCTAGTATTTGGGAATGCGTTAAATCCATGCCTACGGTCCCTTTCCCTCTGTATAATCCTGTCAGACCTCAGTGAATGCTAATGTTAGGAGGCTTTCTGCATCCATAGCACAGACTGAACACTCCCCAGCATGCACAGTACTGAGGTCTCCAGGGAGGGGATTGTTACATTTCTCTGCCGCTATGACAAGATAAAATCAGTTTAAAGTTTTGAGGAAGGATGAAAATAGTTTGAACCTTTGCAGGATCAAAAGACATGATGTATATAAAAAAAAAAGCCATCCACCCAGCACTGTGACTGACAGCCTGATGGGTACGCAAAGAGCAAATCTGACAGTGATCAAAACCATGCTGTCTTTGCCAAGTCAAGGCTGCCTCCGGCTGAGTGAATGATGGTGTAAGAAAAATCGTACAGCACTATGTGAGAATGTCGCTTTTCTGAAAATCATATTGCAACGTGTACTTTAGAGTGACTGTAGTTTGTGCTGCTGACACTAATCCGACAGCCGGGAGCACCGGGTCCCAGAGCCTGGGGAGGGTGGCCTGGGAGACTGTGGGTGCTCACCCGATCCCCGGGGAGCTTGGGCAGCTCATGCTAAGGTGCAAGACTGTGTGGGGAGATCTACCCAAGCTGCTACAACAATAATATACACTATGTCTCTTCTTACAGTATTATAAACCAATATTACTCCATTAAAACCAATGGAGTTGTGCCAATATGAAACAAGTGTTAACAGAAAGTTGGGGCTATTGTTCAGTTCCAGGCATATCACATTGCTCACAAATGCTCCAAAGATTTAACTTTTAAAGACAACCAAAGAGAAGAGGTGTTATCTAGTTGAACTGACCTTGACAGCCTAGTTACCCACTATTGCGAAATCCTTTATTGCTTCTGTGTAGTAAATCACAGGTTCATGCTTACTGGACTGCTTATTATTTTCACCATTTGAATTTAGTGGACCCAAAGATCTACACAAGTGTTGCTCTAAGGTGTTGACCAACTCTGTATGAGCTGAAGTACAAATATATGCTGTCTTCTGGATTTCTAAAAGTACAATAACCACTGACCTGGAAAATTTTGTTCCGGAAGCTTTGTAGATTTTCAAGTTCCTGAAGTTTTCAAAGAACTTAATTAATCTGCTACCTCAAAGGAAATGTCCATAGCAATTTACCTAGGAAATAGGTAATTATCAAACTACACAGATAATGAATGACCAAGGCAGACTTTCACATTAAGAAACCCATGTGGCTTTCTTTTTCTCGTATTTCAGAAGTAGGAAAAACAGCATGATGCTTCTGAGGTTAATAAATGCCTATGAAACCTTTTGCCTATGGTCAGCTGGATGAATTCAGTTCAGTTCCTTGCCTCTTTGAAATGATTTGCTCATTCAGAATTACTTATTAAAAAGACAATGACAACACTACTTCCCTGTTATCGTTTCCTACAGTTACTCCTCAGAGGAAGATAGTTGGATTGTAAAATGAATGGAATTAATTGGCCTCCACATTAACTTTCTCAACAAGGAAGTGAACGAGGTTTACATATCGAAAAGGAGGTTAATTCTGTTCAGGCTTTAGGCATGTTAGTGGGAATGATATAGACAATGTCGGAGCCAACTAATCTGCGCTTTTTTTATGAATAAAGAATGCCAGTTTTCAGGACTGACAATCTGGCATTTTTCATATATGTTCTGTTCATTATAAGCTGGCTATTATATAGTATGCTCTGAGCCAGTCTCTGATACACCTTTCAGTGCTGTGATTAGATGACAGATAATGTGGTCTAGTTTGGCTGCTTCCACACTGAGAAGGTTCTTTGTTCTGAGCAACTAGAGGTGGAATTCCTGTCTGTGTCAGTGCTGATGGGGCAAAATAACCCAAGCTCGGAAAAATTAATTCTGCAAAGTGTTCATAGCTAAAGTTCATTTCAGAACAAATTTTAGGAGAACAACTCAGCGCATGCTTAATTTTAAATACGTGAAATATCATCTTGACCTCAGTGGGACTGCATGTGTACGTGTGGGGTTTTTAATGGGTTATCACTTTTTATAAAAAGAGAAAGTTTAACGATTTCCAGCATGTCTTTTGTGGCACACATATCCAAAATTCATGTAAGGGTTGTAGCTTTAGAAGAAAAAGCTGCCTTTTTACTTCAGATAATTGAAACAAAGGGCCTATTGAGGTTGAAATTACAAGCAGTCTCATTAATCTCTTACCCTGGGTGCATGTGTTGTTCTGATAACTTGTGGATTGATATACCGTAGTGTGGGTGGCTGCATTCAAATGTTTTTTATGTGTCCTTCCAGGCATGGCTTGGGAAAAAATAAGAATATTACATTACGAAACTGAGCATTATGCTTACACATTTACATTTATTCTTGGGTATTTCTGAGAATCAGCTTTCAAGAGAGTAAAAAACACAGAGATGCTAAATTGTTTTGTCACAGAAACAGCACACGCCCTGACCTTTCCGGCAATACTGCCGACCCTCCGCTCTCTGGTACTGTAGCTCAGGGCTGCAGTCCCACTGCCTCAAATCCCTTTCACACACCGAGGTATAAACCAAGAACACATTGGTTGATACTGAGAAATGCAAACTAACATGAAACTGGTATCAGCCACTACAGAATCAGTTCTTTGGGCAGGAAAGTGTAACTAGTACGGATGGAGACCACACTTGGGACCTGGGTCAACGTTACAGTGTACTTTTTCCAAGACAGCCCGACTCTCTGTGTGAATATTACTGTTCACTTCTTTCTTGTCTGATTATCCAGAAGTGCATTAATGCCTCATACAATACCTATCTGGACCTTAACTTCTATATTCCTATATTCTTCTTTGCTAGCAGAGGAAGGACTACATCGACTTTCAACTCTTGTCCATAGCTTTTGTCTCAGCTGTATGATCAGTAGCCTGTGGCTTTGGAACAACATAAAAAGTTAAACTTAAGCTCTAGTATTTGGATCCAGAAGGAGTTCTAGAAATCTTTACATTGTGGGGTTTGGATGGAGCTGAACATTTATGGAGCAATCCTCCTTCTGACAAGCAAAGCAACAATGAGACTTCTTTATGAGACAAAATATTTTTCTCCAAGGGACAATGTCAAAACAAGTGTGGAATGGAATGCATTTTATAATCAGGGTAAATTATACTTTGCTTTCTTGGGCATGTTCCTCTCGACAAGTTCGAACTCTTTGCCTCTAATTGTTAAGTGTGTTGAATGACCTCCAGGCACCGCGTGTCAGAGGAGGGAAGGCAGCGGAGGCAGCTGGCAGGGAGCACAACAAGGCAATAAAGGGGAACTCTGAGTACGAGAGTTATTCCTTCGTCTTCCCAAATTGGTATGCACGTTTATGATACTTTACCCTCTGCTATCAACTTAGGTGCCCAGAAACTTGATAGTAAATCAAACAAATCACATCTGATTCATCCTGCTATTGAACTGTGTTCCGCATAAAAATAGGAGATAGGAGAGAAGCAGGGGAACGGTGCAGGTCTTGCTTACCTTGAACTAAAGGGTACCCTCGCTGTCAGAGGGACTTCCAGCAGCAGAGAGTTGGCTCAAGGTGAAGAAAGGAAAAATGTTCTCTAAATTTAATGGAAATAATGGAAGGAAGTCTTTGAAAAACTCATACCTCAGGCAGTATGGGTTGCACTTATCTAGACTTTAAAGTTCCCACAAAAAAGCCCTTGTTATCTCAGTTTTACCGACAGAAATCACAAATAGTTTTGCAGATGAGGTCAATGCCTGAATCAAGCTTAGTCCCACTTGGTTCAGGGCAAAGGTACCCACATATCTGATTGGGGCCAGCCAAGAGCCAACTCAATCCGTGAGCAAAGGCCATCCTCAGTCCTAAAACCAGGAGCTGCTTTGGTGGCTTTGCAGGAACATTCAACCACAGGCTGCAGACACCCAACTGGACTTTGTCAACACACTAGTTATGTTGAAGGTGCAAGTTGATAGGATTAACCTGACTGTCCTACCGTAAAGCACAGGAGAAGGCCTCAGCTAGGATCCAAATTTTAGTCATTTTGAATGGGACCTGCAGAGCGTAAGTAGAATAAGGAAGACTTTGGGAGCAAGGTTCTGGGCAGGAAGACATGAAGATAGTTTGATTCACACACATCTTTTGCTCGGTTCAGGAGTTGCCAAGATTTGGTACTCCTGAACGATCCTGTCTTCCCTCTAGCTATGTTTGAAAGTCAGAGTAATAGAAAAGAAAAGCTTTAAATAAACATTGCTCTTTATGACACACACATTCAGTATCTCGTTTCAATGCAAGTGAAAAGCTTCAAAGCACATTCCACTAAAAAAGAGAGCAAAACAGGAGATATCTTGTATACAGTCGCTATACACACTGATATAATTTTCTCAAGTAATTGGACACCCTGGACATATTATTAGATTCTTATTGGAAGCTTCCACTGTAGCTTCTGCCTTTTAATAAGTGTACAAGAGGTTGGAATGCCACAGAAAGGTGTTTTTAATCATTAAAGACTAAACCCCAGAGCATCTTGGATTTTCTACCTAATGGAAGCAAGTTGTGCAACTTGTAGAATTGTGAAATCTTTAAATAACTTCAAAGAAGACAAAATTAACTGCTAGGGTTTTTTTAAAAAATACTTCACATATTTGAATTGCTAATGTTATCTGATCCACAGCAATATATATTTATTATATTAAATAGCATACTAATTCTGGGTGTTAACTATAATTTCTAGCTTTGAAAAAAATAGAAGTTTTTCTGCTTTAAAATTAAATTCAAACCAATGTTCTGTTTAAATATTTTTACAGGATGAAACAGAGGTGTATTTTCTCATAAGCATGTTTCACTGATGACATTTTTCAAAAATCACAGTGAATGAAACATTTGTGTGTGTGTGTGTGTGTGTATAAAAAATTCAAAAGCCTATAATGAAGCATGGATAACATCTCTAAAAATACTCAGAAAAAACTCAGGGCATTTTCCAAGCAAGGCTAGTGACCAAATAAAACTCTTTATGAAATGGAGTTTCTGCTAAAAAAAATCACTTTTACATTTTAATGCAAATTATTCATCAGTAAATGAGGAAGAGATTACTTGTGAGGTGATAAGTAAAGGAATTTGGAGGTGTTTGTTTTTAGTAAAAGGGAGGTATATTACAGTGTCTGACATTGAGCTTTGAAGAACATGGACAAATCATTGGAGGAATAGAAATTTGTTAGATAACTCAAAATAATGCTGGGTTGTCATCAAGGATCTAAATAACAAGGATCCAAGTATACTTTGCTATTCATGGGAACCAGCTCAATTCAAAACAGTACTCCATACAAATATTCAATAAACATGATTATCCATTCCAAAGCTTGAATAAAAGAAAGGAATGTTAATGAGACTAAGAATAACTGTATTATTTTTTCTCCCAGAAAAGAGGGAAATTGAAAGATATGTTACTCAAGACATATCATGGGAATTTGGCTCCGTGAGATATCAGGCTTTTCCTAAGAAAATTTAATATTTCAAAGTTCACATCTAAGTGCTTTCTCTTGAAAGGACTGATAAAAAGTGCAGACTGAGGGAAACATTTGCAGTGAAGTGAAATATTGCTTTATCAGCTTTATTAAATCCAGAAGCAGTGCTGCATCTTTGTGGAGGCTTCTGCTCAACCTACCTGTTAAATACCTATTTACACGCGGATTGAAAAAGACATTGCAGGGAGAGAAAGTGCAGTAGAGTTACAAGAAGAATGCAGGCTCTTAATTGCAAGGATATTTATTTTTTTGAGGCCTCTTTATAACTGATGTTTTAATTATTGATTTAGACATCTGGGGCGTCAATGACATTACCTGCAGCCTCTTCTGAAAATGGAAAGAAGCCATTCACACCAATTCAAAAGAATAGATAGGGTAGCTGTGTGAAGTTTTTTAGGTGTGGTTAGCTAACCTGCAATAAAAGCCCTGTGGAGATTGCACCCCAAGGGAACTTTGTGGGTTCACAGACTAATTATGGGCTGTTGTCCTCCACCCCTCTCATGACCGTGTATCCTGATCTCTCTCAACCATGAGACTTTGATCCAGACAAAAACAGTTTTTGCAGGGTTGGTTTTAGTATGATCAGAGAGCTGCTCTGACTCACCTCTTGGCTACAAAATTGCTGGAGTCAACAGCAGGAAAGTGGCGTGAACATGTATCTGGGCGATGACACCACGGAGCTGCAAAGGGCAAGACCACCCTTTCTGAGCTGCAGCATAGCTTATATTGGTCAAAGGAACCTGTAGAAATGTAACTGTACCTGCAGCCGCACAGATCGACCTAGGGAGTGATTCTCAGGATCACCCTTAAGAGAAGTATGGGTGCTGAACCATTTTGTTTGAAATGCAGATCCTCAGGTTCTTAAATATTTAGGTGAAATTAAGGCACCTAAATCCAGGAGGATTTATTTCTTCCTAAATGCCAAAGTTTCACTTTGGATATGCAAGAACCTCTCAGGAACTTCCTTTCTGTTTTGAACAAATCAGAAAAGAAGAATGAATTGCAAAAGATATCCTTGTTGCTGAACCATGGCAAAACAAAATTCCAGCAAAGGGGCACACTCAGCGAGAAGTCTGGCAACGAATGCATGGGAAGATGCGCTTCAGGACATTTTCCAGGAAGCAGGATGGCTTCAAATAGAGTTGATTCATAACTCTTGCAAAGCTTTTCTTGCCCAAAGGCAGAATTGAAAGAGAAACTAGATCAGCTCATTGCTTGAGGAATCAAAGAGTTAGCTGTGAGCCAACGGCATGCAGATATTCAGCATTCACTGCGGGGGGGTGCGGGGGGAGTTTTATTTATGTGTAGATACAAATGAATGGGAATGGAATAAGTATTTAAAAATAGCATATTATACTACCTGCAGGTGGAGGTGTTCAGGGAGGGATATGGCTGATGCCAAATATTTGATCTGTGCTTTGATCCAACAATAGGGTTCTGGCAGGTGCCCTTAGAAAAACAGAGCACACATTTTTCTGCATATTCAATAGCCCCTCGGGAAGCCACCGTTTCCTCCGAGCCCCTCTTGGGTTGTGATTGGCACCCAGTGTGCTTCACTGGAAAAGGCAACAGATTTTTGAGGACATGAAGAGTATTGTGCTATATATAGAAGTCAGGGATCCAGGGAAAAACAATAGAAGGAGCAACTGGCAGTTCTGGGGAAAATCAGAGCTCCTGGGCAAATAAACAAAGGTGTGAATTCTGCGTAATGGAAATAACAGGCTCATAAGGGGAGTTAAAATAGAGGGTGTTCAGACAGATCACACAGCAATCACTAACACGCCTGTCTCAACAGACAGAGATCAGGTACAAGAATGATGGGGATTAAGAAAGGAAATGGATATTGTGTTTGGCTGCCTGAGCCCGCGGCCTGAGCGCTCATGCTGGGGCACAGCCGGCGAGCGGGGCAGCCTCGGCCGGGCTCTGCGCTCCCCCGGCTCCCCATCGCCCAGCAGCGGCACGGCCGGGGGCAGGATGCCCCGGGAAGGGACACGGGTGCAGGACCGGCACAAACACGCAGGGACAGTTGAACTGCCGAGAAACGTGCTTGTCTGGTCATAACGAAATGCACTATTCAAAGCATGAACATCTGCTGTCTTCCCTAACAGTCTCACGGGATGCTCAAAATTTTACAGCAAAGTGGCTGTGCAGCCCCGAAGAAGCCACATGCCTGACGCTGGCCACACTTGCACTCCTTCACTTGTTATTCTTCTTTCTGGAGGGATGTTGAACTTCTGTGTGATGTCTGTTGAAGCTGACAGCTCCTTGTCTTTACACCTTGCTGGTGCCTTTTATTGCAGCTGAAGGAGAATGGAAACCAGGTTTGCTATTTTTCTGGACAATCTTGAAATTTCAAATTATTTTGTGTTTGGAAAATGGAATGAAATTAAATGAAAATGAATTTTTTTAGCAAAATCAAGTTTGGGACATAGAAAATACATCTGGGTGAATGCAATATTACACTTTGAGAAAAGGAATCTTTTAGAAAACATGGAATTGTTTTTAAGAAATAGCAGGGCTGTTCTGAGAAATTATGCCAGGACAAAGATTTTTCTTTCAGTCAAGCTCGTAACTGGTAGGTTTCAACATTATTATGTCAACAACTCTTCATTTTCATTTTGAAAGAGCATTTCATGAAAGCTGCCTTAATCTCATGGCCCATTTTGATTTTAAGAAAGTAGCTCCATCTTCAAACATCTTCAGGCACAGCATCATCAGGCACAATTCAGCAACACTAAATTGTGTAAAAACCTTGGACAAAGTCATTCTGAGTAGAAAGTGTCCAAGAAACTCTTGAGCCTGCTTTTAAAATACACCCTTTCCCCCAAAGACTTTTAAATCTCTGTGAGCTATATGGTAAACACTCCTTGACTCCTTGATTAATGATTGCAGCATGAATGATAACCATCTGAAATTTTGCAGATGCTGATTAAACTATTGATATTTTGTGTGTGAAAAGACCAGGTACGTTAGACACCTCCACAGAGGTGTTCTTGGTATACTTAGTTCCTTCTGCGCCAAACTTCTGGTTGACTGGATAGACAACCTGCCCCGTGAAACCGTTCTCTGTTCATACAGTTGAGAAGCCTCTAGCGAAACACAGTCTGTGATCAGATGCAGAAGAGTTTATTAACCATGCTTGCCAGACATATGCAAGGCTTCACACAAACACTGTTTGAGTTTGCAGGAAAAAAACATTCATTGACCTGAGTAAGGGTATTCATCAGAAAGCTTTACACTGGACTTCTGTCAAAGGTTGCACCTTTTTTTGGTGTGTGGATAACACTTAAGTCTTCAGAAATATGCAACCATTGCTCCCTTTCCTACATGCTCTTGTCTTAGCATGTGCACACAGGATCAACTAGTTTATTTTCAGTCCCTAATCCAGAGCTAGATGAGACCTGGAACAGAGGACCATACTTTAATTAGGCAGTGTCATTCACAGGGGAAACCTGTCCCCTAAAACATTTCTGACAGTCTGTATACAACTTTGTGATATTCTTAGCTTGCATAGAAGTCATAAATATTATATTATTAGTGACTTAAAGCAGGCAGATATTTTAGAAGCCCAGGTAACAGCATTTGACTCAAGTTAATTCTGTATTTGCTTAAAAGCAGGCAGACTCTATCTCCTTTGATTTCCCTCAGAGTACTGTCCTCTCATTTCATGCTGTACCTTTCCAGATTTATCTTGTGCAATTGGATAGAAATCGAGGATCCATCAATTCTCACCTTTGGTGCTTATCTCACCCTGTCAGACGCCTTTCTCCTTCACTCCTGGATAATCCCCACATGCGTGTTTTACCTAACTACCCACTTTCTAGCATTCCCTGGGCTGTTTTCTCAGCCTGTACCGTATCTTCCTTGAGACACGCTGAGGAAAACCAGAAGGGCAATGAAGGTAACACATTCTCCCTATGTCCATGACTGGATTATCAAATTGTGGCCAGAAGGCTTGTTTTAGCACAGTTATTGCCCCAGCAAGCCTATGTAGAGAATGACTGCAAAAGAATATGAACCTGTTGCCATTGATGAATGACATCCAGTAGCTGAGATGCAAAAAAAACCAAAAAGGGAATGTGCCACATAGCATCTCTTTTGATCTTTTTCAAGGAGAGGAAAAATTTACAGAATGTGTCTAGACAAAGTGATGACTCATAATCTCTGCAATGTCTTGCAACTGCTGGGGGGAGACAGGGTATAGCCAGTATGACTCCTTTCTGCTAGGCCCTTTCTGCTTTTTGTTTTTGTCACCGTTTCTTCCTGTGGAAGGGCATGGAGAAAAATTAGTCAGGATTGTGTTTGGTGGGATCTGGAGCAGCTCTTATGCCAAATATTTGTGCTATTTAGCACATCCCAGAAACAGGAGATTTAACTACTTCACTGTTAATCCCTGAAAGTTCAGATAATAATGTATCAGTTGTATGAGAACTATTACTAATGTAGCCTGTTTCTCATTAGATTTGGGTCCTATGGTTGACTGAGTTTTAAGAGAACAGAGGCATGACTCCACATGTAAGCATCGCCATTGAGGTGAAATACCTTTGGATGGCCTACGACTGAATAAACACAGAAGGTGCTGTAGTGGCATTAATTATTGAGTGAAAGTCTAACTATCACAGATAAGGACTGCTGACTGGAAAGCCAATGACCTGTGCATCTCAGCTGCATGGAGAAGTCATGAGACTTTATACTTTTCATTGTATTTTTAATTTTCAGCTTATTGTGATGTTGCTAGTGATACATGTGGTAGCTCCTTTATATTTCCCATGTGACAAGACTAGGGTGAATGAACTGGGGTGGTGTACGTTTCCTCTCCAGCAAAAACCCCCACATCTGTTAGGTCTTCTTCACTAAACTGGTTTGACTTGTGGTAAATGTTTTCCTAAAATAACCTGCAACACTATTTAATGTCGCCTGCTAAATTCTTTTGTCTTAAGAGGCTTATTTCAAAACTCTTATACTGAGAGAGTCAACCTCAAAGTCAACTGTGAAGGAAGACCTGAAGGAAGATACATCTGGCAATCCCATCTCTAAAACATTTTCTGCAACTGCTTTGAGCTCCAGCTGGAGGAATAATTTCCCTCATGTCAACAGTTTGCTACTTAGTTGTGCTTTGCTAATGGGCTTGAGGGTTTTATGGCCATTTCTCTTTCATTTATCTGATGTTGTTTCCCCTGTGCTGATGGTGAACCGTTCTTCAGACACGCAGAACAACTTTTTGGTTAGTCTTTATCTACTGCAGTGTTCAATCCTGTCTTTCTTGAATGCTGAAAATATTTGTCAACTTTCTTGTAAGTTGGGAAGTGTCCAAGAAATGTAGGTTTGAGTCCTAAGTGGAATATCTTCTGGAACAGGTACACTCTCAGCTACATCAGCACATGCTAAACTAGGGATCACAGCAGTCATGGGATTAATACTGGCAGCTTCATTGAAACTGAAATCTAATAATTTTTTTTTTGTTTAGAATTGATTTAACAGTTGCTTTGTATTCATTTTGACTATAGTTAATAAGATACATTAAAACACTCTTGAACTTCTTTTCAAGCTGAAAAGTAGAAAAAACCTTTGCTATATATTAATTTGGAAATACTACCAAAAGAGAGATTACAAATTCAGTAGATGATGCTCAGCTGCTTTTTTTAACACAATGTTTATTCTATAGCTTCCGAGGAACTAGCAAGTGAGTATCAGGGATCAGTGCCTCCAGGGCTCACAGAGTTAGTATAGTATGTGGTTTTTACTAAAAAAATTAAAGTTTTATCAGGATTGGACTTTTGTGTGTCTATTTTTGGCATCCTTCAGTTAAAAAATGCACTGGCTGAACTTGCACTCCTAACCTCTTCATGGTGTTTTACTATTAATAGAAAAACGTTTTAATAAGTAACCAGTCTCACAGTGCGTGATAATACATTCCCACTTCTTTGCAATCTGCTTCTGTGAACTTTATGACTTGATACCCACTTAAAAAACAATAGAGGGCTCTGCCAGGATGCCTGAGCAAGAAGGAGCAGGTGCCTGCAGTGCTGCGGGCGGCACCGCGGTGACTCAGCCCCACGCCGCGTGCGGGAGCGCAGCCCGGGCTGGCTGGTCCGGGGTGGCAAACTTCCCCCGGGCTGGTGACCAAGCGGCCACAGCCTGAATATTCAGAGCTGTGGCCAAATTGCCACAAGCTCCCTGCCTCAACCCGTCTGTTGATGGAGGAGAGGAGCAGCACGGGGCTGTTGGGAGGATGTCTCCCCGGGGATGCAGGAACAAGTGGCAGATGCAGGCTCATGAAGTCTCAGCTGCACTTTTCTCCCAGACTCCCTAATATTAGTGTGTTAGGAGCTGGCTTGAATCTGAAAAGCAGCGAAGAGTCATGATTTAAGAGGAAATAAAGGATCCAGATAACTTTAAGATGCCTTGTTGCACAAAGATAATGTGGGTCATGTGCGTAAACCAAAAATGCCACCATGGGTTATGGTGCAGCAAGTGGGAGTCAGTGTCAGTAACCGGCACATTGTAGCCATCCAACCTCGGAAGAAGAAAGGAAAAACAGTAGGAAAAGCAGGCCAGGAGAGCTGCATTTAATTCAGAGCAATATATGACACTCTCATGTCTAATGGTATTTTTACTTGAAAGGTTAAATGAGAAACAGAAATGGAGTGTTTGCTACTCTGTTCCAAGAATAATATTTGAACTAATCCAGCAACTTTGATCATCCGACTACACATTATGTGTATTTGTAAAAAATGTTAACATTTTTCTAGGCCCATGCGGATTTCCCCTCCTTTTGATCTCTCTACACCCCCAGTTTTCCTGTAAGGTTAGAGGGATTAGTCCGTATTTATGTTCACATAAGAAATAAAGTATCCTCTGTGTTTAAATTTTCCAAACTGGACAGGATTAAGACACAAATAATAAAAACATACAGAATAACTGGTTGCTTTTCCCTGCTCTGACAAGTTAAACATTCCTTCTCACAGGCACTCTCGGAGCAAGGTTTCCACCAGCTCTTATCAGTTCAGAGCACACAGATACCATCCCTTGGGTAAAGGTGAAAAGGCTCTTACAGCCAGAATAGTGGGAGCACAAGGTTTGGGGTGGCTGTGTCTCTGGGCTAGGCTGGAGCCAGCATGAGTCTAGTAAATAAATGTAGATTACGACTTTCCTTTGCTAGCTCATATGAACTCCTCTGGCTCTGATCAATTAAGCAGGAGTCGATGTAGCCCTCACCCAGAGGATGATGATGGACAGCCCCTGCCTGTTCCGAGCCAGCCCAGCGGACCCCGACTCTTAGTGGGAAAGTCAGTGCAAGTTATTTATTAGTAGTGTGTGAAAAAAGGAATGTAGCTACGTGCTGTTCTTTGAAAAGTGTTTTTCAGCCATTTTCTCTGTTTTCCACTGATGGCTAGTTGATGGTTTATTATTAAAGAAAACCAATCAAGTTGAAGGAAATGCATGTGGTCATTGTCACTAGCCCCAGCAGGAGGAGATTCAAGTTACTATATTTGCTCCACAAAATTCTTTACATTTACTTTGATTTAAAGCTTATGTGTGCATTAATTGCATACCTTCATCTTATGACAACGTACAATATCCCAGATGCACAACGTTACTTTCCTGGTTTTGACGATAAAAGGAATATGGCTGGCTGTGCTGGAAATAACCATTTCTGTTTTCTAGATAGACATCGTTAAAGCTCCATTAGCCTTTACCTAAATGGTCTTGTTCTAGTAGAGAGACTATCATTAATTTTGCATGTTAATTCCTTGGTTTTTCAGCTAGAACTGCCAATAAGAACAGTTGTGGACATCTTGTCCAGTGAGGCTTGAGTCAAGACCACTTTTTTATTGCACAGAGGATACTGAAAATATTCAGAGTGGCAACAAATACATAAAAGTCTTTATAGCCACTGTTTTTCCTTTGCCATGCCAATGTTTTGAGAACGGTTATAAAAATTATCTCCCACAACCATTTCTTCCTGAATTCCCTGCAATTTTACTGAACATTTTCTGCTAGAACTGGTTCTGTGTCAAACTTCTTTCTCTTTCACTCTCTCTCTCTCTCACCCAAAGCAGAAGCATCCTAAATCCCATCCTAAACCTCGAGTTTGGTTTTGCATTTTCAGTTATTCTCCCCACCACCCATTCTATCTATTCTGTGTTACACAAAATCTTCCAAGTCCAGGTTTGTTGCAGCCAACAAAAGCATTGGGTAGTCAGTGGTGTGGAAAAGTCTAGTTGGGGTTTTCTTTAATTTTCTTGGGCAACCTGTAAAGAAAAAGGCTAGTAGAAAATTATGATCAGCTCATAAGAACTTACTGCAAAAATTTGTCCCTGCTTCTTACCAGCAATGAACTGCATGATCTGAACTGGAATATATTTGTCTCAGAGAACGGATGAGTGAGTTTGCTGGGATTATCAAGCTTGCTATGAGTAAGAGCACTGCCCTTGCTTTCAGCAATCGTTGATCTAAAGGAAAACAGTTTGCTTCTCATCCTTTATCTTTTATTAGACACTATTAAGGGTGAAAAAAAACCATTGGAATTTAAGGCCTCAGAAACCCCGTGCTAGTTCCTTGGTAGTGTTACAACCCATTTTACCAGCTAGACAGCCCATAAGAGCTGTAAAATTAACTAGCTGTTGCAGAAAGTACGCAAAGAATTATTTTTTTTAAATCAAGTTGTGGCTTTTTTAAACAAACAACGTTTTCAGCAGAATTCTCTTTTATAACCAGTCTCAATCTTTAGGTATGCAACTCAGCCTACAACTTGCAGGCAATATCTAGACCATCAAGACAATTAAGAGAGTACTCAGCGCTGTCTTGGAAACGCCTTTTCTTGGAAGCAATTTGGGAACGCACAGGGAGCAGGTTGCAGGCAGGCTTGATTGAACGGGCAGCAGCAGCAGCCCAGTCCTGGCTGCTGCCTTCTCAAGCCTTTTCCCAATTTTCTCAATTCCTTAAGAATTTGCTGAGTGAATTAACTGCACATACATGGTGAATCCAGTGCTTCCAGGAAAGCATTGAGTTTTGGGAAAACACGGAATCTAGTCATGTTATACATGCCCAGCAAACCTAGCTCACACTGGGCCTACTATGTGTGTGCAGAACAAATATAGAGCACGAATCCCTTACGCGATAAGGGAAAGGCCAAAGAGTGCAGCCTATCCCAACACTCACATGAGTACGTGACCCACTCTGCCCTGCCGGAAAATAATGGCACTACTGCTTGAGATAAAAAATACCCCTGTATTTTTCCTGTGAGCTTTAACACCAATCATCAGCTAAAAGAAAACTTTTACATTTTTCTTTTTTTTTCCTTTTAATTGGAAATTTGGAGAAGACTATATATAATAGAGGGTTTTTTCCCTGAAAGTGGCCCCAAACTGTCTAAACTTTCAGGTTAAGTGCTCAATTAAAAGGTCAAATTATCCAAATAGAAAACTGAAGTGTCAGGCAATAATTGTCTACTGGACTCCGTTACCTGAAAAGTTCATTGCACACTGACCTCGTTTAAATATTATACAAACTAGTGGTACGTGTGGTACTTCCTACCAGTTATTTATAACTCTTAACAATCCGGAGTTAGGTAAATATCAAGATCACTCTTCTGAAGTGTTTTAATATGAAATTGCAGGATCCACAAATGTAATAAAGATGCTCTTAGAATTCCCAGTCAAAATTTTTTCTAGAAAAAAGTAGTCCCTATCTCTCACCAGCATAACAAAGACTTACATTTATATAACACGATATTTAAGCTATTACTAATACTTGCTAAAGAAGTCCCATTTTATGAGCTAGGTCTCAGCTCTGTGCTCATACTTTTCCTATATGGTATCTATTATGACTCAATGTTTCAAGGTCATTCTTTACTTTTGACCAAAAACTTAGCTTCTATTTATACTATCTCTGCCTCTGGCAAATCAACAGGGACAGTGACATATGGTAATCATATCTACTGTAATTCATGCTCAGCACCATTTCAAAAATTAATTCAATTCAATGCTTCATAACCAAGTTCTCACTTTGTAGTAGTTGTTAAAAAAAAAAAGTGCTAAGAAAGCTTTCAGAGTCTAGTTGCAGCATTCAATAGCCTTTTGGTTATGTCCAGAAAAAGCTATTATAGCTCATTTTCAGAAATGAAGAAGGAAATAAACTTGAAGGTATTCTACGGAATAAATGTTTCTCCAGTGGAACGAGGAGTTCTCATTGGCTACATCTAAACTGCAGGGGAGGTGGTGACTACATTTATCTGGAACATCCTTTTTGTATCATACCCCAGGGAAATCAGGAGCAGGGTGAAAAGAGTTGTGCAGGGGTCTCATCCTGGCATGGACCTGGGATGCACTCGTACATCTAAGCTGGGGGCCGTTCTTCCTCTCTTTAGCACAGATCTGAGTGCCAAGGCTGTGCACACCATCACCTGCAAAACACAACAGTATTTCTATAATGTTGTTGTTATTAATCTTCATGCACGTCAAAGGTGGTTTCCAAAGCTTACAAAAATTGGTGAGTTCCTTTCTATTGGGTTTGAACATGCTTAGCTGGGGCCTGAGATGATTCTGTCTTTTGCACTCGGCAACCCTGACGGTGCCACATGATACACAGATCCCCTTTCTCTTCTTACTTGTGTGTCCCCTCTGGCTGAAGTCACATGCTAATTGCAAAAACATTAACCACTATGTCCTCTTTAAACCCAACCCACTATCAGCAGCAGGGAGGCCATAACCTGGTGTTTTCTGGGAGATGTGGTCTATTTCTGATAAGGGCTATCTAATCACTTCACAAAGTTGAAAAGAGATAGTAGGGACAAAAAACCTGCCAAATATATATTGCTTCTCTTTCTTTTAGAAACCTTGGGCACTGTAAGCACACATCATCTAAATACATTGATAAAAAGGCTTCCTGAGTCATCGGTTGGATTTGTTGTGAGACCTGGGTGAGTTAGCACTGACATATGAGTCACATTAAATCATTAACCCTACCTAAAAATGTCAGCATGGACTCTATGACCCCAGGGAACAAATTTAACAACACAAAAACTTGATCTGAAAAAGCTAACTTTAGAATGAGACTAGTTCAGACCAAACATAGCCAGTCCTGTGGCTTGAGGGACAACCTGAGTCATGTCATGGCTTACACACAGTGGGGCTGCGGCTGGACAAGACGGGGAGGTAGATGCATCTTCAGAAAGTTTCTCATGCCTAAATTGGACTTTTTGTTCAAAATGAGAACAAAAGAATAAAGCTAGAGTAGGAGATAATTTGGCTGCCCAAGGACTTGATCATAACAGCTGCCTTATTCATGTCCTGTCCAGTCTATGCTAAAGAGAGACATGTGATAGTCAGTTAAAGAAATGTTTAAGTTACTCTTAATTAGCCAAGTGTCAAAGAAAAATCTTAGCTTCTCCTGGGTTTTGGTTGTATTTCTTTATTTAAAAAGCAATTAAAATGATAACATGCTGTGGGGAGTACCTAATTTTTTCTAAGGATGTATGTGTATGTCCTTGACCTGATGATACCTCTGTATTCTTTTCACAGCTGTGATTTATGGTTTTACTACCGATGCTAAAAACAGACCTGGCCATGAGTATGTCATGACAAGAACAGCTCTCCTGCAGCCGAACTCTCCATTCAGTCACCACAGTCACCACAGTTTGTCTGTTTTAATAACACAAGGGAAACAGCGTGCATTGTAGCAGCATGAAGAAAAATCAGAGTGCTTAAAAAGATGAGTCTTTTTCAGGGGTTGGCAATTAAATAGGAGAAATGTCACTTCCAGTATGAGTTGTACAAACACGCACATGCATGTGCAATTAATCAGACAAGTTTGTCCTTGGTTGAAAGCAAAAGAGAACAGATAGAAAATTCCCTTGCAGGAGGGAGGAAGTGGCTGGAAGTACCCGTGAAGGGTTACAAGGCACGAGACTGCACGAGAGTACCCCATTTCGAGTCACAGAAATGTTCAGAAACTTAAAAATGAGGTTGATTGCCTCGTGACAACTGCTATCAGCGAGGAAAATGCAAGGCAGGGGACGGCTTTTTTTCTGGCAATGGAAGTTGCAGGCCACAGATGTCAGAAATAGTTGTGTAAAGTACGTCCTGAACCTCAGCCTCTTGCTGACATTCGGGTTTGAGGACAGATTCGGCAAACTCAGTTTCAGACTACCCTATACCGGTTGCCAAATGAGTCGAGATCCCATGGCAAGGTGACTTCTGCCAAATTCCCAGACAGTCCAAATCTGTGTTTCAAATCATCCTAGGTCTGACATTTCAGATGGCCTTTAGCTTGGTGTCAAGGACAGCATATGGCTGAAAGGTGGTTTCTGTTGGGGAAATTATGCAAATCATACTGGCTTGGAAAAAACTTGGTGGTTTTAACAGGACTTCACTTGAGGCATTGAGTTCTTTCTAATCCAGAATTCATAAACTGACTGCAAAACAATTACGCAAAGATAAACACAGTGGACAGCTACGAACCAGACCAAACAGGTTTGGAAAGGCAAACTTCCAAAGGCATACCTGCAGGATGAGTTGAGAAGGGCAGAAGTCCACATGCTCAGATTGTAACCACTGTAATGTCCTCCAGGGACTTGAAGCTGGATTGGAAGAAAATACCAAATAATGGACAAAATTGAAGCGTGCTGGAACAATGGAACTTTTTGATGGATACAATACTTTCATTTGGTGGAAATAACATGAAAGAAAATGGCTTGTTACTAGGAATGTTCTTCTTTACTATAGTTACCTAGATGCCATCTAAGTTATTGAACAATCAGACTATTGAACCATTGGAATTATTATTCCAGGTGAGACCTTTGGTCAGTCAGTGATCCCACTGTCTCCAGGAGTGATCCAAGACCTTCAAAGCAAGGCAGGAGAAAGATGATTTTAACTAGGTACCTGTCGTGGTTTAACCTGGCAGCAGCCAAATACCACGCAGCCGTTCACTCACTCCCCCCACCCCCAGCGGGATGGGGAGAGAATCGGAAGGGTAAGAGTGAGAAAAACTCGTGGGTTGAGATAAAGACAGTTTAATAGAACAGGAAAAAAAAGGGAAAATAATAATGATAATGATAAAATATACAAAATGAGTGATGCACAATGCAATTGCTCACCACCCGCGCTGACCGATAACCAAGTAGCGATCGGTACTTCCTGGATCACGCCTACCCTTCATATACTGAGCATGACGTCACATGGTATGGAATACCCCATTGGCCAGCTGGGCTGGCTGTCCTGATTATGTTCCCTCCCATCTCGTGTACCTAGCTCAGTCAGTAGGCACGGGAGCTGTCCTTGGACTAGGAGGGCACTTAGCAACAACTGAAAACATCAGTGTGTTATCAACATTCTCCTCATACTAAATCCAAACCACAGCACTAGGAAGAAATTTGACCCTATCCCAGACGAAACCAGGACAGTACCAAACACATTGTTCCTTATTAGGGGTCTCTTAATCTCTTATAAGAGATTGTCTTAAATCCTAAAATGTTTTATTTAACACTATTTCAATAGCACATCAGCAGTAACCATTGTTATCCCAGATTTTTTTTTCATGTGGCAGCCAATCTCCTTTGAAGGTTTCTGAAATCTTAGTTTCATGCGTGCTATGGTTCAACCTTTGCCATTTGTAATGGTCACTGTGCTCACCAACACACCAGCATTTGAAAAAAGGAGATGCCAAGCCTGAAAGTGTGAGGTGTGAAGACATGAAGGAGACAGGTGTGGCAGGAGGAACAGCATTTACCAAACTGATAAACTCTACAGCTTATCAGGGATATAAAGGAGCCAAATGACGACACAGCTAGCTATATCTGAAGTATCGTTCTAATGATTAAGTCCAAAAAATGCCAAGTCCATAAGAAATGCTAGTTGTGATGGCTCACCCCCTGAGACGGGTAGCTGACCTTACTAATCAGATTGATGGGGAAAGTGAAATGCAAACCAGACACAGCGTTCCAGGCGCTCCCCAATGAGTCACTGTGGCAGCAGACAACATCAATGAGAAATGCTGATTGCCAATTTTCCATTCTTTCCCCAGATACTGCTTCCTTAACATCGCCCTTCACAAATCTCTCTTACGCTGTTGAACGTGCTCCTCCCTGTCAGTCATCTGCCTGCAGCTCTCACCGGCTTCAGAGTAACTGAGAAATGCCACCGTGCGACTCAAGTGAGAGTCTGGCCTCTGAGAATCCTCATTTGTAGTTCAGAGAGACCACGCTCCTTCCAGCTGCCCACATCGCTCACTTGTAACTAGCGAGGCACATATTTTCCCAAATCCATTTGCAGAATTTGCAGTAGCGGCACTTAATAACGGCATTGCCAGACAACAGGCTCCCATTGATTTAGGGCATCTTTCTGTAAGTACAAACAAGTGCAAGAGTTACGTATCTTCATCACTGCAGTGGTAATAGAGAATGACCTTTTGTCTGGCTCTTCTTCCTCAAACGTTTAGGTCTTGTGCTGTGGGCTCAGCCAATTTGTAAATAGGTGAATACAAAGTGATTCAGGTAAGGTTACGCAGGCAAAAGTGTACTGAGCATCTAGCCAAAACCATCCTATGTTTAATAAGGATTAAGGCAAATTATCTTCAGCAGGTAATTCTTACATTGGCAAATAAAGTGGGAGGGAAATTGTTCTTAGATGTGGATGAAACTACTTAAATCCTGTGAACAATTTTGGCAAGAAAAAAAACATAGGGAAAAGTATTCCAATAAATTCAGAAGTTTTGTTTTCATTTTGTAAATTCTTGACATCTGGTTTTTTTAAATGAATTAGACTGGGTTATGTAATGCATAGTTTCTGATGAAATAAAATTTTCCAGTTGACCTAGCTCATTTGAGGATTTCTTTTTCGCTTTTTTGAGAAATATTTTCATTTTGAGTCATCCCTGAGTAATTTTTTCACTCATTGAACTCCAATGCTCATTGTTAAGAGTTAAGAGAGGTTTCCCAGATCATGTGAATGCCTGACAGAACTATGCAGAAAAAGAAAAAGGGGTTCCCATCTTTTAGTCTAACACCCCAAGTGGAAGACTTTGCTATCTGAAGGCATATCGGAATATCTCTGACCATTCACAATAGTGCTGAGTAGGTTGAACTACTCAGATGCAGAAATGAGCATCTGCAACCCAAAGCATCAGCACCCAGGTGTGGTTTTACCCATTTAGGAAGGTTGGGGCGGTCACGCAGCAGTGAGGTTCAGCTCCAAAGCAGACTCCAAAACCTCTCAAGTGGATGCTGCCTTTCAAATCCCAGGGACTGTTTCATTGCTGCTTCTTTTGGTCCAAAATACTGCACACAGTGCGAGGCGCCTCGTGCAATGTGATTTAAGGCTGCCATCTGCCGTCAGGCTGCCGGGGGCCCGACCCCCCGGCGCAGGCAGCGGCAACGTCCCTGACCTCTGGGCCCCATCTCCCTGCTTTTGCTGTCAGAATGGGCAAAATGTTTCCAGCGGGGTGGATTGATCCCAGTTTTTACACTTCAGAATTGTTATAGTATGAAAGTTGTGGGGTTTTTTATAATTTTTGTTTTGTCTCATGCATTATAGTTGCCATCATCTCCCTAATTCATAATTTTAAAAAAGCAACAAACCGCACCGCTGCAATAGTAGTGTGAGTAATTCTATAATTTGATGACAGTTTCCAAATAACATCCATAGGGTAAATTAGCTTCTATACATGAACGAATTATGTCAGTAGCAGCAACAGCCTGAACTGTGCTCTTATTCTTTGTAAAAAAAAAAAAAAAAAAAAAAGTCCAGTGTCTCTCTAAAAAATGCTGCTAGGAGAAGTTACAATTTTTAGTGATGTAGTACCTTCAAACTACAGTTCTGGACTTGCATTCCCCTGCGCTTTGTGCCATATAAACACCAGCCCACGTTGTTTCCTACCCTGATCCATCTTAATGTGGGACTAAAGGCAACAGAAGAATTGAGCGGAGAGGAATAAAAGGTGCAAAGCAGGCAACAGGCCTCTTATAATTGTGAAAAGAGATGCCAAAGGTTATCAACTTCCATAAGTAAAAATGCTTACTAACAGCTGGAGAAGCTTGTTAATGGAAAGATACTTAAGCCTCTGTAGTGGAAGAGGTATTAGTTAGGGAAGAATTAATTTCTTCTTATCTATTTCCGAGCAGAAATCCTAGGTGAAATCTTGGCTCTCTTTCAGAGGGCTGTCTGAGCTTGTAAATACCCAGAAGATGAAAATTAGAGAGCCTTGGTGCATAAAGAGCTTTTTTCCTGTTTGTCACAATAGAGCTATAGAAAGCCTGGCTTTAGTGTTAGTTTTGTTTAATTCATGTGATTTCTCACTAGCCCTGACTCATCTGACAATGACTCACCTTGTCCAAGGTAAACTTTCATTTTATTGAATTAGCAGGAAAAAATGATGTGGAGAGCAGCCATCATTTATTGCACTGCTGTAAAGAGCCTATGAAGAAGAGGTTTGGAGGATAAAGAATAGTTCACACTAGGAAAAAACAAAACAGACCTATGACAAAAAAAATATGCTTCAAAGTAGAGACCTATGGGGAAGAAGAAAAGCAGGATACAATCAATATGAAAAGGCACAAGTAGCAAAGAATAACAAATTCATCATTTGACGTATAGCGTAAGTACGTAAAATGCTTTTAAATATATATCAAGCTGCATTCATAAAAACAAGTTAACCTTCTTGTAGTCTCCTGCATAATTTCCAAATTGCCAAATTAGAGAAAGACCCAAGAATAACACTTGAAATGAACTGGAGCTTGGCAAAAAAAAAAATTAAAAGAACTCCTCGTGTTTAAGTATCAAAGGAAAGGTTGGGTGGGTCGTGGTTATCAGAGGATGATTAAATTAAAATAAATCATGGACTGAGGAGACATATTCCTGAGTCTTTATTAGAAGCAATAAGAGAAAGGTGTCAACAAAACAATCTCTTATACATCTCTTGCCCTTAAGCTACTCCTACAAAGGGCAGATTGGGAGAAAAAAATTGGTAGATGAGCCAAATATTTGCACTCCATATTTCATAGTTTTAAGATATGTAAGGAAATCCTCTTAATTGAATATTTTAAAGCTGGACTGCCTATTTTCTCCTGTGAAATAAGGAAAATGCCAGGAATCTTTTGGAAGGGTTTTGGGTCTCCTGCAAGAGCGTGCTGTGCAGGACGGCTCCCAGTGCCACATCCAGGCACAGGCTCCCCGTTCCCCTCCTGTGAAAGAAACACGCATTGAGGCTACCCGGGAGCCACTGAAGGACCCCCGCTCCGAGCGGGGACACAGCATGGTGCCACCCAGTTTAGTCACAACCCGAGGCAGGGCTGGACGCTGGCGCACGCCAACTCCCAGCTCTGCAAACAGCCCCGTCTGGGAGTAGCCTCGGTAAAAGCTGTGCAACCGCCTGGGCAAGAAAGGAGAGAGGAACAGGAGCTTGTAAATTCGGGATCGCTGTGTTTTGACCACACCGTCTCACAACATCTACCTTTGTATAGTTCCTATTGTGCCGAAGTTCTCTGACAACAACCCACCCTATGTTGTTGTGTGTTTTTTTTAAGTACAGTTGCTTCCATGCAGTTATATCTTTACCTAGCCCTAATTATCAATGTGAGCGCCTAGGTGCAGCCAGATACACTTCGGGGTTCAGGGGAAGGCAGGAGGATGCCCCGTCCTGCGCTCACACGGGCTGACTCGTTGTACGTGGTGTTGCTGGCCAAGGCATTCGGGCCGTTTCCAGGTATCAGTCGGTGTTTGTTGCCAGGGGAGGGCTAACTCACGTTTCTTACAATCAGCTGTGCCTAGATCTGTGCTGCTGACATTTCACCTCCCCACCAGAGGATTAAAACTGATGGAGGCGTTCACTGCGTAGTCTCAACCCAAGCCAGTACTGAAGCTAGCCAGGAGACATGCTTTTCCACCCAGAAGGCATTCCCTTTGGCACCGTTCCCAAAGGCAAAGTGCAATCACTTTGTACTGACAATTCCGATAGGTGCTTTCACCCAACCCACATTTGCTTCTGGGCTTTGTTTATCTGATCTATAATTTGCTTACTTTTGTGAGCGTTATTCATTCAGCTATCACCTGGATTGTTTTATTGTATTTCCTCAATGTTGATTTTTAGAGACATGCAAGACTTTGTGATACTATACCGAAGCATTAGGAATCAGGACAATTGGCTAGAGACGTATAATGAGAGAGAATCTTAAAGTTTATGACTTTACAAGTCCATGAAATCGAAGGGAATGTTATTTTGGTCATGCATCTGTATAATGAGCTAGTTCCAAAGAGCCCGACTGCAAAAGATGTATTTTCTAAATACCACACAGTCACCTGTTCTGCATTAGAAAAACCTCTGTCACAGTCATATCGGCACCGCTAATTCAGTTGCTAATATACTCTGGAATATGTTGACAAATTAATGCAACATCTGAAGTCAAACAAATCCTCTGATGCCTAGCAGAGAGGGCAGGAATAATCCCCACTGGTTGCCCTTGGAGGAATACCTGCTGGGGTTTTTAACTGGCACCAGAACATCACCTCTGCCCTCCAAAGCTTGTCTGTGAACTGAATTTTGGGTGTTACGAGGACTGCAGTGGGGCAACAGATAGGAGAATGTCATTACAACCGGTCCTGAAGGACAGGGAAGAAAAGACTTGGCATTAAGTTCTCACCTTAAAAAACTGCATCCTAGACATTTTCAGGTTAATTTGTGAAGGAATACAATTTAACTGGCTATTGAAGAGCAAGCATTCAACAGTGTTTGGGGATGCATCTTTGAAATGGGGAAAGAACAAAAGTTTTTGCATTTCTTCAGGAGTCTGTATGTCTTTTTCTTGAAGCCCAAGAGTACGGACTTGAGGTTTGGCTTCTCTTTGGACACTTGGGAGTCCCTTTGCAGTAATATCGTAGTGCTTCCCAAGCCCCTGCAAACTGATGCTGAGCATGTGGTTGGAGGTAAAGTTGTCATTCCATTTTACAAGTGGGCAAAATGAAGGACAAAGTTGAAGGTTACATGGAAAGTACAAATCCCAAGCCTTGGTCAGGCCATACCCTGGTCAGCAAACGACACAGTGTGTCAGATAGTAACGGTCATTCCTGGAGAGCTCCGCTTAAATTAGGTGAATCTTCTTAATTTAAAGCTCAAAAACTGATACATGATTTTGAATCCAGAAGTAATTGCTCCAAGCTGCATCAGGCCTAGAAATCTTCTAGTATTTTTTTTTTTACTAATTTTTAATGCAGATGTGACAAATTAAATCAACTCAGTTTCATTTCTGCCCCAGAAATATTGCTCCTTACTACAAAATTAATATCAGAGAGCTTTCATGCAGGACTGATCGCTTGTGGGAAGAATCACGCCGGGAGGTTAGCACCGAACTGCAATGTCAGAACTGTGGGTGAGAGATATGAAGTTACTATCTGGTAATATTATCCCCTTCAAAAATGTATAATATTTTTGATTTGAGTATTACTGATTTTACTGGTAATGAGTTACCGTTAGACTGTAGATCTCTTGAATTGCAGTATGAATTCTGAATATTTGATAACTCCTCTTTGCCTTTTTTTTACGTATCGACAATTTTTTTCACATTGATAATTAATTTAAAAAAAAACCAAACCTATTAAAATGTTTCTAAATGCATTCAAACATAAGCAGCACAAACTATGAAATCCCAAGATGCGTGTCATATATTTTTGTACATGAAACAACTGGTTTCGTGAACCAGGAGGATTTACAAGAAGTCCTCCCGTGCTGCCTGAAATTCCTGCTGTGTTTCTCCCAGCTGACTTGTGTCACATTCGCTACCTGCTGAGCTAATCCGCTGGTGTAATGTCATTGACTTCCGAGGAGCTGTGCTGAAGGACAGGCCCGTTCCGTTAAAGCTGGGAGTTATCCTGAAAGAAAGCTTTAGCTTGTAACAATCAAGAACTTGCTGAGTAATGTGGCAGGGTCACAGAGTTTAACTGAGGAGCTGAGCTGATGATTTCAGAAAGGGAAAGGGGCAGTGCAGGAGCTGGCCGAGGTCATATCTGATATTTCAGGGGAAGCTTACCTCCCGTGGTAGCAATAAAATTGTATAATATTCTTATACTTCACAGCCATTCACTGAAATTAATGTTTCCTTGCATAGTTTAAAGCTTTTATCCCTTCAGTATACTAAAGTTAGAGCTATCCATGCTTAGGTTTTCACTTGACAGAAGTTTAGCAAATCATTTTTCCAGAAAGAAAAATTGGCTCCAGCTGTCCTAACCCTGCAGGGACCTGAGGGACCTCTCCTGCGCTGCAGAGGGGTGTTAGCTCTGCACACCGCGGCAGCTGTAGGACTTCACAACTGGGGTTGTACCTAGAGTTTTCCCAGATCACGCCCTGTGAGCGTGAAGCATCAAAACAAGGTGCCTAAGAGGCCAGTCGATATTGTTTTCTTGGGAGAAGACCAAAGAAAAGAAAAGAAAATTTGGACATTTTCTTCAGCCCAAAGCCATGAGGGCAGCTGGTGGTGAAATACAGGTTTAAAATCAACACCGTGACAGAAAGGCAGGACTGCCGACACCGCTTCACCCTCATGGCAGTTGGCACCAGCCATTTGCCCAGCCAAAACCTGACTGTGGGGACTTGCCCTCTGCCTGAAAGCCAGCACCTATCCCCAGCTCAGCCCACCCCACCGTCCGCTGGTACAGTCTTAACTTCACGCCTGGCTCCTCCTCAGGACAGAAAAGCATCATAGACACGATCCACATGGATCAAGCACCCTCTTAAAGATAATTATTTCTCTTACTGCTAATGCTGCTGCAGGTTCATGCTGATTGCAACTAGTTTCTCACTAAAGTGAAGGATGGTCTACAATAAGCCTTTTTTCTCCTACTTTTTAGTAAGCCAAGCTCCTCACATTTTATATTTCAGGCTTGCGGAGGGGAAGGGTGATAGACTGACAGGGGGAAAGTACAGCCAGCGGGCTTCAAAGCTGTGACAGCTGGCAAAAGTCGTGACCCAGCCTTTGCAGAAGTTGTATTAATGAAGTGAAATATTTAACATAGTATTGTTATCATCAGTACATATTTGATGGAAACATAAAATGCTCATACAGGAGAATAATTGTGGTTCAAATGCCTGTCCCACCCACTGAGGCAGTATGTATACAATAACTCTCTGTTTCAGCCCTGACACAGTAACCTTTTATCTGTTCTAGAAGCTCCCACATGAAGAAATAGCTGGTATATGTTTTGTAATTCTCCCTCTTTAAAAAAATAGTGACAGCAGGAACCTGTTTTTTTTGTGATGGGGGAAGGAGAGACAATAACACATTACTAGTTCTCTTCCTACATCAACACTGTGAACCACAGTCAGTGTCTGGAGAAACTAGAGGTTGCAATACATAGTTTGAAAAATCATGTTCAGGCTCTTTCTGGTAAGCAGCACAAGCGAACGTTTCTCATTCAGCATGGTGTTTCAGCGTGAGCCAAATTCTGCTTTCACATTAGCATGGATCTGGAGGGATTCCACTGGGTTTGGTGGAGTTATTTCAGAGCGAGACCACAGTAACTCAGGCTGCAGCCTCGCTCGTGGTCCCCGCTGAGAGGTATGGGGAGCATGGTAATAATTACTGATGATTCTGCTTCCCTGGAGCTCCCCGCGCTGAAGCAATTATTCTCTCTTTTTCATTACCCATTCAGACCGCATTGGCTAAATACAAGACAGATTCAACAATTAATATGGACTCCATAAGAGACAGTGGGGAAAACCTACTTGCTGAAAACATAATTCTTCAGTAATCACTAGGAATCGCTAACTGTAAAGGAGCCAGATCCAATAAAGCTTAAAACTTAAGCAGAACTTAAGCAGAAACAGTTTTCCCTGTAACTCTGAGTCAGGCGTGTCGGTTCTGGAGGCACATGATTCAGATGTGCTTTTCTTTGTTTAGTTCAAAACAGCACCTGCTCTCCGAAAGATGGGGATGTTTGCGTTGCTGGTGTGACGTCTCTGACTCTGCCTCTGCACCATCTTTCGAGCTCATGTCTGTCCCAAGGATTATGGATTTCGCCCCAGGGATCAGGTGTTTACGACTGCCAGCATCTTATTTTGGGGTACATCAGTTGTTGAAGCCCCAGGTCTGTAACAGCATCAATCATTGCACTGCTTCTGAGTTTCTAGAAACCTACTCTATGGTGGGTTACTGAAGTAACTTATATTGATCTGACAAACCTGAACCTCAGAGGTCTCACCCAAAGTTTCTTAGAAATGCAAGGTTACTTCTGAAGACTAAGAGTTGTGGCGTTGTTTGGCATCTCCCATCTGCACTGAAGTGTCGGATGGGACAGCCTCTCCCTTTCTTCTGAAATGACTGTGCCAGCGTGCGAAAGCTCTCACTGCCAGGACAGCCTTCCCTCAGGCATGGTATTAAATGACACATTTGGCCAACATTTTCACTGGGGAGAATTCTCACTGGGATATTCAGATGATATTAAATGTGGTTTGGACATTCAGATTAAGCTGAAACCACAGAATGGTGGAAAGGGAGATGGTTACATAGCTCCTATTGCATTTCCATGAGAAACGCCTCTACGTCACCAACTCCATTTACTTTGGTGTCTGCTTCCTTCCAGCACTGGCTGGAACCAAATCACCTACTTCAGCCTTGCAACCCTGCTGGATTCCTTGTACCTCAGCCTGTTTCTCTGACCACAGAAGGCAGAAACGTACCCAATTTACCCATTCCATGGTCTTCTTGGATGGGAATGAAATTGAACTCAACAAACTTGGAATTTTTCACTGTAAACAAAGCATCTTTTACTTCACAACTCATCCCTGTTTACGGCTGTTACTCAGCCACCACTCACCAAACCCTGCAGACCTCGGAGGCCAGTGTGTCACCCCTCGGGCAGTCGGTCCAAACCTGCCTGGGTGCTGAGGGCAGGCGGGTCCTGCCGGGGGCTGGCCTGGCTCTGGGATTTAGGTGGCTCACACGGCTCTCTCCGCTTGGGATACAGGGTAAATTAAGCAACACAAATGTTGGGCTGGTCCTCCCTCATCTGAAAGAAGAAGGAAGTCCATGACTCACTTCATCCGTCCTCTTGGGACTGAAACGGGAAAGGTTGAGTCAAAGATTCATTTGTATTTTGTCTGAAACTCTCAGAATTTGACTGGAGTTGTGCCTAATTATTTTTTCCTCAGCTGTTGTCCTGCAGTTTCCTTCTCTCAGCTCTCTCCAGTGTTGCTAAGGGTGTATTGCTGCTCATCCCTCCTGCTCTGCTAAATAAACCTTGACCGTAACAGCCGGATGGAAGTCCTCACCTTAAATTAACGTATCAGCCCCTTTCAAGACTACATATAGCAAAAGGAGATGCAAATATAGACCAATATTAATCCCCTCTTCAATTGTCAATATTCGAATGGTGTTGGCTCTCATTCTGGACAGTAATAAAAAGCTGGCTAATCATATATAATTGTTGGGAGATCTGTGCCATTAATTAACAGGAAGTTTTATGCAGCTGTCAGGTGCACAAGCTGAGCATTTCCTGCAGGGGAGAAAGATTTATTTGGTGACAGTTTCATTATAGATTTTGGATAGAAAAAATTGCATTTTGATCACTGAAAAAATCATGAAACAAACACCCAGTTTCCTCTGCTTTGGAGAGGATTCTCCTCTGTGGCCATCGTCCTCCCTCCGCTGCCACCCAGCTATATAATTCCTAAGCACGAGGCAAAACAAAACTCACCGTCTGCACCTCTGGTCTGTCCTTCACGAATACATGGGATGTCTTTGAAATGGCTGTAAAAGAATAATAAAACCGGAGCTGAAATTTGCCTCAAAGAATGGATGGATAATTGTCCATTAGGATCAAATAACTGGGAAAAATTAGATCGGTATAAATCTCGCTCTGATCTCTCCAATTTAATAAGGTTACACCAGTGTAATCAAGAAGAGCATCTCAGTGACTGCACATAAAATTAGCTCTCAGTATAATTGCACTGATGTTGGAGGAGTCACAGCAGAAAGACATTTCTTCTGATATTTGCTGCAGTTATTTCTGTTGTTGTAAGTGCTGCCAAACCGGCTCAGAGAAGGATGAGCTATGAGGACGAGGGGAGGGAGAAACGGCTTTGATCTCAACACGAATAGCCTTGATACTGTGGAAAGACACATGGGGACCCTGAGCATATTCACATTGCCTGGTTGCAGGTATCCAACCATGCCAAAATTCAGGGATCGGACGTGAGAGAGCAAGGCACTTCAGACGGGTGGCACAACCACCTCCTGATTTGTCCAGGTTAACGCAGATTCGCAGCACAGCCTATGTAGCACCCAAAGGAGATCTGTCCCCTCACTTAAGCACTTATGTTAAATGCCCAAAGCCAGGCAGTGACCTTTTCTTTCAAAAGTATCTAAATTATTCCTGCCTCAATTCAAGTCATGAAGGGGAAAATATGCCAGGATGAATAATGGCAAACACAATTCTGTGCAAAATAAAGCGTACAAACATTCTTCAGCAATACTACCATCTGTTTGGGCTCAATTCTAAGAATAGCCTTTTCTGAGGAAAAGGAGTATTTTTATTCTTAAATTCACAGCACATGCCATAAGGTGAAGTATATGATAATCCAAATTATTTTTTTATGATGCACATTAAGTTTTTAAGACTGAATTTGACGACTTTTTAAGAGCAAATATCTCCATGGAAAGCAAAATATGGTGCAAACATACACTGAATCTTAATGACTTTTTCTTAAAGAAATTAAGTATTTCTGGAATTAAATATTTACATCTTGCATTTCAAAATTATTTCATTATAATAGTTAAACCCAAGGAGAAAGACCAAAAAATACAAAAAACAGTGAATGAAAGCTAGTCTGGAGTCACTGAATGGGTGACTGGTTTTGCAGCCAGGTTGGTATTTTGTACCTTAGCCCGCAGATAAGTTTTGTTGCCACCATGTGCCATCCAGAGACCATTCCCAAAATCAAATTCTTTCTCTGGACAGGATTATGAGACTGAACTTGTGGGGTATCATCTGAGCCTGTAGGCAAAGATTTGCAATATCTAAGGTGATAAAATAAGGAAAAAATGATAAAGCTGCTTGACCTCATGCTTGAAGACCTGAGGGAATCAGAATATCCACTCATCCTCCCATGCACTGCTGAGTTGGTGGGCATAATCAGAAGTTCTGTTTTCATGCTTATAGTTTCTTCATCATCCTCTGAAGCATCTGACAGCCAGCATATCACCATGTTACAGATCCGTTTCTTTATCATGGCTAATAACAGAATTATATTCAAAACCATAAAGCAACACAGAAATTAAAAGTGCCGTCCGGATGATATGAGCAAGGATATAGGGAAAAAGATCGCAGGGATTGCAATGGTATTCCAGTTTATTTGAATCTTGAGACACATACTGTGCAGACACACACTGCTTGAAAGAAGCTGATTAATATATTTGAACACTTGAAGCTGACAGTCAAGTGATCTATGTACACCAGGCTTGGATGAAAGGAAGCCTAAAAAGAACTTCTGGGAACCCCTGGCCTCAGGATATTTCATTAATGATTAAGGAGAAGTTGACATTGTGCTTTTAGTATCTCCGCATCATGACAGTGTTAGCAGCATTGCTGCTGTCACCCGCTGTGCTGGGGAGGAGCCTTGCAGCAGGAGCTCCAGCCAGTCCCCAAACTGGTTTATGGTATCACCCTGTGTAAGCCTTTCACAACTCTTTGCTATCGCTTTCTCAAAGTATAAAATAAGGAATTTTTTGTTGGTATTACGACAGTCTGTGGGAACCCCGGTTTTATTGGCTGAGGTGGTGTGAAAACCCAGACAAAAAGCCTTTCCCTGCTCCAGACACCCCCAGTCTGAGGGTGAGCTTAGTGACTCACGTAAGGGAGCAGTAAATTATGACAATAGGTTTAAAATATAAACACTTAGTCAGTTTACACATTGTGGAAGGATATTAAGATCCACTTTGACTACAGCAAACAGTCATGTCATTACATGTACTTTGGTTTTTTCTGCCATTGTGTGAAAAATCCATATTTGGAAGGGGTTTTTAGGTGTTCAGCACAACGTTGCAATTTCCAACAACAGAGCGTCCATGTTGGGCTGCCCAGAAGCCCAGAAGTCAGATATGCATTTGAGCAGGTTTGGGTGGCCAGAACGCTCAAGAACAGAAAATATTTCGAGAAGGGCTGGGAAGGTGGACTGCTCCACCCCTCTGTGTGTTTGCACCCAGTGTTTGTGATCGCTCCCTGGGCTGATTACGGGAGGCAGAGGCAGGGGCAGGGGCAGGGGCAGAGCCGCCGGGGCTGGGCAAGCAGCACCTCACCCTGACCAGCTCCAGCTCCCAGGGGCTCTGGGTGCCCCGGCCGCCCTCCCCCAGGTAACTGGTGCTGCTGCTGTTGGTTTGACTTTTCTTGGGTTTTGCTTTTGCTCTTCCTCTGCTGCCACTCTGGTGCCACTCTGCTTGAGTTTAGCCCTGCATGTGCTCTTGTGCTGAATGATCTTGGGAGCTCCTGCAAGTGCTTGGCTTTTTTTGTTTGGGCTTTAAAGTGCCTGGTATAAATTTTCCCTTTTGGTGCACTGGCTTTTTCTGCAAAAGGACACAAGAATAAAAAGATCAGCTTTCTGACAGAGTGTTTCTACCAGCCAGGTTGGGATTGTTCGCCTTCGTGGCATTGTTGAACTGTTCCCTCCCTGAAAGCCCAGGGTGTGAATGTTTGAACTATTTTGCTTTTCACATTTGGCTACAATGCAGAGTGGCTGAAAGAATTGTATTAAAAACTGCCCCTAGAGCCGTCAGGACTGTAATTCTGCATGTCCTGGATGCAGGGGCAGCTACCAGGTTGCTATTCAAATTGTTCTTGGGTGTTTCTTGTTTGCTCTAGGTGAGTCATCTCAATCCTTCCTTCTCCCGTCCCTTCACTACTGTCTATTGTGTGTCCATTTCTCCTCCTTAGCCACTGACAATGCTCAGATACATTTGTCCCCTGGTTTCATCATACTGCACAGGTGTCTGAGTTATCTTTTTCTGCAGGAAAGCAATTGAGAGCTGCACTGAAGGAAGGTAAGGAGACTTTCTAAACCCCTATCTTATTATGAGTCCTTCCTTGGCTCCACATGAATTGGAGCAGGAGCTTCTGCATTTCTAGCTGGACACTGACTGACATGTCCCCACCTTCACCTCTTTTCCAAGAGGCAGGATAAGGGACAGGGACCTACTAAAGAGGATCCAGCCCTTGCCCTGCAGCCACAAGGCAGGCTGCTTTCTGCACGAATCAATGTGTGCTAGGTCCTTCCTCTGCCCCTGGAATATTGGCGAGTTTGTTTAAGTCTTTCCCCGACACTTGCAAAGTGGACATATCTGCAATGAAACAAGATGCAAAAAGAACTAAGTAAAGTTGATTATTTTTTTCCGACATTTAAGTACAACTTATGGCAAGTTTTAGTGAGGAATTAATTGTGTACTTGTTATATTAACAGACGCTGTGACACAGGCGATTGTAATATTCTAGGTTGGTCAATACATTAGAAAGGTCAGGCTTATCTGGCTTTGGCCAGAGTACAGAGTAGATCACGGATTTTGTTGTAATTTTCTCTCATAGTTTTCAAAGATTTCACTGCTCTGCCAGGGCCAAAACAATGGATTTTGAGAGTGAGAGAAAAAGGAGAATTTTACCAAGCCTTGAGCTCATGCTTGGGGCACACTACGGTTCATATAATATTAAAAAAAAAAAAAATCTCAAAAATACAATTTTTCTTTTGGATTATTTTCTGCTTTAAAATAGAAGCAGTGAAGCATAATTTGGGAAAGGAACTGTTTCAGAGCTGCGTCTGACCTGGAGGCTGGTAGAACATGTTCCTTTTTAAACCAGTCAGGCTGCATTCCAGCTGCCCTGAATGAGCCCCCCACAAGGATAATCTCCTTGAAACTTAATCGAAAAATCTGTATCTAGAAAGGAAGCCTAAGGATGAGAATGAGCTTACTACAGTTCCTCTCGACTTCTAAGGGTTTTCTTCTCATTTTGAAAAAAGTGTCCTTGCATCAGCATCCTCTCTTTTCCCCTCTCAACCCCCGAAAATTGTCTTGTCCCTGTGAATGTTGTCAAACCTTCCCTCATAACATATAGACATCTTGCCAACAACACCTCCCAGGTCTGGTGGAGGTTTGCTCCATACTCACAGCTTAGCACAGAGACCAGCTTTGTGCTTTTCAGATGAAGAACAAAGAGCACAAATAGGTCCTGCCGGGTGGTTGTACCACCAATGAATAACCATGATTAATAACCGAGACAGCAAAAACACCCAATGGAGAGACCAAGTCAGCATCCCAAGAGACAGTGTAGGGTTCACAGCTGGACAGAAGTCCCCAGTGGTTGACAATGTCTGATTCTGCCCACTAGGAACAAGCGCGTGGCCAGATCCTGAGAGCTGCGGTTCTCAGGCAGGTCGCTGCACACTGGGAGTCCTCAGCATCTTTTGAAACTCCATTTGCTGGTGTGAGGACTTCAGCTGGGTGCCAAAACGGGGCGTGGTGCTTAGCTTTTGGCAGCCCGTGTTCAAACTGTGGTCTTCATACATGCACTGGTGAAAAAAGACACCAAATGAGAGCCTTGTGGGAGCCCCTTATTTTTCCTAAAACTTTCTTGGCTCCACATTTAATAACTTTAGCTTCAAGAGAAGTTGTTTCAAATGAGAGAAAAATGGATTTGTTAGTGTAAACTAGAGTCCTGAGCACTTTGGGGAAAATGTAACCATTTCATGTTAATGACGGAGCTGGAGCAGAGCTTGTTTATGTAAATCTAGAGCCACATATGGGTGCAATAACATGCAATGGTCTCTGCAGCAGCAATTTCTAGATGCGATGGCAGAAGCGAATAGCTGTGACATTATTTGCTTGGCAACTTGAAACTCTGCCAATTTGATACCATTTTGTGTGTGTATATTATCGCTTCTGCTGATACTCAGTTTTGTCTATAGGTGGCAGTGACCTTTCATTTTTTCTTTAAAATAGGGAAGAAGCATACATACACATATCTCTTCCTAATTTTATTAAAGGATCTGGGCCAGGACTGTGAGGCTGTGCTGCTGACTGAGCTCTGTACCCAGAGGAATGGCCACAGACTTGTCACTTTTCTTCAGTAGCCACTTTGCCCCAAGGCATGCCAAATGTGTAGCTGTAATACTGCTCATACAATGCAAAAAACAGTGCAATACAATAATCTATTACTGTTGCAAGGAGGGAAAAAGTCCGAAGACATATTGTATATGTGCATGGTGGAGAACTGCATTTGGTGTTTTGGGATCATATTCCCGAGAAGGTTATGTAGTAAGTTTGTCCCATTTTTAGAAAAAATAGCCTCCAAGTCTTGTCCAGCTTTCTATGAGAGAGAGGGTTCTGGTGAGGGAAAATCTTTAAAAATTCCACATGACCACTGTGTGTGTTTCATTTCAGTGAGATTTATAAACTTGATTGTAGAAAATGGGTAATCTCTCCTAGAGTAAAATATACCAGAGATCAGAGCCTGTGATCTCTGCTCTGTATCAGTTAAAGATAACTTACTTGACATGAGTAGAACCGCATCAACAGGAAACTGGAGTAATTGAGAATCAAGCTACAAATCATTGTTGAAATTAAAAAAAAAACAGGAATTTGCTCCCCTCAGATACGTACTGATTTTACAGCGCATGTGAAAAAGGAAGCACGTAACCTGCAAATATTCCATCCTCTGCTTAAGTTGTCTCCTGGCATAAACCAGGCGGCCTTGTGAATGGAAAACAAAAGTAAATCCTCCAGATTCAAACAGATACTAAATTTACCATCGAGACTAAGCAGTAGGATTTGAATCTTGTTTTCTTCTCTTCCGATAGGATAATACTTAAAGTTGCTAGGAAACAGAATTACATAGCAAGGACAAGAGGCTATGGTACCTCCATGGGGAAACGTTGGCTGTTTTCCACCATAAATCAGAAGTTCTGATTTATAGTGGAAATATCGGCTGAGAAGATAAAATCCCTGTAAAATAACTCTGCACTCTGAAATCAAGGCTCAGTCCTACAGCCACTATTTATGCAGCGATTCTCAGCAGCGCACGACCGCAGTTCATGTTTCAGCATCAGCGGGGGCCGTTCGGTGTCCAGCGCGGCGCTAGGCACTTAGCAGAGAACAATAACCATCTCTGGAGAGAGGCCCAGCTTGGATTCCACATCAGCTAGGATGCAGCATAAAATAGAAACCAGATCTGGACCATCCCTATAAAGCAAAGGTTTGTAGATTGGGGTTAGCAAAAAACCACAACCAGCCTGAGCTCTGTAAACAGTGACTGGAAGAAGACGCTTGGGGCTGTGGGCTGAAAGGAGAGCTGCCCCCAGTTCTCGCATTCAAATTCTAGTGAACGTGATTTAGCAAAACTACTTTTTTCCTTCTCTTCTCCAATAGCCAAGGGTTGTTTAATTAAAACACTAAAGAAGTTGCTGTCATCCATACATCCGCAGCTTCACTGATTCCTACAGCATTATGAGCAATAGTGAAAGAGAAGAGCACCTGGTACCCATGGTGGCTGTGCAGGACATCCAACAGGATGAGCACTGAGGCTGGAGCTGGCTCCAGCCCTCTGCCTTCCTCTCTTTGTTTGTCTCTTTTATTGTTTATTTGTGTAGCTTTAACAGTATATATACATATATATCCTGAGCCAAAGTCAATAGGAACCTTCCTCTTAACTTCAGTCTGGTTTGCCCTTCAACCATGTTGCAGGCTGTGTGTTTGGTCCCAAAGAATTTACAGTCCTAAAGCACAGTGAGCTCAGAGAGTACGTAAATGTATTTTAAATTAAGGGGAAAAGGAAAAGGAAAAGGAAAAGGAAAAGGAAAAGGAAAAGGAAAAGGAAAAGGAAGACCCCAACAGGTTTATGTGTACTTATACATAGGAAAGAGGCTAAAATTGAATCAAATACATTGCTCCTGAAACAAAATTTACAGAAATCAGAACAGTTTCACTAAGTGTTGAATTATCTAATGGACTAATAATAATTAACTAGCTAATATTATGCCTGGATAGTAATCAGAGCTGTGACTCCAGTAGGTATGAACATTAGAAAGCCATTTTAGCTTGGGTATCAGTAGTGCTGCGCCTGTGGCAACACAAGGTGCTGGAAAAACACATCCAGGACCAGAGATGAATGCTGCTGGTTCATGTTGTCTCTGACCTGCTGCAGCTACAGTCTTGGCAGTGCTCGAACTAGCCAAGGCAATGCAGCTCAGTTACTTCTGTGAGCCGCAGTCGACCGGCAAAGCTGTCTAGAGCAGGCCAAACACTTCCACAGCCACAGGCGAGAATTCTTCTCAGAGGATTTGTTATACATAACTGCAGGACATACAGGGCCTAATTTTCAGAGTTTACATTCATGATGTCTTTACATGCTGCCTCTTTTCTCTCTTATTGTTTTCAAATGAAAACCAAACAAGAATATAAAACCCCACCAAGCTGCTGTAATTTATTCATATATTTCGGTCTTTTTCACTTTATTCTGCTGCTAACTCCATGTTACTATCTACTGAGTCCTAATGAATGATGCAGGTGTGATTGCATCCAGTTTTTGTCAACAAACAAGAAAAGTTTGTTAGTTTGTACCGTTTTTAGTGAGCAGCTGTGAGCCCCTATGCATAATTGGGTTTGAGTAAGACTGGTTGGTGCAGACTGATGACTAGGGCAGGTGCCTTTGGGAAAGCAGGTGGGGCTTTAATTTAAATTTATTTAATTTAAACAGCCTGTTAAAGTCTGTCACCATTGGCTGTCTCTTAATTTGAATGAGGCAGTAAATTCATATTAATGAGAAAGAAAGGTGTTTGAGGTTTTTTTTTTTTCTTTCTTTCCTCCACCTTACAGGAACTATGGGGAATACAATCAGTGTCCCAGAGGAGCCTGAAGAAGACAATACGTGCACAGTAAAGAGCTATCAGGTAAGCAAGAACTGCCCACTCTCATCTTCCCTGGCTAGTGCATATTGCAATTTTCAAATCCCATGATGTACCCAGTCCTAAGAACTCTATTATTTGCTATTTCAGGCTCTATCTGAATCTCCTGACAATATTAAAAATGGATCCGTTGCATTTGTTGAGACTCATTCTCCTGCAATGAATGGTGAAGGTATGTACTGGGAAGGGGTGGCATATTTGCACTTCTTTTGCCACCAGACAGGCAGAGAGAGATTTATACTGGAGCAACAATAAATATTGGTGCATGGTCTCAAATTAAAAGATGAGCCCATGTTTCAGCTCTTACTTGTGAATCAGTACATGTGGTTTTTCAGAAGCTTGAAAGTTTAAAGATAACAAAGAGTAAAATAGGCAAATATTTTTTGTCTTCTGGAAACTGTTTGTTTAATTGTTCTAAGAATTTGGCTCTGCATCTGGTCCACAAAAAGTGGTTTGATGGACTGAAGATTTTGGTTAGCGTGAAGTATTATAGGGCTGGAGTGGTTTGGCACTGGTGCCTTTCAGGCTGCTGCACGAACCTCAGGGTGTCCTGTGATAAACTGCCTCTGCTTGGGCTCTGGTGGAAATAGTGCCTCTAACGAGCCTTGGAGGAGTCATTGCTGCAAGGAGCACGAATTGGGGCTCTTGAGAGGGGCTCAATGCAGTAATGGCACCAATGCAAGGATCAGTGGCCTGTTAGTGAGGTTTTGTGTTTGTGGGGGACACAATGAAATGTGGTTTTGCAGACTGGAATGAGACAGCAGTTCATGTGTTGGAAGGGAGAGCAAGTTGTCTTTAAATCATGTCTTTAAATAACCCCCTGCTAGCACGGAGTTACCAGGTGATGTCCTTGTGCTCAGATGCCAGACTGAAATATCCACTGGTGTGGAAACTGATAGTCTGGAAGGGAGGTAGGAGACTACTAAAGAAAAAAAAAAAAAACCCACCACAAACAAGGGGATTGAATGCATTGAAAATATAAACTTATGCAGGCTAGAAACTAAATTTGTTGAGCTTTAAAATATTCCCCAACTACTGTGGAGGAGTAACCTTTGTGAGGCAAATGTTTGTGCTGTTGCTCAGGCTGTTTTGCTTTGCCAAACCCATTCCCTCTCACGGTGGGCACGACCTCAGGACTATACAGAAACTAGGTTGTCATATGGAGAGCCACTATAATTTTCTGTTTATAAAAGAAACCAACAATGTGCCCTAGACTTAAGCATCTATCCCCAAATTGCATAATAATGATGCCTAAAGATAAGCAGGCCACAACAGTGCAAAGCTTTGCAGAAATGGAGTGTCTTGGGATGGATAGAGGAGGTAAGAGAGTAGTGGGCCAGAAAAATGACTACTGTATTGCTCCAGGTAACACTGACCTGCTTACCAATGAGCTCAATGCGTCTCACTTGATTTAGGTTTTGTAAGGAGCTTGAGGAAGACGTTTCAAGGGATACCTGAGGTTGGCACAACAGGAGTTCACCCTGCTGATCTGGCATTTTAGCTCCATGACTCTGAGGGGTGCTTACCGAGTGGCCCAGGTTGTTACGATATCGAGTGTAGTAAAGGGTGATGGAATCACGCAAGCCCAAAAGAAATGTATTTCTGTAAATTATTTAAAGCCCAGAGTAATATTGTATTAAGGTGACAAAGGGAAAAAGAAGGGAGTATGGAACTGTTTTGGGGAGACTTCTTTTAGTGACTGCAATAAAAGACATTCTTTTGAAATGCTCTGCATGTAATCAGCCTTCTGGGTATGTTTTTGAGCAGTTTAACATTAATAAAATAAAATTTTGTGAAATTCTTTGCAAGCTGGTTACAAAAAAGAAATAAAATTAAAAATAAAATAAAACCCATGTCCTAGCTACGTGTTCTCATCCACAAGATTGTAAAGTCTTAGAATCCACCTCTGCATTTTCCTTGTGAAACCGTATTTCTGGTCCTTTCAGTAGCAGTTTCAACGAATGATATGATAGAAGTGTAAGTGTCTTTCTGTTCACCTAAATATTTCCGTCTTGTTCTCTGATTTCTGGTCCTGTGTTCCTGAGTAGGTGCATTGCTTTGACTTCAAAGATGCCAAACAATTATTTGTCAACAATGAAATATGTATAGGGGTATTTTTTTTCTGTCCTGTTTGTCATTTAGAAAAAGTGATTGGCTGGAAAAAGTACCGTGAGGTGGTAGGTGTTATACCTGCAGTGATGTTGTTATAACAGAATTGGCTCTGGACCTTAGGTTTTGCAGTGAAATGCCACTTCTGATCCTGAGCTGGGCCTTAGTGCTACCTTTGATATATAGAAACCTACCTTGCTCTCATGTTAGAGATAGTAGACCTTCTTGAAGAGAGCAGACTACCTCTAATCTGCAGCGAGATCATTTAAATTTAACTGTGTCAATTCTAGAGGATTTAGGGTATAGCACAGTAATTATAGAGCTGGATAAGTGACAGCTGGGAATGCAGCATGGCTGACAGCATTACTACCAAGAGGTCAGTCCTATTTACCAGAATTTATTCAATCTGTGTCGCAGGACTGATGTTGTAACCCTGACCACCTCTCTGCTGTTACTGTTATAGGATGTATTAGAATCTATTACTCAACTACTGGTAGGGCAACAAAAGCATGGCAGCGGGGGACAACGACTTGTTTCTCTTTCCCTGTACACTACTGAAATAAAATCGATATGCCCCTATTACGTATAAACGGTGGGTGTTAGTGCAGAAGTTGAATAGTTGGTGGGGGTGCGGGTAAATCACTGCTCAGCAAGCGCATCCCGTTTCAGACCTATTTGGGTGGTGTTCATAGCAGGAGAGCAACTGGGTTTTCGAGTGATGACACCAGTGGCAGGCTGGGCCCTGGGCTCCCCATGGAAAGGTGCCCGTCAGCAGCTGAGCCCCACTTCCAGTGTTGATATCTTGAAAATCTGGTGTGAACTACATGGCCTGAGCATTAAAAATTTGGCTCCACGTAGTTTTGAAAAGTTATCTCCACATATTCATGGGCAGTTGCTCTCATCCACAGTTATGTGTCTCTCTCCTCACCTTTCAGCACCTCATTAATTTCTCCTTCCACCTCTTGTTGGCTTTGGAGCCTTTTTGAGCAGCATTCAGGCAGCACTCATTTGGAGCAGCACTGCTTCAGTTTACATCTCTGCAGATTCAGCCACATTAATTTAGCAGTGTTTTCCTTGCATTGGATTTCTTTCTGTTTTCAGAATACAATAAAAACCAACAATTCTCTCCAATGTCTCTAAGGAAAGAAAATATTATTTTATTATTCATTGTTAAGAGAACCCTCACAGCCTGTTACATCCAGTTGAAATATCTAAGCTTAGACAAAAATAATCAAAGACTGGTATGTCAATATGCAGATGGTACTAATTACAGTTCAGAATCTCTGTTCCATGGCTAATTTCCTAATGCCATCTAGCTATAATAAGGCAGTTTAAACGGTTGCCTACTAGAAAATAAAAGCCTGTAGCTGTGTGTTTCTGCTGGTGTAAACCAGCAGAGTTCTGGGAAGTAAATAAAAGCCAGATGATTTACACTGTCTGAAGACTTAGAAAATAAGTGTACATTTTACTCTTAGTATATAGAATGAAGCCTATGGCATTGTTTTACTTAAAATGGCTAATTCATGTAATTACTAAATCAGTTTAAGTAGCAAGTTGAAAAATTGGACTGTCCTGTGTTGATATTACTTGTATTTTAACTTTATTAATGTTAAAAAGCAGTGAAAACTATTAACTATTTAGATACCACTGAAGTCTCACTGGTTTGTGTAATGTAATCAAGGTCTTGGTGAAATAAAAGTGCAAGTGCTGTTTGGAGATAGAAGTTAGTCCTATAGAAAATGTAGTTGATAGTATTTCTAAAATTAAATAATGCAAGAAATAGTACTGTAATCTATTTTATAGTCATAAGGTGAGCACTTCTGGAGAAGACAAGAGAGCTGCAAAAAAGCAAGTGAAGCAAGAGGATTTTATTAATAGTGTTAGACGTATGTTTGTGGTCTTTGTCTTGTTAGTTTGCATTTCTGTGATTGCCAGTGATCTGACCATGTGCTGTGCATTAAATGGTATAGTTGATAAATGAGTCTATGAAATCTATATCTGCTAATATAATGAAAAAAGAATCCAGAGAGTTAACCTAATATGAACAGAGGAAGTAATGTTATTTGGAAGAGCCCCGTCACCATCTGCTTCACATCTGGGTGAGCAGATTGGTGACTGGTTCCCTACATTTGCTGCTTCTGCTCAAACAGGCTGACAGATGTGTGGACTTAAGGATTCTTTCCATGACTTGCCTTTCCTGCTCCTATTGATTATCAGGGCTGCAGACATTGCACAGAGTGCTAGCATCCACCTTCTCCTCCTGTAATGCCGTTTAAATAGTAGCGGTGCCCTCACTGCTATTTCATGACATGTTGCTTTGCAAGCAAAAGGATAGCAAATTTGATCCTGACTTTTCCTGATGTTTTGTGTTGGCCTTTTTGAACGTCAAGTAATAGAGGTACTTGGTGGACAACAGGTAAAGGGAAGAAGGCCAGAACTAAAAGCTGTGTATCTCTGAGATTTGCGTTACATAGAGCAGAAATGTATCAGGAGGACAAAATGGGAAAAATTTTGTTTGTATTTGGGTGGCAATTACATGCAGATTAAAGCAATGACCTGCTCGTAAAAAAGATTACACAAGGAAGAAAAGTTCAGTTAAGATGCAACTCCTTGTTCCGGAGAATAAATATGATTCAGGAAATTCTGCTACTAGCCAGTATCTAACAGAAATGGGTGTATTGCAATAACTCTCTGTGCCTGGAAGGTGTGAAACAACGCATTTTAGTTTTGGGTTTTTTTTTTTAAAGAATGATCATTACTATTCTTGCTACTAGCTTCTCTTCCCCTGTTTCCATTAATTTCAGTAAATCTGTTAGGTAAATAACAATGTTAGTTAGCTTAGTGAAACAAAGTTATTCTTAAAGCATAAATGTACTGTCAACTTTATTTGCGTGGAATAGTTGAGTAAGATGGCAAAAGAGTATTGGTATGTTTTTTCTTTTTTAAGAAAGGGCAAAAATGTCCTATTTTGGAATTCTCTAATGCCTCTGAAAACTCAGTCATTTAGTCTTGTCACAACAGTTTTTGGGGGTCTCCCCCACAAACATGAGGTATACTTGGAGATCTGCAAATTCTACGTCTACTGTAGCATTATGATACCAACTCAGTTCCAAATAATGGAAGGAAAAATTAACCTACACAATATCTATAAAAATATATCAGAAATGTAAATTAGAAAATTCTCTCTTTGTTGCTAGGTATTTAGATTTTAAACCTCGTATTTGCTGCAGTAATTCATTCAGGGCTATTATAATCCATTGTGCTGGCCTACACTGATAGACTCCTTAGTGCCAAATGTTGCCTTGTAGCCCTCAATGGTTCCTTCATGGCCATTAAAATCTATTGTCTCCATGATTATCTGAACTCCAGGGAACAAGAAAATGCTGTGGTACCATAATTACATTGCTAAGCAAAATATCTGTTTGTAACTGGCTTGCATTCAAAATAGTCAAAGATACTAAAACTGTATTTGTAGCTAATGGCTTGTTCAGTTTTGAAAAAAACTGATTTTTTTTCTATTGTCAAAAGCAACAACATCAGAAAACTTTTTGTCCTCGCATTTATTTTATGGCATGTTCACATGCTAGTTGCCTACAGGAGGAGATGTCTATGCTGAAGACCTTGCCAATTCAAGTTGTTCCTCATTCAACAGCTAAATACTTGCACTATGAAAGAGTCAGTAGGATAAATGGCAGGAGGTGAGAAGGAGGTGAGAAGCTGCCAATGTAAGACATCACAGGACCTTATTTTATATGTTCCATACGTGTGAGTATTAGCCATGAGGGTGCATATAACTGCTGAAACCAGACTAGCAATCAAAGGCTAAGGAAAAGGAGCATGTTTTAAGAAAGCATCTGAAGGATTTAACTTGCTGAAATTGAGCATCAAAAATAGATGCCTACCTAGTACATGGCTTCGGCTGCTGCCAGGAGTAAAAAGAGCAAACTAAGCTTCAGAGAAAATCAGGTTCTAGTGGAGGAGGGGGGAAGGCAATCTGGAAGTGCTGGACAGAATTGCTTTTGGTCCCACTTGAGGGAGTTTGGCTGCCATCTGTTATGTGCACCAGGCTGAAGTCTGGTTATATTCCCACTGACTAGCAAAGGCAAGTCGGCTGACAAAAGCTCGGGCAGCCTTTTCATTTATGTCGGACTGGCGGCTCTGAACTTCCTTTCATGTCAGTCACATCCTCAGGATTCCTGCCCACATCTGCCATTGCCTCTGGTCGAGTGCTGCATCTTGGTCCCAAACACATGTGAAATAGGTGCTTCGCTGCAGGCACTCTACACCGATGCTTTCTGAGCTCTGCTGCCTGCCCATGGGGTCCCATAACAAACAGAAATAATTCCATACCTATATGGTCAGTTTTGCAGCTCACATGGTGAACTTGAAGCCTGTGCTCGCCTTAAGGCTTTGTCCATTACAATATTTTATTTGCTGGCTCTGTTTATTAAAACCTAAGCACTTGCTTTTTAAAATTCAGTGCGAATTCTGCAGACTTGGTGCCATTCTGCGTCAGCAAACATAGTGCTGTTCTTCATCCTCACCTATGGAAGTGCTTAATGGAAGTCAAGGATACGAAAGGAAGGGGGAGAAAGTCTGTCAGCAATTACTTCTGAGCAGGGGAATGGTATTGATGTAACATTGCACTAACCATTACTCTTCTCTGCACAGTTTTTCTTATAAGTCAAGGAAAAAATGTCGGTCTAATCTAGCAAATTTCAGAAAAAAAAAATCCTTATTTTGAGTGTGCTCTTACAGAAGAGGGACTTTGTGCAGCTGAAGTATTGCCTTTTTAACATATCCTGATGAAGTGAGGGGAAAGGAAGGACAAATCTTCTGTAGTGTGACTGTCTTTTGTTAAATACTTGAAAGGAAAATGCCTGTGTACTAGTAGTACAAAATGCAATCTCACAGCAGGGCTGTAAATTGTATATTGATTTTAGTTTCAGAGCAGATATTAATCTCAGAGTGACCAGCTTTGATCTACTTGCAGACCTGGCCTAGAAGTTGGGAGGTTTTGCTTCTATTCCTAATTCTGCCTCTGGATTGTGGAATAATCTTGGAAAGAATGGCCCTTCTGTGCCTCTTTAAAAACAAAAATATCATGCACTTTTCATCCAAATACTGCCATTTCAAAGCCTTTCTCCTTCACAGTTTGCTGTGAATATGGCATGAGTCAAACTCTTCTGTTCAGCCCACCACAGTAGTGTCTCCTCTCTGGTGGTGGGATCTGCTTTGCCTGGTGTCTGAGCAGGCTTTCCCTGAAGCAGTTTGAACTGTTTTGACACAAGAGACACGCTGCAGAGCTCATGCCGGTGATATTTTCCAGGTCTTTCATTCCTTCCATGATAATTAGAGATAAAAGGAGCCTGATAGGTTCATGAGCTACTTTTTGTTTGGTTGGTTTTCTTAATGATGAGCTTATATTCCTATTTTTATACTAAAGACAGTTTTCCTGTGTTTCATTTTTCATCTGTTACATAAAGCAGAAGTTCAGCTTCTATTACAATTATTTTCCAATGGATATTGTTTCTGCTTTCTTTAGCTGGGGAAGGGTTTGCTTTTTGCTTCCTTCCCAAGTTTCCAACTATAATTAGAAGTTAGTGCCTCAGTTCTTTTTCATGTAGTACTACAGGAGGCTTAGGAAACTATAACTGATACGTAGTGGCCCTGACTGAAGAGGTGGTTGCGTACTAGTTATTTGTGCCTCTTCTTTGCATGTCAGTATGTTGGAATGGGTGCTTGTGAAATATTGCAGAAGAATATTACTGGCAAAAGATTCTTGCCAGTGAGTTATTTTCTTACATGAATAGTAACAGAGAGAATCCAGGGAAAGAAATTTTCTCTATTAGAGTGCACACAAAGAAGTGAAGTTCTATTTACCTGGACAGAACAGGTTGTACTGAGGTGTTCTGGCCCCTCCGCACGCTTGCAAATGCCCAAAACACAATAAGAAAGCAAACGTCAGATTAAAAATGTTAGAAGTAGAGAAGTTAGGTGCCAGCTCCCCGGCAGCTAGTAAAATGTTGGCCGCAGTCGTGAATCCTGCGGCCACAGCCCTTACTTTGTCAGCTGTTGCCTCCACGCTGGCAAGTATTACAGTAAAGTCACTTGAGATTCACGCTGGCATGCCGGCAAGCTCTGGCACTTCTCCTCTCTCGGGTTTATGGAAGCTCCCTCCTAGTCAGGACCAACCCTGACCTGTGAAACAAGGGTCCAGTGGGGACTCTCGGTCACCGAGTTAAGGCCGTGAGGAAGGGGATGTCACGGCTGGATGCTGGGGCTCTCCTCTCCTCCTGCATTTCCCCGGGGACGTGACCAGGGTCCCTGGGCACTGCTGCAGGAGGACAGTATCGGATGGATGCAGGCGCTGCTGTACAGTGCCTGCTGATGCTTGCGTGGTGGTATGCAAAATCCTTGGCGGGGGGGTGGAAAGTTGGGGTAATTTTGCTGTGACAAGCTAAGGGGTAGTTTTGAAAGCTGTGATCTAAAAATGTTCTGCTTTCCTTATCTTAAAAAGGAATTTAAAAGATGAAACTGAACACTGAAGATCTGTACTGTAGAAGACAGGCGTTTTACTCAGGTTTTGTTGGTATCTGGGGTTTTATTTCTGTTAAAGTAAAATGTGAAGGGCATAATATTGACTAGACTATTACAATTATCATTTGAAATAATTTCAATTTTACACTGAAACTGACAATTTTAAAATTCCAATTTAGCAAGTCAGTTTGAGACTGTCAGTTTTTCATAGTTACAATTAAGTAGATCTAAATTCATCCTTGAAATCTGTGGTGGTGATTGACAGGGAAATCGGATATATATTCTAGTCAGAGCAGGGAAGAGAAGCTCAGGCTGAGCGGGAGCTGTAAGGTTTACCTCTCGACAAGCCTCCTCTTGTTTTCTGGGGTTTCACACCACATAATCTGTGATTCAGTCTCCCATCCACAAAACAGATACAAGAAAGTTGTTTTTTTTTCCTTTTGTCTCTTGTTTCTTTTCTCTTCTGTAAAGCAGGAGCCTTCTCCTCCTGTCTGCATATACAGCATTGGGGATTTTCACCTCAGCTGTATTATCAAAGTGCCGTTGTAATACAAAATCATAAAATATACTTTTGAGATGAAAGATTTCCACATCTAAGGTGTGATTGCCATGTGTGTACACAAGGGGGAATTATTTGTGAGAATTTGGGGGGGGCAATGTGATTAGGGGCCATATTGTTTGTGGGTAAAAAGAGTCAGAAATGTAAGGATAAAAAGCCTGGCTCAGATTTGATCTATAAGTATTCAAATCAGGCTTAAACTAACCTACAGACAATAGAGGAGAAGTGCAAGTAGAAACTGCACTATGGAGAGTAGGCAGCAAGGCAAGGAACAGTGCTGGAAAAATGAATGAAATAAGTTGTGACTGCAAAGCCCTGTGGGGAGTTTGGCAAGCCGGGAAACGAAATCAGTCCTCGCAGTTTCCATTCTTTTTTCCCGTTTGACAGAGGAAAGTGTAATATAATAACATAACTTTGCCTCAAGTTTATTGGTGGTGGGTTTTTTTTGCATATCACTCCTTTAATTTTAATTGGAAACTAAAATATCCTCAGCATGTCCACTGGGCTAAGTAGGCAAAAACCTGGGCCGTTACCTGACTTTGGCAGCTGAGAGGGGGCTGTGGAGAACATAAGATTTGCACCGACTTCAATGAGGAATGACAGGAAAGAAAATCAGATGGGCAGGTCTGATAGATGAGCGGCAGCTCCTATTTAGCACAGGAAGACAACAGGGTCTCTAAACAAGCTGCACTCTGTGTGGTCCTCCCCGAGGCTCCATGTTTCAGAACTAGTTTATTAAAGAGCAAGGTCACCACGATTAATTATACAACCAGTATAACTTCTTTGCTGTGCGGGATAATTACTGGTTTATGCTTCTGTTTGCAGTGGATGCAAAGGCAAACGTTGCACGGGATAATGCGGCCGTTTCTTCCCCGGAGACAATGGAGCAGAGCCCCGTTCCCGACGCAGGCGGGCAGAGCCTTGGGAGCGCTGCCAGGAGAGCCCTGCCATCTGCTAAATCCCGCTCTGTCTTCGCGTTTTCATGGTCTGTACCAGGGCGTACTGAAGATCCAGCTACAGATTCATCAGTTGGATCGGCGAAACTTGATGTCAGCTCGGAGGCGCCCGGGGCGAACAAAGCACCAAGTGACAGCCTGGAGGTTCCCGCGGCAGCTGCACGGGAGGAAGGCGCAGATAAAAACCTGACCCGGGCCCCGCCGGCAGCATCGCTTAGCGACATCGACCTCTCGGCATCAGTGACACCTGAGGGAGAGGATGCAGCCACCCCAAAGCCAAAACAAGTAACCTTCTTTGACAGGGTCTTCAAACTGGAGAAGGGAAAAGAAAGGAGTAAAACGCAAATTGATACCCAGGAGGAAAGGCAGACTTCAGACCTTCCTGACGGGCGCATCACAGCGAAGGAGGCTGCTGGATTACAGAGCACATCAGGCAGTGTCCTACAGGGGAAGGCAAGTGCTTGAGTAGGAATATCCACTTCTCTCTTAATGAACCCTCTTAGGAATACTAATAGCGCAGGACAACTTGATGTCGTGATGGCTGTGTGAATGTATCGGTGTTGCTCTTAAAATTATGGCAGGTAACCCCCCACAGGGGTGGCTGAATAGAGGTATGGGAGAAGAACCTATGGTGGAGTGATAATAGCTTGGATGTCTGCCTCACGACTGAATGCTGGCATCTGACCTAGAGTTTAAATTCAGTTGTATTTCTCTGAAAGGTTTGGGCAAGATAGCTGTGTTCATGCTCCAATTGCCAGGATGATGAACAGCAGCCAGCTACAAATGAAAGCAAAAATACCTGAAAGTAAAATTGTTTCTTAGCTTTAGGAGCTTGGAGTTCGACACTGGATGGTTTTAAAGAAGTTCTTTAGCATGTTTTGTGCCATTCTTAAAATAGTCACTCTTCTCGAGCAATAGCTGCTTGTTGCATACCTACATACCAGAATAAGGAATATTATGCAGTAGCAATTTAGCAATTTTTGCACTCTTGGCTATTGTGATTTTTTTTTTCAGTCAAGGAAATATGGTCCCTTAGAATTGATTTTACAGGATGAGAATGCAATATAAAAAATTAAGTAACTTATCTGAGAGAGCATGCTGAAGAAAGGAGCTGAAAACAGACATGAATTTAGATTTTGCACTTCCTGCAAAGTTTGATATCAGCAAATATACTATAGGATTAATTTTCAGGTAATTAACTACTGAAAAAGTCCATCCCCTGGATGGGGATAAGTGGCATAACTCTTATTAGTTCTGCTGGAGAGGTGCCAGTATACACTAATTGGTGATCTAGCTCAAATCCTGTCCAACGTCAAGAACAGGAGGGAGAAACTAGCGCATGGCCCGTTATCAGAATCTATGCGTAAATGCCATTTTAATAGTAACCGCTTTTACTGGCCTAGTTCAGGCTTACAAATAAGACTGCTGTGTGATCGCTAATTGCTTTGAATAGCGTTGAACATAGTTCACAAGATGCTCATTGCTTGCACTGACGACATTGCAGATTGTCCCTAAAAGTCTCTTCAATTTCTATTCTTCTACCTTGTCTTCTCTGTCTTATGCCTCCTCAAATTTGAAGATCACATTTCTTGTATAAACTTATAAATTGTAGTATCTTTCTGAAGATTCATCTGCAAGAATAAACAGTTGCATTTTTGACCATTGCCCTTCAAAAGTGGCACCCATCACTAGTATTTCAGACAGCTATATGTGTGCATTTAAAGAATCCATGGTCTCAACCTAGCAGAATATCAAGTTATTTGCTACATAAACAGAACAGGGTGAATAATTCAGAATGAATAATCTATTCAATGCATACTGGCACTTCTGTTTGTAGCTTGTAAGACTGAAGCTTTTCAACATCGTGAAATCCTGGAGATATTTTTGACTAATACACACAAAGAACAAGTTTTGCCTGTGGCTCGCGAGAATTGTTACTTTTACTATCAAATGCAAAATTCATAATTTCCTATTTTGCTGTGATTGCAAACTATGGAGTACGAAAGGTCACAGTTCGTGCTGTTGAAGTAGTACAGTGTGAGATTCTCTAAAATGAAATAACAATCTGAAGTAGCTTTAACCAGAAGTCAGAGTTAAACATTTGCTGGTAGCAAATAGTCATGTTGGGAAAGCTCAAGTAAGCAAGTGTTTGTAACGAGCAATCATCAGGGGACAGGACAAGATAATCTAAGTCTTATTCTGTCAGTTCAAACAGATGCTAGAAGCACTGTTCATTCAGACCAAGCTTTTTTATATCTATAATGCCTAGCTTTCTTATTAATTTTGAATTCTGTTCCAGTCTTCAGCTTATACCTATCCACATCCTGAACCTTACTGATGGGAATAATCTGGAAATCCCAGGCACTCATCAGCTGTAGGTTATGTTCGGTACGTGTGTAAGTGTTTGCAGGATCCTAGCCCACACAACGGCTTTTTGGTGCCTGGGGACCTGCCTGAGGACAGGTCTCCTGTTTAACAAAAGCGTACATCTTTTACATGTGCGCTTAAAGTTGTACCACTGAAAATCTTTGAGGACTCACAAAATCGGGGTTTAAGTTGCTCAGTGTAAATGCGTGGCAGAACTGTATCACAAGGGAGAGTGAAATTTTAACCTTATCCTTGAATTTCTGGACTATAATTTTTGTCTTTCATTCTTCAGATATGAAACGGAGATATGTTGGGGGCAGAGAGGAGTTAATGACCTTTTCTGGGAAAAATATATCAACTAAACACTTCTGATATGTTGCCAAACTTACTTTAACTCCATTTCTGAAACAAAGGCTCTGGCTCTGCCTTGCAGCACAGTTGCCTTCTGTTCCCTCTGAAGTTGCTAGTTCTCATGTAGGATGGGAGAATGACCAAGTCTAATTTAATTTGCTGTTACTGTAGTAACTACAAACTGTTACCAAATAATCATACTAAGAATCTAGATATTGCTGCCAACAGGTTTTTTTTCTTTTTTTTTTGGTGGATTATGACTTGTAGTATCTGTAAAAACTAAAAGCAAAGCGGTTTCCCTGAATTGAGTGCCAACACAAAACAAACAGCGTTGCTGGTAAGTAAGAGAGAGGCTCTACAGTTGTAGCTTAAGAGCTGCACAAACATTCTGTGTTTGGTGAACCACTCTTTATTTTTGTGGTCTACAAAACTACATTCAGAACACAGCATAATTAAAACAAGGACAGAATTCATGAATTCATGAAGCATTTACTATGTAAGCCAAAGAAAAGATAAATTATATGCCTGAAATGTTTCACTGAGCCATGATTCATACAAACAAAAGTGCTGGCAGGAATACATTCTTTTGATATGTTTTTTTTAATGACTGAACTGAAACTACAGTATAAGTATTTAAGGTGTTTATTACCCCCAAATTTGGCTCCTCAGAGAAATGAACTGAACATTTACATAGTATCTGTTGACTTCTAATACCGACTTTCTCCTATTATTTTTAGAGTTTTCTTTCATTATTTGCCTCCGGGGCTTTGCAGTCAGCTGCTACAGAGGTTTTTGTGGTTTTTGACTATGGCTCTGAAAATGTGATATTGTAGGACATAATCTCTCCCTGACTTAATGCTGATGGCCTGAGTCTGTGCTGCTTCCCACAAAAGTGCAAGATGGATCACAGCATCTATCAAAGTCCAGATTTGAGTTATATCCTGGTAGCTAATGGCAGCCTTGGCTTGGGAATCCTGGAGTAGGGTTCCTTGTGCACTAGTGCGTCGTTACAGGGCCCATTTGTGCTCTCAAGTTGGAGTTTAGGGATTTTTGTCATGCCTCAAGCTCTGCACAGTCTGCAATAGCTTTCGCTTCTGCAGGGCAAAGTGTGGCTTTAGCAGGGAGATACCCTGCAACGGCTAGTGCTGCCAGTGGTGGTACCTGTCACCTCTGCAGTTGTCCCCGGTGGTATCTGCTGCTGATAACAGCTCTTTGCTGCAGTGCTTAGCAAAGAGATCCCTTCCTCCTAAACACCAGAGCTTGGGCTTGTGTGTGTAAAAAATAGTTTCCTTATTTTTGTTTGATAGCATCAAGTACTTCAGTTATGAAGCTAGTTTTGTTTAGCAACATATCTTCTGCCTCCTGCTTCTTTGGTTTCTTGCCTCATGCCTTTGTTGCCCCTTTAATATCTGAAATAGAGCCAGCATTTTTTATGACCAGAGCTCTTTAGATGGCATCCCTGGAAGCAGGGCTGCCGAAGCTGGCGTGGCCACGCATGTTCTGCATGGGACATATTGTTCTTGGAGCCACTCTGGCCCGTAACTGGCAGCTGGACAAAGTGGCGTGTTAGACCCTTGTCAGAAACTTCTAAATAGCCTGTTGAAGCACTCTGAACTACTGTGCTGTGTTTCTTCCTGGGTAAACTTGGAAAACGGTGGGTGGAGAATTAGACAGAAGTCTGTTCTTGCAAGTAAAACCTCGCGTATTTTAACTCCTTAGGTGCTGCATAGAGACTGGCCACTCCATGCTCATCTTTCCTGATGCCAAATTAGCCCGCTGAAGTTTTAAAACATTTATGCATCTCTAGTCTACTCCTTCCTTTAGTGACCTACAGAAATGTATGTCCTCTGCAAATCCTATACAAATATTGTGGGGGTTTTTTAATTGCCCAGTACAGGGAAAGGTTTTCAAGAGTACAACTTTATTTTAGTTTTTCCTAGTGAAAATGGTACTGAACAACTATGTCTAATTGGCAGGTTAGGAAAAAACCCTTGGTGTCACTTAGACCTTGAGGCAGTCTTTGAGAGCAGTGATTCAAAGTTACTATTTACTGGAGACACCTGGACAGGCTCATCAGTTTTATTTCTTGTCCTGATTTTTCCTCTGGAGTAATCTGGGCATCTAGTATCCTAACAACTCCTTCTCTAGTCACTGTTTCCTAAGTGACCAGATGTGTACTGCTGTCTAAATAGTTGGGGGTGATAACTGCTGCTGAAAAATTACGGCACTGCTATGATTCTGTTCCATAATGTCTCAAATCCCCCACCAACGTCGAGGCCACCATCCTGCTAGGCACAATTTACTTTAATAGTGATTGACAGATCCAGCCCTGCACTTACAGTGTAGACAGATAGACAAAAGGGAGAAGGGTTATTGGTAACAGACTCAGACATTACTAGCCAGATGTAGTACTCTTAAATATTAAAAAAGGAAATGCTGAATGGGACACGGGGACTTGTCTCAAGCTGCTCTCTCCTGCACGTTTGTGTTGGCTTCACCTGTGCAGGCTCAAGGCAAAAGTGGCCAGAATGGCAGGCAACTTCAGCATAAAAGGGTGCCAAGCTCTCCAAAACTGATCCAAGAAGAGGTTGTTTTAAAAACCAGACCCTTGTTTAGGTGTCTAAACAGAAACTGAGTAACTTAATATTACATACTTGTGAGTGCTTGAGCACTGGAAAACTATTTTTGGGCTCTGGGAACTGTAATTCCAGGAAGAGAGGAGGCAGCTCCATCTGGCTCAGAAGAATTACTTTGGCTGTTGCTTTTTTCCTGCTGTTAATCTGTACCATGTTTGTGTTTGCTAGATAAAAATTATTTCTGGAATTGCAGAATACAGAGTATCAGAAGCAATCTTTGTATGGTACAATCAGACACTGAGCCGTCAAAGGCCAAAATCTCAGCGTTTGTTCCTATTCACAAGTTCAGCCTCGAAAAGAGAAAAGCGGTGTTGTTTGGGATGCCGTGTGCAACTTTACTTGTGTTTGTTATACTTGGTAGCTGAGAACAATGTTCTTCCAACCAACGGCAAATGCTGAATATATTAGAAAAGAGGGAAAAGAGATGTATAAATGCTCGATTGTTCTGAATACGTAGGCTGGAGAAGTATGGTTGGAATTAGGGTCGTGACTCTCAGAGCAACATAATGCAAGTCACAAATGTTACTTTTGCATTCCACTGGAAATTAAGCAAGCTAGGACTGAGGAAACTCTGCCCCTTTTTTTAGGAGATAGATGACTGCAACCGAAAAGACCTACAGCAGGACTCGGCAGGTGTCAACCGTCTCGCTGCTGAGCAACCTGAAAAGGCAGAGGTAAAACAAGACAGCTCCCAACCAGCTGCTGCAGTAGACAACTCCGTCATGAGTTTCCTTAAAACACTGGTAAGCTTTTGCCTTTCCTTTTCATCTCTTGGCTATGCTTTAAATTGCTTATAAAAATCCCACGTGGACATGTTGAGCTAAATGTAACATGTTTGCTGTCATGGGCACTGAGAAGTAATGAAGCTAAACAGATGCCTTAGAGAACGACTTGACAGGGATGGAGAGATGTGTAGGTACAGTGCAGTTATGATCAAACGATGATGACCTACTCTGGAAACTTCCTCTTCTGCATAGATACTTGTAGACCTGGAGGTATTTAGCTGTCTTAAGGATTTTCTGCATGACGAAACTTTATTTTGTAGTATCTCTAAAAGTTCATTTTTATGGATTAATTGGATGTATAAGCTTGAATAATATGTCTTTGGTCCAGATATTTTTCATTTTAGCCATTGACTTTAAGTTGTTCTCAAGAAAGATTTATATTATAAATTTTCCCACGTGGAGGGGAAAGCAATATTTGTACTTTTTTCACCTTTGTGCTAGAAAAAGCTGCTAGTTTCAAACATGATCTTTCAGATCTTTTGAAAGACTGACTTGGGTGTCACTGTTTGTTTTTTCTCAAATACTTTTAAGGTCTCCCCAAGCAAAGCTGAAGCCAAAAGTGATTCTGAAGACAAGGTAGGCAGATTCCTCATTCTGTCACTGGTCACTAGACATTTTTGACACAGGTATTTCCTCTTTATTGTGTTGCTTTATCCCCAAATGATGTTATCATTTGAAATAATTTAAAATATTTTTCCCCTGAATAAATTTGAAAGGAAGATGAACGTAAACAGTGCAATTCTTCATATCATGTGTTACAATCAAGATCTGAACTGTAGCATTTTCTGCAAGGTTGATGATGACCTGGTACGCTTTTGGTTGTTACTCTGACTTGTCCTTGATCTAAAACTACAGGTCCCTGCAGTGAAATCCTCCTGAGTCCACAGAAAACTCCATTTGCTCATAGAGCTGTGCAAAGCTTCTGGTTTTTCATTTCCAGTTGTGTATATGCACATCTCCTTTATCTCTCTTCACACCTGCTGGAGCTGCCACGTCTTGGTGGGGAGGACACGCGAGGTCCCCCTGCCTGCGGCAGCTCGGTGACGAGGTGGGCAGGAGCCTGCTCCCACCCTCCAGTGCACCCCTGGCTACTGCCGGGTCCCCCCTTGGGGCGCAGGAGGGTGGGCAAGGATCAGCCTCCCACTGAAATCAATAAAAAGCAGAAGGAGATCCCAACATTTCCTCTCCGGGACTCTTCTGGCTGAAGCACCCCTGTACGGACTGTGCTACAGTCAGGGCTGATGGGCTGTTCCTGTGCAGAGCTGAAACCTCAGGAAGACGATGGAGCTGCTCCGAGCGGGACTGGGACTCGCAGGGAGAGCTGTCCTTCCCTGACCGCTCACGATTCTCCCCTTCACATGCAGAGATGAGGATCGGGGTTTTTAAGCGGGGTGAATTGAATGCTCAAGCTGTTCTAATACAACGCATCAGGCTGACTCTAAGTGTGTGTGATGTTCCCACTGGGAACTGAAATATCCGTGTTGGCTGGACAGGTACAGAGCCAGCTCCTCCATGTGGCAGGCGGTTGTGGCCTCTTGCTTTCCTCTTTACAAACCATTTGCTCTTGGACTCCAGTGGCAAGGGGAAACTTGTTTTTAGCATCCATGAGCGGTGATGGTCCTTTATGTGTGAATTCAGGAAAGCTTCATTATTATAGCTTCATTTGCTACAAGAGATATTGAAAATATCAGATTGATCCAATGTATTTAACAAACTTGTAAAGAAAAAAAATGTGGAAAAACCTGAACTATAAGATTTTTGAGTTGAAAACATAATCTTCTAAAATGGAAAACTGTAGGTGTTTAAAGACTTCTCCTTTCCCCTTTTTTCCTGTTCTGTTGGTGCCAAAACTTACAATAGTTTCAACAGAAGCAGAAGTCAGACAATTTATATTAAGCTGCCTTCTATCTTCTGGTGTTTCAGTGGCTTACAGGCATATCACTGACGGCATAACTGGGAACTTTCAGATTAAATGTCCTTATATGTTGTTATGACTATAATGACTAAAGTTTTTCTTGTAATGCCTGTGATAAAATTTAATTAACACATAAAGAAAAAAATCCTAAAAAAGGAAATGGTCTTTCCATGCAACAATTAGGTAGCCAAAGTCATTGTAGGCATCAACATTTTTGTTTTCTATCCTATTTTTTATCCTTTTGTCCCATTCCATTTTTTATATAGCCTGGTACTAAAATGGTCAAGTTAGTCTTTCCAGAAAGCTTGGTGAGTACATGGGGATACACATCACTCCCTGATTATAGCTCAATAATTCTGGAAATCGTCAACCAGGGCTAAGATGTTCCAAGATATCCAGAAAAGGTAGTTACCAAATTGCACTGTTTCAGTAAGACTTGTAGCTCTTTCAACAATTTCTGAAGAATCCGGTTGTTCAGTCCCGTTTGCATACCTGACTTTATCAAGCACACCCATGTGCTTCTATAACAGGTGACTGTTGGTGTGGGCGTACTGTAATTTGGAAACAAATATGCTGTTGGGTTTGGTTTGCTATCACACCTGTGAGGGTAAACAAATCCAGATGACTAGCAGGATATGCAAAATCATTGTACAGAGGTTAAATGGGAGATGTTTTTTATGAAGAATTCCTTTATCTTCACTATCTTCCTGATACAAAGAATGACATTTTCACTATATTAAAGGAAAAACATTAAAAAGGTTAATTTATTGACTGTCATATAGAAAAGCTGCAGATTTTTCAGCTGATATGTATAATGAAATAATGGTCCCTTTTCCCCTGAGGAATAACTTCTGTCTTAATGGTGAAGATGTGTTCTTACGTGAGGCTTTCCCCTTCGTGCAGTCTGAGCCTCTCCTGGGTGCTGTGGGGCTTTTGCATGATTTGGCTGGCACAGGGACTGCTGGGCCTTTGAGTCCTGGTCACGCTTTCATTTTGGCTGCTCATGCACCCCCTTTGCCGGGAGGAGCTGGGTTTCACCACACAAGGGCTGGTACGTTCCCAGTGTCTCTCAGCAGTGCTCTCCCATGGCTAAAAGGACAGACGAGCTTTCTCTTAAATGTGAAAAACAGCCACAGCCTGCTTCAGCATCCTCCCCCCTGCTGAAATGCAGAGGTGCGTGGCATCAGCGAAGCTGAACTCGGTGGTTTTTGTAGCAACATGCTGTCATCAGCGATGCCTCTGGCTTTAATCAGCTGGCTGAAGACATGAATGCTTTCAGCAGCCTGGGCACACCCTTAATGATTGTCATTTCATCCGTGTAAACACAGGAGTTTAGTGCGAGTTGAGTCATACTTCCTTGGATTAATTGATCCTTTGCAAGTTTATACTAACCAACACGGCATTCAGATCAGATCTGCCCCAGACCATCTATTTGACCCTTCTGTAGCAGATCCTGACTTGTTCCCGCATCACGGTATGTTTGGGAAAACTGAGGATGGGAGAAATGCAGGGAAAAATGGCCAATTTTGATGCGACTGGCCACAGCCTCTCCATAGTCCAAAGGACGCAGGTAGCTGTGCTGAGTGAACCAGTCTTGAGACCCAGATCTCAACTTCACGCGCTCATACCTGTTACGGTCGGTACTCCGGACCTTTCCTCCTACCCTACTAGTTGTGGTCATCCACAGTGCTTGATACTTCACCCTGTAAATACTGTAGGCTGATTGTTTCCTTGGAGTTTGGGTCTCTTTGTGCTTCCGCAGTTCCTGGATGTTTTTGTCAACTGATTTTAAAGCTTTTTACTGGTTGGAAGCTTTTCTTCTTGCCATGTTCAAGTGTAAAAGAAAACAGAATGAAGCTTGCAAGGAGACAAGCTAATTGTGAACCCTTGAGTCATTTGTCATTCAAATATAATTTTTTAAATTTATATTTCTTCACTATATGTTGGTCTGATTCTTAATTAAATCAGGAAATAAATTACTTAAGGGAGATCAGAATAAAGTCCAGGATACTAGCAAGTAGTAAACAAAAAATACCACGCCCTCCTTTGTACTAGGTAATCAGAGACATCTTACTGCTTTAAAACCTGACGCTGTGAGACACTGAAGAGTGAAGAATGCTGCCCCGTATTCTTTGTGATTAGTCATATGTTATGGGCATACGTACAGTGCTGTTACCATAGAACAGACTCTTGTGTTAACTTGTTTGTATGTTGAAGCTCAGTTAAGTAACTTTGGAAACTTGTGTTTTTGTGTCCCCCTCCCTTTTTAATTATTGAAAAGGGGAAAATGGTGAGGAAGGAAGGGAAAAAATGCCATTGTTCATAACATGAAAACTTAAGCTTTTTTTTTCCTCCACTGATAAATGCAGAGGGTTGTGTTGAAGATTGTGGGGGGTGCGGGAGGGACAACAACAGTGACTTGAAGAGTGAAGTTTTGAGGAGGTACCTGAATTATGATTAAAAAAATTTTTTTTCCAATGCTGTGAAAAGTTAAATGGAACATTTTGGCAAATGTTACTCAAGTTTTTCCAAGACTTGTAGAAAAGTCATGTATTTGAATAGGCCCACCTTTACCCTATGCAGGGTAATTTAGTCTGCATTGAGCTGCAGGTAGTCTGCTACCACTCTTTAAAAATAGCTTGATACTGCTTTTTTCCCCCATATAGACATCTATCAGTGTTTCTCTATTTTATAGCCTTTTGTAGTGGATTTTGCAATGTGCTGCCTAGCTTTTTGGGGATCCAGTCTCTAACATCAGTGGGTGATGATTCCCAAAACAAGTGCCTCCTGCAGATATATAGAATGGAATGAAAAGGAAGCAGCACTCATTCAACACTTCTAGTATCAGTCTATCATTACTATTTTTCCAAAACTTTCATTTCTAACTAATTTCATGAACGTTAGTGTAAACTTGAAATATTTTATGTGGCATAATATATCATGAATATCCATACTGCCCTTTTCCTAAATAATGCATTATGCAAAACATTTTGAAGTCCCTATAATACTGCAATAAAAAGAATTCAGGTATTTTCAAAGTTTTATATATCTGCCTACTTTAAACTTATAAATCCCAAATTCAGTTGGTTACTCATGAATTTAAATACCCAAGTCTCAGTCTTTGTGAGATTTGGGTCTCAATTTAATGAATAATTAGAGGGAAATTGTGGTTTAATTTTGAATCAACTGGATTGCCCTAGCTTTTATATTTATTTCACTACTCGTGTGAAAAAAAGTCTACGGAGAACTGAGTAACTAAGAAGAAAACATAATTTGTTGTCCAGGGCAAAAAGGAAAAGTTTGTTTTTAATACTACATGTATGAGTGTTTGAATGTTTTTTCATGAACCAAATAAGAACTTTGCAATAAGTACTCAACTTCAAATGCTGTTGTACAAAAGGGATCGAAAGCGGAAAAAGGCCATGCTGGGCAACCTGCTCCGAAGACAGCGGCAGAATCCCAAACTAAAGGAGCCAAGAAAAAGAAGGCAGAGTCTCCCAAGCTAGGACACAGTACATTTAGTAAACTCTTTAGGCATAAGGTCTGTATAAAACTCTAGCACGAGCAGAACCCTGAGCAGTAACAGATGGCTCCTGTCACAGATTGAAGTTATTTAATTGGTAACTGAAATCAGCATCTGGCCAGCTGTGCAGTGCTCCGAAAACTACTGGTGTGAGCATTTCTGTGCCATGCGTTATAGAAACAGTCTTCATGTGCAACATGTACCATCTGTGAATTCAGGACTCTGAAACAATCCCCCTAACCTTCCCTGCTATGTGCTTCCCAGTTACTTACTAATGCTGACTAAACCTCCCTGGCCACTTAAAATAAAAATAAAATAACAGGTACTGACAAAGAGTGAATTATGCAAAATATATGAACAGTGCCTGCAATTGTAGGACAAGTTCAAGAGCTCAGTCCAACTACAATTAAGGCTTTATGATCCACATTGCCTTAATGGGCACTGCCATGTGGTTGAAATTGGTGATTTGGTGAACTGTGGCATCTGATATGGCACAGAGGAGGTTGGAACACAGAACTTCCTTCAGAAATAGTTACTTTTCACTCAAAACAAGAAAAGCAATTGTTGTTTGAATTCTAAGTGTAGTTTGGATGGAAAAAGTTTGGTCTTCAAGGATATTTTAAAGTTGTTCAAAATGCACAGTTTTCATGCAAATGGTTGTTTTTGAGGACATCAGCTTTTATCTTTTAAAAAAAAAGTCACTGAAAACTTTTCATCAGCTTTGATCTCAAGGTCTATATTTGGGCATTTCTGCATTCTCCGAAGAAGATAATCTGCCATGATGTTCTGTGGCAGGCAAGCAGAGAATTGTAGCTTTTTAGCCCAAAGAATGCAGAAGCAGAGACCCTTCCACTGGGGGAGGAAAGTAATTAATATTTAATGCTCACTCAAAACACCCACATGGAATTTCTGGTGAGTAGGGGGCTTTATAATCAAGGGCACAAGGCAAAGGGAGTTCTTTAAGATATTTTCAGAACAAAAATGTTCTTTCCACTGTCTCATTTTTGAGATAAAAATGTCAACTGCATATTACTGGAGGAATAATAATCTTCCCAATGGTTATAAGTCTACAGTTCTTGCCAACAGCTTAAAGTTAAGATCTCATCTTGTATATACTACATTGATAGCTAATAGTTTTGATATTTAATACAACTAAAATATGAATTACTTGTTCATAATGAATTAGGGCTGGTAAAAACGTAGCTGGCTAGCATTTTTTAGGGTGCTAAGTCTCTTCTTCTATAGTTCAAAATCTCCCAAAGAGTTGTTGAGAGAGATGATTGGTTTTCATTTGGCTATTTGATAGGATTTTAAAGACTTGGTCTGGAATGAAAGCAGTTATCTTGAAGGAATACAACAGCACTAAATTTTTACAGTAATAAAATCTCTTATAAAATGCTATTACTTTTTAAATATTTTTTTCTTGTTTCTAAGTTTATTTTTGCAGCTTTCTTTCCACATACAAAATACAGAAGCAATAAGTGGGGTATCATTTATGACATATTAAGAATAAAGGAGATGGATTAAAATGGTGCCAACGGTTTGCTTGTAAAGCTGATTGAAAGTGGAAATTCTAATCAGAGCAGTGATGTGACAGACAAGCCCTGAAGTTATCACCTCTAGTAAAAAAAAAAAAGTAGTTCTGTTTATCTCTTTTCATTTGAAATGCCTTACCATGATGTGTCAACTAGATGAACAGGTAATGAATTGCTTTATTTGAAAAGATCGTTTTAATATATGTAGTCATATTTGATTTTAAGCACTTCACTCTCTCCTCTGGAAGTTCTGTCTCTGCAAGTCTTCCAAAATACACTTCTCAGTACCTTAAAAAAAGATTTACTATTAGGTTAACAAACGTTGTCTTTCAGTGTCCTGTGTTTACATAAATACTAACTTTAAAGTAACTTGTGAATGTTGTTTTCAAACAGCAATATGCATCCTGATGTAAATCCATAACATAAGCTGATGGAATGGGATTTGGCCATTTGACCTCAAAGATTGAGTTTGGACGGCATTTGGCAGCTGGGTCCCTGTCAGTTCTTTTATTCCCATCCATGTATATTTGCCTTGCCTTGCATGCCAGTTTTGCAGTATAACTGTACTTATTTATGGAATTCTGACTTGGAAGGGTTAATCACTTATTTTCAGTATTAGTACTGAGGGCAGCTCGTGGCATTACACTACTTTTTACCACTTGCTCTGGATCTTGTTCATTACAGCTAACCACAAAAAGAAGTTCTTGGCTCCTGCAAAATAACTCTCACCTATTCTTTCAAGAAATCCGCAAAACGTGTGGCAGGCTGCCTAAACCCAGGGGTGCTGGGCTCACATTTACTTGAGTTTGTGGCTTGCTGCTCCTCTTTTTGTACAGCTCAGTTACTCATCTTCAGTGTAAGCTATGCTGGATGTTGGGGTCAAAAGATACTGATATATATCACTGGCCAGAAAGGAGTTTAACAAACTGGATCCCTCCTGGCTTCGTGTATTTTGATGAAACCAGGAGACCCATCACTGTGGATTATATTTTTTTTTTTTTTACAAAAAAGTCAATCCCACCTAATGCACAAAAGTGTGAGTGGATGGACTAAACCCACCTCCAACACCTGCAGAGCTTCTCTTTGTAGAGCTGCAACTCCTGCTTCTAAGTTACAAAGCCACTGTTCTTCTGTGCCCTTCATCGCCAGGCAGTCGTCTGCCTGTGTTTTGTATCCCAGAAAGCAAAGCCTCATGCTTTGAAAGCAATGCTAGCACATCCCTGACTGGTATCCAATTCCCCCAGTGGGAAAGACCCAGCTCTGGCTTGTACGCGTGTGCTGGAAGTTGCACACACGGACCCAGCTCAGAAAAAAATCTCTGCTGATACCTTAAAACCCTCTGTAATGTCTTACCTGAAGAAACTGGGAATGCATATGTAAATACACATATTTTTAAAGAACAAGTTGAGGGCTGCAAGCACAGCAGCATGAGCACAAAGCAATTCAACACAAGGCTGCAACACTGCTGCAGGTAGAAGGATGCGAGCTGGCAGTCCCTTCAGGCAGCCTCGCCTCTGCCGGAGATCAGTTTCCATGGTTGCAGGAGCCAGGACTTTCACAAACATTCACTAAAAATAAAATAAATTGTGACACAGACAATTCCTGAACTGTGTGAGCACTGACATTGCCAGAGACAGACTGTCTTTGTGTTTTGTTTCCCTTCAGGCTGCAAAAGAGACCCAACAGACAACTAATACCAAAGTGAGTAGGATGATTCAAGTTATCTGTATGAATAATGCAGTCAAATGCTGTCGTTTTCATTCTCAAAGCTACTGTTTTAATTTCTTAATCAATTAATCATCTTTGTTATGAAGGGTGGGTTGCTGTGTAATTTGCTTCCTCTGTTCAAGATATTACTTCATCTGAAAGGACAGGGCAATGCAGCTCATGTTGCTTGGCGTGTCCTGCAGTGGTGGTCCACTGCACGCTTACCTCTTGTACCAGGCGATGCCTGAACGTGCTGCGAGTATCTTGTCCTTCACACATTTCCAATAGCCAACGTGTTCCTGTTTCTTTCTAGAGCACTGAACAGCAGCCTGTTACCTCTGTAAAATCAGACAAAAATGTCCCTTCCTCTCAAGAGCCGCAGACAACTAAGCAGAATACAAAAGCCCCTGAGCCTGCAGCCCAACAGCAGGTAGCAGCCACCGAAGCCCCCAAAGAGGTGACGAAGGAGAAAGCATCCTCCACTCCCATGCCACTGAGCAAGCTCTTTTGGAAAAAGGTATGTTTGGATTTCGGAGCTGGTCCATCCCACAGCTCCACCTTCACACAGTGTCTAGAGCTCTTGCTAAGCATAGAGATACAGTAAAGCAGTCAAATCTGCAAAGTTGAGCATGTCCCACATGCTAAATGCATGAGGGGCATAAATGATATACGCAGTTACAAATGCATACGTGAGCTTTGGGTGCTCACATATACACATGGCTAATAATGGCAGTTAGACTCCTGCCGAAGAATCTTATAAAACTGTAGTCTTTTAAACCTGTCTGTGCTATTTTTGAATGATATTATGGAAGAATGAATATTACTCTGTCAATTGAACATGTTTGTTAAAAATCCTACAGAGATTATAGTATTCTTTACTAAATTATATCATTAATAGAGATATAGCTAGAAAAACACATTCCATTTTTATGAGAATTGTTTGATTTAATTCTAAATGTCTGAAAACCTGGAACCTGGTCGGTTTATTCTTACTCAATAGAAAAAGTTTCATACCAGAGTGGATCAGTCTTTAAGTTTGGGGGATTGAGGTCGATTGCTTGGGAAGACATATTTTTCCTCAGGTTAAATATTTAACTAAAATTAGGACTAACATTGAAAACATGGTTCCTGTTTCTATGATTCTCAGTGGTTTATAAGCTGAAGGCTTATTCTTTTCTCATTTCATTTAAGAGAAGAGCTGTATTAAACTTTACTGAATCACTGTATGTTGAATAACTGCTTTCCTGGGCTTCTGTTCAAGTTCAAATCCCAGAAATGAAATGCTTCCAAACACACAGATGCTGACTGAGCAGCTAGTCCTGCAGCTTCTTTAGCTGTATTTTCCCTACTGGGCAGTGATACTGGAGATACAGTTTGGGTATGTTACTTGTTAAAAATGTTACTATTAAAAAAAACAAAGGTGTTTAGATATTTACAGAGTAAACATGCTTGAAAACCATCTAAGCTTGAAACATTTGTTACTTGGGACTTAATTTCCTGTGGAACTGGGTGAATCAGGTACTTAGAATGAGAGGAAAGTTGTGCAGGAGAGGGAGGTTTTCAGTATAGTTATTGCTGCGGAAACCTCCTCCTCTGAGTAGCCTGGCTTATTTAAAAACAGAGATGGGAAGCAGGATGTATGCTGAAGATCAAGACAAAATAAGAAAATAGGAGGCCTTCTGGCAAATGGTTGTATGCCGTTTCAGTGTAAAACAGAGTAATAAATCTGGTCTGAAGTTCAGTATTTTCATAATGAAGTAACAAGGCCTTTTGTGTTTGAAAAAGAAAAAGCATGTAAGAAGGGAGCATTTTCTTGCAGAAAAATACTGAAAATCAGTCCTGTGGAGGAGCGTTTAGTGGTGATGGTTTTAAAAAAAAAAATCTGATTAGTTTGGGGTACTCTTTCAAAATAACTTTTTGAAATCTTACCAAAATCTTATGTAGTTATAGAAATTTTACTGCTTTTTATAATGTAGGTTCTGCCCACAGTGAACACCAGCTCCCCATTGTCTCATAGCTAAGGTAAACCAGGTCTAGGTACCTACCCTGTGTCTTTCTAACCTGACAACAATCTTCACTGAAGTCCTGGGATCTCAAACATCTCAGGGGTATAAACCTTGTACCAAAATTCTGTATTTCAGTTCTGTTTGTTCATAATGTTGGGTTTAATTTATGCTACATCATCATTAAAATAAAGCTGCTTACATCAGTGAATGGAAAGCGTAGAGAACTCTCTACAACTCCAAGCAGGTTTTGGTTACTACCAAAAATATTAAGGGCTAGTTAAATCATTTACCCAAATGCACTGAACTACAATAGTATGTGAAATCTGACTTTTAACTTTGCAAAATGAGGCTATTTCTGCTTGGTTAGAACTTCCTGGGTCTGGAATCATCCTGAGACCAAATGTTTTTGCAAGTTTCCTGGAGTAAATTTCGGTAGTAGAGAACTGGACTTGGTCCTAAGGATTTAAAAAAAAAAAAAAAAAAATCTGCCTGCTTGAGCATTGAATCCTTTCCTATAAAAAGCTGATGTTGCTTTACTGGATTTTCTTGACAGAATAATATTATATTTCTTTTGATGAAAGACCTTGGTGACCCAGTCAGCTTGAAACTAAAAAAAAAAAAAAGAGGATAGTTGTGGGGGGAAAAAAAAAGTCCTTAGCCTCAAACTCAGCTTGGTTCAAGGATTCTGTCTTTTTTCCTGCGGTGACTTTATCTTTCTTTCTGGCACCCTTAATGTACTGCACTTTTGCTAGGATAGAGAATCGAAGCTAGCAACTGTTCCAAATAAATGTATAATTTAGTCATGTGTAGTTTTTCTTTTGAACTAACAAATAGCAACCACAACACTCAATAGATCCAGGATTCAGATTCAGGTTCTCTCTTTCCAGGCAGTCTCTCAAATATCTATCTTCTGATGAGCTTTTACTTCAAAGTAAAGCTAATGAAGTGCCTGTCAACATGTTGCAGTTAATGCCACTGCTCTGACTACAGCTGAATAAATATGTAAAAGAAAAAGAAAAAAAATCCTTATTCAACTCCTTAGATGGAAACCACTTCGACTGCATTTGCCCCATTTCCTGATCAGTCTGCACAAGAGTTTTCATAACTGTTTGTCATGCTAGTGGTTTTTTTTTTGCAAATACTAAGGAATATTAATAGAAAATTACAGTTACTAATTTCACACATTTGTGTTCAAAACCTGCTTTTTCAAGACCTTGTAGATATCTGATCAGGGCAGAGAAAAACATGGCACTTTGTTTATATCCAATCGAAACATGCCAGTAAATGATGGAGGAAGGTGATTGAGGAAGTATTATTCAGACTGCTCTGTGAATTATCTTTGAAAGCAGATGTATTTTTTAAAAAAATAGAATTTTAAGCTGTTGCAGTTCTGTTGCTATACAAACACAAAAACCATGCCCGTTCTACTGAGGGGTATTTATGCACTGATAATAGAAACAGTAAACTGGTTAGCTATTAAGTGAAGCTGAATAACTCCTTTTGTTGCTGGGCCTGCAACCATAATCTGCCATAGGAAAGCAAAGATAAATATTTGGGTGGAGCGTGCAAGATGAAAGTTAAAATTACTGAGGATTTATCAAGTTTCCATATATTCCAGGATGGGAGCAGTTTACCACCTATCAGGCAGGAGAAAAGGAAGTTCTGGCCATGTTTTGCTGGGTAAATGGATGAAGAAACCTTAACGAGAATTGCCCCTGGTTGAGGGAGTGAGGAGGACAATAAGCAATGGGCTTTTGGGGGCCATTTCACAACCTGACTGCTGGCATAGGTGCCATCCGTACAGCAGGGAGGGCCCTTAACCTCCTCAACCCAGCGAATAAAACCAATAGGACTTGAGTCAGAACCCTGTTCCTGGGCTGTTTTCAGACCAGTGTGCTTTAACTATAAGCTGACAGGGGTTAATACTAATTGGTTAATAGTCTGAGCTGTTATAGCTCAAGACCTGCTGAGTGGCACCTTCAGGCAGCAGCTGTAGGTCACAGGGGGCTTCAGGGTGGAGGTCTGAGAGCGCGTTGGTGGCTGAAGCTGAGCTACCTTAACTCTGCAGCAACCTCTGTCGCCTTTGCATTGGCAAAGGAGGGCAGGGCGGTGGGTTAAGTCTCTCTAACCCTCTCTGCTTCCTGCCTGTGAGTCTGCGAGCGGCAGGAACAGATCTCAAGCATGACTGCTCTTTTAAGTGGAAATTTCTTGAGCAAAAGGTCATCTCTCATATAATGTTGTTAAGATAAAAGAAAAGCTGCTTCATGAAGTATGACCCAGGAAAAACAGAAGAACTGTTCCTTGAGTCTAATGAAATGCAGTGGAGAGTGCCAGTTCAGACTCCAGCACAAGATCAAAGCAGGGTATAGTGTTTACCTCAATTTTGAGGAAAGATGCAGCAAGCAAAAGGAAAACTCCTGTCAAAGTTATCCAGGTCACAAAATAAGTTACACTCTCATAAGGCAATAGTTTGTATGGTCAGGAACCTAGATAAGAAAATGGTGCAGTAACAGTTCCCCCAAAACAAGAACCAGAAGAAGACTCAGAGTAGACACAAACTTTCCACCATAACTGCTTTAAGTAAGCTTATTACTAGGAAAAAACTAGGGACACCATCATTTAAGAGATGGAAGAATGCTTCCCAAACATAGTGAAAGAAAGAACCTAGTAAAAAGTTAAATACTTTCCGTGGTGCATAACAATAGCTGCTGACTTAGGTTGAATTTATTACAATTTGTGTCTAAGGAAACTGGAGGCAGAATTTGGACCCATGAATCTGGCAACCTCAGTTGATGCAATTTGTAGGTATAAGGTGATAACTTACATTTATGGGAACACTTACGCATTAAAGACTCGTGAAGTTGATAGAGCTGGGCTGTTTGCAAATTATTATTACATCCAAACGGCAGTTTCATCACAAAACTTGATATAATTTTTGTCTTTATCCCAGGTGAAGTAAAGTAGTAATTTAGCCCATTGCTCTAGAGAACTGTTTAGGTTAATGTAACATCATTCAAAGTTTATTGACTTTTTATTTTTGTCAAGCTCTTATTACACTTTCAATTCCTGCCAGAAACACCTTGGCGGTTTTCTTGAATGCACAAATGGAAATATTTCTTCCGGCTTCTTAGGGGAAACAGGAATAAAAATTAAAAACTCTGTTCTTAAAAGTATGTCAGAAAATCTTTTTACCTAAAAGGGGTTTTCCCTTCTACTGAAAGACCATGCACAGGCAATCTCTGCGTCTCTGAAGTACACCATATACCATGGTCATGTGTCATCAGGCTCCAAGAATCTGCCACCTTGATCAGCCTTACTTGAGAGGATTTTGGATGTCTCTAGGGTTTCCATTTGTCCCAGCATATCTGAATACCCTGACCTGATTGCACCAAAGTTGTGGAACCTCCAGCCTTGGAGATACTAAAAGCTCAACTTGACAAGTTCCTCAGCAACTTTGAGCAGGAGGTTGGACTAGGCCTCCAGAGGCATCTTTGAGATCACAAAATCCTAAAAGAAAATCTTCAACATCTGTTAATTCAGTCTTACTGAGGGAGATGGGTATACAAGAATGATTCCTGGAGATAATTACAATAAATTCATCATAAATTTTTAAATAGCAAGCCTAAGATCTCAAACAAGATAACCTTTCACTTCTGCAACAACTTAGATATGCCTAATAGTACTAAATTAAAGTAACTGCATAGGTACATTGGATATCTAAGTAAAAAAAAAAAAAGTAAAAATAACGTATTCTAAAACAGGATTTAAACTTTCCTAAAGCCTCCTATGGAATCCATCAAGAAATGTACAAAAAGTCACTGATTTAAACAAATCAATCTCTCTGAATAGTTGACTATAACTTGGCTCTTTTCTGTATTTAAATAGACAGTGCTTTTCAGAGTTTGGCATCTCGCCCCAGGATGCATTTGTTATCAGTAGTGACACTAACGCCATTGCATAGACATAGCTTGAGAGACAAAACTCATTTGGGCTGCAGCTGTAACAGCGTAGCAGTAATACGATCCCAAACTGTAATCTTTGAATGATGAGCTCCCAGAAGCTAGGTTGCTGCTTTATTGAGCCACTGTTTCAACTCATGCAATGAATCATTTCCTTCAAGCAAATAGATGGTGAATTGATTATATGTATATGTGAATAGGCAGAAATATAGATTAAAATTATTATAGATTGATTATCTCAAAAATGTTCATAAATATAAATTAAATCTACAATTCCATGGGGAAGCGGGCTGTGCTGCAGTCATCTCAGGCAGCAGGGGACAAGGAATATTTATTCCCTCATCATTCTTCTCCCCCTTACCCCACCCCCAAAATGCTCGATTCTTCCACAAAGAGGAGTAAAAAACAAAGCAAAATCTCTCGTGCTGCTGTAGAAGTCCATGGCGAGTCCCCATCTTGTATGTGGGTTCCCCCCAACTCAAAAAGAATATGACAGAGCTAAAAGGTAAAATACTGAGAGAAAAATGCATAAGTATATTGAATGGCTTCTGTATCAACTACATAAATTAGGATTTTTTTTTTTTTGCTCAGAAAGGAGTTGGCAGAAAGGGAGGTGACAGTAGCATACAGAATGACTACTGTAACGTAAAAGGTGAACAGGAAAGATCAGTCATTGCTCAAAATAAAAGCAGTAGAGTGTGTCAAATGAAATTATTTCGTGACAAACAAAAAGAAAGTACTTTTTTAAAAAATCCTACTTTAGCTGTAGAATACTTTGCCACAGGATGCTGCTGTAAATCAATTCAGAAATTGTTTAGCTAAATTTCTGTAGGAAAAAATCCATCAAGGGCTATTAAACTAAAGATACTAATGGGAGTCATAGAGTTGAAGACAATTGGAAAAGTATATGAGGAGACAGCCATTTTCGCACTCTGAATCAGGATCTGGGACTGCAGAGAATCTTTGGTGTTACCTTTTAAATTCTTCTTGTGTTCATGTGGCTAAAATTAATTTGGTCAAAATAACTATGAGTACGCATTACATGTGAGTTCCTGTAAGTACACGTAAAAATGGTGAAATATAAGTAATTGAGACTGACTCACAGCAGTTCTTTCCTATAGTAACCATAGTATACATTTCAGCTGTAACTATGCTGGTTTTTTAAGCAGCATGTGTTGAAATGCCAATACCGAGGCTACCTGCATCCATTTGATTCAGTATTGGAGGCTGAGGGTGCAACTTATCCTGCTTTTATAAGGTTCTGTACCTTTCTGCAATAAGCCGCAGAATGATAAAGGGCTTGCTTCAGGTCAAATTACCTGGTTATTAGCATAATAGCTTCTTTTTATGGCAGAAAGGAAGATACTTCTTTATACAATTGCAGTGGGATGGGAATTAATTAGTAGTTCTTGAGGGCACAGAAGAATGTTATTTACCAGGGCAGAAGAGTTGGCTAAGGAAATGCATGTTCAGCCTCCTGCCCAGCTGTGCCTCCACCTCCTCCAGCAGAAATGTGCCTCCTGTTCACGTATTCTGCGCTGCACAGGTCTTGTTGTTCAGTTAAACACATTGAGCATTCCCAGGATAGCCTTGAGAAGGCTGTGGAATGAGACATGCAGGAGATTAATCAATAAATCTTGTGGGGATCCATATTTCAGAGGAATTTAGAAACCACGTGCCTCTGGTTGGAGTACTATTATAATAAAGGAACTTTCCAGTAATTCACAAAAGCTCAGTGGGACCCAAAATCCTTCTATAAAGGCAATGTTGCTGAGTACCCAGCAGCTTTTCTTGAATTCAAATGAGGGTCATCACTATCAAAGAGGGTGACTGTGACCCATGGGATTAAGTGAAGTAATAGATGAGCTACTTAACTACCTTGTACCTCCAGAAGTCATTTATATCTTTGCAACTGGGACGAGGAGCTAGTGCTGCGAATGTGACCAACCTGAGAACGCTGTGGCTGGGACATTGCACTTCCGTATTTCACTCTCTAAGAAGGGTGCTAAACAGAGTTTTAACAATTAGTAAAGCCCATGGTGCGTTTAAATTACTTAATCCTATTCTTTCTTTTGTGTGCAAACTCCTGGGTATGATCTTTCTCATTTTTACTGGGTTTTACCTGAGTGCCATCTACTCATGGCGTGTACTACTGTAAGTGATTTTGTTTAAGTCTTTTTAACTCATAATCAAAGATAAATTATTGTGTTTGGGAACTGATACTGCAATTTAAGAAAGGCTATTTTTTCAGTTTAAACAAGTGCTTAAAATCCCACCAGTTTATATACTTTTTTGAATTAAGATTAATCAAATTCCTGAAGAAATCTGTATAGATACAGTGACGCTGAGAATGCTTCCATGCCACGTTTGTTCATGATGTACCAGCTTACTGTACTGCTGAAGCACTTTGATTGTAACGTCTTTTTAAAAACCTCACTAATTAAGTCTGAATGTTTTTTCCACTTTCTTAATATTTGCCCAAAATAACCCCAGAACGCATTGGAAGAAGCAGAGATCGTAAGCAATGAAAAAGCAGACGTGTCTTTAGAAGCTGTGGCTCCCGACAAAGATGAGAGCAAGAGCCCAGAAGCTGCAGAAGTGAAACCCAGGAGAGAAGAAAGTAAAACCCCCAAAGCAAACCTGAGGAAGTTTTTTAAGCTGGTAAGCAAAATGCTGAATTTCGAGAGTTGAGAGTGATGTGTTCATTGCAAGGCTGGGGTGGTAATTCTTGAAAAATCTGTTGAAAACGAAGGTCTGTGGGAGCGCGGGAGCGGAGCGATGCCCACCTCCGGAGGCCTCGGGTGGGGGCCTCTTGCCCCGGGCGCCGCGCGTCCCCCCGCGCATTTCGCGTTCTGCATCTCCCTCTCGTGGCTCCTCCAGGAACAGCCCTGGGGCTGCCACAGCCCCACGCACAGCTCCGTGGGCTACGCCTTGGCCCTTTTTTTGCCACGCCGAGGTGGCACAGGGCAGTTCAAGGGGCTTGATCCAGGGTTCGTGATTGCCACCGAGGAAGCCTTCAGCTTCACAAACCGCTTCCACTGGGTGATGTGAGACCCGGGCAGATGCTCCTAGAGGAAACCATCCACTATTTGCCACGGCAGCATCAAACGTCCCTGCACTGCACGATTGTTAAGTCCTGTGCTTGCTTCAGGGAGTCATATTTTTAGTAGTGAAACTTTTTTTGGCAGCTTATGTAGGTTTGCTAAACTGGCATGTAAAAGGATAAAATTGCTGCTTCACAGATGTTATACATTAGGTGGGAAAAAGAAAGGCACAAAGTAGAATCTAATCCTCCTTCCCAGAAGAAGACTGGAGGGAAGAAGGAAACCACTGAGGTGATGATGTGGCTGGTATCGTCTTGTGGTTATAGGTATGAAGAGCTATCCTGATGGATTTGTGTACAAACGACAGCCAGACAGTATTCCTCAAAAAAAGTCCAGAAAAGTGGCCAGGAAAATAATCCAAGTCTAGAACTAACACTTCTCTGATTAAAATTGTAGCAGGTCTTGAGGATTTATATAGCAATTGATCTATTTTGGCAAGGTTTGCAAATGTGTATGAAAAATTTCTATTTTTAATCAATGCTGTTTTATTTTCAGGCAGTTACACGGTGTGAGTGTCAGAGTAGCTTATACATTAAAATGTGATAAACGTGGTTTCTTATAACACAATGTAATAAATAGCCCAGGTTGGCCAAACTGTCTGCTCTCAGGTACATGCTGGTACATACAGCTGTGAACAGCTACGTTGTCAACGGTTAAAATTCGTGAGTCAGGTACAAGCAACACCCCGAATACTGATTTATTTTTTTATTTCCAAAAGATTACAGTGTTTCTTTTATTTTCAGTTGTTTATTACCCTTAGCCCAAACCATGATGGCTGCATTTACTTTTTCTTCTTCAGAGTTACTTTACCACATAGCTACTCTGGTGTATTTGAAGTTCTAAGCTAAAATTCTTAATATCAGCCAAGAATTTTGCACCCAAGGGGCCTTTAATTCCAAATAACACTTTACAAAATTAGTCAGTTTGGAAAAATCTTAACCTTATTCCTAAATCCAAGGGGACTTGTGGTCATCCTGCATAGAGGCTCGTCACCATTGCACATGCCAGGCATGCAGAAGGTGACTCAGGATCAATGCGTATCAAACACTGATGTCTGTGGCAACCATGGCTTCAAATCATGTTACCCTACCAAAAAAAAAAAGCACCGATTAAAAAATAAAGCTGTTCCACACCCATCTTAGTCACCATGGAAGAAAACAGAGCTGTGTTAAAAGCAGCAGATGTAACACTGCTCTAGTCAGAGCTGGGGTTTAATCCAGATTTTGGCCTAGAAAGACAGAACTAGTATGTAGGCAAACATCTACCCACATGGGAAACAGAATTGTATTAACTGTGTAACTGGTTTTGCAGCTTTTTGAAACCTTTAGTATTCATCTGCTCTACTTTTGGCTATCGATTTCCAAACAGGTCGTGGATTATTTTAATATATTTATTGTTCTTGAAGTATGTCCCAGGCTGTTTCCTCTGTATAACTTTTGGATTACTGGATCACTGCCGTGCTGTTGCGTACAATCGGAGCTTTATAGCTGCCCTACAGCTTCGTGCCAGCTGGTCAATCAGTAGTTCTGATTCCTAATCCCAAGAAGGATTTTAAGCCGCTGCTAAACAACTAGCTTCTGAAAAGCTTTTGAACTAGTGGTGAGTGCTGAAAATGCATGAAATGCTTAAGACTCCAACACAGGCTTGATTTTCTCACATGGAAAAGTGGGGGAAGCTCCAGTGCTGTGGGGCTGAGAGCTGAGATGAGGACTGTAGAGATGTCTAATAGTGCCCTTTTGCTCAGAATAGCTATACTGGCAGACTCTGTACTGGAAGGTACAATTTCCACTCAGAAAAGGTCCATTTCTACTGTAGTTTTCTCTTGAGGACTGGCTACCCTACAGTAACAGCCATAAAGTGGAGGAATTCCCGAGCCAGCTTTGCTAGCTCACGTCCTGATAGCAGCGTAATTCTGGCACCATGGAGCTCAGAGCAGAGTAATTTGCACATTTTGGGGGGCTGCCATTTGCAGCCTCCCCAGTCCTCATGCTAATGTCATTAGTCTGCTGTTCATACTAACGCTAGTTAATTTAAAGCTAACTCAGACATATGAGACTTTATACTGTAGCTCTGGCCTCGGCATGAATGTACATTTGAGGAGCACAGCAAAGGGCCTGACATGAGCCAATCCCCTTGTGCTTTCTACCTGTGTGAGGAACTCAGTCCTTAGCACCTCTTACCTGAAGCACTGGGGATAAAATGATGTCTTCACGTGGTTGCATCTGTTCAACCTCTTTCACTTGCAAATCTGGACAAACCTCAGCCAATGCCTAAATGTACCTTGTGGTGTTCCACCTCCCACAGGTGACACTGGGGCAGGAGGCTCCTGGAGGTGTGGGAAATGCCTTGAAGTGGCATCAGAGCCTGTACAAACCGTGCCATCCAGGTGATGCAGGTCACTGACTCACCCAGCAGGTCCTCTTGGAGCACTCCTCCTGCCTTGCCGCAGATGGAGCGAGCCATGAGTTCTCATAAGATAGGATCTTAACAAGCACAGGTACTTACGGTCTCTGAAACAAACTGTGCTTGTCAGTGGGAAGGAATGTGGCAGGACTTCCTCGATAAAACCCAGGCTTCTGTTTACTGATATGCTTTATTGTTTAGTCTCCATTCTGGCAATAGATGGATTATTGCCCTGGCTGCTGAAAGAGATTGACTTTCAATTTAAAATGATTGTCTACTGGGTTTTTCTTCTGCTGATGATCCCAAGGTATTCTGATAACATCCACAGTTACGTTACACAGGTCAATCACCCAGGTGTCTAAGAAAAGATAGCTTATCTTCTCAGGAGTCAAGACTGGCACTCAGAAATTAAGCTTAATTCTACTTCAGTCTATCTTGAGTCTCAGAGATGCAAGTCAGTTATTCTCCATGTGCCTCAGTTTTAACGTATTCTGCTCACAGAGCACAAGCACAGGCCGATAGCAAGTAAACGTTTAGATCCATAGCACTATAATTACCACTGTTGACACAAGGAAAACCATGGCGAGAACTAGGAGTAATTTGCTCTGGAAAAGGCGGTGTGTGTCTCGAAGACTGCCTGCTGACTCGCTCAGTACAGATGTCCCTTCTTGTTTGTGATGAATTGTTTGCAATTGCAAAGGTCACAAAAGTCATTGCTGTGGTTAAAATGGGAGAGGGTTAACCAATGCTATAAAAGCTATTGGGAAATTATAGAAAGATAAAGTATTAGTTTAAAGTATTTAGATTCAATGAGAGATGAAGAAATTCCACTGCTCTTCTATCTAAATAAGCCACACCTACATGAATGTGAAATCTTGTGCTTCCAGTTGAAAGTCACTCATGCCTCACTAATCAAAATCAAATAGCTATCTTATTATTTACAGGGTGGGATAGAGCAGACCCAATGCAGGTGCCTTGACAGAATGGCTACACCTGAGCTAGTCACCCCAGGTTCCCTTTAAAGGCACTGAGTAGGGGCGAGCGGGTCTGAGAGCCCCTCGGGGTCTAGGACATGTCAGATGATGTGAGCCCTGAAAGTTCCTGCTTTTCTCCACAGAATATAAACAGATGCAAAGCTAGGTAAGATAAATCCTTTCAAAATGGTTGTGGAGATAAGGGTGTAAAATGGCATTTTTTTTAATCGGAATGAGCAGAATTACCAACTGTAAACCGAGGCTGTAGCCTTTGTCCTCAGCCGGGAAGTTGACTGGCAGCACGGTTGGTCTGAGATAGCGTTGAGTATGGTCTCTGCAAATAAAACATCCTATTTCTGGATTAATGAAGATGCTCCCAAAGAGAATATATCTTTCTGGAATAACAAAAAAGAATCTTTCCAAATTGTCTGCAGTGTCTGTGCTGGCCTACTTCCCCACGTCGATAAACTTTTACATAATAAGTAGCATTTGGAATCAAGAATAACTATTTTATGTTGTCCCACCTTAATTTTCCTTCATTATTCATGAAAATGTAGCAAGTCTATTGCCTGTCCCCACCCTCCTCCATTTAAAGATATGCTGATCCACCCTTACTACCACAGAAAACCCTTTCAGAAGCTGGCAGCAGCAGCAATCCTAAATGACCAAAGGCAAGGATAAGAGGTCAGCAGTGCTCTAGAGAGAAACCCTTGTGATCATTACGTATATGTTTCACTGAAGGCAGGAAGGAGCTTTGTCTAGGCAAAGACCTCAAGGTTTTTATTCTGTTATTTATGTTCTGGTAAAAAAAAAAAAGAGATGGATTACTAAAGGTTGGCTTAACCAGGGCTGGGGTTTTTTTCCTGTTGGGTGTTTTGGGTTTGTTTTTTTTTTTTGGAACAAAAAGGTAACAAAGTGGTTGCTGTTATAGCATAAACTTTTTTTTCCTGAAGGCATTTAAAGACTTACTGAAATAGAAATGCAAACTAGATCTTATCACAATACATCTTCATACACTCTGGACTGAGTTTCTATCCTGTAATGTTAAGACAGACCGCACTGTGCTTCCTCCCCTCCATTTCTGCAACCTCTTACACAGATAAAGAGTCACAAGCATAAACATGCAAGAGGCTGAGCTGTGGCATGTTCCAGAAAGAGAATTTTTCCCACAGTTTGTGACAAGTAATGAATTGTCATGGAGTGGTTTAGTTTTCTATCATGCTGCTGGTACATATTGATTTTCTGTGGGTTTATAGGAAAATCAGAGACTGAAATAGGTCCTTGCAATAACACCATACATAGGATCAAGCTGATACTGTTGTGCTTCAAGTAACAAATCTACAAGCTGCAGAAAACCACAAATCCGCCTGATCTATCTTTAGAACAAAAGTCACATCCTTTCATTGTTTTCATTGAACTTATGCAATGAAAAATGACATTTAAATTTGGGTGCATTGAAATTCTGGAGTTTATTTTATGCTTTACTGCTAAGCTCTGTGGCTTATATAGTACCCAAGAGAATACCATGTTGAACCCTCTAACATGCTTTTTAATTAAACATGTACATACCATTCCTTTTGTTTCTTTTATATTACTAATTGTAACTTAACCTTAATCTAATTGATACAAATCTTGTAGTATTTACCCATTAAGCTAGCTTTGTCAAACATGTTTTTCTCATTTTTAGATCTGGATAGAAACAGGGGATTGTACCTTAAAAACATATTTCAGAGTCAAGGTTTGCTCTGAATGACCTGTCCGTGCTACAGCCTCAGGGTCTGCTCTGATTCCTGGCTGGGAAGAGTGGGCACCAAGAAGGGCCATTACTTAGATGTATATAGAGAGAAGGCGTAAACTGGAAAGCAAAAATTGTGAAAAATGGATGATGGTAAAATATAAAAATATATCCATAAAGCTGAGTGGGTTTTAATTATTCACAGGATATGCACTTAGTATGATCGTTAAATAGAAAGCAAGTCCCACTAGATCTTATGAGGCAGATTTGTCTCTGAAAAGCAAGCAAAAGCTCTTTCCTAGAAAACTACCGTGGCAGGGCTGATAGCACTGGCTTGTTTACTGGCTGATACGACCTCTGGTCCGCTGCGACCTCATTCATATTTCTCAGGCCTTAATGGGAAAATTAACTTGCAAGAGAAAATCACTTCACATAGAAAAGAACTAGCAAAAATCTGCCTTGGAGATGGGGGTATTTCAAAATGTTGGTAGAGTTTCTGAAATGTCTGGCCTTGTTTTAGCGTTCTAAAGGGTATCCTTAAATCAAACCTTGCATTTTTTGATTCATGTGTGTTTTCATATTGAAGTAATGCCTCAAACAGGAACCCAGTTAGAAGTCCTATAATCCTTTGTTATTTTAGTCAGTCAAGGGTGATGGAGGGACAACCAGTTCAGAAGAGGTAAATGGCCCAAGCCCCAGTCACCAAGTAAGTGCCTGGATTTTTTCATCTTTTGGTGATGGGTTGTTGTCACCTACTTCCATACAACTCTAGCTATTGAAATGTAAAAATCACTGAAAGAAAAGCACTACATGCTCACTGAGCTTCATATGTTTACATATTTCTTTACTTGTCTATTTATTTTACCTATTCATACTATTAAACAAGATTTTAAAGGGTCACTATCAGATTAAAAAAAAAATGCTTTTTTCCAGGTGTGTTCCTTTTCTTAAAATAATCAGTGTTTTTATGTTCAATTTTATTCTTCTCTCTCTTGCTGCTATTTTACTTTCTGCATGTACCTTGGCTTAGGTAGTAAAACTAAATACACACAGCTAGAATAATTTTTACTTTGTTGATTTACTTGTCTGCTGAGGGAAAGGATCATTTAGGTGGAAACTCTATAGAAGAGAAATTAAAGTGAGAATGAAAACTATTCACTGCAATTTAACAAAAGCTGTGAAAATATTTTTTCTTGTTCTGTTTTTGTTTCTTTCATTCTATGTTCATAAAAGCTAAACCAAAACTTTGCATGTGACCTTTACATTATGTTCTTTATGGCTTTAAAAATGCTTCAGAAAAATCACGTTTTCATTAGAAATACAAATACTGTTACTTTTTCTGAGAGTCAAACCCTCATCTGTTGCAAGTCAAGACATCCAGAATAATTACATTCAGCAATGAGAGATAAAACACAGGTTCTGTGTATAGACGTAGGGTTTCCTTTAACCTGACAGTAAAACTGAAGTTGTATTGAAAACTGACCTTTCAGAATTTCCTTTTTTATTTCCTTTTTTAATTAATGCTAAAATTATTTTCTCACTCTTCCTATTTTCATGATGTCCTATGATACTAAGGTTAATCTTTATGAATTATTTCTCTAAAAGCATCCCAAATATAGAAGGTCTTGTCTTGTGACATTTATTCCTTATTCTATATGCAGTTTTATTAAATGATCTGGGTAAGTGAGTAACAGTTACAGTCCTGGATCTAATTTTTATTATTTTATTATTTTAATTAGTAACCAGGTTTTTTTTTTTTAATCAACTTACTAGTCTTTAATCAACTTACTAGTCTTCATTCTTCTCTCGCTTGCACGGGTGTAAATTAGCACAGTTTTATTACACAGAAGAGCTCAAGGAAGACTATCTGCTGTTCACTTTTTCCTTTTTTAGAATTTCTGTGAAATGATCTCCTTAAATTATGCTATCGCATCTCTGGAATGCTGTGATTCTTCTTTGCTTTTCATCACTGCCATTTTGTATGCTACAGAAATGCATTAAGACACTGATCCAAAACCTGCAGAAATTTAGGTGTCTGCCTTTTGCGCTTAAAAAGCAGCTTGGATTAAGGTCTCCTGTAACATGATGGGGAAAAATACTATCCTGTTAATCTTTTTTTTTTTTCCAGTGGCACTGTTGAGAGAGTAAAAGCAATCTGTCAGGTGCAGATCACCCTTTAGAATAAGAAACATTAACATGTTTCATTATTCATAGGCTTCACTTTGTATTTCCTGAGCTGCTCCCATCAATATAAAATATGCCAATTTCCTGCCTTTCAAGGGTAATATGAAACACCTCAAAGAGATTATCTGATTGGATTTTTTTTTTCTTATTTCACCTGGAAAATGTATTATGAATATTTTTTTAAGTGTTTTGTTTGACTAACATCAAAGGCCCAAACCTGCTCACAGAAATAGTCCTGTTGCATCCAGTTTGGATTTGGCTGCAATACTGTAACTGTGAGGCACTACACAGTCAAACACGTGTGGTGAGGAAGACTCGACTCTAATTTTACACCCACAGAATAAACCCACAGATTTCACAGAGTGTTAATAAAGGTTAGAAGTTTTTCTGGCACCTTTGAACTCAGACATATGCATTCTCATAGCTGTATTTTGGGTGCTGTGGTTATTTTTGAATTGAATGTGCACATTTGCAACTGTACCAAAGAGAAACTTTTCAAAAGCGAGCTAAGGCAAATAAGAGTAAGAAGGATCTTATCAAACTAACCGATGGGTTCAGCAACCGAGAGCTTCCCGTCTGGTAGTTAAAATGAGTCAGAAGAAAGACAGAATTAAACTTAGGTTTATGAAGTTCTGTTTGTCCTTGTGCTGGGAGAGCTCCTGCATCACTTGGGCACCCAGAAGTGCGTCCAGGCAGGTCTCTCTCCTCAAGTGAGATGAACAAGATGCAGGTAGCGTGTGGTGTCTGTGCAGCCCCAGACAACAGTTCCCCTGTACTCCGAGGTTATTCAGTTTGCTTCAATAAGCTATTGACACTCAGATGGTGCCTGCCTGTGGTGTACGGGGCTGCTGGCCACCTGCATCTCTAGATTTCATGTGCTGTCTTCATCCATCTCCTGCAGAACTAGAGCAAAGACTAGCTTCATTACTGTGTTTAAGTCTAAAAGCAGACAAATCCAGATGTAAGCAACTATATACCCAACGTGTGTCTGTCCTTTGGAAAAGGAAATAGTTAAATTAAAGCACATATTTTGTTGAGGACTTAAGCTAACTGGTCAAGACTGAATGTATTAAATGGTTGCAGGTTCTATAATTTAAATGTGGGGTTTTTTTAAGTGGGGAAGAAAGGTGAATCAAGTGAAAAAGGCCAGTGGTGGTATTGCTACCTCTTCTCATTCTTGTTTCCCCAAAATTAGAGTGGCTTGAGGTTTTTTTTTTAATAGGTATGAGAGACGTATTTGCATTCTGTTTCTCCAGAGTTTCTGCTTTCAGGTTTTTCTCTGAAATCATGATGTCTAAAAATGTATTTGTTTTTAATGAAAGCTAAGCTTGTCATGTAAGTGTATAACCCCAGGCCTTTAGAAGAACACCAGATATTTCAAGACTAATGGTAAAATCCCCAAAGTTGGAAAAACTACATAGCATTAAGCTCTGGGCTGTGCCCTGAGGGCAGATGTAAGATTTCCAGCTTTTGAACATGGCAAATGTGTGTGCTATTTTAATTATTATGTTAATAAATAAGGCAACATTTTTTTTTCATAAGAAAAAAGAAAATCCCATTTGCAAACAGATGTCCTAGCAAAAACATATTTGCTACTCTACAAAGAGTGACAGTTTCATTGTCTTATCCTTTGTTTGCCAGATCTGATTTTTCTCCTGCGAATTTCAAATATATCCCGTACTTCTCTGAGTTTCAGAATCTTTTGCTTTACTATAAATAGGTGCTCTGTCATTGCGTTTGTCTTTGGAGTATTTGCTATCTCTTCTTTTGCACTTGTAGGTGAAATTTTCTATGATACTGTGGCCTTCCATAGCCAAACCCTATGCTGTTAATTTTTTCATGGAGTATTGCAGTTTTATAGCGGAGTTGTTTTTATCCTTTGTTTTATGATATCTTTTACTTCTTTTCTCTCCCAAACCTTTCCCTTGCACTTTTTGGGCGCTTTCACAGCCTGGGATGCAAGAGCTGGGGGAGTCTCAGTTGGCAGTGCGTGCTTGTGCCTCTCTGCATCTTTCCATGCATGTTCTCTGCCTCCTAAAACAGCTTCAGCATAGACGTATATGTAAATAAAGCAAGTCTATGCAGGGATGGTTTGATCTTGCAGTCTTTGCTCGTGTAAGTACTTCTACCGGCTCCCTGGGAGTCTTTCCCTAAGTCAAGGCTGCAGGAGTTCATCCCAACTCTGTAAATGAAAACCTGTTGGACAGCAGGATTTTTCCCTGCCAGGTGGCCTTTCATTTTTTAATATATTTATGGATCTCCTTCTAAAATGTTTACATTGCACACTAAAAATAACCATTGTTTGAAACTGCTTTAGACACTAAACTCCACAGAGAGGCCAGTTGCCCCAGCTGAAAGTGAACCTGTGGGCCAAAAGAGCAAAGAGAGTTCAAAAGACAAGAAGTCTACAGTGGAGCTGAGCAAGCAGAAAGGCAGCAAACAGGAAACCAGGGAGCAGCCAGACTCCAGGGAGCAGCCAGCAGCCGAGACCGACTCCATCCAGAACGGAGGAGACGCTTCAAAGGAACCCTCCTTCAAGAAGACAGAGAAGAGGCAGTCACTTGGAGGGTTTTTTAAGGGCCTTGTACGTTAACTTGATCTTATCTTTTCAGTCATTTTCCAGCTGATTTAAGCACCCGGCCTGCAAGCTGTTAACCATGTGAGATTTGTGCTGCTTTTGGGATTGTTGCTCTTGCAACTTCACAAGCAGCTTGCAGGACTAAGGCCAAACAGGAGCAAGTTTTTGGGCAAAGGCAAGAAAACCTGGGCCTCAGGGTACTGATTCACAGGCAGGTACAGTTTACTATGGGAGAGCTATAATTGTTCCCACACCCCTGTTTTAGAGGTTCATGCCTTGGCTACGGGGATGACTCAACTGTTCCTGTAGCAGGTACTGAACCACCTACAAATTACAGTTTGTTTATTAAGGAAAAGTGGAGGTGGTGCCGGTTTCCCCGAGTAACCTGCCCGCTATGATGGTCGTTCAGCTGCTCTTCAGAGCAGCTGGGACATCCCTGCAAGGGAAAAATCAAGGTAGACCACTGGGTGGGTGGGAATCAGCATAGCGGTCGTAAGTGCCTCATGTTAACAATCAGTTACAGACTAGTTAAAGCACACACAAAAATCCATGTGGTATTTTTTCTTCCTGCATTTTTTGTTAAATCTTACCCTAAATTTGCTACGCCCCCTTCACTGAAATGTGAAACGTAGAAATGAAAGAATTCAGCATACTAAAACTCTGTGCTTCTGTAAGGCTTGGTGTTACTGATGCAACTAGTGGTTCTTCAGAGCATTAAATAGATGGAAACTTTTTTTTTTCCCCTTGTCCATATTCAGGGGCCAATGTAGAAACAAAAGCACAGGTTAGACCTGGGACTGCCTCTTAAGCCTTGGCAAAAGAAGAGATTTCCATTGCTTTTTATAACTAAATTGGAAGGATGCAGTTTGCTCCTCTTTCCTCACATTGCCGCAACAGCAATGAATCCACAGAGCTATGGGGTCATTTTTAACATGTTTTTGGAAACCTTGTGCGTAAACTGAGCTTCACCACAAATTTCAAGTGATGCAAAGAACCTAAACAGATTTGACTGCTACCTGCAATGATTCCTAGTCAATCTGGCTCCCCTAAGAGACATACAGCTTTTTTTTGCTCCTCCCTACCTTACTTCTAAGGCTGCCAGGAAAGAAAAAGAGCTAAGCAATCTCCAGGTTTGAAAGAAGAAAAGTCAAGCAATATAGATTGAAATAATAACGCAGATTTGAAAATTAGCCCTGTTAGGACACCGGGTTATAAAATTAGGCTGCCATGCAGACCAGTATGACTCATTAAGAGGCAGATGTTTTTCCACATCATAAGGAGTGTTTAATTTGCACGCATTTCACAGAATTACTATGTATCCTACAGAGGGCCATTTGCATTACATATTAGAAGGGGAATTAAGAAAAAAAGAAAAATAACTTTTCGCAGTATTGATTAGCAACAGTTCAGCCACTTCTGCTTTCTGTTTCACTCCATTGTTCTGGGGTAAAATCCTGGTCAATCATGAATCAGTGGGATTTTCCTGTAGTTTCAATGGAGCAAGGAAGTCCTGGAGCTCGCCTGGAGTAAATACCAACTTGCATTGGCTTCCACTCGTCTTGGCTCCCAGTGAAGTCAAGAGGAGAAATCTTTTTGCTTAGCACAATGTGATAAAAGCCAGGGCATTGGTTTTTGTGTGTCTGTGAATTATACTAGCTGATTGAAGTTACCAAATACATGCATGCCCGTGTGCACTTTTCTTTCCTCACCCCCCTTTGCCTCCAAATCCTATATAAAATTTCCATTGTGCCCAACATCGGTGCATGTGGGTAACATCTGATCCACGCTCACCAGCATGGTGCGTAGGTGTCGCACCCTGCTCTGGGTGTTGGCAACCTCTCCCCAGCAGTGAAATCAGGAGTTCTGTTACTTAAACCACTTAGATGATGGTAACAGATCTCTTACGTCAACTGGAGGGGAGGAAGACACCCACATTTTTCTGGCATAGGTTATCTAGAAATGGGGCAAATGTTAACTACCTCTATTATTTCTAGAGATAATTGAGATTTGTTTTTCTGGTCTGGAGGCTTGTTGAAATTAAGCACTGACAGCCCTCCTTTGTCAACAGTCTTACTGTAGCCACTGTATGAGAAAGGGTTTGTCTGTTGACAATTGCACTTTATTTTGAATGGTGTCATTCATCCAAGCTATATCCAAAAATCTTTCATAGAGTTTAACAATAGATACAAATTTAGAATTATTCCAGAAAGGGAGATATAAGGAAGTGCAAGCTATTGAGGAAACATGCTTTCAAATGCAAGTTCATGACAGACACAGAGAGAGGCAGGAAAGGTGTCTCTGATTCAAAAGGCAAAAAAAAAGCTTTTTGATCAGGAGATTGTGAAGAGGTAAAAAGACCATTTGGGGAAAAAAATGCAGAATAAAGGTAGAGGAAGTAGAGATGTTCTGTGAGATATTTTTGCTTGCTGAACTAGTATGCCAGACAGTTTGGCTGTATAGTTTCTTATCCTCTATTGCAATTATAGAGGCCAATAGTATTCCTACAGCTTCCCTCTCCCATTAACAAAAGATGGCACTTAAAGAAAGTGAAGTTTCTGATAACAGTATAGCTGATTTGGTCAGTTTATTGTGCTTTTGAACTGGGCAGGGATGGGGGGAAACAAACCCACAGCAATGAGGTCTGTGTATGGAAAACATCTCACAGAGAATGACTACCTCTTTTTGAATATCCCCGAGAAGATTACCCACACCTAAGAAAATAGTTCTGCAATGCTTCTAAAAAATAATCTACACATCTCCTAGGTGATCTTACGAAGTCCCAGGAAGGTGTAATCATTAATCTAAAAGTATTAGATCACACACAAACCAATGCCAGAATTTCCCTTTCAAGATACCAGCTCAAATATCTGGTCACAACTCAGCAGAAATATTAAGCTTTATGCTGATAAAATGGAAGCAAGAGATATTTAAGAGGGGATCCCGCAGGCCTTACTTGCTCATGTAATCTGTGCCCACCAAGCTCCTCCTAAATTCTGGCAAGCTATTTCAATAGCAGCTATTTTAACACCACTCTCTCCTGAATCCATCGATTCCTCTGGGGAAGGGCACAGAGTGAGAGGATGTCACAGTGCCGGAATGCAGCTGATGAGAACACTTCAGTTCAAGCATCTGCTCCCAGTTGGGCTAACAAATACTGAAACTTTTGATAGAAATGGAGCCACTTATGCAAGCAAACAGTGTTACGGCCCGGCTGCGTGGTTTTAGCACAGACGATAAGGTCCAGTGGCTGTTCCTATGGTAAAAGAGATTAATTTACAATGTAAAATGCAAAGGTATTCAGTGAGTCTTAGAAAGATTAGATTAGAGAGGGGAAAAAAAAAAAAACCCAAAAGATTAATGACACTGTTTCTGAGCTGGAATAACTCATACTGAAGTTGTCAGAAGCTGGGAGCGCTTAGCATGCGGAACCTATTCTGACCTATTCTGATCAGAGTATCTGGTACATTGACACAAACTTCTCCTGAGCACAAGCTGGAAAAAAAATATACTTTAATACCATGACATTCCTGTGTGTGCACTTTAAAGTGCTCTGCCCAAAATAATATGTTCCAGCTTAGCTGTCACAAATGCAGGCAACTTCCACTGCACTGAAAGGGGGTATTTAAAGTAACTGAGAGCAAGACGTGAGCCGGTGGTACCCGTGCTTCTGAATCTGAGGGCAGAGCTGGAATTTGTCCGTTAACAGGGCAGGAACAAAGTTCTTTATTTCAGACTGGGCTTGGAAATTCCAGTTTAACAAGAATCATCAGCCAGTCTCCCTCAAAGCTTCCTGCTTTAATCAGCAACCACCTTGAAAATGGGTGCAGCAGGGAGACTGTAGTGCAAGAAAGTAACATATGACACTTCTGCAAATGTGCTAAAGGAGTCAAAATGGGGATTATCTCAAATGAGCTCCCCCTCCTCTACTCCTCCCTCCACCCATTTATAGGAAGAATGGCAAATAGTATCATCTTGTTTCCTAGATCAGTCTGGAAATGGCTTAATATCTTCATGCATCAGAGGGGAACAGCTACAGTTGACAGACCCCATTACTCTTGTAATGTGGGAAATCTTTTAACTGATGCGTAGGTTTTTAGGGTTGCTGGATAAATTTGGAATGACTAGCTCATTTGGTATTGTTTGATGGATATTAAAACCTATTACATTTTTTATGTGTCTTCCATTTGCTGCTACATGTAAGTGGCCAAAAAAATTTATTCTGTTCTAGAGGGTCTTCCAAACTCAACCTCGGTGTAAGCAGAAGCAAACCCATTGCAGCCAGCTGAGCTGCACAAGGTTACCATTAGTTTAAGATAGGGGATTCTTTTAGTCCATTGTGATTTTTGGCTGCTCTTTTTTATTTTCAAAGGTGAAAAGTTAAAAGAATATCAGTGAGGTGGAGTCTAATCAGTATAAAAAACCCACTCTTCTTACTTCCCTGAAAGGGATGAGGAAGTTGAGATCTTTGACTCTCCCGGTCTGACACAGAACAGTCCTATGGTGACCTGAAGTGATGAGTCAGGTTTCCAGTGTGCAATGTACTGTGTGAAAGGATAATTCGCAATGATTTTGCACAGTTCCTATTGTAGGGAAGGCACATAGCAGTCACCTTTCGCTTTGTCATGCTGTTTTTCTGTTTAGCATGTAATGGTTTAGGCATCTGGCTACAAACAGGGTTGGCATCCTACACAATGTTAACAGTGACCTCTGAAACAGTGTTTGTGGATCCATTTTGCTGTCATGTTCTGAAGTTTTGATGGCTTCAAGGCCAGTAAAATTAGGTCAATGCATCTTAAACTAAAGCCAAGTTTTTATCAATTACTGATCAAAAAGGTAGTTGGTATAGCTAGATCTATGCATTTCCTTCATCTAAGCTGGATTAGTGTCTTGAACTGGTTCCAAAACCAGAATTATATTTGTAGTGTAAAAAAGCTTTATCACCCTAACATTGTCAAATACCTGTCATGCATGCAAGTATTTAATGTTCCTTTAACTTAGGGCAGACCAAGGCTGGCTATAATACACTATTAATCATGCTTGAAGGACTCTAGAATGGTTTCAGTGAACCGTTTAGGCCCGGGAAATTTTAGAGAAAGTTATGCCAAAACTCCAATACTACAAGTACACAGCAACGTGTCTCTGATACGTTAGTCCAGTTTCTAAAGACAATTGCTTTCCATGCTGAGTGGGAAAATTACATTAAAATAACCAACACATTCAGGCAAAGTCACAGGCAGTAGCTTTCGGGGGTTGTCATGATGCAGATGGCGCTCATATACTTATTAAATAAAAGGCAAATTAAGAAAAGCAGAGAGGTGAAATGAGTGGAAAATATCTGCTAGCAAAACTCTAACACATAATCCCAATCTTAACTGTTCTGAAAAATTTTTATAAATTTCTATATCTTATTCCACAGGGCTCCAAAAGGATGTCTGATGCGGAGGTGCAAACAGATCCAGTGTCTATCCTACCTGCTGGGAAATCCAAGTAATGAATACATGGGGCTGCTGAAGGATCAGCAGCTCTCTGTAAGCTCCCTTGCAGTAGAGATGACTCATTATTTTCCTTTACATGGCTGTCATCAAATGCCTGAGGCTAAAGCAAACATTGGTGTATCATTTAAAGTATATCATTTACAGGGTTTGTTCATTAGATGTTAGAAAGCAACTCTAAAGATCATCAAGCAATGTGTAGTATATTTAAAGAAAGGTCATGTGGATGATTTTAAGTCTATAGAGGGTAGAGTACGTAAGGTAAGAAAGTGGCAGTGAATTAAATAAATGGCAGAAAAAAATGCACGTGACAAAGGAATGCAGTTTGTGCAGCAAGGCATGAGCAACAAATCCTCAGCTTTAGAGAGCTTTAAAGCAGCCAGGAAAAAAAAAATCTCCTTTGATAAATGTTATACTTAAATGTAAAAACAACCAAGTCACCTTTTGTGGTTTTCAATAGAGCTGAAATTAGCAAAAAGTCTGCAGTATAATAGAATCAGTGGTTTTAAAGTTATACTTCATATTGGTTATTAATGTAAATTAAAACGCTAAAATGCAAAGGCTTTACATGATTGAGACAACTTCTCTCTTGTCTTGGTGAAGTGGGATAACAAATTAAAAACTATTTAAGGTTCTAATAGGAACACAAGGGGGCACCCGCGTCCCCACTGTAGTCCTAACTCCAAGGCTGTACCTACAATCCTTATTAATGTTTTTCAGATGATAGGAAACTTAGTTGTTTCATCAGATATTTGTTTATATCCATACTTGTAATTAATCCTAATAAAAAACAAAATCCAGGCATCTCCCTGCTTCACAAGACTCCTGTAATAACTGTAGTTAATAAATTTTACAGAAAATTAAGATTTCTGTGGTTTATTCAACCCTGAGCTAACCTGGACAGGGAACCGCGGGCCTGACATTTTAATCCACGCTAGCATCTGAATGATACAGTACTGTATATTTTGACCTCCTTATGATTAAATATATGAATACTTATCCTTTCAAAGAATCATTTGCTGCTTTAATCTTAAAACAAAGTTTGTTATTTACATCCCTGTTTTCTGGTGATTGATGTGACATTAAGGCATAAATCAACACAAAAAAACCCTGCCAGTGAAGTTGATAGCTGTCATTCTTTATTTGAGTAAAGATTACATCTGGAAATCAAGTGAGAATTCTGTAAAATCTGCAGAATTACATTTGTAACTAGTCATAGAAGACAGAGGTAAAAGAGCCTTGTTTCTCCATACGAGCCATTGTAGGTAGGTGGTATCTTTGCACTGGCCTCTGCAAACCTGTAGACTTGCGGCGGGTGACCAAAACTTGCCGGTGGTTGTATGCACAGAGAGCACAGACAAAGGGTCCTTTAGCTATAATAGTACTTTCTGTTCTCCTCCCTAGCACAATGGGCCTTTGATGCCATATAAAGTGATATCAATCAAGAGTGACTGCTAACAGATTTCAAACCTGATTCACAATGACCTACTTCTACATCTGTGTAGGACAGGTGACTTCTGTGCATCCCTATTTATGGTAGAATGAGAGAAGAATTGGGCTTGTTATATCCAGCTTTGCTCCACAAAAAAGTCTTAGGCTTTGTCTACACTACAAGAGTCTACAGCTTTAATTAAGTCAATGCATATAAAGCTACATACAGTGAGACAACCACCATGGTTACATGCTGGTATGAAAGTGCCAGATGTCAGCATAGTGAGTGTTACCAGAAAAGAGGAATAAGCTATCATGCTATTTGGTGACTTCATACTGCTGTAATTGCTTCTGTATTAGAATAGTATTTAAGCAATTCTCAAATAAAAATATGCTCTGGCTAATTAATTATATTATAGACTATATCTATATATTATTATATTACAGACAGTGTAGATATTAATATTATATTATGGATAGATCAGGCCTTCCGTGGAAGAGAACAACTCTTCCTTATCCATGCTTTAGGAGCAGGTCTGTGTTGATTGAATTCCGTGTTCCCAAGGCAATTAGGACTGCTGACCATGTGATTTGACCGTATCACTTGGCAATGGGGCTAATTTCAGGAATCAGGAAATCCTCTTGGCAGAAAAGCAAGAAAAACAGTAAGTTTGGCTGTGGATGCCCCTTGTGCCACGGAGCTATTATTGCAGATGAAATAACGGTGAAGTGTTGGCACTGCCTCCCACATAGAAACTCCCCGTTTTGTTTGATTCCTTTCTGATAACAGGAACAACCCAAGCTTTGAAGAAGCGAGTCAGCCTTCTCATAAAGCAGCCACACATGGAGCCCCAAGAGGAAGAAGGGTCTTAGGAGATGCATCCACAGTTAAGTTGAGCTTCCGCATTCCACATGCCGTATAAGAAACATAAAAGTACAGCTTTTATGTTCAGGCCCAGTAAAGCTTAACAAGTCATTTGGAAATCAAAGCTTTGCAAGAGGCTGCAATCCAAGACAAAGGAAAAGAGCAGCCAAAGCAATACATTGCATTTAGACTCTGTTGTCAACAAATAAGCTCTGGTTTTATGCGTAGGATCTTTTAAGGGGAACTGAAGCAGATCAGACTGCTTCAAGGATCTTAAGGTGTGTTTCACATAGGTATTTCTGAAGAATTTTAAGCAGCTAATGCAATCTCATAAATATAAGAATCCCAGGGAATGGATTAAAATTGCTACTTTTTCTGTAAAAAACGCTTCCCTCCAACGGACAGGTGTTTATTCCCCCCGCTCCGCCAAAGAGCGGGTTCCTGGGTGAGGGCAGGGCTCTGCCGCACGTGCCCGCTGTCTGCAGGGCGAGCCCTCCCGCGCGAGCCGGCGAAGCACGGAGCAGCTTCGCAGCAGGGTGGGTGCCGCAGGTTTTCGTAACCTGAAAGCAAATTATCTCCCATGAAAGTATATCTGAGCTCAATTGTTCTTCCCTGGAAGCTATCCAGATGTTGAACTCCGCTGCATTTCAAGAAGGTTTTTATAGATAACTCCTGGCAAAACTGCCCTGCGCTGACTCTTACAACGCACAGCCCGAGTAGAACAATGTGATTTCCGGTATTCAACAGTCCGCCCATTAATTCTGCGCGTAACCAGCAGCTAATTATAAGCACACACAAAACAGGTAATTGCACTTTAGCAGCTATTATTTATTTGGTGTAAGCATTGTCTACAGACTCTTGCCTAAAAAAAAAAACAAAAGCCTGGTGTTTTTTTGGCCTGCCCTGCCCAGTGGTTGTCTTGTGTGTGTCTCGGAGCGGGTGTCTCTGAGGGGGCCCCAGTGGAGGCCACGGCCAGGGCGGCTGCAGCGAGGCCTGGCCAGGCCCGCCTCCATGGCCAGCCCCGCCTGCATGGCCAGGCCCGCCTGCATGGCCAGGCCCGTCTCCATGACCAGGCCCGTCTCCATGGCCAGGCCCGCCTGCATGGCCAGGCCCGTCTCCATGACCAGGCCCGCCTCCATGGCCAGGCCCACCTCCATGGCCAGGCCCACCTCCATGGCCAGGCCCATCTCCATGGCCAGGCCCATGTCCATGGCCAGGCCCGGCTCCATGGCCAGACCGGGCTCCATGACCAGGCCCGGCTCCATGACCAGACCAGCCTCCATGGCCAGGCCTGGCTCCATGGCCAGGCCAGCCTCCATGGCCAGGCCCGGCTCCATGACCAGGCCAGCCTCCATGGCCAGGCCCGGCTCCACGTCCAGCCGACCACCTGGTCCGAAGTCGCCTGTCCCTGTCCCCAGGGTGGGAGGGGGACTGGCAGAGTTGTCACACTTCCCTCCACATTTTAGGGGATGGAGGGAAACTGAGGCAGTGCTGAGGGCCGGGCCTGGCCCGTGTCTGTGCTCGGGGACAGTAGGTTTGTGATGGCTGCCATGACCCCGCCTGGCTTTTCTCTGGTGGGAGTGCTGGGACGGGGCCTGGAGGTGACTGCAAAATGGCCATGAAGTGTGAGGAATCGCTTGGTGGGTTGCAGAAAGAAAGAGACCTGCATGTGACCTGTGGGGGGCTGAAGTGTTGCTTTAAAGGCTGGTGCCAGAGCAGTGCTGGCTGTTTGTCTGGGCAGCACCACACCTCGGTGCCCCACGACCCGCTCCACATGTTTTCAGGTCGCCTCGGCCTGCTCCGCCTGCTGCTCCTGCCCCGGCCAAAATGGGGGGACTGCCGAGGAGTTTCTGCGGGTCCCAGCTCCTGCAGAATATATGCCTGAAAATACCATAATTACACTCTTGTTCTTGTATTCTTCGGAGGTTCCTGTTGGGCCACCTGTCTGCTGAAAGCATTTGTTCTGTTGAGTTGTGTGCATCCATCAATCGTGCTGTATTTGCATTCCCAGGGAGGTTTGCAAAGCGATAAACACCTCTGAGAGTATCTAGAAAGTGCAGACTTTCTCCCTGTTGACCATGCCAGACCCGTATCTACGCTCAGCCTGGTGTTAAGCTGGAGCAGCTTTCCAGTTGGGAATCTGATTAGGATCTTGCCCCTCATAAGAAAGAGGTCCTTCGCTTTAGGAGACGAGGGATCGGTCTGCTCACACTGAGACCAGGACCTGACATCTAAGGGAGTAACAAAGCTGCTTCCAGGGTTTGTGTGTTTCACATTGCTAGCTCTGCACCCAGGGCTTAGAACATGTTTTAAGACTACCTTAATACCTTTTTATATGTAAATCTTTACAGGTGGCTTTTAGGCAACTTATGCAACAAAATCCATGGTTTTGTACATAGAAAAGATAGCATGATAGAAGATAAACAGAAAGGGTTAGTGCACAGAGGAGTTGTGATTGTGGGAGCTAACCCCATTTGTGAGGTTAGAGATGGAATAGCTCTAACTTCAGTATACTCATTTGAGAATATCAGTGAAGAATCTGGATTTGCTATAGTCTCCACCTCTTCTGGATAACACACCCAGGTCTTTACTGGCAACTTCAGCAGTTTAGCAGTTCTGAGAACACAAAAACAGGAAATTCTGCAGCAGCCTTGACGGAGGCTGAAGATGCATATAAATTCCTTAAAGATTGTATTATTTTCTGAAAACAAATTATCAAAAGCCTTGAAGAATAAACCCCTTATCAACACTCTTTGCTTTTACTTAATCATTTCCTATTAAATTTGTCACCTACTAAACTGCATAGGAAAACAGCCTCCTGCACAGGAAGCATTAGCGATTTGACTTTAAACCGGAAAGGTACAAAGTCCAAATTCCTTCTTTATCACATCCCGCTGTAAGCAGGTGATGCAGCATTCGACACTACCCCTTTACCTACCTTTACACACAGTAGGAGTAAGGTCCTTCATGATTATCGCAATGCATGGGGAATGATAAAGACAGACCCTGCACACAACCTTCAGGACATTTAAAACAGGATTAGAATTTTGCAAACTCATCTTTGTTGCAGTACTTCACAAATTTTAAGGGTGTTTTTGATTACTTCATTAGAGTTGTTTGGAAAACATAAGGGAAGTGAAGAGTAAGATGCAGAGTTTTCACTTTTTTTTTCTGTCAGCAGTTTCTAGTCAATTGGAGAAATAGATTCTTAGTTGGTATAAACTGAAATTGTATTACTTGAGTAAATGAGATTGAAGTAACCCAGTATGTTGAGGCACTGTCATCACAGGAAGATTTCTCTTTGCAGCTTTTGAGCACTGGCAGTGGCTGTCGTAAGTGGAGGAAAAGAATTGCTTGTGAAAAATTTGCTTGTAAAATTGAGCTTGCTTCTGAAGCAATCTTTTTCCTTTTTTTCCTTTTTTTTTTAACCACTGATTCACAGTATTGGAAAAGCATATAATTATCAAATGCCCTGTTCCTACACAAATAGATTATATAACCCCAGATAAGAAAAAGACTGATAGAAATAAGAACATATGTCTGTCTGGTAGAACCGAAAATCTTCCTATCACTCATTCACTTTAGAAGGCTCAAATCAAAACACTGCTGTCACGATTCCTCTGCAGGCAGGTTGCGCTGCATTCAGGGAGCATCTCCCTTCAAGGGCACAAACAGAGGGTTTGGAAGAAAGTGTGGGATTTTGCCAGCAGCTGGCTTCAGCCTCCACCGGTGTGGGCTGGGAGGGAGCGTGGGTAGGGCTGTAATCACTGCTACAATGCGAGGCTTGTAGGAACAGCGAGAGTTTAGTTTGCAGATGTCCTGCTGCCTGCTTGTGGTCCTGTATCTGTTCCTTCTCAAAGCCTTCTCACTCAGCCTCTGTACAGGAGACCATAAATTCCTACCTCTACATAGCTTACGCTATTTCTCGTAAATATATGAACATAAGTGCTTGTTGCCACCACTCTGGAGGTGATACCATGTTCTGTGTGAATGAATGCACATCATGCTTTGTTGCTGAGGAGATCAGGTTCATATAAACATCTAGATAAACAGATACCTAGTAAGTTCCTAAAGCCTGGTGATTCTCATTGGAAGTACTACAGGAGACTTGCAGAAGTAAACCTGTGCTAGTTCTTCAGCTAAAGTATTTCACAGCCTTGGATATTTATCTCTGTAAACTAAAATCCCTGGGTGTGACCTGAGGTTACTGAAAGGTGTCCTCTTGCTCAGCTGCCAGAAGAATAGGAGAACAAGCAGGTGGAGACAGTAACCTCTTAAATGTCTGCAGCACAGATTAGCAGGCATCCTTCATCAAATTCAGTAATCAAAGCTAGATAACTCTATAAGCACCTATTTATTGATACAAAATGGCTGTATCTATATTCAAATCCCTAATCATGGAGCAAGAACCTCTTAGATGTTACAGAAACAATTTGCTGTAGCCACAGAACCCACTAATGGTGCACACTAGAAGCATTTTGGTGATGGCAGCTAAGTGCTTGCAACTGTGCTAGCAGAGCACCCCTGCCAGAGATACGAGCTACACAAATTTAAATCCAGTGTGACTAAATCCACGCTAAGGCTTTTATCAATGTTGTGGCTATACTTGAAAATAATTTTTGGCTCTCATCTCCCGCCCTTTCGCCTTTTGTGTAGTAAAACTCCCAAGTAGAAACTAGGTTTTTGTCTCCATCAATCTGCTGTTGTGGTGGGGTCTGCAGGTCCCATAGAGATGTAGCAAGGGTTAATTACTGCAGTGGGGTGAATCAGCCCAGTTGGTTTTCATGTGTGAGTTGCTGAGAAAGTTTAAGCTCCTTTGAAAAGGATTGGGAAGGAAGATAGAGCTAGCACATTAGCTGCTAGAAGAAAGGTCAGGTTCGGACAGGACCAGGTAGGAGCTGTGCGTTACGGAACCATCCCTCAGGCGGACAGGCCAGTGGGGGATTGTTTTGTTGTCTTTTCAGTCTGGAGTATGGGCTCAGCCTTTTATGTGGAGTCCATTTATGGCCTCCCAAGGAGACATCAGCCCTTGATAAACTTTTCTGGGTTTAGCCTTCTCTGGAGTTTGTGCTGTGATTTGTCTGGAAGTGCTGTGGCAATGCTCGAGCCCTCATTAAAAACCGACCTTTTGGAAGTGTTGCACACCTGTAACCCAGTGAAGTGATATGCTCTCCCTTCTTCTTGTTAGAAGCCTAAATGTGGACTTAGCCACCTAACTTCAACCCTGAAAACATAAACAACTTTGGCTTCCATCAATATTTATTTAAAGGTGAATGGCAATGCTAAAATGTAAATTTACTGAAGCCTAAAAGTACATAGGAACATTCATCACAGAAATAACAAGCTTACTTTTTAAAGTTGCCTTTCCCTGTAAAATGTGCTGGTGTTTTGTAAATGGGGAATATGTCACTTCAAAGCCTCACTGAGAGACCCAAGCAGGGCTTGTATTGAGTATCTTGATGTGAGAGAATGATGATGGATTTTGGCATGTCAGCATCTTGCCTGTGCCAGACAGCATGAAATATTGTTTCTTGGTGTGTGCTCTATAGTAAATACTTCTTTAGTCTATTTTTATTGGGTTAATCTTGGGGGCCGTTGTTTGTGGTTTTTTTTTCTTTCTCAACAAGCAAAAATCTCTACATATCTTGAGTTTGTAGTCTATGTTGATTATTGCAAAGAGATTTAGAAACAGTGCAAAAGGAACCTGAAGTCTGTGATGTGTTCAGAGCGTACAGGAGATGTGGCGTGGCGAGGGTTAAGGCAAATCTGCCTTGTTTCATTGTCCCATGTCACTGTGTCAGTCATGATAGCTGACCTGCAGTGATGTAATATAATATGGACACTGAGGCTTTTAACAAATGTCACTTTGAAACAAAGCATGTGCTTTTAGAGAAAGTTATTTGTTTTAACTGAACCCAAAATTAAGCATTCGTCATCTTGTCTCCTGTAAAGCATATTGTTCTAGCTTGGAGAAAACTGAAACTAAACCATATGCGGAAAGTGGATGAATTTAGAAAAATTTACTCTCTTTCCATCGAGTCTGTGCCCCGTTTTTCTAGCTTCAAGGGAAAAAAAAAAAAGTAATTGCTGTAGACAGGGTAAAGATGGTAGTTACTATTCCTAGTCCATTACACAAGAGTAGGTGCTTTCAAGTACTTGGAAACAAACATTGTACTAAAATTACTACTGGTTACTGGCAGAATTACTTGTAAATGTCTATATTCTAGGATGGAAATAGCATTTAGGGTTTTACAGAAAGTGTTCCTTCAGCTTTTTGTTCACAGATGTATCTTTGTTCTTATGTACACACATTTGCCAAGAATTTCCTAAGCAACTAATGATTATGCATGCTTCATTTTTGGGGTATTCGGCTTGTAACTTCTCAAAGAACTTAACCTTTTATGAATGCTGATTCTTTGGCAGTGAGATATTGTAAAGATCACCCCAAATTGACATTCTTATCCTGCTTTCAACCTTCTCATTTATTTTGAATTTACTCCCCCAAGTTGACTTTTCATGCGACTGTAGTGTTAGTTCCTATAAAAGTTGAAAAATATGATGTTAGTTTGGAACTGAATTTGTAAGTTTGGGGACAATTTAGTATCTGTTTCTGAGGAATATTTTTTTATGTTTTCAGGATCAAAAATTTATTGTCAGACTCCATGCATTGATTGCATTTATCTAAGTACTTTTTTAATATCTTACTTCCTCTTAATACATGTAGTTGATCTCTGCCCTACCAAAAAGAGAACATGAAGTATTGAAGTACTGAAAGATCTCAATTTGCAATCTGAGTAATCCAGTTGTTATCACCAACAAATATCTCAGATATTTAAAGTGAGATCTTTACTCCAGTTGTTAGTCTGAATTTGCATCTTGCTGTTAACTGTCTATAGAGGGAAAAAAAAAATCTTCTCTGGCTGGAAAGATCAGTTTTTGGAAGTTAACACAATGTCTGCCTTCGAAATAGACACCTCCAGTAAGGCCATGCATTATTGTTCTTCCACTTATTTGTACTTCATAGATGTAATTTGACTTCCTTACATTAAAGTCAGAGATACAGAAAGTGCTGAAATACTGCCCGACATAGGGGGGGAGTTTGCTGTGCAGTGAGAGTAACACCGTCACCCTTAGGGTCTTTCCCTGTTTTCCCCAGCCTCCTCGAAGGGCAATGTGAGACAGATGGAGGCCTTACACACCACCTCTTGCAAAGGGCCAAAATGGGGCTGTGGGCCTTGCTTATCCTCTGTTGTTCGTGGGAGCTCACAGAACCTGGGACTTCCACGCCAAGTGGAAGACCGTGAACCGTGCAGGGACAAGCCAGGCTCTTCCCAGAATAGTATGCAAGGAACATGTAAAAAGATAGCTACATATATGTGTCTAATTTCACTTTTCCCAGTATATATTATACCTGAGACATTTCTCCACAAGACAGGTTTGGTAACTGTCTCCAGGGGACAATGTTTCCAGCCTCACCATAGCCCTGATTCACATGTGGTTGTTGTTCAAGTGAGATACGTCCATGCTTAGGCAAGATAGACTTTTTTTTTCTTTTTTTTTTTTTTTCCTGTTGCATTTGGTGGGATACTTACCTTTCATTATCAGAAATAGTCCTGAGCTGTTTATGATTTAATATCCGGCCCACGAGGAGGTTTAGGCTTGGGCCAGATGATGAACACTGTATAAAAGCTAATGTTGCTGCACTGTATAAAGAATCAGCTCAGGTGGCAAAAGGAAGGTGCAAAAAGGGAGGTGTTCACAATGAAATGGACTGCAAACAAGCTGCCGTAGAACCATATGCACAACCTGTTCTCAGCAGTGAAATATTAAAGATGAAGCAGATAAAACAATCCTCGGTATTGAAAATAAGATTACTGCTTTCATGCATGTGTATTAGCACTGCAGCCCTTTCCACACATGGACACTATTAAAGGGAGTAATCAAATATCAACATGTATTTCATACAGAATGAGACCCTAAGCTAACTGGCTAGCAGGAGAATTTTTGTGTTTGTTTATTTTTATATTAGAAAGGTGAGCAAGATTTTAAGCTTTTTAAGGCTAATATTGTGTGGCTGATCTGGTGGTGGTTACTGGGAACTCGATGTGATCCTCATCTCAAGTTCCAGTCTAACAAATGCATAATACATGTTTTTTAAGAAAAAGTATAATGCATGAATCTGATTTCACACAAGGTCTTATCACCATTCCTGGTAGGTTTCAACATGCGCTAGGATAATTTAGGTGTCAAAAATTGACTTGCTTTTACTGTTATTATATAGGTATGCATCAGGATTACCTAAACTGAATTTAGTAGAATCACAGAGTACAGAACAGATGCAATGCTGCTGATCTTGAGTGGCGCTCGTCCTCTCCCAGTATGGTAAATATTGCAGCTACTTATTGAATTACTTAGCATATGACATCTCTGAAAATGATTCTGGACATAGGAGGGGAAAAAGGACACTGTACACAGATTTGCAATCGTCACATCAATCTTCCAGTGAGTAATCGCAGTCCCATCCAGTTCTATTCAGACTGTACAGAACAGTCTCCTCCCCTGCCTTCCTGGCAGAAAAACAGACAAAATTGTCACTTCCCCAAGTTGCTTCCTCATGCGGCAGCTGAATCCCATCTCCGTCCAGCTCTCCTGTTCTGGGCTTCACTTCCCCAGCGCCTTTGTGTCTTGTGAATGCTGTGTGACTCTCCATTCTTGACATGGTCTCTTCAGTAAATCTGAAAAAAGTCGCTGCTGTTATTACAGGAATTGAAAAGTACTTTCCCAGAATTACGTATATTTTTAACCACCAGTTTATCAAAGTTTGCTGCTTGAATTTCTGTTAAACTCTCTTTTCTTACATAGCCCTGCTGTTCTACTGCAGTTAATCTGTTTGTCTGTAATAATGTTAGGTTTGTTTTAACTTTTATTGAGGCAGTTGATAAGATCCTGTGGATTACTGAACTCCAGTAAAATCTGTATGCCCTACAATTGTGTATTACACAGTACTTCTTGATCTTGCAAATTCACTAAATGTCAGCACAGTGGTACCAATAAAATCATACACACTGCTTTTCTAACAGGGCAAGAATGAGTTGTTCTGTCCAAAAATGACTGTCTGAAACAGATTTTCCATTAACTGTTTTGTCAGTGTATGTGCGTGCATGTACACACATACAATCCTGGCATTCCTGGGACCTCATGGATTAAGTTCCCATAAGCACACATGATATAATTTCTTCCAGGACCAGATTCATGTGGTAATGTCATTGTTGCACAACTGCTTTTCTCAGCTTTAAAATAAAGACATTAAGTACTAAATAATCAAAAGTTTTCTTCCTTACCTCCCTAATTTTTTCCAATGTGAAATTTAAAAGCCAAAAATTTAAAAAAAAAAAAAAAGGGAAAAAAAAAGTGATCTTCTGTATCAGAAGTACAGACATTACTTTACATTAAAAAGAATTTCATTATCTCCTCCTTCCCCACCCCCAGAACAGAAGTTGTTTCAACATCCTGGCTTGTTGCTGCTTTCATACCACCAATATGCTTTTTGGCATGTACTGTACATTATGCTAACAACCCAGCCTGCCAACAATTTAATAGCTCTGCTATGCGATTAGAGTTTTCAGGCCATACCCACTTTATTGACACAGTTTCCTTTCAATATTGCTTAATCTCACTTCCCTCCTCTTTCTGCCACCCCCTTCTCTCCCCACCCCCGTTCTCAGCCCCATCTTTCTCTCCAATGCCAGTAGAGGGCACTTGGACTTAGTTTCTTGGACGTTTCAGTCGCTACAGCTATTGAGGCAGTTGCACTTGCAGGTTTTTTCTTCGTGTCGTCCCATTCATAGAAACCTGGAGACAAAAAAACAAAAACCAAACAAACCAAAAACCCAGAGCTACATGATCAAAATTTACATAGAGGGAGGGGAGGGGAGAGTGGTGCCTGCAGGTGCAGAAGTGCCAGGGACGGGGATGTCACTGCAGGGGAAGACACTGGGGGACACCATTTTGGTAAACTCCAAGTCATCTGTTTTCTTTAGGAGGATCTTTCTGATCATGGAGGGAGGCTAATGAAAGGGTCCTCCAAAATGTTTTCAGAGCAATTTCTTCACAGCGGTGCTCTGGGTAAATAACGCTTCTGCAGCCTCAGCGAAATGGTGGCTTATCCTCACTATAGCTTAGCGCTGAGCACAGGACAACAGTGCACACCTCCAAACCTCCCTACTTCTTCCTCTGTTTACTCTTCGATATTTTTTTTTTTTCAGGATTTACAGCTCAAGCTGGATGTTGTGTCCAGTAATCTCTGTTCGGTTTCCTGTTAATCCTACCCTCCTGCACAAAGAATAAAGCAATGCTACTGTATAGTTTAATTCTTAATATGTGGCTCAGGAGAGCTCCTGCTCAGCACTGTTCATGGTATCACTGGGGATAGGGTTTCCTTTGGTACCTGCTCTGGGATCCCACTGATTAAAAGGTGATGTGGGGTCTGTGACTGTGGGAGTGGGGCAGACAAAAGTGAAGGAGTGTCGCTGAAGGGGAGAGGGGTGATGATAAAGGGGAAATGAGAGAGCTCTGGCTTCTTCATCTGCTGCCTTGCAAAAACCAGTGTACTTGGGATAGAAAAAAATAATAACGTGCCTAAAAATGTATCTATGCACAGCGTGACATGAAAGTTAAGCAAGTGCCACAGAAGAGCTTTTAAATTAAAAAGAGAGAGGATAAATGAGAGTAAGTGCCTTATGTATATGAAAAGACATATTCCCCACTCCATTCTCTCTTTGTCTTTCAAATGCACAAGAAACAAAAAGGTCAAGAGAGATTTGGTCGACACCATAACACGGAAGTCACTTTTTGTGCTGTTGTGGACATGTTATTGTTCTTCTCTTACTGCCTTATTCATATTAAGAATGAAATAAAAACAACGCTAGTGATAAGAGAGGGACAAAGCCGAGCTGGGACAGATGGCTGTCTGAGAGGAAACATGCTTACCTGTGTACTTTACCACATTGCTTTGAAGAAAAACTACGCTGTTTACTCTCACCATATCCTTCTCAGAAAGCAACTTTCAATTTTCTGCTTGAGACCTATGAAATCTCTTCCTTTCTCTCCTAACACTGCCATCCAATTGGGAAAGCTGTTACCGAATAGAGGTAACTGAAGCATGTCTGGTACAAAATACAAATACGGTTAGTGGCTGACAATTGCACACAGTTAAACAAAGACATCTGATTTGTGATTTACATCTGTCATGAGTGTATATACAGTTGTGTAGTCGGTTCTGTGCTTTCAGTTCACGGATAAGTCAGATAACTGTATAACTGCTTAGTGAGATACATAATTGCCTAGTTATGTACGTAATTAATTAAATACCATATGCAGTCGTAACTGCATGAGTAAAATAGGAGTGCAATCATACCTGTCACAATAGGCTGAGCTTGGACAGACAGCTGAGTTATTAATGAGAAAGCCTTGCATATACTGGGACAACAGGAGTCTTTAACTTGTCATCTGTGTAACCTCAGCAGAATAGCTGCTGCAGAATCAGTCGCTTCTAAAAGGAAGTATTCTTATCCTGCAGTCTGTACCAGTCCAAAGTATTCAAGGTCCCTGCCCTAAGCTGAAGCTAAGAAATAATTTGCCAGCATTTCTGGTAATATTTCTAGTGCAAATTCAACTGGGTTTAAAAAGCACACTCAGCAGGACCCATATAGAGTGTGCATTGTCAGTTATGTCCTTTCAACATAAAGGAAAATTTTTAATTTCCTACTTTCATTATAAATCGGAGAAGGCATTGTCTTTGTAAAGCATCTCAGTCTTTTTGTAGAATAGTTCACACAACAGAGTTCTAGTTTGCGGCTGTGACTCTGAGGAACTATGGTATTTCCTGAGACTGAAACTGGTGAAACTCTTCTAAAACTGACTAATACATATCTCAGTTTAATAATGGAAAAAAATTCTGAACTCTATCTTTAAAGGATAGTTCCTACTCAACATGGTGTCTGAAGTTCCTGGTATTTGCTGTCAGCATTCTGGTTCAGGCAGATATGAGTCACGGATCCAGATCAAATTTTTGTGTAAATGAGGCAAATGTTCAGGTTCTTTGGTCGGTTCTGACAGGTAGGTCACAGCACTGAGATTTCTTTGGGGATAAGAGTAAGTATTTAAGCCTCTTGGCTGAAGCAATTAACAGTTTACCCTTTAATCACAACTCACAGGTTAAAAGAGAAGTTATTGCAAGGGGGCAGGTACTCAGCTAACAGGGAAAAAAACCCTAAATTTAATTTGAGGTCCTTCTGCTTACAACTGCTGTGTTTTCATCCCTGGAAAGTTTGGTATATATTTCTGACTCTCCGTGCATTTGAATCTTAAGAGGGACAAAGGCCTAGTTACCAGAGCCAGAAAGATTTTTATTTCTATTTTTTAACACAGTCTGGAAGGAGAAGGAGAAAAATAATTTGTCAGTAGCTTTGCCTGGTGTAAGGAAGGGCAGGATAACCTGCCCAGGTGTTCCTGTTGCATTTCTGTGAAAGGCTTTCAGTAGTGCCATTCCTGTCCATCAGTCATCCTCTTGGAAGGGAAGAGGTGGCACAGGCTGGAGCTCTGAGCTTTCGGGGTGCTTGGGGACCATGGGGCAGTGCCCAGGATGGGCGCAGGCTTCCGCTTCCACTGCAGGATGATGTGTACCCACGTCAAGGGCCATGGATGCACACCTTCACCTGGCTGAGGCTGAAGAGTTGCTGCCCCCAGCCCGGCCTGGGGGCCAAGTTGCTTATGGGATTGGTCCTAAGCCCACCGCAGGCAAAAGGAGCCAGGTTGGCAGAAAACGTCTCACTTCTGTGTTCAGGTTCATTGCTTTCAGGTCAACTGAGCCAGAGGCAGCCATAAAAAGCAGCTTGCCAGCAAATTCTGAGATGGCAACAATGAGCAGCTGAGTGGGGACGGGCTGTGGTTTAAGATTCAGGGATAAGCTACTTCCACCCTTTCCTCCCCAGGGAGGTATTGATTTATTATATAAAACAGGGAGTGTCACCAGGGTGAATCTGGGCAACCAGCGTAAATCTAGTTTATATGCTTCCCTCTCAGTGTTCGTGTACCTGCGTAGTACAAGCAGATACAGTAAAAGTTGTGGTCACTAAGAGAGTAAGAAGTGTAGTGAGGAAGGGCATATTTTCGGAGAGTGCTTTTCTGACCATAACCTCACTATAGTGAAGCTATAATGAAATGAAAGCTTGAAATAAAAAGCACAAAAAAATGCACATTGTACACAATATTTAGTCAAATGTTTGTTTGCAGGGCTGTCAGAACTTGCTAGGAGTAAATATCCCATACACTACTCCACATCTGCCACTGCCTGACAAACTACGCAGTGTTTCCTTGCTTCTAATAAAGATCACACAGCAGCTAATACTCTATCAAAGCTTAAAGACCAAATAAATGCAGCACTTACCTCTGAGGGCCTGTGCCCTGGTTTTATTGGCATACATAACGGAGGCAGTGTCGTGAGAGGCTTGTGAAATGCAACTTCCCACGTGCAGCAATGCTTTTTGAACATCTTGGTGCAGATTTTCTTAAGAGATATCTGTGTTCTTAGAAAGAGCATGTCTGTACTCTGAGAAATCGCTTATTTTAGGCTTGTCGATAAAACTCTGGAGAGAGAGAGGGAGAAAGAGAGTACTGAAAGAAGAACGATCTACCAAGTACAGCTAAGAATATAGTTTGCAAGGTACAGAGTGGTTTATTGGAACCAAGCGATCAATATTTTGCAGGATGATTTATTCTGTGAAGCAGGAACAGCGGTTCCTTCTTCAAAGCCTGCGAAGTGAAAATGGAATTGAGCCAGAAACCCTGATTCTGGAACCTGATACGTCCAGGAAGATTTGGGGATCTATACCCAGCCTGTGTGCAGTGACTGATAACCTATCCGAAAGCTTCTGCCTGTTTGTGCCAGAAGCCGTTTGTGCTATGTCAGACATAGTTATAGGAAAAAGAAACTGCTGATTTTGTTTCCACACAGAAGATGTTTGAATATTAGTGTGCTTAAAAAGAAAAGAAGACTCATAACATCTGGAGTAGGGCAAGCAATATTTATAATGTCAGTGAGAGTCAAGTTTGGGTTTAGAATGAGCAGACTAGGTTGAATAAAATAAGCAACCCAAATCTGAACTGCAAGCGGCTCAAAACTTTCTTCCCCTTCACTCAAAATATTGCTGTGTGGCCCACTTTATTATGAGACACTTAACTGCCTTAAACTTAGGCATTGGGTAATCTGTTTAGATAAAAAGTAATATTTTCTGGAAAGAGATAAAATAAGCCATTTACAGATTTGATCACAGTCATCATCAAACCTTTTTTGATTTTAAATCACCTGATTCAAGTCTATTTGTTCACCATGATTCATCAAATAGCTTGTGCAAACAAACAGTGTCCTGTGATTTTTCCATAGACAGGCCAGGAGGAGGTTCATGTTGTTCAGTTTTTTGTCACTTGATCGGCCGCAAGTCACGTTCTGTTATTTCTGCTTCCTGTTTGATGACAGAAATAAGAGATGGCAGGTCTTGCAAATTACCTGACCTATTACGCAAATAAAACCCCAGCTTTTGAGAATTGTCCCAAGAACACTTTTCCTTCTGACTGTTCCACCCAATCAGTACTCATAATGGAGCTGCTTTTCCTCACTATTCTGGAGGACAAGGATGCACAAATCTTTGTTCTCCACATTTATACACTTTGCTTTATTGCTTTGGTAATGCTTTATGCATCTTTGGTTTAAAAGCTACATCGAAACTTTGAAGCTGAACAGTTGTTCATTTGATGTATCGACACGGGCCAGTGTTTCATCTCCCTGTAGAAAGGCAGTTCGAGGATTTCATATAAAGACCGTGCAGCTACATGCACAAGTGGCTATGTATTGCCACACTGGCATTAATTGCATGCACTAATATAATTTAAATTAGACATGAAACTGTTTGTGCAAAGGCCACAGAGACATTGCAGGCCTGTCAGACCATACAAAAATAGTACCTTTCAGTTGCAGTGGGTGTGCTGTTATGGCCCCGGCATTATTGTCTATTAGTAATTGAACCAAAAAAGAAAAAAAGTAGTACAAATGAATGATGGTTGAGGAAGAGATTTAAAACAATCCCACATTCGTTTCCTGTAGCCTACATAACGCTTCTTTTAATAATCTCAGCCACATCGTTTAACATTTGTTTAAATGAAAATGAAAGACCACAAGGTAAGATCACACAAAAAACAAAGGTCGCTAAACTAATTCTGTGTCTGCTAATAAAAGACATTTTTTAAAAAGGTATGTTTGGTAAGAAGATACTTGAGAAAAAAAGCAAATGTTCAAGCAGTGTCTGTCAGCAAACTCGCAGTCATTTGACAAAAATTGTACTTGCTGATCGCAGTTCACTTTCAGCTACATTTGGAAATTAAGGGGGCTGAAGGGGTAGGGAGGAGACATGTACATAAAGCAAACCCCGTCATATAGAATAGATGTCAGGTTATAAGAATAATATACATTAAATTCCTGTTTTAAAACCTTATACATTATCAAACAGTAAATATGGCCAGGCAGGGTAGCATGTACTCTGTGCCACTTAGCAGCAATGGGTGTTCCTGGAGATGACAGAGTCTGGTTCAATCTGCAAATTGGATAATTCACCCATAGGAAATCAAGAGCTGATTACATGCAGAACTCTTGGAGTTAAAGTGCTTTATGAAATCACATCAATGTAACCAGAATTCTGTTCAGGTCAAAACCGGAAAAGTTTGACAAGGTTACATTTAAACTAGTTCTAGGAGAAAAACATGGTATTTGTTTTTGTCTATTTATTTTATAGTTTAGACTACAGTGTTATCTATTCTAAAAAGAAAAATACAGAGCTTTCAAGTCTAAAAATATGATACGTTTTTAACATTTGGAATAAATCCGGTAATTCAGTATCTCTTAACCCAAAGTCTAGTCAAACTTTCTGCAGAACTGTAGTTTTATTTTCTGGTTTTAGGTGTATCTGGGAAGAGGAGAAGGGCTGAATTTTGTTATAATTAGGTTAGAACAGAATACTACCACTTAAAACTACAGTGTATGAAATAAATATTTCTAATTTTTAGGTGAATTTGCTAGTACACAAGAACTATTGTTTGCACAAATTCATGCCTGTTAAATGGCCATATTCATCACTGTTATAGCAGGGTGGGCTTTCCTGGAAGTGCACCAGGAGTAGCTCTGTCTCAATAAGTCAATAAGAACGACCACTGCCGTTCCAAATTCCCATTTGCTTTCAGATGAAAGTGAATTTCATAATTATTAAATTGGTCATGGGTAATTTCCAGCTGCGGTTATTTTGGATGAAGAAAGGGGATTTCTGTTGTTACAGCTTTTAGTTTCGTGGATCTGGTTTGGAACAGTTGCTTTCATTTTGGTCATTTAAACAGAGAGAGAGTTACCTGAAGTATATAAACATCACAAATCATCACTGCAAACTTTACTGATAATGTGAGGCTTTGATGACTAGGTTGGATTTATACAGCATAAATATAATAAAACAATGCTAGCAAACTTTGATTTTGTGACATATATGTAGACCCTCAGTGTAAATCAGTATATGCCTCAGTTTATCTTCATTCAATACACTGATTTTAAACAGCAGTTTCCACTGGGCAGACCGTATGTGCAATTTTTTAAATTGTCAGTTTAAAATAAAAAAATGAAAGAAATCTGGACAAATGGTCCACTTACTTCCCTGTCATTTCAGAATTCTTCTGTGCTCTGGACCTGAGGTTATTTATATGAGAAAATCAACTACTAGAAAATATGTATTTAAATATGTATTTATGCTGAAATAACTCTTCTTTTGCATTAAGGAGTTTTATTCAGAGGTCAGTATGTGGGTACCACTGCACAGAAGGAGAGTCTGTAGTGGACTTCAGAGACCGTTGGTCATTTCTGCGTTTCAGGATCAAAGTTCTTCTGGGATAAGGTCTTTGTTTATAGAGAAGTTGGGTTGGTGGTGTGTTTGGGTTTTTATTTCTTTTTTCTTTACTTCATTTTAGTCAGTTGGTTGCACTTTCGGAGTAGAAGGGACTCTCAATATTGTGCTTGTCTCCTAGTGGAGAGACTATTTAAGGGAGACAGTTTTGCAGCGTGTCCTGAGGATGCTCAGGCTCTGCATTTCCCTGATCTCTTCGTTGAAGACCGCTGTGTAGCCAGCTCCCCTCGACAGAGCAAGCTTTGTCTCTGGCTCTCATGTGCTTCATCCTGAGCTTTGTGATCTGCATTTTCCCAGCGGGGCACAGCTGTCACGGTGACTCATAGACTGAAAATCACCCTTTGATGTAGCTGTGTCTCTAACCATGTAGTATGTTCTCCAGTTCCTTGTCCAGTCTAGTTTCAAGTGATTCAAACACCACTCCTGTTAGCAAAATATTCCATAGTCTAGGAGACTCTGTTGCTATTCAGTCTAATTTCATTTCAGCCCACACTATTTCGTGCCAGTCTTTAACGTTTACACAGGTCAAATATTTTAGGCTGTTATCATATCCTCCCTTAGTCATAATTTTACCAAATTACATGCATTCAACCTTTCTGTTGTCGTCTTTTTTCTTAAATAAACTAATTTACCCAGAAGCCTAGTTATTTCTCTATTCCCTGAGTTAGCAATAGAACCCTATAAACAGATGGACATTGATGGGGGGGCAGAAGGGGGAATTTTTTAAAATGAAAATTAGATCATACAGGAATATTAAAATATACTCAGCAATGTAATAAACTTTTTTTTAATTGAAAGGATTAAGTTTTTTTTTAAGATAGAAGGCTTTCTGTAAAGATTACCACAGTTGTGCAGATTAAGTCTGGTTTTTGTTGTTGTTGGGTTTTTTTTGTTTTGTTGCTGGTTTTTTTTAACAATCCCCTCCCTGTCAGTTCAGAGCTCCTTTCAGTGGTTAGATTTGTATGATTCTAAAATTAGTTGGTGACTTATGTTATTTTTTCCAGGGTCTTCAATGGTGATTTAATTTAGCACATTTATGATTTATGTGAAATTATTCATTATGCAGTTGACCTTCTGTGAGACAATAAATTGCCCCTTTCAAACAATTGACTGGCTTTTGGAGTGTAGTTAAGGCTGAAAGAGGAGTAAGCAGATAATACCGAAGAGACTGCTTGGAATTTTAAACTGATAGTAGGATAGTCTTTGAGTAGGCAGGGAGGCTGGTGCAGGCTGCCCTGCATTTCCTCCGGGTCTGGAACATTAAGTGTTCAAGGGTAGTACTGGTACTTCCTGTCAGTGGGAATTGGTTAACAGATGATCACTTTATAAAGTGGAAGGGCAGGGGAAGGGACTGAAATAGCTGGGAATAGGAAATTCCTGCAGAATAGAGAAGTAAAACCCTAAAAGGCCTCAAAAGCGAGTAATTGAGGAAGATGGAGCTGCAGGAGCTGGAAGGAGTGGCTTCTCTCACTTTTCAATTAGTTCAGTTTGCTCGACTCTCACTGGTGGGAGTGATACGATCACGAATGTAGACACCGTGATGCAGAGTCCCACTCTGCAGAGTTACACATCACGTGTCCAACAGAAAAAAAAAGTGATGCATTCTTTCTCCCCACAAAGCCTTTCTTTTTATTTTTTTTCTTCTCTTTTTCAAACATCTAATTGTCAATTAAAAATTACGGAATTTTTTCAAAATGGTTGGGGAAATGCTATTTTCCAGTGGGATACGAGAAGAAAACTTTACAAGCTGGGGGAGGGGAGTAACAACAAAGCACTTATTCTTCCCTTTCCCCTCCCCCAGTAGAGGGAGGAAGCAGAGGAGTGGTAGTAGAAGTAGGAAGAAGAAAGGAATTAAAAAGTAAAGAAAACTTGAAAGTGGAGTAAGGAAAGGAATTTAAAGGGGAACTGTACACTTTTTAGAAAATCTTTGGAAATAGGGCTAAATTCTGGAAGATAGTGAAAACTCTGGATTTCACAAGCCATTTGCTTTAATTTTAAGCATATGCTGATATCAGTTTGGTTACTCTGATTTATTCCAACTGAAGGTGTGGCCTAAAGGTTTAGGATAAAGCACAGATGAGAATATTTGTGTAACATCCTCACTGTTCATATATTAGGGGAGAGGTAAGTAACTTGGATAGTTTCACTCAAGAGGTTTCATAATCTTTAAGCTGGGTGTGTGCTGATTCAGTATGGTAAAAGCAGTATTCAAAATGAGTAAAGCCTTGTGTGTTGCATGCTATTTTCTGAGGATTAGTCCAACCACCTGTTACTAAAACATGAAACTCAGTCAGAAAAACAATTACATACCTTTCCAGATGCATGCAGAAAGGCGCACCTTTGGTGAAATAATCACAGAGCCAAGAAAATTTTCGTAGGGAACACATCAGCTTTTGTCTTTCAACATGAAACATTTCCAGCAGCTCTCACTGAATGCCAGCTTTGCATTTCTGCGATTTTTGTACTCTGACTTCATGCACACACATGTGTGCACACACACGTGCATGCACACACTTGACAAAATCTACTGCTCGCTGAATCTTCTGTTTGATCACAGTTGCACTGTTCAGTCTGTAGATAAGCAAAGATAAGCAAAGTATACGTTATACACTTGAAAGCATGTGCTTTTCCAGTTGTAGATGTATGCACAACGTAGGCAAAGGATATGTAATATTGACCAGCGTGCTGACCAGGGGGAGAATCTTTCCTGACCGATTCTCCTCTTTTAAATCTTGGTTTCAAATACAGAGATCTTGTTTTGTTTTGTTTTAATTACTCTCGAGTACAGCTGGCTTGAAAAGCAGGGTTTCCAGTTTGCAGGGATCTCTTTCCTTTTTTCTGTTTGCTTGCTCGTTTTGAGCTCGCTCGGGGTGCAGGGGCGAAGTTCTCCAAACCCGCCGCAGCCCGGGCCCCGCTCCGCCACCGCCGGGAACGGACCCGCACAGCGGTGAAACTGCCCGGGGAGCCGGGGCGGCCCCGCAGCTGCCCCGGCCCGGCGGGGCTGGACCGTGCCCCAGCTTCGGTGGCTGTTCATCAAACCCCAGCATGTTTTAAATAACGTGTTTCAGGCTTACCAAATTGTGATTGTCCAACAAAACCTCTCTCTGTCAGAAAGCTTCTGACCGGCTTTACTTTTGAGTAACTTGCTACATCGGACCCAAGAGAGTAAAAGCCTCAGCTTTCTTGGGGCAGGGAGTATATAAATAACTGATAATGCATGCCCAAAGTTCTCCCACTGGGATTAATAATAGTACATAAATATTTATAACAAAAGTGAGTTGTCCTTGAATTAGATCTGGAGACACCATTCAGTTTTGAATGGAATTGAGTCTGCTTATACCAGATTTGTATTTGGGCTTGGATTTCTGTTCTGGGAACGATCAAAGCAGAGGCTGTTTGGCCTCTTATGAATGCAGCTCAGTAACAACCCTTCTGAAAACTAAAACTGGAAAAGTTCCTCATTCCTTGTTCCTCATTACAGGGCAGAACACTTAGTTTTTGACAATAACCTGTACAAACGTAACTGCCTGTTTACTAGCAGTGTCTGAAAACAGCTTTAGACCCTTTGTTCATTTACTTAGCAGCTGTAACAATAGATAGGTGTGTGAGAAAGCAGCAGCTAACGCTCTCTTCCTCATTCACTCGCTGTGCTGGCAGTGCTGCATCAGCTATTGAGAAGAAGACGGTTTGCAACACCAAGTTGCTACTGGCTGTGCGGTGTCAGTTTTGCTCTTTTCTATTTCCTTAACAGAGAGGGTTTGGCTTAAAAGAGGAAACAAAAATGTGCAGCCATTCCTATCTGAAAACCAGACCTTAGCTCCCGGTGGTTCTTTTCTTTTCCTTTCAAAACATGAGCAAGATTAAAAATAAAGAAGTGTCAGTGTGCTAATGTTTCAGTTTCTAATCAGTTCACAAATGGCAGGAAATTAACTGGCTTTTCATGAACATCTGTTCCACTTCTGGCTTGAAAGGTTGGAGGCAAATGCTATCTGTCAAATTTAATAGCGAGCATCAGTAATAAACACACTTTTCATTTTTCACACGTGTACCTTTCCCCATTTCTCTATTAGCCATTTAAAATAGTACATTGTAACCAAATGCATTGTTTTCTTTTCCTCTTGTATTTTGGGGGGGGAGGTGTGGTGTGTGTAATGTATGCTGTTAATTAAAAGGATGATGAACTGCCCCAGAATAAGGATCAGGAAAAAAGTTGTGATTACAGTACTGCAATGCTGTACACCTGCTGGATGTGTTATGAGCGAGTGTAAGAGCACTCATCCTGAGTTCTTCTCGGGTGAAATTTTCTTTTTTGAAAACTTCATAATGGCTTGGGAAGCAAAGTCTCTTTTTACTAGTATTATTTATTTTTAAGTTACTTGAGGAACTAAAGGTCTTGTTGCTGTAGCAACAGTCTCTATGGGGATGTCACATCAGAGTAACTTTATTTAATTCACCTTTTCGTGCCTAGTGTTCCCATACAGCCCATTCCTACATTCCCATTACCTATACAGCCAGATTCTTCAGGCTAAAGTAATAGTACTCCACAGAACAGGTGTAACTCATTTTGCACTGAGCTTATTTTTTTAAGGTTGACAGGAATTAATGAATATCTACCCACTCTGGTAGTTAGTTTGTTCCCCAGGAGAGGACTTTGCTACCACTGCTTTGGCTCACACTGGGACTGGAATGCCTGTGCATTGTGCTCTTTTCATTGCTGTTGGTACCGTGTACTAGATGTTGTCTCTTCATTTAAAAAACTGACAAGCATCCAGGATTTCTTGTTCACTACTACTGGCTGATAGGAGTTCACAAGCCCAGAATCATACGTGGTGTGTAACAGCTGTGCTTTTCTTGGTTCCCTGCGGACATGGGACTTGAAATCCTTGACTGAAGAGACATGAGGATATCTACATTATACTCTCGTAACAGTGATTACTCCTAAAATTGGTTTCGGTACCAATTCAAAGAAAAGTTGCTCTAGAGAACGGAGGAGCTAAGTAAAACCTCAAGCAATGCATGGAGTAGACTGCTGGGTTTTGAGCAATCCACAGCTGAAATAAAGAATGACAGCCCAGATAATGCAACAAATGGCCTAAAAAGCACCAAAAGCTTCCCAGATGCCCTCATGGGGTCCAAAGAGGAGGACATTAATCAGGACAGACAGAGGAATCTGTAACCAAACAGGTTTGGCCATTACACAAGAATACCATGCAAACATGAAACTAGAGGAAAAGATCTTTATCAGCACCTAGCATGCAAAAACATACAGAAGGGAAACTCAAAGAGTGTTATGTGCTGCGGTACTATGATACAACTGCAGATGGATGTGTTAGCTTGTTTTCCCTCATTACTGGCAGTAATTACTGGCACCACATTGAACATTCAGTAAAAGTACTTGCCTCGGTCTGCTTGCTCAGCATCAGAATTGCTTTTCCCACTACTCTGATTGCTTAACTTGACTGGAAATAAGACTAGGACTTTATGGGGCAAACAGACCAAATTGAATCAAAGGACTTCAGAATTAATACATTTCTTTTAGGAAGAATTATAAGGTTTTAGAAAAATTGGTACACTTTGTCTTTAATCATACAGTGGAGTTAATGCTAATCTGCAGTGCCATAAGGAGAGCTCAAACAAGGGGAGAAGGTTGTTTTGGTATTTCAAGGTGAAGCAGGTCCCTTAAATTACCTATATAGCTGTTTCTTTCTGTTCCCGACCCAGCGAGAGGCACACTGTGCTGATATTATCCATGAGAGCGCATTCTTGTTCTGCCTATTACCTTTCTGAGCACCGCTTTACTTAGCCCTTGCTTCTCGTTACCATCACCCAATGGGAGCGTGGCTGACAGTGGAGTCAGTGTGCCAAGGGAGAAAAGTTTGACTATTACTTCCATCCACTAAATCCAATGCAGGAGCCTAACCACTGTGTTTGTAACAGGGGTTTATCCAGCTGAGGAGGACTTCATAAGGAAATCCTGTGGTGGAGAGGACTGGCAAAAAGGTACTCCAAACTGATGGTCACTGCCCTAGCTCTTCTTCTCCTGGTACCAAAAGGCCAATGGGACTACAGAGCCACCAGGCTCATCCCATCGTTCTGGCCATATTATCATGCCTTATCACTGCTCATTGTCCTCAATGTTGCCTGACAGAAGTTTAAAAAGAGTGTAAGTCATTTACTATCATTCATCTCTAAATTCCCAAAGCTTCCTACGAAGCTGGGGAAGAATTGTCCTTGTCTGACATGTGGGAAACTGAAGCAGACCAGATGTGCTGAGAGATAGAGACTTGCTCACGCTACCATGAGCAGCAAGCTGTAACTAGGAGTCAGGTTTCCTCAATTCATTGAATAGTAACTGCCAGGTTCACATCGTTCCTTCCTTAACAGTTAAAAAAAATTAAAAACTATGTAGTGCATGGTTGATGACTTATATATCCTTATTCAAACAGATGCACAAATCTGGTTTAATGAAAGGAAAAGCAATATTGTCTATTAATGAACTCTGAATAATTATATTATGCTCTAAGCATTGAGTATAACAATTCTCACTAGGGGGGAAAAAATCATTGGGCAAGAAAAATAATTGTCTCACTAGCAATTACCATTAGAGTATTAAAGAAACTGATGTACTTATCATTAAATAGTCTCTCTGGAAGCTTTTGTTTCCTAATAAAGTGTTCATCTCGTGAAGTACCATCAGGAGTACAGTAATTTGATTCTGATTATGAGCCTTTACCTGCTTACTAGAGAATTGCTTGTAAATATTAATAATGGATTCCCACCATGGGAAAAAAAGGTACAACTGACATTCTCAAATTATGAAAAATAAATCATTAAGGCCTAGCTGCCCTCCTCATCCTCTGTTAGCTATGTCTTCATGGCATCAAAAGCACATGAGACCCTGATGACAAATTATGTATCATGAAGGAGCTCTAACACTTTTTTTCAGCCTCCAGTTGTACCACACTATTTGATTAGCCCAGCAATGGGAGTGAAATTCACCCCTGTGCTACAGGCTGCGTAAGATTGTCAGTGGTATTTAGCCTGGGGGTAGATTTGCAGGAGCTCTTTGCAGGTTGACTTTCACTCTGTTAATAACGGCAAATGAAATGCTTTAAAATAGAAGGTAGGAGAAGGACGTAGGTAAACAGTACAGAATTCCCTGTTCTGAGGCCAGTGTTCAGAGTGTGTTCCAACATGCTCTTTTTTCTTGAGATTGCACATTTTAGCCTGAAATCGTGCTTTTTGATTTGCTTTTTCTTATCAAGATGGACTATCTTCCTCTGCAGTTTAGTGTTTACATTGGTGATTCTTTTCACCCACTCATTACCTTTAGTTTTTTTACTTGCAGGTGGAGAATCTTCCAGCATGCTATATAATATCACCATAATCTCCCTGGTATATTGGGTGGATGGGGAAAACCCCCACCAATAAATAGCTTGGTTTTTAGTTTTGCTTTGGCTGAAAATACAACATAAAACTACAGTTTCCACTGTCACACTACCATTTCAGAAATCCTAAGTGCTTCCAGACAGAGAACAAATATATTTATGCGTATCAAAATGCCAGTAGGTTTCTACAGCCATTCTCCAAAATGGCAAGGCACATATTCCACTTTCTAAATGTATCACAGTCTCCTACGAACATAACTTTAGAAAGTCAGAGCTCTATAAATTTGCTCTTGAGTTACTGATGTGCCCCAGCACGACCTGTTAGTTCTTGAAAAACTGCCACAAAAATAGCATTAATCTTGTAGTTTCATTTTTGAATACAGAAGATTGTAAATCTGCAGAATGAGGTGTGAATACCCTAAGAGGAAGCCTCGTGAGGAGGATTAAAGATAATTGTTTTGGATACTAAGTGTTCTTAATATACCAAAAGTTTTGTCTATTAGGCAGATGACACATCCCCTGCCTCTGCACACCTCTGCTGCCCTTTGGCTATCCAGGTCTTGTGGCTGTCATTTTCTTTAGACACTGCCTAACACTTTGGCATTGATATGATCAGCGCTTCACAACAGAAGTGCTTTATGCCTGCCATTAATCATTTTGCTAAGTTACTTTATTGCAGTTGGTGGCAATAAATGTGGAATAAGATGCTACATTTGTCCCTAAATGATCTTGATTTATAATTTCATATTGTAGGGTCAGAGTCTACTGGTCTGTCTTGTGCTGTGCAGAGTATGGCCTTGTGAAGCTCTGAATGCCTATATTGTGCTTTATTTGAAAACCCTTACCTGAGAACTCATGGAACAGCAATCAAAGAGACACACTCTGATGATGGTGGTTATTACGCTGTCAGCCATTTAAAAAGCTCTTTGCAGAAAAAAGCTTATTGAAAAATAGGTGAAAACGTGAATATTTGTCTGGGTTTGTGTAGGTGAGAATTTCTAATGAGGGTTCCAGAATTTTTTTTATACGTCTTTTCTGTAGATTTTATTTCCCCATCTCTTACATGTGTTTTTTGCATAATATTAACGCTAACCTTTGAGTCACCCACATCCTGGTATGCATCACCACATTTTCTGTATGAAACAGAAGAGGTTCTTTACGTATTATCAGACACAGAGTAATAATTTGTATTTTTCTCCTCTTTCCTTCTGAAAAGGGGGGTGAGATACCTGTACTGGAAAAGTCTTACACAAAAACTTTTCTGAAAAAGTATTATCTATGGAACATGGCATGCTCTTCAGTCCATTTAGTTTGTGTGCTGTTCAGATACAATTGTTCTTTAAAAAAATGTCATATTTCTCCAATTTCTTCGTTTTCTCACCTACTGTAACTGCTATCGAAGCCAAAACAACCTCTGTTGTGCTGTAGTCCTCCCCACCCCACGCCCCACATTAGTGTTGCAAACGATTGCTATCTTTCAAGCTGTCATGGTTTTCATGACTTTTGTACCATTTCATGAAGCTCTTTGTAGTTAATTTAAAGCAAGCCTGCCAGGGCTGAGACATCTTTTTTGTTTCTTGGTTTGTTTTTTTGTGCCTGTGTGTTGTTTATGTATGTTTCTAGTATTGCAGAGCTAAGAGGAAAACTTGAAAACATGAAGCCAGGATATACAATACACTCAGATCATGATATATTTTTCCCACACTGTGGAACTTGGTCAGCTCTGGGTTTTTTCAAGCATCTCAGCAGGTTAGATGTCTACTCCCCCTCATCTCAGGGGAAGATCAGTTTGTCTAGGAATACTGGGAATATTTCATTTATTTAGACTTCTTCATTTTCCTGAATCTTGACTATAAGCTTTCTCCAGTTTGGATTACTTTAGGCTAAGATAGCTAAGTCTTTTAAGCATTGGAGCAGTAGAAACTAAGTCTGCATTTATGCCAGAGTGAAAGAATAATAGTATTATAGTATATACTACCTGTTGCTGGTTTTGATTCAGGTAGCACAGGTAAACAATAGCAATGTGAAGAATCAGCAGGAAGAAGTAGTACTCTAATTGTATTCAGGATACTCTAAGGCATTGCTCCTTCTTCTTCACACACTGAAACCTCTTCTTCCATCTGTGTCCATCAAGCTCTGTTTCCAGCTGGAAGCCCCAGACCCAAGGAAAGAGTCAGGTAAGGTCTGGAGGACCTTGGAGTGCCCAACCATGGGATCTGCCCGGATGAGCTCAGGGGAGGCTTGCCTATCCCTTGCTTCCTTCACAGCCTGGGAAGCAGATCGAAAGATAAATGCCTAGGTAGCTTTTGAGGATCTGTGTTGAAGTTTTCCATCTGTAAAATGGAGACGCTAGCACTTACTTGACATTAACACACTTACGCAGAAGAGGTGTAAAAGTACATTATGGAAGTCTTGTGTAATTACAGCTACTCTAGCCATCTCTTTAAAAAGCTTTAAAAAAAAAAACTTTTAAAGGCTTACAAAAATGAAGCTCTAAACTTAAGGATTCTACAAAATGTTACAACCCACCATGGAATTTCAGAAATTTCATTTTATCCAGAAAACAAACAAAACAAGGAGTGGAATATAAAGAACACAGTTTTTATCTCCACAGTCCTCATTTATGTGAGGGGGGAGGTTTACAGCAAAAACAAAACCCAGTGCCTTTACACTCACAAATTGCTTATGTAGAAACCTTAAACTCTCATTTGTAAACCTTTTAATGTTTTGGAAAAGGGTGTTCCAGTAGTGTTTTCACACAAAATTCTCTGTCTGCCCACAAAATAGATATGCATTCAGTCCTAGCCGGTGAAAGGCAATCACAAAAAGAGCACCCAAGACAGTTAAATGAAGTCATTCTGTCTGGAGCTGGGAGAAATCCCTTGGGTGTTGCAGCTCTTCTAAGAACCCCAAAGCTTTTTGTCAGTAATTCAGCACATACCTGACCAAAAAAAAAGTTGCCTGACTGGTTTTGTTGTTTCAGCTGTGCTGAAGCAGGGGAAGCAAACAAAGCTTTAGCATTTCAATTAAGTTTCAAGTCTGAGGATATTTTCAAGTAAATATTTATCAGTGTTGATACCCTCTGAGTAGCTCAGTTACAGCATTTTATATTTAACAAATTGTTTATTGCTATCAGAAAATAACGTGGATATTTCTCGCAAGGAGGAAAAATGTCATCCCAGGGTTCCCTCCCTCAGTAGTTAACACATTCTGGTGGCAAGGAAAATAATTGTTTTCTTGTCTCCTATGCTGGAATTTGTAACTGAAAAGGGGAAGTCTCTCATCTATCTTTTAACACTTGACCAGATCAATGACTTGTGATATCAGAGCTTCACGATCTCAATACAATTTGCAGTAAATGTAGGTTATTTTTTTCTGCCTTCAGGAAGTGGGCTGCCAAGCACTGAGATTCTTTCTGCTCCAATGATATAAACAAGCACCAGAGGAAGTCAGGTCAAACTCTCATCTCTTCCTTTCTACTCCATGCTGTCATTAAGAAGAATAAAGTTTTGATTCGTTTTGCTGCAGGTTTCAAGCTGAATTTAGCAGAAAAATACGAATGCATTTTAATGTTTTCTTCTCAGTATTTTCAAAAGATCTTCCAATTAACTGGTAATAATCCCAAATGCAGCATTCACAGGGAGCTGTGGGTTTTATTGTGATTTGGCAACTTCAAAGTAACAGCAGCCGTGAGATTATCCAATTGCAATTCTTGGCAGCAGCTGTTAAATCTTAAATTGCTGAAACATTATCTCCAATACAGTATGATAGACCCCTACCAAAATTGTATGTAAACTTACATGGACAAATTTGAAACTTGCATCCTTTCATACTCCCGTAAAACTAAAAGAAGTTAACTAAACGGGGAAAAGGCCTTAGGAAAGTAGTGATCACCAGACAGCATGGAGACAGCTTATCTCTTTGATCAAAAGATACTGGTTTTAAATCACAGGTAAACAGGCTTTTGAAGTATACCAGACTATTTAATCTGTAACCACCAACATAAATTATTTTTTACCCATTTTAATCAGGAAAAGTGAACATTTCAGATTAGAGAGAAAGTGTCTTTAGCAAGGTTATCCTGCAAGATTACGATGTGTTTACCACACCCACTCCAGCAAGGCACTAAACACACTGTTAAATAACTAGAAAAGTACTGACTGTATAGAAGGCCTTTTATAGGCATGCCTGCAAAATCTAGGAGTGGCTTTGATTGGTATTTATTCAGCCCAGTTATTCAGTTGCTGTGATTAACACACGTGCCGATGTTTTTGTATTTCCCTATACTATTTTGAAACCTACTACTTCTATTTCTGCAGAAGCAGCTAATCGTTTGGTGGGAGACTGGCCTTGCAGAATTGGGGGGCAGTGTGTAATGTTTCCTATCTCTTGATATCCCTCCCTTTGCATCCTTTTTGGAAACATGATTGTTATAAGTAACCAAGCAATTCCTGGAAGAAAGAAAAACTAAATGTGATTAAAGTTTGAACTGGCCTTTTATTTGCATACATATAGCTCCATTGAACCTGCTCTTTCTCACAGATTTTATTCTTTCCTCCTTTAAATCTATGTATATAAAAGTTCAATTTCTTCCAACAGCTTAGGGGAGGTGAATTTGATTTATTGGGGGATTAGGGAGAGTTGTTATAAATGCATGTCTCTTCATTCAGTAACTCAACCTTGAGGTCAGATTGGATGGCGTGCAGTCACAATTTGTCTGTGGTGATGAACTTTCATTATATTAATACCCCAAACAAGGTACCTGCTAGCAGCAAAACCACTTCCTTTGTATCACTGGGTAAAAAAAACACCTGGGTCTGTGTATTATTATCTGCCAAACTTTAAAAACCTGCACTTCCTGAAGAAAAAGTAGCAGAACAGCTGAAACCATAAGCTCAGTGCTCAGCTGGCTAAGGGGCTGAATATTTGGTAGGTTAATCTCTGATTATATTTGGTAAATCTCTCAAAGGTAAATAACTTCATTCCTTTTACCTGTTTTTAGCGGGATACACTTCAGCGAAAAAGTGGAGGAAAAGAGCAAAAAGTAAATATAACAAATTGTCAGGCAAGCAGACTACAGCTAGAACCCTGGTCTGATGTTAAGGAAGTACTTTGGAGAAAGACATTTAGGTCTGCAATGTGTGTAATCATTGCAAAACGTTTTTTTCTCACAATGAATTGAATCAAATTGATCTGATCCTTCTAAAGTCAAGAGAAGGCAAAAGTTATTTTTACCTCAGAACATTTTTACATCCCTGAAAATGATCTTTGACTAGCATAAGGATATGTTACTACTTAGATGACAAGGTAAGAGGAGGAGGAACCATTCTTTTGACTCTGTGTTAAGATTCTTGTGGTTCTGTTTTGACTACAGCAATTTAATATAGGGGTGCTCATACTGAAAATGTTATTAAGGATAAGAAGTGGGGAGAAAGTGAGAGATTTTTGAAGCTTAACCATAAAAGCTCTATCTAAAGGCATACCACACCAAAATTCTTCCATCCAGGCTGCATGGAATATCTGATTCCCCTTTCAGTTCCCACTGCCTTCTGCAAAGACCGAGCAGTAGAAGGTGAATTTGGAAGGAAAAAGCAAGACCTGAGAACTTTGCCCTGTAGATTCAAGTGTATCTTGGAACAAAAATAGACACTGAGCTGTCATTACAGGGTTTTTTTTTTCTGCCCACTGACATGGTATACACTGTCAAGTCATCTGTAATGCAATTAAAAGCTTTTTGTTCTAGCTTAGAGTAAGGGAAGTTTCTCCATGTATTTTTAATGTCGAAATAGATCCATTAGATCCCTGATGTGGACAGACACTAACTTCCAGCAGCATCTTGACATTGATTAAATATCAAAGCAGTTATTAGTTGTGACTGATCCTCACCTAAGGAGCACAAAACATTTCAGTGAGACAGCTCTCATGAGTGACATTTTTATAGATAATAATGCTTCCCCACTCTTCTTAGACAGTACAGTACAACATGTCTGCGATGAGATGTTGTAATATACAAATCTCCCAAGTATTTGAATTAAAATCGTAAGCATAACCATGTTAAAGCTACACTGTTCCTTTTTCTGAGCTATACAAATACAGAAGTAAAATATACAGCTTGGTAAATATATGCATGCACTTCTGCAAATGTTGTATTTCATTTTGTGTGTAAGTATGTGCATATGTATATTCACATGCACTTTCATTTACAAAGAGTGTTGATTTCATGTAGCAATGTAAATGATGAGGTACAGCTGGAGGATCTGTGACTTTAAATGTGCTTAATTGGGGAAAAAGTGTGGAAATCTTCAAACACGTACGTGGGTGGTGTCTGAAAGAAGAACGAATGTCTTGCAAGGTTTCATTGTGCAGACAGTGATCTCTCGCACTAGATATTTTGGATTATTTTGACCAGATTAGCTACCACAATGTATGAAAAGCACCTAGCAAAGCGTTCAGATAAGCAATGTACTTCTGATCTTTTTGTTTTCCTCCTTTTCCCTTCCTCTCCTCCCCTCCCCCAGCCCCATGTGTCCCAACCCTAGGAAGAAGCGAGGGGGCATGGCAGAGTTTCATTAGACTGCTGCAATTAAATCCCTCAGTGGCTGAGAGGAACTTCTGCGATGTTAACAATGGCTTGAGCTGTCCCTGTAACACAGAATTCAAACTGTGCTTTCGCTCCTGCTCTAAACTCAGTTCCAGCACAGGAAGAAACCTTTCTTCTGATTCTCTGACAAACTCTGCCTGCTTCTGCGATGGTGTCGGTGCATGGCCAGTTCATGCATCCTAGGAATCTGGACACTGCTAAATTTACAGCCACTTTTAAAGCAAAAAAATAAGACTAAACTAGCATCCTTACTACTGGGGCCCATTCAGCACAGGAGTTTTCACCATATTCTTCTAGGAGATGCTCAGTATCTCTTCCTTGTAATACTTAAGCATTTCAAGGGTAAGGAAAAGTAGGAACTTTCTGAATTTCTCACTAGGTGCCTGTCTGCATCTTGCTACTGCAGGTTGTAAAGATTCGGTTCAGCTTTCTACAGGGAGCTATGCTGTGTTGAACATGCTTTAATCCAGAGGCCAGAGCATTCATGATAGAAGAGCCGTATCTCTCTTGCAGACAGTGACGGTCCAGATGTTTTTTTTTTTTTTGTTACAGTATGCCATTAATAAACTATCTTTGCTAATAACAAGAGGATTTTATGAACAGTTTTCCCTGAAGTCATTCAGAACAGAATTCTTATTTGAGTAATTTCAAATCAAGTAATTGTTTTTCTCATGAAACAAGGCTTTCACTCAAGTCCGAGTGTCTAGCTGTACCAGAACTGGGGGAAGGAAGGCAAAAATTTATCTTTCTTGCTAATACCAGCGCAGTTTCAAATTTTTAGGAGGAGTGAAAGGGAGTATAAAGCAATTAGAAGAACTAAGATGTACAATGAAGAAGGAATTGCCTCTAGGCTACTTAAGTCATGGCAGTTCCTTGGCACTTAAACTTGTTTAAAAACAAAAAATTAAAAACAAAGCTCGAGCTGTTAACAGTCTTGCATATGTAGAAACTGGTATTGATAAAACTTGAGTGCTGGCATAGATACATATGTACGTATGTGTACCTGCATGGATAAAATCCAAGGATGACTATCCTTAAGTAAATGCGCACAGGCAGGTACCTGCAAAAAATCTGACGTTCTTGACCACTGTGGTCCAGTGCTTCAACAGGAAGATGGTATTTGCTGCTGGTTTTGTGCAGGGCTAGATGCCTTTCTGTGCCTCAGGTTTTAATCTGTAAAATGGATCTGGTAATTCTGCATACAGGAAAAAAAATTCTGTCTAGTTATTAACCACTAATTGCAAATAGTACTTACTGACTAATTTTGAATAACAAATATATTTTGAGTAATTCAGACTTTTTTGATGAACTGGAGCAGATAGGAAAATAAATCATTTGCCTGGAATTGTTCAGCTCTGATAACTGCCGTTGTATAATATAAAATATAAATGTTATCCTATGTAACTAAGACACAGAAGAATTTTTTTTAGAGCAATCAATCAACTGTATTTTAACAAAAAAAAAACTAAAAAAACCAACTGTTGGGAAGGTTTTATTGAAGTTCTAGCTGATTGCTGTTGTTGATGATGGAATACAATCCATTTTATTGGAGAAAATTAAAGTCTTTTTAATGAAGCAGAGCACAGAGAACCCAAAAAGAAACATTTTAGCTCTGATTTATAATCAAGTTTTTTGTTGCTTTGTCCTCCATTTCTAAAATTAGAACTAAAAAAATTAAAATCCAGATTAAATATGTTTTTGTAGTTTATCTGAGTGCTTAATTTGTTACAGGTTGTGCAATCTTTTTATAGTTCCATGCAGCAAACCACTGTTTTAGGTCACTGAAGTCAGCTGGGCTCAGTGTGAGACCTGCCCATCTGATTCTCTTTGCAGGATCAGAGACAGTTTTTATCTGCGATGGTGTCTCCGAGTTTCAAAGCATAAGCTACAACGATAATTTTACAACTCTGGCACTTTCAGACTTGCTCAAGCAAAGAACACAAGCTTTAAATCCAGCTGAATTCAACACTTGTATTTATTAACAAAGTGGCACCCGGCCAGAATTCTGAACACGTAACCTGTTTGGTCATAATGCTGCCTTTGTGAGGATATCTGAATTTCTGGAATTCAGACCCACCAATTTGCTCAATGAACCAGAAAGCATTTCTATTTCTTGGCAGAAGGAATTAGGAAAAATTACCAGGCTTGCATTTTTCGGGGTTCTGTGATAAAATTATTTTTGAACTTTATTCTTCTGAGTATCAGGTTGCTCCTGTACATTCCAGTCATCTCTGGATGACCACATTAGAAGAAGAAAAAAAAAAAAACCACCCGGTACTGAAACAACAGCAAATATTGTAATTTCCTAGTTTCTTTTTCCTAGAAATAACCTCAGAAAAGCTTCCTAAATGAAGATGGTATGTAATGTAGGAGATTTGTTCAGGAGATTTATACAGTATAACTGAAAAGACTCTGAAAACATTAGCAAAGGATTTTTTATGGCTTTTTAAATTATTCTAATTATAAAGGCCTACAAAGTGGCAATTGGCAAAAGGGGGGTTGTTGAGCTTTAGTTTTTGTTTATCTTGAGAAGAACTAGGCACTTCTAAAAATTATTTTGCCTTTAATTTCTTCTCTTTTGTGGTTGTGGGATTTTTTGTTTGTGTTGTGTTTGGGTTTTTTTTTAACAGCAACAAAACTTTTGTCCTCTCTGGATAAGTGTGAAAATTTTTTTAAAGTGTTTAACAAAATTAACACCATTAGTTGTATGCTATTTCGGTAAAAATCCCTTCCCTTCTTGACTGTTACACTTTGGTCTTCTTGGCTATTGTGATACCGTTACTTCGTTAAGCTTGTATCTATCAGAAAGTGTTCAGGTTTAGGAGCTGCATTTCTAAATACAATTAGTGAGCGGGAGAAGACCTTTCAGCTCTCTTCTTAGAATATTTTTTTAATAAAAAGGCCATGTATCTTGCATGTATCCATGAAAATTAAGGAAAGACAACTTCTATATTACAACTGTCATAATCCTCATAGTTCTGTTCTTGAATTTTGCTGATAGATTTAGAGGTGCTTAGAAAAGGTCAATGGGCTTCTGATAACCCCAATAACTCAGGCTGAGGCATCAAATATGCAGTATGAATTGAGGAGATGTTTTGATAAATAATTGAGAAGCATTCCCCAAACTTTGAAGAGTTCAACTCCCGAATAAGTTAACTCACTCTAATACCTGACAATCTGCTCGCATTGCACAAAAGTCTGGTTGAAGCTATAAATACTTGATGACAGCTTGTAGATGCTCCAATATGAAATAAGAGTCCTGTAGTGATTGGTCCATGCAAGCTGGATGCACAGGCAATATGATCTAGTGAACATGGGATGTCCGGGATTTGGGAAAGACTCGTTCCTATTCCTGGATATTATCTGACTTTCACCTTCTGTTTGGTATATGCATTTGGTATCTGGATTTTCTCTACAAGTCACATACCTGGATTGTGAAAGATTTGGGATATCTTACGACTCTGATCAAGTTCAGGGCTTCTAGGGGCTATTGTAGCATAAGGTGTAAACTAAACTGAATTTCTAAACACAAGCCCAGATCTGCTAGTGATACACAAACCATTTTGAAGTGGTACACCAAGGAAATAATGTATCCTGCTATCTTCTCTGCAGTGGAGATGCGAGTAGTCATAGTTATGGCTCAGTAGCTGCCACTGTTTTCTCTGCCATGTGAGAGAAGTTTGGGAAGGAGGCATGTTTTGGTTACGCAAGCCAGCATAGCACCATGTGCTTCTGCTCTTGTGGTCCAACATGGTTATGGCCTTCGGAGAAAATAACTAAGTGAGCTACACTTGGGAACTTCTTGGTTAGGTGGTTGGGAAAAGCATTTCTAGCACAGCTGGCTGATAGAGAGTTTATTAGGTTTCATGGCAAAATTCTGATGTTCTCAAATTTCCTTTACCTCTAATTTGGAATGGAAATAAAAACTACTCCAAGACTTCCCATAGCATGGAAAAGCCTTGGCTTCATAGTGTTATGCCTGGAAGGCCTGACAACAGGTTATCCACCTTAGAAATCCTCAGTTTCATTCATATGTTCACTACTGAGGATAAGAGGAAAGCATCTGACAGACAAGTTCACTCATATGTAAGGCAAAAATTGCACCATTTCCATATGACATTTCAATTTGAACATATCAGCAAATATTGTCAGAGACAAATGCTATGTCTCATTCTTATTTTTATTTTTTAAGCCTTTCACTTCCTCTTTTAGTTGTCTCCTTGGGCTTATTTGTTCTAATATTGTTTTGTTACTGTATATTACACATCTTTTTAAACGTAAATGGAAAGCCAAACACTACAGGTGGATGAATTGATTCTGAAGCAGTGACAAAGATGCTGTAGTATCAGCTGTTTCAATAGGTGTGTCTTTTCTTTTCTTTTCTTTTCTTTTTTTTTTTAATTGTTGGTCACAAACCAGGAACGCACTGTTGCAGTTGCTGCACAAAAACCAACAGTCCCTATCCTCTTGTCGTTTGCATCCTCTCAGCTTCTGACCATAAATTTGAGCGTGCTGGACAGCATATGCGATGGCAGGAGTGTAAAAGAAGGCAAAGACCACATGGAACAAGAACAAATCCTTCACTTCAGATTTGAGTAACAGAAAAACCACCTTTGGGGTTTTTTTAATTTTCCTCTATTTCCTTGTTTCTGTTTGTGTATCACTTCACTTCTCCATGTCTTGTTTCTGCCCTCTTTGGGTATCACTTTTCAGTGCAAACCAATCTCCCATGGTGCTTTCTCACATCCTGCCGTCCCTCCCGCACAGGGTGAGTGTACAGCCTGCCTTTGTCACCCAGGCTTGACAAGACTGGTGGTGTTGCTTCTCTGAGTAACCGAGGCTCGCAGTGTTGGTAATGTGCGCTTTCTTTAGATAGCACGTGAGCTGAAGTACGGACTTTTGCGTAAGGGATAGTTGTGTCATTGTGTCACCTGTATTTACATTTCTGGTATAATGTGCCCGGTGACTATTTCGTTTTAGAGTGCCAGACAGTGGGTTTTGTCCTGGGTGTTTTGAAATGTTACTTTCTGACTCTTCAATACAGGTGACATAAAAGTGGCTTAACACTGGTGCCCCTGTTTATCCTTGTTATTTCCATTTTAATAAAGAAATAAGGAAGGGGCCTGCCCGAATGATCTGGTACATGGATATGGAGCAGGTCTCTGAGCAGAAATTTGATATGAAAGACAGAATGAAGGATGCCCTATGAAGAGTGAGGAGCAGGAGGAAGGTGTCCCATTTAGCTAGCCATGCCTGATAAAAGGTATCTGAAGAAAATCTTCGCTTTTTTTCCCCTCCCCAGACTGACCACTGTATGCCTCATTAACTTGCATGAGAAGGGTGGAAGAGCTGTTTTCTCCAGGATCGCAGGTGAATAGTTTCTATCCAAAGTAGCTGTTGTGAACAAAGATAGGAAAAAAACTCTCCTGGGATCATAGGGCTGTAGGATAATTCAGATTGGAAGGGATCTGAGAAGGCCCTCTAGACTAACCTCCTGCCATCACATGAGTTCCCCTGTGTTTCTCTTACAGTCTTAATTAATGAATAAATGGGACCCAGTTTACAGATGTACACCTGATTTATTTGCCAGAGAACTCTTGGAGTGGCTTGTTCAGACTTCCAAAGACCGAGAGAAACACTGTATTTGGCTGCTGGAAGCAGATCACTATTTAAACGTTAATGTGACTCCAAACACTCCCTTGGAGCTCAGGCAGCCGAGGAAGCCAGAAGTAACTGACCCACTGGAGAACTATTCTGGAAGTCTAGACGTGAGGTTTTGCTTCTCCCATTAGTTACTCAGATTTACTACTGCAGTTCAATTACAAATTTGAAGTAGTTAGTGTAAATTTGTTGTGCTGTTGCACACATGCTGTGGCCTGTTCTCTTGCAAATCCTAGTTCGGTTTCCCAGACGGAGTATAGGCAGGATGCTTCGGTTCTCCTCTTCGCCTGACCGGTAACATCAAAGTGTACCCAGTCTAATGACAAGGTGTTCCTCATCTGTGCACAGATATACATTCTTGCCACTTCCCTTGCATTGGCACTGACACTTGTTTGCCATTTAATGGAGCCTGAGTGTCAGAAAAAAAATTGTTAGTATTTGGCTGGTTTGGCTCCCTGAACCAGATCTCTGCAGTCAGAGAAGCTGGCACAGAGGAGGGGAAGGGAGCTTGCAGTGGGGTGAGCGATTGGACTGATTTAGCTGTAATATCAGGCTGAAGTCTTTGTTGATTTTTTTAGTTTAATGTGAGAGGCCCTCCCTGGAAAACGAAATTTGTATTGTTTGGTTGTTTGGCACGCTTCCAAGTATGCTGATTGTCTTTCATTGGACATTACAGATTTTAGCTGTACTTGATTAGAGCATTAGCTTGATTTCTTTGACTAATGCTTACAGTTCTCACATGTTTTTCTCTGCCAGCTCAGCTAGCAGCAGCATGACACCGAGTGTCTGCATTTGTTCTTCCTAAGTAGCAATATTCAAAGCAAAAAAAAAATCTTTGAAGCAATCTTCTCTTGCCTAATCTCATTTCTTGACTTTACCCTTCTGAAGCGAAGACCAAAATCTGTATCTCAGACCTTCTCAGTGTCTCATCTTACTGTGGTAGGAGGCAGCAAAGTAAATTAATGGAGTGGGACTCACAGGCTTGAGTTTCAAGACCAGCCAGGCATATGAGTGCACACGCAGTATGTGTTAGTGGAGAACCACACTAGTATCCTACCTTGTCAGGGGCATACACCGGCCAGGCATCCCTGGGCTGCCTTCTGTTATGCAACAGAGGTCTGCTCTTAGAAACTCCATGGCCAGTATTATAATTTAAAGCAGCACATAACCTGTCTAAAGACTTATTGGTGAAATACAACGAAGGAGCAATTGTTGGCTCCCACTATGTACTTGCCCCTGCATAGAGCAGAGGTCAGAATTAGGAGAGAGTCAAGCTTATGGTTTTGATTTCATATTAAAATGTTTTATTATGGCTTCATTTCATGTCCAGGGATCTACAGTTGAATCACACATCATTCAGCCTCTTAATTTCCTGTAATAAAAATATAAGTGCTCAGATAAAGAAGTTCAAAGACCTTTTCCTGAAAACCATGGGGGTGAGGGAGAGAAAAATCCTCTCTACACTTCTTCCAGCTCTTAAACAGGTCTACAGTGTTAGATTATTTGTTTGCATGGTGTCCTTCATTGTCGCCATCTTCCGATCGGAGGTTTTTGAAGTCTATACTTTAATATATTTAGTAACTTGACAAACTCCATTTGCTGAGCTGGCTGGAAGAGGCACATTCCGCTGTGTTATCCACACTCGGTGTGACTGGAGCTGCCTGCCTTCAGCGAGCCTGCAGTCCCACGGCAGGAATCAGTACAGGGACGCTGGGAACTGCCCGATCTGGTCATGCTGCATGTCTGCAACTTGCCGGGAAAGCATTTGGCCACCGCCTTGGTCAGACACGTGAACACTAGGCATTGCCCATTGAGAAAATGGGAGCTTTATCCTAAACTTGAATGGCTGCAGAACTGAGGCAATGAGGAGTGCTCTGGACAGCCTCATGCTATACATATGTCTGCTTACCTTAAATTCCTGTTTGCATAACGCTCTGATTCTTCCAAAGGAGCAAGCCGTTATCGACTTCTGTTGAAATCAGAGATGCATGTCGTTTTAGAAAGGACAGGCAGCACCTGACTGCATTTGCTCTGAGGAGCTTGCTTTCTCCTGCACAGGGATGCATTTGCCGTGCCACCATTAAGCATAAAGGCGTTCTGTAATTACCGAAAGCATCGAGAAGCCATTGGAGCCTTTCACTGGATTAGTCTTATTGAGGACAGTCAGTCATAGGGTTAGTTTAACAGGAATGATAAACAAATTACTAGAAGTCTTTATTTCTATAGCGTTTTCTGCCTGTGTTCTCTAAATCCCACAGAGGCCCCCATGAAACACCAACACAGTGACAAGGGAGCGGCAGCAAGCACAAAGCACGAATAAAGAGAATGCTAAAGCTGGGCTGCATAACCCTGCTTGATGTGCGGTCTCCTCTGATATCACAAACTTTTTCTATTAGGAAAAAGAAGCCAGAAGCCTTTGCCTACCAAAAAAGAATCTTTGATCTAAGTCTTTTATGTTTCTCTCTCCCCCACCACCACCAACCCCCCTTGCTAAAAGGAGCCATGCCAGCATTATAGAAATAGCATCTGCAAAACAATTTGCAAGCTGGCGTTGAATACATCTTGCTTTTCAAAAAGCAAATCTTTCACATAATGTCATGTGGTGATTTTTGTGATGTTGCATTTTTTAATGGCCTATGTGTAGAAGATCGATGTCAAAGACATCAACCCAACAAACAACTGTAAATATTTGCCTTGAGAAAGCATGTGGTATATCCTGTAATTCTTGGCTCAGCCTCTTAATCTGGAGGCAGCTTAATTAGTTGTTAGTGGACTAAAGCAAAGAAAATCTTTTAAAAATAAATTAAATAAACAACATGGGGCCTGATTTTTATGAAGTGCTATAGTCCACAGTGGCTTTTGTAGAACCTAAGGGTGCTCATCACTTCTTTGAAAACTGGGCCCTGAACTCATAGTTTGAAAGTTAAAATTTTAGCTAAGTTCTTGGCACTACATAAAATCACCCAATTAAGGTTTTCAGAAACAATTGGCAATGCACAGTCCCCTAATTCCATATTTATTTTCCTGACTATGTGGCCATAACTTCAGAAATACTGAATTTCCTCCAGCTTCTGGTGCTTTTTGATCCTAAGAAGGGGATAATGTTTCGGAAGTCAGAGGCAAGCCAACAAGGTGCTCCAGAAAAGAGTTCCCTTTTGTGAAAAACTCTGATGTCTTGATATTTTTTTTCATTCTCACAACATCTTTAAATATAACTAAGGATAGTGAATATGCTAACAATTCCATTGACATATGGTTCCAAAGAAAAGGCCTATTTTTTCCAGTGAGCTCTACAAGTGTGAAAAAAGACCTGAGCATTATTGAGGACAGTTTAATGAGATGTGTTCAGCATTCAGTCAGGATTTCAATTTCTTTTCTAAAATATTAGACCGTATAAGGAGTGTGATGGAAAATAAAATATAAAATGTTAATGGTGTGATGTCATCTGGAATACTGTGTTCAATCTTATTTCAGCAAGAAATACTTCATAAATAAAGGTGGCTAAGAGATGAGTGACATGTTTAAAATGGCTAAAGGAAATACTTTTTGCAGTGCAACACAAATATTCCATGGAACTCATTATCACAAGATGTTCTTGAAGCCAAAAAAAGTTAGATGTGTATCAGAAATAGCCACAGGTACATTAGATAGGGCAAGAAAAGAAATTATAACTTCTCAAGCTCCAAGACATAAGACACTATTAACAGATGTGAGTTAGAAAACAAATCTGCTATGGATGGGATCTTCTGTAAGATCCTTGAATATCCCAAACATTGAACTGCCCAACATTAGGGAGAAGATGCTTATCTACTGAGGTCGTATTCAATATGGTGATTTCTGTACCTATACGAAGTAGTAATTTCTTCAGATTAATAATAAAATTATTTACTGCACTTTGAGCAATTTGACTTTTGATTAGCTGTGTAATGTTCCTATTTGGGAGCCCAAGACGACTGCAGCAAGGCAGCTCTGGATTAATTTATTATAGGAGTTTGTTCTTTACCTAACCAAAAGGGGTTCAGGTCTTCACTGGTGATTTACGGTGATATTTACACAGAACAAGCCACTTCTGAGCACATGGGTTTTGTGGTGGCTTTTTGTTTCTCTTTTGAAAACAGAGACCATCACATTAAACCCTAATTTAAGAATTTTCACTAGCAGTTTTGCCTGTGCTGTTAACAAACTGTAGATGCAAATATTGTTCCCAGTCCATGGCTCCTGAGGAGAGTGTTTCATTGATATGTTAATATCTTCTTTTCTCTTCTTTCCATGACCTAAGACCTAAACAGCCACAGTATTAGATACAGTACTTGCACAAAACAAAAGTAACATATCATTCTTAGTTAGAAACTAAGCTTTTTCTATAAATGTTTTCTGTAGGGACAGTTGAGCTAAGAAATATTTTAATGTGTGGGAGTTTTTGGACAATAATAAATAACACATTTTTATGCAAAGTAATATACTATTTACAGCTGTGATGCTCATGTTGCTATTTGTCTATTGCCATTCTTACTAACATTACAATTAAAGTAGACGTAATATAAATCAGGGCATAAATGTTAATTTAAGTTTGAATATGTGGAAAAAAATCAACAATCAGAAAATAGGATGCTTATAAGTGAAGAGAATTTGGGTGTTATCCTGCAACAAGAAATAGAGTGGATAATTAGAAAGCAGTTATGTGTCCTGAGTGAGACAAAATATTTAGCTGGAATTCGGGACACCTTGCATTGTTCAGAATATAGAAACTGCACTAGGAATATACCAACTAAAAATTAATTAGAAATAGACTCCTCCATAGGGTTTATGAGCAGAGTTAGGAAGTCTGTATTCTATTCTGTGATACTGGATTAATTTATGATCTCAAGCAAATAATGTAATCTGTGCCTTGATTTTCCTACCTTAGTCATGTGGATATTGGTATCTTCTTTGATAGAACTGCTCTATTAACAAACTCTGCATAACACCTTTTGAGGAACTGGCCTCTGCTGTCTGTGGTCAAAGCAGCTGACGTAGAATAAAAATGCTGAAATTCAGTAGATCTTTGGCTAAACAAAGACTCCCACCTTTCATGCATTCAGCTGAACAAATTGTAACACCAGTGGGAATGATGAAATTTCCCTTCTGTAGGCAGATGTAATAGATGACAATACGTTTCAAATTTTCCCAATGAAAATACCCCAAAATATTTTAGATAACAGGAAGTATTTCTTAGTCAGAAATCTTGCCCAGACGCCAAATAGTTTTTAACAAATTATAATGCTACACATTCTACAGGCATTGACACATACCCTAAACCTTTTTTACTGTAAGTCATTGCTTAGGGGGGGGAGTTGTGTGAGTTTGTGTGCAAGCACTCCAAATGAGTCAGTCATTAAAATGCCGATTTAAAAAAAAAAAAAAAGTGCCGAATCTCTCTAAATGGTTTCACACAATGTGTGTCCAAAATCTGTATGAATCAAATCCATGAGCATGGCACCTATTTCAAACCTCCACTAGAACCGAACAAGTAGAGCAGTTGGTATGAAAGAATTTTAAACTATGTACAGCGAGTGATTCTTTCATCACATGCTCCTTCTTGAAATCAGAATGAGAAATTTCTGCCTTAGATGTGGTTCTGCTTGGTCAACAGATATAATAATTAATTAAATTTATCAATTAAGATAAAATTTTCACTGTAGGAGCCTCACGTGGCGGTTGCATGAGCACTTCTATACTTATATAAGCATATAAACGCAGTTATATATAATTGTCAATTTGGGGAATCAATAAAAAGTGTATTTTAACTGAGTATAGCTGGTAGTTGGAATGGCACTGCAGAAGTAAGAGTCTTCAGGGACCTCATCCCTGGATTATGGCAGGTTTTCTTTTATGTGCTCTCTGAGCTGCCCATCTGGGATAGCAGCAAGCCTTACCTGTTCAAAGCACAGGCTGCCTTACAGCTTCATACACGTACACATTCTTTCCCAGCAGGCTCTGACAGACAGATGTAGCTCCATTGATTTTTTTTTAGTAGTAAAAAAATAGCCCAGGACAAATTTGAGAATGTTTCGTGCAATTATGTGATGGTGTATTTTATGTACAAGTGGAACATCCCAGTGTTTCAGTACCAGTTGAAGGGACAAAGCAGGCTCAGTGTGTGCCCTTCCAGTGGGACAGATTTATCAGTGGTGCAATTTCTTTGATTTCATTAAAGATGTAATAGAGTAATGTGTTGTCATGACTTGAGGCACACTTATGTGTATCTTGGGTCTCTGTTACTTGTCTTATTTACTCATGGTTTCAGTTTCTGATATCCCAGCACAGAAGTGTTTCCTTGCTTATCCCAAAACACAATTATCCTTCTTATAATTGAGAAGAGCATTCTCAAGAAGCAGCACATTTTGTTTATGGAGCAGGCTTTTTTGCTACGGGAGGTATTCCTGAAAATATACGATCCAAAGGATTACTCTTTTAGAACTAGTGCCAAAAAAATACCACTTAACTGAACTTCAGGATTCACAAAGCTGAGCTCTGAATTGAGGCCCTTAACTTTTTGATCCTGCACTGACCCACATTGTATGCGCACAGCAAATATTTAGCTTATGTGATTCAGGTATGCAAAAAACTATGAGCACTTTTGTGTATGAACACTGAAGAAAAAAAAAAAAAACAAAAAAGAAAAAGCAGATCTGTATGTGCCAATAGTATTACACAGCACAACTGACCAAACATCTTCCAATGCCTGTGCTGAGCTTTTGTTTCGCTGTGTTTACATGCAGTTATGTCCAAAAAGAAAACAGCAGGGGTTACAGTCTTTTTTTTTTTTTTTTTTTTTTTTTTGTGGTGTGCATGTCAGCAACTTCCATTTTATGGCTCCCACATATGTCATTTTCTAAAGTTAACAGAGAATTGCACCTAGCATTCTCATGACCAAAGTCTGAGGTTTCCACAAAAAGTTAAAACCACTGAGGCATATTTTAGTCTGCTAGTAAAATATAAGTTCTCTCATTTTTTAAATAAATAAACCATAATGTTATATGAAAATATATCTGTAAGAAGGGCATAATGCCCCTGAAACATCTTTAAGCAGAATTATGGTCCTGTACCAAGCTGCCAAAATGGTTTAAAGAACTAAATCCTCCAGGTATTGCCCCAACTCCACCTGATGTTCCTGAGGACCACAGTTGCGTGGGGACACTGTGATTGTGCAGATCCATGCAAGAAAGATCCGAACTGTATTGTCACCAGCTCCCTAGCGACCATACACCTGGAAAGTGAGACAATATTCACTCCCTTGGGCAACTGCTGCTTCTGCAGTAGCACGGGATCATTAAGTGAAGTTTTGTACTTTAAAAAATGCTCCATTGCTCCTCTCGTGGTGCCTGGGTTTGTCAGGGTCTGACAAACACGGTCCAACACCTGTAAGCTTCATGGCTGCCCAAATCCTACATCTGGGCTGGGGGTCCCAATGAAGCTAAGAGTCCAGATTAGTGTGAGTGTGCTCATGGTAGTTACGCTGTAGCCCTCTACCTAGATAAGCTCGGAAATCCACCTGCTCCTTCAAATCTTTTAAAGATATTATTACTTTGAAAAAGCTAGGGACTTGCTTGAAAAAGCTCCGCAGTTCTGGACTTGCTTGGAGTCAGTTATTACGACGAGCATGTGAAGTCATCGCAGCAGGGAGCCGGGACCCGTACAAGTAGAGAATATTAATGCCCTCCTCCTAACCCTCTTTTGTTTTGACTTTTGCATTTTATATCATGTTTTTCTCAATGCTTATAAATAAAAGCCAAGCTCAAGTTCTATTGTTGCTTTTTAAAATTCACAATCCCTTAAATTTAAAATGTTATTGTAAAATAATTGGATTTGTGAATAAATTGCCAGAGGTTTGAGGTTTGGTTTACATTTATCTTCCTGAGGAATGGCGTTTATCAACTCCTTGTGAGCTGTCATCACCTTATAGGATCTGCTAAATACACAATGTTCAGGCTGCTGTTTCAGCAGAGTGCTAAAGGCTTGTCCATTGTAATTAACATATTCGTTGAAAACCTTTAAACATCAGCATTTGAAACCTTTAATACACTAAACTGCCCCACTGCCCAGGAGGGGCTGTCTGAGGAAAGAGGCCCACGAGAAAAGCAGCAAAATAAAAATAAAATAGGAAAAAAATAAAAAGCAGCTCTGCTTTCTTCAAGGAAATAGGACAGAGGCAGTTTCTTAATTGTTTGCTTGTTTATTTATTTACTTCATAACATTATTTCCTTGAGGGAAAAAAGCTGTTAGGAATGAATTCTTATTCAAACCTCCCAATCAAACATGTGCACTTTATCATCCGCCCTCGGTTGGGTCCGATGTGATAGGAAGAACCCTTAGGACAAAGGAACAGAACAAAAAAAGGCACTTGGAGAATCATTAAACCACAATCGAGCCTAATTGCTTCGTATTGGTTGAGAAAACATCCAACATATTTAACTTTACCGGACAGCTGGTATGTGGAACCGGTAACTGTTCTTCAAGAGGGTTGGTCGGGTTTTTTTATTACACCTGAGAATTAATATTTTAAAGCCTCTGCAGTAAATTTCTCTCTCAGAAACAGCAAAATAAATCTGTAGTGAGTGCATTGCAAACTCCTCTAGTTTGGGATTGTGGCTTTCCAATTCTGTTTGGGGACTTTGTGTTCAGCTAATACATAATAGGGGAATGACATTTGGCCTTAAATATGTATTTAAATGAGTCACCTTGAATGAACTAGACTGCTCTTGCTTGGAAGGAAGGAACATTTAAGGAGATGTTTTTCAACGTGGCTTGGGTAAGACTTTCTTGTCTGAACTGTAATTTATGGGTGCAAATTTCAGTAGTCTGAACTTTACTTTATCTGATCTGTATGTACATTCCTCATGGGGGAAAAAAGTGACTATTCAGATTTTTGCATGTACAGGAAAGTGGTCTAAAAGAAAGCAGTATGAAAACAGGCACTGGCGAGGGGAGGAAGTGCCTATACTTTATATTTAAAATCCTTCTTCTTTTCTGGCAAAAGACACTTATGAAATAGGAGATTTTTCATAAAAGGGAGACTTCCTCATGCCTGCCCATAGACAAACCATCACTGCCCAGATGCAGCTCTCTCCATCACAGTGGATAAGGCTACTGGGGCCTTCCATTTGCTTTCAGGCCAGTAAAACTAAACTTGTTTCTGTGAGTCTGGCTATCTGTCTGGGTCCAAGGGACCTCTCCAGAATCTCTTAAATATTATTATTAAATAACTCAGAGTTGTTAGATGGAATCTGGGTTTGGGTGTGCAATAGAGTGCACTTTTTAATAGTTCATCCTTAGTCCTTTTGGTAATGTTAACATAGTACACAGGTGGACCTAACCATGCATAAGAGACAGAAGATTATTTTTCATTCTATGTTCATAATTGTCAAAAGCAAGAATTGTCAGAAAGAGGTTTTAAGGATTCTTTTTCTCTCTCCTTTTTACATCACCTTGCTTAACCAGAAGGGATCACAGCTGGGATATTTTTGTGCTTCCACTGCATTAGCAACAGCCACCATTTCACAGCAATCCTCGTGTTAAAACCAAATGGTGGCACAAAGGACTCTGCTCATCATTCATTCCCCAGCTGTCTTTTTGCCTTTGCCACCCTCCTCGTTCTCCTCCTCCAATAAAACCTTTCACTTACAGAAATTCAAAAAAAGGGCTTAATCCCCCTGTCCCTGCAACATCAGCCCCACAGGTTAATGCACACTTCAATAGTTAAAATCAAAGAAATGGGCCTTCTTACAATGGGGCCTTTAAAAAAAAAATCCTATACGTCTATTTATAAGCCATCTAATCTCAAAAATCCTTATTACCTATCGTGTTACTTTAAATCATGGACATGAAGGAAAGGGAGTCTTGGCATTCAATTATCCTTCTTGCTTTAACAAGGTGTGTATAATAAATGAGCAGTTCTTAATTGACTTCAATGCAATTTGACACTACTGGAGTAGGAGGAAGACGGAGCCAGAAAGAAAGAAGACATGCAGCTTAAAGATGTTAGACAATGCAGTTATTTATAACATGAGACATTATTTTATGACATTAAATTAATTATTCGGTATTTAAATAAACAATATTTAGTGTAAAAATGTTTACAAACAATGTTCTGCAAGTAATTATATTTTGCAGGTTTTTGTGTTGTCACAGATAATATTGTATCATTGGTTAAAAGGTAAAATTCTCAAGATTTTAACAGTCACTGCTAAAGAAGTGTGCTTAAAAATGTAATTTCCTATTTTATGAGTTTCTTTCTTTAAATTAGACTTTATAAAAGCAGATAATGCAATAATAAAATCCCTGCTCATAAATATTTTATCTGGGCAATGAATGATGCAGAAACATATTCAACCTGTATCTCTGAATTTAGATGAATTTAGTTAATTTCAGTAAGGTGTTTACAAGATACTGGGCAGGTCTTCAGAAGAAACATTTGTCAATATAGCCATGCTGAACCAGGTTATGACATTTTTGGGTGGCATTTTTAATGTAAACATAAGCCTTCAGGCTGTGGTTTTACAGTAGCTTTAATCTGGCATAAATCCTCCCTGCGTCCATGTTCATCCTCAGCCAGATCAGTTCCTGGTCTGGCATCCGTGCAAGCATGAACAGGGAAGGACAGGGAGAGGTGGTACCACCATTCCCAGTGGCAGACCAGACCCTGGATGGCTTCACTGGGAGCAGCAACCGCAGCAGTGTGCTACACATCTCCACTGTTCCCTGCGTGCGAGCTCCCCAGTGTGCTTTGGTGATGCCGCATCAGCTTTTCCCCTCGTTGCAGAAGAGTTTGATAGAGGTGAGCTCCAGTGGCTCTGGCGTGGAAGAACAAACGCCATGGCCGCAGCTGAAGAACTGCTTGAAAAATATGTTTGACTCTCAGCAGCAAAACATTGCTCTGTACAAAAAACTGCCAGTATTGCCTTCAGGAGACAAGGCAGATAGATAGGATAAATGTCGGGCAGCCAGGGGAGCCCAGCGTGCCCAGCGAGTGCTGCCCCTGTCCCCCACATCACGAGCGCCCTGAGGGCCCTTTCCTGAGGCGGGACACGAGTTAATAGCACTGATAAAGCTTCCTGAATTCGCTCGTGATTTATCTGTTAAACCATACCGCTTCCTACTAGCATTGAAAAGCAGTATGCAAGGGGGGGCTGTGTGTGCATGCGTGTGTGTTTCAGTTAAAGCTGTTCCCTGCTTCGGCATAGTAAGTATTGAGCCAAAAAACTCCTGGGAGAGGTAGTTTGCCTGCATTGATCTGCTTTTAAAAATGGTTTTTCTAAATGGTGTTACTATAGATATTTTCGAAACTAGTGTCATTTTCAGTTAGAACAGGCAGTTTCACCATTCTCCTCCACCCGCAACTAATTTTCTAGCATTGCAACTTCAAATATATCTTTCAGCCTCTGCCCTCAGCAGAGCTGGGACAGGAGCCAGAGCGCAGTAATTCTTATCAAAAGATCACTTTAAAACTTTAACCACAGGAGTAAGGTGTTACAGATTCTTAGATCTAATGAAGAATGTACTTCCATCCCCTAACTTGAGCAAAACCAGGCTTGTCACTGCTCAGGAAAAATGAAATGCCATGAGAGTGGAGCGGCGTTGCTTGCAGGATGCATAATAGGCTCTGTCAGCCCTTTCAATCATTTAGGTATGATTTGCATCAACGTTTACAGCTGCTGACTATTTACAGTTACACAGCTATTATGTCTTCCATCAGCTGCTAAATGAACAGGTGTTTACCATTGTACAGGCTGGAAAAGAGAATGATAGATGTAAACCAACAGCCCTCCGATAGGAAAGCTGTTCCCTTAAGGAAGCAGTAGAGTGCCGAGTATGGATATACATTTAGCAAAGTTGCCTAAAAACCTCTAATTTTAATACTGACTGTTTTTTGGTGTTGGTAGGTGAGAGGGAGGGGTGGCAAAAAAGGAAGGAAACTCATTGTCACATTGTGCTGCTCTGGCTGTGGCTGAGCTGGTGGATGAGGCTCCTTACTTCTTGCCTGAGGCTGTTACTTGCTCTCCTCTGGCCATATAACGGCACCTGTGGTCACTCCCGAACTGCTTTAATCTTGGTCTTTACTTATGTGGGGTCAGTTTGGCATATTGAGGCTCGGGAATAGCTGTACATGCAGCTGGGCTTGTGCCTGCTGTCTTTTGAAGACACCCAAAATGCGCCGCTGAGCTTGGACATCGCACCCGGCCAGTCCACCACGTGCTTTAAGTTCTCATTCCACTATTGCTTTGGCAGAACAAGTAGGGCAGACAGGCAGGTTTGGCCTGAATAGATGGGTCCTCCTTGTATTGCTCTTTTAGGGTACCCTGTTGTCCCCTCATTTTGTGTGTGTTTTCCTATTCACACATACTGTGCTGTCCCTCGGGAGCGTGCCAGCACGAACCTCTGAAGGGCTACTGGTAGATCGCAGTGGAGAGAATGTGCTGGGACTAGCTGTAGCTTCCCAATTAATAATGTTATTAATAATGAAATAATTAATATTATTTAATCCATGCAGTCATGGATCAGGAGCTTTTGAGCTAGACACTGTAAAATGCTAAAAGAGAAAGACAAGTCCTTTCCCCCAGAAACCCTGTTTGCCAACACTGAGGGATGATATGCCAGGACTAAAAGTCATGTGGGCTTGCGTACATGGGCAATTTTTCTAGTTTACTGAATTACTCTTACACAACTGTACTTAGCTGACTGCCTGTTTTCCAAAATGAGGAGTCATCAATGAAGTTATATTAATATAACTGGAGCGGTTTAAATTCACCACTTGGTCTGTACCAAGGATGTCAGAACCATATAAGACATTATGATTTGTTTTCAGAAGAGCTAACAAAAACGGTATGAGGGCACAGTTAACATTTTTGGGGGAAATTTATGTAATAAAAATCCAGTTCACTGGTTACGAAGCCAGAAGTCTTTGGTGTAGATGAAGATTGTATTATAGCTGTTTTTAGTTCAAAAGAGGTTTTGAATGCATTTTTGTGTCAGTTCTGTGGTAAAACTGTAATCTGTCTTATCAACTCTGTCCCTCCAAAGACATACATTAAGCCATTCCTATTTCCTTAAGCACTTTAAACATGTGCTTAACTTTAAGCACATGGTTCACTGGGTTTTATTAAACAAAAAAGTGAAAAAAATATAATTGGCATACTCTTCCCATTTCAGTTCCCAGTGCAAGCACTGATGACAATATAGAGCATGCTCTCAGCTTTAGGTTCGGCTCTCTGTGGGGAACATATATAGCCTTTCTATAAGTGGAAAGCTATATTCTTGAGAGTTGTTTCTGGTGCCAAATTTTCAGGGGGCTGAGCAACTGCAGACCAGAAAACAGGAACAATTTAAGCAACAATTTAATGAAAAGTTGTTATCCTATTTAGTTTTTATGCCTTTCAAAGCAGGTCTAAGTTAAAATGCTTAGTTTTACACTGGCATGCCTAAACTAAAATAACCTTCACTTTCTTGTGCTGTTAAATCAAATTTTTTTTCTTTTCTGACAGCCAGAAGTGGCCTCTCATGTGAAGAACAGTTTCCTTAATTATTTTGCAAGAGCTCAATAGTGTCATTGCCTCTCCCATGAATCCGATGTTCTGGGTAAGGCTGGGCCCCACCTTAATTGGATCCCGCTTCTCCCGGGCGTCCCGCTGCGGCACTGTGAACGAGGAAGATTCTTGATGTCCCCGCAGAACGCACAGCGAACGCCTGCATCGCCAGGAAGGGGGAGGGAGGGGCCTTGTTTTTTACAGCTGCCTAAAGATGAAATCAAAAAACGAGGGTGTCTGCCATCAGGCAGGCAGGACTTGGCAGATTTCTGTTTTCTCTGTCCCTGACCTTTTGCAGTTTTGTTTTTTTTTTTTTGACTCAGCAGGCTTTGTTGCTATCTGCTAGTTTCTTTTAGGTGCGTGCACGTGATGTTTCACCGGTGACATCCTCTTCGTTTGAAAGCTTGGCTCTTCACCGTGCTCTGTATCTCGGGGAAGTGGGAAACCCTTCTGCCAGGCTGCGGGGCACTGCACCCCGCCAGAAAATCAGGGAGCAGACCCTCTGGAATGGGCTTGGTCGCTGCTATGTTACCCTAGCTGTTACACATCGGGTAACAGGGTACCCTTCACACTCACTTTTGTTTTAATTTCATACCAGATTGACTTCAGTGGAGTCACACCCAAGATATGCTGACATACTTGAGAGCTGAGTCAGGGCTGCTGTACCAGCTTATTGACTGACTGAGTTTCAGTTGTGCAAATTAGAAAACAAAAAAACAAAACAGCTGAATAGAAGTTAACCTTTCAAATTATCACCCATGGGGTGAAGAGTCAGCTTGAGAAAATTCAGAAGACTAATATTTTTTATTTTGTTTTTAATACAAAAACAATGACTATGAGGCAACAAAAGAATTACAATAAAAAGTCCCTCGGTCTAACAATTGGGCTTCAGACATGACACTCCAATCAATGACATAGTATCTTAATTTCTTCACACAAAAGGACATTACAAGAATTACTTTAATGCATGTGATGAAAGCCAGAACACGTTAGCACTGCTTCTTTCTCCTCTTGTGCTTGTTGTACCACTAGAATCATGTAATCATGCTGCAGTAACAAGAGACATTCATCTTAGAAATATGTTTTTCCACATTTCCAAACAGAGGGCCAAGGCCTGAGAGGAAATAAGAAGCTTTTTCAGTGTTGGTCTTTTGTTACTGTGTAATATCCTCAGTTTCTTTAGGCTATTATCTGAGTTTAAAGAATTGGTGGATATAATTTATTATTATTCATTATATTTTGGGGTGAACATGTTCTTTCTGTAAAGAGCTTGCTTTACAATTAAACTTACTAGTTAGCCATCTAATAGACTTACTACCTTTTTGGCCTGAAAGTAAATCAGTGAGTGTGTCAGAGCATTCTGTTGAGGTACAATATTGAAGGCGTCGGTTGTGTGTATTCAGGAAAATTAATAGCAACTAACAGTAAGTATAGCTAAGAAAGTGAGTTTTTTTATTTCCTTCTGATAACATCCTGTTAGACAACTTTATTTCCTGCATACACTGGGATTTGGTTGTTCCACAGAGCCGTTGTGCTTAGGTAAATACGTAGCATGCATAAGCTCAGGTCTGTATGGCCATTTTGTTTACGTATTCTTCTAAATGAAGACCAGTCATCAGGTCTGTTGTTTGCCCATGGTCTGCAGTCCATGGCATACTTCTTCCCTACACCTCTACACTTAGTAATATTGTTCGAATTGTTTCTAAAGTTAAAGATTGCACAAACAATGCATCAGGGTGTGAATAAGATATGTGTCAGCCCCGTTTATTCATTTCAGGGTATATTTATGTTACTCAGCTTACGACTCCTCAGCATCGCAGCTTGGTCAATGAAAAGCCCACACTGCAGAAGTTGTGGTCTGTAGGGTACTATGTCACTGGAAAGAACACATGCCATATCATTTGTCTTGTAAGCACAATTTTCTTAACTGCCCCCTAAAGAAAACACACCCCAGTAATAGTTTAATATTTAGAGCCCTGTAATCTCTAAACTGTGGTGCCTCTGGGACAGGACCTCTTCAGCCTGCGTTAGGATTCTCATGAGGTCCTGATTCATCACTGGGATTCCTGAGTACTACCCAGCACAAGTAATTTAAGATATTACTACTAATATTTTCTTTTGTGTAGGAATTTTCCAGGCTGATTCTGTGTGATAGCTCATGGGAGCAACGTGTTGTTTACCATATTTTTCTTTGATCCCTTTTTGGTTAAGGAAGTTTAAAAAAATCACTGTTTCTTGATATCTGAAGCAGACTGCAGATCTAAACACTCGATTACAATCTGTACAATATGAATACTTGATTAATAGTTATTGTAAGCATTCGTAAGGAATTTGAGGCATCTGGTTTGAATAAATATCATACAGAGATAAAGATATCTAAATTCAGCCTAATTTTCATCATCCTGGAAATACAGTCTTGAATATGGAACCTGGTAACTGTGGGGATCCATCTTTGGTATAAATATTCACTCTGTCCTCTTGAAATTAGTAAGTTTTGCTACTGATGCCAAAGGATTCAGGATTTTCCCAGAATTTCCCAGATAATGATATAGTAAAAATAAGAAAATTTGCATACAATAATTAATTCATATGAAGCACTGGTGGTGTGTGGCCTCTGCAGTTTAGCCCCCCACTTCACCAGTCTAAATGCATACATCCCACACTCCTGCTACTATTCTGCTGCACTGGGGCAAAATAAAAATGCAAATATTATTTTTAAGTGATAGATGTGTTCTGCTGGCTGCTGACTTCATTGTTGCTTATTTCTCTTGGGGTCTGGATGCCCTGAGCACAGGACAGGCTGGGAGCCTGAATTTCCTGCACAGTTGTAACTTTCGATCAGGACATCGTTGATAGTTTAAGATACTGCACCTGGCAAAACCCCAGCTTGTCCCTGTGATGGCAGTGCTTGTTTCCTTCCATCAAATAGATGTTTTTCTGTTGAATGTTAAGAATTCCACCAGTTCAGCTTGGAGCAAACTAGTCAATTTAGGTTTTTTCCTATGTTAGGGGCAGTAAATCTTCAGTACCTACAGAAATGAGTCTACCACCTAGGCTGAGATCTTAATCTTAGTGAAAGAAATCGGCATGTTCCTATTTACTTAAGTGGAAGCAGGGTTTCTCTTATGATTTCCGTCTCAGACCTGATGTGGGTTTTTCTGGGAGGGGAAGGGTTTCTTGCTACTAATTATTCTTGCCTGATTTCCCTCCACCCTCTTTTGCAAGCATAAAATCCCTAACGAGGATTCAGTTTGCTTCTAGGATCAATTAGTCCACTGATTTGCTTTGCCTTTTCTTAGGTATGGCCACAAATTGAGGCTCTAGCTCTTCAAAAGTTCTGCTTTTGGTTTGAGAACGTTTATTTTTTTCCAGGTAATGTTTTGTTTGCTACTTTCCCTTTTTCTGTTTGTCTATTAATACTACAGACAGTTCTAGCGCATTTTTAATATGACATGCAACTTCCTTTTTATGGTTGTCAGCTCCTCCTGCTTTGCCATAGCAAGTTAAACAGTTTCTGCTGTCTGTCAAAGTATACTGTATTTGAAACACTCCGTGGAAAAAGTAAAAGGACATAAAATCCACAATGTATTTTAGGTACTGTGGATGGATGTACAATGGACAATACATGGATGTATTTTCCATCTTGATACTGTTATTTAAACGTTGGCTTATCATAAAATACCATTTAATAAAATATAATTGACTGTGTTTACACACACATATTTATCTGAGTTTTCATTTACATCCCTAGAGTTGCGGACAGTGAGCTCAGACACAGTATCTGTTTACCACGCTGCTGCTATGAAAGGTCATGATCTAATTTCTTAGCTTTGCATCAAGGCACAAGAGGAATATGTGACCAAGAATTACTCAGTTACGAAATACTCGGTTTGAATAAGCTGAGGTAGGACGTTACACAGAGCCCTCAGCATTTATGGGAAGCAGGTCGGTTTTGCACAGGACCGTTTCTTCCAAGCAGGGAGGAAAGATTAAAAAACCCGTAGGGAGAGTCATGAGTGATAATATTGTTCCTTTAATGGGTTAACTACAGTATGCGAAAACAGAGAGCTCTTCTTTAAAACGGTTAATTCAGTCGAGCCTTATTCAATAGATAAAAGCGTTTTAACGACAGGTGCCAGCCCATCAGTCCCTTTTCAGCAGTGCTGAGTGTTTCAAAGGGTAAGTCACTTGCAAATGTATTCTTTCAATAGGTGAGAAATCACTGACAAGAATAGGTAGTCACTGGGCTCTTGCTGAATGGCACAAAGGGTAGTTAATACTGAGTTACATTTGCAGTGTGAAATTTAGTTTTGTTTGTTTATTAACTATCTCTGACTTTATAATTTATTCTCCCCCCAGGTTATTTACAGAGTCGGTTCAGGAACAGTTTCGGAGCTCGCATTTCTTTGTTCTAACCCAATCGTTCAGAGAAATGAAATCTCCCCGTGTGGGGATGGAAATGCAATTTTCTGAGAAGCCGTATAACTGGCCAGGCTTGTTTAAAGCTAAGAGAGTTTAACTCTATTGACTTTACTGCTTTGCTTTGCTGTTTAGTTGTACTTGAGTGACTTCATTAAAAAGGAGGGCAGTTACTTAATCGTACAATCCAAACCACTGGTGTCATTTGCAGTTTCCTGTTCTATTCTTACTCAGTGAGCTGAACAAGAATTCTCCTTTAAACTTCTCCTTGAGATTTCATCTGAACAAAGATCTTCTCCTTACGCTGTGAGATTTCCTTCCTGCCATTTTCTTAAGAGAGTATGTTGGAAAATTATGCTTCATGGTTTGCTGTAAATGCATTTCTAGTTCGGTTAATGCCACTTTGAAACTCTACCCACTTGCATCGGCAAACGCTACCATACTTTGTAAGGGCTAGGTTGTGTCTCAGCATACCCTTGGCAGGAGCTGATTACCTTTGTTTAGTATTTGTAATACAGTAGCACCAAGAGGCCCGCTATGAATCCCTCATAAAAGCAGGCATTGTGTACACAGCCTTCCTAAGGAGTTTAGTCTCGAAGTGTAGGAGACAATTAGTGAATAAAACAAGGGGAAGTGCAACGTGACAGCGAGAGTATTAGGATGCGTGTTCCTGCAGTCCAGTCGAACAGATGCTGGTGCCTCCCAGTAGAGATGGTATTTAAGGAGGAACTTGGAGGAGAGTAGTGCAGTATCTCTGCTGTTTCTTTTTTTCTTTTTAATCTGGGAAGTTCCCTTCATACATTAATATTTATTAAGTGATTAAGTACTAGTACTGCCATTACACAGGCATGGCCACTGAGCCAGATATCAGTGACACTTAACTTTTACACATGTACATGCAAAGCTGTGACACTGGTTTTCAGGCACAAGCTTCAGTGCAAACCCTCTTTTAAGGAATTGCTTTTCTGAGGAGAATTAATGAACTTCAGTTTTGTATGCGTTTGTATTACATACTCTTATATCCCCCTATCCTGCCAACATAACACCAGACACCATTCTGATTCCCACTCTGTGCAATAAACCCCAGTCTTCTCCCCATCCAACTGCAATACATCTCTTTTTGTATCTATCTTTTTGCCTGCTGGCTGGGCAGGGGCACCAGGATTAGGCTGTTGGCAGGTATGTGCTGATTAGTTACCTGATGGTTAAATAACTACGGAATTTTACTTGCCTTTCCCTTGGTTTGGGTGCTCTCTCCCATCTGCCAAGTCATCCATTTGCATAAAAAACAAGGGATTAATCATCACTGTGATGAATTAATCAAGAAATTAATTAAGAAATTTCAGCAGCTCTGCCAAAAATGGTCTGCAGGTTCTGAAACTGTCAATAAGGGGAAGGAGGGTGCTAAACAGTTTGGTTTCATGAGCGCCCTTCCTCAGGTGGAGTGACTGTGCATGCTCAAGTGTTAGGGCATTTGCAAAGCTTAGGAATACAGAGGCATTTTGAGAGAGGAAAATTTAATACCTGATCATGTGTAAGGTAAGAATTTTTTAAGAAAAAGTGCACTTGTAGTTTCCTAAGTAATAACACATAAAAGTATATAATTTTATAAATACACATAGAATTGTAAAGTAATTTGTGGAATTTGTGGAAACAAATGGGCAACAGTGAGGAAAAAATGTAATCCTAAATTGGCTGAGTTTGTAACGAAGCATCCCACCCACGTGCTCTGACGTGGTGCCCTAAATACCTGTGCGGGAGCAGCATTGTTAAAAACATCATTTCCATCTTCTGTCCTGTGTTGTACAACTGCTTTCTATCTGTTTCTTTATTTTTCGGAAATAGCTAATGGCTCTGTAAGTAATCACACTTTGCATTTTCCCCAGCATTATTCTGTGTTGCCTTTCTTTTAGCTCTGTTCTGACAACTAAAAAGTTACATGCAATTATCTTGGACTGTTTCACAGACTTTTAGGGTGGCCTGGCAACAAATGATACTTGAGTCCTGTGAAGATAATCTTCATTTTATCTTCATATAAATATTGTAAATACTGCAGAAAAAAGTTCAGGGTACACGAAAGGGTAGGATGCGAGAGTCCAGGATGGCCTCACTTTTATTTAATTCAGGCCCCTATTAATTTTTCTGTAAGCCTGAAAAAATCTCAGCAAACACTTTTTCCTAATAACTTGAAAATATAATTGCTTGTTTTGTAGGTGTTTATATGTTATCAAGAATACCCGTAAATAGAAGGAGGAGGAGGGAGGGGGTATCTATTTGTAAGATGAGAAAAGAAACCACTGCCTATTGTTTGACCTGAACAGCTCCCTGATTGACTGGGAGAAGGAATATCTCCATGGGAACAGATGAATGTCTGGTTTTCATGTGGTGAAATCCCCAGTCGAGCTCACAGTGGCTTCACTAACATGGCACTCTAAATTGGTTGTTTGCATGCTGCTTCTTACCTTTCGCTAAACTAAATAAGAATACTTCTTCCAAAGTTACTATCCCCCAAAATACAATAACGAAATAAAAATGTAGGACAAATAACAACCTAAATTCATGTTTTTGGGTTCTTTTAAATTTATCTTGGTTTTTAAGTAAAGCAGGCAAAATAATTAAATGAGATTAAGCATTTAGTATGGAGGAGTCTTTTCAACGTGCTCGTTTTTGCAGATTTGGGTGATACGGGCGGTATTAACATGCCTCCTCACGACAGAAGAATGCTGTTAGTTTGGCGGAATTTGGAGAACTCCCGAATCTATTGTGTCTACGGGTTTGCTACAGCCATTTACAATGGTCTGTTTTCCCTCCTAACAGGAGGGAAATGTCAGTTGACTTCAATACAGCTGAATCTAAAAATAATAATAATTAAAAGAAGAGAGATTAGAGGTAACAAAAGAACCACAGTTAACGTAACAATAAAAAAATCACAATCCAGGTTGGACGAAGGAGTGATTCCTAAATATTAAAGCTCCAGTGGTCTTATCTGGACCAGCTGCTTATAATGTCTGTGAGGAATGTGGCACATCAAGTGTGTGAACACTGCAGCTATTGTATCCTAACAGGCTGATTGAACCCTGGATAATTGGCATGTAACCTTCTCTATTAATAGTGCAGACAGATATGTGAATTAGCTGAATGCCTCAGACATATGCCATGCATTAACCAAAAGGGCTTACAATTCTCATAACAACTTGGCTAACTATTACACCAGTAATTATTCTTTAGAACTTGATAATATTAGAGAAAAATCAATAAATAATTTGTAGTTTCAGGACAGATTATGAATAATCAGTTGCACTGTAACATAATCGCCAAAGGTTGGATTGTAAGGAAGATTCAGGACTGATAGTGTGGCACTTTGATGTTTTTAAAGGGGTCAGAGTGTGATTCTCTGTCTTTGTTTAGCTCTTGTAACTTGAAGGAATCGATAGGCATGTGAAACATTTAGAATAATTTCAGGATTGCTATTCTTTCTGTTGTACAAGAGATGTACAGTCGGGGCCATTGTCTTTGGAAAGACAATAGATTATTTTCCTTTGTGAAATATGATGTAGAGGGATAAGTTGGACTTCTTTTTTTTTTTTATTGCATTACATTGTCTTACTGTACTGAACTTTGTTGTTCGTCCAGGACGAAATGGCAAAAAACACCTTTTACTTTTTAATTAGGCTATTCTTTTGCTAAAGTGATAGAGTGTATGATTCAACTCTGAGTGATCTTGAAAGAATGCAGCATTACAACACTTTAAAAGCAGAGAAATATCAACTACGGGCAGAGAATATTTAAATATGGGAGCCCCTAGAGCTGCATAACCTGTCTGGGAGTGTGTGTTTGGTGTAACAAGGTGCAGCAAACAGAATAATCCGACAGAGCTACGGGGCTTTTTGTTATTTGAGAATCTTTTGCAAAAGACTTTTCCTTAGAAAACTTTCTTAAAAATTAGGGGGAAATAATGGGATATTTCATGATAGAAATTCAAGTTTAGATGTTCCAAAATTTATGATGAGTGTGCTGTTGTTTTGCCTAAAGAAATGGAGATGCATGCAGTCTCTTTTGCAAATGCTTTAGTCATTTAAATGCTACTCTTAGTAATTGCCATGTCAAGTTGGAATCAAATAAACACAGACATAAAAAGTATTTTAAACAGCTACAAATACTGCACAAATAGAGACTCTTTCATTTCTGAGGTAGTTTTATTTACATTTGCCATATTCCACAGAGGCTGAGTTGAAAACAAGGTATTTAGAAGATGTTATAGTATTAGGGCCAGAACTCAAAGAGCTCCCCCATAAAAAGCAAGCACCTAATCTCATATTATTCTTCGGTGTTAATCTATATTCATGCAGAAGCTAAAACTTTCTTGCCCTTGTCCGAGTCTCTCCCTGCATGTGAGCTTCCCATCATCAGTTTATAAATGCTTCCTTCCACCTGCTGCACCTCATTCTCTAATTACCTGGCTTCTCTCTTAGGATCCTACCAGTATCGGTTCTTCAGGTGCTTTTCAGCCGCAATATAGCAATTAGACCAAGACTCATCTTTCAGGTTTAAGATTAACTTCCTTCTTTCAGGCCCCCAACTACTAAACTCCTGCATAATCTCAGCTACTGCCAGCATTAGAGAAAGCCCCTAGTTCATGAATGCGCCCGGTAATGTCATTTGCACCAAGCAGTTGCAAATGCTTGTAATACGCATATTGTCCAGACAAACTGAAAATCAGATCGTTGGTCTGAACTGTGGTGCTTTGGTCTTGCTCATGCCAGTTCAACAATATTTGTGAGGAAACTCGGGTAGCATAAACATTGTAAAACTGACTTGGCAGTAGTGTTATAAAAAGCTGAGGAGCCAGCATGGGAGAGGGCTGAAATACGCTCTTTTGTGTGCATGAATTTTGCTGATCGTCTTTCTCATTTCCTGTCTTTCCAACAGAAAGATAAATAAAGAGAAAGCTCTAAGAGGCAACGGTGTGACCATACAGTCACCAGAACGAGATCTGAACCAGCACCCCAGAGCTAGCTCCTAGTTTTGGGAAGAATCAGATTTGAATTGATCTTTGCCACTCAGCCCCCTCTCTGACGGCCACAGCGCAGAGGCTTGGCTTGGAGGCCCATCTGTGGCTGTTTTACAACGAGCTAATTTCCTATCAGCAGTAGGACATCAGCAAATCAGCACAGTGGAAGCCCTGCTGCCTTTGCAGTTTCCCTTTGGAGCTCTCAGGACACATGAGAACAAAGCAAAAGAAGCAGCCCAAATTATTGCACCCTTTACTCTTGAAAATGGAGGTCATGCCCAGTTTCTGAAGGTGACTTTACAGGATTTGAATCTCTGCCAAACATGGTAGCTGTAGCCCTAATGTATAATTCCAATTCAATGGATTGCCATCTAGTTCAAAAGGCATTTTATTCTGATTTGTTGGGAAGTCAGAACAATTTGGTATGGTCCTTCACTAGCTCTTGTGACCATAGTAATAATTTATATAAAGATTTTTTTCTCTATATCCTGGCAGATTTTGGGGGAGTGCGTGTCTAAGAAGACTTTAAATTGTGCTTGCTTGAACTCAAATAGGTAATTTTTTTGTTTGATACCTATTTATATTTTCATATGTCTAAACTGAGTCATCTATAAAATGTATATAAACTTGTTTTGTGAGAAACATATATTAAAATGTACATTCATTTCCATCCTGTCTATATTAGGTACATTTTAACTGTCTCTATATACACAAAATATATAACTATATAAGCCTGGCTTTATGTCTTTCTCTGCAAAGATGCAGAAAGACATATATACTGCCTCAGAAGTTCTCTGGCTGCATCCATTTGTCAGGTTTCATATTTTCCTCGGTGGCAGACGTGCCACAGTCAGCAGTGAGGAAAAGACTCGGAGAAACTGGCAGATAGATGACCTTAACTGGGATCAATACAAAAAGCTTCAGGAGCTTATGAAATAAAATACTTTGAAGTAAAATGCAAAATTGGATTTCACAAGCCATCATTACTGTTTGTCACTTTGGGGAGGGGAGAGAGAGACCTATGTGCTGTATTTAAAGTGTTCACATAGGAACAGGACTTGAATCAGCCGAGTTCAGAGCAAGCTTTAAAGATCACACAGCCCGTGAGCAAATTACTTCAAAGTCCCCTTGCTTAAGGAAAAAAAAAAGTCTAAGTAATAAGCTGGTTGATTTTCTGTGTCACCGATGATGGCCAGTGTCAATAGTATACATTGAACTGAGAATTCATATATTTTATAGCTCCAGCTTCCTCAAGATTTAGGGCTCTAATTTAAAGCTGCATATGGGTTTAAGAAGGACAGCCGAAGCACTCGCACCTACCTGTGGGTATCCATCTCGCCTTTGGATGCTTGTGGCCCCACACCAGGGACAGCTACGTGGGCATGGATCTGCCCTGCTGCTTATTCCTTAACGCCTGATGGATTGTGGGTGGAAAATAAACCGTGTGGGTCAGGTTTCTCTAGATGGGAACTCACATTGGTGTCATAAAAGATGTCTGTACCATCTTTCAGCCCTACCAACATTAATTATTTCCAAACTGCATCTCAATTTTGGCTGCCCCATTGTTGCTAGTCTGAGGCTATTTTCACTTGATTATTAAATCAAAGCGTCATTGTCATTCAGGGTTTTGAATGACTGGTAAGTGTTGACTTCTGAGACGAGAAGCCTTTGCTTCTAAGACGACAGAAGGCTTGGTTTTTTCACCTGTACTTAGCATCTGGGAGGGCTGGGTTTGCCCGGCTGGGTTAACCTGATGGGACTCAACACTTTGAAATTGTTGGAACTTTCTTGGCTAGTGGGTGAGGAAGCGTTTGACTGAGGGTCTTGCAAAGCACAGAGCTGCTCAATGAACAGTTTTTGGCATTTACCCGTCAAAGTAGGAAAATATGTTTCTGTTTTGGTCCTTAATGCCCACCCACCATCACATTTTTCTCTCCTGCTCCTCAGAAGGATTAGGTGAGGGGAACAGGAATCTGTCTTTGATTTAGAGTCCTTAGGCATAGTTTTCTCTCTCTTTAAAGTACTTAGCAACGATTTTCAGCTTTTCTTAATCCTGGGAACACCTAACCTTGGGGGGGAAAGAAGTCCAAACCTGGTAGAAGTTAAAATAAACTTTGGATATATCTCCTATTTTTTTTCATTTTCTACCATTGGTTTGCACTCATGGGGAAGCTTTGCTTTGTTTAATTTGGCAACAGCTTTGTGAACTGCTGCCTTCTTGATGCTTAAAAGAGCAGAAGTAGCGTGTGGCCCTGTGGCTCAAGAAAAATGAAACTGATGCTACTGAAACTGCCTGCTTGGGTAATGCAGATGGTTTATCCCAGGTGGAAAGAGTTATTAATGCAGATTTGGCATCTGCATTTAATCCAGATGGTAATAGTTAATAGTGGCCACTGCAATTAACCACAATGCAGAGTAAATGTTTCAATTTGATGTTGACATAGAAAAAAGCACAAGCTTGCACAAGCTGTGAATCTGTCTCAATTCAGCTAAAAAGACAGTGAGATACTGATGACAAAATATTTGTACTGTGGGAGCTAACCAAAGAGCGGGCTAGAATTTCTGATCCAGAAGACTTTTGGTGAACATATACTTTTAATGGGTCAGTACCGCTTGCAGAATAACTGGTGACTTTGTGGCTAAGACTCCTTCTCAGGACGGGGGAGCAGCAGGTTTTGAGCCTCTGATTTGGATTTCTCTGGGATGGAACATGGCTCAGAGGCAGGCAGGAGGCTGGACCCACATGTCAAGTCAGTATCACGACATATGTGTAGAGTGGTAGCGTCCAGTTAGCTTAGTGGACAGGAGCTACTTCATACCCAATTTCCTCCTAAAAATGAGGAACCACGACATTGAGGGATAATCAAGACCTTGTCTTTGTAATTCAGCATCAAAATCAGAGGTGAGACCAGGAATTCTCACTATTAGCTTCTTAGAGTAGAAATCCCAATATTTATGGAGATTAAGAAAGGTATTGATTTGTCACAGGCCATAAGGTTTCCTGTGTGCCTGACTTCTTTAATTCCGCTGGGTTTGACAACATTGACTTAATCTATTTAAGGATCTATGATGAAGGATAAAACATCACCATCTGCTAATGTAAACATTTATAACTTACAAAAAAACCATCAACTTAAGACAGTGGGATAGAGAATAAAATCTTCATGTACCTGTTTAACGTGGTGAAAGAAAAAAATAATTCGGACTTCTTTTAAAGCTTATACAGGATTAACTGAGGAAGAAAATCAATGGACAGAGAGAATCTCCTTGATTACAAACAGATTTTGGTTTCCAATGAAATGATACAACTTGGTAGGCAACAGGATGTAGTGTTTTTAAAATACATATTTTGGTTAAGATGTCTTTGCCAGTAAGTATTGTTGAAATCTATATTCCACATACAGTCACAGACACACAGACAGACACACAAGAGCTGTACTCACCTTTCCTCACAGTCATGATGAGTCACAGAGCAGTTTATGTCTTCCTCTACATAGACAATGTACCAATAGCAACATTTTGTAGAATGACAAAAAAGTGAATCACTAGACAGCTTGGTTTCGTCAGAGATAAGATTCTGGACCCTTAGACTTATTATTTGGTCTGGTGCATTTTGAACATGGATTTCTTTGATGTGTTTTGTGTAACAGCTGCCACCACAATTCCTGCAAATCCCAATAAACAAGGTATTCTCTCAGTCTCTGTTGGTACTAATGCAATAGCTAGGCAACATCTAACAAATATTGCTGCAATCATTTAAGAATATGCTCCCGCGGCTGAAATTAGCATACTGAAACATATGCATCTTTCACAGCTTTTCAGTGGCTTAGCTTAAGCCCACCTTAACTGGTAGTTTGAGATAAGGCCCTACCCTGTCCCAAACTGGACACACTAAGCATGGACATACGTCCTTCCAGCTGTGGGGCAGTAATGTCCCATCAAAGCCACCCCATTTTTTGCTGATGCTGCTGAGGTACCTGCACTCTTTCTCCCCTGCCGTTCTGGGAGGGGGCAACCTTGTACACCGGGCAGTAACAAACACCTGGAGGCAGTAACTTCTCAAACTGCTAGAGCTATATCTGCCTTGAACATCAGCCTATGTCTATATTGCAGTTGAAGGCATGATTGCAGGCTGTGTTGACATATCTAACCCTCGCTTAAATTAGCTAATTTAGGTACTGATAACTGTAAAGCTCTGAAACGTGGACTTCAGGCACTTGTACAGTCTGAGCTTGAAGCAGTGCTGCTATAGCTACTTCTTATCTGCTATCTTGATTTCCCATTGTGTTCCATAGACTAAAATATGCAGCAAGTGCAATTTAACATTACACTTAAGCCAGCCTAATGGCTAACTGGCATGAAAAAGAATAGTCTGTTAGACTGGTCTAACTGCTACATCAGACTGCACATTTAATCGTTTGGTTTAAATGTCTCCAATTTTGTAAACCCAGCATCATTTACACTTTCTGAAGCTCACTTTCACAAACAAATGTGCAAACATAGCTATGTTGCTGGCCTGTAATACTTCTGAAACTCCTATTTATGGCTTTCAGGGTCCAGCCAACTTAGATCCTGTTCAGAAAGCTGTTTTGTGTGTAGCCTGTGAGTAGCAGGTAGGAATTGTTTATATTGATAACCATGATTAACGTTGTACTCTTTGCTATGAATGTGTGAAGGTTGATCCATGCTGAGTTTATTAGGCATGTTAGTGAAAGAGCACAGTCCCTGTTGAACCTCTGATTTTTGAGGCTACTGTTTTTAATAAAAGAAAATGTTTTTGTCAAAAGAAGACGTATTGTAGCATATTCCTTTTAGGTCTCTAGTGTAAGATTATTCCATTTTTTGAGCATCTCTCAGTCTATAAAGGGCACAGTCTCAGAATCATTGAGGCCAACGGGAGTTTTTGTTTTGATTTCGGTGAATGCGGATCAAGTATATGGAAAGCTGCACATGAGATCCTGGGAAAGGGCAATGTATCCAAATGAGAGGTTTGTTAATGTAATGTAGACATAAAGCCCAGATTTAAGCAGTTCACTAGCAGAAGCCTGTGGTGTAACTGCAGGAATTCTTGATACCTTTACTTCCTGCGCCTCTTAAACACACAACGAAGCAGGAGGTAAATTGTTCATGATAATTAACTGGTTAAAATAAAAGTGAAGAAATCTAATATCATCAGGGTTCAGCAGTTATTGAATAGTGCATAGACCTCATGCTGATTCTATGTAAAGAAATTAATTTCAGCTGCAGAAAATAGCCATCTTCTAATTCAGTATGGACTGGGTCCTCTTTATATAGATGGATGGTTAGCAACGTTGGGGGGGATTCTCAGGGCACAGTTTGATGATATGTTTGCTTCAGGGAAGGAATTTACTTTAAAGGGTAATTTGGATGATCTGGGATACAACATAATCTTATAGACATTTTAATCTATATAAATTAGAGTGGTGAAGTCTGGCCATGGCAGGAAAGGCTGGAGGGGAGCGGGTGAAAAAGGGTTAGGAATGTCTTGCCAAGCCACTGCTGAAGAAAACATACGGCATAACTCTCTGTATCAAATATACTGATATGAAAGTATCATTTAACCTGGGCAAGTTTTGTTTTGTTTGTTTTTTTTTTTATTTGGACAGAAAAAATTTTAATGTAACATTATGCTATCTTACATAAAATAAAGATTAACATAATATAGTGTAAGAACATGGGCAACCCTTCCCCTGCACTTTGGAGGAAAAATAATTTTATTGGTGATTCAATATCTACAAAGCTGAAGATTTGGTAATAAGCAGGTACGTGGAAAGAAGAAAAGTGGGAGTGAGGACACATGGGCATGCTTCCTTTGAGTAAATCTTAAGGAAAGTCCCAGCAAAAGAGGAAAAAATACTGAAATGGAATTCATAAAGTCAAACAATAAAAATACATTTAAGATTCGGAACGGATTGTCAGCTGGTATAATTCAGTCCTCTGCAGGCTGTGAGAGAGCAGCCTTACCAGATGAGTGTGTTTCTCACACAGTGTATAAAGGGTGCTTTACCCAAATGTTTTTTTAATCAGTCCATTTTTAAACAATGTAAGCTGACAGCAGCCCTTTAATATGCATCGCCAAGGCTTTCTGAATTGTAAGTAGAAAGGACGAGTAGATTTCCCTGAATTTAGGAGCATGGTCTGGAATTTCATAGGTGGAGAGAAAAGGCTGCTTTGCTTTGAAGTTTTCTGCTTTATATGCTAAACAGTGCTGTTGACTGATTTACTGCAATTTCACATTCAAGGGGCGGGGAAAAAGGAAAGCAGTGACTTTTTGTTGAGTGTGATGAGGAATTATTGACAGATAGGGATACAAGTTCCACTTGCTTGCAAATTTGCTTTCAAACACAACAAGTTAACACAAGCAAGGGCTTTGTAACAGTGCAATGCAACATTTAGTAAAGACCTGCCACATCTGGCAAACTTAAAACATTACCTGGTTTTCCACAGGGCTTAGGAAAGGCTGTGCTATTGAGGGAAATGCATAGTTTGCAGTTAGCATAAACATATTTTTTATTTTACTGGAAATGCTTAGTGTACCACACTCTTTTGCTGGTATTAGAAAAGCTCTTTTACCCTATCTTTCTACTGAATGCTTAAGATTCCTGGAATATTTTGTTTCCACTAGAACATTTAATCAGCCTGATTATGCATCAGTGGCAGGGACACATCCTCAATAATAAATTCATATGCATGTGGTGAAATGAACTGTAGCATATGTGGAGTTCCAAGACCAGAAACCTTTGTAACAAAGAAATTCCTACTAAGAAGTGACCTAGTAAATTGTGTTCTAAACACTTTGGTTAGAAATTATATCTTCCCAGTTTTCAGGAATGAATAAGTAAGACATAATGTGACAATACTAAAGCGCATTGTACAATCTCATGTCAGCATGTGCAATTTTAAGCGTGGTAAAAAAAAGCAATGATATGAAGCTATGAGCGAGAATTCAATGGAGGTTTTGTTTCAGTGTCTCTGAAAGGAAACTGTCTCCTCTAGGAGAACACTTCTTCCTCGATAGTATATCATTAGTTACTTCTTTACATGCTATGGAAAGATGTTTCTTTGAATCTTTATGTGTGGAAAGAGGCAGAAAAGAGTGTACGATAAAAGAGTCTGCTAAATATAGCATAAGCATCTGAATGCACAAACGCAGTGCATACTTATATGCAAAATGTGTAACAAAGGGAAACATGCCTTATCACATCAAAATATTATGTTTTGTTAGTGTGTATTTATGTTCTGTAATGACATTTATATTGGGAAGGAAATGCTTCCTCCTCCTTTGGCAGTAACCAATAGGACAAATTTCATTAACTTAATTCCCAACAGTGGCATTTGCTCATGTATAGTCCTGCTTAACTGAACCCTTCTGTGCCTTAGTTTCCTGTCTATCAATTATACTTGTTGAATTCTCAAGCATATTATTAAGTCATTTATATGTTTTTAAAGCACTTGGATAGCTCATAAAAATGATTGCATAAAAGTGCATTTATATTAGTACACCTTAATAAAAACAGATCATGCCAGGCACAATTAAACTCTTTTTTTATGTCCCACCATGCAAATCTTCCTTTATAGCTTGAAGTTTAACTTTCAAAGCTCAGCTGAGTTTATTCAACTGATTACTATCTAATCCACCCACCCATCATCCCACACTCCCTCAAAAAATGTTAAAATCCTGCCCAGAGTGATATTTTTATTTTTAAACTTGAATGTCTAAGCATTCCTCACAGATGTGAGAAAACTTGAGCCTTAATCATGACAGTAAACCCATGCTATCATTAGACAGAACATGGTCTTTAGCAAAAATCTAGATTTTCATGAATAAATTGGCTGGTATCTACCAGTCAGTACTGTAGAAAGCCATATTTGAATACCTGGCAGTCTTACATCTGCAAATAGTGTACGTCACCGCGGTGCCTTGCTTGCTCATTACGCTGGGAAACAGGAGGCACCGTCCTCTCTTCCTGCTCCAGCTCCAGCTGTTGCAACACACTGGATCATTTCCTAACTTTCCAAAATGAAAGCAGGTATTGCATCCAAATGAAAGCTCGTTTGCACATATGCCTTCACTTGGACAATTGTTTGTGGATAAAAATAATAGACACAATAGGTCTTTGTGATCTGGCCTGTGCTGAAGCATGGGGGCAGAGATGCTGGAGACAGAGGAGTTGGGGGGGGTACAAGATGTATGTGCCATTTCTTGTCGGCTCACTCTGTATGCCCAGGTGACCTATTCTCCCCTTTACTGTGTCAGCTTCTTACTCTCAGGGTAAAAACATTTGGCTCTTGTTTGACTCGTAATTGTCCAAGTCCATGTCCAGTGCCCTTTGGGAGTTTGCTTGCTCGCTCAATGCTGAAAAGAGGACTCCCAAAAGAGAAGACATTTATTTCTGCTTAAAATGTCTGGTCTAGCTTGTTGAAACACCAGTCTTACCAAAAAGCAGACTTTCTTGGCAGTGGAGGAAAGGGCTGGCTTTATTCCTGATGGAGGTCACGCTAGAATCTGTTGGAGGTTTTGCTGTACACACTTCCTGTGTATGTGTGTTTCTGCTGTGCTGTACAGTACTTGCATCGAGCTGTTTTGTAGGAAATATTTTATTACATTGAACTGTTTAATTCCCTGGGTTGGTGTAAACAAGTATAACTTGTTGGTACTCAGTGAAGCCATGAATATTTATGCCTGCAGAGTATCTTCCCCATTATTTTTAATCTAACTACATTAATAATACTAATTAAATATTAGTACTTGACACTATATAGCAAGTCTGACCAATTCCTTTTGCAAAGATACAGACTCGGTATCTGTCAAAGTAAGGTGCTGCATTGATACAAAGACTACTACTGTGTGATGTATGAAGTTTTACAGCTGTATCGTTCTGGGGTGCAATCAGAATGATGTTTATTGTGCACAGCACAGACTTGCATTATAGTGGCAAGCCACGGTAGCTGATCAGGTCTAGTCATAAGGAAATCAGCAATTTGGTCTGTCTTGAAAATCTTAGCACCTTGCAAGGTGATCATGGAGGGCTTGGGAGGCAGTTCAGGGCTCCTGAGCACCTTTACATCATCTCTTGAGTTTTGTGGTTTGTGAGATCCAAAGACCCATTCTTGTGGGTTTTAGTGTGAGGAAGGAATGATTCCCAAGAAGATCAACCCAGAAGGAATTCTTTAGGACAGTGTTCAGTGGAAAATCCTACTCACAAAGCCACAGCAAGTACTCCTTAGACAAAACACCTATTTTTATGCGTAGATGCAGCTGTTGGGCAAGACTATCCATCTTTGGGTCCATAAAAGTCTGATCTATTTTATATGAAAAAAGCTAATTTGCACAGGTTGGGGAGAAGGAAGCACCTTCTAAGTGATCAATACTTTGTTATTTGTAATAACATTGACTAGGTTATCATTAGTCTTCAGATACTGCACACATGGGTGTATCAAAAGAAGATTAATCACATCTGATTATATACAAATTTAGGATCAGTTCCAATAAACCCAGTTACAGTGTTTCATAACTAATAAGACCTCCCTGAACTCAACATACCCCTCTTAGGATGCAGACTTGCCTGGTGCTGAGCACCTCTGGTGAGATAGGGAACAGTCTCTGTTAAATCCTGAAGTCTGAGACAATCAGGCCTCCCATGAGTTAATTATGGGGGATTAACGACCTATATGAAAAATAACAGATGTGGCTAAACAATAAGTTTGCAAGCAGCAATATGACCAATCAATATAAAGCTGTGTTTAGCAGGCGATTATGCACCAAACATGGCAGGAAGATTAAAAAAAGCAAAACTCTTCATACTTAAAAACATATTTGAAATGCTGGGAGTATGCAAAACATCCAATTATGAAAACAGTGTGCTAGAACTGCTGAGATAACTTCTCATTCTTGTTATTATACAAGGTGATTTTTAAAAGGTTTGCTTATTTTCATTGTTTCTTTTCACTCAGACTAGAACAAAATGGAGCACAGGTAACAGAACTGCCTTAAATAGTTACTCTTTGGCAAAGCATAATTTAAAGTCCATTTTAAATCTATATACTAGAGTGATTAATCTAAGCTGGAAAGGATGGGAAAAAATAAACACTATGATAAGTAGATATGATATCAGGAGCTGGCTGTGCTTGAAATTTCTCTTGATTATTGCTGCTAATGCTTGAGAGAGACAGGAACTGCAAACAAATAAATACGTTCTGTTAATATTTGCTGAAATTTTTGAATGCATTCCCTTTGGCTCTGCTTGTATCCCGTCTCTCTTTTGCTTTCTGAGAACATATGTGTGATTGAGTTAGGGAACAAATGTTTGGAGAAAAAGTTCAAAGTTTCTAAAACTGGCACACATTAGTATTTGTGTCAGAGAGATTTGTGCACTTTAACCCCAACTCAGAAAAACCGTTCCTGTTCAGGATAGCACTAGCACATCAGGTAAAACCCTGTCTGCACTAAAGCCAAAGGGTGTTTGGATGTGGACAGGACTTCTCCTATGGCCCTGAAACTTTTTTGCGTATTTGGGGTTTTAATCCTCCCCCAAAGTCTAGAAAAGTCCATGAAATCAGTCTCTTTGGATTTTAACGGACTTTGGATGAGGCTCCCAGACAGCAAACAGAAGAGGTTTTATGTCACTTTGTTCCAGTACTGCAAACTCAAGGATTCAAAATTTGTATGTCAGACCCTGCAGAACTGTGGCAAAATTATATTTAAAATTATAAATTTGGGATCTTTTTATTGGCTTTTTGTATCTTGAACCTATGTGGTTCATATTTTCCAGCTGCCCTGCTATGAGAGCTAGAGACTTGCTTTATATTATACAGGGAAACTGAAAGTCTCAAGTGATCACATGGCTCCTGAGGCACGGGGCTTACCAAAGTCACTAACCGCCACATCATTTTTAATGAAATGTTGGTGATTTAGCAAAATAACTGCTAACTGTATTTCAAATATCAAATGCTGCAGATTATGATCATTTGGCAAAAACCTTTTTTTTTTGATACGAGTTTCCCAAAATACTTTATTAAATCACGTTCAACTAGCAAATCAAAATATTGTAGGAAAACTTGACTCCAGATGGATATTTTGCCAAGAAACAAAGAGTTTAATATGAATTTATGTTTATACTTAAGGATATTCTTTACCCTGCAGCTGGGAGCTATGATGTGAAAGCTCCTAAATAAGTGTCCATAGTGCTCCTACATGCAGACTGGTAAATTCTCTGAATTTTATGCCACCTTAGCTTTGCTATTTACTTGAGCTAGCTAAAATATATAGTCACTAGTGTCTCACCTCTGAGCTCAGTTCTTAGATGTGCGAGCCCATAGCACACTCTCACTGCTGCAGGTTTGCTTTTAGAGTAGGACACTAGTAGCTATAATAAAGGGCAAAATTTGGCTTTGTATATATTGTATGGCCATCAGAGCAATATCACCTTTCTTTATACAACTTTATTTGACATGCAGCCATGATTTGGGATTTTGTGTTTGTTTTTACCCTCAGAACTCCTGATCTGAAGGATGGGACAGTGCTTTTTCTAGAAGCCTGATCTAGAGATCAAGCAGGCACAGAGCACCCACTTCACCCACAGCCTGTATCGTTTCCTTTACATGCCTTGAGCTTCAAGGATGTCCGCATCACCTACAGCCACCTAAGTTCAGGCTGCCTGTAGTTTTCATCTGCTGCTGTTTTAGGGAATGACCATGGAAAGGACGCATGGCCGGTGTGATAGAAACTGGATTAGGTGCAGCCCATCCACATGAGAAACTGGAGCATCTTTGGGTCTGTGTTAAGTGCAGATCCAGTGGGGATAGTTGGAAACTTTGAATAGCCTTGAGCATATCCTTGCTGGTTCAGGAGAACCAATTAAAAAATTCTTCCACTCAATTAGATGCATCTTACGTTGCATTCAGAAGGTCATAAAGTTCTGATTACGCTATCTGCTTGTTATAAACTAGACTCAGGTTTTAGGTATGTTCCAAGAGGCCAAAACTGTAATTCTGGCTTGTGAGAATAAACTGTATTGCTACAAGTAGCTCCAATTCTGTGATTGAAAAAGAACGGATCAGCCATTAAGTTATTCACCTATTTGTTAAAAACATTAATGAAATGTTTTCCTCAGGAGCAGGAAAAAACAAAACAAACATACAAAAGCCATACCTCAGTTTCAGTGCGTTTCAGAGCTATTATGGCCTTTGATTTATGAGTCTTAGCAGGTTCTGGAACAATGTCAGAAGAAAAACTGGGAGAAGCTTGCTGTTAGAGAATAAGAATACTATAGTATTCTGAAGTTTTATTTCAGAGGATTTACTTTTTTATTTTGTGGCTTTATGACACCAATGGGTTGCTTTACTTGCAATTTGTAGACTCACAAAACTGTAAAATATAATGTGCTTACATTTTGGAATTAAAAAAAAGTTTTCACAAATAAATCTAAGCAGATTGGAAATAATACAAAAATCTGTTCATTTCACTAGAAGAATTTGAACAGAAACTGGGCACGATTTCAAAGTCAAAACACAATACAAAACTTATTTGGATTTGCAGTGCTGCAAAGATGCAACCAGTTGTCATTTATTCACTGATCATTAAATCAGAGCAGATTGGTATTCCTTAAGTGGCAAGATGAAATCAGCATTCCTTTCCTGTGGTCCATTTTCTGTTTATTGTTCTTATCTTCTGTACAAGTGGATAAGGAAAAAAAATAGAACCAGAACATAAGCAATTACAAGGTCCAAATGCTCTTGCTTGCCAGTGTTAAGATAAATCTATTCTGCATGGAAAGAGACACTGAATGAGAGAAAACTACATTTTTCTTCATATGAATCATCCTATCTAGTTCCAATAAAATTCCCATGGAAACTTCAGGGCCATCCAGCAGATCCTGCACTATTTGTTAAAGGGAAACATCATTTCAGTTTTGCCGTAGGTTCCTATTATGCCATCCATGCTCTTTAGCAGTACAACTCCAGCAAATACAGTAAGTCCTGTTGTCCACTCTCTCAGGCATGGAAAACAATCCAAAATGTTTTATTTCTTGGTGCAATGGTAGCTGGTCGCCTCCTGAAAGACTAGCAGGGACACCAGATGCAGAAGCTACAGAGCTGATAATAAAAGTATTGGCTGCATAAACCCTGCTAGGTTCAAACATTGCTTCCCAGGTTTCCGAATCTACCTATATCCTGAACATCCTACTAAGTATTTTTTTAAATTAGCATATATATTGACTTTGATGGGATCAGGTCTGCCCCACATGCAGCTTTCATACCAGCAGAAGCATATCAGTTTATCAGTTTGATTTGCCTGTACTGCTAGAAGCTCTAATGGGGAACTGCACTGGGGTAAAGGCGCTCTGCATCGGCCGTTCTGCGATTCTCCTTCCTACTGAGCTATCATAAGTTGAAGCCAGGCTGAGTTGTTACTATATGAGTTTTTGCTGCTACAACTGCTGACTTTTGCTAATATAGCTACTAGAGTTACTGACTCATCGGTGACGTAACCGTGCTGACAGAGGAACACAAGATGGATGCAGTTTCTTCTAGTCAACTATGTCTTTATCTGAATATGACTTGCATTTTTTTCCCAGTAAGTTTTAGCAAGAAAAACAGAATATTTCACTGGTAGCCCTTGCCCAAGCAGGACTGGGTCTCCTGCCGTAAAGTTTGTTGGCTGGGTCAAGCATTTTGATTAATTTTGACATAGTAGGGAAAAAAAGAAGAAGAAAAAAGTGTTCCCAGAGATTTTCTGACAAATTTTGTTTCTGTAATAGGGCAGTAGTAAAAATGCTATTGAACTCTGAGCTACATGGAGAGTAATACCAGTCATCAAGCAACTAACTTAAGGAAAAAAGATGAACGTTAGTAGGAAAACAAGGATATTAGTGAAGCCAAACAAAGCAAAAGCATAAAAAAGCAGGACGCCAGCTAGTTCTAGTTGTTCCAAAAAAAAATCACTTCAAAACAAATTCCAAAACAAACAACGCTTTTCACTTAAAAAATCCAAAACAACACATCAGCATTCTAGTAATTCCTGCCATTGAATGTTTGACTCTTAAACAGCACATATTTTAGGAGGAAATATTTGAACTATATAAATAAAAGGCATCCAAGAATCTTTGTTTTCCTCTGAAATGCAAGGCCAATAACTTATCTCTTATTAACAAGTTCATCTTTTGTTTCCCCAAGGTGCTTTTTTTTGTGTGTGTGTGTGCTCTTGGCAAAATTGTTCGGAACAAAAAGAAAGCAGCTTCCCCTCCTGTTGTTTTGCTGCCTTTGCAAGCATTTATTTTCATGGAGACAAAGCTGCGTTTCCTCTGTGGCGGTGTTGTGTTGCGTGAAATGTCCCAACATTCCTATGAATGGAGGCTTCTAAAGACAGGCTGTTCTGTTTTGAACTTGTTATGACAAAAATAGCCAAAAAAAAAAAGCCAGCTTGTCAAATTAGGAATTACATGAGGTCAGCAAATTTGGGAACAACCGCAACTGGAGGAGAGAGAAAGAGAGAGACCTAATTATTACTTGGGGGGAGGGAGAAAGGGTGGACCTTTCTGAAGCAAACCCAGAGCTGCTTTTGATCTCCCAGCGTGGTGGGGCACTCAGGACGAGCCTCCCACTAATTTTGGCGGCAAATGATCGGGCCTTAATATGCCTAAAAATAGCATTAATGCGGGCCAACATTCCGGCTTGCCCTCTGCAAACCATACAATTATTTCTGCCAGATGCATAAACTATTTGAATTGTGAGGTTTAGCAGTGCCCTAAAATCCTGTGCCCTCTTCTGACTTTCTCGGGTTTTTATATAGTACCTGTCACTATGACATCAAAAGCTAACTTCTGCAAAAGTCTGGCTCTGAGAAATCTCTGGAAAGTGAACTCAGCCCATTTTGGAGAAGTTTGGCATCACAGCACAATAATTTTACGACTTGGACCTTTGTCCCGCCTCAGATGTCATCAGGCACAGGGGTTTCTTTCAACTTGGTACAGGAATAAGGACGAACTGTAAAATTCACATCCAGACCCAAGTAGTATGTCCAGAAGTGGTTTTATTTGTGCCAAAGTCTAATATTATTTGTCTATGTAATTATAAAAAGCAGTAGATAGTCTAGCGTAGTCTAGGAGACTGCAGATATAGCAGTAAGCCAAAACTCCTGTATTCTGATCTTAACTCAGTGACTCAGTTTGCTTATCTTGTACAATGCAGATAATAATCGTGCTGACCGCAGTGGCACAGGCACTCCAGGCACGTCAGCAGGCATCCAGCTCAGTCCTGGCAGAGGCCGGGGAAGCTGCCGGGAGATGCTCTCCCTCCACCTGTCAATTTTGCAGTGCTTGATGAATTGCTGGATTATTTTTTTTTTCAAGCTCCATCTATCAGTCCCATGACTAAGTGTAAAATTTTACATCCCTAACAAAAAAAGGTTATCTGCATTTGTTAATTCAGAGGGAAGTTAAAATTGAGATTTGTATGCAGCCAAACAGCTGAAAAACAAATTAATAATTGTTGTGTTTTCTAAGAACCTTATGATTCCTAAGCCAGCTGGGGGTGCGAGGCTAAAGGATGTCCTGACTTCTGAACACTTGGGAATGGCACTCCCAATTGTTTAGACTAACACAGACAGAGCACACTAAAACATGAGGCAGGAGGTTGTTTAGTCCTCTGCCTCGGCTCCCAGAGGGTGCATCACAGAAGGGTGCTGTTCTTGCTTCTTTCCTTTGGTCATATGCAGATGCAGAATCCAAATCACCATCTAGACATTAACCAACTATTTATTCAAACCAAATTCAACCAACTAATTGTTCCCAAGCTTTTCCCTTCACTATTCATTATTTGCTATGTACAATTGGTCCCCTAGGACCCAGGTCATATGACATGCCTCTTTTTTTGGGCCTGTTCGGATAATTAGAGTGTGAAAGTATGATAAATAGTAAATACCAAATTTACTTGGCAGCAGTCCGTTATAGACACAACCACGCTCTCTCCCCATCCCCTAATATCTCTGCTAATAAAAACTCATTCATGCCAGCGCTCACAAATAGCAAATGAAATGGGGCACAACACTGAATGTAAAAAGCAAGTGTTCTTTGCAAATGTTTGCAAACCCTCCCTTGTAGACTGCGTTAGTTCTGTTAGCCAGGTGCAATACCCGGGGATGTGAAGGTGACAGATATCTCACCGGTGTTTGCAGTAGGACAGAAGTCAACTATAGTAAATGTGGCATCTTTGAAGCATTACGTCTGGAAGCGGCTAGCATATTTTCACATACATTTTCAATCTTGTAGTTAAAATATATTCCAACCCTACGTTGTCTCTGACTAGTGAGTTAAAAGTCCAACATTCTGATTTGTTAATTTTTAACCTGGGTATATAAAAATGTTCTGATTTTTTTAAATGAAGACATAAAATTAGCAAACGTTTCCCTCCACACACACATTTCTACACTTGAATGTAAAACACACAGTTAAGCGCCACTTGAACAATACAGTAATAACTAAACTAGATAACCTATCTGGATTTAATCCAGCCTGAACAAAGACAGCAGTTCAAGTTGAAACTGAAAGCCAATATTTAATATATGAACTGGTAAAGACAGCATTCGATGTAACTTTAACAGAATCACAAAAGTTTAACAATTGTGTGGGGTTTGTTTGTGAATTTTAACCTTCTATTTATTGCAGACAGAAAAGAAACATTTTCAAATAACAGCTGAAGAAGCTTACAAATTAAATTACATGAATGCGTCTAATCTGGGAAGAAGGAAGTTCTGCCTCAGATACATATGTTTTATGCAACAGAGCTGTTTACTTTATTTGTAAACCCTTCAAAATACTGTCCAAAGTTCATTCTTTGTTCAAGGTAAGAATGTAATTGCACTGCCTGAAATGCAATATAAGTAATAAAGTTAGGATTCACTAGAGAAAGACAATTTGGAATAAAGAAAAGGCAATTTAAACAATCTTAATGCCTCTCCTCCCTCCCCTCTTTCTTAATGACTCTCTCTCGTCCCCTTAAGAAATCTTTGAAGTAAGCCAAAAAGCACAAGCGAGTCTGTTTAAAGGTCATGTGTATCTCTGCTCCGTTTCCCCTTGGTGCAATACGCCTTTGATAATCCCAGGAGTATACACTGTTGTTTTACATTTTCATCCAAGTTTCATTTTTAGGGAAGACACAGCAATGTCCAAGCTTTATATACAACCTTTGATATGTGTTTAATATTGTTAATTATGCTCTTGTTCAGACTTTCAAAAGCAAAGCCTATCAGTGGAAGTTCAATGGAGATTTATTTGCAAGCACAGAGCATACTTACAGAGAAATAAAATTAGGGAAATAGGAAGGCATATTGAATATAGGCACTCTTTCTGCAAAGATAAATGATTTAGTAATGAATAGATTCTTCAGGCCATAAAAAATCCATTTATTTTCTTTTGAATTTCAACTAGAGGTCTTGCACTTTCCCACTCAGTCATAATCCATTAAAATTAGAATACAGAGAATGAAACCAGTGTACAGGCAGACCAGACAACAACCATAATGTATAATAATAGGAGTTAAAGTAACAGATATTTTAAAAGAGGCAGCATTTCCACAGAAAGGTACTCGTTTATTACCATTCAACATGGAATGAAGATGTGATCTAGAACACACACTGCTTTTACAAATTATCTGCCTCATAACAACATGCTGCCAGATTTTAGTCAACTCATTAAAATGAAGGATCCGCCTGACCTCTTCTGTAATTGTGGAAATATGATTAGTCCAATAACTTCAAGGTTGCTCCACATTAAGCTTGCCTTATCAAGGAATCTGACCCTGCAGCAGAGTGAACGCACCGAGTGCTGGCTTCTGCTCCACTCGTGTTTTCCTGTGTTTTATCTGCACGGGAAGAAGAAAGCTGACGTACACCTGGGGTGGAGCACAACAGACTCGCCTCGCTTTGTGCCACGCTTCATCCCTTGCTTTCAGAGGGATGGACACATCAGAGGTGTAGTCGTGGGGGCTTGTCCAGGTTGTAGCTGTCACAACAGGGATTGCCCACCCTGGGACCAGGGACTTGCTGATGGCCGCGTGGCTGCGCGAAGGCAGAGCCCTTGGGGCAGGTCTGATGGGACAGTTCTGTGGCCCAAAAGCTAAACTCAGCCTGGGCAAGCAAAATGGTCTTGTTAGGTTTGAAACAGTATTGACTCGGTGGCTGAAAATATGCTAAGCAGTGATCAGTTACTGCTGTAGCGCCGCTTCCCCTTCCCCCTTTCATTTCTGTGGTTCCCAGGGTCTAGCTGAGTGAGATCTCTTTTTAAAGAATTAAATTTCTTTTTAAATATGAACTGGAAACAGGTCCAGTATTGCTACCTTTGGGCCCGTGGGGACTTTTACTATTGAAAAGGTCCCCCCGAGGTCAATAGCCAGAGCTATTTGCATGATTAAGGGTTTACTGAAACAAAGGAGAGAGACTGGAAAAATGAAAGGAGAACTGGCTGTTTAATTTTTGTGTTACCTGTAGCCTTCATATTTCAGCGTTAATGTGAGTAAATGTGTCAGGAGTTGGGTAAATGTGTTGAAATTAGCTGGATGATTACAGAACAGTGAGAAGGGAGCCAGTTCTGCAATAGCTCCATTCCCGACACTGCCGCTGTTTCTCCTTGAGACGAAGAGATAAAACACAGTTGCCTCCAGGTCCAGTCAGACCTTCACCTCCTGTCTGCTCTGATTGCTGAATTTACCACACTGTTTTCATTAGCAAATATGATTTTCCTTAAAACATCCTTCTGAACACCAGGGTGGCTCAGGAGTTAACAGCGCTGAGACTTTCGTGTGGCTGGGAGCGATGGGTAGATCTGCCAGCCCTCCTTGCTCATTGTCAGGCTCAGAGTGTGCAGTCAAGTCAAGTGATGGGACTCTGCTGTAAACACCAGATTGACAGTTCCAGTGTTTTTTAACAAACACAACTTAGGCAAAAAGAACTGGGGTTTGATCTTCAAAGTATTTTCTAACTTAATGCTTATGAAAGTTATGAACAGTTGTATGATGCTTTGCAAACATCCAGGTTTTAGCATTTTTGGCTGTGCAGATTAACTGGAAAAGTCTGTATCCCAACCAACTACCCTGAAACACTGAAATATCTGGATCCCATTTCTCTAACGATAATCCATATAGTTTAGAAATTAGAATAGAAACAGAAATAGAAGGGAATAGAAATTAGCTTGAATACAGGTTAAGTAAAAACTTTAGTCATGATTTTATCCCATTATTGTTTTCTCTTTCCTCAAGCTGCTCATCAGAGCTGCAAGCGAGCTTCGTCCCCAGACAGACGCTGCACTGGGCACACATCTGGAAGCTGAGTGCTGCAGGAGGCATCCTGCTTGTTTGTTACAGCTGGGCTTGAGAAACACATTCAGGCCAAAAGGATCTCAGGGTTTGATCCATACTTACTATCTATAATTTGACCCATGGAATTTCTGTATATCCTGAAGCCCAGGAATTTTAATCTAACAGTTTACATGTTTAAAGACAAGAGCTTTTGGTTACACACTGTAGCTGCTCAGTAGATGACTGTAAATTTAAGCAAATTGCTAAAGACTGAAACTCCAGAAGGCAGGAGGAATGATGCAAACAGAAGGTCCTGTTCTGACTCAGTCACTTACCAACTTGTGTTACATTTTTATTGCAGGTCAAAAGTCGACAGAGTATGCAAATTTAAAAAAAAAAGTTCTTGTTTTGGAAAAATACACCATTTTAGTATTTATAATTACACACTGAGGGACTTTTATGCTCAGCCTCATTTATCTTGGATTTTTGCATAATTTGAACTAAAAGTGGCAATATATGTAGAGCTCATTTATTCAAATTATACAGGGTTAGTGTTTTCCCTCTCTTGAACATGGTGTGCATTTTGGGATAAGTGCCAGATTCAAGGAGGGAGGAGGAGTATAAAAAGAAGAGACTGGAAAAAGACTACAGAGATCATTGTTCCACTTTTAAAATGGCTTCCAAACCCTCATGAAAAATTAGATGTGTAAGTTAAATCCTCTTCCCTTTGTAAGACAAATATATTCTCTGCAGATCTCAATAAATCCAACTGACATTTGCAGTATTACTCATGCCATCTAAGGTGTACAGAAAATTGCTGTTCTCACCTGTGTAATTTAATAGAAGGCTGCTTTTCTGCATCCTCAGACACTAAGTCTTCCCTTTTCACTTGCCATTCTTTAAAATAACATATGTCAAATACATTAGCTTAAAAATTGACTTACCTTGGCTGTGTGCACAATGTTACAGATTTTACTGTAAGGATTACTCACTGGGCATCCTGTTGTAAATAATGTTGTGAATAGATCTTATCATCCATCACAATCCAGGCAAAACATGTTTACAGTGTGGTTATCCAGTAAATGAAGTGTTTTGTATTCAGTTTTGCACTATACTAATGAACACTTAACACGGTTCAAATTAAAGGCATGAAATTCCTGCTGAACTAAAATCTCCAATGCAGCAGAACTGCTGTGCCAGACAGGACGGTGTCAGTCCTTAAAGGAAGGTGGCATAGGGCAGTCTTTAAGAGACTTAATTATTCCCCAACATAACAATTGTAGCTTGTATTGAAGTTGTTCTGTCCCCTCATCTTCAAAATGTGATCTTCCCTACCTTCCTGCAGGCTACTTGGGGGGACTTTTGCACAAATTTGTCTGTCGAGCAGACTGAAATGAAAATGTGTGTTTGCCATGAGCGCTCTGGCAGCTCACAGCTAAGCGGGAGGCAGGTTCTTCACTCCCAAATGTAAACTGGATGCAGAACATTTTAATGTATTTGGAGACCTTAATGATCTGTACTTAAAAAGTGAATTTGCCATATTCTCCACTGGTGTAAATCAACATTCACCCATTAAGTGCGGCATAATTTTATGCCAACATGACGATCTGCTCTGAAACCCATAAAGAAGCACATCCCATCAGCACAAAAAAAGACGACTTGTGCTTCTGTGGGCACAACACAGGTTGCATAAATGGAGTCATTTTTGTGAGTCTAAATTTCCAAAATGTCCTTCTGTAAGCAGGGACAGATGCAGCCCAGATGTGAGCGGGACGTTTGAACATCGTTCCTTCCATCCTTGCCCCCCGTCGCCGCGGCTCCCGTGGCCGGGAGACACGTCCCCCTCGCCGCCCTGACCTGGGCCAGCGGTGGCTGTGGCTCCCGACGGGGCGGCTCCAGGCAGGGTGCAGCGGACCCCCAGCAGCCGCGGCTCAGCCCGCAGAGAGCCCTGTCCCACCACCACCACAGAACGGGCCTCCAGGCTGCCCTGGGAGCTCCCGTGTCCCGCTCCTTTCTCAGAGACCTGGCCCTATTCACAGTCTTGCTCCCATTCCCGGGTCTGTGCTGGCGACTGAATTCTCCTTGAAATACAAAGTGTCATCGTCACTACCGTGGTTTTTACACAAAATGGTAGTTTCCAAGCTTTCAGCTTGTGAGTCCTGTTCTGGGCTCGTGTGCCCGTTTCCTTCTGCACTTCCAGGTCGTGAACCAGCTGAGTCACGAGCTCATCTTTGGGAACTGCCGATTTAAAGTATCATCGTAACTCCATTGCCAAGCTCCAGCGAAGTGCTGTGATTAGCAGGATTTATTTTTCTTTTCTAATAATACATTTGTTATGGAAAGAACAGAAGTTGATCTTCCATTCCTTAGGAAACAAAGATGCAGTGTTCCTTTTGTAATGAGATGGCCTCAAGGAACGAGTAATAAGGAAAAAAAAGCAAAAAAAAGCAGACATCCACTTTTTAAGATATCAAACGCTAAATTGTGCTGTACAGAAAATCTTTTAACAGCCCCTGCTATGCTTGTTCCATCTCCATGATGGGCCATATTGTTGCCCCAAGGAAATCTGTAGAAAACTCCCGTTAGAAAGTTGCTTTAGTGCTGCTGAAGGGCAAGTGCTGTATCTATACGTGTTATGTTTTGAACCATTCTTTCTCCGTGGCTTGAAAATGAGCGTCACTGCTTCCACATGTAAAATATGAACTCCCAGTGATACTCTTCCCAAATGCTAATGCACAGCTGTGGAGTTTGGATATTCCAGAGCTGACTCATTCTGCAACACAGCAGATTCACAGAGATGAAGTGGAGGAGGGGCAGTGCAAAATAGCTCTTTCAGGAATTAAAAGAACTCCTAAACCCCAAAGTATTACTATTCCATTACAGTATTTCTTTCATTGAAAAGTTTGGGTTTTAATGACCCCTAATTGATTTTTTTTTGGCTTTGCTTTGTTTCAACTTAAAATCTATGTCACTCCGGCGCAGCCTGCCAGTCTTTTGTCTGATGTTACAAACAAATCCAGCCAAACATTAAGATTCATAAGGGGGATGGGGGGGAAGCACAGCTTCTTAAAGCCACATCAAGTATGTTAGAGACAAAACATTTAATTTAAATGGTAGAAACTAACACAAAACAGCTTCAAACCTAGTAAGCAGTGTTAGCTAAGTAGAAACACATGTTCTTTTGACATTTGTTTTCATGACAATTAGAAGCAACTAGTTTTCAGCTAACATTCTTGTTCATCCTTTTGAGGTTTTGGCTAATACATTAATTCAGAATTACTGCAGAACAGGTGCCGATTGGAACAGTATAGGTAATTACATGCAACTTCATAGTATGTAAGGCAAATAAGCCAAGTCTGGTTCAGGCACGTACATAACCATATATTCAATGAGTCAAGCAAATGAGGAACACAAAACGCTTTCATTTTTATGTTGCTTTGACCTCAGTGTATGTTTTGTTCTAATGTGTTTTGCATGCTCTGATCATCCTGATCACATGCATGTGTCTCATTCACTTGCAGAGCGTATAGTTTCTTCCCCCCATTTGAAGACAAAGCCCTGTGACAGCTTGCAAAGACAAGAACAGGTTTTTAACTTGGTGTCATTAGCTGGTTGGGTTTGCAACAGTTTTAATGTCAGCCCAGAGCCACTGAGAGGATTAACTTGTCAAAAGGCTCTTCCTACCTTTTTTTTATTTTCTCTTAGCCAAGCAGTGAATCCTTGCTTTACTGAAGTCAGTGGAAGGTTCAAGCCTGACTTCAACAGGGACAAGGTTTCACATGCAGTTAGAGACACGGCTGAGGGGTCTGACATGCCCTGCTGACTGCAGGGAGGTGATGGGGAGACGGGGACCGTGCCCTCTCCGGTAAGTAGGTAACTCAGGCTTGAGTTCTGGGATAACTGTGAAAGTCCAAAAGAACCAAAATTGCCTCAGAGCTGGTCAGCAGTGTGCGTTACCCTGAAATGTGTTGCTCCAGGAATAAAGGACCAAGTTTGTCCAAGGCCAGGCTACTTTTCTCGCAAATAAGGGTGGAACAGGATTGAGGAGACACGGGGAGAATCGTGAATGATTTGGCTTGCTATTCCTGGGTGCCTAAAAGGGGTTGGAACAACACTGCCAGCAGAAACGTCAACACATTCGCACCGCAGTCCCTCCCGGGGTGGAGCGGCATCGATGTGCCTTCCCTTTGGTCCGACACAGGTACAATCCTACGGACTATTTTCCCTGTTTTGCATCCCATTCCTTCCTGTCACCTTTGGCAACTGCGTGCCTCATCGATGCTGGTATCAGTCCTAAGCAGTGACTTGGTAAGGGTCTGACAGATAGAGAAGAATGAGCAGGTTGTGTCCCAGAGCATATGGAACAGGGAGACGTCACTGGGAACATTAATAGAAATTGTATTAGCACCTCTGAATCCAATTTTCAGAAGAGCTACGAGAACTAGAAGCACACACTGCTGTTGCTATCAAGGGATTTGTGCTAGTAAGTGAGATTTTCAAGAAATCCAAGTGACCTGTTATTGTTAGCCAATCAATAATTATTTTCTTTTTGTTTGTTTAAACAGATTTACCATGCTACTGAAAGACAGGAGTAATCTTAAAACCCTTGCTAATGAGTTAGGAAATGCAGAAACACCACACCCTGCACTTGATTTATTTCAGTCAAACAATGGATTTGAATGTGATGAAGAATGCAGATGTGTCATATGACAAACCCTGTATGGATCTAGCCTGCATTAAATGGATATATATGTGACCTTGGCCTTCATGAAAGACCAACAAAAATCTTGGCTTATTATCCTTAAATCTTCAAAATACCATTTCAGCATCCATATATGCTCTTGACATACATGCATCTGTATATGCAGAGCTGGGTCTTCTCCCGTATAGCACAAAAACATTATAGCAGGATGTCACAGTCTTCCCAATACTGCTGTCTATACCGCAGGGCTCCTGGAGCGCAGCAGATGGGTGAGGACCGCATCCCTCCTCAATTCTCACTGATGCCATTGCAAACCCAGGCAAACCAGGGCGTTTGTGCTGGTGTCAGCCGCTGCTGTGCCTCCACGTTAGGGGTGTGCATTTGCAGGGGTGTGCATAAATTTTAATACTATCACAGATTTAATACAACTAGGTTAATGAATATCACTTCATGTAATTAAATAGGTAAAACCTTACTAGAAATATAGGACTGAAATGTAGTGTCATAAATTGATTTAGTGCAAGTATGGTTTCACGGGCAGTGAAGGTTCTCCTGTTCAGTCTATATCAGGACTCCAGCAATTGCTCTCCCTCTGACCTGATTGACTCTCACTCGTTGTTAAAATGGTTTTGGTTTTATTTTTCTTTCTTTGTTCTTGCTTCTCCACAATATAATATATAATATATATTATAAACTTTATATATATATAAAAAATATATATATAAACTTATACATTATATATACTACTTATTTAAATACAGCAGTACTTTTCACCTCTAGGAGAAGAAAAGATTCTGGTACTGCCCAGACAAGCTATATCTCTCCCGGGAGGGGGTTGCCGCTATAACGGGTGCCATGCAGCGACACGGCAGACTGTTTCTCAGCACCACGGGCTGGGGCTGAGGTGCGGCAGGAAGCGTAAGTAGTTCAGCGGGTGGCTCCCCCCCAGCTGCAGCAGGCTCTTGGGGACAAAATGTTGTCATTGCCATGAGACATAAAGCCGATCCTACCCCGCTCTGCTCATCAGAGTCCCAGCAACAGTTTTTGCAACAGCAGGGTGTTCACTTCATATCAAAATCAAATTATTTTACTTTGACGGCCTTTACCTCCAATTGGATCTGGCCTGGTGTAATCTCACTAGGAGGAGCATTGGTTAGACCAGCAGAGAAGCTGTCCCTTAATTCCAGTTTGCTAAGCCTGCAAAGTACTTCAGAATCAGCCAGAGTGAATGTTGGTATACATAAATACTGCTATTATCATGCTGTTAAATTATGCCTTTTATCTGATGATCCCAAGCAGTTTATCAACAATGAATGATGCCCTCACAACATCACTGTGAATCTTGTCAATAGATAAGGTAATGCAAAAGAATAGAAGGAGCTTTATACGAACTCTGTGCTTTTTAACAAGCTGTAATAAATTGTGTATCACAGGGTGCAGAAACACTACATAAATACTTCTTTGCCAATGCTATATTTTGTGCATATGATTTTGATTTAATCTCACTTATTTCTGAAGTCCATTAAACCAATTGTCTTAATCTCACTTATTCTGCAGTGTATTTGCTCTGTGTAGCAACAGTATTAATAAAAATCCCTCTATAAACACACACCAGCTGGAGCAAGCACCACAAGAACTGAGAAGGGTGACCCACATGTACAGCATTATCCATATTCTTTTTATTACAGATAAACATTTTTTCGGGTCCTTCTCGAGAATGCCTTCTCCTGGATGCCCTGCTCTCCCCTCCTGTCCTACAGAGAGCCAGCAGCTGCGGCAAATCAGACACTTTGCATCCTGCTCCCCACCCCATGGGGAAGTAGAAATTTCTCTTCCCCTCCCCTTTTCTCTCTGTTCAGCCGGAGGTGATAATCCCCTCGGAATGCAGCATTTAGCACTTGTCAGGTATATGGTAATTGCTACATTCCCAGGGGATTAAATCCGTGGAATCTAATTACAGTGGACTGAAACCTCCCTATAAGAGAGGAGCTCTGCTGTACGAGAGGAGTGAAAGTCTGTGTCGGAGTAACAGGGAGCTGAGGGAAGGTGAGGCCTTTGCCTCTTTCCTACCCAACAAAAGCACTATGGTGGTTCTTCTGTCTGTCCCTTTTGGGGTGAGTATGGGCACTGCCATTGCCAACTGCGTGAGCAGACCAGGCTATGGGAAAGGCTACGGGTAGTGCTGAGCTCTGGCTGCAATTCCTGTAAAGGTCTGTGAGTCCCCGGTCAGGGCAGACTTGCATCCGAGCCTGAAAGACCCTGTAAATCAGGCCTTCATCTTATGGCTATAGAAATGCATGAAATATGAAGGAAAAGGTTCTGTTTGTCCTGGGCAGCAATAACGGGGCCAGGCTGGTTGCAGGCAGCCAGGAGCGGGAGGAGGTGGGGAGGCAGAGGCAGCCCTTCAGCAGCAGAACAGGCTTCAGGCAGCTCAAACAGCAGCAGAGCCTCACCCCGAGAGCAGCGCGTCCAGCTCCCGCACCCACAGGCACCGGGTCACGTGAAGTCACCCCACACCTTCCCTTGGAAGGGTGTTCCAGGTGGCCCGAATGGCCTCAAACTTCTTTATTTCTCCTGAAGTATACCTACCATGATCATTTTTGTCTCCACTTGTTCTCATAACAACTCTGGGTTGTGCTTAACTAAGCTCGTGCTTAATTGTATGCCCTCTTGTATGTGCTTACCCTTGCGTTTAAGGTGGGCAGTGGTTCTTAGGTTTGGCCTTGCTAGTGAGCTTTTTCATTCCTTGAATAATATGGATGCAAGCCAAACCCCACTGAAGTCAACTGGAATTTTACAATTGACTCATAGGCCTTGATCAAACATGATTTTACTAAATCAGATTGCAGTATACATCCACAAACAAACCCATATACACTCATCTACATATGTCCATAAAAATTGTTATTATGGATAATCTAATCCAGCCTCAGTTGCTACTAATGTGTCACCCAGAAGCATTTTAGTTCATTTCCATTTTGAAGGCAGCAGAGCCTATTGCAGAGGAGGAAAAGAAAATTCAAAAGTATGTAACACGAATATGCTGATCTATAGATGATACCAGTAGAAAATGAAGGAGACAGGAAGAGGTTTGTTTGTAAGAGGAAAGATCTCACTACATACACAAAGATGAAGTGCCTTATGTCAAGATACCAAGTGAGATTCTTGCTCTGTTTGATTTAGATCAAAAAAGAACAGATGTGCTGCAAACCCATCTATAGAAGCTATTTTGTTGCATTCAGTTTTCCAGTGGATAGTTATATTTGGAGAGGGAAAAAATATATATACACAACACCTTGATACCTCAAATCAAAGCCCTTTGCAATTGTATGCCTGCCTATTCAAAGAAAAGGGCTCTGTCTTTGATTACCCGACCTAATCTTCTGAAAACATGAGTTTTAAGGAGATGAGTTTCTCCTCTGTTAAAATCTACACCTGCCGACTCTGTAACTGACAAAACACAAGTGGGAAGATTTTAAATTGTTCCTGCCTATCTGCATTATTTGTATAATACTGCCAAGACTGTGTTGCCAAACAACAGTATTAGAAATAAAGTAGTAGAACTGACTTTCCAAAGCCTTAGGTTTTAAAAATATTGGCTTCTTTATTTGTTTGTGATTTTTGAGACTGTGAGTATTCTCAGTTCATATTTTCAAGCTTTTGTTTTCATTCAGAAAGACTAAAAGAAATAAAGAAATAACTTCGAGAAAGTACTTACGGTTCTCATGGAAACACATGAGAACATTTCTGCCTCCCAGAACTGAATCTTAAAAAACCCCGTTATTGTAAGGCTTAGTGACATTGCTGGAGTTGACACACTACGCAAAACATCACTTCTGCCGTCTTTGAATTATTATTTATTAAATAAAGAGATGTACAAGCAGTTCTGTAATGAAAATATTAAAAAAATTCTGCACAAAATATTTTAAATTAGGAGACCTGGCTCCTTTACTAGCCTAGCCACTGAATTTCCATATGACTCAATTTCATCAGTTTTTTGCATCTTTACTTTCTGCATATATGAAGTTGACTTGTCATCCTTAATAAATGAATCCTTAAGAATGTGCTCTGAAATTCTTGGGTGGAGGTCATACACATGTCTAGAGTATTAATCCGTATTATTAATGCTATGACTAAGAAGCATGCATAATTAGAATTTGGAAACATAACTGGACAGTATGTATATAGCCTATTATAGACATCTCACCAGCAGGGAAATTATTTCTAACTATGCCACTGATTTATTTTTTTGTTTGGGGTAAATTACCTCTGATGCTTGATAGTTTGCTCAAAAATAAATAGGGAATACTAATTCCTGCTATCCTTTCTGGAAATGCTTTTCTTCTGATTTGGGAAACGTTGAGTGTTTAAGTCCCAGTAATCATAGTTAAATATAGCATCAATGAGAAATGGACTGATAAAATAATTCTTTATTCACTTATTCATAAATCACAAAAAATGTGATTGACCTTGGCATACCTATCAGCTGAGCAGAACAAATAATTTTACATCTATTTGCTCCATCCTTTTTTTGCAATTTTATTCTATCTTTCTTCATTTTGCCTGTGTATATTTGGAACAACATTTTGATATGCAGTAGTGTCCTTTTGTGGTTTCTTTTTTCATATTTTCTCTTTTGTATTTCCCTGTGGTCACACTCTATTACAGCGTACAGTAATTTTAGACAAGAGGATCCACGCAAAACAAAGATGCTCCTTCAAAGACAGGCAGAAAAGCAAGAGCATGTTACAACCCAATCTCCATTAGTCCACCACTGACAAATTACATTGCAGTCACCTAAAATTTCCTCTGCTATTGCACTGAATTTTTGCATGTTATTTACGAGCTGTTGCATTCGACTCCAGAAGTGGCTGCACTTCCCTCAATGAAAAATTCACCTTGCAGTTTCGAAAACCTCATTACGTTAGCTCACGTTTAATTTAATCTTTGCTCAGAGTTTGACTGGGTGTAAAAAACGAGCGAGGAGTTGAAGAGCTAGCCCAATATCTGCAAAGTGTAAAGTGTTGCTTTGTCAAGAAAAATGCCCATGTAAACAGAGAAAAGGCTCTTTGTGGTGATGCCTGTCAGTTAATATAAAATCATGTGTCCTAAGAGCCGGCTGCGGGGGAAAGTGTTAAACGTGGCTGGCACATGGGGGAACATACCGCAGGTGAGAAGAATGATCTGATGGGCCAAATAAAGAGTCTAGAGGTGTCTGTTTGATGGTGAGCATCGTGCTCGCAGGAGGCCTGTCAGCTGCTCCTGTAAACCTGCAGAAGGAGCTGGGCTGGGGCTGGCGATGGCTGGTGGCATCACGGGAGGTTTCTGAGGAAGGGGCGATGTAAAAAGACACACGCCACTTTCTCTCCATCAGCCTGCGTCTGTTCTGCAGGCCAAATCTCCCCCCTCGCCCGGCTGTAAAGTTTCAGTGCGTTATCAGTATCCTCCGTGCTTGCTTCTAGGCCAAGCGCAGCTCCAGCCCGGTCCTCTCCGCGTTGCCCAGGTTGAGGCTGGGCGTGCTGGTGTCTGCCCCGCCAGCCGCCCGTCCCCTTCCCGGGAGGGCACGGTGCTGATTGCAACTGCTCTGGTTCATGGACCCGTTTCATATTGCTCTTCTGTCAAAAGCCCTAGATTTTATATACTGATTTTTGGGAGCTTCAAAATATAGTAAGTCCATTAAAAACTCCCAGTGAAACAGGCACTGAAGCTCACTGTTCATATTGACACCATGTTTAACCTGTGTCCTTACCTACCTTAATTGCTGTAGGGGTCAAATCAGAGCAGGGAGTAGTTTTTTGTGTGTTTCTTTGAACCTGCACATTTTTTTTTCATTACTCGGAATTTGTTGTAAGGAAGATTAATACTTAGTAGCTTTGTGAATATCTTCACTCATTTTTTTTCAGTAGCTGCACAGCTATTAAAAGCAGGGATTTTTTTTCAGCCAAATAATAAGGGAAAATAACATTCTGAGAAAAGATCATGTGACTTTTTCATAAAACTTCTTTACAAGTATCCTATTTTCTTAGTTTTATTATCTACTAAGCTATTGGATTTCATGTTTGTTTGATTTATTTTTTTTCTTTCAATCTGAGTCATAACATTTATGCAATAACAGCACCAGAGCCTGCTAGTGAAAAACAACTGTGAATCCAACCCAGATTAATTTTGATTGAAAATTGTCACCTATTGATGAAATTGGCCTATTAATTTAGTGGCTCCAGCCGCACGAGTCGCTACACCTGAAAGCCACCAGTGTGGCTGACAGCGTTCGCGCCCGGGGAGCGACCCGCGGTGCGGAGCCCAGGAGGATGGGGATTCCAGCCCTACCTCCGGAGCGGCTGTTTTCAGGTCAAAGCTGAGCTGCTGGCTGTGTGCGAGTGCTCAGGGCGTCTTAGGAGACATTTCCTCCCTGCTCTACTCCTAGAGGAAGAAGAACTTCATTTCCTAGGGTTGTGACGTTTTAATAAGTACTAGATTTTCTCTTCTTTATTCTTCCCAGAGGATTAGAGTTAACTCAAGCAGTAATTTAATATCTGATTACAGATAACTGGGAAGTGTGACCCAAAATCTTGAGCTTGGTTGCCAGAGAAATTTGGAGAAGTCCTACCTCAGCTGTACACTTTGTCTTTCTCGATGCAGCACTGTGCACGGGAAGTATATTTCTGATTAATATTGGGGACACGTATAGATGAAATTACTGACTGTCTACACACATAAAATGAATTCGCTAAGTATGAAATTAGCAGTTTGCTGCTGAGCTCAGGGTTGCTGCAAATTTAGAAGGCAAAATACACAGCAAACCTTGGTTTAGTCCTCAAACTCTCATTTACATTAAAAATATGCATATGCATGCCTATCGGGAAACATCTTCAGAAGTTGGCAGTTTAGGGCAAATTTGCAATGCAATAAGTAATTTATCTTAGCGAGGCTGCGAGATGACTGGTCATCATATGTTTAAATCTTGCAGCTGTGTATTGACTCATTCCTGCACTCCTCCTGCCAGCCATTCTTCCTGACTTTTAATGTGGAGACAAGAAAGGCGAGTGGAAAAACTGAAGGGAAGGCCTCGCGGTTCTGTCAGCTGCACGTGGGCAAGCGAGCAGGGTTTTTTGCAAATACTGCCCAGACATCGGGACTATGGGGTTTATGGTCACTTTTACAGGGCAGGTTAAAAAAAGATTTTACCTAAATCTTCCCTCAGAGACATCCTAATGCGAGCGATCGGAGGTCTCTGTATACACAGAATTACCAGGCTTTTAAAGGGAAAATAACATCTGATGAGCAAGATATGTACCGGTTATTATAGGTGCCTAAGGAACTTTGCTCATGGTGAGACCTGTGAATGTGATGGAGATTTGTGCATAGTTATTTTTAGGAGCATCAAATTGATGTCACTGTGACACTGCGTTTACGATTTTTTATGTTGCTTTCCTGAAGAGCTCACCAATTTCTTCATCTCATCAAGACAAACTATCAGAAACATTTAGAAAACGAGAACAAAGGATAAATCATTCTGTGCTATTGCCAAATCATTCTACACTCTTGCCAAATTGTAGGACTTTTTTTTTTATTGCTTGAAACAGTATTAAAAAATATTTTTTAATTTAAATTGAGTGGGGGAGACAGGAGAAGAGGGGAAAGGGAAGAGATATTTTATTTGTCAAAACAACGAACATTGTCCACGTAGTGAAAAAGAACAACACATTTCTGGACACTGGTTATAAACCCTATATTTTAGTAGATAAATTTGGAGCCACATAACTATTGTCAGGCTAAAAAGAATATTTAATAGAATTTTTCTTTTTTTTTTTTCCCTAAAAAAAACCCCCACAGCCAGCTATTCTTCCATTATTTCTAATCACTATGTATAAGTGCTTTGCTAGGAATACATTATCTCCATTTGCAGACTGCAAACTTGTGTTTCTGATGATAAATCTGCTGAGACATTGGCTTAGTTATGAGCACAATGCATGCGTAGCTGGATGATATTTCATGTACTGTTTTATATCTAAATTCAGACAATATGAGCCTTATGTTCCTAATATTGCCAATGCTGAAAATGTTTCACAAATGTTAATATTATACCTGAAACGAAGTTCATGGAAAAAGTAGGAAAACCCTTAAGCTGAAAGCAGTCCTGTAACGAGACAAAAAAATATGTGTACACTTCACATTAGGTATATATTGAGGTCCTGTTACACTTTTTCTTTTTTTTTTGAAACAATGTCTTAATGGAATCATAATTTAAGGTCTTATCATTAAAAAAAATTATATTTTTAACTTCTTCATGCACTTCTGAATGCAATGTACCTTTCCACCAATAATCATCAGTCAGAGCAGTGGGTATTCGCAGCTGGAATTATACTAGATGAGGTGTCCTGTGCATTACAGCAATCTCTGAGCAGGTACAGCAGTTAATTAGTCCCCTAGTGTGAAGTTTGCAATCAGGTGTTGAAGCAGTTTCAGTTACAGTGTTGTGGTGAATCATTTCCTTCTGATGCTTGTGGTGATCAATCATGTGGGGCCCTCTTCTAGATTTTCACACTAGCTTTAAGACAAAAGACGTTCACAAAGAAAAACAAAATATTATCCATCTGGGTACCCAGCATGTATCTCGCATCACTTTGACTATTTTAAAACTACAAGGTTATACAAACATTTTACTCTTTAAAATTTACATATTAGTCTGAAACAGGCTTCATAAGGAAATGTTCTAGAAAAAAATATCAGAGTCTAAAATACAAAAAACTATATATATATTTGAAATGCTGGGGGGGGGTGTGTGGTTTTTTTTTTAATTGCCGGCCTTCTTTCTGAGCATTAAATATCTAACCAATATAACACTCAGGAAAATATCCTGCTTTTCCAGAGGCAGCTTTTAAACCGCATAGCACATAAAACTAAATACTTTCTTTTTTTCTGAAATAAACGGCAATACAGGCCTGTACTTGTATGACCACGCATATTTCATTACGTACACAGAAAGCACATATGAAGAATTTTCACCTGCAGCTATTTTGATAGATTGATTTGGATTCAGGAATGCATCCCTATTTGAGACCACGCTCGAGCATGTGGTTAACAACACGCACAAGGTAATACTTAAAAGTTGGTCACGCACTTAAATGTGGTCTTGAGGAGGGCAGGATTTGAGCGTGTGCGAAAGTGATTTCTTGACTTGTGGCCTTTGTCGTTGCAACACAAAAATATGCATGGGGAACGCCAGCCGCACACGGCAATTACGACAGCCTAACCTCCTGTCCTCGGTCATGTTTTAATATATAAAATAATTGCGTGATGATGAAGACCTTGGGCTCTCAGAGGTTTCAGTGGGAATTAAGGATCATTGGAGGTGGCGAAACTAACAATATTTGCATAAAAATGCACATGGGAAAAAGAGAACATCAACTGGATAATAATATTCCCGGCCCTATTTTCAGCGCCTTCTCTATCTTTTTAGCTGACTGCTATGCCCAGGATGGGTTTTGCTAGAAATGTAAATGAACGTGCATTTCCAAAGATACACTTTTTTCTTTACCTGATGGTAATAAATTATGGAAAACAATTTTTAACTTTTCCCCATTGTTTGCTCCATTTTCCAGATCTGTACCCTGGGGTCTGGGAAGATTATTAACTGTGAAGATTGCTTGCTTTCCATTGCTACTTATAATTATAAAACGGTTAAATGAATAAAGAATAAGGAACGTGACTTTGTCACCCTAACTCATGAGTGATTGTCAAGTGAGGTATCCCAATAGGTCAAACACTGAAGTCTTCATTTATTTTTTCATTTTATCATGAACTAAAAATGGAAATCCTGATCTCCCAAAGACTTCTGCGCATTCATACTTTAAAGCATCAGAAAGAAAAGCCTGCGTCTTAAATATGTATGTTACAGAAGTGAGACGTAAGGAAATCAGAAGTCAACGCCATTGACTTCAGTAGAGGTTTTCCCATGAAGGATTGCAGGATCGGATTCCGGGGTGATACAAAGGGAAGTTTACAGAAAGTGCTGGGGGTGGGGGAGCTGTTATTGAAGATATAATTAAAGTTGCAAGAGTAGTTACTAACGATCACTTCTGATGAAAGAAGCAAACTATATGCCAAGTAAATTTGAAGGTCTCTGCTTTCTTCTCAGTTTAATTTCTAACAATAAGGATCCTTCCTGAAAGCAAGAGGAGGGTAGGTCTGGGGGAGGGGTGTATTTGCATTTTCGTAAGAGATGGGGGATATCACTCGGGTAGGGAGAGTACAGAATAGTGATTATGTGGAGACGCTGGCACTTGAATGTTATTGCCCCTGCTACAGTATTTTCAATAGCTGGGTCAATATAACATTGGCTGTCCTTGCAAAACACAACAGGTCAATAAATAAATTTGTCAGCATTTTTCTAGCTTGCCACGCTAGGAAATAATACAGGTTACTAAAGAATTGTCACCTTTGATTTATAAAGCTAATTAAATGTAGGTGGTTTGGTTTCGCTCAAATCATTTAGCAAATTAAAAGATACAGGGGAAGAAAATTCTACAAGTGAACCAGAGAAATACAGTACCTCTGAATACTTCTCAGCTTATGGAGACATCTGACCTCGATTACTATGACTGTGTTTAACACAGCACTTTAGTGTTTCTTACCCTTTGTCTATTGACAAGATATGATATTCAAAATAAATCTGCAATGAAGCAGTTTTAAATTAGCGTTTCAGATTCTAGGAATTCATTCCAACTTCAGTCTTGGGGCAACAGATATTTTCCCTAGTGATTTCCTGCTTTTGCAGCACTTACTATTTTTTATTGCTTTGCATGGTATTGTATTAATAATACTTGCGTCTATTCATCTCATTGGGATTCATTTCATGTGCAAACTGGCTTTACTCTTGTATTAACAAATATTTCAGTTGAAGACACCATCCTTCTAGTAGGCTTTGGAAATATTACACACTATTTTGCCCTGATGTGTTACAAATGAGTGGCTCCTGCAAACTAAAGGAACAGTTTCAGGGATTTTTTTTTAAATCATGGACTTTTCCTAATCACCTTTGGCTTGCAAACAATGAGAGTCCCAGATGAGAGTCTCTAATATTCCATCTAATTAGGATTCCTTTGTTTCTTTTTTTTTTAAAAACCTTGGATTAAGATCCTCTGCATCTGACTGCAATGGCCCAAACCGTGTGCAGTTACACTGTGCGGCCTTTCTTAAGGAAAACAGCCAGACTGGTACTTCCTGAATATTGTGGGATGAAAGGGGGGTTGGATAGATTCAATCCTAAGAAACCTACAGCAATGAATGGGGGGAAATGAAGCTGACTCGTTAATGAAAACTTCCTATATCTCCCCTTGGGATTTTGTATTGGGGATGATAAGTATCGTGTCCAAAGCCATGAGTCAATATATTCCTCACAGCCAGCGGCTCCCAAATCCACTCAGCCCTTCCTTGGCTATGAAGAGCTAATCTGGGGCTGATGAATTTCTGTCTGGGATTTCCTGGACAGAAATACATGCACACGTGCTGTGTAATGGCATGTAGAATTAACCTGATGTATCCAGGATGCATCAAACTTATTGCACATGTGTGAATCAACCATATGTTGCGTGGTCAATAAATCCAACATTTCCGAGAAAAGCGGCGCAAGAGCTACGCACCCACTACCCAGATCCCAGTAATCTGGGATGTATGAAAACTCATCTGATTCTACTGCACAAATTCTAATTGCGCTGCCCTTTTAGGGAGAAAACCCAGGTGAAGGGCAAATCCAGCCCTTGAATTTGTCTTGAACAAAGAAGAAAAGGACAACAAAATTATTTTCTCCATCTTGTTGGTGACAAAAAAGTATGTGCTTGCAAATATGTAAGCATAGAGTAGCCCGAGCAAATCTCACTGTATTGCATCTTCCCGTTCTGTTCCTCCTTTGGCTAATTACTGCCAGATCCATAGGTTTGGTTCATTAGAAGATGTCATACGGCTATTGTACAGTATTCTTTAAAGGTTTTATACACTTGGTTCAGTGGCTGTGTCTCACACTTGTAGCACCTTGGGGAAAATACTGTGCCTCTCTAAGCCTCAGTTTCTCCATCTATAAAATGGGTATGGTGGTGCCTACCACTATTTGTAAAGTACTTGTACCGGTACGCAGCAGTGGTTCTCTTATTCTTATGGCCGTCTATGACTTTTAATTAAACTGTGGACAGTTTTAAGTAAGACTTGTGCTACCTATGCAGATTGTGCCTCTGCAAGTCGCTCACTCCTACACAATGCATGTTTAATGCATTAAACAAAACTCACGTTACCTTTGACCTATTCCTGTTTCTAAGACACAAGACATGAAAGTCTAGGACATTAACATAGTGCGCGACCCTCTCTGAGCTAGCTTCAAAAATTCTATATAGTCATAGCTATCTTCAAAAAGTCTTTTTCCTCCCTTGAAAAATGATCAAGTAGAAACAAAGGCTGTTCAGATGACAAGTATTTCTTACTAAGAATAATTTAAATCAATGAAAATATTTATAAAATTAAGTAGTAGGTGAGTATAGTGACTCTGTTGACTTTATGTAACTGGTGATTATTATATTAAATACAAGGCATATTCTTACTACAAATCCATTATCATTCAGTATGTGGCTTCTTGATCAAAGCAGTTAATGCAGTTATGAACCCTTAAAAAGGATTAGTGACTCTCCTGCCTTAGAAAAGAATTATTTTCCCTTTATTTTACAAATTGTGATTTTATTTTCAAAGCTGAAACAAAGGAAAGGCTGTACTCTGGCAAGGAGAGGCACTGCTTAAGGCTGACAGCTGGAGTACTGTATATAGGATGGCAGTTCTTGATTTGTCAGCATGTTGCTAGGGGTAGGGAAACTGAGAATATAGTAAAATGCCTATTGGGATATTCCTGTACCTCATGATACATATGCACACTCGCTCTTTCCCTCGCCTATCTATATTCACTGCAACTCCTTAAAAAAAAAAAAAAAAAAAAAATCCTCTTGACAAGCCCAGAAGGACACATCCTTCTGTGTTTCCTTCTTCTCTCTGCCTTTGTGCACAGGTCTAAAAAGTAACAGAATGAGGGGCAGCAGAGAAACCGAGTCCACAGGACGGTCAGGAGGCAGCCCTGGGATGGAGGAAGGGTGCAGCACAGCCGTGCTGCCGGGGCGGCAGGACAGGAGAAGGGGGGCGGGCAGCAGCGGGCATGGCCGGGGGCCCTGAAAGCTAAACCCTCTCCTTACTTCAAAGGCAGTTCTGTACGGGGACCCATGGCAGGAGAGAGAACCTTAGATCTTTTTGGTGTTGGTGCAGGTGGAAAATGCGGAGGGCACATATTCACAGTCAGTTCTTCCGATTTCTCCTGAGTGTCTGTACAGGTAAAAGGAAATGAAAATTTGCCCAATTAGCTCTTTCCATGTACAATTACCTGGTTTACATACCTGAATTAAAATAATTACATGCCTAAAGCAGCCATCCAGCTTCACGCACATTTGCAATATTCCATCGAGTTCCTAATTTTTCTTGAAAATCCACCTTTGATGACGAATGTCTAAAACCATTTTGGTCTCTAACCCAGCAGAATAGATTACGGAGCTTTTCTTACACTGTATAAAATGATCCCATTTACTATTGCCTTTCAACGTTTGCTAAAGGCATTTATCTAAATCTACACACACAACACCAGAGGACACAGCATTATGAGTTTACACGTTTTTCTAAACTTTTGTGTGCCGCGTTAAAGGCTTCAATTCGCCGCGCAGCCTGATAAAGATGTACGGTCTGAAAGCAACTGCTCTGTGCTGTTCCTGCGGCAGCAGCAGGAAGTCTGCAGCAGGAAGCATTTTCTCACTCTCATGGTTTATAGTGTCACCAGAAGTCCTTGATAAAGCTATGGTTGCATCTGTTGGGCAAGGATTTTGTCAGCACCAAAAGCTGTTGTTAGGAGACCTGGGAGAGAGGTCTGCTTCTCTACAATATTAATAGCTAGCTGCTGCAGTATACTTCAGACTAACATGCTTCTTTTTTCCTGTAAGTATGCATGTACATGTACTTTCCACTCATTATATGTAGTCTGTACCGAATGTCCTGCTGTCTTAATCACAGAAACAAGCTGTCTTCTCCCAAACTGTGTTAACAGAAACTTCATTATTATGCAACTATAATATCCTCTAACTTTGGAAGAACACTCTCATATTAAAAAAGTCCAATTTAAAAATTTTCTCCTATTTAATCTGCGGTAACACCATCTCAGATGAATAAACTGAAAGGGCTTTACATTTCAATTCTACATGTCATTTCATTTCTGATAGTTTAGTTTTTGCGTTTGCTTCCACAGAACAAGTCACCTTCCTCTTTGTCTGTCAGTAGTTGAAGCTTAAAATGTCCTCAGTGTTACTGTGAGGCTTCATGGTGTCTTGTTTGAAAACACGGGTTTTAACTGTAGAAAAATTTCCAATTATGTTAATTTCTTTTTCCAAAGTCCTCTCAAAAGCTTCAATATGAAGTAATAGCTAATTTCTTTTGAGGGAAAAAAAAAAAGTCATACAGGAAATAACTGTAATAATGGCAAAAATGAAGCAAAAACTGATTATTTACTTTGAATAATATCCTGACACAAACAGACTGCAGGGAAGGTATTACTCTGTCCCATATATAATACTTCCATTGTAGCAAAACACCGATGTCAAATTTTGGATTTCCACATGTGAGTGGAAATCCTGCTTGTTGACGGGCTGACTTCAGAGGGCTGCCTTGTCCATACGACAGCCTGCCCATCACCGCAGGATTAGGCCTCACAGAATAGTAGGTTTTAAAATCAAAACTCCTCTTAAGCATGCTAAAATGCTGCGGTGGAATCACAGCTGCTGGAAATTACTGTAGCTCCATTAAAGGCAATAGTGTGATATTGATACGCACCAGCTGAAGCCCTGCTCTGAGCAGCCCCTTGCTGGCACCATCAGCGCCCCAGCCCCAGCCCCCTCATCCCACTGCATCCCAGCAGTAGATGAAGGCTGGTAGGGAAGGCACACTAGGTAAGCAGGAACTCAGCATTTTCTTACATGTGTTTTAATTGGGCGGGTTTTCTGATACTGGCTGGCTATGGAGAGTTGCCTGTACCTGAGCCGGCAGCACATCAATATTGGCAGCGTATTGACACCACTTCTCTTGTGGGATGGTTTGGGAAATTTTTGGCACGACTTGGCGCGGCAGGAGTTGTGGAAGCTGTGCAAAGAGGCTGCGCTTTGGGCGTGGGTTCGAAAGTTACTTGAAAGCTTCTTAGATTTGGGAAGTGGGGGTTTTTCTGTTCCCCCTCCCCCTTTGCCCCAGAACATAGATGGCAAATGTTCATCACCTGTTTAGCAGGGCACCGACTGCGTCGTCTCGCACAGTTGCAAGAATGTTATTTTTGCAAGAAGAGGGAAGCAGAAAAATGTAAATCAAATAAACATAACAAATGTAAGGACAGAGATCAGGTTACTCGTCAGTTGTGAAAGGAGAAGAAAGCTAATGTGTTCTGACGTAAAATGATATTGATAGCTTCTTATGGTGTCAGAACAATAATTCTCAAAATGGGGAAGACATTCACTGTGTGTGTAAGAACATGTGAGGCAACTCTCGCTCAGATCAAGCAATACTTGTTCTCATTAACTAGCATTAGAAACCAGTGAGATCTGGCAACATACCATGCCTTTGTCAACTGTCATGCTAATACCTCATTTTAAACAATTGCTTGTCTTTTTTTATAACCTTTCAAATGCACATTTTTGTCATACCAGCTCTATGGCATTCACAATGTTAAGAAGCCTCAGATTTTTTTTCCTGCATTTCTGATACAAGGAGGAAGTGTTGATGAAGGTACAATAGCAATCCTGGGAAGAAACAAATAATGATAACAAAGAGCCAAGCTCAGGGAATTCTTTCTGGTATCAGGTTAGGAAGAAGAAAAAACATTGCAACCCTCCAAGAATGGTAATACCACTTCAGGATTGATCAATATTAGCTTTCTATTTATAGAGCACCTTTCATTCTGAGGCTGTGCGGTGTTTATAAATTAATAAACACATGCAAGAATCCCATCATCCATTATTAATGTATCAGCACTTTCAGTTTATGAGAGACAGTTATTATTTTTAACACTCTGAAAGTTTTGGAAAGAATCACAAAATTACTTTCTGTATCCCATTCTCTCTGCCCTACGATTCAAGCATTTAAGTGCTGTAGTAGCGCTATAGCTGAGTGTGAGGACATACTCTAAGGTAAATACTTTTGCAAAACTATGTCTCAAAAAATTAACTGAACTCACCACGTTGTTCCTAGGGGCTACACCTGACAGAGTCTGGGGTAATCTCACATAAAAACCCTTACAAAATGAATACTTCCTTAATTCTGAATTAATATGCATAGATGTCTTCAGTCTCTCCACTATCTTAAGGCAGATAATTTTGTTTCCTTGCCCATGGTTCAGTTCTTGTGGATCTGCCTCCACATCACAATCACAAGCAGCAGTAACTGCCACCCTCTAAGGCAGTTTCAGTCTTTGAATGCGCTTTGAATATGCCATAGAAAGTAAAGGAATTAATCTAGAAATGCCTTCTTCAGTTTGGGAACACTGTGAAACTTTGACAGGCTACTTCCATTATTTTGATGATACACCCTGTGGTAAATATTATTGGTGTGCCTGAAATTTCGGTTCAATTTGTTTAAGATCAAAACAAAGAGGAGGCAAACTTCTTTAATGGAAGGCAAAATGAAAAATGACCCCCAAAAGGAGAAGTGGAGAAAAAGGTGAATGACACCCACAGCATAGCACAAGTGTCAGAATTGAAATGTGGCTGTAAAACTCTTCTTTTGCAGACTTGTGAGCTCTGTAGGATCTTAGATTTTTGGTGTAGATCAATTTATTTTGTAACAAGCATGAACAAAGCTTACTAACGGAGTGAGGAAAGTTGTATTAACAAATACAGGATTTAAGCATGTCATCATATCAAAGCAATACATTTAGGCTTCAATTTTAGAACCAGTTCAGTTTACACTTACCTCTGTATGTGTAAGTAGCTCAGGGTTGGGCTTTTAATATTAGATTTTTTTTTTTAATTGAAGAACGGTGTCAGGTGCTAATTAGCATGGGCGAATATGCTTTTATTTTGCCATATCCAAGCAGTGGAAAGAAGTAGTTTATAAACTCAGAGTGAGAAGACTGGAAGCTCAAACTAATCAAGGAAGAGAGAGGATTAATAGCCAGTCTCTAGATCTGGCTCTTGATATTCAGAGTAAAGGCCACGTGATACCAGGAAGGACAATTTGGAAAGTTACAACAAAAGTTTAGGGCCTCTGGTGCTGATAACTGAGCCATTCTGGGCAGAGGGTATGACTTCATTATCTTCAGTTTGTTTATCTTCTCAAGCAGCCTTTTTTACATCATTTATATTTCATCGATGTATTTGTCTTCATTCACTGCACAGCACAAATGTATGCATGCTTGAAGTTTGTTTCTGTTTTTAGTCCTGAGGAAGGGCTTGCGTGCCTGAAAGCTCTTCTCTGTCTTCCAACTACATCTAATAAAAGATATTACTTCTCCATGCAAATCTTTATTCTCCTTCTATCACCACAGTAGCAACAATGCTGCTGTTATTACTATTGCGATATACTCCACCAAACAACTAACGTGTGCTTGAGTAAATAACAGTAAGATCCCACAGATCTTTCACCCCATGAGTTATAAGAAAAGAGAACATACACATCATGGTGTGCCGTCATTTCGAAAAGGATCCATTTGCAGAACAAAGTACAGGAACAAAACTGTAGTTTGAGCAAAATGAGCTTCGAGAAAGGGATGTATTTTCTTTGAGAAATCTACATGCTATTGAACAAGCTTCTGTTTACGTCTTTTCCTATGCTACATGTACTGTGATAAGTAAAAAGAAAACATGTCATGCTTCAAGTCTGTTAAAGTTCATACACAGCGAAAACAAAACAAAATCAAGGTCAAATATTAAATCTTTAATGGCCGTACTGTCAACGTGCCTTGCAGGATTTGAAATCTATGAGTTTATACAGACAGGATGTATAAAACAGTGAAAGAAAAACCCTGCAATTTCTTTCTCATTATAAAAATTATCTGTTCTACATTAAATGTGCTGCTTAGAAAGAAGAAACCTTCAAATTCTAGCTGAGCATAAAAATACCTACGAATGCATTTTTAAAGAATGCAGCACTTTGGTCTAGAATGCAAAGGGGGGGGGAAGAGCTGCTGTTGATGGGAGGGAGCCTGGTAACTGAATATGGGTTGAGGAGATAGTTACTAATGCAACAGCCAGGCGCATTCTTGGGGGGGAGGGCGCGGGGAGCCTCTGCATGGTTACTGCACAAAGTCGGTTCATGGATTATCTGATGTTGCAAGAACCTGATTGCTTGCAGCTTTCTCATCACCGTCTCATCTGTGTCTTCGTTTAGTAAATCTAATCATGTGAGCATGTTAGTCAAATCTGAGACCGTGTCTAACTACCAGAGTGCCTCTGCAGCAGGCGTTTCCTGTAAACATACTACTGCGTGTGCTTCTGCAGAGGCAAAAACAGGAGAATCATCTGACACGATGGGATTTTCTTTTACTCGTTGCTGAAATAATGCTGAAAGAAGTAATTTGTGCAAAGAGGAAATTCAAAAAACAAGCCACAAAACACTGATAAAGCCTTCTCATAAGAGATTGTCTGTTTTCTAGTCTCAGTCTCATCTGAACATCGCACAAACAATTTATGAACAATTTTGTAAGCAAAGAAGCAAAATGATCCTGACTTTACAAATAGAACTTCTTGTGCAGAAATGAAGACTGTAGAATTTTATATTCCAACTCATGGCCCAGACACCCATTTTAAAAAGGACTTCTAAAATTCGTTCTATAACTTTGAGCCATTAGGTTACACTCTGATCGTAGTTTCAAGCTTATCTCCTTAAAAGCTAAAACACTGCCTATTTACTTTATCTATTCATGCCAGCGAACGGAGAATTTCATGTAATGACTTGACTGCTAGAGCAGGGGCTAAAAAAAAAAAAAACAAAAACCTGCTGAATTTTGTGAGCCCTGTGAGAAGACACCCAAGATCACGCAGGAAGTCTGTGGCAGAGCTGGGACCGAGCCCAGATCCCCTAAATCCCATTTGTGCCTTAACCACACGGCGGGCCAGATTTAATAGCTGCCTAAATATGAATCTAAAATGAGAGAGTCCCTGTGCAAAAGAATGAAACTTGGCTGATCTCCTGCTGCCAGGTATAGACTGGGTATTTTGCTACTCAGGCCAGTTGTTTGAGACAAACATCCCCACTAACCCTCGAAAGACTTTAAATTTAGGTAAAGGCTTCCTGTTGCCTGAGCAGCTCAGTTTTCATTCTCTCTGACAGCGAGGGTTTTCTCATGTGCACTATGCAGAACAGCAGGACTTAAGCCAGTTTGCAAGACTTTTAGTATGAATTTCTACATAATGTAAATGTACATAGTGTAATGTAAAAGAACTTCTAAATCTAAGTACGTTAGGAGTTTGCGGACTGAAACTAAACTTTTCAGCTTTAAGCAATGTTATTTTATTTTTTTCTGTTGTTATGGAGGAGATTATCACAATTTTGGGCATGCTGCCTGGTTCCAAAGTCTAGTTTGGGGCTAGGTTTAATATTGCAAGACCATGTAGTAACATATAGTGCAGAACAGGTCTGTCAGTCCTTCCTGTGCATTTGTTGTAGAAGTTTTTACTTCATACATAATACATCGATTGCTGGAGCTTCTCCAGAAAGGCAGCAAATGTCCTCAACGCAAGGCAAAACAGAGGGAGAAGAAAATATAAAATTTATTTTTACAAGTTGGCCCTTGCCTCATATCAAACATTTCCAGCACCATGAGCATAAATCACAGAGGTCATTGTGGCTAATCTGTAAAAATAAATTGGATGTTTTCATTTCAGTCATGTAATGTGATATTATATGATGCATTTTGAGAAAAAGGGAAAAAAGAAGAAAAGTTGTTCTAAGCCCCTCATTTTTTCTGAAACAGTCTTTTTACTTTCTTATGTTTTCCACAGAGGTACCATATCTCAGTGGATAAAAACCATACGGCTTCTATGTTCTCTGTTAAATGATGTTTACAGTCATCCAGAGTCCTGGCTGCAGTGAAATGCCCCTTGTGATCAAATGCCCCTTCAGTATATTTCACCTGAAAAAGTACAATCTTTAAAAAAGGGTAAAAAAAGAAAGGGTGGGGGGCAAGTAATGGGTTTTGGTATGTCATGAGAACAAGAAATATTGCAAAACCTGACTCTGTGAGTCTTTTAGGAGACATAGTTAACAACAAAAGCACAAGTTTAATATTTTTTAAAGTTTGTGGGTCCTTAAGTTGTTTGTAAGTCTTCAATATGACTTTAAAAATGCTAAAATCAGAAGACAATAAAAAGACTAATTTTTTAACACTCATGATTTTTAAGAGAGTCATGTGACTCAGGACATTGGGTGTAGCAAAACTGGTAACTCCCACACCCATTTCCAGCAAAATTCTACTTTGTTCTTTTTCCCATGCTGCCATTTGTAGATAATCGATACTTAAACTTACAAGTCCCACTGGAGTGTGCTGGTCTGCTCCTATGCTTAAACTGGGGAGTGTTTGTGGGATCAGGTTTGGTCACGTGGTACAAATCAGTGCGCAGCGAGTTACAAGGAAACGTCAAGCTCTTGCAATACAGTGGAATATTTTGCATACATGTATAAACACCTCACTCGGATACATCATACTGCAAAAAAATCACACTTAAAAAAACAACTGAAATTGCTCATTGTGCAACCAGCCCTGCATCAGCTTCCTCCTGTATCAATTCAAAACTCTCAGACCATTCAGAGCAGCGGGAGGACCAGGACCTAATGCCTGAAAACCTGTAAAGAAGCAGATTAAGGCAAAACTCCGTGGTCTTGGTTCACACAGCTGATTCACACAGAGTTTTTTTAACGTTCAGGAAACTAGTAAGCGTGCACCATCTACCTATATGACTAGTTGAAGGGCCAGGTCTTAAACATATATATTTAAAAAGTTGGGCCTTATCAGTTTTGGCCTTCTTTTCATGAAAAGAATTCTGTTTCAAGTTAGTGTGAGGCAAGATTCAAATTTGCCAATAGATATTTCATCTTCCAGAATTACCTGGTGAGTAAGTATATTACCACATTCTGTAATGTTTTTGATTAATCCTTATTTACCATATAAGTGACCTAAATTTCAACCTGAGCAGCGTTGCTCATTTTAGACTGGGAGAACATTTTGAGAGCACTTTAAAAAACGCATTAAAAAAACCCCACATAATTTTAGTTGCAATTATTTTAGAAATGTCCTCCGTTCAGGCAGGATGATTTTTACAGTGAAGCAAATAAGCCCCTGGGTGCGATCTAAACCTACTGATGTAACCTAAACTGACTTTAACAGGTCTCAGTGTGTCTTTGGGGGAAAAACAAGAGGAGAGACGACATGGAAACTCACCTCTTTCTTATCCCATTTACTTGAAAAAGGTGCTAACCTCAGAGTCTAGCAGAGATTAAGCACTTTGCTAACAGTATTATAACAGTATTACAGATTGCATTAACTCCTAAAAAGCTCCTCAGTTCCAAGTGGAATACTTGAAAACGTGTTTTCAGTCACTGCTTAATTCCACTTTAGCGTCCGTGCCTCTGGAGAAGCAATGCTATGCCAGACAGAACAACGCTTATGACTGTCAGAAGAAACGCAAAATATACGGAATCCCCGGCCGTTTTTGGGTAACGTCCACAGCCAACTGCCGTCGTTCTGAGGCGCCTTCCTCCCGGGGAGGCCGCCTCTCCCGGCGCAGGGCCCGTACGGCAGAGAGCTGCCCGAGCAGGCGGGGGTCACCGGACTCCCAATGGCACGACAGAAAGGGATGGTTCGGGCCATTTTACCCCTCAACGATCCACCAAAGGAAACCGATGGACAATACTCACCAGGTGCATTGGTTTTATTTACATTTGCAAAGGCCAGGCTATAGCAGCGGCCCAGACCGATCCGGCCCGAAATGGCCCCTGCCGGGTGCACGCTTTATGTCGGGGCGATAGAAGGCTTTCTGTAACGGTCCTTCGCGGCGTTTTGTTATTCAGGGAGATAACCATCGCCCCATCTCCCTGCATCACAAAACACAAAGGCCGCCGAGGCCTCGACCCGCCGCCGTTGCGGGGCCGCACACCGCCGGGGACTGCCGCGCTCCCCCTCACACCGCGGTGGCACAAAGGGAACAATCGCCGCGGCTCCCGCGTCACCGCCCGGCAGGCCCCGGCCCGGCAGGCCCCGGCCCGCCGCCCCGAGGCACCACCGGGCCGAGCGGCAGCCGCCCCGCGCCCCCCGCCCCGCTGCGGGGCACGGCGGTTAACGCCAGGGCCGGGCCGGGCCGGGCCGCCCCTCCGGCCCCGCGCCTCACGCGCCGCCCGCCCCGCGCGAGGGGGCGTGGCCTGCGCCAACCGGGGGCGGGGCCTACGCGGGGAGGGCGGGGCCGAAGGCAGGGGCTGCCCCAGCAACAGCTGCGGCGGGAGCGGTTTACAAACAGTGCCCCGAGCGCCAGCGCCGCCGAGTCCGGGCTCCGGCGGCACCGCGGGCGGCCGCCCCCGCTCCCCTCCTCCCTCTGCCCCCACCTCAGGATGCCGGCCGGGGAGGCGGCTCAGGCGCAGGTGAGGGAGGGCTGGGGGTCAACTTCCAGGGGGCTCTGGCCCCCCTCCCCTCCTCCTCCCCCTCACAGGGGGCACCTGAGGGAGGCGCAGCCCCCTTCCCCTCGGGGCGGCCTCCGCCGTGAGGGGCTGGTTGTGTGACGGACCGCGGGGGGGGGCAGCTGCCGTCCGGGACGTGTTAAGGGGATCTGGGGGGCACAGCCCCCTTGTGAGGAGGAGGGCTCGGGGAGGGCCCCCCCTCAGAGCAGGGCCGCCCATCCCCGTGCTGTCCGGCGCCTGGGAGGCTGGCGAGGCGCACTGACCGCCCCGGGGGGAAAGAAGGAGGAAGGGCAGGTGTGTGGGGGGACGCGGCTCCCGGGGGGGGAGGAAGGGCCGGGGAGGGGACCAGGTGTGTGGCAGCCGGCCCACCTCGGGCCGCGTCAGCCTCGCCCCCTCCTGCGGCGGAGCGGCAGCAGGTAACGAGCCCCTCCCGCCGCCCCCTCCCTGGGGGCCGGCCGGCCCGCAGCGCCCGCGGGCGGGCAGGGGGGCGAGAGGCAGCGGCGGGCGCGGAGGGAGCGAGAAGCCCTTCCCTCGCTCCCTCCCACCCGTAAACTTCTCGCTGTCCCCGATTTCCTTCTCCTGCCTGGGGTCGCCTCCCCCTCCCCTGCTGCCCCCCGCGCAAGTAGGTGTCTCAAACTTCCATTGTATACCTGGGTATTCGCGTTTAAATACTCAAGGCGCCGAGCCCGGGTTTTGGGGGTGCTGTTCTGCCGGGTGGGGGGGTGGAGCGGGAAGAGACTATTTCTTTGTGAGTCAAAGATGTTCCTGGAAGAAGGATTTGTAGTAAGTGGCTCACGGGGCGGAGGGGAGGGGGGTTGTTAATGAAAAGTTTATTGATCCGTTTTGCCAGTTTTTGTTTCGTTTACCTTTGTCTTCAAGGCTAAACCCTTCCTGATAATGTCTTTGGCGTCGTGTTTCTCTTTTTTTTTTTTTTTTTTTTTTTTTGAAGGGGAATAGGAAGTTTAGAAAATAAATAAATAAGCCTCAACTGACTTCTTAAGCAACAAAAGACGTTGCCAAGCGAGGACAATAAAATTCTAGAATATCTAGAGATTGGATTTCATTCCTGTTCCGTGATACCCACTGGACTTTCTGTTTCTGGGTGTGGGGTTTTTTTTTTTGTTTGTTTGTTTCCCACACAGAAAACCTGCAGCCAAAGTAAGGTCTGTATGTACTCTAATGAGCCATCCCATAAAAAGTGCTGTGTGACTCCCAGTAAGTATTTGAATTGAAGTGTAATAGTTTTGAAGTGGTGGTGAACAAAAATCTTTATGTTGGGTTATTGATCTGCTGATGAAAGGCGTTTGAATTTGAAAAGGGTTTAGTTTAGGGGTTTTGTGTGTTTAAAGGTTTTTTTTAAGGCAACAACATTTTTTTTTATTATTATTTCTGAAATGACCTTGAGATCTTTAAAACTACATCAGTTTCTACCAGTGGGTTTGAGGGGGAGTCAGTAGCAGAAGGATCTAGTGAAAATCGAAAATAGAAATAGGAACTGAAGTAGATGCAGTGAAATGTTTTCTTATAGAAGTATGTGAAAAGGGAAGTTTTTGCAAGAATGTGTGAAAAAGAAGAGAGGGAAATAACGCAGTTTCAGATGCAATGAGAGAGAGGGAGCATATCATTCTTCACATTTTATTAGGCCCTGAAATGCAGGAGTGATATGATCTGGAAGACACAGAAATAAAACGCCTAACTACAAGTTGAATAGCAGGCATTGACTTGCTGACCAATGCTTACATGCTTGTTGGTTGGTGGGGGCTGGTTTTGTGTCTGCAAAGGTATCAGAGCACAGTGCTATGACAATGGCTTGCAAATGCTTTAACGCCATGTTTTATTGCTCTTAGGAGCTCTTATCAACTGAAGGTTTGGGAATACGACTAATACTTTAATTTGTGATGTCCACACTAAGGTTTAAGCGTTTCCTTGGATAATATAAAAGGACAGTTTCAAATAAGTAGGATAAACTGCATTCTTTGGCAGAGGGGGAGGGAAGAGGGAAAGGGTGGAGGAGGTATTTTTTTTTTCCTTCCCCTTTACTAGTTCTGTAACTGAGTCAATATTTTAAGATCTGTAGCAGGAATGTGGCTTTGTGATCACTAATCTTTCTGTAACTATTTTTTTAATGAGCAATATTGCAATTCTGTGCAAAATATTTGGATTTTATATCTCACAGCTCGTTCTTGAAAGCAGTATGAGTTTTCAAGTTTTGTCTTTAAGTTTTTAGGATGATGAATATGAAAACCAAATAACTTTAGAAACATGGTTATTACAGTGATTATTGATTGGCTTGGCCTACAGCCAAGCAACTCTTCTGCATGCACCAGAGTTGCTGATTTAAATTCTATAGATTCTTTTTCATATGTTAGCCTTTTTGAATCGTTGAACAGTATATATAGCTATTTAAGAACAGTAGATCAGTTTTTAGTTAAGGTTGTTCAATTATGTCTTCATCGCTTTGGAGTTGGTTGAATGACTTGACATGAGATTAAGCACAACAAAAGAAAAGGCAGGGGAACAACAGCTGCCTTCCAGTACCAGAGCACTAGTATTCTTAGCAGTTAAGCATTTTACCTTTTAGTATTACGTGGTGTCAGGTTTAAATGTTAATATTTATATTCGTGTTTACAAGAACCTTAGGCATTCTGATAAAACATCAGACACTCGAGTCCTGGATATTCGTGTTTTGGGGTTGTTTGTCTCTTGCATTTTTAAGAAAATTATCTTAAGATCTGATACTGAGGAGTGAATTGATCTCATTAACTTTTCAGACAAAAGTAGCAAACAGTCACCACTAGTTTGTACTTGTTTAGTTACTGTGTGGTAAGAACTTTAAGGTGTGTCCTTAATGGCAACTGACGATTCTTGCTGCGAAGCCTTGTTTATTTTAGGTACATGTTTTATACAGAATTTCCAGTGGGACAAATTACTACACTGACTGCACTTATTCTTTCTGAAGACTGGCTGTAAGCATAAGAGAATAATTTTGCCATGCTGCAATCAGTATATATTTTAAAATTGAAGCCCTTAAGTTTTGCTGTATATTTTGAGGCTTTTCCTACTTCCTTTGTTTAAACGTTCTTAAGCAGTGCATATCATATATGGATTTAAAACATTCATATGACACTATTGGGGCCGAATTTAAATTTAAAATGAGTACCTATGTCCTTGTTGATCAAAATAGAAAAAACATTTCTTTAAATAAGTGGATGTTTTCTGGTTTTGAATGTGGTAAGAAGGCTATATTTGTATCTTGTAAACAAAGTTTCATATTAAGTAGTCTTTAGAGAATGGCCTCCAGGCTTTGGATTAGAGGTTTTTTCTTTTTTTTTTTCCTTCATTTTAAGTGAATAATCTTTTTTTTTTTTTGCTTTGTTTTGGTAGGGGTGGGGAGAGCAAGATTTAGGGTAGCGACTAGAAAGAGGAAGATAATAAACTTTAGCACCTTTTATCAGACTGTCTTACACAAAAGGTTACTTCATTTGGTTTCCCCTTTCATTAGATCACACTCAAAAAATTCCTTTTTGAGCACTTATGTCTAATCTTCAGTCAATCTTCTTCTTCTTACTCTATATTTTCATTTAGAACTATGTTGATAGATTAATATAATATTTTACATGAACAAAGTGCTAAGTTATTACTGTGATCAGGGAGAAGTAATTTTAAAGGGGAACTGTGAGTTTCACATAGACTTTCAAAACGATGATTACAATAAACTTCTAGTTACAAAAATCTGAGAGTTTGTAATTAAGAAGCTCTGGGGAAATGTTAAGTAAATTTTAACTTCCCTTTGTTCTTTGGGACTTTTTGTTGTCCCAGCCTTTTCTAACCTGAATCTTGATTTGGAATTCATTGTCCTAGTAAAAGATTCCATACACTGTATATGTAAATACACTCCCTCTTTCCTGTGTTATGAAATGCTGTAACTACAGCTGGCATATGGAAAGAACAGTCCCCCCCTTCCCTAAGGTAAAATGGGCTAAGCTTTCTTTTCTTTGCGAGAAGCTGAAAGAAGAGTTTGACCTTTGAACTCACCCTCACACTTCCACACTGCTTTCAGGATGATTAAATAACCAAGGATATTTGCCTGTGTCTTATGCTTATTTATCTCACTTAAAATGTTCTAATACTTAACTGTTGAGGTATTGTCTTTAAATATAGCAAGACAGTACATTTCAGTTACAGCAGGGCTGCCATTTGCCAGCTCAGCCCTCTTATTTTTGAGACTCTTGATTTAGAACATCAGCGTTCCAATCAGATACTCTTTTCCACATCTCATAACTACAATAATTTCAAAGTGCTATTTACTTTTAATGGACTTTGGGTCATTTCTGATGACCCTTTACCCCCTTTTTTAAGGTGACTTTAGTAACAAAAAAGTTTTTCTTTCTGGTGCATTAATACGATCAGGGGATTCTGCTGACTACTGTATGCATGCTTTTAGAGAGATGTGACTCATACCACAAGAGATTTGCAACTGAATACAAAAGTAAGGAAAAGGATATGACCAAGCTATGTAAGATTCTCAATATGTGTTGTATTTTAGGATTAAAAAAAATAAAAACAGTTTTCCAGCCTAAACTTACCTAGGTTTTGTGCACCACCTCCAAACAGAAAGCTACTCTCAAAATGATTTGCTTTTAGAAATCAACTTTTTTCAGTGAAATTCCCAAATAATCTTGTTTTGTTGCTGATGAAAACTTGTTTATGCCAAACCTGGGTGTATGGCAGTGAGGAAAAAAATACTAAAACTTCTACTGTTATAATCATGTGACTTTGGTCAGCATAGTTTACAGCTTATCATAAATCTAGCTCTTCTGATTCTTCCTCATTTTTTTTTTTAAGGGGGGGCAGCAAGTTAAGTGGTATAAGAACAGACTTTCAATTTCAAAGTAAAACAATGTACATGCTGGGAAAAAATGAATTATAAATCAAAAATATAGGTGACATGCTTGTTTCGAAATACAATGTCTTTGAGTTCATTGCAGAAGATGGAATTGGTTATCAGACTGCCTTGAGGATTTCAAAAGAAAGTACAAGAGGAAATGTGGTTAGAATATGCAGGAAAATACATGTAGATCAGCATGACTTAAAGATTTGAGCAGAAACCCATCCAAGTATAAGTGAATAATTGACTGGATAGTGATTTTCTATGTGCTAAAGATTTTATGTAACTAAAAGTATCAAAGTCTGAGTTTGTTTATGCGCAATGGGTACACTTGCATTTTTCAGTGTAATAAAGTGAGCGCAGTTTACCTCTGACATAAACTACATAAGGGAAATTAAAGGCTCTTGTATTGTGCTTACACTTTATAATGATAGTTGAGAACTGGTTGGGTGAAATCCTTGGGGTTATGTCAGCCTCTCTTTCTTTTGTTACACAGGTAGGAAGAAGCAAATTAGATGTACTCCAAAGACTATGATGTTTAGTACCTTGTAAGGAAAACGGATGTAAAGGTAGTCTGGAGAAGCCACAATTTCTGTGTAGCTTTAATGTTTGTTTCTAGTCTTTTTTTTTTTTTTTCTTATGGTAGTAAAATTTGTATATGAAACTACTGCCTGTTTGAAAGGTCAGTTTCTTGTGGATGCTAACTCTCCTTTCTAGGACAGTTTGGCACTGTGAAGCCCGGTATGTTGGACTACATTATCACATACATCCCTTCAGTCCACTGGTATGAGATAATGTAATGCTAGGCAATTAAAAAGGTTTAGTCTCCATCAGTCTATGTGGGTCTCTGGAAGATCTCCCACCTGCATGGAAGAAAAGAGACAGCTATTTGAAGTGTCTATTTCTAGCACTTTTCTATTTTGGTATCTTCAGATGCTAGTCCAGGGGATGACTTAAGTAGAAGTAAATGTCTTTCCCTTGGACTGTGTACCTTTCTCCATCTTTCAAGACTGATTTTTGCAAATACATAATTGTGGGTATGTTTGAAAGTGACAACTTCAAAGTCTGTGCTGTGCAGAGGGGAGGATTAAGAAGTTGCTGCTTTTTCTTCCAAGTTACAGGGGTTTGAGCTGTGTTGGGTAAGAGTTAGATTCAGAGTTGAAGTCAGGTGAGAGCACTAGGGAAAATTAATGACCTTAACAAAGTGAACTCTTTGGAAGTGACTATGTCTCTCAAATTCAGGAATGGTAAAAGAATCTCTTTTCCTGTTATTTCACCTATGCTGCCTAAAGGGGTGCAACTTGCCTATAATTGCTACAGAGGATCTCCTGGCTCTTGAGTAATAAGGAATTAAGTCTAATTTGGTAAACTCTGAATTTACCACTTCTTTGTAGTTGTGGCCGCTGGAGAGACCTAACATCCTTCTGCCAAGAAGTAAAAAAAGTCAAATTTGCTTTTAAGGTCTCTGAAAATATCTCCTTTCAGACAAAAACCAAGACTAAACATATAAGGCAGTCTATGTAAGGTGAGACTGACTCAACAATAAAAATGTATCATTCACTCCACCAAGAGAGTCTTTACCTGCTGTGGAGAGAACAATAAACTGTTTTGTAAGGTAAGGGGTCATTGCCAGTTTAAGTGCATGTAACTTCTTGATTTAATGAAGTTGCATCATCTTATAGCAGTGGTGAAATGTGTCCCAGACTCATTTAAAATAGGATTGCTCTTGTGTCTTTCAGTCTTTCTACAACAGGTGTTGGCCACTTGATATTGTCTAAAGTACATTTTGGGTTTGTGGTTCCTGAGAAATTCTCTCCTAATCAGAGGGGAAAAAAGGGGAAAAAATCTGGCTGTTAGAGCAGTCCTTCTGAACTTTAAAAGTCAATACTTATTTGTAGCACTTCCTCCTTTAATGCCAAGAATTAGTCTCTTTTATATTTGCTCTTGCTCAGTGGAGGAAAAACATGTGCAAAATGATGCAAGCTTATATGTTCTCTGCTTTAAAAGGAATAATTACATCTTTTGATAGAAGAGGCATTCAGTTCACTGAGGAGACACATTCAGCTCATCCATCCTCTGCCAAAACACTGTTAGACATATAGCCTTAAAGAAAAAGGGACTCCACAGGAAAAGGTTTTTTAGAGAAAGGATATCCTTTGTTTCTATTAGTATAGATGTCTGAAATGGGGGGAGGGAGTTTTCCTAATATTGTTCGCTATTAACTACTAGTTATTTTCCACTGGTGATTAAAATCCTGTTTGCTAGACTTCAGGGGGAAAATGACAGACACACATGCAAGTCTTATCTGACTACAAAAGAGCTTTCAATACAAAATCTTTCTAAAGTGTTTGTGGAGAAATGCCTGGATAATAACGTTCTTGCATTCTGGTGTATATGTCTCCATTTCTTCACTTCTGTTTTTATGAATTGTCTTAGTATCATTGCATTGGAAAGCTCTGTAGTATTGTTAGAAGGGACTGTAACTGAGGAAAAGAGAGTAGCCTCTCTCTTAGGATAAAAAGATAAGCCATGAAAACCCCTCTAAGAGTTTAAGTTCAGGATAACTTTGAAAACTTCAAGCCTGAAGGATGAAGACTAACAAGGGGACTTAAGTTTGCAGATTTAGGGAGTGGAAATTCCAATTTGGGGTCATCTTTTATGTTCTCTTTTCAACCTGAACGTCTTCGTTTTGATCTTTCCTGCAACTGAAACAAACAACTCTCTTCCTCCCCTTCCTCCCCCTAAATCTCCATTTCCTTTAAAGGTACTCATGTTAGTTCTTTATCAGACTGAACTGTTAACAAACTTTATTTAAAAACATGTTTCTACTTGAACACTTGGTATAAAAACGTGTGGATGAGAAACAATGTTAGGTGTACTCACGTGCTTCTCTGTTAACAAAGAAATACACTGGGAAGTTGTGTTAAAATGATTTACTGTTCAAAGATAGAAGGGAGTAGCTCTTCCCTTCCCTAGAAAGCAATAGAACGCACAGTAATGAAGAGTAAGCTACTGGCTTCATGTCGTGTTATGAAGAAAAGCTGTCTCTTCTGCTATTCTGCAAAATAATGTTTTATCTGTGCTGACTTTTCTAGCTTTTGAGCGTTTTAACTTAAGTCATAGGCAGATGGGCAGTTGTACTCTTTCAGAAATAAGGTCACAGTCTACGCAGCAAATAGTGTCATCTTCCCTAGATTTAGGGCCTATCCTTCCCTCAAATTGGGGTAGGAAAGACGTTTCTATCTAATACAGGAAAACACCTTCTTGCGTGAGGTGTGACATGTATGCGTTTCTTCTTAAATGGAGAAAGGAAGTTATGTGGTTGCCATAAAAACCCTAATACCTGTGGAGACAATCTTGAAATTTCATGCTGTGGATGTTTGGAAATCTGACTAATGTTTTGGAGCAATTGATAAATTAGAACCTCACAATGACACTTTGCTTCACTTTCTGACTAAACATAGGAGCCTATGAAGGCCACAGCACACTAGTACTGCTCATACAATGGAGCCATTGTCACTGGTGGGTTCTGCAAACACTACACACACAACCTAGGACACCACAGGTACTATCTTCAGAGTTTGGAGCTCTTGAATATTGTTAGCAACTACTTGGGGATGGTGTTTCTGCTTAATATCCTGTGTGTACTAGGTGTGGTGCAACTGGCTTAACTTTATGCAATGATATATATGTATTAAAAAAAAAAAAAACAACACAGATGCTCTAAATAAGCTAAGTTCAGCCTCAGCTCAGGCTTTTATTTGAGAATTTGAAGTTGTATTTATTTATGCATAAGCTACTCTGCCTATGATCAATATTATACCTGAATATAGATGTGCCCAGACAAAACAGATAATATCCATAAGGTAGTTTTTATTTGTGGTCTCAAAGAGGAAAAAGTGATGTTAACTGGTTCATTTTATTTATGTTCATTAGATAGAACTGGAACAACTATTCTGAAAAAGCAAAACTTTTGGATTGAAATAAAAAAGGTGTTTAAATAACTTGTGGTTTCCAATAAGCAGTCAGCAGAATAAAATCTATTTCATTAGCAACGCCAAAGAGTAGCAACCTGTTCTGAGGTATAAACATACCAAGAGAAAATGTTTCATGTAAAATGACTTGTAATATCCTGGAACTTCTTGAAACATGAGGAAAACTGAATGTTTTTTTTTAAAGTGGAGTTGAGAGTTACATGAAAGTTTCTCAAGTCAAATAGACACAGTAATAATTAAGGTACTTAATAGGCAGCAGCTGGCGCTCTGGTGGGTTTTTGAGTATGGGTTTTTAGTTCTTTGCTGGCTTATGGATTATGTAGGACTTGAAACCTTGTGGAACCTTAGTAGGATAGTGAAAGAAACTCTGGTCATCTCTTAAACAGTGATAGCTTTGCTACTGGTCTTGAATTTAAGGATCTGCTAACAGTGTATTGAGGTGGTTGTGTCTGAGTACATATCTTCTAGTATACAGAAAAGTAACTAAGTATCATATTCTTAGTTGTAACTCTTCTAGTTTTCTCACTTCTGTTTTTAAGAAAGTGTTGCAGCAACTAGGTTAACTTCTGTAATTGTTCCAGCTTGCTTTTTACAGTTTAACAATAGTTTTGCTAGCACAGAATTAGCAAGGTGTAGTTGTTTTTCCTGATACTAGCTATGCAACTTTTATTCCCAGTACTCTGTAGTGTTTAAAATGAGAAATTCAATGGTTAGACTTTGCTATTCTCTAAAAGGTGTGTCTAGAGGTTTTATTACATATTCATGGAAATTTTGAAATGCAGGAAGTAGAAATGCAATAAAATTACTACTGATAGGTCATTTCCCAAAGAAATCTTTGAGACTGTAATATGTCGTCTTTGGTTGTGTAATTTAATAAAAATAAATTAAACTTCTCTACAGGCACTTAATTAAAGTTTTCTCTGTTTTAATAATCCATTTATACGCAACAGCTTTTTGGTTTGGTTCTCAGGTTGTGTGGCAAGTGCAATGAAAACAAGATGTTCTCATCTGTCCAGTTCAATCTTTATTTATATATGTTTTGTGGTGTTTATAAATATAATGGATATTGCTGCAAACCTGTTGAAATATTTGACTAAAGGCCATATAGGCAAATATGACTCAGTTGTGAACTAAAGTTTTGCTAAATGCTCAGGCTCTGGACTGTTAGAGGAATAAAGTACAATAGGTGGCATCCTGCAGTTGAGAAGAACTTGCCACTTCTGGGCAGACCACTCTAGGAAATGTCCAGGTGTGCTGAGCAAGACAGGTTCCTCCTGACCTGCTTGTTCACCTCAAGGCATTTGCAGCAACCACTGGCACATGTGGGCCCTGGACTCTGGTGTGAGATGCATGTTGATGTTTACAAATGGATAGGGGAGTCAGAAGTCAAGATTTCTTGACTCACTTTATTGTGAGAAGGGATAGTCATTCTTTATTTTCAACCTTGACTTAATCTGTAGAAAATTTATCGCTTTTCAGCTATTGGAAGGAAGGATTTCCTGTTTTGTTCTGCTCCTTTACTCAATATCTCTGACTGATACTGGTGTCTGTTCTTTTGTCTGCTGAAAGTGAAAGACAACAGAAGAAACCCCAGGTACTTGTATTTTTTTGTTGAGCTAATATACAGACCTTCAGCCACAAATAGTTACAGTGCTTGTCAAAACTGCAGGTTGTCCACTTTCCCAAGGAAGCAATAGTACAAAATTAAGGCAACTCCTGACAGTTTTGCTGCTGCCTACAGGGTTTTGAATAACAGGAATGTAATTAATCAACATTTTTGGTCCTCAAATCCAGGGCATAATATTATCTTCACTAGGAAGAAAGGTTTTGTTAATAATGGATAAAATCCTAGTGTAGATACTTGGTTTGTAGTTTCAGCATGTGTTAGCTTGTCTAAACAGTGAGAGCATAAAATCATGCCTACTTGTAAAAGCCATATATCTAATCAGAGTGAAGTGTGTAATCACCAGATACAAAAATAAGACTAGAGCTTTGTAGCTCACCTTCTGACTCTAGTAGTATTATCTTTTTTCTTCTCAGTTTAAATAGAATTCTGTCTAGTTGCATCTGCGGTTTTCTTCAGAAATGCTACCTGCAAATTTTTTTCAGTCTATAGGTATTATCTCCTGTATATGATGGTATATCCAAGAACAATAGTTGCCTGAACTGCAAATAGGCATTTCGGATTCCTAAAACAGGAATATCTTGCTCTGCTTTGCAATGCTGCCTAGAGGATGAGCTGTGGCCAGTCCTTCAAAAGTGTTCAGAGCCTCCTACTGAAAACAGTGAAAGTTTGAAAAGCATTCAGCAACTAACACCGGTTGGTGGAGGTGTGTAAAGTGCTTTGAAGAGCCATGGAAGAAGTCTCCAAAGGGCTTGTTCAAACCTATTGATACCTAATAAAATTTGGATCCAAACTCCTGTTAACACATGGATCATGAGAGGAGTTTAAAGTTAGGTGTTCTGTATTTATATGTGCAGTTGTGAGGACAGGTTTAGTTTTTTAGACAGCTGAGTGATGTCTGCTTTGATACATTTAAATGAGATGAGATTGAAACAGACCTGTTTTCAAAGGGCTTACCAGAGAAAATGTTATTGATTGATTGAGGTGGATTTTTCACACATCAGTGACCAACCTAGGGCCTTCTCTAGATTTGATCTATGCCTGTCCCTTAAATTCTAATTTTCAAGCATGTGGTTTTTACAAAATGTTTGTATTATCCTAGGTTAGGTTTGAGTAGAACCATGTGTGGTAGTCCCTGTTAAAAGGGTGTCTCTTCTATCCTCATCCCAGAATGCTGTGGAGGGTGGATTTCTGCTGGTTTTCATCTCTCTCCTCTCTACAGTGACTTAATTCTTGTTGCTCTATTGTGTATATGTTGTAATGCCTCGAAGTGGGGAGCGTAATAAAGCATAATCGCCTTTTTCTGTATTTGTAGACACTAGCAAGGAAATAGTTGATGATGAATCTTAGTAATTCAGTACATGGGACTTTAGGCACTCTGGCATTTGGCTCTGACTTCATACCCCAGAAATGCCTCTGGCCTTTTTGTAGGATGATTCTTATACCTATTACTGCAGAGCACTTACCTGTGGCTCTGAATGTAAATGCATTAAAATCTTAAGTTTGTTCAATTTTTTATCTCACCTGGATATTCATTATTGGTATTCAGAAGTCTTTCAAAGTTGCTGTTCATTTTTGGTTTGCAAATAAATTACTTTCAGGCAGATAGTCACCATTTATGCACATGAGCTTTGCCGCAGCATGTTAACCTGTTGTGTAAAAAATACCTCTTAAAACTACAGTAGAAATAGAACAAAATGGCAAGTTGAAACATGAAGTAAAACATGCGAACCAGCACCCTTTGATATGTTTTTCCTTATGTTTTACAAAAGGGAAAGCTTTTTGAATACTTCAGCTTCAAACTTTTATTATAGCTTCTCCACCTGCCTATAAGGGGGTGAGTGAAAGCCAGAAAGTTAAAACTGGGAAGGTAGAAAGGCAAAAGCAAAGGCAGCAATAGAAGCAATTCAGAAGTGTCGCACCATAGACTGAACCTGCCTATTACAAAACATTTTTGAGTCGTTATGCACAGAGGAAGTGTTAATCACGGCAGTGTTAAAACTGAAAATGGGGATAAAGGGCATAGTTAGAAAAGAGACTTTGGCTGCAGAAAATCCACATTTTGTTGCTATCAACCTGTCAGCCAGTGGCTTGTTCCCTCCTAAACTCTCTACCCTACCCCCGCCCAAAGATCCCTCCATTCCTGTTTAACAGCATATGATGAGTCTTTGGCCCAGTCCTGAAACAACTTGGGTTTAAAAAAAGCTAGAAGCTTCTTGGTGGTAGATTTGATCATTGTCTAGACCTGGATTAGAGGACTGAACAATGAAGATGCTAAACTCTGGAGAAACAGAAAAAAATGGAAGACAAGCAACTGGCAACAAGAATTTTATTCTGTATTGGCATTCTGGTGGGTTTTTTTACCCATCTTCATTAGGCTCTGCATGTTGTCTGTATGATGGTGGAAAAGGAGCTGCTAACTCTTCAGATTAAAACCAAAGAGTATTCTCAGGGTAAGACTGTAGTGCAATGAGTGAATAAAGTGTTCTGAGATGTTGGATCTATTACTCCTAGCAATGTGTTGTCATGTTTCCTTTCCCAGGTGGTTATCTTGCCTGGGCTTGACTCTTCTGTGGTAGGTAAAGGTATCCAATATAGTTGCAGGCATCATATCAAACCTTGGCTCTGTAGATAGAGGTAGTTGCTGGTTAAAGGCCCTGAACATTGTCTTCCCATGGCTGTTGGACATACTGGTTCTGCCAGCAGGTGGCCTTACAGGAGCGTTATCTGCAAACATGTTTGGGCCACGGAACTGCATAAACAGTTCAAGTTCTGGTGGCTGATTTCTACTGAAATGGTTTAAGATTTAATGGCTTAAGACCACCTTTTTCTGTCTGACTGGCACCACTGATCAGAAAAGGCTGGAGAAAGTAACCTCAGCTGCATAGATAGCCACCCACATCTTTACCTGCTACAACTACTTGTCATGGAAATCTCTGTAGCCTGAACTATTACAGGGTTGTGTTTGAATTGTTACCCTTTCTTTGGCTGAAATGAAACAAAATGTTTCCATTTTTTTTCCAAATAAAAACAAGACAGAGGTGGAAGTTGAAATGAATTTTAAAACCCTACTTTGCCCATACTGTCTTCTGCTATAAGAGCTATAGAGCATATTGTGTTTTGAAAAATATTAATTCAAGTAATGTGAATCACTGGCCAGCTGTCTTTTATGAAATAATTTGCGAAAGTGTGAAGTTTGAGTCAAAATTTTGAATGCATTATTTTCATTAGATATTCATGAGTTTGGAAATGTGCCTCATTGCAGAATGATTCCTCTTCAATTTATATGGTCCTGTATTAGTTTGGTAGACTTTTCCTTTATCCAAAAACTTGATGAAGCAGAGTCCTGAATTCCACAATACTATAATTTGACAGCCCAAAGAGTGGTGGCCATTAATTGCTGCTAGCAGATGTTATAACTCTTCTAGACTTAGAGATTTAAATTGGAGTTGTGATTAACTATATTATAACCCTTTTTAATCCTGTGGAATCTTAAACCTTCCCTTTTGAGTATAATCAATAAAACATTTTTTTGTTGCATGCAATTTGAAATTAGAAGAGTTTCCTTTTTAAGTGTAATAGTTGGCTTCTTGGATGATTTAAATACTAAATTCCTGTTCAAGAAACAGTATCATTAGTTTATTTCAAACTTTGAGATGATCTAATTGTGCCAGCCCAAAATTGTCACAGAGTTTGTAAATCTGTTAATGATCGTAAAAGCTTTGAGTACTTAATACAAAGATATGTGCTGACGCTTACTGTGTACCAGAACTATGAAAGCTAATTCCAAGCTGTCTAGTCTTGAGGGGGGGGAAAAGTCTTTTGCTCAACAGCCTTTAGAGAACAAACAAGTAAAGTTTTACTGTGCCTCTAAACACTGGTTTCACAGGTTCAAGGAAAGGTTACTTTGGCTTGCTGCATTTACTTGTTATGAATTCCGTAATTTATGTATTGAAATACAGTTTCAGCAGCTTTATGTAACTGGATAAGAGTAGGTTTAGAATAGATAGTAGACAAAGTATTGCTTTTGTATAGCAATCTTAATACAGAACCCCAGCTAATGGAATACAGGGATGTTCAAGACTATACTATTTCAACTGCGGTGGGTAGAAAAGTGACCAGAGTGTCTTCTAGCTGTCCCTCCTTGACTGCTTATTGAGCCTTCTGTGTTCAAGAGCATTCAATAATTCTGTAGCCCTAATGCTCTCATTATTTGGAAGACAATAACTTCCTTTTATTTTGAAAAGTCTGACTATTTTCTCTCTTCTCCAGGTGCTGGAATTCTTTGTGGCACTGAACTTGTCCTTGAGTGTATTTTGCCCAATGCAACTATTTGAAATGTTTGTACAAAAAAACTAAGTGCAACTGAGTGTTTCTACCAACTTGAAAAATCAGAAGAAATAGTTTGAAAAAACCTCATTCCATCACTGAGAACACCGATGGATATGCTTTCAGTGATGTGTGAACACAGATAAAAATTAAAAAGAAATAATTCTTTGCTTGTGGAAAAAATCTTTTTCCTGGCAGAGGTCTTTTAGCTTAGCAGACTTGTAAGCACATGTTGGAGAACTTTACAAGTGTCCTTATTGTGATCAGTGAGCATCCCCAAAGAACTGAAACCTTACATTAAAACACGTAATAGGGAACAGAACGTAGGAAACATGCCAACTCAGCCTCTCTTGGCATACATGGATGGACCGGATGGAATAGCCAGTACCGTTGGTGCACAGATGGAGAATAATGATGCCTCAATGACAATAAAAGGAACAAACACAATTTCTTACAAAAGCTTGCAAGAAAAGTTTCTCATGCAAGCTGAGGGATGCATGCCTCTGGACTGCATGTTTTGTGACGAGACTTTTAAACATCCTGAAGAACTTGGTAAGCATGTTTTAACTCAGCATAGGCCCACTCTTTGTGAACCAGCTGTCCTGCGTGTTGAAGCAGAGTATCTTAGTCCTCTAGATAAATGTCAAGTAAGAACAAATTTGCCTTCACCGAACAATGAAAAGGACAGTGAAGAACTTAGTTGTGAAGTTTGTGGACAAACATTTGATGAGGCTTTTGATGTTGAGGCACACATGAAAAAGCATAAAGATTCTTTCACGTATTGGTGTAATGTATGTGGAAGAAGATTTAAAGAGCCGTGGTTTCTCAAAAATCACATGAGAACGCATACTGGAAAGCCTGGTTCTAGAAACAAGCACCAACAAGGTTCTGAAAGCCCCATAACAATAAATGAGGTGGTGCAGGAGCATGTAACTGAAAATGTAACGTCACCTTACAAAATTTGTATGGTTTGTGGTTTCCTATTTCTCAATAAAGAGACTCTAATTGAGCACAGTAAAGTGCACACCAAAGAATCAGTACCCAGTGGTGAAAGCCCCCAAGTGACTGGTGAACCTAATGCAGAAGAAACGTCTCAAAGAGAGGAATTTTTGCGATTCTTGAACTTAAGACCAAACTTGGTTCCAGAAAATGACAAATCACAAAAACCTGTGAAATGGATAGCTGAACTAGATCCTTTCAACACATATCAAGCATGGCAGCTGGCTACCAAAGGTAAAGTTGCTGTTGGCCATGGCCAAATTAAAGAACCAGGGCAAGAAGGAAGTACAGACAACGATGATTCATCTTCTGATAAAGAAGAACTCGGTGAAATTTGGAATGCAAATAAAGGTAGCCAGACTGAAACTACAGGGAAGTCAAAAGTAAATAAAAACAGCAGTTATACAGGGAATGGTAACTTATCCCAAGACAAATTGAAACATCCTGGTGGTGAAGTGCCTTCTATCGAGATGGATTCTAAATTGTCCCAGAACAAAGAGAAACCAACACACTGTTCAGAGTGTGGTAAAGCCTTCAGAACATACCACCAGCTAGTCCTTCATTCCAGAGTACATAAGAGAGACAGGCGGACTGATGGAGAGACTTCAGCTGCTTCAAGGACGTACTGTGGTGATATAATTGCAAGCCTGGATGAAAATGGAGCAGGAGAACGAATAGAAGGAGGCTCTGAAGATGGATCTGAAGACGGGCTTCCAGAAACACTTCATTTAGGTGAGTAGCATTCTGAGCACGTAAGTTCGAAATAGCTGTTACTGTAGTGTTTAGGAACCCTTTAGAGCCAAAGAATGCATCTTGCCTTCCAGTTATCTTTTCAAAACTTGGCCCAGAGATATGAAATGTTATGTTGGGGGAAGGGGAAAAGAGAAAAATGAGAGGGAAAGAAAGGCTCTGACACTGCCATTTTGAGATTTTTTTTGAAGTTGTGTTAGGCCTTCTTGCAGTTATGATTTGGGTTACTGGAATCATTGAAATAGTTTTAATAACAATCAGTCTAGGAAAAGTCACTGTTTACTTACCCCTTGTCTCCCTCTCCCTCCCCCCCCCCCCCCCCCCCCCCCCCCCCCGCAATAGCAAGATTCTTAGTTTTACTGGATGCTTTTGAGTGTTGCATATACCTTCTTGTTCAGCACATGTTTTTACAAATAGTATTTCTGAAGAAATCATTGCGGTTTCACTTTTTTTCTGTGTCTTGTAAGAAAGGGCAGAAAATGTCCAGTGCTCAATACTAGCAGTTGTTAAGATCCTGAGAAGTAAAGAATAATTCCAAACTTTTTCTATCAAACTGCAGGCTGTATGTTTCTTTTGAATGGTAGGTAACTTGAAAGCCTAAATGTCAGAACCAGCAATTTTAAATGAGTTGCGTAAGGACATGCACACAGGCTATTAATATGTGGACATCACGTATGTAAGAGGTGGGCTCAATCTGTGTGTTACCCAGGATTAATTCTGCATCTCACTGTGTCTTAAAAAAACAAGTGATATGAATGATTCCTTAATTGAAAAAGATAGCATGTCTGGGGACAAAAAGGAATAGCGAAAAGTCTTCTAGCTAATCTAGCACTCTTGTGTGTGACATGCTTTGAGTCTGAATTTAAAGAACAGACACTTGCATAATCTCAAGAAAAGACACAACGTACAGAATGTCCTGGCACACGCGACTGACTTTTCCATTTCTGGTAATGTGCAGCCCTTTATTTTGCCTCCAGTAACAAAGGAATGGAATTATTACCTAATGTTAACTTGCTTGTTTTGTTTCTCAGTGTCTTATCCTAAACTACAACAGCTTTCATTGTGAGATGCTGAGTCATGCTTATTGAGACATTATCTGTTTGTTTAAAACAGCTATGGCTTGTCTTAGCCATAGTTTAGCCATACTTGGCATTTCCAGTATAAAAGCTTTCTAACATGTAGGAACTTCAGAGAACTGTTTTAAGCTATCTGTGATGTATCTAACATCTTAGTCAAGCAAAGCGACTCCTTCCTTCTCTTCCCACTGTGGCTTTCTAGTCAGTTTTGACTTGGGTATTTTACAGAAGTTGTCTTGATGTTTTTTCAGTTCAACCTGCCAAAGAAATCATGTTGATTTGAATGGTGTATTGTGTGTAAGCTTTCTCCCCTTTCTTGTTAGTCATTATGCTGTACTTGCCGCCCTCCAGTGGTAACTGCTGCTGCTTACACTTGAGTGGAACCAGTTTTTAATCTGTGAATTTGTTCCTTGAATACATGTTTCACAGAATAGCCCCCTTGTCACTTTCCTACTCCCATGTTTGTCAAAGCTTAAGCATTAATGCTTCTAGCGAAAGATTACTCATTAAATCTAAGGATGTTGTTATACAGGCACAACTCTCCATTGATTAGCAGAGAAATAATAATAATGTTATTACAATTAATAAGAAAACCCATCTTCCTTGCTGCCTTCCTTCCCCAAAACACCTTCCTGTGTTTTGCCATGGTGCGCAGAGCAGGTTTACAGTCTGGATCATCATGCTTACACTTACTAATTCAAGCACTCCCTTTAATAAAAGAATACAGTTTATAACCTGTATGAATTTTTGAGATGGGCCATTCTCCATCAGGTTCCTATAGGTCAGTAAAGATAATTTTTTTTTTTAAACTTCTTTGAGACCTAGTTTTGCATGTTGTTTGTTCTCTGGGGCTTCTTCACTACAGCCACTAACCACAGTGTTATGTGACGCAGACAGAAACTTTTAAAACTCTTTTGCTCTTTGATTGCTAAGTGTGCAGCAGTACAGAACCAAAGATGCTCCTAGACTGTAGGAGTTGACAACAGTTCATCATTCTGTGTTTTTCCTTAAAGGCAGTTAAGTTAGTTACTCATAGTTTTAAATGAGACTCCAAATTTGCATTTGCTCTTCATAATATAGCTATATTTTCTCCCAAAGATAAAAATGAAGATGGTTTGGAAAGAGCAAAAGTTAAAAACCTTGGAGCCTCCAGAGAATGCAGCTATTGTGGAAAGTATTTTCGCTCAAATTATTACCTCAATATTCATCTCAGAACTCATACAGGTAAATGGGCTTCACCTTTGTGGGAGGGTAAGGAAGTCTGCTGAATCTAGTTGGATGGAATATTTGGTTTCGCTTAAGAAAAACAGAAGTTGCCTTCAAAATTATTGATATTAAGAACAAAGTTTTCTCTAATGCAAAAAAAAAAAATTCCAATTGAAATTTCTTAGAAGGTGTTAATTATTTACATAAGTGTAAATCTTTTTGAATAGGGCTAATTACATTAAGTACTGTTAAGAATACAATATATTTTAAAACTTTTAATTCTTTCTGCTTTTAGCAGTCTAGCAAAAAGTTAGTGGGTTTTGTTTTTGGTTTTGTGTTTTGTTTTTAAAAAAAACCCCAAACATTTCCCAAGTACTAAGTTGATTTTCTGCCAGTTGCTGCTACCTGGGAAAAAGCTGTGTCTATTTTTCAGTTCAACTTTGTTTTCCATAGCCAGGCAAACTCTTTCTACTTCTGTTAATGTATGTCCCAGTTTCTTTTGAAACAGCTCTATTTATAGATGAACTGTTTGTGTTGTTGAATAGCATACTTGTGGTATGATCAAGGGCTACAAATTGTTGGAGTTGACCCACAGCTATACTTCTTGCTTATCTCTGCCAAACATATTGTCAGCTACCATCTCCGTACATAGCCAACGTGTGGAAAATATCTTCATCGTAGCCAGAAGATGTCACTGTAGCTAGTAAAAGCAGTAAGATGTAGTTGTTTAAATGATTTAGATGAGTTTGAGAATTATGAGTATGTGGAAGGGGAAAGGAAAATCTATTTTACTGTTTTGCAGTCTACATTATTCCCTTGTCTTTAATTGTATTCAAGACTTCAAATCAAATTGTATCAAACTTATTTACTGATAAAACTGTGTTTCAGGTGAAAAACCGTACAAATGTGAATTCTGTGAGTACGCAGCAGCACAGAAAACTTCACTGAGGTATCATTTAGAGAGGCATCACAAGGACAAGCAAGCTGATAGTGCAGCAGACGTGAAAAGTGACAGCAAAGTTTCATTACAGAGTCAGGAGACGGAGCTCTTGCTGGCTGCTGACGGTGCTCAAGAAACCAAAAATTCGAAGAGGCTTTTTCATTGTGCCAAAGATGCTGAGGGCTGCCCCCCTACCAAGCAGCAAAAGGAAGTTCTGTCCTTGAACAATGCAATAGGCAGCACAGTCCTTTTAAAAATGAAAAATAATTCTAGGGAATTGAACAAAGGTTCCGTTTGTACCAATTCAAATAAAATACACGAGAATGTGTCCACTCCTTACCCGGAAAAACTAAAGGCTGAGAAGGAAACAAAAGAAGCTCAGCCCAATGTTCCTCATAAAAGAGAGAGAGAGGCTTCTGTGGCATCAGAGGGAGATGACGTCCAGTATGTTTGTGCTTTAAAGGATGGAAAAAATGTGAATGATGTGCGAGAGTGCACTGAAAACTACAAACACAAACCTATGGTGGACTCTCAAGAAAAGCCCTTGAACTTATCTGTTGGGTCTTCACAAGAATGTTCAGTGGTTTCAACTAGAGGCCTACTAGCACCCAGCACCTGTCCATTTTGTACTTACAGAACATTTTACCCGGAAGTCCTAATGATGCACCAGAGGCTGATGCACAAATACAATCCTGACACCGTTAACAAAAATGGCTGTAGAAGCAAAGCTCTAGCTAAAGCCAGACGCACTGGATGCCCTCCAGCTCTGCTTGGTAAAGATGTGCTTCCTCTGTCTCTTAATTCTAATAAAAGTAAGGCTTCCCCATCTACACAGCAAAAACTGTTGCAAACGGGGAAAGCTAAACAATGTCACCCTCCACAGAACAAAGTCCCTCTCTTTTCAGTGACTGACTCAAGCAGCACAGCCCCAAGTAACCTCAAGTTTCATAAACAGCAAAGTAATATTGGAGCTCAGGCAAATAGCTATAGACAACCTCAGCAAGAAATGCACTCCAGTTCCAGTATCTCTCCAGTATTGGACAGAGTAAAAAGATCTGAATCTAAAGTAAAAGCTCTAAGTGTCCCAGTGTCTCAATCTGGTCTAGTAAGCAGCAGTATGAATGGGGCTCTCGACTCTCACCTAAATGAATCTGCCTGGTCTTGTCATCGAGGAAGAGACTATCTTTGTAGTAAATCTGTGAGCAATCTAAATCTAGACTATGGTGAAACGTCTTCTAAACGAATGAAACCTAATCTGTTAGCTGTTGAACATATTGACTCTCCAATGGCTAATTACAGAAGATACGAAATGAGCAGATTTCGTGTTGCAAACAGATATGCAAATCTGCTACCTCAGGAATGTTCTCGCACCAAACCTGCATCCTCTGTTTTGCCAACCAAACAAGGGCTTCTGAATTCAGATGATGTTGATCCTCCTAATGTATTGACTGTTCTCAAACCTTATGAGCCATATAGCTCTGGATCACTTTACAGTTCTTGTGGATCTAGCAATGGCCAAGTAACCAGCTCTACAGTAGAAGGTACTGTATCTCCTTCCTAGTTAAATGTCTTACACCATTACAAAGGAAGGTGAATGAAATATAAGTAAGTGCGTACCCACCTTGAAACAGAGAAAATAAAGCTGTACTTAGCATTTCACCAAGTCCAGTCAATGCTTGGATTTTAAATTTAAAATCCAGGTTCAGCAAACTCCTGGCTTGGGGAATTAGGCATGGAAGGTCTGAATTTTAAAGAGGGATTTAAAGTTCCTTCCTCCCCCCTGCCATGGGTCTCTGATAGCAAACATGTATTGTTTGCTCATCAGAGCACTCCAGACATGCTAACTAATCCAGGATATGGAATGAGCCTTTCTGCTTAATATACAAGAAGTCTTGGACCATCTGGAATATTAATAAAACCTCTTACAAAAAAAAAAAAGCTGTCATGGACAATTGTTCCCTTCAATTGCAGAAAAGGATGTATTACAAATCATAAAACTATGATTTAAATCTTATACCTCTGTTGTTAAATGGGTTTTTATAATGTTTAGTTTTTAGTAGGAACAAAATACTTTGTTAAATCAAGACAACATATTTCTGCTATTCTAATTATGGTGTCTCATTGCACTAAGTAGTAATACTTTGTGGAAAATTCTGGGCCTAGCAGAGATAAATGTTTTGTGATGTATTTGGAAAACTTTGGTACTTTTATGAAATACATGCTTTTTGTGTTTTGTTCTTAGTCAACATTTTCAAAACTTAGCAGGAGGCCAAGATTAATAGGTGCTAGGTGATATTTAATCAGTTGTCTGACCATTTGTAGAAGATGGTATTTATGACTTTGAGCTGAGGTCAGTATGGACTTAGCTATAAATATAGGACTTCGAATTTTGAAATGAAGATCCTCTTATAAAAATGAATAGTGTGTATGCCCTGTGTAGTCTTAAAGTTTCTGCTAAGTTCTTAAACTCTGAATACTCCCATTCTCTGGAAGCAGTAAGATTATTCTTCTGAAGTAGTCTAGGTTCATAACAAGCAGGGGTGTGTTACCTTCGGTCAGAGCAAACTGCAAAATACTAAATACGCATTTAGTTATGTGGCAAAAAATGTATTCGCTCACTCTGTTCTGGTTTTTGTTTGCTTGTTTTAAGGTTGTGGGCTTCGTAAATATTCAGGCTTGCTAGTGGGTTACGGAAGGATGAAGGAAAGTGTTACAGTTCTGTTTCCAGTCTGGGTAGGGAGTGGATAAAGGAAAAGCCAGCATCACAGTTGACTCACTGAAGTGGTTGTGAAATGGAGTTAATTCCTAGTTTCATGAAGAGCGTTGTCTGTGTACCATCAACTGTACCATGAATTGCTATGAGGAGTGTAAAATGGGCACTAGGTTATGCATAGAATGCAGAGGGACGGGCAGAAGGACAAATGTTGTTGCTGTCTTTTGATTCCTAGTGGTCTGAGAGAATGAAATACATACAGGGTTTTTTCTAAGCACAGAAGTCATTCATGCAGTTGTAGAATTTACAGCTCTTTGCAAGACTTTTTTTTTTTTTAAAAATTAATGGTTGATAGCAGCTAAAAGCTTGCACTGGCCAAGGACTTGTGCTTCATGACGTTGCTATCTGTTGAGCAGATAGAACATTCAGGATTTTGAGGGAATGCTCTTGATGTTGTATAAAACCCTATAAATTTTCATGAAAACAGGAAGGGGAAGGTTAAAAAGTCTTGTAGCTTCAACCAGCTAGACAAGTCTGTATCCCAAGGACTAGATGGTGGGCAGTGTCTTGCTCCTTTCCAGCATTACTGTACATTGGGGATGGGGAAATTCTCTTATTTTGCCAGTAGTCTTAGTGAGGTTAGCCTACTGAAGTAGCAGTTGATGCAATACTATTTTTAAACAATGACTTCATTGGAATCCACCTTGTTCTTCTTCTGAAAGCTCCACCTGTCTACCAGAAAAATCTGCGGTAGGCTTTTCTTCCTCTTCTTTGGTACAAGCCTGGAGACAGTAGCCTGTAGTCAAGAACTTTCTACTGTTTCTTGTTATTTAGAGCTCTCTGAAAACTATGGCTGCAACTAGTTTGACGATATTGTTGTCATGGAAATAAAGATTTCCTTGTTTGTTACACAGTGCTGGCTCAGGGCAAGAAAAGCAACTTTTTATGGCTGTTACCTACATCAGAAAGACTTGTGAAACAAGACCCCATCTGTGGGTTTTCTTAGCAACTTCAATAAAAGCCCTGTGCAATGAAATGTAGGCTTTTAAGGCTAATTTCCTAGTTTTCCAACCATTCTGCTCAGAAGTACCCAACCCAAATCTTGATAGTTGTCTGAGAGGGTGGAGGGTAGCAGACAGGCAAGCTTCTCAGTATTCGAGTTTTAATGTGGGTGGAGACAGTGAAGATGAAAGTTTCTGCAAATTCTTTTTTTGTTAAAAAGCTGAATACAACTGTTTGTCTAAAAGTTGCAACTCCTCAGAGATGTATTTTGTAACATATCATATGCAAAGTACTGCAGGTGTAGACCTGCAGGTTTCTGTAGTCTTTTTATTGAACTCCGGTGATATTATGAAACATGATGCCAAAACCTTTTTTAAGGGCCTGTGTGGCTTGTGGCGACATTATTTAGGTTCTATGAACATGTTATGTCGCATGTTAAATGCTGGATCAAGTTGTCATGAGAATATGTTCCACTTGGCAAACTTGATTAAAGCATGATGCCTTCCGTTATTGCTTGTAAGCTCTGCCATTCTGTGTTGCCCTGAAGAGACAGAAACATTCTGAAACCACTCAGTTTGTGTTATTTTCAAATTAGTTGCCTTTGCAATGGCAACATACTATCAAGGATAACCTGTTGGCTGATTGATCTGGCAGAGGCTGCAAATTAAAGACAATTGCTCATGACACACTCCAATGGCTTTGTAGATTCTGTTGAAATATTAATTTAGCTTTGCCATTTTAATTTAATTAAAGCTCGCTAGGTTTTTTCAGTGCTGTGTTTAAAGCTTTCACGGAATATGGATGGCAGTTGGGCTTTTTGTATCCTGTGGGAGTAATGATTCTTGACTTTTTACCTTAATTTTATGACGTGCTTTTGACTGCTTGCTTAAGCTAATAAGACTTAATATGGAACAGGCATTGATTTCACATATATAAATCTGAATTAATGGTCTCAGATAAACATGAAATTACCTGTATACTAGACTGAAAATTGCTCAACAAAGGTCTTCAAGTAAATGTATATTAACACTCTTTCAAGTGTCACAATTGCCATATAATTTATGATGGCAATAATGTAGTATACCTGTTTTTCCTCTCAAATACTCATATTCAAAAATTCAGTTTTCAAACGTACAGAAACTGGATATGTAGGCATCGTGCTATAGAACGTACTGCAGCACTTAAAGCTTCTTAAAATGAAGCCTGCCGTATGATGAGATAAGCAAAGATATTTCTTTCTTGCAAATGAGCAAAATCTGGAGAGATGGACATCGTGTCTATACAGCTTAAAACAAAGTTGTTAAATTAATATTTGTCATTTCTCTGTGGTATTCTGGGATTCTGGATGCTAACATAGACCTGCTCACAATTGAATGTCTGACCAATTAGATTAGCAGGAAATAATTCTAACTCCTCTAAATTTATTTTTGTCAGGAAAGAGATCAGTGTCATACCAACACTTATCTAGCAGCGTGCTACAAAAGCGAAGTTATGAAAGTTTCATTGGTAATGCACACTTTCGACCAAGTGACAAGAAGACTTGATCATTTACTTCAAGAAACGGTAAACAAACCTTTTGAACTAATTGTTACTTAAATGTTGCATTATGTACTCATAACATCAAAGGTTGCTGCACAGCATGATGAGAGGTTATGATAGTCTGAACCAGCACAGCTGAAAATACAAACTCCTCCTCTCTTAGGAAATGAACCAAATACTGGTGTAGCAGCATTAGTTATTTTGAATAGTGGTAATGGCTTGCATAAAAAGTACATAGATGCTCCTTTTCCAAAAGAAATGGAAGGGCTAACAATAGATAAATATATTAATTACTCACAATACCAGTGTGAAGTGTTCAACGAAAGGGCTTTCCCCTTAAGTCAGTACATGGGGCAGAGGAACATTGAGTGGAGAACAAGAAATGAGAGGAAGTGCCTGTTATCACAGTTCCAGTTCCTGAATCCTATGAGAGGTTATGTTGGTTAGTCCTTCCTGAAAATGTAGACATTACTCATTTTACAGCTTCTGAAGATTGCGAGGATTGCCTCAAACAACAAGTTTCTTTTTGGTGGATTATTTCATAGAGAAGTAAGGGTTTCCTGATAGCTCCTTGGCAGTTTATCTTTGTGTACTGGAGAGGTTGTTCCAAATAGTTTTTCCTTTGTTTGACTGAGGGGTGGGCACAGCCTCTTAGGGAAACAGGTCAAGTGAAAAGAATTAGCCTGGTGTTCGGAATTCCTGTGCTTCATCTCTTCAGTTCTGTAGCTGTATCTCAGAACTTAACAACCCCATTGTGTTTGCAACATTCTTAGCTGCTAAGGAGATAAGTACTCTATAAGACTATAAATAAATATATCTGCTTTTTTCAAACCTGGAGCTACAGATAATTTTCCTCATTCAAATTTAAGGAGATGTGTCTTGAATGCTATAGCACCTGGACCAGCAACGCACTCTGCTGTGGAAAGATTTTACATATCTGGAGAGCAGAGCTATCTGACATCTAGTTGACAGCTTTTAAAATACTTTGCTTTATTTCTTGATATTCTTCTAATCTTACTGCTTTTATTGTCCCCCTACTAAGCATATTTTTGTCTCGTTCTGCTTTTTTAAGCTAACTCAATTTCCTGCCTGTATTTCTACTTGGGGCTTGAGTATCTTCAAAAGTAGGCTTGATTGCCAGCTTTTATTTGGCAAATAGAAGACACAGACCTTATATGGCAATATCAATTTCTAAATACACTTATGAGAGGGTGCGGAAGAAATTCCTTTTATGTTTTAAAGACAATCCTCACAACAAAAAAATGTGTTGTACTATTTTATAGTTGTATACCACAAAACTTTTTTTTTTCTTTTTTCCCCTAGGTCTAAAGACACAAGTGCATGTTCTATGGAGTTATACCTGCAGTTCATCCCTTGAGGAAAAATGAATGGTGAAAGCTACTGAACTAAGCTGTGATTGTACTGTATATAAAAACACTACAGTTTTATAATACTGGTTCTGTTAACATTTTGTACCAAATAGCCATAAAAAGTAGTCTAAACAATTGGGTTATGAAGGTGTGTGGAGAATGTATATCTTGACATTGACTTTTGAGTATTTTTCATTAGAATTAATTGACCAAATATTAGGTAGGAATTATATTTTTACATACTTGAGCGCTGCTGAAGAGTTTCTCTTGGAAAGAATATATAGTCATTGCACCTCAGGTAAACTGTAAATACTGAAGTTGAAATCCTGTTGGCTTAATGCTCCGTTTTCATAAAGGTGAAAGTTTCTCATCTGTTTTTTCTGTTGAACTATGTTAGTTTTTTTTTTAAAACAACTTCCAAATAAACTGTCTGAAACTGCCCAGTTTATAAATGTTGTGAACATCAAAGCAACGGTGCTGACATTATGCTGATCTGCCTTGTATATGTTAGGACCATAATGTGTTGGAGGGATCTGTTTCTCTGGGGTTGTTTCCAGCATATTTTTAAATGCAAGGATGAGGCAATACTTGACATTTGGATTTCAGTGTGGTGTTCCTGAAATATGGTTAGATTCTTCTCTTGGCATTGGTTCCTGTTCTTCAGAGAAGCCTCTTAAACGAGCATCTCTACCAACATAGAAACTTTTACAGCAGAAAATACCTAGGACTCTCATGAGAAACGATACTAATCTAAATGTTTCAAATGTTTAGTTTTGTACTAAACTCAATACAGTTACATTTAGAGGAAAACTTACTTTGCACCTTTATCCAAACTGTAAAGTCACAAACAAACAGACTTGCAATATGAATATGGGATCTACAGACTTCAAAAGGGATGTGGCTATGGTGTAGCCTGCTTGACTGTGCTTGGAAGCTTCTTGATGTCGAGTTTTAGCATCTGCTGGGTGTTTAAAATAAGTGAGAAATAACCGGTAAATGGGAGAATATCTCCTTTTATTTTTTTGTGAAGACAACAAGAGTTTTTTCTAATGCACATGCAGTTTAATTTTTGTAAAGGGAAGACGGCCAGTTACCAGCCAGTAAAGCAGAATTGTTGCATATTTTGACTTGTGTTCCTAGTTGCTTCTCATAAAGCCTGTAGTTAAGAGTTAATTTCTTCTGTACCTGGCTTTGACTTCCATATATTTTAGTAAAACAAAAAATGAAAAATTTTGCACTGTTCATTTTGCTCTCTTCCCTCGTACAGCAAATGTAAAATAGCAAAACCTAGAAACTCTTGTTTTTTCATTATGCAACTTGAGATGTTCCAGTTGTATGTCTTAGTTCCTGTATATGGGACCTATTTTTAATGTCTCTGTAAACTGGCGATGTAATGAAGTGCTGTGTATCAGGAAATTGTACACTATTTACCTTTTTTCCTGTTCATAAGCTGAGCCATATGTACATAAACTAGATTTTTGTTTTCCTAGTTTTGCACTTTTATAGCCTATTTTTTGAAGATGAATTCACTTGGAAAATGGTTAATCTATTTTTTTGCGTGATCTTTCAATGAGTCTTATAGAATGCATGCTGTAACTATCATCTGTGTACCTTACGGGGTTCTGTGATTAAAATGTACGGGGCTGGTTTTTAAGATGTTTCAGCAGACAGACCTAAGACTTGTTTGTTTTTAATCTCCCTTCATGCTGGTACAGTTTCCCTCAAGGCTTTTTTTGGTAGGTGTCTTGGGGTTGGAAGGGAAAAATGAACATGAAGACTCTTATTTCATGGCAGCACAGCCCTGTACTTCAGAATACACTTTGCCCATCAGTATTAACTATTGGGATACTACTGGTTTTGTATGTTTCTTTGGAAATAACAGTGCATATATAGAGGTACAAATTGTTGATTTTTTTTTTTTTGTTTGTGTATTTATTTCATTCCATTTTGTTTTATTTTAATTGTTGAAACCGGAAGTCGTCAAGCAGTAGGCACACATTATTCATTTAATTTATGATGTATTTCACTTTAGTTGAGTATGTTATTACATGTGGATGTAAATATAGACTTGGTGTTTTGCAAAACTGGTTTCTGTGTCTTGCTTTTAAAGCTTAAAATGAGTTGCCTGGAATTTCATATTCACTTGACCTTTCGTCATACTCGCACCGCTGGGGGAGGAGGAAGGAGAACCTGCCAATAGCCAAAACCAAATTCGTGCTCTGTTCAGTTGCTTATATGAAAATACTGAGTGATTTCCCAGAAAATCAGTCTGTGAGGCGTAAGAGGAATACTCTTAAAATAGTGAAGAAACCTTTTGTTTCTTTCAGTTATTTTCCTTCAAGAAAGGAAATTGAGTTATTGTGTGCATTCTTTCTAGTAATGAAATTATAAGGGGAGCATGGATTTTTTTTGAGTGTGTGTGTGTGTGAGGCTTCAGAATTTGTATAGGCTTAAACTATCTTTGTAACCAAATACATTCTGAAAAATTTCTAGGTCTGATGTGTTCTTGGAACTCGACTGAGGTGTCAGACTTCACCAACACCTCTGACCACATCTCAAAACTAGATTATGAGTTTGGAAGACACCTAGAAAAGACTTGTCAAAGGCAACTCATCCTCGAGAGAAAGGGAGCCCCAATCAACCGCATTTAAGGGCACTTACACGAGTGACCACAGCCTCATTGACATCACAGGTTAAGCTTTTGATTCCTGTGCTAGGCTGGCACTTGTTGCCATGATAAGGTTTGTGGAAGTAGGTTAAACAAGTTTCTTGAACGAAATGACGTCGTGTGTGGATCTGTCACTTGCTCTGCAAACAGCTAGTTCTCCGTGCCTGTGGGGCGCAAACGAGGGCTCTTGGAGTCATTCAGCTGGGATTAGGGTAACGTGACTATCGAGAAACTTCTGTGCAGCGCTGAGTGACAGCAGGGTGAGGCAGGATACAAGAAATAAGTGTGAGCTTTGCAAGTCATTTTTACTATTAACCATGGCTTTCCTTTGGTGCCTCTTAGGCGTGCTAAGGGTCCTTCTTTTTGCCTTCAGTAGTTACAGATAAGCTAGACTGACTTTGAGCAACAGATGTGTATTCCAGTGACTTTAGGCATCATTTAGCCTACGTTGCCATACCAATTTGTGAGCTATGCAAGCTGTCGAATTAAAAGTCAAATTAAAGAGCAAATCTCACTGAGTGACCGAAAGGGAGTTGTTAAAGGTTCAGAATTAGTACAAGGATATTCGACTGAAGATTGAGAAGTCCTTTTGGCTTCAAGTCTCTTGCTTCTTCAAACTGTAGGATTTTGGAGGTGGTTTTTCCAGTGTTACCATATCTGTTTTGTCATATAATTAGTTTCTCAGTTGTGAGCTACATTAATACCGCTAAAACTTTTTTTTCTGCTATTCCTTTATTATTCCTAGCCTAAGTCGGGTTAATTGAAAGGGTGAGACTCTCTTTGGGGGAAAGGCCAAAACAAAAAAGAAATGGAGCCAGTGAATAAATCCAGGGTGTCTTTTCACTGTTGTTGGTGTTGATAAAGCTGCTCCAGTTGAGGGGTTGGCGAGAGGTGCTCCTGACCCCATGGTCGCTGTGGTTTCTACCCCCCTCATGCCAATGAAGCCCTGCGATAACTGGTTCGCACAATAACCTGCGGAGTGCCAGGTTGTGTTTGTTGCCTCCAGGCAGGGTATCGGAGGACTCCAAGTACTATCTAAAAAGCTGGAAAGCATGACTAAAATTCAGTTTCTCTACAGTGACTGTAACTGTTCAGATCAGCATTATAAACGCTTGTTTGAGGGATCTTCTTCCAATGCTTTTGATGAACTACCAGTTAAGATACAGAGTCAGACTACTGTATGGCTTGAAGTTATGAAGAAGCAACACTCATTTTCTCTTACGAGGAAGATCTAATATTAAATCACAAAACAGTTTCTTCTTCCCCTTTGTGAAAGAGGAAAATATGCAAGTGTGTTACTGAGCAGATTTCTCTGTTCATTTGCACACACTTAAGAAAAGTGCATTTAATTAGGATTAGCAAGTCTCTAAATTGCAGATGGTTCTCAGGGGAAAAAATAGTTATGAGTGCATTCATGACATTAAAATCAGTACATTTAATTCAATTTCATCTTAATATTAATTTATAACATCTGAAGTAGTAGTTCCTACAGAAGATATTCATATGACTTAAGAATACTGGGGAAAATGAGATCTAGCATTTCCAAACATGCTACAGCATGATTACCACGTGTAATTATGCAGATTGAGTAACTACATGTTAAAGAGTGCCCATTTTGACATGTATTGTTATCTGTAACAAGGGTCGGTTATACGGTATGCAGTTTTATTTAGTTCGGAGTTCATTATTGATAGATACTGAGTCCAGTATTGGGTCATATGTGAAATATGGCAAAAATCAGTAGCTGTTAGTAGCTGTTGGTGTATGACTCCAGAGACAGCAGGCTGCTGGGTTGAGCATGGTTTTACAAACAAGAAGTGCTCTGGTTTTAACACTTTTCAGACTGCCATGTTGGCCTCTGTTCTGACCACTGATCTGTAAGTACGCCATCTCTTTCTTTAAAAAGTTAAATGTAAAGATTGGTATCTTCCCAGATCATCCGTTCTTGGCTTTATTATTGGCTCTAGTTGAACTGAGCCTGATCTGCTTAGGGCAGATATAGCGACTTCATATTCCTTCCATATACATTTGCATGAATGCAAAGTAACAAACTTAGCTCTGGCCCAAGCTGGATCTTTCTGCGGGATAACGAAGCTTGGAACCGGGGAACACTGGATTTTGGTAATACTGCTCCCTTTTTAGAAGTTTCCTCCCTTTGCTTCCACTGAGGTTATCCCTAGTTCCCCAGGGGGGCTGTTGGCTTCCAGGCTGAGCTGGGCTCTGCAGCCTCCCATTCACCTCCTCTGTGCTTTAACACTTCACCAATGTCTCTCAGCTTCTGTAAGATGGGGAAAGGTTGTTACCTCCAGCCTGTGTGTGGAGCACTCCTAAAAAGAGCCATCATTGCTCCTCTTGCCTGCTCTTATTAACGGTGGAAGCTCCAGGGCGGACAAAGGGGTGGCTCTCGACAGCATTGTGACCAAGAGATGATCTGGACGAGGCAATCAGCGCCGTGTTTCCTCCTCCTAGCGAGAGCTGGGAGTGTGTTTGGGCATTAGATGGCAGTCTTGGCAAAGAAGAGCCACCTGGAACAAGCGAAAGGAAGAGATGAGCCGTCAGGAGACAGAGCAGCTCGCTATGCTGAAGGTGCTATACATCTTAAGGCAAGTTTACTTTAGATTCCTAAATTAATTAGCAATTGCATAAAAGTAGATAAAAATAAAACAAACACAGAGCTGCCCCAGAATAGACCGTAACATGCAGAAAGATGTTGACCTATTTAAATAATCCATGTAGCAGAAATCACGGTATAACCAGAAAACTTCACCAAGTGAGATGAACCAAAGGAAATCTGTAGATACAGAAACGTTATCTCCGATTTTCTCTTCTCACCCTATCAATATTTACTGAAATGTGTTGCTACAGAGCAGGTTTAGTGTGCAGTGTAGCTGCTGGCTACCATTATTTTTGACTGCTCAAGATTTTATGATCAATTAAATGATGCATTTTATAATGTGGTATACATCACTATGAGACAGACATTTCTCTAAGTGAATCTTGGGTACAAAACTATTTGTATGAGCAAATCTGTCTAATAAATAGTTATGGAACACTTTGGTGTTTAAAACTCATTTTGCACATATAAAATGTTTTCATTAATCCTCTATGAAAGTCATGACCTAATTACGGATTTTTCGTCTAAAAAAGTTTACTAAAAGTAGTTTTGAATAACTACTTGCAAAGAACCTTTCTGCGATTTCATCTCTCCATCTTTGGTGCAGTTTATTGGAACAAGTGGGAAGTAGTGAACAGGAGGAGCCGGCGTTGCCTGTGTCAGCTGGGGAAACAACAGACTTCCTGCTTTTCTGATAATTCTGGAAAATCAGGAAATAGTTTTCACTTAAAGCAAAAAATGCCCCCCTTTTTCAAGTAAAAAAAATAGTTCACATTTTGTCATGAAATCTTATTTCAGTTTAGGGTACTTCTGAATTTTTAATATATATATGTATGTTCTCAAAAAACTAATTAAACATTGCTAAATAAAGTAATTCTGAGCAAACCGAATGAAACTTTAATGTCAAAGTTAAGCATAAATAGTTAAGGAAAAGAGAAGTTCGGAACAACTGAGTCAAATTAGTTGTTTCAGAAACACATTTTCAGCAAACTTGCATTTTTCCTCCTGTGTTCTTCCAACTACCTCTCACCAAACCTCCAGAAACTCCCCAGGTATTTCGTACATCTGCTTACAGGTTTCCGTTCTCAGTTAAACGAGGAGAAACGGCTCCTCACTTCAATTATTGGCTAGCTAACATATTTTCCAGGCTCAATTTTTTGGTAAACTGTAGTGCAAATAACACCTTAACTGAAACACCTTCCCACTGCACTTCCCAGTGTTGGTGTCGTGCGTTCGCTCTCTGCGTTCCACAAAGTCGGATCGGGATGAGATTTGGCACGTCTTAATTTCTGTTTCTTTTTGATTTACCTGCAGCATTGTGTTTGGGGTTGTATTGCTTGTCTCCCTCCCTCTGCTTGAGGTTAAAAGGTAATTGAACTCAACATTTCTATTCGAATTGGATCTTGTAAAAGTCGCTCCTAGCAGAACCTAAATCTGGGCCTTTGACATTTTGACAGAATCTGTTTTCAGGTTGAAAAATTTCTTTCCCGATAAGAATTTTGGTTGTTTTCCTGTTTGACTCCAAAAGCCTGAGCTGATCATCTTTAAAGCATTAGCACAATTACTTACAGATGGACTTTTTATATAAAAAAGTCATTTCCCCCTTCTCTAAGCCAGCATTATTGCTGTTTTCCTAAGCTCAGGGGCTTCTCATTTTGTTAATTTAACCTGAGTGTATTCTGGGATGAGTTTGTCCAGAGCTATTGATATTTCATTAGTTACTTCAGAAAAACAAGCAAACAAAACTCTTAAACACTTGTAATGCTGTTCAGTTCTTGTCAACTAAATGGGAATACTTGAATGTCCTGGTACAAACAAATGTTTTGGATTTGGTTTTGGTTCTGGCTTTTTGGTTTTTTTACTTGTCAGTGATTTTTGGAATTATAGAGCCCAGTCTCGGGACACCTTAACCACACCTGGATTGCACCGCGCCGCTGAACTGCACAGTCAAAAAGCTGGATTCAGTGAATTTAGTTTTGAAGGCTTTAAAAATAAAGATCATTGATAGTCTACCAGCAAAAAGGAGTTTTTGGTGGAGAGCCAGCTCTGGTAACCGAGGGACTGTAGCTATACTTGCATCGTTAAAAATTAAAGTCGAGTATTAACATAAAACTGGCATCAATTTAAAAAAAAAAACCAAAAACCTTCATATTTAAGGCATATTTCTCTGGGCAATATTTCTTTTATGTAATTTAATGTTTCCTTTGCAGTAGCACCTGCAATGTCCAACCTCAGCATTGCAGCCCTGTTCTGTCTGGTCACTGCGGGAACAACCAGCAGCCAGGGTTCTCCGACGTGTCAAAGGTGGCGTTCATCGCTACCTCTGTACAAATTCCCTAAATACGTTACAGCCATAAAAGCACCATTTTACCAGCAAAAGTATATTTTTCTGTATTAAAAGTGTTGTAAATATCTTTCAAGTGACAGTATCGTTGCAATAAATACTTTTAGTGTGCAGCCGGTCTTTGTTTCCCAAATGCTCGTTAGTGTTGAGGTTTATTGGATCGTCTCTGCAAGAAGTCTCCTCCTCCCTCACTAGGGCCCTTTAGACGTGCGACGCACTTAATATTTTAGGGACTTAGGTGTCTTTTGCAGGACAATCAAAGGAAGCATCAAAGGGCTTAGCCTGGATTACTGTTTGGGCTGCAGAAAGCTCATTTCTGCCAAAGTCCTAAATTTTACGAAATGGAGTGGTCCGGACCTGGCTCCACAAGCCGCCAGTGGTCTGATGTGCTGAGAAAAAATAGAGGCAGTATTTGAACTGTGCTCCCCCAAAGCACAGCTTGGTTAAGAACTCCTTTAGGGCACGCAGCTGATGTTTAAGGTACCACGCAGTCCCAGGGCAGCGGGGAGCCGGGTGCCTACCGAGAGCTCTCACCCCGTTTTGTGCCTTCTTCACCCTGCCACGGGATCCTCGTACTGACGGAATCCTGTGTGAGCACATCCCTTCTCACCAAACCCAGGGCAGATGAGCAGACGCCGTTTGAGGAGGGCCCTGCTCGGTCCTCGTGTACGCGTAGCCGAGCGCTGGCAGTTATTTGGTGTGGTTGGTTATTTCTACCTGCCCTGACAAAAGCCTGGCCCTGTGCACGACTGCCGACACCAGCACGCTCCCGCTCCCCGTGTGAACTGGTGGCTGGAGGAGGAGAGGATCTCCCAGCTCCTTGCCCTGGGTGGGGGAAGCGCCGGCAGCCGGGGTGTCTGTGTGTGCTGCATCCCGGGAGCGTCTCCATCATCATCCTCAGGCCCCGACTCCTTCCTGTGAACAAGGAAAGATCTTCCCAGTAGTGGGGGGCAACTTCATACAGCCTGAACTTCTATACTCTGTTTTGGGTTGGTTTTCTTGTGATATTTGTTATTTCTCTTTCCATGAGGACAGCCTGAGATCTGGAGCCCAGTTAAAAGCTCGGTTTGCTCCAGACTTGCCTCGGAGCTGGGGCTGAGGAGTCGGTGTGAGCCGGGAACAGATGCTGAGGGTTTGTAGGGTTGCCTTTTGTTCCTCTAAACTTTTGTTTTCCCGACCATAAATCTTCCCAACAAACTGCCCCGAGTGACACAAACCCCTCAAGCCGCTGTGCTGGGTGTGGTGTGCGCGGCCGCCGTGCCCCAGCCTGACTCAGAAGTGGGGGCATCAGCTGGGTACAAACGCCCGGGAAGGGCCGGTGCGTGCCCGGGGGTAAGCGATGGCCCCACGCGGGGATGTCCCCGGCCCGGGTACCCCCACTCGTGGAGGGGATCGGGGTGATGGACGGGGCTGTCTGTGAAAGGCGGCCAACTCGTGTGGCACTTTTGTGCTTTTAAATTTCGGAGCAAACCGTGGGTCCTTCCCGTTTTGTGGTGTCTCAGGAAGGTGAGTCAGATAATGCCATGGCAAACCCCAGCCCCTGGTCCCGGGCTCTCCTCTCCTGCCTCCCACGGACTTGGTGATGTCCCGCCTGAAGCCCTTTGTACCATGACCTTGGTGCTAGCTCCCTTTGGGCGCTAATCCATCCGCCTTGGTACCCGGACTTCACTGTCAGGGCAGCTGTTTAAGTTGTGAAACATTCAGCGAAGGTAGACAGAATTAAATTTATTCCTGAATTGTTGAATAGTGTAATATTCGTGTTGTACATAAAAGAATCACAACCCACCCAGCCTGATTTTCCTATGAAAACATTTAACTTTTATTAAATCAAGACAGTTTTAAGGAGCAGCAAAAAATGAAAGCAAAAACAATTGAACCAGCTTTCAAAGTTGCCCTGTAGCCAAAACATCCATCTGAGAAGCTGAAGGGTTGATTTTATTTGTTTGTTTGTTCTTCTGTTGGAGTGTATCACCAATAATTAAAAAAAAAAAAAAAAAAAAGAGAGATGCAAGTTCAAACCCTTGGAATAAATTAGAGCAGTCTCTTAAGCCTGCTGAGAGCTGCCTACCGCTGGTTTGGCAGTCTCCATCAATACGGGAATGCTGCAGCACGGGGAGGCGCTTGATCCTGCCCAGCCCCAATCCTGCCCGGCTGGACCCAGGGCTCCGGAATGGACGGGACACGGCTCCTTGCAGGCCACCTTCGGGGTGGCCTGGGCCGCCAGTCGTGCGCAAGGGCACGAGGTGAAAACCCGCTCAAGTGGCCTGTGTATTGCTGCTTTGTGGAGTCATTAAAATTTTTGGGGTCAACGCCTGTGCGCCTTGCAGGTGAGACGCCCTTCAGGCCAGGATTTGGCCCCGTACCTATAAAACATGCCTAAACCATTAACTCTTCTTCCCAGGAAAGTGGCAGAGGACCCTGCGTGCTGGAGTTAAGTCAGAAAGGCTAGACAAAGCCCTGGGGAGCGGTCTGCGGGGAACAAACCTGTATTGGCAGACAGCAAGATAAATTGGATGATCTAATAGTCCTTTTCCATCTCTAAGTTTTATGATTCATTTGTTATTTTAGCCATCTATATATATTTTTTATTTTACCCTAGAGGGGTTTCTTGAAATGTGTGCAATATATTCCTTTAAAAAAAAAAAAAAATCACTTTAAAAAAAAAAAAGGCAGTGTTGCAGGATCCAAGGCAGTGACTCCTAAGTGTATTCGCTAACGAACTACCTGGCGCGTAGAAGTTGAAGGGCGGCTCACGCAGGTCAGCCGTGGGGCTGTGTGGGTGTGGGACAGTCACACCGAGGAGCGGGTGGTGGCGTGAGGAGGGTGCGGAGCGTTTCGCTGGCTTTGGCTCTGCGCGTTGGGCTGGGTGGCTGAAGAAGGGATGGGTGCTGTCCTGATGGCCCCTGTCCTCCATGCCAGGCTGGGCACACCCCGAGGGGGGCTTGGAAAGGCAGGAGATTTGGAGGAAATCCGAGGAGAAGGGCGATAGCAGGGTGGGGGGACACATCCAGCGCCTCCCTCCCCTCTGAATGGGGCCAACTGCCCTCTCCTTCGGTGACCGGAGAGCGCCTGGGTGGGACAGAAAGGCCGGCAGCTGTGGGGAGGGTGCTCTGCCCTCGGACCACGGCTGCCCGAGGTGGGCTCTGCCGCTCATCGTACGTTTTATCATGGCGAGGAGGAGCAGCAGCAATTAAATACGGCTAACAGGTGATACTGTACCCATCAACATTTAATGAGTACAAGTCTCAGGAATCTCTGCCACAGAGAGCTTTGACTCATCGGCAGTAAATAACCCACCACGGCCGGGGCGGCATCGGCGTGTGCTGCCGCACCGGGGCGCGTGACACATCACCCGCGCGGGGGGGACGTTACGGGGGACGAGGGAGTGCTTAGGGAAACTAAGTGTAAAACAGAGCCATCCGTCTGAGGTGGAGCACTGGAGAGAGGGGGTTTGGTATCTCAATCATGCCTGGTTTATGGCTAGCGAGCCTTGAATTTGTGTGACAGCAGCCCAATGCCTCGCTGTAGATTACACCATAAATAACCCAGGCACGGAGTGGTCAGAGGAGCCAGATGAGGGAAAGGAAAAGATCTGTAGAAACAAATGCAGGGTGGTGTAGTTGGATTTTTTTTTTCTTTTTCTTATTTTAAGTGATTATTATTTAGGGGAAGGGAGGCTGCTAGAAATCGTTCGTGAGTTTTACTGAAACAGGCACATTCCTGTGGTTTTTTACTCCCACAGCCTCTCCAGGTCAGTCTTTTTCTTTCTCTGCAGAGAAAGAAAGGGGAAAAAAAAGAAAGAAAGAAAAGAAAAACCCACACAAAAATCAATCCATCAAATGTCATTACAGATTTATTAAGCCTGATGTAGAAAGACTTTTAACAGTAACATCTTCAGAAAGCATAAAAAGAGCACTTCTGTTCAGTCTTGTGCTTTGAAAATCTAAATATATTTTTATCATATAAATAATTCTTTTCATGTTTTAAGTGCATCTGTTTTTTTTTCCTTTTCAAATTTCCATTTTACAATTGGCCAAAACTGAAGTCTGCATTGACTGAAATGAAGCCATTTGCAAAGCTAATGATGTTGTGAAGCATGTCTATGGTGAACCGTATCAGCTAGATTTCAGAAAGGTAGTTCAATGAGTGCAGCATTAAAATGAGGGACAGCCTCCAGCAAAATCATAATTGAACACACCCAAGTCCTTAATGTCTGCAGTTGGGTTTCCTGATGCAAATTACGATAACATTTCAGATGTGAGCAGTCGCTTTCCAATAGCTGCAGTGGAAAAGAGACATTTTATGCCACAAAGGAAAGAATTACCATGTTTAAAAATGTAAATAATATATGTATAGAAACCTTTTTTATGGAAATGAGGCATTCAGGATTATGTGAGCAGTTTGGGCTATTTTTTTTCCTTTTAAACACAACAGATAAAGATGTGTGATCTATTATTCAGGGCTTTAATTACAGTTCTAAAACTGCAGTGATTTTATAAAAAAAAAAAATCCCTGGGCATAAAAAGTAATGTTTTCTGTGGTAAAGTTGAGGGATTTTTTTTTTTTTTCCCAATGTATTTACCATGGTAAAAATACAGAACAAAAAAATCAGTATTAATAGATTTCAATGTTGCAAAATCATACACAGAAATACATCTTAAATGCACTGGAATACAGTCATCTTCCTATAAATCAGAAAAGGCTTTAGATAAATAGGTTTGACCTGATTTAAATTTAATGAGATACATAGTCCTGATTGTTAATAATTGGTTTGGGGGAACCCAAAACAATAAAAGCAGTAATCTCCTCTAGTATAAATTATACGAATTTATTTAGCAATCAACCAAAGGGAAAAAAAAATGCCATTAACATTATCAATTTGTTTAGTTTAAGTTAGTTATAATAAGCAAATAATTTGAAGCAAAATTGCCAGCTAGGCTTTGAGAAAGACAGTAAATATGGGAAGATGCGTATCTGTGCTGAAGCTTTGGGGCCACTAGGTGGTACGGTCCTCCAGCAGAAAGGGCTTTTTCCATTGTAAGGACCATTCATAATCATCAAAACCAAGTGAAACATGGTTTTGATTAAAACAGCCTGTTGGCTCAATAATCTTAGTAATTTTAAAAACATCCTTAATGTGGAAGAAGAACACTGCAATGTCAGAAATGGCCTTGGGGCCCATTATAAACAGCAACAAAATAAATAAGGAGGAGAAATGAGAGGTCATGAAAACAAAATTAAGCTAATGTTTCAAATTTTGACAATTATGAATTGTTCCTCCAAGAAGACATTAAAAAAAAAATTCAGGCACTATTAGATAAAATACAAAGAGAATAATTGTACATGTATGAGTTTTCCCATGGGATTAAGCATGCTTTAAAAGCAAAACTTGACTTAGATTTCCCCTCTTCCCCCCGCGCCCCCCTTTATAGCCAGCAATTGGGCAGGTCTCATGCAAACACAGACTTGCTTCTCAGAGTTCCTCCAAAAACTCATCTCTAATTCCTTTATGAACCATTAAAAGATGATGACCAAGAAAACAAACAAACAAAAATTACAAGCATATTTTCTATACAAAAAAAAATAATATCCCCCATTATGGACCAATTTTTGTAGGAAACCGAAACAAGCAAATATAACAAAATCTGTGTTCATAACATGGCAATATAGTTAATATATACAAATATGTACAGTATAAAAATGCATCAAAGGCATAACTTTTCATCCAAACAAGCTGCAGTGCACAATGAAAAGCAGCTTGGCCCCCCTCCACTCTAAGTATACAGGCAATATATTCTATACAGCATGCACTTGTTACAAAATTAGTGCATAAGCACTGAAACATTCTACAGATAAAGTCACCGTGAGTCCTCTCGGAAAGGAGTCCCATTTGTGTTGTTAATATAAAAAATGTGTTTAATCTTTCCTTTTGCGATTTGTAATATATACATTTTTTTTAAAGAGAAATGACCTTTTGATTCTTTTTTTTTTATTTTTTAAACAAAATTGTAGACCTAATGCCACGGGTCACAGACGTAACCTGAAGATGCTGCCAATAACAAACTCACTACATACCACAAGCGCTGGGGCAGAGCAAAACTGTTGAATTTACTATTATGGCCAACTATGCTCTATTATTTAAAATGGGGATGGATCTTGCGTGATTTGTACTGACGTATTCAAGACAATAAAAACCAAAACAAATGTACAGAAAAAAAAAACAACAAAGGATTAATAAGTGGTGCCTGAGCACTAGACAGAAGGGCATATTGTACCAGAGACATATGACAGTGAAGTACCCTGAGCCAAATAAGAACTGTTTTGCTTGTCACCTTTTGCAACCTGTATTGCACATTCCAGCATTTGCTGCATTATAAAGCCAAACCACTGCATTGTACAGCCTGAAGATATCTGCTGTTTCGCTTGGTGCCAACAGTGCCCAGCTGTTACTTCAGCCACAGAATCGTTGCCTGTTTATAAATAGATACACATACACACACATATATATAGTGTGCCGGTGTATGCACAAATATATGAATGTATATAGGGGGTAGATATCTGTATATAGCTGCATATCTACCTAGATATATACAGATATGTAATTTTTGAATGTTACGCGGACTATTTAGCAAGTGAAAACATTGCCCATATAAATCTTCCACATCTGAGACAATTGCATGGATGTTTAAGTACTGTAAATCCATCCCTCACCTGGGGCTGATGCCCATGTGGGGATGTGGGTTGCAAGGGAAAGCATTCTTTGCATTTAATGTAGCTGCATTTTTGCAAGATGTTATTTTCATTTTCTTTTTAAAATATTGGGTTTTTATTTCTTTCTATCTCATCTTAGAAGTGTAATGAAAGAATTTGTTGTCTTTACTTAGATCAAAAAAGAAAAAAGTTTTCTCAGCTAGATGGTATGAACTCAAGTGGAGATGTACGACCTGCTAGGATTAGTATTTAATCTGTTGTCTCAAACAGGGCTTTTTACAAAGGCCTGAAGACATTTCATGAGCTGAGAGTGATGATGAACTGGAAGTTTATTACTCTGCAGTTAAGTCCAGTGGTACAGCTATTTCACTTTTAAAAATACTCTGAAAGAAAATATTGTACAGACACTTTGGTACAAGAAACAACAGTGTCATCTTAAACTTTATCTACTCTTCACATTTTTGCCGGCATAGTTAAAACAAAAAATGACCACTAGTGTAGACTGAAGTATACGGGGATAAAAGTGCTTGCACTGGTATAAAAGTGGTCCAGCAAAGCAAAATAAGCTGTACCAGTATAAAGTGCTTTATAGCGATACAACTGTTTTCACATTAGGACTTTTACCAGCATAGTCACATCAATAACAAAGTTTTGCAATCACTTCCCTGACATAACTATAAAACTTCTGAAGTGCAGACTGTGCCTCAGATTTAATCTGCACAAAGCTAGAGACTGTTTGCTGAAGCTGTTTTCGGAACCATCTAAACATGTTAGGAATCCAGGGTTAGGACCATGAGGACAGTGGGTAGAGCTGTGTAGACAGAGGGTAAATATGCAGAACTCGAAGGAGCAGCTCTGGATTTACACCAGAATAAATGAATTCAGAATCTGGCTTCTGTTTTTTAGAAGTTGATATAGATAAAGCTGAAGACTGAAAGGAAATCGGAGGGAGGCGGTTGCAGGGAAGATTAGGAACATGCCGGCGGGACGCGGCGCAGCGCCTGCGGGATGCACACCTTCTGCCTGGGCTTTTACGCTGGGCACGTGTCCACTTGCAAAGGTGTGTTGGCTTCTATTGTCACTGTAAACCCATTCTTTTTATTTTTTTATTCTTTCACTTTCCTTCAGGAGACAATTGGAGAATAAAAATCCTAAATTCTGCGTGCTTGTGTGAAGTCAGCCGCTGCAGGAAATAATTAAGAAAAGAAGAAAAAAGAAAACCCAGGAAGCCTTTCTTTCTGGAATAACGACCCCGTGGCTCATCCAGAGCCAGCAACAGAAAGACAGCTTGACTTCAGGTGCTGACAAATTAGGAGCTCAGTTTGATGAAATGTGAATTGACATCTGCCTTTAGATGCATGTCATTTATTTTTTAGTTACAAGTTTCAAAATGTTACATTTGCTGTGGTCCAACCTGTCACATATAAAAAAGGCTCAGCTTACACCAACCAATGTCCGGCTCAAACTCTTCAGCACCATTACTGAAAAGTTCTTAGTTTCAGTGAAATTCAATAACCTCAATAACGACCATTTTCAACCGAGGACAGAGGTTTGGCAAAAAGGAAAGTTGCAACCTGTGGGATAAATTGTGAGGTGGAGCAGGAAAACCAGGCCAGCAAAACCACAGTGTCACTGACCCTGTTGTGACTTTGGCACCCAACGAGAAGCTGGTCTCAGGTCTCCTCGGGGGTGGCCGGTAGCCAGGAATTACAACTCTATGTAGCTCCTAAACACAGCTTCCTAGGAGCAAAAATAATATGTCAGGTTGTACTGTAAGAAGATGGGCACATACCAGGAGCGCTTTTTCAAAATATATAGAGGCGGTTATCTCAGTGCTCTTGCTTGGGGACAGATGGCCTTTAAAGCTGCTGTAATTGCAACATATTGATCTGGAATCTGTGATCAATACTGTCTTTATAGAGAGAATTTTAAATATAAATTGCATCGTATATCTGTTTGCGAAGACAAAAGCCCTGTGTGATGGAGATCCGCCTCCACTTGGCCAAGGTGCTTTCTCCAGCCTGAGAGTTACGATGGCAAGCGGAGAGGGGTCGGGGACGGTGGCCTCAGCCCAGCCTGGCCTCGGGTGCTGAACAGACTCATTTCTTCGCTGGGAGGAAATCTCTGCCAAAAATTAGGTTGCCATCTTTCGTTCCCGTGTGTTTCCCCAACAGGTTTGATTGCAAGATAATATTCACAGCAAGACCAAACCCAGGGCTGACTTGAGCTGCGGTGCTTGAACCAGAGCAGAGCCTTCGTGGCAGGATCAGGATCAGGCCATTAGTAATTAGCAGAGAGCAATGCTAAAGCAAATCTCCCCTCGGCAGCTCTCACCCAGAGGCTGCCCCAGGTCAGAACTCTGTTACTTTTGTACTTTCCCCATCACCGAGGGCAGTTTGCTTTCCGTGCAAAGCCTGCACAGACGCTTCCCAGTGGGAATATCCCCTTCTATTTTAGGAACTGAACTGTGGGTATAAATTAGTCAATAAATATGGCAAGTTATGAAAACACGATTAAGGAAAGAAAAAAGACTAAAAATTAGGGAAACAATCCTTGCCATCTGAATGTGTGAGTTGACTCAATAGCCTGGAAAACTGGCTTGGAAGGCTTCAACCCCTATCGTGTTAATATATAATTATTGATTTTTAAAATGACTTCTTATATCCTCCATGATCTCTAAAAAAGCTAAGGAGGTCGGTCTTGTAAATACTTTTACAAGTAGGTAATAAAACCCATGATAAGTTGCATTGACAAGTAATTACTGGGCAGGTTTGTTAGCGGATTCTCAAAGATTTTTTTTTAAACCAACAATTATTATTGTACTAATGACAGCCATTTTTAAAGTTAAGTGTCCTTCTCCCTCTCAGCTTAAATAATAAGAGCCTGGAAAAAACACCTGAGACTGATCCACTGAAATCCTTATATATTAGGCTCCAAAGAGGTGCTAATTACATCTCCCTCTTTTAAAATAGAACATTTTTTTTAAGGTGGTATGGCTCATTTTGACATGGATGGTGGCAGGAAGGGAGCTATGGTTTCTGAATAAATCTCTCAAAGCAGTGTGTAAGGGTAACAATTCTTACTGCTTTATTGCAGTGCAAGAGCATAAACAGCTTGGATATGTGGTGTATCAATATGCCACTTGTTAATAAGCAAGGACGTGAATCATAAATATTCAGCTGTTTGATCACCAGGCTTTTAATTAATGTTTTGATGATCTCCAATAAGAATAAAAGTCAGAACGATAGATATTGAGTAGATACAACATAGAAAAGATGCAATGATTTTCTGTGTTACCTGATTTATATGACAGATAAACTATCAACTCATCCAGTTTCGTACAGAGAAAGAGAGAGGAGAGATGTACATTTTCTTTTTTTATATCATATTGTAAAAAAAAAAAAAATCACTTAATTCAAATGTGTACCTAAAATGTTCCCAGAGGACAGCGATGCAGGCAAAATAATCAAGGTTTAGCACTGTGTAATAAAGGTTTGTGGCCAGATTTTAAATGAAGTAGCTCTTCCCACACTTGCCTGTGCTGGAGCGAAGCTTCCTGAGCAAAACACGCTGCTGGGCCGGCCAGACCTCCCCTGGGGGACCGGCCCTCCCGAAAACCTTGGGAGGGGTTTTCAGCGCTGGGGTCCCAGGTGCCGGCATGGCTGGGGCTGGGGCAGCTGATGGTGGGACCGTGTTTCCTATCGTCACCGCGAGCCGGCCGCTCACCGGCTGCGGGGCACCAGGGAAGCCTCTTTTCTGCCGAAACCGGGCAGCTGGTGCCCTGAGCAGCCCCAGCCCCGGGTGCCGCGGGCTGGCTGGGGCCGTTGGGCCACCCTCTTGCGGGAAGAGGGCTCCTTGCTCCCGGAGCAGCCCCTGTCGGCATCCGTGCGGCTCCACCACAGCGGCAAGCGGCAAAACGTACGGCACGGAGGGTTTCTGCTGAAGTGGACAGCAAAATGCCCAGCGGGGACAGGGTGCAGGATCGGGGCCGTCGTGAGTCAGTGAGAACTTCAACCGTTGGATGCTGCAATAAGCCAAATATTTTTCCAGAGCATCCAAAAGCTTGGGGAAAGGAGCTGGGCTGGGGATACGCATGTGGTTTCTCCCAAGCGGCATTTTACCACAGTGCTCGCTGCCTTTGGGTCCACGCCACAGGACCCACCTTATGCAACTTCACTTAATAACTCTGAACTGGGCTGTGCAATTTAACAGCTTCTGAGGAGCTCGATGCTAATGCATTGATTTTCCCCTAATAGAATTTTGTTGTCAATGGCTGGTGCTCAGCACGGTGCAGGCTTCAATCTTAACCCATCTGAAGGCTCTGCTCGTTTCCAGTTGAGCTCCGTTCATTTCCAGTTGAATAGGTTAAGCAAAGACAGACCTCACTGTTCTCAATTCACTTTATGATCCTCCCATCATAAAAAATAATATCAGCACCTTGCTTTTCATGTCAGAACTACATTTGAGCTGCTATTCCCTATGCCCATGAGTAAATCCCATAAAAGCCGCCCTGTTGTACTGTCGCTATTTTTCCTTGTGGATGATTGATTGATGGATGAGTGCTGACACTTCAATGAAGCTATTTCGACTGCCATCTCAATCCGATGATGTGAGGGGTATATTTTCTGTCCATGCCTCATTACTTCAGAATGACATTCCTGGAACTTCATTTACTTTTTCCCTCCTTCCCTCAAGCGCCATATTTTTTCCCATCTAGGTTATGCATGCCATAAAAAAAGCAATTTGCTATTATATGTGGCATAAGGGCAACACTTTCCCTAGGAGGTAAATAAGAAGGGCCTTTTTTTCTCCTCCATATTGAGTTTAGGGATCATGTCAAAATTTCCCAAACAATGCCAAAACAGACCCTTCTGCACAAGCCACAGGGAATGCAGTAAACATAATTAGTCTGATTTTGTGAATGCTGCACTTCAATTATATCCTTGAACGTCTAAAATAAAACAATAGTAAAAGACACCCCAAAGCCCTCTCTTATTTGAGAAAGGTCCTCTTCTCAACTCGTGCCTAGCATACTTTGAATATTTCATTTGCAACGGAGTAGCGATTTACAACTTGATCCAGACTTATTTTTCCTTTGAGAATAAGGGAAGTTCATCGTTAAACGCAGAGATGGATTTGTCTACTGGAGGTTGCTTTCGCTGCAAGGAAATGCTCAGCGAGAGTAAACAGGGCTGCACCTGATTTTCCAAGCAGTGCACGAGGTAGCGTGAGACTCGTGACATTAGCATATCCTGGAAGATTTTGTGAGTTGACTCGGGACCCGATTTTAATCTGTGTAATACAGTATTCCCGTTAATAATAATGTATAATTAAGACATCCGTTAAAAATCCATAACGTTAATTTAATGGAGAAAATCTAATACAGTTCTATTGGAATTTTTACGTTAAATTAACTTTAACGGGCTTTTAATGGATGTCTTAATTAGATCTCATTATTAACGTGAATATTCCACAAATTAAAATTGGGACCTCAAAGTTTTAATGAAAAAAGTTACAAGCACAAATTTGAAATTGCCATCTTTGTAGCCCCCTTCTCCCTACGTCTCGGTTGACTTGAAGACAGCTGTGCTTTCCAGCCTCCCGTGCCGGCAGCACTCGCCAGGCCAGACAGAGAGCGCGAAGACCAGATTCTGAGCTCATTTATGGTGGCATAAATCCAACGTAACTCCACTGACTACGACAGAGAGATTTAGATTTACACTCGCATAACTGAGAAAGGAATTCTACTTTTATTCTTTTATATCTATATATAGATATTTATATAGTGATATTTATATATAGATATACCTATATTTATATAATGTTCAATAATCTAACAATAGTACTTTTGTTTAAAAATCACTCCATCGCATATGTCTCGTCATAAACCGTAATGGAGATTTAAATATATATATATATCTGAGGAATAAAACAAACTGAAAATAATCCATTTTAAACAAATCTTTGGCAGCAACATGGTTAAGCATAACTATTTGAACAACTTGCACAGAAGATTAACATTGTTCAGAGGTTTTTTGGCTCAGAATCTGTTTTAACTTAATAATTCTTGTACTTACTGTGATGTATTGATCCCTAGTGCAATGACTGGATTGGGCAAGCCAGGTGCAACAGTAATAGCTGCACAGAATAGAAACATTTCCTTTAGACAAACTATCCCAAAGGGGTTATAAATAGGAAATGGACATTACCATGAAAAGTAAAGCTTCCAGTGTGACTGCATCTTGTGTAGCACACTTGGACATTAAACTATGAAGAATTTTTTTTTCCTGTCAAGTGTTACAAATTGACGAAATAAGTACATCAATGTTCTCAGTCATTATCTTACTTCAGTGGCACTTTGTTTTAGTGACAGCAAAAAGGGACAGTGGAGACCAGACAGCCCCAGTGCAGTTTATCAATGAAAATCTAATATCGTCCATAAGCAGGGGAGTGGAAATCAATACTTCATTACCAAATTGTTAGTGAGGATGAAGAAGAATAGCGGGAGTTTTTTTGGCAGTCTTCTTGGTCCGGGTTGTTGTGAGTTCAATGTCAGGATCGGAGTGACGTGCGCAGAGGCGGGCTGGGTGTGAGAAGCCTGGGCTGGAGAGCTGGAACTAAGGCATTCGTCCTGCAAGCAGAATGATAATAACAACTATTGTTACCAAGTTTCTAATCACGATTCCAGATTTTATTGAATATGTACTTTTATCAATAGAAATTTCTGGAAATGGGTCAGATTTGCTTTACGTTGTCCACCCATAGGCTCACAGAAAGGCAAGGACACAGAAGTGTGAATAAAAACCCCCAGATCCTTAAACGTCCGTAACTGTGCAGGGATTAGTGGGTAAACTTCAGCTGATGCTGCAGTCTGCCTGGTCCACTGTGTGTTACTCTGCATCTCTGCTTTTCCCTCATGTTGGTTAAACATGGAGCTTCTTTCTACTACCAGCCAAGAATATGCTCTAAAATCGTCATGGTGAGTTGGACATCTTGGTCCCCACACTGTGTTTAAATTACTCGACTATTGCTGTGTTATTTCTGGTTGTTAAGGCCCTTCCCCTCCCCAGCACTAAAAGCCGCTGTTCTTCCAGTGGACCTTTTCCGTTCTGCAACTACTAAAAGTGCTAAGTGGCTCCAGTTGTGAAGTTACTTCTATATAGAGACAGAAGGTGCCTATTTTACTTAATTTCAAGATGTGGGTTTAAAAGTTCAGCTCAAAGTTGAGTTCTGTTTTGCTTATAACCTGGGAGAAAGATACTGAGAAAAGCAGTAGAAAAAACAACTGGAAAAATAGGGTGAGAAACGAGGCAGGCAATAAGTAGAGTGAAAGTCAATCTGGAGAGAGCGCAGAGGAAAAAAGACCAACAGTGGGCAAAGAGAAATATGTTACTGAAAAATATATTATCTGTTCAAGGCCACGGACATTTCAGCAAACACAACTCAAATCCTGCGGTGTGTTCGCTGTGTTCTGGCTAAATCAACTGGAAATTCAGTAGTAGCTTTATTTAAAGTAAAATAAACTCAGCTTTACAAAAAATTCCATATGAAAACAAAAAGTCCATTGACTCCATGCTATTTAGTTTATAATTTGGTTTATTTTACAATATCTTCACCTTTTCAGTTTTCAGAGTGATGCTGAGTTTTGCATTGGCAACCCAAACCTGCTATGGAGAAATTGTTGGAAGGGAAGAAGAGGTTTTGGCAGCTGAATGTAGAGACTTTGGCAACTGAGGATGCACGGAAGTCAGTTTGAAATTGTGGCGAATACCTTAAATCGTTATTCCCACTTAAAAATATTAAAAGCAATCCATGTTGACACTTTAAAATGTTGTCTTTAGGTTTCAGAGGTAACGCTCCAGAGCAATTCACACTTTGCAAAGCTGTTATTTTTCACTGCAAAAGGACAAAGCTGTGTCAGTTTACGCGTTGTTCCAGTTTTAAAGAAATCCAGAAGCCTTACTATTGTAAAGCCTAGAGCTGAAATACAGTAATGCCATGAGCGGGCTCTGCTTCTGCGGCCAAGTTCTCAGCTGCAGAATCAGCCTTTGCAAACGGTCCAAGTGCAGACTGCGGACATGGCACAAGCATTTGACTTTACCTTTCCGAGTAGATTTTGCAGCCCTCACCAGGACGGAAAGGTACCTGTGGCATGCCACGTAAGTCCTGCCTTGGATCATAGCAAGCTCTGTAGTGGCTCTGACGTGCAGAGCGTCTGCCGAACTCATGGGTGCGGGACACAGAAACTGTGGGCTGGTCCTGCACAGGCCAACGTGAGGGGTGGTGGTGAAACAGCTGAGTGTAGGAGCGATAACTCTTGATTAATTCAACTCTGCCTCCAGAATGTCGTCAGGACAATTAAGCAGCATGTAGTATTACTGAAAGTGCTAAATCTGGGAAGGAGTCTTGGTTTGAAGTAAAGTAACTGCAGAGTACTGGTTCCCTGCCAGTGGGAAATATTTATCAAGGGCTTGGATTGGAAAACTGAAAAGCGAAACTCCTGCCTCCTTTTCTTTTGATTCATTCTGAGGAAGGTCCTTGGAGTTTTGTATTAGACCAGCTGTAAAATCAGCTTAGTAATCCTCCTGGTCACTCCCGCGTCACAAGGGGAGCATGCACAGAGCAGCGTTAAGGACCCTTGTTGTTAACCCTTGGCAGAGCCCTTCAGGGACACATCAGTCAGGGTGTAGGTCCACGAGAAACTCTTCTGGCAACAAACCCGCTTCAGAAGCTCTCGCCCCTTCCTGTCACTTCCAGCCCATGGTATGATACAATCCTCAGCTGTGTCCCTGCACCCGTCCGTGGGTCTGCACCACCCCGGCCGTAAACTGGATCCATCCCTGCTGTAGCTCACAAGGGGCACACAAACACTTCCAAAAGGAGGCCCCAGTGCGGGGCTGGGACTGCACAGCCAACAGGGAAGGGTGGAGACCTCTTCAACGGGTTTTGCTGCCGGAGGAAAGGTAAGCTGGAACAAGCAGCCCGGCAGCTGGAGGGCGTTCTCTGTGCTGCTGCGTGCGTGCAGGCGGTTTTTCTTTAGCACCGCTATTAAAGCCATTCATGACAATTGCATAAACTTTTGAGGCTAAGTCTCCATATACTTGACTAATGGTAACATCCATGCATGACTAAAATCAATTGGGACTTGCCATTGATTTCAATGGGATGAGTACTTCACCCCTAGGACTTTTGGCCAACCAAAGTCTCCATCCTTGGGGGTTTTTTTGCATTGATATCACTGCAGGCTGGGACAGGACTTTGGGAAATTAATTAGTGTGAGTCCTGATCAATAAGGGTCATAGTTTATGTATTTCATTATCAAGTCTCTAAGAGATTCAGGGAGTACGTGGAGAGCTTGTCACCCACAGTCTAGGGCATAACAGCTTGGCAGTTCAAACAGCACTTGATGGGCAAAGCTCCCTGGGCATTTCTTGAAATGTAGTTCAACCTGTACCATAAAGAAAAATCTATCATTTAAATTATGTTATGAAAATGCGGTTGAGGGTGTTCATTATGCTGACGTCTTGTACAGCATATGTGAAATATCAGTTGCAGATACTGAAGCTTTACTTTTATTTAACATTAATTATCAAGCCATCAACAGATGTAAAAATTTGTATCTATTTTAATGCGAATGCGTCAGGACTCAGGATTCCTTCTAACGAGCACCTTCCCACTCCTTGTCCATGGCACAGCTTCCCTCTCCTCATTCAAATCTTGCCGTAAAAACACAGCTGTGAAACCTTTGAAATAGGAACTCTCAGACGTCTGCAATCTGAGACAACCGTCAACTGTATGTCAACAGCTAATCGCGCATGTGTCCGGCCGCCGCGGGCTGGCACCAGCACTGCTCAGCTGTGCTCCTGAGCCCCCGCATGGCTCCAGGCTCACGAGAGCAGTGGTGAGCTCGCTCTTTCTTTCACGCACACACGTGCGCACACATGCCAAATCCCATGCTTTTGTTTGCTCTCTCCTTCCCCCTTTTCTCTGTGGCCAAAAGCCACACTGATCGAAAGACGTAGCTTCCTGGGGGGTAGGACAAGGGCTGTCCACTCATGGGGTGGTTTTCAAGTCCTTCGCTTGGGGATTGCTGTCACTGTTTGCTTTTTGGGCTCTGCAGGAGAACATCGACCACTTCAGTGGCATGGTCTGAGGTGTGATGGTACTCTAGAGCCAGGCAGATGACAGCAGGTTCATGTGTTTATAATGTTATTTTTTTTTAATTCCAGATCTCTGCTAACATCATTTTATCATTTTGTATTAGTATAATGAGGTAATAAAAATGACAATATATATCTGTGATCCACCCACCAAAGTCCATGGGAGTCTATGGATCAAAACCTTTTCATGCTGCAGCTGTACCTACAGTAATAAATTGCAGGACTCTTAAAAGGCCAAATAGAAAGACACAGACAGTCCCTTTGTGGTTACCAAACATGTTGTCTCTAGATGTCATTTTTGACCTACTTTTGCTAGATTTTTACAGCAGCACAAAATCTGTTTCTTAAAGAATCATGCTTACATGCATAATACCTAGATAGGGAGAAAAAGCAAATCTGGATATATTTTATTTAACTTAGGACTCCTCTCACCATGAATTACAATATTACAGACTCTAAATGCCTTCTCGTTACCCATAATTATAACTAAAATTATATCAATCTAAACAGTAACTACTCAAATGATTCATCCTGATTGTAAGGAGCATGCTCTCTTAAGTTATGCCTGCCCATCCATTTTAAAGCCTTGCGGCAGGAATAGCTTTCCAGAAGGTCGTTTAACAGCACATTAAATAAATAAATAGAACATATTTGTTTCAGAAAACACACTCTAATAGGGTGGGAAAGCATTTTGGGAGAGGTAAGAATAACCCTCATGAAAACTAATACTTGCAGTTCTTCATTCTTTGCTGAGGGTGCAGCACCCACCCAAACACATGCAGAGGCTCCACATGATGCCAGCAGGAAAAGGTCCCTAACCTTCTTCACGCTGAAGGGTGTCGTGTCAGGAAGCTGCACTGTGCGCTGCACAGCAGTTGCAGTCAGCGTCTGCCCAGCAGCTGAGCACAGGGAGAGGAGGACACGCCAGCACGACCCACCACGGTCACCAGCAGGTCCCTGAGCCCCTCGTGTCCCCGCAGAAGACACCGGACTCTGCGTATTCAACCTGAGCCATCGGCCACACGGAGAGGGGAGCGTGGAAGAAGGTCTCCTTTATTGTAAAAGTAAAACGTGTTTCTGTCCCATGATCTAAGCTTATGAGAATGTGGGACAAGATAATGGAAATGAAATGTGGGCTCTAGCTCAGATGTTCCTGGGGTGTGTCTGCCTAAATACAAAATTGTCTGACTGTGGTAACACCCAGGTGGAGGAATTTAGAGACCTCATTGCCTGGGATGATGGAAACTACATTTAATAAAAACTTGAAGTCATTAAGTTGCATTTATCTCAGAAAACTCTTTGTTGAAGATACTTTGCTAAGAGGCTAAGGCCAAGGCCAGATAAAAGACCTCTGGATTTCAGCAGCAAGATCATCAGAGCGCATATCTGCAGCTGGTCCAAAACACCTTATCTGCAGGAGGTCAATGAAGTTATGCTGATTTACCTCAGCTGGCCTGGCCCAACAGTTTTGGGATATAAAAGAAGAATCTCCTTGAAATCTGCAAAAAAAACCCCAAAACCTTTCACTTTTTGAGTTTCTTCTTTTCAGAAGCTTCCGCTATTTGTGCATATAGTTTTATACGACAGATTTTTTAGTTGTGACCCTGGTTCAGCAAAACTCTTAAGCGTATGCCTATTTGTATTGCGCACAGTGCCGTGAACACAGTGATCCGACGCTGCCAGGAACCGTGGCCTAACAGAACCCAAGGCCACAGCTGGGCTGCACAGATGCAGCGACGCCGACATTTTAGGGGCACGCCCGTGCAGGCACGTATGTGGACCAATCCTGCCACCTGAGACCCAAGAGAGAGATGCAAAAATTCTTTTGCACATACTTTATATTTTATGTACACATATAAAAATAATGTACAAATATAAATATATTTTTGTATGTAAGTATATGTACGTATTTCTAGACAAAAAGCAGGCCAATCAGAGCTACTGAATACGTGCAGCAGTGCCCAGCTCACGAGGGTTACTAGACATCCCTGAACAAATACAGTTAGATCCTCCAAATCCACCTGAACAACACGGCTTGCGAAAATGCTGACATCTGTTAGCCTTAGCAATTCCCCAGAGGGCAGGCAGTTTCCTCTGTGAACGACTAGAAAAGGATCCAGGAGTATTTTAAAAGCGAGAACGATGAGACCCATTCCCCAAAAGACAGGGGCAAATGAAAGATGTGGTAAGGGTGGAGGTGAGCGCTGCTGCCTGACGCAGCCCCGCTCCTCCCTCCGCATGCGACCACTCACCAGTGCCAGCGTACGATGCCACAGACCAGGGGACTATTTAGGCTGAGAAAAATCAGCAAGAAGAATATTTTATTTTCCCCTGATAGTTTGGGCAATCCAGGTCTTTGCATAGGCCCAGGCAGCTAAGGCAGCGACGCAGGGAGGGTGCAGGCAGGGCAACCAGCATTGCTGCCAGAAGCAATGCACGCTCAGCCCGTCCTCGCTTCCTTCGGAGGTAGCCAGGAGAGGAAGGGGAGAGAGCGGGCTGGGTGCTAAAACCCAGCTCCCACCCCCAGAGCTCTGGTGTGCATAGCTTTAGGCAAATCATTTCACCTCCTTGCACGCCTCAGCTGTTTTGCTGATAGATGGAGTCAGATGAAAAATTGGGGGCTGCAGCTCCCCGTGTCTTCACAGAGACGCGATGAAATCCTGGGCTGGTGGAGAGAGTGGGATTTCTGCCACGTGTGTTGAGAAAGGCCAAGATTTCACCCCTGATCTCAGCTCGGGCCTGAAGGTGACATAGGATACACACGTGCTCAGTCACAAAGCAGAGCACACACGATATCTAACAGGCACAAAGAAGCATCCTGACACTTAACTGGTCCCTCTGCATCGCTTCTGCACACAGACAAAGCCCGGTACAGGGGTATCTGCAAGGATCACAGGCTTGTAAAGAAAAAAAAATGAGAGAGAACATTTAATTTTTGGTTTTTCCTATAAATAAAGTATAGTCATCAAATCACAATGTATTTGAGAGCACATGTTATTGACAGCCTATTCTTGGAGAAAAAAAAAGTGGATTTTTTTGGCAAAGTTTCTCTATTTGCTAAAGATTAAAATTGTTCATTGTACAGGGCACCATCTGCCCTTGGAGAGAGATTTAGTTGATGGCAGCTGCAACCAAAGTGTGGAAGATATAGCTGAATTTCTGGTTTCTTTTCAACTAGCAACTGTCATTACAGGTCACATGCAAACTGTGTCATTTTCTGTGACAAGCAGGTTCTGTAGGCTTGGGTGCTTGCTACATTTTAAAATGCCACCTGTATAGATCCCAGAAGAGAAATAGCTTTTGTAACACACCTTGAAAAAAGTGAATTTAGAGCAGATAAGACAAAGCAATTATGGTTCAACCGTCTGGACACTGGCAGTGGGTTCAAGTCCCAGGTTTACATGGATGGATGTCAGGATGTACTGGTGGGTCATTGAAAGCTAGATTTCCCCAATTAATTTAGGTGCTTAAAAAGGCCAATTTGTCATCTGCAAGTGTTTACTCAACTGCTGTGTAATTCCTCAGTTGCCTCCTTGTTTCTCTGGTGATGTTATTCCTGGTTAGATTAAACCCCACATTTTTTCAATTCTGGAGAGAATTTCTTAATCATCAAACTAGAGGCTATTGTGGGTGGTTTTCTCCCAGCCCCACCTATTGAGTTATGCCATTAAAATGTCTAGATTCACTGCGAGAAAGTAAAGGACACTTGAGAGCAGGGAGATGCTGATCCTATCTCTGCGTTCAGAGCTATTTTGATATTACACAAAACTTGTCACTGGCTAAAGCGAACACCTCCAGGAAGGAATTTGTACCTCTTCCCTCTCTCCTCAACACCGTAACTCTTCTGCAGGAGAACTATGTTCCCTTTCTCCGCTGAACAAAATGGGAGGGGAGAAGTTAAGAGCACGCCGGTACATTTTATTAGGATTAAAAAACAAAGCAAAACAAAAAAGCAAACCCAAAACTCTTTCCTTTCATCCCTGCCTTGCTATGAAAGTGCCTTCATATTTCCAGGCTTGCTGACAATATTTCAGGATGGTACATCACACACCGTCTCCTCTGGAACAGCAGACATTGTCAGTGCTGTGAGACAACTACTCTCTGGATTGTACTTCACAAAGATTCTGTATAAAGCATTTCTATAGAAAAAAGATTTTTGAAATTTGTGAGTCTCTGCCTTTCAGACAAGGATGAGTTCTGGTTAATTTTCTTCTGATGATTTCCACATTTTCTGCAAGAAAAACAACAGCTACTATTGCCTTAAGACAGTCTGATCTAGTTGTAACATGCCTAGATATAAGATTTTTTTTTTTATGTGAAAGAATTTGCAGGACATAAATTTGTTCTCAAGTTTATTCTGTTCAGTTTAACTTTTTGGTCTTCTATCACATTTTGTTGTGGTAGAATGGGATCATGTTTTGAAACAGAAACTGCTACCGCTGGTAAATTTTTAACAAATCTGATGTGATTAAATCTATGTTTTTGGATAAAACGGTTTGGTTTTTTTAATGGGTAGAGGCTTTGCCTTTCCAGAAAAATATGGTTCATCGTCCCAGGTGTCAGCACATGTTTGTGATTGCTCCACGATGTGCCCAGACCATCCAAGCCGCACCTCCTTGGGAAGGCTCGCACTTCCATGTCTCTTTTCCGCTGCAGAATAGAAACACACTCAAATCTTGATCTTTAGGCAGATGCACCTATTTCCATCACTGTGAGCTCAAGTGCTTTGAGGACTAGAGCCTTTAAAGAGACATCCTGAAAAATGCTTAAAATCTAAGACTATGCCTGCCTGGGTTACTTTTTGCAGAAAGCATTAATCAGTAGGAGGGGAGGGCTGCTTACGTGAGTTAGTGTACGGTATGCTGGTTTCTCCTCTCCTTGTGAGGAAGCACTTAAAACGCAAATTCCTACCTTAAAAACCAAACCAGTGCGCTCAGTGCGAGCTACAAATAAATCACCTATTCTGTAGTGCCAGAACTGCACATGCTTTTCTGCTGCTGATTTATCTACAAAATATATCACATGCCAGTTACTTGAATTAGGATCACGGGGAGAAGGGAATCATTAGAGAGTAGAAGAAACTCTAACGCATAAAGAAAACTTCTCCGTTTGTCTCCTCCGCAATGCCTGTTTTATTTCCTCTTCATGCACTGACAGTACTGATGAGGCAACGGATGCTGTAATCCTAAGCAATTGCTTTTGGGGATAGCATCATTAGGGTTGCAAATGTTTTATACAGCAATAGCTTTGAATTTCCAGACAGGCCCTTTTTCCCCGGTCGTTGCAGTGCGTTTAGCGGTGCTAGTAGGTGAATGGCACAGCCCGGATCAGGTATTTCACTCCTGGTGCTGTTTTCTTTGCTATCAGAGTGCCTCAAAAAGCCAGGTAAATTAGACTTGGAGAAAGGGACACTGCATCTTTGAGTAATGAGGCTGGGAAACAGGGAACACATTTTCCACTAGCTCATGTCTCACTGTATGGCATTCCGATTTCGTGACACTTCATAATAAATCATTGCTTATCACTCACATGGGAACATAACATGGTTCAAGTTAAGATTCGTTAGTGATTGTAAAGAAGAAACATGAATTGCTCTATATCAGGGCTTTTTGATCATCTTTCTGTCCACTGCAGGCATTTCTTTTATCGTAATATTTACAGTAACTGTTGTTTAAAGCATAAATAAAAAGGAAAAGAAAGAGCAGAAAATATGAATAATGAAAATAAATTTATTTGTCTTATTTATGTGTTTATGTAAACATTTGGCAATTGCTTTGCACAGCAGCTTGCATTCAGTGTCACAGACTGCTGCACCAACATAAGTTTCTAAAGCTGGGATTTTAAATATATATATGTATGTGCGTATATAAAAAAACCTAAATGCCAATACATTCATGGAGGAGAAGGTTCTAGCAGGCACATCTAGAGCCAATTTGCTTTGTCTACTGCAGGGAGAAGAGATTCTGATCCTGTCCTGCAGTGCTGTCCCGCCCAGACCGGTAGCACAACGGGAGCGGAAACCTGGTGGCATCAGCCTGGAGATGCGGGAGGGGCTGAACCAGCTGTGCTCGGGGTGGGTCTGGGCTGTTCCCCGTTACCTGTGGCCAGGGGTCCAGCAAAGGCTGTAGGAAACAGGGCTTCGTGTTCAGTAGGAGGGACACCCGAGAGGTGGGACATCCTTGCTTCAGCCCCTGTCCCTGCAATGATCTCAGGGATGGCAAAATGTGAGTTGAACGGGACAGGCGTTGTGGATGTATTTGGCTGTATATTCGGGCAGCTCACTGCCTTCTCTGACCTTCAAGAGATGGATTTTTTTCTGCATGCTGTAGTTCACAACTTTTTCATCAGCAATTTAGGGAGAGGGGTGAAAAGCTTATGGGTTTACAGAGGACATCAGTAGTGCTTTAGGGGAACAGTAAGTTTATTATAAAAAGATTTACTAACTGAAAAAATGGGAGCTTGCTAAAATAAAGAATTATAACACATATGCAGAATTTTTTCACCAAAAAGAAAAAAAAAATATCTGTTCCTTCCCTTGTGTTACAAACAGTTTTACTTTACTTTGTTTTCTTTACCTTTTGGGTTTGATTGTGGGAGGTACCTAAAACTGTGGGATAACCCGAGAGAAATCAGATAAGGTAAATATTTGCTGCAACTATGGCTTTGATTATTCCCCCTTCAGTAATTTGCTATTTACTATATTAATCAACTATATAACGTGTCATTTCTACTGCTCCCTGGCTGAATAATTTCCAAAACTACAAACAGCTTTCAAGATAGTTGCCAGACAGGCGCAAATTAATACTTTCAGAAATTCTTCCTAGAAACATTCCCACGAACAGAAGTTTTCGCACCCTACATTTGTGTAAAGGAAATAGCGTTGGGTTAAAAAAATTGCCAAATTATTATTTTAGACAAATTCTGGCATACTTTTTTTTCTGGTTTTATTCCAGTTGAATATTGATCTTTTATCAAAAATATAAAATATGTTAATGTTTACCTTTGCTAGAATGAGTAGTCTTGTGAGACAAGATGGCAATGGAAGTAAGAATGTAGTTAACTGTTTGCAAGATTAGGGGCTTAATTTAGTAGTTACAAAAAAGAGAGACCTGATCGTCTTTTACTGAGGCAAATAATCCCCGTAATTTGTGGGACAACTTGCCTGAGTAAAATGGCATATGACCAAGGGACTGTAAATTCAGTTGCCTGATCCATCCGATCTCTCTCCCTGACACTCCGAATTGCAAGTGTTTGTGGCTATACCGGCCGTTCTTCTGTATGCTCTCTTAAACTTAATTTTGCTTCTTGTGCTCATGGCCTAGGTCTCTGCAAGACTTTCCCTTGTGCTCAGAAAATCCCCAAACCATATACAATAAATGCATTATGCACAAAAATGCAAAAAATCTGTTCTGGTAAAGCACAACATTAGATGCATTTCTTATATCCTACTTTTCACCTACTACCAATAGGCAATTATAGGCAAGAATTAAATCCCCCAAGTCTTGACCAAGGAAAAAGACATAGTTTTTCTAATATATATGATACAGACTCTTAATCTGCTCTCAGTTGAAGTGGTATAGTGAATGGGATTATTCTCCATTTATTTTGGCTTACACTAAACTGGAATTTTTGCCCCATAAGCTTCCTGTAATTTTTGTAAGTGGAACTGCCTTTGTCAGCATTCTTAATATTTCCCCATGGAAATGGTATTAAAAAGCAGCACATTTGCCCTACAATCTCATGTTTTATCCTTGAGAAATGAGGACTTACAGTAGATTTTTTTTGTTGTTCTCTTTTTCTGTAGGAAAATGGCTTAATAACAATCTCAAACGGAGCCTGGAATGAGACTGCGTATCTCCAAAATGTTAATTCTATCGCAAACCATGCCTGGGTTAAAAACAGATATTGAAACAGGGGAATAAATATTTGACAATGCTGTTAAGGCAACTTTGCTAACGATTTTTGAACAACCTCCAACTGAGGTCTAAATGTCTGCAATATCCATAAACAACTCTATACTGTCCAATTAGGGAGACAAAGACATAGAGTCCTGTCAGGAAGATTTGCATGGCTAAGTGTCTGAGATCACAGAGACGATGAGGGATCGTTCGGAGTGATGGGGGATGCACAGAACGGATGACTATCATTACAATATTACAGAGGCTTACACCTTCCCAATTACTGGCAGGATTCATTAATTACTGCTGCATTTCCCTAATAGAATCCTCTCTCCTTGGCTTATCGCTACCTTCCCTCTGTCTACGTAAACCCACAACTCAGCAGTCGATCACCTATGAAAAATTAGACGGTGTAGCTTCCAGTGGCCTATTTAAAATAAGAAGGCAACTGAATAAGAAATAAAGAACAAAAAAATAAGGGCTGTAATGCAGATATGTGGGAGCTACAGAAGTGGCATCAGATGGGTTTGGAATTCTCTTATTATTGAACTGTTTGAGGAAAAAAAAATCAGTGGCAGCTGCAGAGAGAAGCATCATGGTGGGTTTAAAAGCACAATGAAAGCGTTTTACATAGACGTACGTACACACACAAACTATAGGCAGATTGCAAAGTGACAATTACTTAAGGCCTGCTAGGCTGAAGTTTCACAACTAAGATTGGTGAATATTACAGGGGCTCGATGCTGTTGCAATCGACTCAGCCCCATTAAAGATAATGGTGTGAGCATTTCCATGCTGTCATCATGTTACTATCAACAGCATTATCAGTATCAACTGCTTTTACAATTATGCACAATGGCTCTTCCTGCACAAAGACTTAGCAACCACCAAACTCGCTTTCTTTTTAAATACACTGAAAAGAGCGTAGATTTCAATCCTTCATCTGTTCACAGATGAAACAACATTTCCAAATCATCACTGATAGCATTTTTTTCCTTCCATTCTAAGGATGGCCAACTGTTCTCAGCGATTTCTATTACATTTCCTACCTATTATTTCATGTAATGGCATTCCTTAAATTTTAAATTAGCTTTGAAGAATAAAAATAATTGAATTCCTGCTGTTTTGTGTACATAGAGGGTGACAGGAGCTAATGTGATAATTTAAACTGTAAATGAGTCTTCACTTTGTGTTCATTAATTACAGCTAATTACTGAATTACAAACCTTCTTGGTTAGGCACTGTTATGTATTCATGTAGCATGTTGGATTTCCAGCTGGTAGAAAACTGTTTTATAGACTTACAAGCTGACACACCAAGCTACCACTGAAACAATTCAGTTTGAAAAATAAAGGAAGGGTGGGGGGCACATGACTGCTCTTGCTCTTTGAATTAAGAGAGTGATGAGAAACGGTGCTGCAAACTTGAACCTCAGGTGAGGAGGATCTTTGGTATGTAATTAGAAAATACACGCGGTATCTGGTAGGCAGAACCGCAATGATTTTGAGCTGCCACTTTGGGTGAAAAGCGTGAGTCTGCTCTGCTCACACCTGTTTTACACCAGTGTTAATTCCCTGATCTAAACAGAGTTACTCTCTTTATAGAGGCATATTAACGAGACAGAAATGCCCCTGCAAATGGGGCCAGTGCTCCTAGCACCAATTCTTCAGCTGTACTCATGAACCCCAGGACTGTGATATAAAACTGAACATCCAAGCAAATGTGCAGTGTATTCCGTACGTAAGTGCTTATTGTTCCTCACTGAAGGATCATATACAATGCTATAGGGCTGTCTGGAGCATTTACTCAACATTTTCTGCACTGAATGGTTCTGTCCAAACTTCTCCTTTGGATACCTTTTGTCTGCTGATGTTTCGTATTGAAGCTGAATGCACTAGTTGAAGTCTCTCTCTCTGCAAAGCGAGCAGGAGGAGCACCCCAATGACAAAATCAGCCATGTTAAGATTTTACAAGCAACAAAGCTCAGTGCCCAGAGAGAGAACCATGGTGAGTAACAAAACAAAGAAACCAAAAAACTCACCTACATTTCTGATAAATGTAGAGACAGAAGATACAGAGATTTCCCTTTTATTAGCAATTGCATTTTCCACCGGTTTCATATGCTTTGTTCTCTCTTAACAAACCAGGCCAACAGCCTCTCCAGTCAGTATGTCCCACGCAAGCGCTCCTGCACAGCCCTGCTGTAACCTGGCCGAGCCGGGCGCCTGTGCCAGCACATCTGCCAGCAGAGCCCTCCCCTGCAACAGGTAACCAAGGCATTGCTTCATGCTGGAAGCAGCAGAGATTGCAAGAAACTATTGAATCAAATAATTAAATTAAAACTGTTTAGTTAAATTATTCTGTGACCCACTTGGCCTTCCAGACCAGGGACTGGGAAGACTGGGATCAAGGCTCCTGCCCCAAGGGGCCAATGTTGGGTCTGGAAAGCAGATCCTTCTTGGAAGAGCAGTGTTTTGTATGGCCTGTACTGGAACAATTTAGCTGAATAATACATAAACAGCTAGAAAGGAAGAGCCAGATTCTCAGCTGATGTAAAACTGTGTAGCATCATTAATTTCAGGAGAGTTATGTTGATTCACAGCAGCTCAGGATACGGCTCAATAGGTTTGTAATAATAAAGACTTTGATGAGAAGCCCCTGAAAGCGGTAACACTAATGTGTGACTGCTCGCATAAACATCAGTTCAATGACAAGGCTTTTCTGCCTAAGAACTAGTCTGTGTCTTCAGGTTTAATGATAAGTACTAGTCTTTTGTCCTTAAATAATCGTTTTCATCTGGAGAATGGCAAAGTGACTTGTTCTAACACCAACAGAAATTCAGTAGTAGACTTAGCAATGGGATTCATGTCATGTCCTATTCCCTCATCACCTTTTCACGCTGCCTCTTCTCTTTCAGGGTACAAAAAGACATGGGGAAACCAAGGGAGAAAAGATGTACAGGCAGAAATTCCTTTCTTCCTGTGGATAGTAGCTCTCTGCTATCATATAACAATAATGACTTTCATTAATCTTCTGTAGGTCTTTCATTGAAGGGTTCTTTTCACTCCACATACAGAGACCACTTAAATGCTACTATATATTAAGTAAAAATGAGAATTCTTGATATCATATTTAAAAAATGGTATGAGAAGTAACACTGTGCAGCATGGTACCTATAGAGGCTCAACATGACTAAAGAGGTAAGACTGCTGTTTGAAGAGTTATCAGCCACCATTTCTAAGCAGTTTCTCACCCAACTTGTTTTCCTGTCTCACTCCTTTTTAATCTGACAGTCTCCAGCATGCAAATTTGCACTGAAACTAAACATTTCAAATGTGCCAGAGGGAAGCAGGGGCCTCACACCTATTGGTAGATTACTGTGCCTAATGCCCTTTGGCTTTTTTTTTTTTTCTCTTTTTTAACATAAAGGCTGATTAGTCCATTAGTTGAACAACTTGGAAGAAATGACAAGGAACTAACAAGAGAGTAACACTGTATTTTCTATTTGTTTTCTTCCCTTGCAGTAGTGCTAATTAGAAGGAGTAGTTCTTGATACGGTGCTTTGGGGAATGTTGATGAGAAGCACACAAAAGGCTGAAGTGCCTCTTCTGTACAGCTTTGGATGCAGCAAAACGCAGCACCCTTTCAATTGTCATTACCCTAATCTCCCACACTATCTCAGTATTTGGGACATTATGGCACTTGCGTATTAGAGGCTGTATAGACCGACCTTTCCGAAGCCTAAACCCTCACTTATGAGTGAGTAATATCGTATTAACTCACAGCTTATCATAACAAAATATGTTTTCAAGCAGAAATATCCCACCTACTTGGTAGTGGTGGGGAGGGAGGCAGCAATGAGGTGGGAATACGTCTTTAGAGGGGACTTGGGCTCTGTGCTGCCCGTGCACCCCTTCGCCCGCAGGGTAGGGACTGCAGTGGGTGGGGGTCATTACTCACCATCCTTCATGCAAAAATCTGCCTCCGTGTAACCTGCCTGGTTTCAGCTCTTTGGACAGGCTAGCTCGAGACATTTGGAAAAAAGGGAGAGACTGCCCTAACTTCCCAAATGCCACCAACAACAGCTTTTCCTTCAAAGATTTTCACCCCCTCTTGGACTCGGGAAGGGGTCGTGGGGATGAAGGCTGTGAGGGTAGGACGGCACCTCTTTCCCATTCACCAAGGTTTGATTCTCTTTATGAGCATGATCCGCCAATCCGTAATCAAGGGTTAATTTCACAGCTCACTGCTTCATCTAGCATAATATCCATTCAGACTAATTAAATCTGTCTAATAATGTGAGTGTCTTTGTCTTTGTTCTTTCCATTCTTTGTTTTACACCCTTCACATCTCATCTCCAGAACTACACGCCATCACACTCTGCTTGACAAGCAGAATCCATCCCTAAAATTAAAACATTCCTGACCTATCTGCGATGACAAGGCAAGCAAGCTTCACAGCGCTGCGGCCCATGAAGGGAGCTGACACATTTGTTTTTAATTTCAAAAGAGTAGAAAGTGAAGATCTGACCCTGTCAATCAGGCCCTGTGACAAGTTTAATCATTGCTGCCCCACAAAAATCACGGCTAAATAGGAATGCAAATAATGTATCACAGGGCTCTTATAAATGCTAATCAAGGAGAAGTAATCAACTGACAATTTCACTGATCTCCTTTCTGAAGAAGTCAGTCAACGCACTGTCTCTGGACCACAAAGAGAAGAAAAGACAAAAGGCATAGATGCCGTTTCCCAAAAAAGCCTATCCTTTTTCAGGGCTTTCTTTTTCTTTTTTTATAGAGAAAAACAGAGAATTCACTCTTTTTGATCCTCTACCAAACTTTAAAGCAAAGCTGTTTCTCAGGAACTTGAACAGTTATATGTCAAGTGTACTTTATTAACAGTACCCTCCCAACCCAGAGACAGCACTTGGAAACTTCTGCTAAAATAAAAATCTTCATTTGTCTTTGCCATTCATCCATCTTCAAAATTCTTTTCCGTCTTAACAGCTTCTGTCCTCTACGGGCAATATATTTAGTGATATATGAAGTTTTACAAGTGGAAAGCTAATAGTTGAGCTCACATTTTTTTCTAGCAGCTCCCCTCCCCCCAAGCTGAAAAAAAAAAAAAAGAATCTTACTTGGAATTTATTTCAGTGCAAAGACTCTCTTCAGTACCAGGATTTTTTAACTGACTATCCTTTTATGACTTTTTTCATGTGGTAAAGAACAGACAGCACAGGCATAATGCCAGTCTTTCACTCACAAATTCTGCATGGCAAGAAGTCGTGGCTTAACCTATGTATGGAATAGAGAAGGACCCAGGACAGACAGATGCACAAGATTTGTAATGCTATTTACTGTTATCATTTTATTGTGGTTTACTATGGTAAGCTGTGGTTCACTGTGGTAGGTCCTGATGGGGCCCATCAAGCATTAGAGTCACTGTATTGGCACAAAACAAAAGGATATGGTTTGGCCAATGAAACTCAATGCAGGGAGATGTAAGTAGTATAAAGATTGTTGCAAGAGGTAAAGTTCAAAGAAGCTAGTTGTTTGAAGTTTGTTTTTTTTTTTTTTTTTTTAATTCAACTACTTCCCTACACGGAGCCAATAGATGAAATAACTTGAGGAGGGCTTCAGCAGTAGAGACTTAGACTACCAGCAGGGTATTGTAAATAGAAATCTTCCACTACAACAGAACCTGGTGCTTTACAGCCCATGACTGTTAGCCACAACACAGATAAAGCATATCAAAACTTTGTCCTAGGTTTCATTTGCAGGGCTGAGTTATAGAGATTAGAGGCTGGCTGTGCTGTAGCCCGTTTGGGCTGATCGCTTTGCTTTGCTGTGTACGAAGAGTGCAGCAACTGTTATATGTGACTGGGGAAGGTGCCACCAAACCCATTTCAGGCTGACCACTGAATCACCCAGATTTACACATGAGCAAAGGAAAATGGGAATGATCTTTGGTCACTCCCAAGTTTCCAGCAGAAAGCAGCATTGGGCCAGCAACAGTAGCTTCTGTGCCACTTCTGAGAGAAATGTGACCTGGAGCTTTGTCACACAGTGTTCGCTGCTAGACAGGGATGTTCCCAGCAGCAAACTCTCTATACAGGATGTATGTGGAAGGTGGGAGTAGAAAACAGAAAAAGAAATTGAAAAGCACTTTGCAGTTGTCATGTCACTTAGCAACAACCTTTTCTACTTCACATCAACACGGGCGTAGTAGAGAGACTGCACAAAGCACACGTACCAAAATCTGGGGTAAGCAGTGCATGTAGGAGGGCAAGAAGGAGCTCAAATACCAGCTAATCACAGACAGCTCTCATTTATCATTTGAGACACATTTTACATTGCTATCCTTGGGGGTAGGGCTTCTCCTGAATAATCTACTGGATCTAGCCATCACTGATCTTCTGAGTACCAATGCAGAGGAAGTTATACAAACACTCCTGGAGGTGGAAACTAAAGCTCAGCTATTTGTTTCCCAAATGAACTCCACCTACGTGGTCACTCTTCTGTCTGTAGATTTACTCTCAGATGAATGCCAATTTTTTTCTTACCTGCTTCAATTTCCCAACTTCTTCCCTCTAGGATTCCCGCTCTTCTCTCTCTTTACATGCTGGATTTTCATAATAAGGTCCAGATTTACAAGTCCTCAACCCCTAATGCTTCTTCCAAAAGTTAATAAGCTCCTTCTGGCTCGTTACCAGATATTTCCATCAGGTGGAGAATGTTGTCTGGGCCCTGATAAACAAAGGAGTAGATGCCCTTCTTAAGGGGACTAAGTGGCTAAAATTAAAAACTCTAGCACAAAAAGAGAGACCTATGCAGGCCACTTTGCAAGTTCTAAGGAGGATGATAAGTCAGGCACCTCTCTACTTTGATTGTATCACTTTGTTTAGCTTCAAAGAGTTAGGATTTAATTATCAGCTGTTCCCATACTACTAGGGGCCAACTGACTGGCTGATTGTCGAGAGAACATCATTCGGTGTGATTCAGGAATTCATTGAGCTACTACTCTTTTGCTCAGGAAAAAATGAAATGGCAGGAGCAGATCCGAATGTCTGCTATTTCTACGGTTGCTCTCTGAATATAAAGCTCTGCAAAGTGTATGAATTATTACATAAATAGAACATTAATATATGCCAAATTAATAACATGCATTATCTATCAGCCATGCAGTGATGCTTATTGTACAATTCTAAATCATCCTAATGGGAAGAAAAAATCAGAATCCATCACTTTGTGGCTGAGTTCCTCTCCTTGCAATTACAAAAAGTGACTTTTGCACACAGAATTGTTTTAGATGCATTATGGAAAGCTGGGCATTGCCAAATGACCAGAGCACATCACTAGCAACCAGCGGCTCCTGAGCTCTGCTCCTGCTGTATGCTCAGAGGGTGTTGTTAGCTGAAAGCAAGTGGAGTACTATGCTAGTGTGCCTTACTTTGGGGTTGAGAATGACAGCTTGATTTTCAGCAGTCTATTAAACACAATCACAGACACACACACTTTATACCTTAACTTTAACCAGGCATTCAGCACTTGTGAATATATAAGAATATAATTGGTGGCAAACACATGTTCAGACTAAACTGCTAATCAAGTCTGCCTCGACACACATGCGCACACACACACACACTCTCTCCAACTCCAAAGAGACCTTGCCAAATAGAGAAGAGACGCTTATTTTCTACAGCTGGGTTTCATTTTTGCAGCTGCCAAGTAGCAAAGAAAAGTAACCCTGGTGATCGGGCTAGAGGACATGTCCTATGCTTTTAAGTAGGCTTCCTGGGAGGAGAGACAATAGACAATTGCCGTGCCGCCTCGCCTCCGCGAGCTGCCATCACACTGAGCTGATTCAGCACAGGGTGGGTATTAATAAAGTTTTGGCTGTTCCTTGTACTTAGCCAAAACCTAAGGAAATGTTGCAAAGGTGATGGGACTTTGGCACAGTAAGGATTGCAAGAGCTCATTTACGGCAGGGCTCGGACCCTGAGCTGCTGCTAGCTGGGTCAAAGATGAGCTCTGGCAGGGTTCACTCTGCAAACCCTTTTGGCTGTGAAGCTGAGCCGGTAACCCTGCACACCACACATGCCTGCCTTATGCCACTTTGTACCACCATCAAAATCAAGAAATGCAAACAAACAATATTTAGCTTTGAAATGTTCTCTCGTCATAGTTGATGCTAATGGGAGAAAGGTTCAGTTCTCTTGGTGTGAGCAGTGCTCCCATGGGTGCCACAGGTGAACTGCTGGGGCTTGGGTGTTTTAGATTTAAAGAGATGATCACAAAGCGAAGAGTCTTGCTGTTTTGTTGTTTTGCCCTGGCAGCCTGTGCCAGGGACCCTGCAGAGATTATTTATGATGTTAACACCTTCTGGACGTGGAAGTGGCGATGAGCACAGAAACCTCCTTTGCTGTTTTAAGCCCAACCCAAAAACCCATCTGAGGGGGGTAATAAGGACTGGCACAACCCATTGCAATGCAGGGAGTGTGGCATTGTGTATTAAATCAAATACTTTCTTATCTGACCTGAAAAAGGAAATCCTGCAGTAAAAATCCAAATGTAGATAGCAGCATAATTTATAAACTCAAGTAAATGAATGCTAGTATTTTACATGAAGAATACATTAATATAGATGACCATTACATAACACACATTAACATAGTGTAATAATATATTTACTCAATGTAGGCATGTTTTGACACAGTGCAAGCTGTGTACAGTTGCTTAGAGAATTGGGAATTTTTATATTATTACAAATAAAAACTTAATTTTGAAAAGAAGATGGTCTTGGGGGTACTTTGATGCAATTCTGACAACTTCAAGTAAAATTCAGAGGAGCTTTTGCTCCTGCGTCTGGAATAATTGAGCTATCATATCTGTGTCTGTCAGATGTCAGTCATTTAACTTGCATCTCAGCTGTATGTGATGAATTGCACAACGAGCCAAAGACTATCATCTCACAATCTGTGTAATCTGTATCGGAGCAGGGAGTGTATCCTGCAATGTGTTTGCATAGCTTCTAGTGCTCCAAGGGCTGGGGGTCCTGCTTATGGTCACTAAGCACAACTGTTCTTTTGTGTCATTTAGGGACTTGAACTCCTGATTCTTGAACTTTTTATTCCAAATCAAATGGAAGAACAAAACAGCCCCAGAAAAATTAATACTCTCCTATATTTTCCTATGGGAAACTCATTTACTGTAAAAATCTACCACTAGAACAGAAGTTTGATAGTCCCCATAGGAGATTTAAAGTGAAAGTAAAATGGAAGAATGTTACGTTATAAAAGAAAAAACTTAAAAAAAAAAAGAGAAAAAAAAGAGCCAGGAAAAAAGCAAACACAGTGAAAAATAGTCTCTGAACTTCGTAAAACCAACCATGTTCATCATTGCTTTCCTATGATACTGAACTTTATGTTGCAAATTTATTTTCAAAGTCTGGAGACCCTTTTCACAAGAAGCCTGCCCAGTGCCATTCAGTCTCTGTTGCTCTGCACAGAAAGTGGCGGCCAGTGATGCTGGTGAGGACTTCAAGGATCGTGCTTTTCAATAAGTAACAGGTTTCCTTGTCCTGAAATCCCAAGTTAGCTGACCAATCTGGTCTCTGTAGTTTTAAATCATAAATAGTCCAGAATATTATTGTGCCTTGAACGAATGCTTCTTTATCAAAACAATACACCAACAGCAATCTTGTTCCCTTTTTTTCTTTTACTTTAAGCTGATTAGAAAGTTAGTTCTGTAGTTGATTAAGTTCTGCAGAAATTGGGCTTGTGATGAATCATTAAACAAAGACATTTTTTGTACAGCAATAAAGCCTCAAATGATTAATTAAGGGCACAATGCCAAAACAAGTGTCTTTGTTTAAAACGCAGTGGACAAGACAGGCTTGGGAAAGTTGATGTCTTAAGTAGACGCCACAACATGTTTTTAATTATGTTCAGGAAGAAGAACAAGAATGGGAATTGCCAACTGTTTGGAAAGATAATTTTTTTTTTTAGAAGAAAGATTAGAATAAAAAAAAAACAAACAGAGCATTATTGATTTAACACAAATGCCATTTGTTGGGCCTTTTGTAATTTCCTTATTAGTGTCATCATTCTGGAGTTCATATGCTCCCTTCTGTTATAGCATTTGGCACACATTCAGCTCCCAGCAATATGATACAGTAAACATTCAGTGACTGCTCATATTAAAATGTTTTATTTGTTGTAACTGTACCAATGATCAGGCAGTGCAAGTCCTAAATTACCCGAACTGTTTCGCAGGCTAATTTGGTAGAAGTGAGCTAGTGACCGTCTCTGCAACACACTCGTGGGCGCACGCGTGCACACCCACACACGCCGGGGAGTGCAGAGCCGCGCTCTCGGTTGGAAACAAAACAAAAAGTTCATGCAACATCAGCTCCCCGGCTTCTTGTCAAGAGCGATCCGACTGCTCAGCTAACAAACACAGACATAAGCTCCAATCAGTGCCTGTTCAGTCCAACAGATTTTGTTACATCTCCCTCTTTGGGGCATTGCTTTGTAGTTACAATGCAGGGAAGACCCCAAATATTTTTTCAGACTCAATTCCTTAAGACCTTTCTGTGCAAGTTTTATTTAAAAGGTTATTTCAAACCCATTCCAAAAATCACTGAATACACGAGTCCTATGTTTTCAGGTATGGAAAATTATTTTGGATGCTTCAGTAGAGAGGAGAAAGCTTAAGGAGCTTGGAAGGAATTTTGGAGGATGGACAAACAGCACTGTCCAAAAATCAGGTTTCTCCCAGTAAGAAAATAAAGAAAATAGTAACCACAATGGCAAAAGCATCAACCACGGGGATTTACATATAGCAAGTCTGACACAAGGAGCTCTGAAGACTTTCCAGAAAACCTTGCGCTTGCAGTTGTTCTCCTTGCGTGTGTCCAGTTGCTGCCAGAACATATGCAAACAAGGCAAAGCTAGCTGTAGTCTAAAGCATGCCATATATAATGTCTTTTTTTCCCCACTGAGTGATGTCAAATGCACTGGGAGCCTTTATTAATGGGGAACTCCTTTATTTCTTAAGAGCCTTGTTCTAGCCTTGATCTTTATGCAAACCTCCCAGGGTCCTCGGCAGGAGACCTCTGTGGATCAAGGGTAGTGCGTGACCTTAACGCTGTAGTGCAAGTCCCTGGATCACAATTAAAACCATGATTTGGCCCTCTCCGCAGAACGGGCTTTGACGCCTCTGGAGTAGATGCGTGACCTTACCGGCCTCCTCATCTCTCATTTGTCCCACTAGAAATGGCACATATGTAAGCATGTAATCAGTCTGTAATTACATGGCCAACATGTTGAAATACAGACTGTTCCTCGTCCTTTCTAGGAGCAGATTTACATATTAACCCCTACTATTAACACCTACTAGCCTTAAGGAGACAGACCCATGAAAGTCTTCTACATGAGAAAATAGGAGAGCAGACATCTCAATTTTCTTTTTAGTCCTCATGCTTAGATAGTGATCCAGAAGCAAAATTAATGGATAATTATTTCTACTAAAGACACCATTAATTTACCTGTGGGTATATGACAAAGGGAAAGTTTTTTGACGTGGATTTCTTTTAAAAACAGGGCTAGGGGCATTGCTGGTGAAGAAGCACAGGAGAGGTTGGGCTGTGCAGCCGTCATTTCTTACCACGAGTGGCTGGGGAATGCAGTGGCTATGGAATGATTTAGCTCAGGACAGAAGCCAAAAACCAAATCTGCCACCAAATCTCTCTCTGAGGCCTGGGCCCGCCCTGGGTATCCATTCAATGCTCAGGGCATTGAGTAAACACAATAACTAATCAGATGCAGCAAGTTGTCAAATCTATATGGATGCTATAAAACTTCTAAGGATCCCCTTAGGCAATAATAATAGCTGTGTGTGTAAATTCTGTACATAGCAAAGCAGAATAGATCCTAATGGGCTTCAGTAAAAGCAAAGAAAACATACATGACATTTATAGCAAAAAAGAGTGTGTGCACAAATAAACTAAAGTTTCGTCTCAGTCCTCTAATATTTCTGCCCGCCTCTGTATCAGCTGGAAGCTCGTTAAACTGCTCGAGAAGGTGCTGGGTGTTTCCACCAAAGGGTTCAGAGCCCTGAACCCCCCAGCCATGGGTGCTCAGCACCAGTCGCTTGGTGTTTGCTGAGCACGGCTGGTACGTGGTGCACACAGAAGAGATCCTTCTCTTCTTTCATCTACCGGGTGCAAAGGTGGCAGGTCCAAAAAGAACCTCCCAAAAAAGTAGCTCATCAAAAGCATAACCTTCTGAAGTGCTATCGATGTCAGAAAATGGTGGATTGAAGGAACAAGAAACAACAACCAGAACTTAACAGTTTTAACAATTTCTGCTGCTTTGACTGATTTTGTGCAGATAATATAATTAAACACTTAAAATGTGTATAATAAGAAAAATAATAATTCTGCATGATTTTTTTAATTTGGTCTTGCAAAAAATGATAACACTGAATTCCTTACATCTACATATAAAGCAAAAAAAAAAAGTTAAATATTATTAGAAAAAGTTTTTTTCATGACCTTAGAAAATGGGACTAAGCTAATCTCAGGGACAGTATCCTTCCCACTACACAACCATGTGAAGCAAAGATGTGACACCAAAGGTTGGTTCCTATTGCTTTTAGAAGGGACAAAAGAGCTTCAGAAATCCTTAGCAGGCTTCACAATGGCAACTCATCCTGCTGATGAGAAAGCACCGGTGATGACAAACCTGGGTGAAGAGATCAGGAATGAAACCTACAGGAGGAAAGGGCTAATCTGAAGCCCAGTGAACACAGAGAAAGGATCCTGCTGGGTGCTGTGTCCCACCAGCTCCTGCTGAGCCCAGCACGAACTGAAGGTGCTCTAGGTCTCGTAACATGTCTTCTTTTGAAAACCAAATATTCTTTCTAGTAGTTTCTTCCAATGAGATCTATGTTTAGCCATCAAACACCTCTTTTAAGTTGATTGATATTAGCTGTATTGACCCCATGCCAGTCCCTAACCACGGTCAGAAGAGAGAGCTGAGAAACCTTTGGCTGTCACGTCGGGGAGGCTGGATGCCTTTCAGGGTGACCCTTGCTAAGGAGTATACCCACCAGCAGGAAACTTTTACAGGAGCTATTCCTGTGCATCTGAGCAAGTCCTACCTACTGTTCCATTCAGTTCTTAAATGCAGGAAGATTTCCATGGTGCTCTTTGTAGAGTCAGTTAACCCAGACATACTAGTTTGCTGTGGCCTTACGTGAACCCCAACAAATGAACCACAATAAGCTCTGTTCCTCCTCCCTGTTTCATTACAGAGAACTATCTGCCTTTTTAAATTGAAGTCTGAAAACTAAGTGTGCAAGCAGGTTAGGAGCCTAATGTCACCTGAAGATATTTACTGTGGTTTCTTGCTTTGAAGGCAGAAATGTCCCATCAGAAGACAAAAATAGATGAGGGAACCTGCAGCTCATAGAAAGGTGTTTTCCCCTCATGAGAACATAATCATTAACTTTAAATAAGCCCTCCTTAATCTCCTGAGCTGTGCAAACAAACAAACAGATAGAAAAAAACAACTGAATGTTTTCCCTCTGCCTTTCAAAAGCACAAACAAAGCCTCATTTGCCAGATGGACGCTTTCATAGCTAGAGCTAAGGTTTAGAAAAGGCTGATCACTCAGCAATATTTTCTGACGGTGTATGGGGGAGTTTGCTCAGAAGCTTCATCGTAGTTTAAGATATTCCAGGATGCACTAGCACAGCGTCTGCCTTCCAGCCCTTTTAGAGTGGAGTTTTATAGCTTTGACGATAAACTGCAGAACTATTTTCAGCACGTTGCAGTGCTCAGGCATATAAGTGGGAATGAAAAAGTCCATAAGAAAAAGAAAAACCCAAAATTCCTAGTCTTGTTCTGTTGTAGAACATACACGTGAGATGGTAATACCTTTCTTGTCTTTTTAATCCATATTAAAATTTTATTACAACCTCTTTGGATTCATTTGCATTAGGCTGTGGGTATGGTCAAGATTCTGCCACACTAATAAGGAATGCTAAGCTGAGTAACATGTAGTGTAGGAGTGGGCTATAAACATATATAACTTTCAACAACAATTTTGCAAGCATATATGAAGTCACTGGCAGCACTTAGTTCTCACCTAATACCATGTAGATGCAAATTGGCATTCATAATTTAAACAAGTCCTTTTTCTGCACCCCAGCAACAGGAGCCGGATGCAAAAGGAAAACGGAAGACTTTCTCCAGATACAGAGAGGATCAAGCAGCATCTCATTAAGGACCACTTCAAAGATCAGTTCTTCATTTCCATACAAACAAGTTTAAATTATCTTGTGTGAATCTGCTGTTAGCTGTTGCACTGTTCCATTATGCATGATTCTTGACTGCTTGTATCATGAAAATCTGCACAGCGCTCCATTAGTGATTTTCAGTGTTATGCTAAAGCTTGCAAGTGGTCATGTTATTAGGTTGAAGTACTATATTTTGCATATTTATTCTGCCTTACCACATTTATTACTTCTGATACTGGCCAAGCAGATTTTTGCATGCATTTGACCACCTACTTTGCATGACTTGTGTGTGATTGCAACTACAAACATGGATAGCTAAACACAAATAGGCAGCTGGAGATATGACTGGCTCTTTGCTCACACTTTCACTGTGGTTTTGATCCACTTCTGGAAAAAACTTATACAATTCCTGCAGAAAGGCACTCTGGATCTATCAGACTGCATCTACAAAATTAATCCTTTTAAATAACTCAAAATAAACTATGTGACAAATTTCATTATGGCATAAATCATTGTCTTTATTACAAAGGATTTGGTTTTACACTTAGGTAATTTAAAGAAGCTTTTCCCAGGATTTTCATCTGTGAAAATAAAAATGATATAATCTGGTTTGTATGTCTTTATATTTGTCTTACTTCTGGGATGCACCATATTATTAACTTTCATGGAATACATTCCGTTCTCAAATTACTGAAATCATCTTGCTCGCTTCGGGGATATTTATATTAGGAAAGAGACTTGTTACAAAAATCAGGAACATAACTGGTGTGCTACAAAGACAAATATATCATTCATTATATTTAAAAGAGAAAACAATAATTCACCTTTTATATATTGGTTATTTTGCAAACCTTTGAGTCATGGATTAATCATCAGGGGATGCAGAGTTAGAATATGGATGGCATAAATCGAAGCTGCCTAGAACCAGCCTCTCTTAGTGAGAAGTGAACAGGTGAGGGGATATTTTTTTTTAATTGAAGGAGACTACATAAAAGACAGCAACAGTATTTCCTTCTGCTTCCCAAAGACTGGACGTTCCTTTAAAAAACTACCACTGAATTGACCATCCAATTGCACCTGAGTGACAGCATCTGGTGAGACTATGACTGAAAGGAGAAAGCGTTTCTGACAGTCCTTTCCAGCAAACCCTTCTGGCTTCGCAGCTATGGTGAAACACACCAGGAATGTCAGCAGGAAATCCTGCCGGTCGGTCCCACCGTGCTGCTTGCTGAAACAGTCAGAGGGCTGGCAACAGGCAGAGGGAAACACTTTTCTTTTCACATGGCATCAGATTAACCTGCGGGACTCATTGCCACCATGGGTGCCAAAAGCATAAATGTGCCCAAGAAGTGATGAGGTGTGGCTGGGGCAGGCGATGGCCATGGAGGGCCACGAAACAGAGATGCAACCCGTGGCACAGGCAGTCCCTGAACCGCAGGCTGGGGTGACATGCTGGGGAGGCCATCACCACTGGTCTCACAGCCCCCTCCAGCCGCTGGCAGGGACAACGTGTCGGGCTAGGAGGGCCTGTGGTCTGGCCCGGGGCAGCCATCCTGGTTTTAAGACATCCAAGGTTGTCTTAAAAATGCTGGAGGCAACCTGCACTGGATATCCATGTGCTGGGGTTGTATGAAGCTCATGTCTACCTACAGCTCTTCTCCAGTCTTACCTGTGTGGCTACAGATGATGCAGGACAGCACAGAAATAACAGGAATAATATTCAGTGTCTGAACAGACACTTCTGAAAGGCTTATTATGCTGAGATGCAGCTGAACCAAAACACTTTTTCCAAACAGTTTTGAAGATGCCAAGTGATTGACATCTGAAACTAAATCAAGAGCCACGGTTTGAAAGAAATCCTTCTTTTTTTCAAGAGGGGCCAAACGAAATCCCTGAATATCAGCCTACCAATCCATCTGCTGCCTCTGTTTGGGGCTATTCAAATCTATATCCAAAATTTTAGGCTTCATCTGATCTCTGATAATAGATTGTCAGCTCTGATGTTTTATCCTCATAAATTGCAGGCTGACACACATTCTTTCTCAGGTAGTTCATTCATCTTAAAGCATTTTGTGCTTCTAATTTGTCATTTTTCTTCCTGCATCCCCGCTGACCGCAAATTACAGATGGGATCTCATCATGGGGCACCATAACAACAATAAAAGCTTCAACAAAACAGTCAGGATCTGATCCTGAGTGATACTGAATGCCTTCAATTTTCACTGATGCATATGGGAGCAGAGAAGACCAACATCTCACAGGCAGCACCTCAAATAGTGCCTGGGGATCCCTGTTGTGGGTCCAGTTTCTGTTTTATCCATGAGGATTGATACGTGTGTGACCTGCTATTCAATGTTATCATCAACCGTCTTAATCTAATACCTTGAAACATCAGGCAATGAGAAAGATGCCACCATGCTAGGTGCTGTACAAAACAGAGACAGCTTCAGTTCCAAAAGAACTTACTATAAAAGTATAAAACAAGAGACAACAAAGGGACACAATAAGAATACATGAAAACAAGGAAATAACACAGACAGCAGAAAAGGTTGAGGTCTCAGTAAAGCAGCAGCTTAACCATTACCAAGCTGAACTTTAAGAAATGTATTCGTTTTCTGCATCATTGTGCTTTTTTTCTCTGCCAGCCAGGTTTTCAGATAACCCTGCTGAAGTGAAAGACAAGGTTAATAAAAGTGATCCAAATTTGTAGATATTGCCATTTTGCAAGGCAGACTGGGTGTGGATAGCAAAATTAAGAATTTACCTTATTTGTGAATTGACATGGAAAGAAAAGAGGTTCAAACCATCCACACACCTTCGTGCACTTTTCTCCAAAACATCAGAGAATTTTGTTCTTAAAAAGATGAAAAATTACTGGCAGGTTTTTGTACCTGCGTCTGCAGTTACTGCAGAACCACCATCATCCCATGTGCAGATGCAATTAATTAGCTACATTTACAATTACTGCAGCTGTGTGTGTACAGTCACAATAGGAGAGCACCAGCGTCTTCATAGGTGTTGTCTTCCCGTCTTCAAGTGTCTGCAGACACCTGTCCCTCCAGTCTCACCTTTTGTGACATACTAATGTGCAGGTGCTGAAATATTAAAGTGAAAACTCTCTGCATTACATTTTTAAGGCATCGGGAGTCTTTTCTTTCATCTCTCACCAGGTTTTTAACATTAAACAAGAGTATAAAGGCTACTGAAAAATCTTTTCCTGGCACGAGGCCTACGATAGGTGATGAGGGGTTGGCCGGAGAGGCCACCCATTAACCCCCTCGCCGCCTCCCTCCCTCCAAAACCCCAAGGCTCCCAAGGAGTTAAATGCGCCACCTCCCTCCACTACACTGAAGAAAATAGATGTGATTTTCTTTACAAAAGAGCATTTCATTTAGGGAGAGAAAGAAAAAGGAAAGGCAGAGTTAACATAGCCATTATTCTCCATCTCAGGGAAAGCAAATCCTATTTTGCCTGTCATTACAGTAGGTAGAAAAATCCTTTCATCCAGTCATTAGTTGTAAACATTCCCGCGCCGCCTGGGACCAGGCCTCTGTTTCCCATCCCGTGCCGAAGCCATTTTCTAATACTAATGTTTTATACACACATCTCAGATACAACGCGAACTCCCCCAACCCCAAAGGCAACGGGGCATTCGTTTATACTAAATCAGAAGTGTCACCCTTGGCAACCTGCAGCACTGAAACATTTATTCGGCTTCACATTGCTGGCACTTAGAATTATTTCTTTCATGCCTGATAGCCGAATTACAATATGGCAGGTTTCCCCGGAGCCACTGGATCATTAGTGCCAGCTCACAACATACTTTCAACTGATATGGCATTTCATGTACAGCTGCCAATCAAGAGATGGGGGATGCAAATGAGGGTGGGCCCATTGGTGTTCAATTACTGTACAGCGAGCGCCGTACAGCTCTGCTTAATGACTGGCAGTCGTTTTGCTGAGTGGAGGAAGAGCAGAGAACAGAGGCAGGAATTCCCTCCGGGAAGCCGGTTGTGAGTGCAAGAAGTTTTTACATTTGATTTCCATATTTATTCTTTTTCTTTTTTTCCCCCCTCTGTGTGTTTCTAAACACGAGGCCGAAAAAATACTTAGCACAGCTTGTTTTACAAATACACAGCCTTGTCAGTTCAGTCGATTGCCAAGGCCACATCAGCAGAAGATTAGGCTTTTTTTTTTTTTTTCATTTCCTCCCCCCCTTCTCTTCGAAATATATGCCTCTTTTCAGAAAGGCCCAAGATGTTTCAGCCTTGAGGGAGTTTTAAGCTCTATGGAATCAGTTATTATAGTCCATTTCGGTGATTTTTGCTGTCCTTTTCATACACAAGAAATATGATGCCAACCTTTCCACGACAAGTCTTACACCATTTGTGAGCTCCTTCTGTCATGAAATACCTCTTTGAGGCCCAGATCTGCAGGGGTCGGTCATGGAGAAGGATGAAAAACAACAGCAATCCTACAAAATCAGGGCTTCTGCTTAATGTATTTATACATTATAGTGGGCATTACGGCAGTCTGCAGACTCGCGGTGGTGGGTTCTGCAGGCATGTATCACGCTAGACAAACTGAATCAAACAACTGACAAAGTACGGCAGAAGGGAAGGGTTTTCTTTCTCCCCCTCCCCAATACCCAAGTTCAAGGAACAGAATATGATACTCAGCAATTTCAAACGGGTTTTACTTTGCATTTTAGCATCAGTCACACCAAAATCTTGAAGTGAAACTTATGGTGCATGGGAACAAAAAAACCCACGCAAGCCATGCTTGTGTGACACTTGCGAAATAAACCTGTTTTGCTTTCACCAGCTGCTGATGCACATTCATCTGCAGCTGAGCCCCTGAGGACACGCTCACGTGTAGCACCCCCTGTCACACACCGTATGGGGGGGGCTTTTCTTAACAGAAGCAGCGCCTAAATGGCCAACCACTCTCTCTGTGTCAAATGGTCACTGCTAAGGTCACGCTAGAGTGACATGGAGGGAGAGGAGGCAGCAAGAAACATGTCTGGAGTCCATTGACAGGTAGCTCAGATTCGTATACCTCAAGGGGTTATTACTCGCTCTCCTCTGAAACCTCCTGGTCTCTGCCCACAAGGTCCCTCTCGGTCCCCAGCGGCAGCTCCTGCCTGTGGGCTGCCCGCGGCCCCGCTGCCTCCTCCCCACCCGCCCCATAGCCTGCGAGCACCCTGGGCCATGCACGTCTTTCCTTCCTTTAACAGCTCCGCGTTTTCAAAATATGGTCAACAGGAGACAGGACCAAACCCAGGTCATTGTCGTCTTTGAACCGTAGGGAGGTTGGGGATGGGCTGAACTTGGCTCTGGCCAGTCCTTGTGGAGGGAATTGAAACACGGTGACTCCAGCCTCTTGGCCCAGCTCAGCCTCCTGCTAGAAATGTGGGGGTTTTCTATGAACGTCAATCAGACACCCAAACCAGCACAAGGTAGCTTTGTTAGTATGTTTTTTGGGTTCAGAAAATATCAGTTAAACAACCCAAAAACTTTTTTTCAAAAACGTGTAGTTCAACAAAGGAAACTTTCACTGAGGAAGGAGCTCTTGAGTCCACAGTGGATTTCCAGTCAAAATCAAACACCAAAGACAGAACAGGAAAAAAAAAATCCATTAATTTTTTTTTTTTTTCATGCGTGGCAAAGTAGAAACATTTTTCTTTGATCCTATTTCAATGACTACCACTCCATAGACTGGGCTAGTGTAATATTACAGGCAACACGAATATATGCCTGGTCTGCCACAGCAACTCTGGGAATGTACACGAAGGTGATCATGGGACTGGATATTTCATTATGTTGCTTTGCTGGAAATGAAGGACCTCTTATAAATGTCAAGAACATTGAATCTATACCTGTTAAAATATAATTAAAAAATGAAGTAGTTCTTACGTCTGCATAGTAGCTACTTTTTAATGTTAATCACTGAGTTGCATTTAAAACCCTTTAAAAACAGGAAATGATGTGAATGACTAAATGCCTTTGTTGTTCTTTAGTTATTAAAGCACAGCAGAAGCCAATTAGACTTGTTTTTCTCAATGCTAAGTAATAAAGTGGAATGCTCCTTTTTTCTGTAACCAGATTGCAATCGTCCACAGCATGGCATGATACAAAAGCATCCCAGAAATCACTGGGATGGGGATCCTGATACTGCATTAATGAAAATTGTTTGCGTGACTGCTACCAACTTACGGTGGCCAAATGACAAGAACAAGTCTGAAGTGGAGGCAGGTAGGGAGGCACATTGCCCACGTGTATGCAATGTCTGAGATACACTGTTTTGCTGGAGTTCCTCTCTCTATTAATTCTTTGCTATTGAGAATAAAGTACTGGATTGGACCTACCCAACCATTATTTCTACCATGAATACCTGATAATGTGCACACTGAGCTGCTGCTCTCTCTAGGATTGCAGTGGAAGCACTTCGTTCCTCTTGCAGAGCATCTCAGGAGGACCTGAGAGTTGAATCTCGGGAAGAAAAAGCCATTTCTTCTTGGCTCCGAAATGATATTCTTAGTTTCAGTCTCCAAAGGTCACTTTAGGGAACTGTAATGGGATGCAGGTTTGGAACCATGAGGTCACTGTGACCTTGTGTGTGCATTTCACAGCCCGACACTGCAAGTCGTGTTACGAGGTTTACACTGTCATGGAACAGACCAAAGGTTTCTGCAGAATATTCCTTCCCACTTCCCTGCTATTTCATGGACTGATAGCACACATCTGAATATACCGTCTTAGCGCAATGATTTGCATAATGATACCATAAGTGTGTTTGGGGAGAGGGAAAGAAAAGCAGAAACCCATGTGGTAAATCCAATCAGGCACATCTTTAACAATCTTTAGATGAATTTGTGAAAAAGAAATGCCCAGGTTATCCTCAAATAAAACCACAGTTCGCAAACTAATATATTCTTCTCTTTTTCCTGATACGTTGAAGGAGAGTTTTAAGATTAAATTATCAGTTGTTCTAGTACTTGTTTAATACCACAGGCCTAATTAATTTTGCTACGTTTGGGGTTATCTTGGAAGTAATATTTCATGATGCTGTCCACTCCTAATTGACATATCTTACATGAACTGATTTCTCTGCCTATGGAGAAACGAATGCTTTTCCCTTAAGGAAGGAGGTGAGAGGATTTTTCTGTTGCTTCTGGTTTGTGTAAGATGACAATCAATGCCTCAATCTTTACAGAATAATTACAAAAGACAAACTTGGTCATACCTGGCTGATAAGAAGAAAGGTGCTTTACCAAATATACTTGTGTGTGATACAACAACCTGACACAGCAAAAAAAATAAAAAAAATCTGATGGTTTAATTACGGATGGAAATACAGCTGTCTGGCCACAGCTGAATGCCTGGCAGTTCCTGTCAGTAGCTGCAGCCACCACATGTTCACCACATCCAAACATACTCGGCTGACTAGAAGGTGGAGGTTGGTGTATGGTCCAATAACCACGCTGAGGTCAGAATCCAATCTTAATGATGTAATGAAACCATGATGCAATTCTTACACATCACACACGCACACAGGCTCACACAGAGACTATCAACGCCACCCCTTGGGTCTAAAACTGGAATTTCCGTGCACACAAAAGAAGAATGTGCTAGCAGTAGAAATAGATAGCAATTTTATCTTTACTCTGGAACACTCATCAGAGACCAAGATCTCAAATTTCCTTATATAAGCCTAAATTTTACAATAGGTCCCTGAACTAGTCTGATGTATCCAATGCACAATTTTATGAAGCATATCAAGTAATATTTTTTAATTTATACTTATGTAGCAGTTCTTGCTCAGTGGACTCAAAGTCTCTTACAGACTATGTTATTGACAACAATTCCCTTAAGTATTTGTTACCAAGATAACAAGCCTTTCTCCAAATTGCAATGTCAGGAACTTAATTTTTTATATACGATACTGTCCACTACTGTTGTGTTTCTCTGGAAGAAAAACCAATTGTTGGAAATGTGTCTATTGCATCTTGATGACATTTTCATTGCAATTAGCAATTTTCAGGTCAAACAAAAGTACCGTCCAGAGACCACAAGTGAGCTGACCGATTGGATTGCATATTGAACACATAATAGACTGAGGTTCAGATCCCAATCTGCCTAAATCAGGGGACAGTGCTGAGTGTGACCCTCCCAAATTTAACTGCTGAGCCATTTTCGCTTTTGCAGTGGTTCTTGGTCTTCTGCGTCTACGCTATGACTTTTTTAATGGTTTCTCACACTGATGAGAAACAAATTACAAATATGTAAAATCTTGAAGTTTTTCACAGAGTGGAACTATCGTTTCCTGGCCAGTCCTGATGTTAATCACTCTGTACAGTCTAGCTTTTTCCTTTAGCCCAGGTACAGTGGAAACAGGGATTCAAGATTCAAGGCTGAACAGCAGTTGAGACATTCATTTGACTAGCCAAGGTTCGGCATCCAGAATTGGAATTTAAAATGTAACAAGAACTACCTCACGCTTAAGCTTATAAGCTTTAACTCCTATCATGACACTCCCATTTGAATGGATTGAATATGAAGCTAAAGTCTCTAATGCCTGCTAGACCTTTGGGATTGCCACTCACTTACGTCACCCATCTCAGAGCTGCTCTTCTTCTAGCAATCCACCTGCTTTTCATTACTGTGAGATCAATAGGGCCAGTCAGGACCATCCATAGGCCGACTTTGTCCACTAACGTCAGAAACAAGATCCCACATCTCAGCCAGCTTTATTGCAGTCATGCAAGCTGCTTGTGGCTGGCATTGCATGGGCAGGCACTGCACTTCCAGTCACCCCGTTTGTTAATTTTTTTCAAGGAACAAGGAAATGGCAATGGCAGGCATGAAAATGAAAAGCAGCAGGATTCATTCCTTTGGCATAAACACCACTCAGTTGCAAATGATTTCCATCAGAGCAGAAGTGTACAGACTGGGGCTGCAGAATGTCTATAATTTGGGAGATACAATGAATGACACCTCTTAAATAGAGAGGTAGGTGGTAAGTAGGATGAGGTTAAAACCTGGGGAATACACCTTTAAATATTTTGTAGTTGAGAAAGAGGGGAATGAGGAATTGTAGATTTTCTGAGCAATGAAAACAGTAAAGAATCTAACTGAAAGATTTACTCCCAAAAATATTTAGGAATATTAAAGATTTCTGCCTGTCCAGGCTAATATCTGTATTAACTTGGATTGGGTTGTCCTCAAGAGTATGAAGTTTTCAGAAGATGGAATTATAGAAGAGGAAGATGGGAAAGAGAGGACTCCTTATGCTAAATTTGCTGTTATACAGAAATAATAACAGAACTGTTTGCTTAAGGAAGGGCAAAAAGATGACCAAGATCAAAACAATACAAAAAATTCCAAGATCCAAAAAGAAGACTAAGAATATGATAAAAAAAAAAATCTGAAAAGAGTCCACATATGCTGAAATATTTTACATTTGTGGGTCAGAAGTTTATGTTTGCAATATCATGAAATGAATGTGTTGGGAGAAATATATCACGCTCATATCTTAGGGCTATTGGTAATGTATTCAATACATTAATTAGTTTTATCCAGATGATAGTAGTAATTAGACAATTGTAATCCTTAAAACTTAAGAAAATGCTTTCCTCAATTATTCTGTCTCTCCCCAGTATCTCCCTTTTTGTTGCAAGGGCTGTGAAGACCAAATTTTCAGCAACACACACACGAGGAAAAATTACGAACGTTGCAAAGCAGAGCTACATATACCCGTCACGTTAGTGGGTATGAAAATTGTGCTAAGTTAATGCCTGAATCAATGGCCATTGTGTTGGTCATTTGACTGCTTTTTTTACTGCCTTTGTGCTTGTTGTATCCTGGAAGCTGTGCAAACAAATCAGGTGTGCAAATGAGATTGTAGTCAGGAAGATTTGGGTTTTTCTCTGTTACTTTATACTTTAATTTTTTTATGAGTCTCTTGTGTCTAGTTTTGTTTATAATGCCTTGTGGCAGATCCTATTTGTGACTTATCATTTTAAAGCAGTTTTTGTATTTCATCTCTGTAGAATTCCCTCTGGAGGATGCTACCAAGGAGGCTAATCATGCCAACAAAGCCTACCGTAGTAGAGGAACTCGGGAAAAGAAGCAGATTATGTTATTGCACATCTGCGGGAATGTCAAATTCACCTGGGCTGCTGCAATACTTGTCCCTCTTTTTTTTTTTTTTTCCCCAGAATGGGTGGAAACAATGCACAGTCACTCATGCTGTATATCGCTTTCCCTGGCATGTAGGATGAGACAGTCAGCGAGCAGACTTGGAGCAGGAAACTGAAACTGTGTTTTATGCACTTTTTGCCACACAATCCATTTCAAAAATCTGTTGAACTGTCCAGCAGGTTGACAGTGCTGATCATGAGGCATCACATCCCAAAACTGTCAACTGATAAATAACTTCCTGAATACAGCAAAACACCTACCAGGATTCTAATATTGTTTTATTAAAAGATACAAAAGATTTTCTTGGAATATGACAAAAATTCTCCATTTACTATATACAAGCACTAACCCAGAGACTGAGAGGACAAAACCTGACTTGTCATTCAGATCTAATTTGCCAATAGTTACAGGAGAAAATTTAAATGTGTCTCTTTGTGTACTTGATCTTTGAAATGAAATTGTAGTTGCAGTCCCACAGCAATCTTCAAAACAAGGAGCACCAGCTGCTAAGGAAGCCCTGTGGTCTGGGGAGCAAGTGTCCGCCTACGACGACAGAGACTCCGGGTCTATTCTTCATCCCACGACTGATTTCTAGCACGCCCCTGGCAAATCGCTCAGTCTCCTGTGCCACTGCCCACTCTCTGCTCTTTGGACTCAAAGCTCGTTAGGGCAAGGACTGTTTTGTTTTTCAAGCTTTCTAGAAGGCCACTGTAATACAAATAGTATTGGCTTAGTTCAAGAATGTTTGCAAACTGCTTAGGATGTATGAATCTGAAATATTAAAGTGTGACTGACAATTAGCAATGGGTTGGAGGTGATGATATGAAGAAACCTAGGGGTACTTAATAAGTGCATAGCTGTTCTCTATTCAAAGCATCAAATAGCTCCCTTTTCATATCAGTACTGAAAAAAAAAAGAAGATAAAATCATTTCCCCTGAAGGACAGCCTACTGGAAAAGTGTCATTCGTTCTTGACCCAGCCTCTAAACTCAGGCTTACTGGCAAAATGGTAGAGGAGTTAGCATATCATCTTGGGGTGTGCAGCAGTGCAGAAGAATTTGACAGCCTCCTGGATGAGTTCTCTATTTACCAACTCTTCGATACTGACAGTGTTATGAAAGGGCCAGTAAACACAGCAGTGCTCTAGTTCTGGGGCACTGTTCTTGGCAAGAAGCAGGCACTGGGGCTGATTTTTTTGTTTAGTTAGACTCATGTCGATTCCTTCGTGCTTGCCTAACTCAAAGAGGCAGAGCCTGAAAGACTTTTTGCAAAAATGTGAAAGACCAACTTATAATAATGTCTAAAGAGCCAGTCCTGCCAAAAATATGTGTATTCAATGAGATTCTTAGCTGGTTAAAACGGAAAAGCTTTATGCTGGCTTATAGCAGCAGAGTATCCGTTCTATCAACTTTTCTTTACTACAGAAGTATGATATTGTGATATCAATTAGCTTATGCCTTAAAACAAGCATATATAGTTTAAAAAAAAGCATTCATATCTTGGGTTGGCTTGATCCATCCAGGGATTTGGTTTAAAAGACAAACAAACAGCTCAATCTGAGTATGTGTATGCATCTTTTTCACAGGACAAGAACCTAAACTTGAACAGTTACTGAATTCCTCCTGCAACTCTTAATCATCATAGAAAATGAGGTGCAAAAGAAGAAATGATTTACAGATAAAATATTCTGTATTATTAATAATATTAATGTCAATATTCAACAAAATAACTATCCAAATTCTCAAATCTTAATTATAATTTTTCTACAGGCTGAATCTAAATACTAGTATTACTCCAAGTATACTTAGCTTAGTAGTTCAGGTTTCCTCTAGAGCTAAAGAAGAAAAGTTGGTACTTAACTGAAGTGCTCTGAATATCTCACCAAAGGTTTATACCTTGCTGTCCTGATTGCAGAGAGAGCCTTGACTCTAATTCAAGGACCTAGGTTGAGTTCCTAGAGGTTAGAAGGCACGGATGGCTCCCATCTGGCCCCAAAACCATCTCGTGGTGTTTTTCACTCCAAAGCTGGTCACGTTTCAGCAGCACATCTCATGACATGGCTAGGTGAAGACCCACTTGCCCAGCTGTAGGATGAATGTTTGTGTGCTTGAAGTTAATCAGCTATGCAAATGTTTGCCAGACTGAGCCCTATGTTTGAAAACAACTTTAAAAATCTATCGGTAGGAGGGATAACATACAAGCATTATTATTATTTTACTTACTATTGCAAACTAACTGATCTAATAGCTCATGGCATAATAATTCAGGATCTAGTTAGTCTAGGATGAGATAAAAAAAACATCAAAAGCATATGGAGCATAGCTTTTAATTGCTCTAAGACTCCCCCCCGTCTTTTAGCACTGTGAACTATTAATAAGTGACCAGAAAGCAGACAGAAGGACTGTATTTAAAGACATTTCTAACAATGTTTAGACCTCAGCATGATGGCTATCTTAAATTTGCCAAATGAAGCCTCTAAATGAAATATTTGTCGTTCAGAATCTTCACAAATATGCAGATGTTTGTGAAGACGAATACAAGTTTGTTACGCTCCTGACATACTATCAATTTGTCAGCCTATCCTTTTGCACTTTGCAGCAGCAAATATGGCTTTGTGTAGCAACAGAAGGACCATCTTTCATTTCAGCTGAAGGCCACATTCTGCAGCTCAGTCAAATGTTTTAGACAAATGCTCTTCATAAAATAAGGCAAATGTGTCTTTTTTTTGGTTTATAGGAGGTCAGCCGTTATTCTCTGTCAATGGATTATTATCAAAGATAAAACCTTAACAAGCATTTTCTTTTTCTACTCATTTTTAGGGTCATATTACAATCCATTGAAGTTTTGTGAATCTGAAGAAAAAAAATCAGCGACAGGACTCACCATCTGTTGCATAATGAAAGAGACATGTGAATAATAGAACGTCAGTTGAAAGGGTTGCAAGTGATCAAATGTTGTTCAGCACCTCAATAATATTTCCTCAGAAAAAAGGCTTGCTTCAGATATTTCAGTGTTGCAAGTTTTTGTTTGTTTGCTTCATTGTAGATTCCATCGCTGGGAGTGGAATTTAATATATATAAATATATAAAAAACACTTTTTTTTTTTTTTAATATATACATGGTCGTGGGTTTCTCAAAAGTGGCAATTCTTGGGGATAGTGACAACAATCACAGATGCGGACAGCTGCTCCCTTTGCTTTTGAAGTTCAAGGGCTATGGAGAATGTACATATACAGCTCATTTTTATAGATGTGGGGTTGAATTCTTAATTTAAGTCCAAATTTAAGTCTGAGCGCCGCTCAGACTATCCTACCTTACTAGCCTTCTTTCTTTGACATGAATAAAGAGCTGCGAGTTAATCCTTCAAAATATTCCAAAATAAAGGGCAGACCTGAACAGATTCAAGGTCAAAATGGTTTTCCCAGATGCTTTTTCAATTTTGGAAGAAAGAAGAATACGAAGTGCTTTAATATTTGATAAACCCGTCACCTGATGGGAAGCCACTCTCCTGTAATGAATCCACAAACTATGCTTTACCATATATCCCTTAAGGCTGCTGTAGAAATATTTTCTATGATGTTGTCTTGGAACAAGAATTGAGGTTATATGAGTCATAACTATCATTCCTAAGATGTCAGAGAGCTGATAAAAAATAGACAATACTAAGTACTAACGCAAATAACACCATGGACCATTGAAAAAGATGCCACATTTCTGTTTCTATTTTAACCAGCATTTTATCTAGCTACCCGTGTGTCTTTCCAAACTCGTTCTCTCACAAACCATATTGTGCAAGGCCTACATACTAAATAATTTTTCCACAGATATAAATTGTAGCTTTTCTACTTCCATCAGAAACAAATCTGAACAATGGAGATACCAAAATATTGACGCAGTTACGACAGAATGACTCACTGCATCTATCTATACCTTAAATTTTTCCTTTCCATGTTCCAAACATTTCTGTCCTCAGCCATTTTGCAATAAGATGCATCCATCTGCAAAGCATTCAGTGCTAAAAACTTTCCTTCATACAGTAGTCAAGTCCTATTTATATTAAACACGTTTTACTAATTTTCACTTTCCTTCTGTAGAAACCTTGATAAGGAAAAACCTTCTCCTTGAATATTCAGTCATTCAAATTAATGGGCATTTTCTTGGAATGTTGATGTTTTTTTCCCCCCATGAGTACTGGCAGATCAAAAGTTCACAGAAGTATTCTGGTGCAATTTGTAGATCAACTGCACAGAACAGTGTGCCTTGCCACATTTCTAATGGGTTACAATTGAAATGCTACATTTTCATTTTCGATTGACAATGAAAAACACCAACTAATATTCTAAGGCCAAAAATTATTGCTGGAACTTATGAGCAAGTCATTTCCTAACAGCTTTGTTCCTTGAATACTGTCTTATCAAAAGTGCCCAGGATTTTATTGAAGTGAACTGTTCTAATGAAAAAGAGCATTTGATGAACAGGCATGGCTGCAAACTCAATTCTACTCCCTTTCTTTCCAATTGGTTTCATCGGTAAAATAACCAGAAGCACCCAGGTGACCACAGATGAAAATATCCGAGTAAGATTCCTTTAGGATGACATGGGCTTTTTTTTTTTTTTTCTTTTTCTTTTTTTAAATTGTTCTTAAATTAGTGTCCTAAATATGGATGAAGGCATCTGATTTCTTTTCAGAAATACTGAGCCTAGAGCAAAATACACACAAGTCTTGTATGTCCTCAAACTATCTGCTCCAATATTTTAAAGTTCCTAAGAAATAACATTTTAATACCAAATTCTGATGTTCCATATGTTGGAAGTGGAGCTTACCAATTATTACTGTTTTATTAGATTTAGTTGCCTCTTTGATCTCTTGTAACACTGTGCACTCAATATCTTTTTCTCCGATCCAGATGCTCAGAGTTTCACCGTACTAATATAGTTGTAGTCCTATTACTTGGAATTTCTGTACTTTTGATCTCACTGGTAGAGACAGAGACATAATTACAGTAACAGATCAGGCTGCCTGCCAGTATCAATGGTAAATAACACTGAATGACTCATAGTTTCACAGTTATAACGTGGTTTACACATTTTGGTATGCAGCTGCCCAACAGACTTAGCCAGAATGTATACGCAAGTGCCAAATCTTTCAGGGCTTCTTTTTTTTTTTTTCTGCAAAGCAGGGGATCTGTGAGTTAATCAGCATTGGTCCTTCCTCTGGCAAAGAACTGAAATCAAGACAGGAAAGACTCTATTGCAAGATGAGTTCCCTTTTAAAAAAAAAAAAACGAATCATCCACTTGAGAACGAAATTCAGGCCCAGCGTAGATGGGTGTGATTCCCTAGCATCACTAAACCCAGATCTACTTTGAGCAGGTTAGGGTTCAGCATTCAATTTGTTCATCAGAAGAGGGATGAGGACCACTTGTCCTTCCATGCTCCCACATTCACCACATGTGGGGGGAAGCACCGTGTGGGGCTGCAGGCTGGAGGTCAAAGCGCTGGGTCCTGGGTGGGCACAGCCCGCTTCCAGAGTGAGCCATTTGGTGTTGGCCGTGTGTTTTAACCACCACCCCATGCTCGCTGCTACAGTACTTTTCAAGACTGCCTTTGCGCTTTTCTGCGGAACTCATTGAATGGGAGCTCTTTTTGAACCAGATCTTGTCAGATCATGGACCAAACAAAAATCCATAGGGCTATGTGTTTACAGGCGAGTGCAGTATATACGTGGCTCATAGCCCTAGCTCGCTCTGCTTTCTGGACTTGCTTCCCCTCCTCCTTAAGGATCTATTGTTCGTTCAGTGTAGCTTAAACACTGATAAGAAACAGGCTGGGACTTTTATCAAGTCCTTTTTAAAACTAAACTATTCCATCAACTCCTAAAGAAAGTGAACATGCGTGTCTTAACTCCTTAAAAGAAATCTGCAGCAAGATGAAACATTAAAACAAAAAAATTAAGAATTTATGTGACTGATGTTTATAACATTCATTTCAACAACATTGTCAATTAAATATTATTATGATCTCTAAAGTGAGATGCTATCTCTGCTTTTTCCAAAGCAGCAAAAACACACATGCTAATGCAGTACAAGGAACTCTAAGTTTATGACCAGCAACAGCTGTAGTGTAACATGCAAAGATAACTCAAATCTCACACTTTAGGGTATAAGAGAGATCAGTGTGAGGGTCAGGAAGGACCTTTTTTTTCCCTGACACAGACACCTGTATAATAAGCTAGATATACTATGAGAGTGGGAGGAAGCTGTCACATTACAAAGCAATAGATACAGGCCACCTGATACAGAAGAGAAGTTTTGTGGAGCAATTGAAAAATTTGTTATTTCCCTATGAGATTTACTGCACACCTGTGTGTTCCCACAGGCACACATTCACATTCTGCATTGTGAGATATAGCTAATATATTTCACAACATTAGGAAGATTATTAAACCTTCTCTGCAATATTTGAATGAGGGTATAATCATATATACACAGTCCATAAATTATTTTTATATATCTGTACAGATAGTGTGTGTGTGTATATATGCGTGTATTTGTTATAAAATGCGCAAACTGGATATTAAACACACCCATCTATAAGTAAGCATCAGAGAAAGTTTGCTGAAGTAACCTAGTAAGTAGGTTACATTTTGTGATAGATCTTCCATCCCCGTTTCACTGCACTTTTCATTTTGCTGATAGCCAGTGATGACCAGGTTAATTAAAAGGGGTCCAAAAACCCCGGGTGCTTGCCGGCGGGCAGAAGCGTAGCAAGAGCCTGCCCTCGCTGGCACCGCTCTGCTGCCCACGCCACTTCCTACAGAACAGCAGCAGGAAAGGGAGAAGTTTTCCTTCCCAGGGATTCACAAGCACAATAAGATATTTACTGTATTTATTGCGGAGATCAAACCCACACACAGATGTCACATTTCTTGAATTCCATCAGTAGATCAGACAAGCAGTCTCTGGAAAGAGGACATTGCAGCCAGAAAGTTCAGAGCGTGCGGGCGTTGGAGGGCCATTCCCGCTCCGTTTTCTGTCATGCACCCTGAGCCTTTGTTGTCTCCGCAGTGCTGATAAATCAATCCATCAAAAAATTTCCTCAGTGAAACTCAATCAAGAAAGGTCATGTCAGCGGGAGAGGAACAGATTAAATTAGCATCAAATTAGACATGGAAAGTGAGTTCTGTCAAAATCATCACAGCGCTCAGCACAATTAGAATATGTTAATTATGCATTTCATTAAGGTAGTGCTCTTTGAATGCGAGATGAAATGTCAGTGGTGTAGGCATCCGAAAAAAGGAAGATTGCCAGGCACAACTTTCTCTAGACAATGTGTGACACCTTCATTAACATCAAGAATCACAAGTCTGTCTTGACTTTTTTGTAAAGTATTAAACCGTTAACTGTTTGCTGGCACTCAGAGGAGGGAGAGCCATGGCAGCCCCCCTCGCTCGGCTCCGCCACCAGCTTTCTTGCCCTGCCAGGAGCCCTGGGGACTGCGCCAGTGTCCGGTGGGCGCTGCAAAGGTAGTTGCGATTTAATGAAGCTTTGGCTGGATGTGCGGAGGATAATGCGGCTGCCCCAGGGGTACAGCTCTGGTGGGGGTGCTGCGGTGGCTGAGCTACTGCCGGGAGGAGGGGGTAAGATAAGGAAAGGCAGAGGGAGGGATGGAAGGAGGGGAAAGGGTGGAACAATTTTATTTTGCCTCTGGTTGCAAGATATAATCAACCTAAAGGGGAGAGTGGGGGGGGGGGGGGGGAGGGGGCAGAGAGATTTGCAAACCTACATTTGACAAACCCTAATTTGGGAAATTATTTTGTATATCAAACATCTTTGATTCCTAATGATGAGCTGTTTTTCAAAGAGAAAAATGATCCCTGGTGAGCTTGGGAGGGAACTGTAGCTTCATAAAATACTACTTATAGGCTTTATTAGATGCACTATCAGATATTGGGTTCAGGGAGGATTAAGAAAAATTACATACTTTCTAGAAACATGAGAAAACCTGCCAACTTCTGGTGACTTGGTTTGAGCCTTCTGTGCTCTCTTGGGGCCCACAGGTGAGGGACAGAGTTACGGACAGTCAAGCTTTCTAATGATCACCTCATTTGTATTTATTTGCCTAAAATGAGGATATCAAAGCCAGTAGCTTTGAAATTGTGCCCATTTGCTTTGAAAGGAAGAGGCAGTGGCTTGCAGAGCTCTTCAGCACTCAGGCAGTTGTTTAAGATCAGCTACACGATGATGAGAAATTACTGTCCTCTGGCGCACATCACCTCCACAACCCAGCAAGCTTGTGTTGTCCTACTGCCACAGATAGCAATAGGGACAAGAAAGGGACCGCCCAGCACAAAAGAAGTCTGCGAGCTGTGTATCAGTATGTAAGACTTTAGTTTTAAGCCACTTTGGAAATTCAAAAACCTCACTCTGCAAGTGCAAATTTACTTTCTGGCACCTCTCACTTTTCTTTTTGTTACTCACAAGGATGAGGTGGAAATCACCATGTTACAATATTTTCTAGTTACAGAACAATAACCTGAGTCTAATGCAATAGGCAGCCCAAGATACTGTTCAACAGAAAAGCGTGGTGCGAAATAAATTTTGTCTATACAAAGATGCTGTGCACACAGTACGTGGTACACGTGGTAAATGGATATGCAAACACACACATTTATTGATACAGATGCAAAACAGGCAGTTGTGTGCACACTTCAGTAACTGTAGAAACAATCACACATTGTACGTGAACGTTTCCATGTCTAACTTGTTCCTTGGCTATTTGTTTCTCTCCCTGGCTACAAACTTCAGTTTACTGATGGTATTTAAAACACCAGAGGACTGAGAAAGGGGTTACTGCGAACAAGAAAAATTTCAGCATGTTTTTAATGAGCTTTTCTTTGGTTTATTGTAGCTTTTGTAAATCCTGCCTGAGAATTCAAAGTTGCCAAATCTCCTCCCCAAAGATACATACTGTAGCTTCCAATGCCCTCAGGACTCAATTTTAATATAACAGGTTCCAATATAGTCGAAAAATGCCAGCAAGTGAGTAGGAGCCAGAGTCTACTTCAGCAGACTTGGCTGGCCTTACAACTTTCTGAAATCTCTGTTTTCACTGGAGCTAGAAAAAAGAGATTTTTATCATTTGAAAGAAAAACTTGAGTCCCAGAGCAAACAAGCTTTAAGATGTTAGTTCTGCTCGCTAGCTCAGAGACAAGAGGACTAAAGACAAACTGACGGGGGGTTTAGTCCTCCTGAACGCGGCAGCATGTGTGTGCAGAGCCCGCGTGGGACAGCCCTGCCTCACTCCTGAGCAGAAGTGCCGATGCCCGGTTCAAGATCGCAATGGTAAATGGATTCAACGTAATGAATTTGTTATGTCATCAGTGACTTAAGACGCACGATGCTACTGTATGCGTAGGTGATGCCTCTGCTTGCTGAGCTCACCGAACCACAAGGCACTTCGGTTCTCCCTTGACCTCGCCTCTTCCCACCTTGCCCACAAACACTTTTATATTTATCAAGGACCTAAAGAAAATTCATGGCACGAGACAGAAAATTGACTCTGCCCTGATGACAGCTACCTGGTAATAGCATCTCTCAATTTCCTTTATGTGACTGGGCTTAACAGTTTAATAATTACAGGCCAAATCTAGTCATGATACAGTTTCACTGAAGGAAGTGATATGACTTCTGGAATAAATATGATCTAAGTACAGCTATGCACATGTTTCTTTCAGTGTCCAAATTATTATCATTATCTTCCATTTTGGACTGACTCAAAAAGAAAAAAGTTAAGCTCATGAAAATGAAAAAGAAACAGTATCCACTTTGCTTTCTATGAATTGTCCTGTTTGTCCTGAAATTAAATGTATAGGTTTGGTTTACAGTGGGTTTTTAAATTTTTTTTTAAAAATAGCTAGAATCTTTTCTTCAAACTGAGAATTCAGTGTTAATTCCAGAAAACATCATAATTAAGTACCTTGACAGAATACTTTCCAGGGTCTGTGGGTAAACTGCATTTTTCCATCTGTGCACTACTGGTCTCCAAAATTTTCACTCACCCTTGGCTTAACACTTCTTTTATAGTAATAGGGATCTGATCATATGCTCTGTTTCATCATTTATATGACTGCTGGGGTTATAGGGCTATAAATTAACATAATTGAATGGTGAATCAAGCTCATTTATTTCTACTTTCCTTCATGATAGGAGGAAAAATACAAAGCTAAAATAAGTTTCAACCATGATCCCTTAAAAATTAGCTTTCCAGCTTTAATGCACACCGGAATCAGAGTTCCTTTCTGATGAAAATATAGAATTAAACCCAAACCTGCCACCTATCCCAAAGAAGGATGGTATGTTAATTGATAGTTTTTGCAAGCAAGAGATGAGCCATGTGTATCTTGAGGGGCAGTGGCCATGCAAATACAGTTTATAGCACTGGCAGCATTATGAGAGAGTGGTAGTAGAGATTCATCTTTTTTCAGATATTTCTGCATGGTCAGGGTCAGCAGCTGCAAGCCATCTCCTTTGGTGGTCTGCAGCAGCAGGTACAAGCCTTCCCAGAGCCCTTAAGACGCACTCGCAGGTGACAAGGACCCTGCCAGCCTGGTGCCACCCCGCATGGGGCAGCTCTACGTCTCCAGGGCCAGATCAGCCATGTTCTGCCAGCCCTGTCCACCACGTGAGTGCAATGGTGCGGGCTTTCCAGTATCCACCCTAAAAACCTTTATTCCAAGTCTTCTGCTCCATTCTTCCATCATCGTCCCCAATGGAGAAAAGTAAAAGCTAACCCCACCACCTGCCGTATTTCATTACAACACAAAATAACTCTTCTTTTTGCCAAATGCAATGGTGGACACCGTGTCCTGTACCAGTACCCATCAGCTTTGCGGGAGCCCTGACATGCCATTTGTCCTCCTTCCCAGGTGACCTAATGATTTCCATGAAAGGCAAAAAGCTAAATATATATCCAGAGGTACCTCACTTGGAGGCTTTAAATAGTTAGCAGTAAACTGCATCAGAGCATTTGCTTTGTACAGCTTAATTTACTTTATTCCCAACCTGGGAAAATAAGTCTGAAAGCCAGACAATATGGAAAATACTTTTTATACTAAAAGGAGATAAGTGAAGAGTATGGATATTAGCTCTTCTTAGTAGCTGTTTTGTTATGTTGCATGAACAATTTACCACTTTACAGTTAAAAATGTTCATACCTCTTCCAGTTAACTTAGAAATTAACTTGGAAGATTTAATTGTTGCTACTAGACATATTTTTTTTTCTTCTTTTTTTTAATCTCTGAAAAAAAAATCAATGAAAATTTGTATTGGTCATTTAAAAGTTCATAGGAAATACCACATGAATTTAATGTTTTGTTTCATATTACAAGTTTTCATTTCATTGTGATTTTAACAACTGCAGGTTTTTTTCTCCAAAACTACATTGAACCCATACTGCCAAACAGAAATTGAAAACCAGAAATTTCCAGTAATGTTATTACGTGATAACATTTGTTTGGGTTGAAAATGTACTTTCAAAAAAAAAAAATCAATTTTCTAAACCCAATTTCAGATAAATACTAACTTGGCTGTTTCAAAATAAACAGTGTCTCAAATTTAATTTCTACTAGGCAGAATCCTTTTTAATTTGTTGTGGCCCTGGCAGAAAAATATTATCTTTTCCTCATCCTTCCAGCCATACATGGCATTGTACAAAAGGAAGAGAGACATGCCCTCTGCTTTTCAGATTTTACAATCTGGTTACATGTGACGTGCATGACAGAGAGAGATGCCCCTGCATGAGTTAGGGGGAGAGATGCAAAGTGTTTAGAAGATCCAGAGATTTACATGTACAAATAGGTATTTTAAGAAAACATCTCATTCATTTACACAACTGTGGCAGTCATCTTTACATTCAGTAAACTGCTCTGTCCTATGGTGAAATATATGACAGAAGACTTTAAATCAGAACAAACATAATTGGTTAATCAGAGTTTAAGGGAAATCCACTGCTTCTTAATAAGACCTGGGTCGCTGATTGCCAGAGCCTACGCACCGCCGCGGCAGGCGGGTTGGAAATGCACCTGCAGGAACAGCACGCAACGCAAAACGCAACTGCTACTGCACTCGGCAACAAAACACCCTGGGAATTGCAAATTGGTGTACAGTGAGTGACCTGAAGACAATTCTTATCCCAAAGAGCTCATAATTTAGAGTAATGACAAACCACACGGTGGACAAACAGCAAGGGGGGCAGTGGGTAATGGTCCGAGTGGAGACGTTGACATAAATATTTTTTGGGCAAGGATCGGAGTCAGGTGACTGATAAATGCTGTGGACCCACTGTCACGCTAAAATGCACAGGGGAAGCTGATAAAAAAGCATCAGAAATGACTGACAGGTTTCTAGTATGGCACAGGCACTATGACCGAAGATGTTCCAAGATGTAGCACGATACTAAGAGCAAATGTTGATGTTGAATCCAGTTCACAGAGTGGATGACATTTATCGGTTGCACCCAACTGGATTCACTAAAATCATTGTCTTAAAATTTGTAAAACGGGCCCTTGTTCAAAGCCAGCTCCCACTCTCTGCTGCGTTTTCCTTTATCCATGCAAAAATCCTAAGGCCGCAGCGCGATTGCAGTCATTGCAGACGCAGGCAAGGGATATATGTGCAGGGAAGGAAGTCTCTTAAGTCACTTTGTTATATGCAAGACTTGGAACAGGTCTCCTCATTTCAGACCTTGACCACTGCGAGTCAGAGCAGACCAGAGCCGAGTTCAGGAGAACAATGACTTCCGCGGCGCTTTCATGCTACACTTATCACATGTCTCTACTCACAAAAGCATCTTCTTTTCACAACAACACTGGAGCAAATTGCTATGCCTTTGTTGCCAGGCAAACTCTCCACACTATTCTTTCCCTTGCCAGTCTCCCCAGTCTCCAGTCTGCTGGTGTATTAGGATGTACTCTTAGATCAAGAGCAGCTTCTCTCAAAGCCAATCCACAAATAGCCCAGAGTTCACAGCACTCCGAACCGCTGTAGATGCTTGTTTCTTTGAGCCATGTTTCTGTTTGGATACACAAAGGAGGCTTTAAAGTTTCTCATGCAGCTATTCAATCCTCTCTGTGAGGAGAACATTCCTGTTAATGAATTATTTTGTCAATCCCTTCTCTTGCAGAAATGCTGGCAAGGTTCATATACTGATGCAGGACACTCGAGCTGCCTGATTTTTTTCTTGTTTGAAAACTTTTTTTTCCCCTTTTGCAGTGGAAATTAGATTTTTAACTAAGGCAATCTTTCAGCAGAAAGGTATCTGCTTTCTGTAGAAGTTTTTCACTTTTCATCAAAAGGCCCCAAACATTCAAATCTCAAAAGTCTGGTGTTGAGAAAAAAAATAAATTCTCTGAGAAATAAAATGTTTTCATTGGAAATTCTAATGAAAGCTTTTTTTTTTGTAAAAAATGACCACAGAAATTGAAATGATTTTCAAATTAAGGAAACAAATACTCAACACACAGAGTAGGGGGAAAAACCTAACTACCTGACAAAAGAGTAAATACAAATATATTCTCTTACCGAGCTTGTTTAAAGCTAAGAAAAGGGCTTTATACAGTTCGAAACCATACAGGATTATTCGGTTGTCTAGTTGAACAAGCCACCTAATCTCTTCCATTAATATCCTTATATGAAACAAACACACTAATTAATGTTCACATAAATGAGCTGTGTTGCTTTGTCACGCATAAACATGCGAACGTCTCTTCAGACATGCACACCTAACTACACACAATATACCAGTTCTAAACTGTGTCTTTGCAATAAAATTTCCCTATAATCTAGCTTGATTTTATATATATGCTTCAAAAGGGCAGTTAATCCTGTTTTGAAGAAAAGAAAGCACTCAGGAGTGCACTTGAGAAACTGTTGTGAGCTTCCATCACCTTCACAACTAGGAACTGTGTCTTATTTTAATATAATGTTATTATTTTACTACTGAATTTGGTCAACATAAATATCCAGCTAAATATGCTTTCTCAGCTAGACTAAAGAAGCTGGTTCTCACGTAGGGATGCCTACACGCAGCAATCAAAGCATCTCTCAGTATTTTTGATAAGCTGAATATGTCAAGTTCTTTAAACTTCACAGCACAAGGATGGATTTCCAGCCTTCAGGTCATTTCTGCTGACCTCCTCTAACTTTTCTTTAGAATATTTCCACATATTCTTGAAACATAGACATTTCACACTGTGACCCAATTAAAACTGCATATAAGAATAAAATCCTCTCCTTTTATTTACTTTATTTAATTTTCTTTTTTGTTTGTTTAGTTAATTTATTCTTGGTTTTATTTATACAGAATAGTTATTTCCCCATAGCACTGCATTATGAACTTAGTTGAGGTGACTGCCTATCTATATATCTACTCCAAGACACCAGTAGATATAACCGATAGCCATAATCTATATTCTTTGTTCCGGCAGGGTTTTCTTTATATCTGACTGTATTAAAATGAATTCTGTTGGACTGAAACCCCTTAACCTGCAGATTCATTTTGCTCCTACATAGCAACTTTTTCTCCTCATTATTTACTGCTCCATCAAGTCCCGTGTCACCTTGCAGCCTTTTAGTAAATGTATTTTACACCATTGCTTGGATCATTGGTACAAATATTATATAGCCAATACAATTTAGAAAGAGGAAGCATTTCAGTGGTATCTCCTATTAACAGTACACTGAGAGATCCGCTGGTGAGCCAGTATTTAAAACATCTAACACATGTTTAAATACCTAATGAGGCAAAACATCAGGTGGACTAAGTCAAATACCCTGGAGAAATCCAGGTATATTATATCGTCCCAGTTACCTTTCTCAAGTAGATATGTAATCCTGTTGAAAAGACAGTATGTTTATTTGACAAGATTTATATTCCTTGAAACCCTGCTGGCTGTCATTAATTGTATTTTACCCTCTAATTCTTTGTTAATAGAGTTCTGGGTTAATCATTAGGTTTTACTTGGAATCAAGATCAGACTAAGTGGTTTGTTGTTCCCTGAGTCATCCCTGTCACCTTTTTAAAATACAGGTTACAGGTTGATAATCTCTAAAGGACATTTATGATTCTTACAAGAATGATTTCATGTAGTAAAACAGTAAAAGTGAAATCTTGGTCCTACTGAAGTAGACAGTAAAACTCTGATTGGTTTCAGTAGTGAAGGAAAGATTTCACTGAAAAGTGAAAACTGGAAAACTAAAAAAATAACTGAAAATATGAACGCTAAATTTAGCTTAAAACTAAAAAAGAACACTAAATGGCAAGTGTTATTTGCCTCAAGATCTTTCCAGCTGTGAATAAAATGTCAAAATTTTTGTGGAAAGCAGAAAAAAAAATAGTTGAAAATCCAATTTCTCAGAGAAAAATGCTTTACATGGGAAATTTTCAATCAGCAAAATTTAAACTACTGTCTAACCACTGTTAGTGCAATTCTTGTTTGAATAGCCTTGCAGTTATCCAAGTATACCCCATACAGCAATAGCAATCTGTAGAGATGAGGTTTACACCAGATGCGGGTCATAATTACCAAATGAATTGATTCCCCCTTTACCTTCTCAGCAGCATTTTGAGTTACCTACAGGTAATTTTCGAGGTAAAAAATTATGTGATTAATACAGGAATGCTACCTGATCAGGCATTGAGGGAGAGGCAGTTTATCTGACTAAGAGGTTGGCTTCAAAATGATCTTAATTTTGTAGAAATCCATACTACAGCCTTGTTTTGTATGCTTAATGCTTACCTCCTTAGTACCCAAGAGGTTTTTGATACCCTGTAGCTCTGGGTCTTACAAATCCAGAGTTGTGTCTTGTTTCCCAAGAGTTTTTGATACATGGGTAGTGTTTGTCATCAGATAAAACTCAACCATAACAGCCATTACAGGCTCACTGAATCAAAATAGAAGGTATTTTGGAGCACAACAAAAAAAGATAGTGCTTATTTTTAACACTAGTCTGCATACAAGAAATGGAAAAATGTAGGAGGGTGAAGTGGTTATTTAAGAGAAATTAAAATAGTTTGAAGGATAGTTTTAAACATGTTACACACTTGACTGGCTTTCTTAATTCTGTGCTGTATGTTCTCAAACTGCTGGAGCAGCAAACTGGAGGAAGATACATGCCACCTATAGAAATTTGCTTTAATATGCATCTATAAAAATATATATCTACACACATGTATATATCTATATACACATGCACACATGGTTTTGGTTGAGGATTTTTGTTAGATATCAGCAGGATCACCTTCAAAAAAATCTCTACAGAAAAACATCTGCACTTGCTATTCTAGATACAGTCAGACACCTGGGAGAGCATAAATTCCCTGAATAGATGTATTGTTTTAACATTTATTTCTTCACCTTCTCAAAATGCCTGCTCATCTGAATTTACAATACATTAGCAGCCGTGCTGTATTTTGTGTGTGCATGCATGGTTCTCCTTCACTACACTACAGCAGATTAGTGCTCATTCGCCTCTTTTCCTTGCTTCTCTTCAGATCGTTACACATGACAAAACAACTGTCCTAATTACAGCAAGTGTTCCCAGCTCTGTCACCGTGACAATTACTGCAATGAGGGCTCAATATCTGCAGCAGACAGTAAAGTATTACTGCAGTTGTGTTTGATAGTGCTCAATTGTCCCCTTGAGACTTCTTCAGATCGGGTTTTCTTCTGTGGGGGTAAGGACTCCCCCCTTTCTCTGCCCACGGTGCATTTGCTATCAGGGTTCAAAAGTTTAAGGCAGGGGGATCACCGAGGATGTACTGCGGAAAACACAGAAGTTTGTGTTTTTAAAGGAGATGACCATTTGCAGATATGGGGTGCGTTTTTTCCTACACAGGCTGGGCAGAAGAGCCTTGTCACCAGTGAAGGAGAAAATGGATGTTGGCCAGAGTGGTTGTAAAATGACCCTCTTTCCGAGTGCGACAGCCTCTACAATACCAGGAGACATATTTTGGGATAGTTCCATCCTTCCTCTACTTTGTATTTGCAGGCTGATATAGCTCCAGATGAGGCAAAAGACCCAGATCCAATAATATAACATCCCCCTCTGAAATCGCATCCCTGCTGTCCACATGTTAGCATATCTTTCAGGAAGCCTCATCGCCGGCCGTTGTGCTTGCAGCAGCGAATCTATTGTTCCTTTAGGATTTTTGTTTGTTTGTTCACGTGAACTGATACTTTCAGACTCTCCAACCGATCTGAAGGGATGGCCCCACTTGTGACAATTCACTCTCCACTTGCGTTGAACACCTTTAACCCCACTTGCCTCCCTTGTCAGCCTCTGCAATCTCAGCTAATCAGACAGGGGATTTTAGCTGTTTCCAAAGGCAATATTGTGACCTACACTACAGTCACTTTATCCTGAGTGGTGAAGGTGATGTTCTCTGCATTTATAGTTCATTATGCTCCTGAAGTTGATTCATTCAGATGTTCTCCTTGTAAAACCCATAAACAATGCAGAACTGGGACCTGTGTAGCTATCTCATTTGACCAGAAACAGGAACGCAAGGTCCTAATACTGAGTATCGATCACAGAAAACTAATGCTGCCACAGTTAACTTGGCATGAACTGACCGGTGTACTTAAAGTCTGGATTTCTAATTTTCCTTGGTCGGGAATAAAGCAATATCTTATTTATCAGATAACATCTTTATTATAAGCATCTCACACAGCCTTTCCACTTCAGCCCACATGGGTTTCTTCTGCTTTTGGCATGAATCAATGAAATCAATATTTCTGACTGCAAAGCTTTCTATGACTTACACATATTTAAAAGGATAAATCCCAATCAACAACTCCTCTGCTTGAACATAACCATTATAATCCTTATCTTTGATCCTTTGGGCTACAGTAAGCAGGGTAGGAGTACATCTTTCCAGCTCTCAGGAAATAGTTATGATGACAGCAGAAGCTAAACAACATTGCCTGGGTTTGCTAGCTGGAATTTCTCCAGCAAAACCAGTAAGTGGTGCTACAGTTTCACAAGTACAAACTGGTCAGCGAGCCCTCTTAAACTGGTATTAACAAGACTGTTGATACCCCTTATGTACCAAAATGTCAAAATGCCTTGTAGTCAAGCTCCTGAACCTCTACAGCACTGAGACAGATAGTAGGATATTTGTTTCACATATGGGGAAATTGAGGCATATTAGAATAATATCTTCATGATAATATCATCAAAGAAAGGAGAAAAGAGCCAGAGCCACAGCCATGGGTTTTTCATTTAGCACAGCTATACTTTTTACCAGATGAGATTAAGTTACATAAGTCAAGCTGGGGAGTTGCCTAAGTTATGTTTAGGGAGTTGAATTTAATCACTATAAGGCTTGTTTTAGTCTTGTGAATTTAGTATGCTACAACCATCCTTTCTTCAGCATATGGAGGCCAAATTATTTCAAAGAAAGCACATTTCAACAGGACTACTTTTGAGGGTTAAGTTGTTGGCCCACCCTGCATTTTACAGATACAGCTACACCAGCAAACCCCACTAATACAGTTGCATCTTGTCCTGCCAAAAGAGTGTTTTTAGCAGTTAAGTTTCTACTAGCTCCCTCTATGAAATAAGCTGTATCAGCAAAAATCACTTTTTTTTTTTTAGTACAGCTGACCCTATGCTGAAGGTTGTGCCAATATTGAAGTGCTATAAAAAAAAAAGAATGACACCCCTAACCAAAATTCCTATACTGGCAGAAAGTTTTACTGTAGACCTGACTTTAAAGGTTCCTTCAGAAAAATTTTAACAGAAGAAAAGTCAAATAGGGAAAAGAGGAAAGGGAAGAGGTTGGAAGGGTAGGGAGAAGAGTGAAAAAACGATTCCTTTTCGCCCAATAGTCAAAATGTTCTCTCTGAAGTTTTGCTTTGCTCTAGAAACAGCTAAACAACTTCAAAAGATGTGTTTGTTTTATTGAGAGATCTAATAGATCTTTTGATATAGTGCCATATGTCCTAATTCTGCTCTCACTTATAGTCAGGAGTGAATTGTATGAGTTCAGAGAAGCTCCTTCATGGGAAAACAACACGAGAAAAGGATCAGGCCCTAGTCCTCAACAAGTCTTTAATCAGAGCTTAAAACTAAGTTTAGTATTTGCCAAAAGGGCTAGCAGGCAGAGCCCAGGAAAGTCTTGACAGCGGCTCACCTGGTTTTGGTTTGCAGATTGCAGAGTCAACAGACAAGCACTTCACTTTGGTTCCTTTGTTCAACTAAGAAAAGTCTAGCAAAAAGCTTGAAAGGAACAGAAGTACAGTAACTGCAATTGTAATTAGTTTTGCTCTTTTTCCTTTTTGTTTTAAGTGTCTCAATTTTGCATACAGTTTACACATTTTTACTTGGGGAAACTTTCTCTTCTGAAGAGAGCTTACAAAATGGCCTGTGATAAAGTTATTTCACACATATTGCACTGGCACTTTCTATACTATGCGAGTATCAGCATCTTAACATCAGGGCATCCTTCGCTATTTGCATTTATAGCAGACTTTGGAAGATTGAGTTATGAAAAAGAGGCTGTCTTTGATCATGCTTAGTCTAAACTGCTCAACAAGGTAACAGTTTTCGAAACTGCAACCATAAACCAGATACTCCCTTAAAAAAGAAAAAGAAACACCAGAGAGAAATAAAATCCTATGGACATTTTGTGCAGAGATTATTTTTTAATGCACATATGTAAAGTATCCAGCAAAATGGATGCTTCTGTTGCCTTTGGCCGCTATTGTAATACAAACTATTATAATAATATATCACTCACTACATACAGTCAGAAAACTTCAAGCCTGAAAGGAGTGAGTGAAAGCACTTCATTGTGAATAAGGTCTTGTCAGTGAAAAGCTCTTTTAAGCTAATCTCTGTTCTTATCCCCAGTAATGAATTCCACTGCTGAAGCTACAGAGAGCAGTCTTATACAAGCAGTAAAAGAAGGAGACATTCTAGTTGATTTTCAACTCTACTGCTTGTGCCTTTCTCTTTCCATTCATTAGGGATTGGCAGATCACAGATCCAATCAAACAGACTTTGTCGCCAGCCCTATTTTGACTTAATAGGATGTTATGGTCTCAGAAACATTCCTTATGACAGAGAAAAATGTTTCTTCTTTTGTTTAAATACCAAAATGATTGTTGATCACGATGATGTAATCTGATAATGCTCACATGCTGCACAGACCAAGTTCCTCTGTAACACAGTTCAGTCAGATTTTTCTCAGAAATTCATTTATTACGAAGGTGGGCTGAATTAAATATGAACTTTTACATGTGTTTCAGGGTCTAAAGACAAAGAGAAAGGGAGAGAGAGGAGGAGACTAAAGTCAGCAACACTGCCTTAGCAAAGGATATTATATGCAATGGGCTTCACTGTCCCCTTTCCGAACGCGTACTGCTGACGCCAGGGTCGCGCAGGAAGGAGGGCACCCAGCACCGGCTAAGCTGTGCCGCTCAGCTCCTTGCCAGACGCTCCTCTGGCATTTAGGGGGGAAAAAAAAAAAAAGTAATTTTTGAGATCTAAATTGCAGAAGAAAGGTAAGGATTTAACAAAGTAAATCAGACCGTGCTTAATTTTAAGGAAATGAACATTTTCGATAAACATCATAGACCCTAGCCACATGTTGAAAATTAGGCAGGGCGCTGGTTTTCTATGGCTACTCAATAAAAAAATGCTTTTATGGAGACCTGTTGCAGATAATACTTCCTTCTGGCAATGCAAGCACCAATTTCTTCTCCATCCCACACATGGTGTGTGCCTTTGTGTGTGTTTGCAGATGCACCTCTCCCTGATTTATATTTATTTGCCTTAATCGCGTGGGCAGAAACTGAATCCAGATATTTTGGCTCCTTTAGCTCTACTTTGCAATTCTTTTATCTCGCTTCTGAACCTTCCTCACAAGGAACTGTGATGGCGCAGCTACATGACCTAACTGTTACTGAGGCTTTGAGTGGAATTAGATAAAAAAGAGAAACACTGAAATGGAGGAAGAAATCCAAACCTCACGAGAGGACTTCATTCTGCCTGTTACTTGGATTGCTCCTCAGTAATCACAGGGTGTCCTTTCAGAGGCTCCAACACTGCATCCAAGCAATGTTATTTGTAACAAACTATTAACAGAGAACAACGGCTTGACCCAAAACTTATTAAAACAGACGTCATGAATAATATATGGGAATTGAAAAGTATAAGTGAAATAGTGGATGTAGACACAATAAAAAAGCCTTTGAAAATGCCCTAAAGTAAAATACATATTTTCAAAACTGCAAGTTTTATCCATTTTTTTTCCTGAAAGTCACATCCTTGTATGACCTCAGGATACAACAAATATATTAGACATAGATCATTTCTAAGTGTTTTTGGCCTTTGCCAGGAAAATATCAAATTTTTGTCATTTGCAAGTACTTTTTCTGTTCATACACACAAACCTCCTGCCCCACCTCAAAATGTACTCTTGACTTCTTTTCCTGTACTTAAGTGACACGAGCTTTTGAAAAAAACCCAAGTGTAACATTGCAAGCTACCCAGGTATTAGGTCACATGAATTTTGCAAATCAGCAAGACCAGGATTGCATGTTCCCCTGTTACCTTAGGCACATATAAGAAGAGGTAAGTCTGACCCAATGGGATGCCAGCCAGAACTTATCCAAAACCCTTGAAATTCAGGGAGTGCGGTGCCAAGCTAATAAACCCTGCTTTCCATCAGATGTATTACGTAGGGCTCAGCACCATGCCAACGCAGCCACCTGGCTTTTTGTTGGCTTGGAGCTTGAGCCGAGAAAGCCTGCCGAAAATACCTCGCAGAACTATCCAAAGAGAAGCCACATCACCTTTTGCATTTAACTCCTGCCATGCTCTGAATTTTTATTAGTGAAGAGATGAATAGTCTGGGCAGAATGGCTGAGATCCTGAAAAACACCTATGTTGAAATGAATGTAAGCAAAGTTCTTATATACTTTCAAAGTCCCGAAAACAAGTCATGCTCATTGGTGTCATAGAAGGACACTGCTTATTGCACCTCCTGCACACCCTATTTCATCAAATAGCTATAGGCATCCTTTTATTCATCAGGTTTTACTACCCTACGTGGCCACTAACTTTTCTTTCACTCATGCATCGCCTGGGTGAGGATAACAGTGCTTCCTTCCTCCCAGCTACACGAGTTGCGATTTTTGGTGGAGAAGAGTGTTTCTCATTGCTCGCCTGTACTGTGCTAAAAGCAATGGCGACACAATCACAACTGGAGGCTCAAGGCATTATGTTATTGGAGCAGTAACGAAAAGGGAAGAGGCAGCCAAGTTGCCTTTGAAATTCCTTCTGGAATCCAAAACACCCAAAATGAGTCCAAGGTCCTTTTATGGACAGAGCCCAAACTTTCTCACTTTACCACCATAAGTTGTCCAAGTAATTTAATTGCCAATTTTGCCTGAAGTCACTTCTGGTCCATTTTTCCCATCTGAGTCATTCATCACTCACCGTTTTATGGCGATGTTCTCTATTTTCAGCAAGGTGTTCTTTTAGAAAGAACACGCAAGAGGAACACTTGTTTCTGGGGAGAAATACCTGCGGCTGCTTCCAAGGGCTGGGGTATCTCAAGTGTTTCTTCTTGTTTCCATTGTATGGCTGCCTGCAGCACCTGTAATCCTGTTCTTGCTGCCTTGTCTGCGGCAGAGGCTTTTGCATGAACGCAGCCACTCCAGCCCCGAGTCTTACTTCAGAAATGTTGTTTTGGTGTAACTTATCTCTGTGATCAGCATCAGTACAAATCACCTCTGGAACCTTCTGCTTTCAGTGTAGCACATTAGTATAATAATTCTATCCCCAAAAATCCAACCTAAGGCAAAACCTATATGGCTTTTCAGAACAAATGAGTCAATCGACTTCTTTAAAACTATCAACAATCATGCAGTGAGAAGCAACCCTACAGTAATAGATTGATTGGCTAGATCTTAAAAACACTACTACAAAAATAGGCTAATACTGCTCAAAAGTCCCATATAAGAAAGAAAACAAAACTGAACCTGCTGCAAAAGGCCGGCTTGAGGAGAACACAGCAGTCAGAGCAAGGCTTACCGGGCTCTCAGTGAGGGCACAAACTCTGTTCTCCACATGTGAAGCAGGTGCAGGATATTTTGCTCAGCCCTAAGAACTTGCCCATGATAAATAAATTCCCAAACACACCCAGAACCTATAACAGCTGTTCAATGAAACTGAGCATTTTTTGCAAAATGCTATGCAAGTGTGGTAGTGAAAGGCAGAGAAATTCCTAATGGGAAAGATTCCTGCTGTAAATACCTCTCAGGAAGAGAGTGGAAAACAAAACCTTAAAATGGCTAATAAATAAATAAACTAACAAGATATAACCACTTGAATGTGTCTTTTTAAAGCTTTTAAAATACTGCTGATAAGCTTAAAATGAAAGAAAACAGCATACTTGCAAGAAAAAATAGATTTTAAAAAAAATGTTTGTCTAATAGAGAACCTGCTTCTCTAATTAAGCAATTAAGGCTCAGCAAGGCAGACGTTACCATCACATAAAGGTCAATTTAAATGAAGAGGGGATGAAAAGCACTGTTGTTCGAGAGTTTTATGAATGATCCTCTTATGATTGGTGGCTGCTGGTTTGAAATGAGCTGAGAATTACAGGATAGTATGTTTGGATTTTCTTCTGCTTAAAGTCAGACCTGGGAACATTGGGGTCTCCTTCCTGCGGTCGGCGGAGCTCCCACTAGAGTCTGCAACACTGGCCCCATCTGCTCTGCCCACCGGCAGCAGTCCGGGGCATTGCCGAGAAGCGCGGGAGCGTGCTGAGGCTGGACAAACTCAATACAGCAGTGTGCCCATGACCTGTCCCTGTGTGGTGTCAGTAACGTGGCACCAGGGGCTTGCCTGGCTCTGCCATTTCACACAGCTTGGGTGAGGCCAAGACCTCCCCGACTACAGTCATGTATGCAAGAGGTCGGTGAATCCCCTGGAGCTGTAGGCACCGGTTCAGCACACCTAATCTTAACCCCCTCGCTCCCTGTTGGACTGTCTCTAGCTCAGAGGTTTCCTCTCTTTATTTTAGGTGGCTGAGAATAATCTAGATCACCTCTGGGGGAGCCTTGGGCCGACCTGATGTCACCTGGCTTCTGCCTCCTTAGAGCAGAATGCAGCAGGATGAATGGGTCAGCCTTCCGGCTCGCAACTTTTAGCTACAGCTCACCGAAACTGAGCATTTACTCTAAGATGCAGCATAAACATTATTATTCTATAGGCACATCAAATGAAAAAGGAACCACAGGCAGAGGCCAGGGGATCTGAACAGGTTTAAATAGATCTGATGTGATAATTAACGTCCATTGAGGGATTTGGGGTGAAGAAGAAGGACGAAACATAAAAACAATTTCCACCTTTATTTTAAGTTCTTTTGACAGATGGGAATATTTTCTGTTATGCTACTTGTGGTTTGGGTAATGAGATTAGGCCTTGCATAGCAGAAAGGAGAATTAACTTTGTTTACTTAAAGTGACACCGTCAGCTTGGAAAATCACATTTCCATCTGAAATGCAGTGCCTACTATCATTACAAATAACCCTTGAGATCATGATAACTAAAGGAGATTAGAGGCGAAAAAAACATGTTTCTCCCTCTCTTTTTTTTTTTTCATCTACTTTGTTCACACTGTGCAGTTGAGAGCACTCCCTGTAGCCAGATTCCCTGCTCAGCATCTCCCTGCGACCGCGCTCCCCCGCACCCCTGCACCCGAAAGGCAGGAGAAGCAGGCAGGGAGCAATGGGTTGGGGATGAGAGGGGGAAAGGGGATGAAAACCCAGCTGGCTCTGGCTGATCTCAGGCATCCTGAAAGAATATCTCCCTAAAGGCAAATGGTGTGGCAGAAAAAAAAATAAGCTAGCAGCACTTTAAAATGCATTTAACATCGGGTATGTACAGGACTGGGCACTCTTAAAAAAATTAAGACTTGAATTTTTAGAAGCTGATTGATTAAAAAAGTCCATTAACATTGGCTTCCACTGAAGTGGCTGTAGAAGGACTGGGTGTTTTCAGTTGCTGCAACAAGGTAACAGCATGAATCTTTAGGAAGGGAAGACAGGGAGGAGAGGGAAAGGCTTTACAATAGGATATTTCCTAAATTACCAGTTTATGCCTGGAACGCGCATGTGTTAAATGGCTAGGTTTGCGTATACACGAGGGAAAATCGAAAGGAGAAAAGGCATTCTGCTTCCTCTCTGCTGTACCTACAAAAAATCATCACAATTATAATGGCAATAAGGGTTTGCATGGCAGAGTGCTTGTGATGAAGCCTCGCAGAGACTGAGTGCGTTTGTGATGTTTCTCCCTCCTCCTTTGCCAGCCAAAGCCAAGCACAGTGACTTGTCCACGTGGTATTTTATAGGCTCATGACCCCTGCTAATGTTTACAAATCGAGGAAATGCCTGATATCTGGCACAGTCATTACTGTTTCATGTCAAGAAGAATGACAGATAAAGAGTAAAATCTGGACCCAGCACAGAGATGGATCCAAAATACATAAATAACCAATTAAGAGAAAAGATTAATAAAAATATTGTAACAGATCCCAATCTGCTGTTGAGTACCAATTGCCAGTAATAATCTCTATGGTAACTGAACTCTTTTTGGCCTCTCTCTGTATTCAACTAGTGTTTTATGGTTTTTTTTCCCCTTCCCCTATTTTCATGGAAAGTTTTCAAAACTGGTTTAAATATTATGATATTTTGTTCTTCAAGTGCTAACTGGGAAAAGTATTCACTTTGGCTGTGTCAGTCTCTTAAGCAGATTTTCCCTTCCTTAGATGACTGCCTTAGAGGTGACTTTTGTGAGGGCACTTACTAGAAGTTCTGTTCAAACACAAAATAGGTGAGGGAGGTTTTCAAAATCAAAGAGGTTAAAATATTGCCCAGCAACTAGATAAACCAATTAAGAAGAAGGAAAAAAATATACTAGGTAAAGATGTTGCTTTCAGAAACTACTTATGTACCTGGGGAAACTTAACCCTTCTTTTATTTTTTATTTTTTATTGTTTTTTGTTTTTACCTGGCTGCACATGTCTCTTCTTGCCAGCTGCTCTCTTGTAATCTCAGCAACTTGTTCTGGGCTATGGTTTTATACTGGGTGTTCCCCTTTCCCAGCCTGCTCTTGCACATGCTTTGGCTACTGGATCCAAAAGATGGTATTACCTTCGGAAACAGCATCACGCAGTAAATATTTGTTGCGTTACATCAACAGACAAAAAGAAAAATTTTAAAGGAAAACACACAGAATCATGTGAAAGCTGTCTTCCTATGCACACCTATAACACCTAGGATGTTTTACTAAACTTTTCATCACTATAATACAAGTAATTAGACAACGTAACTTTTACAGTGTAAGTATCATACCTTTAGACTTTTCATTCTGGCTTTTTTTCCTGTAACTCTGTTTTGGCAAAAGATCCCAAATGAGAAAGCTTGGCATTGGATACGATCAATGAGTGAAGAGATGCTCTTCTCTAACAGCCTTGCTCCACAGCAAGGTATGAGAGTTTGCTGACTGCCTCCCAGCTGATGGATCTACTCATCTAACTCAAGTCTAGAGGAGACCCAGCTGCCAAACCATTCGTTCGTTTGCAGCTAGTGCCACCCCAGGGAATTTTGCTGATAAAAACCACAGAATTGCCCTCGCTCAGATGTAAAAAAGGACATGGGGGCTGGATAACTAAGTTTTGGAAAACTTCACATTTTGGGTAGAGAGTTAACTTTCAGGCTTAGGAGAAGTTGGATGCCTCAGAAAGGAACCTACAAAATTCAGCAAGCTCTGAGGGGGTTTACTTATGGCCAGACCTGGGAAATAGAAAGATTCTGAGAGCAGGTTGATCCCTTATTGTAGGGTACATCTCTCCGGGGCTTTGGGAATCCACTCAGTTATGGCTGAAATATAGCTACTTGGTTATTTCTACTCCCTTAAAACAGTTATCCCTTTCAGGGTTCATAGCCTAGGAGATTTCTGAGAAGGTGGATCTGTAGACTTTCTTTAAAAATCCTATTAGAATTTGCTCTTCCAAAACTCTTTTGCTTTGGCTTATGGATTTCTTTGGGCTTAGAAAACTCAGCCAGGGTGTAGGGGACTCAAACCTACATTTTCCAACCTCTATTTGGTCTTTGGAAGCTGCACAAAAGTGAATCTCAAACTGAGAGAGAAGAAATGCGCGTGGGCACAATTCTGCTGCCTAGTGAGGGTTGCTTACCTGGGGGAGGTAGACCTTGAAGTTTTACTCCCTGAATGCATTCTGCCTCGTGGCTTTAGTTCAAACAAAACAGCCCTTGGAGCATGGGCTGGTGTTTACCCTTTCCAGCCAAGTGTTGCAACCACTAGGCTAAAAAGTTATGCTTATATTTCTGTTCCCTCTCCCCAGCCCAATAAATCTTGAATTCCGTTTTTGAAAAGCTTCAGAAAGGCAATGTGAGAAGTGCTCCCTCTTTGCCTTTAAAGCTCAGGTCTCTTTCAAGAGACAGAGAATAACATTTAGGTGTTGAAGGATCATGTAAAATCCCTATTGACGATTCATGTTCGGAGATGCTGTATAAATTAGACTCACATTCTGCAACTCTTGCTCCTTTATACAACAGCCCAAACCAAGACCTTGGATCTGAAATTGTGGAGTATTTTGAAAATATAGAGCTGGATTCAGATCCAGATCTGAATTTCCTAGTGGTTGCTGTCTTCCATCTGTTTGTATTTGGATGTCTCACAGGATATAAGCAACAGTTCTGTAGTGTCACACATGAATAAAGTGGATAATTATAAAATTAAAAGATATAACATGCTTCTAAGGGAGATAAGACTACAATTAAAGAGTATAAACAAAACTGAGTTTGATGTACAGACTGATATATTTATTCACTAAATATAATAACATAAACAAGACTATTAACTGTCATAGTTTAATGATACTGTACCCTGCAAAACATACTCGGGAAAAAGTCCTATTGACTTCAATAGCAATGCCACATAAATTTAAATCATGACTGCAGTAAAACAGTATGTCATCATTCTTATGCACCATTATTTGTTGTACATACCCCAAAATGTTAAAGAAAATGCCTGTAACTCGCTGAACTGAGCTCAAATGTTTTATCTGCAAATCTAAAGAAACCCAAGGGGCAATGCAGAAACCTGTTCCACAGATAACTGAAATACAATATTCCCAAAAGGGGAAAACGGCCCAGGCAAGGCTGCTGTCTATCCCATCTCTCTCTAGAAAACACTGGACATATTTTTGCTCAGGAGATGGCAAGATTTGGGCAAATGCCACTTCATATCAGCAGTGTTAAGATCAGATTCTGACCTTTTTTTAAGATTGTTAACAGTCAGCAACAGTGGCAGCCTTAAAGCAAAAATTTCTATCTGGAAAGTATGCATTAACTAGCTTGGGGTAAGTAAAAAGCCAGTCTGGAAGGGAAAAAAGGTTTTCAAGAATTCTCCCTTGTTGTACATGGCATCTGTGCCAAGAAGACATAAAATGGGACCTTTTTGAGTCATAACAATTTATCCAGCCTCTTTGCTCATACAAGGGCACCAGGCAGGGGAGAAGCAGCTCATGCAAGATCTCTAGTGTGAACAGCACAAAGAGACGTGATCTTAAAAGGGGGCTCACCCCAAATTTGTGAACTGCGCTGAACTGTGAATTATTATGTCAAATGTTTCATTGTAAAATTCCTCATTAAATTCTTTGGCGTTCACCACACGCTCAGCGTAACTTGAAGTGCTGAGAAAACGAATGCTTACTGTGCCATGACAAAGGCCAATGGTTGCCTCTTTACTGAGCTTGATACATATGGTGAAAACATATTGACTAATTACTTGCCATTTTCAAAAACTGAAAACACTCCAAAGTCAGGCCTAAGATAATAGAACAAGACACAGTACGAAGAATAAAGACTGGGAGAATAGAGAGGAAGAATAGTATAACTCTGTTACTGCTAATCCCTCATTCAACATTTGCTTTGATATATGAATACCGACGAATAACACAGCATCTCACCATTTCAAACTGCTAAATGAAAATTGGTAAATTAATGCACCTGATTAATACATCTGTTCAAATTAGAGACTGGCTGAAGTAGCAAAGATAAAATCCAGATCCAGACTTCTCCCAGATAGTAGCATGATATGGCCAATAATTTGGGTCGGGGTTCAGTTTTGCGATGCTCAGTTTTCTACAGCTTTGCACCTTGTTCTGGTGTTTGCCAAGTACCCAAAAAGAGAGAGAGCTGGGCCCTGGTGATGAAGCACTTTGAGGGAGATATGTTAAAGGGGTCAAAGTTAATGTAGAAAGTGAGACACCGAGACACACTTCTTGCTCTAGTTTTCCAAATGCCATCTCTGATACAAATAGTCCCTTACAGGAGCCTAGTCTGAGGTGCTTTACAGGAGTCCCTCGTACACAGCCTTCACAGTGAGCCTTTTTAATGCCATCTGATTTCCAACACCTCTCCTCCAAGGACAAATTGGTCCACTCATCTGATTAGGAATCTTCCCTAAGTAGTGGGACGAACGTTTGACAAGTTAATTTCAAGGTAGCTCATGGAGCAGAAGCAACGTAAAGCTACACAACTGTAAAAAAAAAAATGTTGCTGGATAAATTCTGCCAGTAATGGATGTGTAACAGAAAATATACTTAAAATTCAAGCTCTGTATTAGAAAACAAGCCCTTTGGTTTAGAAGTAGAAAACATGAGGACTTGCTGAAGGTAGGGTTAACAGGGATACAATTACAGCTATTAGAGTTTTATGATTATGAAACTTGTGCTGATGTATCCACAATTTAGAAATAATAGGAAATGCAATGGATGACTTTTAAAAAATCAAGACAATTTTTAAAAAATCAATAATTATTCCCTTTTATTTTTCCTTTAAATCATCCAGATAATAGAAAACAGAGACCTGAATAAGATGCCTAAAGTTAATGGCATTATTAGATTGAAAAAAAAGGAAGAGTGATCAAAAGTTTGATCCATTTACCAAAAAGTTCATGGTTTGTAGAAGCTCACTATTCTACTAGTTATAATTTTTTTAAATTCAAGATAAATCCCAAACCGTGTTTGGAGGTTAGACGTAATCATAAGCAGAGACTAAGAGTAATTTATAAACATTTCTATTATATGAGAAAAAGATGTTGTTTTAGAAACACATAAATAATATGATGTCTTTCATAAAAGTTTTAGAAAAAGTTTTATTTTCCAGCTCATAAACTAAAGATAAAACACTTTAAGTGATTGACTTTCCTTTAAGGCAACTCTTGAGCCTGATTTGATAACACTACTGGTAAAGTCCTAGTAAAAGTCCTGGAAGAATTCCTGGTGTTTTGAACGGGACCAAGACATTATCCATATTGCTTTTCATTACTATTACTGTTTTAAAAAAACTGGGTAGATCATCACAGTTTTGTCCCTGTTGCATAAATATGAAAGGATTTAAAAGAATGGCTGTTCTCCAAGGGGTGGGAAGAACCTTGCTTCACTTACTTTTTAAAAAGAGTTTGAAAACCCTAAAGTCCCATAAGTGTGAAAGATGCTTTTCCTGCTCTGGTGGAGTTCCACCTCAACTTTTTCCAAAAGCCTGGGTAAATAACTCAAATCTAAACAGAAGCAATAAACAAATATATTATTATTTATTTTTGTTTAAATCATTCCCAGGGCAATGGAGCCTTCCCTAGGCAGCTGATGAGCTGAGCCCTCACCTCCTGAGCGCTGCTGGGGCAGAGCCTGTGAGACGGGCAGGCACTTGGTCTATCGTGGGGTGATAATCAGGCTCTTTTAAGGGCTTTATGCCTTCAGTCTCTTTTTGTTCCTTCCAAAGAGGATTTTTTTTTATTTCCCTGGAAGTTTACCGGCAGCGTGTACTGTGAGTGGAGCCCTTGCTACGCAGCATTCTGCAGGAGGGGATAACGGAGTCGGGCAAACGCATGGGAAGTTCCTTCAGGAACTCAGTTCCCTCCTAGAGCAGCCACGCTCTTCTTCAGCTTTCTGTTTAATCTCTAGGTACGGCCATTGCTGGCTCGTATGCAAAACTGTTAAATGAAGCCAGCTCAAGGACCGCTTGCCACGTCTGAGTGCGGCACCACACAATGGGCTGGGAATGCCTGAGATCGTTTCCTTTCCTGCCTTTCATATCGCTGAACTGAAACCATCACTCGTGTCAAAAGCAAGGACTGCAGATGAAAGGCCAGTGCATTAAGACAGCACATAATTGTTAGTCTCTGAGTTTCTGACATTAATCATTTTACTTAAAGAAGGCAGTGGAATGTTTTTTTGTGTCCCCCCTCCCTCGACTGACAACATACAGGAGTTAGCCTGGATAAAAATTAAAAAAAAATAATGACTAAAAATTTTTGCTAATTAAAAGTAATGTGTTTTCCCATTTTTTGGCAATTTGATAACACAAAACACTTACTTGGGGGCCACAGGGGGAAACAAACTGAGACGGATAAAAAATGTTTTGTGTTCATCCAAGCAAGACTATGTTAATGCACATTATCCCATTAATGCACATCAACATCGGGAATAAGCGCGCCAATGCAAGCAAGAAGCATACACTTATCATCATTTGATAACATGTTTAATGACAGATTGACGGTTGATTTGCAAATGTGAACTGGCATCAATGTTGCTAACTTCAGCTTCTGCCGCCTCCTCTGCTATGCCAGCATATTTATGTGCATAATTTGATTTCGCAGCCACACTGTTAGTACATTTTTAATATTAACTATGCAAGAACAGACAGCCGAACTTAAGTTGCACTGATGGTTTGAGTTCATTAGATTGAAAAAGATGGGCAATGATGACAAAGATGGAGATGGCAGCGCAACATCAAAGAGGCAACACTTAACAAACACACTCCATTTTGAACAAACCGAACTAACACATTTCATGTTGTCGGCTGCAGCAGAGCCCTTATGTACAACAGTAAGAAAAAAAATATGCTTCTGCCCTGGGCATACTGACAGCAACTCTACAAGAAGCTTAGCAGGCTCCTGGACACACAGTTGTAAGATATTTCACTCATCCATTCCAGGTAAGGGGGTTGATTCTGGTCTGATGTCTGAGTGACAGCAACATAATTCAGCAGACTTGCAGTGGAGTTACTCCTGATTTACACCGGTCCAAGGGAGAGTGCCTGCCTGTTCCCACTCTCCTTCCCTAGTTTGCTTTTCACAGCTGTGATTCTTTATGACGAATAATAAAAAGATTTTGCTGAGAGCTCAGCTCTTGCGTGCACGGTACACAGAGCAGAACTGCAAGTTCAGAAGCCCTGGGGCCTCATGCCGCAAGGTATGGGATGTCCTTCCTGTGTCCCCGGAACCAGGAGCCCAGCACCGCGCAGGACTGCACTCCTGGTGACTTCCTCTTCTTTGGTGATTCTCAGCAATTCAATTCTGCTCTGAAGGGAACGTTTACCAATGAGCTGGGAGGAGAATATTTCATCCTCTGCTCACATTAATGTCTGGGCATATACTGCATCTAGTATTAATTTGCTTGTTGTGCTGCAATATATAATAAATTTGAGGCAGTAGCTTTATGGTACAAGTTGTAATTTTACATTTTATGATACAAACTGACCATCTGCAGGAATCTGACCATATAACCTAAGCCATTCTGTGTAGACTATAATGTTAGTTCCTCTGAATCACGGTGAAACTATGATTTAGACACACAATTAGATAGACCAGGTCCTCAACAATTCTCAGCTGTCTGAATTACTGCTGAACAGCCTAATAAATACATAGCACATAGGCCTCTGTTCTGCAAAGCTTTTAAGAATGCTCTTAAGTTTGCCTCTAATCAGCAAAGTACCTATTACAATTACTGTTACTCAGAGACTAGTCCTGGACCAGAAATCCGTGGTGCTTGGCACTGCACAAACAGAACAAAACCCTACTGCTCGAGGACCACTGCGCAGGGAGCTTCTGAGCCCGCTGTGCAGGGATGGAGTGCTGGAGCGAGGCCAGGGTTTGTTAGGAAGCTGTGAGGGACATAAAGTATCGACTATTGAATTTAATCCTGGAAACACTGCACCCACTTGCCAGATTGGGACACCGAGTAAGGGAGCAGAAAAGGACCTTGCATCAGGCAGCAGGTCACCTTCACCGGACAGCAGCAGGAGGATTCCTGGTACCCCCGCCCTGGCGGCAGCTCCTGAGCAAATGCCTCCTGCCAGGACGCTGACCTGGCCGAGCTGAAAAACTGCTTTCTCTATTGCCTGCTATGAAAGAAACCGAAAGCTTTAATTTCGGTAAAATCTCTTTGTGGAGGTCTGTGCTCTTTTTAAGAAGAGACCTGCATTGCAGAGAGAACTAATCCTAAGTCCCTGGCTACATTCTGTTCAGGTAGTTTGTTAAGCAACTCCAGTGGATGGTGCTGTACAGATGAAGGCGTATGACCCGCAAAACGAGGAATATCTGAACAGACAGGCAGCAACAAACATACTGGGACACCCCCGGCATCTTAGGCTGAAACGTGTGTAGATGGCTTTTCTTAAATTTAAGCTCGGTTGGAAGAAGCATTGGTTTTCTCAAGTCACAATTATCTCTGCTACTGCATTTGTGTTGTCTTTCCTCTCTCATTTTAAGTAAGTTACAATTCTCCCACTCTTGTTACTGAGTAGATGCAGATGCCACTTTGTTCCGTGTGATTTATAGCCAGTAGCTAATGTTCAGTTATAATTCCCCATTTTAGACATGAAAAATAGCCTGTAATGCTCAACACAAGGGCCTCTCAACAATGATATATAATTTAAAAATTAACATGAGGACAGAGGAGACACGGGATTTTGAACTAGGGACTCTCTCTTTCAAAGGTTAAATCTCTACAAGGTGAGCTAAAGGAATTAGTTGAGTTATTAAGTAAATGCCTCTGTTATATTTTCCCAGTACATTAGCTGTTGCAGCCTTTTCCAGTTCAGCTGTGTTCAGCCCCAGCATGTTCAAAGTGCAAATGCTCATGGCACTGTATTCACACATTTGCTTTTTTTCAATGTCAAACAAACTGGAGCTTTTCAGAGTCAAAGGTCAAAGTGGAGAGCCCTTAAGAAAATCTCTTGGGAAATTATGTGATTGTTCTTAGGTCTTTATTGTATATAAAATCAGGCTTCATACATGGCTCGCCCTTTCCAAGCATCTTAAAACTATAAATGAGTCATGACTCATTCCTGCAACACCTAAGTTATATAAGTGGTCTTCTTAATTTACTGGAATATCTTGCATAACTAATCGTTTCCAGGATCAAACTCCGAAGCCTCTGAAACCTCTGAACTGTAAAGAGCTCCTTTAGAAACAGAGAAGTAAAACCCCAACCTCACACGATGAGTCAAAAGCAGAACAAGGGACAGAACCTGCATCACCAGACTCGCTCTGCCAAATGCAAGCCATAAACCCCTCTTTTGTCCAAGCTCAGCAGTTCAGAAAACATGCAGGGAGAATAGGGAGTATGGAGAAGGAAAAGAGCTTGGCTATGAGAGGTTTTGGAGGTGGCATTCCTCTCCTGTCTGTTTTCTGTTCCCAATAAGAAGATTTAGCTCATATCCTAGGTGTCTCTTGCTGCACTCTGGTTAACCCTGTTTCACTCCAGCATCAAGTGTTACATTTATGGATTACAAATTTATTGACATTTGACATTTGTATCAGCTTTCACCTGATCAACAGGAGCTTTGGCTGCCAAAGGGAGTTATTATGAAAGATTTCAACAGCCATGGGAATGCCAAAAAGGTCATTAAATCATATCGGAAAAACAGTGTGTTCCTAGCGTTCATACATTTAGTCTTGCCAGTAAATCTTCTGGTTGATGCTTGGACCACCTACCGATGATACTCAAAGAGAAAGAGAAACAGGGAGAATCGAAGAGATGAATTAAATTAAAACCAAATGACATGAAGCCTGGCACAGTGGGATCTTTAATTTTCTACTCTATGAATCCAGAATAAGCAAAAAACCAAAACAAAGCACAGTGGCTTGACTTTATCTAAGTTAATTCCCTCTATATTAGCAGGGCTTAACTAAATAATCCTGAGTAACGTGTGCACCCCACATTATTGCATGCAATTTGTATGTGGGAGGTGCAGAATTCAGAAAACATATGGCACATGGAAAACAAATGACAGGGTGTGCTTTTACACTCATTTTGGCTATACTTATCACTCTTGTTGATATTTTTTTCCAGACATGAAATATGAGTGTAGGAACTTTCACCCTAATCTCTTTGGAAAAGTACTGAGAGTTATTTTTTTTGTGCATTTGTGATTTATAGAAGAAGGCCACCACATAATTCCTGGGAGCACAGACAATGTTTTAAAAAAACACTGATCAAATAAACAGAATTACCTCCCCCATCGTCTTTTCCCTGGATGACAAACCTGGGTCTTGCACTGTAAAAAAGCAAGGCCAACAGATTAGGGCTCCATAGGGTTATGGAGGGAAGTGAATTACTGAACTGGAAGCCCACCCACAGCCTATTTGCCTGTGTATGTCTAGTCTAGGGTGAGCTTCACTGAAGACTGATCCACACGCAGCTGTTTGCCCCTGAGCTGAGTGAGCATGAAGGAAGTATTGTTTGCCCTTCTCCAGTGGAAGAGCGGTGTTCACTTCACATGAACAGGCAGAAACAGGCCACAGCATTGTTATATCTCAGAGGGACTCTCCTTCTGTGATGTCCCTTGGGATGTAGACCAATAGGTGGGTAAAAGGCAACATCAGTCTTTTTAATGACCCTGTAAAGAAAGTTGGTAGCCATGAGGACACAGTCCCAACAGTGATCAGTGCCAGTAGCTTGCCTTGGCCCCCAGAAATATAGTCAGTGTTGCGTAGCCACTGTTGTGCTTGGAGCTAGAGGGAGACTGTACAGAGATCGCATGAAGAGCAGCAGAGGGCAGAGACGGAGAACTGGACAGAAAGGTTCTTCTAAATCTTGGCTTGAAATAAAAAAGAAGTGGAGAGGTGGAGCTGTGTCATGGAGATATCTACGGGCAGCTGTGCACTACACTGGGCTATCAGTTACATGTATTGAGATAGATAATTTCAGGTAATCTGTGTGGCTCGTGGTATAATCTTGGGGGTTTTCAGAAATAGGGAGAGTTTGTGAGTTTTCATTAAATGACTATGAAAACGGCAGTTTCACTTTTGAGATTTCAACAGTTCTCCAACAAGAGGGGGAAAACACTTTTGTCTGCCCACAGAGTGTTTCAGAGGTTTAGAAAAGCTGAAAGCAAACCCAGAAGGGATCAAACTAGTATTATCCATGTGCAACAGAACAAGCAGTTTTGCCTTCTCTGAATTACCGGTCCATGCTAGTATAAGGTCTGCAGTGAGACTGCAAGTCCTGCTCTGCATACAGGTGAGAGAGAAATCTTTGAGTGTGGCATTTTTATCGCGTCATGGGAAACTCCTAGGGAATGTAGAACAGAGAATGGAATAAAGTGTGATGCCCTTAGGTTGGGGGGCTTGATATCACTTCTGCACTCTGGGTGTGATTCCTTCCTCAGCCACGTGCAAAGAGCAAGCATGAAGACTCAGCACTCTTGCTGAGTTTCCCCGTTTCCATGCTGGTTACTTGATAATAAATTGAAAAGAGACTGCTGGGGTACAGCGGCATGGGGACCCTGAGCATCCGTTCACTCTGAGGCCTGCGATCCTCTGCAGTACAGGCTTCCCAAAGAATGAACCCCTTCTCCTTCATCTGTACCCTCTCCACCCTAGCACAGCGCCGAGCAAATGGTCTTGGCTGGTCTGAGAAAAGGCGGGCAAGGGGAGGCAGCGATGGCCACCGCACAGACCACTCTGTCGCCTGCTCTGACGCAGCTGCTGGAGGAGGTGGAGTGGAGGGAAACAACCACATCAAAGCCACTCTAGCCACCTCTCCTTTCCCTTCAAAAATGTCACTGCGGCACCCTCCACTTTCTATAACAATGTTTATCATTGTTCTTCGATTGTCTGGGACAATAAATGGTTAGAAATGAGCATATATCACCAGGAAATCTCTGCCTGCCCCTTCCCCCAAGCAGTGTCATAAAAACGTACAAATTCACATTAATAATGAAGTGCATTTCCCCGAGAAGCCACTGTGTATCTCAGGGAGAGCAGGCAAGGTGGCAGTTGCTGCAGAGTTTCCTATTAAAGAGCAGAGCAAATACTCATAAATCTGATGAGGGGCCAAAGCACATGTTAGGGCTGTCTCCCTCTTAATGGAACCTTTTCTGAAATGAAAAAAATATATATCTTGATACATTCAGGGTATTCATTAGACATGACAACCTCCTCCGCTCCCCCATCTTTCCCTCCCCCACTCCTGCATGTGCTGACCCCTGGCAGAAGAGCTGGCGCTGAGTGCTGGCAGGGAGGGATTTTGGAGGGGAGAAGGAATTGTTTTGTTTTAATAAAGGGATTGTGTAAATTTACTATGATGAACAAGACCCCTCCTGGCCCCATGTCTCCCTCTTTCCCACTGCTAAAGCAAGGGAGCTGCCGTTCCCTCTGTCCCTCTGCCATGCCCCGGCCGTCCGTCTGTCCATCTGCCGGGGGAGGAGAGCCTTCAGAGCCAACGCTGCGCCCCAGAGCAAGATCCCTCTTGCAAACTTGAGCATAGGAAACCTTTCCTGCCACCTCTCACCTTCAAGGGCTTGGCCAACTCATGCTCTTGGGAAAACACGATTCTCCAGACACAGGGAGGTGGCAGGATGAGTATCAGTCCCCTTGGCTCTCCCAGGGGCTGTGTTCTTGCTACCCGGTGCAGTGTCTTAACGTTATCACAGGCTGGAAGCCCAGGATCTGCCGCCCCTTTCCTGAAGGTGAGACGCTCTTGAAAAAGAAACACCGTCACAATTATGACATAAGCTCTGCGCTGCATGTTGCTTGTTCTACCTCATTCCTCTTCTCGCAGGCAGGGTCCTGAGTTGTAGCTGCACTCGTGTAAATCCTGTGAGCCTCCGCTGATGTGTGGAAACTAATGTAAAGACCTGATCCTTCCCCAGCCAATGGACCCTGCCTAGATGCACAAACAGACCCAGTTCAGAACCAAGGAGATGGGAAGAGATGGCAGAATGAGGCCTGAAGACTACAGCTTAATAATCATGAATGATCTGTTCATTATCCCAATAAATAGTGAAAAATGTCTTTCTTCTTTCCTCCTCCCATAAAGCCATATCTATAAAGGTTCTTATTTTCCATCTGTGCTCCATCATATTTGCACTGAGTGATCATCCTGCTAAATGACATCATTTTTATTGAAAGGTGTTTTTGAGGGCTGGATACCGCTCATGTCTTTTCCTTTTGTTATTGATCTTTGTGATTTGATTGCTGAGGTGTAAAATGTATAAATAAGACTCAGATACCCTTTCTTTGAAATCTCACTGGGTAAAAATGTTCTGCTATAGATTATGAAGGCTGTAGCATTTAATAATATCAGATGCAGCAAGAAGAAGACAAGATTTTTATACCCTTATGAATACTGAATGCTTGAGGAGCTAGGTGCTATTCAAGGTCAGTTAAAATCTGGTTGAAATACTTGTTGCTGTTTCTTTGTGAGCAGAAGAGTTCCTGCCTTTTGGGGGCGGGAACAGTGTGCTTATACAGAGCCTAGAAACAATACGGTTGACCTAGTGGGTTGGATGTGCTAATGCAATGTTAGATAATACTGATCTTAATACCAACCTGTAGTATTCATAAAAAGCAAGTAAATCTGCCCTGATATATCCATGCTGTCACACTCTGGTGTATCATCTGGCCTGACCCTGCTCTCAGGGAAGCCAAGAAAACACTATTATTGGTTTTATAAGGACTATTGCTAGATTGAAAAAATGTTATCCAGGAAAATTTTGAAGATTTAAAAATGCTAAATTAAAAAAAATACCCTGATATACCACTTTGGGGAAACGGTGATAAATTTCAAAGGATTAGGGGAACTGAACCTTCACCAGAACAGGACGATTTTGAGGGAGGAGTGATGGGTTGGAGGTAGTTCCTTGCTGAGGATGGGCTCTGTGTCTCTCCTCCAGCACAGCAGAAAGGCCAGCCTATTCCTCTTCCTATCCCCCTGTCTCCTCTTGTCTCCTTCATGGTGCTCAGCAATTTTACCCAGTTTATCCCAACAAAAGTCTATTTTAAAATGGGACTTCCCCACACAATTTTTTTACCATTGAGAAGTCACCATTTTCCAACGAGATGTTGTCAGAAAAGTCCCATTCGAACTGAATATTCAAGGCTTTCATTGCCTTGAATGAACCCTCTCTTTCTGGCTGATGATGTGGTGAGCAGAACCCTCAGTTTTGTTGGTAAATTCTGCTTACAGAATCGTGGTGGACACAACTGCAGGCAGCTACGCCCCCGCATGTCTGATTCTCCTGAAAGGGTCTCTCAGTTTTTAATTGTTGCTAATTTTGTTGCTAGAAGAAATGAAAGATGGAGAGCAAGGTAAATTCTCTAAAGTATAGTTTTGGACTACTAATTCACGCAATTGTCCTTGCCTATGTAACACCAATATTGGCTAATAGTGGAACATGGTGTTCAGAGCAGCTCCTACTGTTTCAGAGGGATGAGAAAATAAAATCCACAGAAGAAAAAAATCTTCTATTTTGGTATACTTAACACATACAGTTATCTACGTGTCCTATATATTATTTAACAAATTGCTTTGCAATTCTTATGGGGCGTGGTATAATGACTGATTTAAAATCACTGCATTGCTTAAACTGCATTGTTCTTCATCAAGTTGAGTCATTTTTATGTGAAGTGTCAAGCTCTCTAACAAATAACTGCTGCCAGACAAATCAAGTTCCTCATCTTAAAGCTACGGCTAAATAGTTTATAGCTTTAATCTGCTCACTGAGGTGTGCAGTCTATGACAGTAATTATAAATGCAAGGAGAAATTATAGCTGAATGCTTTAACTGCATTAGGAGCCATTTGATGAACAATCATGATTGCCTGCTCATTTTCAACAATAGAGGGCAAGTTAGTGTCAGTGCATTAGAGGATTTTCAGTTCTGCTCTGCTCTTTCTTCCATTTACCACAGAATGTCAGTTGTCTCCTATAAAGTAGAAAAAAAGCAGTGTAGAAGCTTTAAACTTGATGGTTAAAAAAAGACAAAGGAGGAAACAGAGAGAAAAACTGTTTATCATTATGACTAATTTTTTTGTTTTGCAGCAGCCTTACTTTCAAATTAGTTCATCTCAGGTAGCTGCTTGTTTACTTATCAGGGTCTTTTGAAAAAGAAATCTCCCCAATCAAGTTGGTAAATTTGACTCTATAGAGACTTATTTCTATAAAAAGTTGTAGATAAGACCACAGGGAGCCTCAATTGCCGACCAGTTTATAGCCAATCTCACCTGACTTTAAAGTGAGAAATACAATTCGGCCTTGTCTTTTTTCTCAGGACAACATAAAAATTCTAATTTAGTTGAAAAAATGAACAAATGTTCTTCAAAGGTATAAGTCAACATACAAATTACTTCTAATTAAAACCATGTTCCCTAATGTTCATGGGTTTTCTTTGAAGAATAGCAATAAAACCAAATTTGAAGCGGGTTAAATGAAAGAGAATAGAGACATCTGATTGTTGTATATTACACATAATTTTACATTCTATTACTAAACCCATATCAGTTAGAAGAATTTAAGAAAACACCAAAGATTAATATAAAACACATACATACATCTTTACATTTAAGATGAATTTATGCAAATTTCTTATAAACAGCCTCACAGAGGTCTTAAAAATAAATCTATATACATAACACATTTTTCTACAGTACTAACCCAGATTATTAATTTATATTTTTAATGATAGCTAACATTTTAAAATATAACCTTTAATAGTAAATTTCATTGAAATATAGAAAGTATTTTATGTATTTCTATACTTCGAGTACTTTTTCCACTGTTTTATTTCCATATATTTTCTCTATTTTTATTTCTATTTCACTACAATATTTACTAGAAGAAGTAAACATAAATGCATGTGTGCATTTTAACAATCTCAGTATGCTTTATATTTCTTGTTTCGAAATACTATGCTCTCCTCTATGTTATTATTCAAATGTATACTGAATCTTAAAAATAACATGGTAAGAATAAGTAAACTCTGAAAATCCCTGTTATTTGATTTAGTCTCCTTGCAGATCTCAGGAAGAAACCATATGAATAAACTCTGGCCTCCACACTTCTAATATAGCCAGAACTTCGCTAGGCTTACAACTCCAAAACTGTAATAAAATCTTTACAATGCTGTCCAAAATACCCCATCATTTCATACAATTTGTGCTATCATGCATACCAACTAAAATTATAGTTCCAGATAACAGTGCTATCACTCTGTCATTGCAATTTAAATATATTTTTTCAAAGGTAAGATACAACCTGCATCTTGATAGAAATTAGACATGGATGAATATTAAGAGGACAGCAATTTCTCGGTACCCAAAGGCAGGAAGAACCGTACCTTACTTATGTAGTTACATATCACCTGAACAATACCCGTGATGTATCTGTGCAGATTATTACAATGCAGAAACCACTTTTTTTCCCCTGGAAATTGTTTTTCTTTGTATTTGTTCCCCAAATCCTCAGAAATAGTAACATGTTTATAAAGGTGGGTGTTTGGTTTGCCTCTTAGTAATAACACAGTGCTTTTAAGACCAAATCTGAAACATTTGTCATGTATTAAGCCATGGATGTGCCAAAATAACAGTTTTATTAATATATTTGGCAGATAGTTTTTGTTTGATAGTACCCAAATTATTGGTTTGCTTTGATATCTCTTGTGTGAAAACTATGAATGTCAGAGTCTTAATAATCATTAACTGGTGGGGAAGGAAACAAAGTATGGCATATTTTTCCTAACCAATCTCTTGTAGTTTTCTGATATTTTGTCTGATGTGTTGATTTTGAATGGTCAGATAGACAAGGAACATTTATTTGTTGAGTTCTAATGTTGGGTTAAAAATGCCAAAATAGAAACTTAAGGGTATTAGCCCTATTCAGAAAACAAACTCCTTTTGAGTCAGACGGAATTTTGCTGGCTAAAATATGCAGAAAGGATAAATCCAGTCAAATGCAGACAGCACGTACAAGACGTATGCAAAACTTAAATCTTATTGCACTTGAATACTGACGTTATGCTCTGTAGTAATAGCTTCTATTACCCATCCCAAAGTAACCCTTTGATTAGTGGTTTAAATTATTCAAAAGTAGCCTTTTTAATGGAGCTTAAGTGATGCATAGTCCTTGTGCTGGGTCTGTACATAGAAAGTGTTTCTTAAAGCTTCATGAATATTTGCAGCAAACAAATGTGAAATCTTCACATAAACGGGTATTCATCCTCAAAGTGCTTGCACCCTCAATTAGCCAGAGAATAGCCACAATAGCAGGTGGCGTAAGTGACAACTCACAACACATCTTTAATTTTGACTGTCTGGCGAATTCATTTTCCAAATGTGATTCAAGTAATGAACATGCTGGAGAAAATCTGAATCTGCACATGATTATTCTGTGAACAGAAGCAGAGCCTGAGTCTGCTGGAGAAATTGTTGGGAATGACTAACAGAGCCTTCCTGGAAATAAACTCGTTAGAACAAAAAACTTCTATTTGGACTTTTAGTTATGTTCTGCATATTTATTTAAATCAAGAATATTCAAGTTTGTGAATCAAGTAAAATTAAAAATGCAAAAATTGTGTATCATCCGAATATTACATTACATGTTATAAACATTGGTTGTGGCAGTACTTCGGTTGGTGTATCTTTCAGCAAAAGATAGCAACACTAACGTAGAAGTATCCTACTAACAGGTCTTTGAAATATTAAGCTTGTAAAAATTCTAGCTGCTTCCTCAATTAAGCATTAGCCCCCCAGGTTATATGAAAAATTGCAGTGAAGTCAGTGATGTTTATGGATTGACTAGCGCTCCCACCAACATGAAACAAAATATAATCAAACATCTTAAAGATTAAAAAAGGAATGATGGAGAGATAGGTTAAAATGATGCGACAAAAAAGGCCACTCACAATAGTAAGTGCTTAAGTAACTGTAAAATACTAAAACATTTTACAAAACTGAATATCCAAATATCAACAAAAGAATAACACAACTTCTAGATATAAAATTTTCAAAATATTTGTAGATTCTTGAGGCTGGGTTTGAGATTATGAGAAACTTAGAATAATTAAGATTTTGCTAATTTGACATTTGCATTGTCTTCTTTTCCCCCACCAAAATCAGTTTTACTGGTGTGTTAGCACTGAGAGAGGTAATAATCTTTTGGTTTTCAGTGCTTTTTTTCTGCTTTTTCCATTCTCATTGCAAAGAGTAGCATATAGGTGTTGCATTCCACATTGAAGTGCATAAGACATGAAATGATTAATTCTTAGAAACAAAAAACAGAGTGAGAACTCAGAAAACAGCTATTTTGAAAATATTAATAAGAAGCAACTTTTCTATATAGGGCAATGTGGTTATGCATTTACCAAGCACATTTCTTGAAAACATTATAAAATGGATATGTACATGCAACTAGATTAATGAAGCAGGAGTACATTATGCATTTTATACTGTTTTCCTACATTTAAGAAGTACGAATGTCTTACGAAGCCTCCTTAAAATGATGAAATTAAAACTCGCTATAGAGCATGCATACCTTAAGAGTTATTCTTCATCCACTTCTGCTACAAATTGTGAATGGTGTTCTGGTGACTTGCTGTGTGTTTTGCTTAGATGAAGTTTTACTGCATGTTTGCTCGCAAATGTCCGACAGCACAACTTACATTTGAACTTAGAGTCTGTGTCCTCTTCTCCAGCTATTGTTTCAGGAGATCTTTGAACTGAAACTCTGGAGATTTCTTGCTCTACCTTGGTTTGCTGCTCCACAGCCAGCCTGTTCATGTCTTTCATTTGGAAACCTAGATGAGATTCTAAGTGGCTAATGTAAGTAGATGGGGTTCGAAACTGAGATGCACAGTCGCTGCAATAAAAGACTGGATGTCCTTTGTCCATGTTTTTCAAAAACTTTGTTCCTCCGGTTTTCCTAAGTTGATACTTGACATTTGCCAACCAATGGCTGATGGTGGTCATTGACAGTCCAGTAAATTTTGAAATCTGCATGCGCTCTTGTGGGCCTAGATCTGATAATAAATATTTACCTTCAGACGTCTGGAAGAGGCTGGAAGCAAACTGAGCTTGCAAAATGAGAAGATGCTGGGGGTTCCAGTTTGACTGTCTGCCCTTCCTTTTATGAAGAGTGGAAACTTCTGTTGAGACATCCTCAAAGCGTCGGACATCTATTTCCAATTTCATAGATGGGATCCTTGAAGATGCAGCAGGTTTTGGTGTAGTAGCTTTGGGAAGAACTTTGACCATGTCAGCGATGTCAGACAGAGCATGTTTTTGAGGTGGAGAAGTACAAGATTGTGCTTGAGCTGACTCAGCTTTCTTGCCTTTGGATTTGGTCAGGTCAATAGGCTGATCATTGTTTTCAAACAAATAGTGCCTGGACACACTTGCAGGCTTTGGTGGGGTTGGAGCAGGAGATAAAACTGGCTTCTCCATCATATTTAGATTAGGTTTGTGGAACACAGAAATTGTGCTAGAGCTGGGGCTGGAGTTGGATTGAGGCCGTAAAGGCTCAGTGGCTTTGCCCAAGTGATTATTCAGTACTGACTGCAGCGCACTGAGAGGATTGACACAAGGCAGTTCAGACGAATGGTTGGCGGCAGCACAACCATTACTAAGAGAAGCTGCTGCTGGTTCCTTAAGGACTGGTTTTTCTTTTCCGCTGTCCTCTTTAATTTTGTCTTCTTCTTTCAAGGGACATGGTTCTGTCTTTTTTGGCTCCACAGAGGCTTCAGATTTGAGGAGAGGTTCTCTCTCGCTCTGGCTGAGTGAGGCAGGCTCAGCTTGGATGCCGTCTTTAGCATAGTCCTTTTGTACCTCTTCCTTGTCATCAGTTTCCTTCTTGACTTGAGTGCACTGGGCCACATTTGCTGAGATAGGGACCAGAGGCATGACCTTCCACTTTGGAGCTATTGGCCTCAATTTATTGGTGATTGTTGGCCTGATTTGCAGTACTTGGGAACCCACAGGCAAAGACGGTTTAGCTCCTTCTGAAAGCTGATAAGCTGCGTGGATGCTGGGATATGCACTCCAGCTGGGCGCTCCATTTTGAGCTTTATTGATGGCTGTTGTGACAGTGTTCTCCAAGGACTTTAAAATGTCCCCACCACCCTTTGAACCATCTTCTAAATCTTCTTCTCTTAGGTACTGGTATTTCATTGTGGGATCCAGTGGTTTCTGAAGAGTGTCTTCATACTCTTCAGTTTTTAATGCTTTCTCATCTTTGTTTGCATCATCAGCTTTGTCTTTTTTACTTTCTTTTTTTAGTTCGGAGGTGGGAGCTATACATTCTGCAGATGATTTACTAGTTGATTTTGAAACTGGGCTGTCATTGGCTGGTGCTTCAGACAGTGATTGCATTTTTTCCACAGCTAAAGGATCCAGAACAAGTTGCTTTCCTTTCTTTGAAGCTGAACTGGTCACTTTCAAGAAATGGCCAGTGACCATCATGTGGGTTGTGAGCTGCTGCAAGGTATCATGGGAACTTCCACATTCCATACACTTCAAAATCTGGGATTTGCATGCCTCAAACTGCCACGTATAGCTGGCGCCATTCTGGTAGCCGTAGCGGTTGTTAGATGATAACTGCAGGTTCGCATTCTTTTGAGGAGAAAAAGTATCTGAGAAAGACCCCGTCGTGGAATCGGGGGAACAAGGCCTGTTAACATCAAACACACGTTTCTTTGCTGGAGTGACCATTTTTGAAGAAATGGTTGGTACCGGCTCCTTCAAAGGCACTTTTTGGTAATGTTTTGTTTTTATCATATGAACACTCAGATCTTGAAGGGAATCAAAAGAGTCACCACAGAACATACATTTCAGAACTTTTTGTGCATCTTCCTTGTCCATGTCCTGGAAAGCCCTTTTTCGGGGCTTTGAGTAGCTGGTAGGTCTGTGCTTGTCCTTTTTATGGTTGTCATCTTGGTAGTGACCTGTCTCATTCATATGAACCGTTAGTTCTACCAATGTGTCATAGGCAGCGCTGCACTGCCGGCACCGAAACCGGCTGGCGCCTGTGAACACAGTTCCACACATTTTGCTGCTCTGCCTGTAGAGCTGGACCGAGCTGAACAGGTTGGGTTTCGAGACAGGTCTGGAAGGTAAATTCTGCTGCAAGCTTTTTGACAGTGCGTCTTGGTGCCAATCAAAATCAGCTTTGTTCCCTCCATTTCTGTTGTCACAACTCCTCTTTTCAGAGTTAGACAACTTGAAACCCAGCCCTAAGCCTGTCCAATAAGAGTCTGACAGTATGTTGGCATAGACCGCTGTCATTTTATCCATGCAATCATGTGCTTCATTCTGGGCTTTGGGATGGGTGCTGGTTTTTGGGTCCCGTGGCTCTCTAGAGCAAATGCTTTTAATATCTGCCACATGGTCACTACCATCACTTAGCAGTGATTCATTTTCTGCATCCTGGTTAGATATATGACTGACAGGGGAATTCTGGTAACTAAAGTTCCCTTTCTGCTCAGGACCCACTTCGTGTTCCTCATCCGTGCCAGTGTCATTGCTGCCCTGGAGTTGAGCAGTTGAGTTGTTGTCATCATCATCTTCTTCCTCCTCCTTTATATCTTCCTCTTCCTTTAAATCTTCCTCTTGGACATAACCTGAAATGTAATGTTAATATATGAAATAACTTGTTAAAGGAGAATACTACAGTTCGAGCTTTCTAGTTTCACTATGTATTTTCTTTACCAGACTTCGTTTTAATCTACAACTTTATTGCCTGTTAGTTCTGGAAGTGAAAAAAGCGAAATGATGTCTCTTTCTGCGAAGGTTGCTGCATTTTATTGGCAGACGATCATAATTCTTTATAACTGCCAGAGATTCTGAGTTAATAATTTTCCTGTCATGGGAGTATAATTCTAACTGTCCTGTAATGGGACAGTTGGAAAATTCATATGTAAGAATTTAAAGTTTATACTAAAAGCTTCAATTCTATCAAATTGTTTTTAGCCTCAGTGAAAGAAAGGGTAGAATTGGCACGGAACAGAAGAAAATAACTGCCATAATCTTCCTGGTTCATAGCAGCATCTAGGTACAGTAACCTTTTGCCATTTGATCACCTAAAAATGCACTTTAGAATGTACACAAATAATTTATATGTCAAAATACAACATCTGAAAGTGTTAATAGGCATAAGTGGAACGCTTTTGTTTATAAAAGTAATGTACTGTGTACCATAAAAGCAAATTGTGCTTCAGTAAAAACAAATCCATAAATTTCAGGGCAAGAACCCTTGGACGTTACAGAAGAGTATTAGGATGTGACAGAGGTAGACCAAAGTTAATTGTAAAACTGGAAAAGTAGAGCAAATCCAGAAAGATTTTCTTTGACAAATTAACTATTTAATTAATAAGATGAACTTGATACTGGAAGAGCTGTAAAATTTAAAATTAATTAAGGAATTCAGGTTTTTTTTTTCCTGGCCTTATAGAAGATAACCTGGTTAAAAACAGACTGACGAATTAAAGAGGATTTTTGAGGGTGAATTAGCTCCATTGCAGCCATTGGATAAATTCACAATGACTCAACACAGTCAGCAATTCACTCCCAGACCCCCACAAGAAGAGATGGAACAGAATGAATGGTTCAGATATGTTTTCACAAAACCCCGGTGTAATTTTTTAACAGCCATTGCAAAGCTGTTATGCACAATGCAAGCAGACATTGAAACAATTCACTGTTATTGACAGCCACTCATCAAAAGTAAATGTTGATTTCCGAAGCACAAGTCTTCGTAGGAGCTATGTTGATGAGCTCTTCCTGTTAGGTGCAAACACAGTGCTGCTAACCCTAGTGACTGCACTGCAGTCTCAGAAGTACTTTGTTGTGTTTGCTTAAGATCTAGCTTTTTGTGTCAGGTAAGTATGTAAAAAAAAAGAAAAAGCCAAAACCCCCAAATCAAAGCTGCCCTTAAAAATAACTAAGCAAAAATAAAATAAAACGCTAGTACTCGTAATTGTGAAGTAACCCTAAAAGCTCAGAAAGCACAAGGTAGATGACCCTAAAAGTGTTATTTGTTTCAAATCCAATTCCTTCCCATCTTCTAAGAAAAGCCATTTTATGTTTTTTTGAGAACCTGGCTCATTTTGCTCCCTTGAATTTGGTACTCCTGCACAAATGATATCCTTTTAGCAGATTAAAAAGGATGGGCAGAAAAGGTAGAAGCATTTTGATTAACATATGGACAAAGCCTGCCACAGTTTTTTCAGGTATGTATTTCAATTTTTCAACCTATTTGCATGTGTATCTCACCCCTTCCAACACATGTTTACCGTCAAGCCAAAGAGATGAACCAGAACTAGAGGAAGTTTCCTGGGTGGAGCTGCAGTATAAGAAGAGGGACCTGATGGCGCTCTCTGTGGATGGGCTGAGAAAACTACGCGAGTCGTCTTTCCGACACCCTTCCCACAGTCTTAGGACCTGCACAGATCACACCAGCTTAGAGCTGGGCTTGGCTTACTCCAGGGGTGATACCAGGCAACTTCACAACCAGAGGCAAAGACAACAGCAGTGGCTATGAGCAAATGGCCTGGACACCATTTTAGCATAATAAAATAATAATCACATAGTAGTAGGAACACTGTGCTCTTCAGCAGATGCTTTTAGCAAAGAAGCTAAATATTAAACATTAAATGTTAAATATTAAAAAATAAGACTTTTAGTAGTGTGTTGGGGTCCAGGAAATATTAGTAGCCCTGTTTACAGATGATCAGACTGAGGCAGGCAGCAAAGACAACACTAAGAATAAAGTATTTTTTCCTCCTCCCTAAACTTCTTCACTAATAACCAGATAATACTTTCCATGTACCCCTTTCTGAGCTCGTATGTTTTTCAGGGGGACAAGGAGAATGGAGGGACATGGAGGCGGCAAAAGCTCCTACACGTCATGAGTAACCTTGTTAAACAAGCAGCATGAACTGATGAGCCGGGCTGACATGGTTCTCGCGGTGTTAGAGATACTGTACAGCGTAGGTAGCGACGCTGGCCCCCTGCCAGGATGTATCACAGTGCCAAGCATATTACACCCAGCAAAACAAAAATAAGAAGGGAATCCAATGAAGGAATCAGACAAAACAGACAACAAATAGCATTCACACAGTTTTGGGGCAGTGCAAATTTGATTCTCCATTTCAGCACCAATTCTTCAAAGACTATTAACCCATTTTTCACCAGAAGGTAATTTTTTCCTTTGGAAGATACATACAGTAGTTTCTACCTCACAATATCCTTTGTCCTTCTAAAAGGGTTTACTAGGAGAAGCAGAAGTATCAGACAGCTGCACATCCCCCATAATACAGATAAAATTTTCTGCTTAATTAGACATCGACATGTTTACTATAACCTTTACAGAAGAGTAACTTGTGCTGAGAAATCCTCTTTTTTTGTGTCTCTGTAAGATACAGACACAATCTTATGAAAGTGGTAAAAGTAACTTATTAGAAAACACCATCAAAATTTCACAGTCAGGTCCATTTTAATCGTTAAGGATTCCAGGCAGCTTTGAAAACGCATTTCAGTATCCTACTTGTAAAACCATTTCTGTTTATTTAAATGATTTAAATTGCTGTGGGCATTTTAAGGACATGGAGACCCTTCTGTGCAGACAACCTAGGGTACAAGAAATGCATGTGTCCTTCCAACAGTGGTTTTTAGTAAGATTTCATTGGACATGAAGTTTGATAGGAACTGATGTAGTTATTTAACAGAAATAACATTAATTTAAGTGGACTTTGCATTATTTATTTTATAAGTAAAGGATGTCTTAAGCCTGTACACCCACATACTTTAAATGCAGTGTCTGTAATAAGTAGCATAAATTTTGCACGTCATATTGATGTCCATATAATAAATTGTTGAGTGACCTGTTCTCTTCCCACCAGTTCTCCCCCAGGCTTATTCTGACATTCCAAACCTCTGAGATGTTCATATATAGCTGTCTTACAGGGGGAAAAAAAAAAATTAAAGAAATCCAAACTCAGTAATCAGATGAATGCTTCCTCCTTTTCCCAGATGAGAATTTTTCCCACCAAAATTAAACAGGCCCAGGCAGAGATGTAAGATGGGCAATGTGCAGTCCTGAAGAAGTGGGGGACTAAAATTTCACTATCTGGAAGACCGGACAAAACCCGGGAGCTTCAGTGCATTGAATGGAAGCAATTTCTGGCTTCCTAAATGGAAATACAGTATTTGGTTTTAGTGCTGATTGATCCCAAGATAGCATGTATCAAAATCATGACATCAGTAAGGATAATATTATCATATGGATAATAATCATAAATACAATTCTAAAATGTTTTAACTTTTTTAAACATTTCCCTCTGTGCCTTCGTGATTGGATTCATGGCAACTCAAGAAATCTGCTTCTCTAGGATAAAGGTTGTAATAAACAGCTGATTCTTTATTCTTCAAAAGATAACATTTTCTTAGATATTTCTAGCATATTTCTAAAGAGTAACTAAAAGAAAGCAGGTCCACTTAATACACCTGCAAAAACTCTTTTTTGAACTCAAGGGTCTAAAACTCTATCCACATCCACCTTGAAGCCTTGATCCTCCTATGCAGACAGCACTGAGCTAAGCTCCCAAGGATGTTGAATCCAATATTGAGTTTCAGGCCCCTGCACCCTCGACTAACCTGTAATTTGCACCACGTTATACATCACTTCTGACCTTAAATTGTAGAGTGTGAATACATCTTTTTTTTTTAAAGTGCTCATTCTGACTGTTAACTTTTCCACCAGTGGATGCTATTTTCACTCAAATTTGCTCTTTTTCCACATAGAGAAACACTTCTTAAAATATATATATACATGTTTCTTTCCAAGACTGGAAAATTTATTTTCTGCCAAGAAAAGGGACAGTGAATCATTGTCCAGAACAACACTGCTAATCCGTGTAAAACCCATGCACCATCTGCACTTCTTCAGATATATATATACCAGTTTTACTTGCAATAACATCATTAGTAGAGCAATCTCACAATGCTATAAGGTGATCTTGTTTCCTTCTTGTCTGGCTTCAGCTCAAACATTATTTGTGTTTGGCAGAAGCTGTTTCTTTCTCTGGAATATTTCACGCAGATAATGGGTAATGACCACTTCTCATTCCTTTTTCTCAAAAATGTCTAACTACATCAGCTACCCCAAGACAAATCTTAACCTGGCTCTTTGTAGAAGTTCATAGCTATTGATTCATCCCAGTTTGAAAAGCAACTGAAGAGATAAATTGGCAACTGAGGAAAAAAAGTCCCTACCCTGTTGCATAACTCTTATATCAAAGACATTTTGGAATTTAACAGGACTAAACCCAATGCAGCACTCCAGAAATGCAATGGAGTTTCATAGAAAGAACTCTCAAAACATGAAATTTGTCATACAAATAACTATTGAAATAACTTTCTGTTAAGTTCTGCAAGATGGAAAGAAAATGCAGGGAAAGGTTACCATTCTCACCACAGAGGGAGCAGGGAGTGTCTGGCTCTGAATCATGGGTGTAGGAGACGAAGGAGCATCTCTGTCATCTGGTCTAAACATCCTGGTAGTGTGAGGTTTATTCCTAAAGCTATGTGCATGCTGAGGAAGGTTTTGGATGTTCTCAAAACCTCAGAAAAGGCTGAATATGCTCAATTGCCTCTTTTCTTGGAGGCCAGTTAATTGTTTTGGATAATGGGAAGGTATTTGCACCATTTGCTGCTATTACTAGCAGCATCCAAATTCACACCCAAATTCATTTTGCAGTGGCTCAGTAAGGAAGTTTCAGTCAGCACTCTAGTGATGCAATTTTGTGTCCAAAACAACTCGTCATCTCAAAGGAGAGATTTTTCCCAATATTCCTTTGCCTTTCTTTTCTTTCTTTTTCAAATAGTTACATCAGCTGATACTAGGGCATGAATTTCTGCCTATTGCAGAGGTGGAAAGGAAACATCCACTACCATCCACTGCTGGAGGATAGAAGCAACCTCTGTGGTGCCAAGCTTGCAAGCCACTGCAGCTTAGGAGCAAGGAAACTTGGAGTGGCTTCTGCCACAACTGAATTTTAACACTCAAAGGCAATTCCATGGAGTCATAACCATTATTTATATGTGATGCTGAAGTGAAGCAATTTTGGGCTTTCATTTTTTTGTACTCTAATTAGAGTTGTATTATAAAGTTTTCTATTAAATGTCCAATTTCCTACTGGTTAAGAAGGCAAAATACCCACTAGTTTCAGTGGGACTTTTAGCAGCACAAAGGAGAACAGATTATGTCTTTTGTACATTGCATCCTACACACTTATGAGTCAAATGAAAATGATCACTGGCTGGAAGCATATGTGCAGGGAACTGGCTTGTGAGCGACCCATAAACTTGAAGCAAAACCAATAATAAAACAGGAAAAAAAAACAAACAAAAGGAAGACTGAAAAAAAGACGTGAGCTGATGCGCTCTGCTGAGCTGAGAGTCGATAGCAGGGACAGAATTATTATGGAGTTTTTTCTTGCATAATTTTCCTTAAGGATGATGTTGTTTACATAGTCAGTTATTGCACTGCGAAAAAAAAGCAACTTCAGTCATATTTGCCTTGCTCTGGATTCAGTCAGTTTGAATGGCTGAATTGCCAGGTGCTAGCTGTTGCAGAAATGGATTTAACCTTGTTCAGAGCCAACAGTTCAAGTTCCTTACATAAGGGCTTTCGGTGTAAGTGAATAATTTGCCTTTGGTTAAAAACATTTCTGTTTGTTATTTTGTACAAAGCCCTGGAACTTACAATTTCATTGTTTCAATCAGCTGAAGGTGTTTGACATTCTCCAGATTGTATTTTCAACAAATACGCGTCTAATGAAAGCTATGAATCGTTGCATCACTTGAATGCAAAGAACTCGACCTTCACAGCCCTTTGCTGTGCACGAGCAGCAGACCCCCGCCTTTGCCCCGTCCATCCCCCCTGCCCTTCTCTCGCACCAAAGTCCTCGCCCTGTCCTCAGCAGGCAAAGTTTTAGATGGGTATCAGGCAGTCATCGCATCACCACATCAGTACGCGTTGCATTTAATTGCTAGTACAGATACAAAGGGTGCTTTCCAAAATGCAGTTTGGTCCTGAACAATTAAAGGAATACAGTAGCAGCAAATATCTTTTCCTCATTAGTCATTTTAATTGCACCAGTGTAAATCAGTTTACTGATGAAAGCATAAGTCTGAAACTTTCGTCTCTCTTCGCCTTTCTTCTGTTTTCTCTTGTCCTATTTATTGTTGTGGAAAACAGCAGAGTGGCTTTGTAAATTTATAGATTACCTCATTTAAAATCCAAGTTTCAAATTATGTTTTCCCTCTTTCATTATCCTAGGTTCCCCTAAATACCAATCTAAATTTCTTTAAATGGCATGAGCTACCAATCAGAATCACAAAAAAAAAAAAAATCTATATAAATTGAAAGTGTAATGAGTTTTACCAGTGTATTGCTAGCACTTTGGTTCATTTGATATGAACTTTGTTTTTTTAAAGTACCACATGGTAAGGCTTTGAAACTTCAGTTTGTAAAAAAAAACTGTAACAGCCTTACAGCCTTTGAAGTCACTACTGATATAACTCTGAACAGATCCATTCAAGTTCAACTAACATCAGACAAATGTTTAGTGTATCAGAGGAAGCCACAAAAGCAAGGATTTCATCAATATTTCACAACAGCCTCAGGGAAACTGTAGATTGCAATGCTGTAGGGCAGCTAATGGAATTACACACAAGGGTTTTGTACATTTAAAATAAGCAGCTACTAAAAAAATTACCCTTCAGTTTGATAGAAACTGTATAAAACTGCAGATGGGAAACAATTAAATAGCTACCAACATTTATCCATGTCAGCCTGATAGGTCATTTAATAACAGGTATTTCTTTCCTTCTTTCTTTTTTTTTCCTGGTAAGGCAATAATAAAGATTAACATTTATGAAAAGTAGCATAAAATATAGTACAGTCAAATGAATAATTAAAGATGCTTCTGAAGAATTTGTTTGCTATTGTATGGCCGTGAAGACTGCTTTCCAGTAATGAAGTACATTTATATTAAATGCAATTATAAATAGAAAGAAGATGAGGATTATGTTTATGGACAGTTGCTTTTTATCCTAAAAAAAAAAAATCTTTGAATCATTTCTATTGAATCCATGGCTTATCTCATGGACAGCATTTCTTCACAACATATTCCCCTTGAAAAGAGTTGGGCCCTGGCTTTGAATGTACATGGGGTACACTCGAGGCTGGACATATTAGGTGTAATAAACCAGTGAAAGATCAACACTTTCCCTGAAAGGCTCTTGATCAGAGTGAAGAATTCTGTGTATGAAAGCACAATGTTTATTCTAAAAATAGATCTATATAATCATATTCCTTTTCATTACTATGTTCAAGGTGTAAAAATCTTGAAGTACTAGCCCTTCACACAGTTGGTTTTGAGTGTTTAGGTATGGTCTGCTACTGTGGGAAATTACTGTTTCTGTTAATAACTGATGCTTGTTCAGTGCATTGAATAGCACGATGTGAAAGACAAATTATTTGATTGTTATTTTTAAAAGGCTGCTTATTTCTTGGCCTCCCCAATTCAAAACAGACCAGCTTGGCTAAATACAATGGAGTATCTGGTCTCATGCTGAAGAATTTAAGCCCCAATTCAAGAAAGCTCATAAACCTGTTAAGATTGTCCCATTTGGGGTAAGAGTAGATAAGCTTATCTGACATAAAGGGAGGCTATGGCATGATGATGCTTCACTGCCATAATTACTTAATAATCAATTATTAATATGTAAACAATAGCAGCCTGATTTCAGTCATGTGACTAAGGATTAAATGAGTCAGCCTTGATAGAAAATCTACCAGAGCAAGGGGCTAAGAGACAGGCTCAGCTCTCCTAACTCCGGCATCTGCCACTGATTGCTGAGGTGGCCTTTTGCAAGTTGCACAGGGTCAGTTCAAAGCTCAGATGTTTTTACAGATAAACTCCATGATCAGCCATTTTCTCTTCAAAATCCCAGCCTCCCTGTCCGTTGAACTGCAAAATGCTGCTTCTTGTACACGTTCTGCCGGAGCACACTGGGAAGTGCTTGTATGGCGAATGGAAAATCTAGAGCTACTTGAGTACTCAGCTTCACGATCCAGTGATGGGTAGAGATGTATTTATTAAAGCGCAGAATTCACGCACAGCTGAAGATGCTGCATAAAATGCAAGCTCCTTGCAATAACTTGTTGACTAGGACCTGGTGTTACAGCCTGTTTTTAAAAAGTATTAACGTGGCTTTAAAAGTACACCATGATTATAACATTTGCCTAAAGAGCAGTGGGCCTTTTGTTTTTTCCTTTGGACACACAGCCATATTGCAGCTCCAGTGAGATCTGCTTTAAGCCATACTTGCCAGTAATATTCATAAATCTGTGCTGGTTACTCATAGCTGGTTAAACCATGGCTGCAGCATCATCTGTCTCTTAACATCTCTTTAGATAAGGTACATAAGTAGAAAGCGGGAGTATAATGAAATATATCTTCCTCATCTTCTTGCTTTGTTTTGATCTTGCATTCCAGGCAATAAAAAACTGCAAATAGTTTTGAAGTGTGAATTTTCACTTGCTGGGATTGCAGCGTAAAAGGGACACTAGTGAAGAATACACAGATCATCAAGTGTTTTATTTCCCTCTTTATTTTCTTTTCAGGAACATACTGTTGCAAATGTTGGTCCAAATGAATAGTCTGTTTCTTTTGTGACAAATATTATGGCCAACAGACGTTGACTTTTGACCATTAGACATCCCTGCACTTATAGCCACATAACCATCAAAGCACTAAGCCAGCATGAAGGTCATTACCCCAGACGGCATCCTACTTCGACTAACTTCTCAGATATGTAAGCAATAAGCAGTTGCAAGAGATTGATATGATACTTTGTGAGTAATTTGGATGAACTATAACACTAACCCAGTAAAGTATTATAATTTTAAATGTGTCCAGAAAATAATTGAAATTCTGGTTTAGCTTCATCATAATGCACAGTGCTGGGTATATTTAACAGCTGACTAGTTTAGCATGAATATTGCTTTACAAATGAGGTCATATTGTTTTTAAGAAACAATATTGCTATCAAACATGTTTAGGAGGAAAAGCAAGAGATTATGAGTACACTTTTAACCTTTCTGTCTCTTTCTGTATCTGTTTACTATGGTGATTTAGGTGCTCAGTGTTGTTTGAAGGCAAACATAGAAGGTTCTGGCATTTAAAAGAGATCCAATAATGAGCAACTTGCAGTCAGATTCTTTCTTATTATTACTCTGTCACAAAATCTCTGTTATACATCACTCCATCTTTGCAACACCAGTCAGAGATAAGAAAGGTCAAAACAACTCCTTCAAACATACAGTCTATACATGCACAACACTATTCCTGAGTCACGTAAAACCGTCAAAATTCAATCCATGCTGTGGAAAAGAACAGAGTCCATAGGTAATGGAGGTTCATTAGAGAGAAATCTTTCCTCCTGCTGGCACTGACACAGTCCAGGTCAGAGTGGGATCGCCTACTAACTGTAGTCCACAGGTTTCTTTTTTATCCCTTACATTGTTGTCAGCGTGAAGGATACCTAAACAAGCCACCTAAAAGAGTACTTAATATATATAATATGTATGCATCCACCTACTTAATGTTCAGACATTCCTCTACCCAAGGAAGTGGGCACACAGAGGCCCTGATCCTGCTTTTCACTCCTCATTGCAGTCAATGGTGAGAAGGCATCAGCAACTGTGATAAGAATCAACCTGTGATCCTTTGAAATCTGTTTCAAAGATGGAAATAACTTCTTTTAAGGACCTGCCCAAAATACTCCCTCTGCGAGAGGCATGACCGCAGGTGTGCTCATGCTGGCTTTGGTAGCATGAACTTGCAATCATTTTTATCCGAAGTTTTGGGGGAATCGTATCTTATCACTCTCTTAATAGATCAGGCAAATATACTGCAGCTTTATTATTACCATTGTAATTTTATTAATGTACTGCCCCCAACACCAATACTGCACTACAAAAATCTTTTACCAACATGGAACAAAAGTCTTCCTGCCCCAAAAAGCTCCCAGTTTTGATACTCTCCAGTGCTTTCCGTTCTCTTTCCAGACAATCTGGGATGCTGCCCTACTGTTTCCTTGCAGATGTGAAGGTCTATTAATAGCAAGAACACTAATAATTATCAGTAGTAAAATTAGTACTGTTGGTTCCATTCTGCAAGAAACTTGTGCAAAACAAATCAATCCATGTCAAAAGGAAAAGCTTCCAACTGATACGGAAAATAAATATACTTTCCAAGTATTTATCAAGATTATTAAAATAACAGAAATTTCAAAGAAAAAAAAAAGAAAAATGATTGAAACACAAATATTAAGCTGTGTTCTTTTAAATTGTGTCTCAAATGATCCAAGGAAGGACTTAGATCCAGGGCCAGTACACAGATCATTTACAGATCATAATCACCACAGTCTCAGTGTTGCATTCCTGCCTTGTCCTAAGTGATAACTGAAATTTATCATATGGGACAAAGCATAAAAAAACAGGCAGCAACAACAGGAGGCTGCAGCTGCACAGGATCAGCTTTTCCTGAATCTCAGCAAGAAATAACAACTATGAGTTATGGTAAAAAAATCCAATAATCAGAAAGGTCACTTACTGACAGAAACGACTTCTTCAGCACAGGTATCATGATGTAACCACTGCCGAAGTGAGGGACCTCACTGGGTACAAAAAAGCTATATATTATATCCATCATAACTGGATTTAAGGCCTGCAGGAATTCACAAAGTAGCCTAGTGGATCAAAAATCCATACGCTAAAATCCTGAAAGAGCTGAAAGAGTGGATTAACTATCTCTACTATCCAACTTTGTAGTAGAATAAAAAAACTTTATAAACTTCCCAGGGCCTCACTCAGACTTGGAAGGAAAAGCAACAGAGGGCATCTGACCTCTACCAAATTACTCATAATACTGACTTTTTGAAAAATGAATTGCTGCTGCAGGCAAGCCCAAATACAAAAAAAAGCCATTAAAAAAAAAAGCCATTTCAAATGCTTAAAGAATTAAAATATATTTATTGCTGTTTCTAGTAATCACTAGTGTAAATGCAGCCAAGAGCTTGGAAAAAAGGTCCAGGGAATTTTCAAGTGTGGTTAAGTACACACAAAGAGCAAAACTTCTCCATTTTTGTTTAATTCCTACCTCTTCCATTTCATTGCCTCCCAGGCATCAGCATGCAATTGGGACACCACCTTTCAAGCTCTGCACTTCTGCAGAGGAGCAAATGTACCTGGGATGTTTATTAAGGCATCATTATATGTCTGTGTGGCATCATTTATTTTCTGTGGAAGAGACCATGCCAGGTCAAGATCAACAGTTTGAGCAGACAATTCATCAGGTGGGAGCAGGTGGCAGGGGCGGTATAAGAAATCGCTCGAAAAGGAGTACAAAACTGAAATGGATGGAAGTGTAAAAGTAATAAGAAAGTGATCAGTGAAACTATGAACAACAGAAGATAAATCAAACGAAACAACTGCAAAGCAGAGATCAGTCCAAGAGGGTTTCCTTAAACGTGAACAGGGCTTTAACCTCTAAGACAATAGATGAATCCATGTATAATGCTTTTCCTTGAAATTCTGCTGGGAATCAGGAGGATGAACAGAGCAGGATTATTATCAGGGCATTCAGAAAGAATCAGTAAGAAAAACCAGTCTACTTTCTTAAAGTTGTGGTGGAAATGGATGCAGAGAGCATTTAGAAAATGAAGCATTACAAGGGATTTTGCACATTACATTTACATCCATGTTCAAACTGCGTTTGTATTGTGAGAGTGTGTTACAGGATCTGCACTATATTTTGATTAAGACCCCTGAAGCAGTGACTGAAATCATATAGAAATAAAGACTGATAAGTGCACAATGATAGTAAAAATGGAGAAATGTTGAACAAGAACTGTTTAATAAAAGGAGCGACTCACACATTAACTTGACTACTTCTTGAACTGAAATCCACCAAATAATTTTATTGAGGATTGGACTTCATACCAGTAAAATCCTTTTGCTATCAATAATCCAATTATTGATGACAAAAAATCTTGTGCACCTTATCTAACACAGATTTTGGACTAACTACTGATAATGTGAAAGTAAAACTTCCAAAAATTTTTTTTATATCATGGGAGTTGTATAAACTTAGATGTGCTCAGCTTTTTTGATAATACGTGAGGATACACTGGCTATGGACACTAAGTCCTAGTTGATTTGCTAAGTAGAGAAAGTCCTTTGAGATTTTATGGGTAAAGTTGATTTGGAGCTATAAAATTGAAGCATTTAATACAGACCAGAGGCCAACAACACTTCATTACAGACTGTCTAAACACTTTCAGTTTATCCACTAGGTTCAAATCCAAACAATACTTCCCTTTTAAAGCATTTCTGGCTGATTCTCTTTCTCTTTCTACCAGGAATTAACACCTAAAAAAAAAAGAATTTTTAATGTGTTTATCAATCTATGCTAAACTATAAATGAAGGCAAAGCATGTCACAGATCTGGCTAGTACCTGCACAGGGTTTGTCTTGAACATCTACCAATTTGCCTTGTCTACATGGGTTAATTACTGTATGTATCGACCAATGCACAGCTGGAATTTGACTAGTCTGTATTTGAATTTTTGAATTTTTGAATTTTTCAACATGTATCGTTCTGCCAGTTCATTGCTCCTTCTGTACTGATTGGAAATCTGTTGCACAAACAAAGAGAGAAAAACATGTTTAAAATAAGAAGATTCAGAAAGACTGAAACTGCTTTTAACTCATTATTTAAGAATTTACTATGTTTTAATACTCTGCCTCTTACAAACAGGAGTCTTTAAACACTGACTGGGAGAAGAACCAGCAAAACTGGCCATCTTTGCTGCTGCCTCAGAAAAAATTAGTTTAAACAAGCTAGATCTTTTGGCAACTCATTTACTGTCTAATGTCTTTGGTCCATAAGCATAACCCAGTGGCAGGATTAATGCTCCCAGACAAGGCAGCAGTGCTCCATATCAACAGCCCTTCTCCAAAGTATTTGCTTAAACAGAAGAGTCCTCCCGTCCAGGAGGCCCCAGCTGGCATGTGCCAGAGCTGCCAAAGGCCACATGCTGTCAGACGTCACGGTGGCTGCTGCCTAGTAGAGCTATGATACCGCAGGAGTAGGAAACCTGTACGATACACAAAGGCAAACTTCTCAAAGTGGTTACCTACAGAGCCAGCTCATTTCAACCAGCTCTTGGGGTCTCTCAAGCTTCATGTTGATAAGATAAGCCTGACTCTAACCTGGAGTGTGCTTTGCCCATACTTGTGTTTCATTTCTAATAATTTTTCAGATGTTAATGACATATTAACCTTTCCATGTACAATAGGCTAGGTTTCTTACTGGAGTAATTCTTTTGAAGCAAATGGATTTAGGCAGAGGAAGAGTTGGCTCTATGTTTTATTTTTCTTGGCTGTCTCTGTACAGAACCTCTTCTTGTTGCTAGTGTTTCTTTTTGTCTGGTAGATATATATACACACACGTATATACATTCATTTTTTGCTGCCAATAAGAGTGGAAGTAGGAAGTGCCTACATCCTCAACTCTCTAACAATGTATCCAAAATAGCAGATTTTTTTAAAAAAATCATTCATGTAGCTGTTATTCAAAAGCCCTCACACTCCTGGCAAACAGCACACCTACACTCACGGGTGTTCTGTATGACCTGAGCATTTCTACAGAAGAGATCTTCTTCCTTGTCTTTTACCTGATAACTTTGGATATTTGTTAGCTGAGGCTCTGAAGCACAGTTCTGAGGCCAGCCAATCCTATGGAAATGCAATCTAATTCCAGCAAAGAATTTTTTTTTATTAACTCTATTTTATGGAAATCAAAATGTGCCCATTTACTTTGGAAATTAAACAGTGTATTTCCACTTCACCTATCATTAATCTAAAAAGGATGAGATGATTTCCCATATTATTTCCCAATTTGTTTGTCCTCATATGATTGAGAGGCAACCTCTCACATGAAATTGATCTTCCTCCCTAGTCCTTTCCCAACACAATTTAGTCTCCCCAACAAGTATCAACTGCCACAAAGTGGTTTCACCACTACCTATTCTTCCTTCCTCTATGAGCAGCCACATTTTTTGCTTTTTCTCCTTGACAATGGTAAAAATGCTGGTGTTAGAGGAAGCAGACAATTAAAGGTCAAAAATTCAAGTGTTTTTCTGTTCTACCCTGTATAAATCTATTGCTGTCAGACAGAAGCAATCATGCCTGCAAATGCACTTTATGGGGCTGAGAAGATCTGTTTCTCAACTTAAACTATGTAACATTTAAATATCAAAAACTTTGTTTTCTAATGAGGGAAGTATTGAGGGGGGAGAAATGAATTATATGCTTGATGTATACTGAAGGCTGGGAAAATTAAGGCCATTTCCCATGGTGAGAATGCAGTGATTTCAGTTTGTGAGAGTAAATTAAACCTTTGGGAGAATTTGTCTTCCATTAAATTGAACAGCTAAACAGGCACAGAAGATTTTAATGTCACCACCACCAAACCCCAAAGGTTACAAAAAGAAAAAGAAATACTGTTTTCTTGTTTGGAAGTTCTCTGACTCTCTACCTAGGAAAAATGCAAACTGTAAATGTATGTTGAGACACAAAGACTCCTAAAGATCATAATTCCATTCCTATACCATATGCTATTAATGTCTGTCAACACTGTTTAGCCAGCAACTGCTGACAGAACCATATTTGCTATCTAAATACATCATAAATAAATCAGTAATGAACTGCTTTAGTAAACCTTCTGCACTGATTGGAAATACAGATCGAGTAAACAAACTCTGGGGATAGCATTTTGCAGCTAGAAGTATATACAACTGTTTAATGTCAATGACAAAGTCACTCACACCTCTCTTTCTGGCAAGACACAAGGCGGGTGAAAGAAAATCATGAGGATGGCAAAAGTGTTTAATCAATTGTAGCAAATGTACCTGTCAGCATTCATCATATTACCTCCCCTTTTTTTTTACCTTATGCAAATCTCAGAAAAGGGACTTTCAGCAGGTAGAGCTATAAAATAAGCTGGTAACAAAATCAAAACCCTCGGCTCAATCATGGTCTCATGACTAGGGAGATGGTCATCAAAACCTGGCTGAGGTTCATGAGCTTTCGAAGTCAGACCTGTAATGAGCAAGCACAGGCTCTGCTGACTTCTTTGCAAACAAAAGAGCAGATTTTGTCTTAAACATGAGTCTTTTTGAGGCAATGGCACATGCTCAGTAGGAAAAAAACAGGAACTAGAACTGAGTCTCAAAGTGGATTCATAGAATCATAGAATAGTTTGGGTTGGAAGGAACCTTAAAGATCATCTAGTTCCAACCCCCCATGCCACGGGCAGATTCCTGACTCTGCTGCAGGTTAACTAATAGTTTTGCACTGCAGAGTTTCAGCGTGCTTTTGAAGGTAAAAATAGATGGATATTTGTGCCAGAATTTGGCTTTGAGATGTGGGATACACTGAAATCGAAAACTTCAAGTACTTTGTGAATGTGCAAGATAAAAAATGGTAGGAAACATTCCCTTATTTGTTCAAACAAAGCTACCAAATGTTGTCTGGACAAAAAGCAACTGTTTGGTGAAGAGGAGCTGGAACTAGAATTTATCTTATGAGGTGGGATATTCAGAGAGGAATTAGTAGCAATGTTGACTGCTAGACTTAAAAAAATCTATTAGCACCATAAATTTGGAATTGAATAAATATTTCTAGTCTTCCCAACTCTTCTTTGACACAGGTTTTTTGAAAGTTACTTTCTGACAGCTTTCTGGTAATTAGCACCACAGCTTTATATCAGAAGAACAGTCTTAATTAAGACTGCAGAGAGATGCTAAAATTATAATTTCCTCTATGCTACATTTTAGCAGCAGAAATTCTTGGAGATCCCTGTGGGATGAGACTTTAGTCCAGAATAAAACAAGTGCTAATTTATCACGATGCTTGTAATGGATGATATTTTAAAAAATAGAATTTATCTCCTAGATTGAGGATTAAAAGTTTCTCTTAATCCCATCAGACAATTAAACATCTTATCCTTTGCTCCCCCCAAAGTTACTTTCAGTTCACAACTCGAACACTTTGTAAGATGCAGAAAAAAACCTGTTTACAAATTCAGTTCATTGACAAGGCTCACAAAGCAGTGGCAGGTGTTATTCTGTACAGCAGGAATTAGCTCTGTACACAGAGGGCTAACGCAGGGAACGGGGAAGGCTGCAGCTTATTATGCCCCACTAGCGGGGCACTCTGCCCTCAGCGCAATAAACCAGGATCCATCACCCTGAATGCACACCTTCCTCTGGTGCTCTTGCATTTCTCGTTCACCTGGAGTTAGGTGAGCAGATGCTAAATACTTAAATGAAAAAGGAAAGGAGCATGGGTCTGCAAGGGAAGAAGGGTAGAATCTTATCTTCCAATAAATCAAGACATAAATTTAAATTATGAGCACCTTAAGAAGACTGAGGTTCATGCAAAAGAATACAGTGTAAGACAAGGTTCCCTCTGGTGTCATTTGTTTTTGTGACAAGCTGCAGAGATTGCTGGAACAGAAGAAGTCCCAAGCTCCTAAATACCATCTCAAGTAGAGTTCATGTAAAAAAGAAGAGAAGCGGCACCATCTGGATGATAAACATTCATATTTTACAACCTTTCAGTTCATTTACTGATATATCTTTTTCTAACTATATTTGTTGTTTGTATCAGCTTGCCTAGGCAAAACAGAGCCATACATAATTCAGGGATAAAATTGCCATCAAGTCACTGCAGAATCTAAACAAATAGACCCCAAACATATATTTTTCATTAATAACCCTCCATTACCAAGTTCCGACACTTTGAACCAAAAATAAATAAATAAAATAGCAAGATAAAAAAGAAAGACACCTCATTATTTAATGCCAGTCTCCCTGGCTTTGTGCTCGGAGCAGGTGGAGACATTGTCTGAAAAGTTAGTGCTTAATGTGACCTGGGAGCGGCAGCCCAGGCTGGCAGGGGAGGACACGGAGAAGCAATCAGCCACTTGGCCAAAGCTGTCACCAGTCCTCAAGCCTGCGAGACAAGGCTAAGTGTGGAAGCTCCCATGCCACTTACACATTTCATTTTTTGCTGTCTTCCTGTCCAAAAAAAGGAAGAAAGAAAAAAAAAAAGAAAAAAGGGGAGGGGGGAGGGAGAGAGAAGAAAAAGTACTTTTAATTTACAAAGCTGAAAATAGCAGCTGCTAATGGGCTTTTGCACTCCTTCTTTAGTCACTGCAAGGTCACGATCAGAAGTAGCCTGTGATTGATTCTAAAGTGAAGCTCAGCTCTTGACGTCTGTAATGGACATTAAAAAATCTGAAAGGAGCTCAAAAGAGAAAACAAAAAAGTGACATATTTTATGGAGCCCTGAAGTCTTCCAGGTTCTCAGAATGAACTTGGAGGGTGGAGTCATGCTGTGTTTTTTTTAATTGTCCCTCATAATAATTATTGCATTACAAGGAACAATTAATTGTATAGATTAGTCTAACTTCATCAATTTTATGGCCATTTTATTGCTATTTCTTACAGTTCTGTGAAGAACAGCCCTCCTCTTCCATCCTTGTGTTTAAAGGGTTAAATGAGATGAGTGACAGCCTTTCTGCATGATTTACAACTTCGAGCCCTGTAGTGAAACCAGCGCTTGATGGATGATCCTGAAAGACGGAGACTAACCATAAATCATGTCTTTGAATCATTGACAAAGATAAAGGAGAGAAAGAAAAAGCACTGGCATTGACATTCATTCTCCCAATAATGTACATTGACTAGTTACAATACAGAACCTTAATTAAAAAAGCGAACTCAAAGTAGTCACCTCAGTGTAGGGAACGCACCGCTCTGAAAGGCTCATGAAAATCACAAATAAAAGTTCAAGCCACATCCATGATAGGTTACCTCCCTGGGAAAAGCACTCAGATGTATACTCGCCACAGCCCTGCACTGGAAAGTAAACCTGATAAACACTGGTCTTAACCTCCTCATTCTTTAGCACCTAGCTTTCTTTTTTTGGGCCTTTTCTTAACATCATCTTATTATTGTTAGAGCTGAACGCCCAGGCAAGGGGAGAGCCTTGTTGTTTTAGGCACTGGATGTATTATGCAGAAATGCCAATCTTCCGAGGCAAAACAAAGAAAGCGCTATCATCTCTGCCTCACAGAGAACTGAGGCAATGAGAAATACAGTGACTTTTTTCGGGGGGCCAGGGGGAAATCTGGACTTGACGAGTTTATGAAAGGGGCACATGTTTGTACATATGGCATGCCTTTGACAGAAAGGTGCTGGAACCGAAAAGGAAGTCCGTCCATCTAATGTTTCCAAATTTATGGTAGAGATGAGAAGAAAACTGAAATACCCTGAATCACAGGCCAGGAAGAGGAAATCATTGCCTAATCTCAAGTGCCACTCTTGCACGCTCACATGAAGGCTGGTGGCTACAGAGATGCGTGACCTACCGTCTGCAAACACAGCAGCAGCACTTTTATTATGTACTTCCCAAAAGTGTATATTTCACTTTTACCTTTCAAAACTGACACAGGGCACTGTTGTGATACATTTAATATTGCACAAGAAATGGCAGGAAACCCCAAATATCAGCTTCCACGAGACTGAGTGAAGGGCCAGCTGTATAGTGATGAAGTTAAAGGACAGGTTAAGACCTATTTGGGAGAAGTGATAGCACCATCTGTAATAGTACTGGGTAGTCCCATCTTTCTGCACAAGGAAGACTGGCAGACTGATAAAGAAATACATGCAAAGCAGTTGTGGAGAGCACCCATTTTGTGTCTGTAAATGCAACAAAGGAATACACAAATGAGGTGACTTTCTGAGTGAGCCCGTGCTGAAACAGCACCTTAAACACCCAGCTGAAAACGTGCAGATGAGCATGGTGCAAAAACGCAAACAGCCTGAGGTGGGAGCGACTTGGCTATTTAAAAAAGGAGTAACCTAAAGAAGAAAAAAAAAATCATGGCAAACAGGTGAGGAGAGAAAAGTGGGGTAAAGGAAAGAATATATGAATAGAAGCAGAAAGAGGAAGGTCTAGATATGCATGTTAATGCTTCCCTGCTGTGCTTAATTCTTTAAAAAGAAAGCCACAGATTTGACAAGTTCATGTGCTCATGGTGGCTGAAAGCAGGGGTGAATGAACTCCCAACTTTTCCAAGTTTTGTGCCTTTCCTGAATCTTTCCAATTTGTCAAAATTCTTTGAGTCCCTCAAGCATTTAATCCTCATGGTTTAAAGAAAATATTGGGATTTCACACATGGAAAAACTCAATTATAAAAACAAAACAAAAGAGGACAAGCAACACTAAGCAGGTTTTCGTAGGCAAAGGAAAGCACCTTCTACCAGAGGGAACAACTCCATGAAACAGCTGAGAAGGCACAACCGGGCATGTTTCAGAAGGCACAATAATCATAATACACTCACTTTATTTATTTGCATATATTATTTCCCATTCTTCCCTGTTCTCTTTGCTGGGTCTTAGCTATCCATTTTCTCTACTCCTTTTCCACTTTCTTCAGGTGATTGTGAGTATTTTTATGTGCATATGCAGTCTAATCTGTGCAGAAAATGTAAGGACTTTACAAGATATGAGCACTCTTGCACAGGCAGCAAAACCAAGGAGGTACATTTTAAAAATTATTTTATGATTTTCAGTTCCTTAAATTACGTACAATTTACAAGTTTCCTTCAGCATATTATTCACAACTCAAAACGTTTTCTGCAGATGATTCTTAATGTATCACTTTGTCATGAGCATTTTGATGCAGATTCGCAATTCTAGACATTTGGACCAGGCACGCTGAAGTTTCTTCGCCTTTGATTGCATGAATATATACCTTGGTTTCAAATCTCCAAAGCAAATGTGTTGTCGTATTGGATTGATTGGATTTGCCATTTGTTTTCCATAAGTATTTGCTGAAGTTTATTTTTCCAATAAACATTCCTATTACAAACAATTTCCTCAGATATTTACCAGCAACTAAAGGGGAGTGAACACAGTCACTTATTTTAACTTGTTTATAAATTCAAGAGCATATACATTGACCTCCTTCCCTTCAATTTCTGTCCCCTATCCCCCAATTTTTGGTTTAAATTCTTCCTCTGTATTACAAAAAAAATGCCAGCGTAGCTCACAAGAAAGCTTTATTAGTAGAAAATATTGCTGAAGTGAAGAAAATTGTCAAACTTATTCTTGGGAAAATTAGCGTTTTTCTTTTTTTAAGGAAGAGAAGAAGTAGGGCAGAGAAGAACTGAATTTTAAATTTTTGTCTGGAAACAGAAGAGTACCTGAAAAATAACTGGTTCAGAAGTACAGGGAGAAAAGCTGATAGCAACTGAATTCAGCTGTATCCAGCTTCAGCCTCTGCCATAGGCCAGGTTTCCTGGTCACATCTCCCACGACACAGCACAAACTGCCCACCTTTCAATACCACTGAGCACCACGGGAAATCAGTATCTAAACGATTGCTTGGTAACCAGTCCAGAGTCAATGGTTCACACCAAGGGATAAATACAATGGTAATATTACTGGTTTTAAAAAAGTCAAATTTGGTCCAGAGCAGAAAGCCTGATTTCAGCCTGCATGCTATTTGCTCCTTTCAGCTGAGCTAAAATGGCCTGATTTCCAGCGCAGCTGGCTGTGTTAAGGAGCACAACTACACTAATTATATCATTTAGCTAAATCTTGAGGTGATAAAGAAGACAGACATTCAGCTGTCACAGGAAATGACCCTGAAACTAAGTGAAATGTTCCACTGAGAAGCAAATACACCTTTGTTAAAAAGTGCTGCAAATGCACAGCAGAAAATGTTACTCATGACTGTTATCAAGGAGTGTGTGTGTGTTGCACCCCTAGAGACAGTGGAAATTAAGCAACTCAGAAATAATTTTCAAGAGGATTTGGGACACTGCGTAAGTCAATCCTAATTCATAAGAATGCACCCTGGAGGGTGAAGCTGGAAAGAAAGAGAAAATAATCCACTTGATGTCAGTTTAAGGGTGAAATGCTGTTTCAGATTAGCACAGGTGCATGGGAAATGCCTCGTGAGGACAAGGGTTACGGCAGCTGACTTACAGGTCCCAACGAGACTGGAGGGTGTGCGTCGCGAAGGCTGGCTCTGGGCAAGCCAGCAACTCCATCCCCAATTCCCCTGGCTGATGTTTTGAAGGAGCGTAGTTTGCTGTGCCCTTGCTCCCCCAGCGCTGCTCTCCCACTTTGAGCAGGTCTACCCCAGGGGGTAGGAGGCAGGAGCTGCCATGCACCCACCTGATGTATTCATCATAGTCCTCTCCTGGAGCAGAGTTAGGGATTTTGTGCTGTACTCTGGCCCCGCCGCACAGAGAGGTGGGGGAGAGGATCCCTGGGCTCTTAGAAGAATTTGATAGATTTAGGAGGCTATACAGGAGGGTTGGGGACAGGAAAGAGTTAATACAATAGGTTTTGGCATTTGACAGAGGAATACTTATGTGTAACCATTCATAACTAAATCACATCAATTTAAGTGGATTCCATGTATTTCTGACTCTAACATTAATCTCTATGCAGAGAGAGTGTCTAAATATTTGTCTCTTTCAGTTCCGATATTGTAATTCTCTACCAAAACTAAGGGGAATCCCTTCCTTGGGTTTTTTCCTCCTCCCTCCTCTCTTTTCTCCTACCTTCTTTTCTTTATTTTCTGGTAGAAGAAAGTGGTGAAAGGCTTTGGATGATCATTTAAGGAAACGGGGATTTAATAAACCCAGTGTTTGGGTACATCACAGCTTTTATGTTGGCGCTGAACTCCACATACATTAAATCCACATCATCTATCAATCTTACAGTTGCGTGTCACTTATGAAAATCTACTGAGTATTGTTTTCATCTCGCCTTACAACAAGCAGCAAAGCCTCATGAATACTGAAGAGCATTGTAAATACTGCACATCTTTTATTTTTAAAGGTCTAGACAGTTTGGAATGGCAAGATTTCTTTGCTGAAAATTGCAGCTTAAAGCAATAATTCCCAGATTCCTCCTCCCCTATTTTTTTCATTCGGTGTGCAAACAAGCAGAAGCATTGCTCTGTATCATTAGTAACACCTACAGTGGTGCTGCTGCTGCCGCAGCTTCACCATACTAGTGCTCTGCCTGTGCTAGCCATTAATCCAGCCCGATGTTGGTTCAAGTGTGATATTATTATTCAAATTCCATCCCACTAGGAAGCAACCAGCTCTGAGATGTATCTATTCATTTCCACTGCTTTATTGAAATCTGACAACCTGCTTTTTCTACATTTTTGAATACTGCAACTTTATGACCTCACACTGCCATCACCCTGCTCTTATTTGCCTCAATAGCCCTCAGTAGTGGATCTGCCATGGGCTGAATTTAATAGAACAATATTTTACTGTTAGACAGCACCTTTCATTTTGAAGAATAAAGCCTCATTGAAATTCAGTCATCTTTGGGGCCCAGGGAGGCACAGCTTCGTGAACAGGGATGTTTTAGCTGGTCTGTTTTTGTCAAGAGTGCAAAGTGACCTTTTATGCACACGCAAACCAACAGGAGGTGTGAGGTGTTATCCAAAACATCATGACCATCTATTATCTGATCCTGTTTGGGCTAGAAAATGGGTAGCCAGGTCTCCTGAGATGATGTTATGCTGATAGATTATGAGCATGGCCTATTTGTGTTGGGTTGCATTGCACAGTCAGAATTCTCTCTCTCGCAATACTTTTACATCCACAGCTCCAGGCAAAGCCAGGAAGAGCAGACAGGCACGATCAAAGAGAGGTGCAAGAGTTGACTAAACCGCCTCAAACAGCCACAGAAGCCTGGATTTGGCTTGAATCACCAGGCGCGTGAGGGATGGGGGAGGTTTAGTGTGGTTCCTACTTTACAGAGACCCAGTATCTTCTGCATAGGTTTGACATCTCATTGGTTTCTTTTCTGTTTGCTTGCTATACTTGTTATCTTGTCAGTCCTACAAATGCACATTTGTGTGCCATCAACTTTTTCTGCAGTATATATAGCTTATCACAAGCTAAGAGCTAACAGGAATCTCACAAAAAACAACGAGTTGGTGAACCTTAGTGTTACTTGTAGGACTAAGAATTGCAGAATTGACTACTAACCTTTCTGTTTGTTTCTATTTCCATGCCAGGAAAGGTAACTTCTTTCCTCCTGCAGACACAAAAGCAGAACTCCCCTGACATCATGCTGTGAGCTGCACTGAAGTCAGCTATTTCAGTTGTTGTGCAGCCTTTTGTGATTTCTGTGGAAGAACTGGTGGAATCAATCTGCTGCTACTTGTCTGGGCAATTCAACTTTAGTGATAGGATTAAGAGCTGCCATTTCAATCTAATAGAGGCAGGAACAGTAAGTAGTCTGAACTCTCACTCATAGATTATCAAGTTAACGAAGGGTAGGTACCTGAAGGTTCAAGAGCCAACCTGTTAAGACACCTTGCTACTGATTCAGAAGCAATGCAGAGGAGTGCTCCAAAGCTGCACTAAAGACTCCCCCCATACAAGCAGGCTGTGAATGAGTATGAAGTTATTATGGCTGAGTTGTCAAAGCAATGAGACATAATTTCAGTGTATTACTGATTCCTCCACCTACATTTGCTTATAAACATTGGCTTGAGACAGGTTTCAACTCAGTTTGAGGCAGACCTTGGTATTGCACTGGGCTAAACTCAAATTATAAATTGAGCTTTCCTGACTCAAAGGAATCAGGACATGAAACATCCACAGGTGTCATCGTAGTTTTGTGAACCTAAAATTCGATAGAAGAGGTTCTGCAAATCCAAGACATTACATGTGTCTGGGAAAAGGACCACTTACCATTTCCAGACTCCTGGTGATTCAAATGAACTGGAACCAAGATACAAAGCAACGCTGCGTTTTGAGTTTGACAAACAGATGTGATTTCATGAAAGCAATACCAAAACCTTGAGAAATGTAAGTGATGCAAAGGGAAAGAATGCAAAGAGAGCGTGCTACCTCCCTTTCTCCACAATCCTGCGGACTCCCAGGCATGAACATTGTACTGGCCTGATTTTCAGAGGCTGGGGTGGGGCTGTTCACTGCATCTGAAAAGCAGACCTTTTATTTAGATCTGCAAAAAATTTGCAAGTTTGTTAGTTCATCAAAGAAATCTAATCCACCTATTGTCTTCTGATCTTTCTCGTAAGATCCTTCCATATGAATAGAATTGCTTTTAAAAGCACCATCCCTCCCCACCCCACCCCACCCCCCAGCATTTCCTGTCCTCTCACCTTAAAAAACAACTCTGAGAACTTTTCGACCAAAGCAGCCATGTGGAGCCAGAATTGTTTCAGTTTTATACAGGGCCTTTGCTCACATCCTGTCGGGTGTTAAAAATCCCTCAGCTGCTTTGCTAGGACCACCCGGCTAGTTCTGAACCACATCTGACAAAATGATACTGTTCACTTCCAGAACCCATCACACAGTTATTCTTGGATAAAAGGTAAAGCAAATAGCAGCCAACTGCTCACTGCTGCAGAAACAAAGACCATCTAGCCATTTATCAAAGCTTCAGACAACCAGCTTGCTTTAAGCTCAGCCACCTCTCCCATTACAGCTTTAAACGATAACATGCTATAATATCAGAAATGACAAATGGAACCGGGGGCCTAACCTATACACAATCAATACCTGCTCTGAAATAAGAACCATCTTTAAAGTATTGACAAAGGGAACAGGAATACGTATAAAACTGCAATTTTTTCTTGAATTGTTTGGTATGGCCACTGTCAACATTCATTTGTCCATGACATTCTTTTTTTTTTTTTCATGAGAGCAGCAAAACCCCAGGGTGTGCAACTATTGTCAAGCCTTTATAGTCGCCCTGTGTCTACTGTTTATTGGAGGGTAAGAGGAAAAGGCCGATTGCAAGTGACTTCAGCAGAGCCTTCTGCTGCAGATTAGAAACTGTTGCGCTGCGTGCAAAGCCATTCTGCTTTCTTTAGACTGAGATGTGTAAGAAAAATTTAAGATGTCATCAGCTTCATTCATTTTGATGGTGCTCCTCCAGCTTGGGTCAGAAGAGCTTTATTTAGAATACACCCATTAACCCTCTGTAAGAGCAGAATAAAACTTCTGTGTTTAGGTCATAAAGATAAGGACCTTCCTCTGAAGGAAGCACCTTATGGGCCAGCTACTTCCTCCTCCTGAGTTTAATAATAATACTTTGTACTTTTATAGCATCTTAAAGTGCTCACCACATTTCAGATACTCTATGAAGAATTAATAACAATCCAAAGTGCTGTGCAAATGTTCATATCCCCTTACAGATGGGGAAACTGAGACAGAGCCAAGTTGAATGGCTTGGTGAAGGTCATGCAGGGCGTTGAAACAGCTGGCAACAGAAACTTGGTGTCCTGAACCATTTTTTGAGGCACAGATCACTCCTCTTCTGCCACACCATTTGGCCAGAAAATAGCAAGGAGTGATGAGATGAAGGTGACTTGTGAAGGGAGTTGGTCGCACAGGAAAGTTATCTCCCCACTAAGTGTACAACCAGGAAAGTATTAAAAAAGGGACTGGTCTTGGTACCAAGGAAGCACGGAAGAAGTGATCAGAGTCCTCCACAGCACTAGAAAGAGGATAATGACTTTTCAGCTTTTTCTAAACATATAAGTAGCCATCTCTGTGCTTTCTTTATAGCCTTGGTGAAAGGAAAGCATATAAGGAAATATATGTGAGAGAGAGAGAGAGGTTTTGCAGTTACTAATTGGCTTGAGATCATCATAAGAATATAAAAGGCCATGGCTGAAGGATGGTACATCCTATCACCGTTTTTGGGTGAGAGGCAGCTTGCATGGGCATGACCCTTCGGGTCTATAACCACGGCAAATACTGATCCAGGGTCGATGGGGTGGGGAAACAGGACACTTTGCAATTGTTATGGCTGCCTGAAGGCAGCAGGGAAGAGGGAACATATTATGCACTAAATGCAGGGCAAGGTTTACTCTCAACCATATTGCCAGTCTGCACAAAGGTGGGAGAACCTCATGGCTAATGTCGCCCATGGGGCCGGCTCCAGGATGCAGCAGGGTGAGGTATATAAAGGCATAGCCTGTGCATGGCCCTTAACCAAGAGAAGCCCCACAGCAGAAGGAAAAGTTTCAAACCTTTGTAATGCAGAGAAAATGGGTTATACGATTGTGCATGTCTCCAGTGGAAGGTGCATTTTCTGTTGCACTGTATAAATAGGCCCATGACATTCATTTCAAAAATAGCATAAGACATAGTCTCTTCCCTGGAGAATGATCATAAAGAGGGGAAACGCTGACAGCGAAAACTATTAAAACAGGGGAAACTGAGGCAGAAAAGAAACTTTCCCATGGCAAGTCTGCCCACAAAAGAAATGTGCAGCAAACTACCTCCAAAACAGAGCCCAGGCCATATCCAGCACTGACTGCAAGACCCCTGCACCTCCTAGCACCCAGGCAGCTCCAGGCAGTCAGAGCCGGGGTGCTGGTGCGGTGAGCTGGGGGACCAAACGCAGCCACGAAGAGGCTCCACTGGCTGAATTGCACTTGCCTCACCAGCCAATATGCAGCTTGCTGGGTTGTTTTTGTGCCAAATGGCCAGCTACACCTTACAAAGGGAAAAATCTGGCAAATCAGTGCTTTAGAACCCTCAAAGAAAAATGACTCAGAGAAGAGAAAGTGTGAACAAAGCAAGAAAGGCAACTGAGCAGCTGGAGATCAGCCAAGTGTTCCTGAAGGATACCCTAAAAAGTGCCACGCATTACTGAGTGAGTGGGACACAACTCAGGGAAAACCCTTTTTATAGTAAGATGTTAGAAAGAGTGAAAAAGGAAGTGAGTGGGGCTCAGCAGTCGAGGAGTTAGGGCACAGGAGCAAATCTGCAGACCTGCTTTGGGGCTACTCACTTCACCTCCCTGACATCGTAAAAAGTGGGAGTAAGTTTTTAAATAGCTGGCTTATTGGTTGGGCCTTTGAAGTTTTGGGGCGGGAAATGGTATTTATTATTGGTTGTCATTAGTGTGTAAATAAATAAATACGCCCACTCCCATTGTGGAGGCAGCACGAAACAGGAGAGAACCTGCTACATGATTTCAGGAAAAAAAAATGCTGCTGTCTCCACTGTTTTACTCTTGCATGAAGTGCTGGTGGCTGTTTTATTTTGTGAGGATCATTTCCGAAAGATTTCAGTCTGCGCTGGGATTAGGCTGCTCTCTGCTTCGATGAATGAGTTGCGTTGGATGAAGAACATGACAAGGGGGATAGGAGGCACAGGATGTTCTGCACATGTGCCTCCAGCTCCGGGTGTTACCTCGTGGAAAGACACCAGATGCCAGTGCCAGATCCAAGGCGAGAGCTGCACTACGAATCTGAGCACTTTCCGAGCGCTAGTGTGGTCTGGAGAATGTGCTCACAGCAGGAGGAAGGCACAGTGACAGGCCAAGTTTAATATTGATTTTAGCATTGCTGGACAGATTAGGCCAAAACAGAATAATCTGTTAACCCCAAAACGTGGAGGAGTCAGCAAATTTGCTGGAGTTCTCTATTCAGGACACCCAACTCCTCAGCTGTCTAATCAATATTTATCTGAGACGGGGACGCTGCATGTCAGCCTGTTAGCTCCCTGCACAGTGGCACTGCTGGAGCGAGCTCCTCTCCCTGCAGCCCCGCAGCTCTGTCAATAGCACGGGGAATTGATGGAGCGGTTGAGCACAGTGATGCGGTGGATCGCGATGGTGCCAGGCTGGAAGGGAGGCTTTCCCCAGAAGTAAAGGATAGCTGTCAGCCTCCAAAGGGAAGCTGAAAAATGGTTTGGAAACTCCAGGTCTGTGAGTCTTTTGCTGTAGAAATCAGGCCATTAGGCTGCCTCAGACTCAGGCCCTGAAGATTCAAGGGGAGGAAAATATCTCTGTGCTAAAGAGCTGTATAAAGCAATTATTATCGTTATTATTCACTAGTACATTTATTGCAATATTGCAGTATGCATACTGCAATAGACCTGTTTTCTAGTAACTGGGCTTATAACAGCACATTAGATTTGTGCTACAAAGACAGTGCAAGCTAAATTAGATTAGTATAGAGCAGTAATATAGTGAATAAAAGGTTAAAAGAGATGAAAATAATGCAATTCACATTATTAAAAAACTAAAGAGCACAGCAAGAGTGGAGATGAATATCATATCAAGATTTTGGAAAAAAGGGGTGGAAACGGAATTGAGAAATGGAAGACAAAGGTAGTTGAGGGAATGTAGATACAAAAAAAGGGCTAGGTTCTCAAAGGTATTTAGGAAGGTCGAAGTGCAGGTAAAGTCTTAACAGTATTTTTACAAGTGTTTAAGCAGGTTAAAAAGGAATCAAGGCTTTAATCTGCTGAGGTTCTTTTGAAAATCCTACTAGGATTTCATCTCAAGATGTGTAACTATCCTAAAAAATCTGGCCCTGATCATTCAAGGAAATTGAATTATTTTCTAGAATAAGAGTTTCCTTGCAGTCAGTCTGAAGTCTCTATGCAGTTATCAAATTAAAATAAAATGAGCAAGGAAAGCAAATAAAATGAGGGTATTTGATGAAGCAGTTCTCATAAACACTGTTAAAACAAAGACGCAAACACAGCCTGAATTGGTGACTTAGTTTGCTGAACATTTGGGATTTTGCCCGGACAGCAGTATGCTCACTAGAGTTCAGGTCAAAATCTTCTGTGGAAAGAAAGGCACGGAAGGAAAAAGTATGACTAGCATCTCATTTATGCCTGCTTTCCTGCACGTGTTGCTGATCGGAGCAGAAGTTGATTAAGTACAAAACTCCCGAAACAGATTAGGGGACAGAAGCAGTAAACTCTTGCACTCATAATTTACATGCAGAGCCTAATGACTCTTACCCCAGTATGTATCTACATCCCACCATCTTAGGATTCATATTTTTTGTTTAAACCTTTTCTGCCAGGGAAGGTAGGATCTCAAGGGAGAGGTGGGTTGACTACTGGAGCAATGATCCTTGATGGTGATATCTAGTAAATAAAATGGGCCAACACCCACTCCGCTGTGCAGCGGAGCTCATCTCTCCTCCCTTCCAAAACAGCTTGGCCACATCACCTCCCGGCTAGCACTTCTCCCCCATCTCTGCCTTGGCGTTGTCCTCACACAGTTCCCCCAAAGCCAAGGAGGCACGGATGCATCTCACTGCTCATCTGGGATGCAATATTTAGCCCTTAAAACAAACACACCACAAACTAATGCATAGACTATCCCCAGACTCCACTGGGTAAAGCAGATGTGCCTATGGAATGGGTCTGTGAGCTCCTTGCAGAACATACTTGATAGCAAAGGAAGCCTCAGCACTATGTGATAAGACAGTTGCTAAGGTAACTACTTTTTTCCTTTTAGAGAAAAGCCAAGTAAACAAGCATGTAAATAGACTTAAGAGCCACGTAAATTGTTGGTGAACCTATTCTGGTTACCTTGACGATAAAGTATCACTCTGCCAGGATTTAAACTTTCTTTGGCGTGTAAAGAATATAATATGCTGTGATCTCAGGCAGTTACAATTGGATCATCTAAGTTTTAGGTCTATCTTCTCTCTTTTTACATCACTCTTCCTTGCAAGGTGGGAAGGCATCCCGTGTAGCTAAGGGACGTGGTATACCAAGTTCAACATCACCCTTACCAGGCAGGCTACTCAGGGAGGCAGTGACTTGTGCACATATGCATTAAAAAAGGAGAGGATGGAGCAGTTGTCCCCCCAGTGAGCTTTAAGAATATCTTTACTAATTAGAATAATGGTAGTTAAGTTGCAATTATTAATGTGAACCAAATTTTGAAAGTGTTGCCTTCCTTCCAGGTAAAGAAAGTGATATGGATAGAATGCAAATTTAGTGTTTAAAAGGACAGTGTGCTCTCCTGGTCCCTTAACCTTGGCTTTGACCACAGACTCATGGAAAGCAGGTCTGTACAGCATTAGCTATACCTCAAGCATTTCTACTGCTGTAAAAATGGTGGCCCAAGCCAGCTCCACAGTCACCCCAGCAAAGCAATCTGCTGGAAACTGGGCAGGCTGCAGTTTTGTTTCGGCGCTCTGCCCCATACCAGCAGCAGAGCGGTTCCCACTCGTGCGCGGGATTGCACCCAAAGAAGGCAACAAGACTTGCTCTTTCTGCTTGTCAAGCACAGCAGAGGAATTCCCAAAACAAGCTAATCACCGGAAACACCACCTCAGGGTGATGCTGGCGTGGGTGTGGGAGAAGTACTGACTCCACATCTGGCACAAGCACCAACTCGTTGCCCAGATGAGGCCGGCAGTGCTTCCCTGACACGCTAGGGTTTCCTCTGTTCTTTCTGGCTGCTCCCAGAACACAGCACATACTCTTCAAACCTTTCCAATGAAAGACTGTGTCCTCCTGCATGCAGCCTCTCTTGGTGGTTCAGCTAGCACAGAGCGCTGGAGAACGCAACGTGCCTTTTTACCCCGAGCCTTTTCGTTTTGCCTGATATTATGACTGCAGTGGTGGCTGCTGCAGGAACAGAGTCCCCAGTGCCTAAGCAGGAGTGGGATCTGTAGCTGCCACAAATGACATCAGGCAGCATAACTATTTCAGACCTGCCAGTCCTCAGCAGGGGTCACAGCTGACAGCAGACTTAATAAAATTGGCTGGGGTTGGGTGACTAAAATGAAACATCTCAGCTGAAAAAAAAGGCAAGATTGAGGGTCATTCAAGAGCTTTCTCCTCACATAGTTAAGGGAGAGCTTCACTACAATTGACAGCTAATTCAGTACACATCTCATAATATATTATCTCCCCAGCTATATGACAAGTCTAGTGAACAAGATGCAAATGAACAGTTAGGCAGGTAAGTTCTTAATGTCACTTTAAGAACTCAGCGCAGCACCACTGTCTTCTCCATCCACCGGATGAGTTACGTAGCGATGGAGCAGTTGTGGGAAAGTAACAGCAGGATGGCAGAGGAAATGGAAGGTAAAAGAGGTTAATTTATGGAAATTATCTAGGTCACCCAGTAAGTAGGACATGTCATGCACAGCTTTAAAAGTACAATAGTAATTTATTTAGAATCTGATTTTTTCAATAGATAGTCAATGAGGGTTATCAGGAGTCATGTAATTGTTTTGATCTCCTCATCACAAAATGAACTGCAGCATCCTGAACTGATGGAGGAACTTCCAGAGTTGTGCATCTGTAACGAGGCCCCCCAGATCAGAGGTAAAGATTTGGCTGAAGTGGGGACCAATGCCTGGAAGTTACATGTGATTGAATGTGTGGATTCCTGTGGCATTTCATGGCAGCATGTATGTCACTGGGACTACTGGGAGGGTAGTGTTTTTGGGGCCTTCGAGGATCAATGAAAAGAAAAAAATCAGAGGGTTTTATCACTTCAGACCTACATGTGATTTTGGAGGGGTAAAATGGGAAAAAATAAATTCTATACAAAAAGGCTAATTCACACAAAACAGACTTAGACTTTCCCTACTAGTTACGAACTAATTAATCTTTTCCTTCTCATTAATGGTACAAATGAAAAAGCAGTCTATTATTTCTTTGGCTACAAAGCTCTTGCTCTTTTCTTCCCTTTTTTTGCTGTTTTAATGCTACAGTTGAGAACACAAAACCCGAACGGCAGAGCTATCTCCACTGACCTCACAGTCTTTTCCACTGAGAGGAGCAATAAAGGCACAGAAAACGTGAGGGGCACAGACAGCACAAACAGGGAAGCTCAGGTGGAAGTGCCGAGGGGACACACCCAGCACCGCAGGAATCAAGAGTGGTCCCAGATCCGGGTGAAATTCCTGTGAGCACCCGGCTGGTAACTGCTTAATAAAACCTTTGTTTACCAGGTCCGTGCCCCACTCGCCCTGCTGTGTTTGTGGACTGTGTATATACCTGCTCTCCATGAATTCCTCTGCAAGAAAGCCATGCAATCCTCAGCACTGATTCAGCCTAAACTGTTTTTCATTTTTACTTCTTAAGCAATTAGTTGAATCAATCAAAAAAGCTGTGTGGACAGCCTTGCCTCACTGAAAAATACATATTTTTCCGTTTAGTTTAACTTGACTTTTTTTTTAAATACTTAAACCCTTCCAGCGGTGGTTTAAAATAAAAATCTTTCAGCTGTATCCTTTAGATTCAGCTTGCTCTTCAGAGGAGCTGCTAGTCTATCAGAACATCGTAATTCCAAATTTTCCTGACTTAATTGGTTTGTTCTGTGATGGTCTCTGAGAAAATAAATTACAGTTGCTTTTTTTTTAATGAACTGACCACAAATTTGTAATGAGAATATCTTTTGTAAAGATAATAGGATGGATCAGGATATCTTTAATCAGTTTTTAATTACAGAACCCAGTGACTCAAAACCATTAGTACCTGACTTAGTGCCCGCTCGGAAAGACTCCTGCCCTGCTCTCCAGCTCCCTCCTCCAGGCTCACGTTGGCAGGGTGCCGATGTGACTGAAGCCCGCCAGCGCAGGGAAGATTTCAAGGAGTTTTCTTATTCCCAATACTGGACTTTGAATGCTGCTTGCAAAAACCAGCAGGAAGCCAGCCTGCAATATCGGTGGTTCTGGACAGGCTTCCACACTGATGCATCTGGTTCTGCAAGCTTATTGACACAGCAACACTGGCTGCTCACCATTCAGAAGATATCTGATAATTTTTCATCAATCCTTGGCTCTTAAGGTCATGACATTCTGTACAAATCTCAGCTTTCATGTGTAATGGATAATTTTTCTGGCCACCATGAGTGCAGGTTAATATTTAAAAAATGGAAGGCAATAGAAGGAACTTTTTTTTTTTAAATGGCATGTTTTTAATCTTATAATTTCTAAGAAACCAGATTCATGATTCTCTGCCTTCTATTTTTAACAAGTTCTTTCTCTCTGCCTGCTGCCTGTTAACACTTGTTGCAGAAGCTGATATTAGACTTCAGTCTGCTCATGCCGATGAGGGCACTCATCTTCTTTAGCTGGTTGTTTTTAAGTGAACCACTGGTAAGAAAATAACAGAGGCATTAAGAATCAGCCCCCAATAAATCCTCTTCTTCTGTCCAGCAAAAAGTGTCTAAGAGCAAGAGTGTATATTTCTGATCAACTTTTTTGGTTCTCATGTTAATGTAATTTCAGCAGAATATAAAAACCAACTCTATTCTGGCTTGCATGACACATATAAATTGTGCATAGAGCTTGGAAACAATTAATTTAAAGTAATAATTTGTATAAACATCCTAACAAAATTTTAAAGGGTATTAAACACCCTGTTTTATAAACATAACACTTAATTTGAAAAAAAAACATTTAGAGGTAACGCATTTAGGATAAGTGCACAACACATGAAAATAATAAATGAAATTTTCCCAGTTTAGAAAATGAATGTAATTAATTAACATTTAAATTACATTTTTAATTGCAATCATGCCCTCCCAGGGGACTCATAAGGGACCATAATTGCAATTAAAAGCATGTGGATTAGATAATAAAACAATGCACACTGTCTGAAATGTGCGATTTAAAATGGAAAGCAGACATTGTTATCGGCACATCTAACTTAATTGTAGCCATAAAGCAAATGTGCTGTACAAAATAAAATTCACATACGGGAACATTTAATTCTTGAATCTCTTAAAGGGGACACGCTTGAGAGCACATTTTATGACAGGTTCTGTTTGAAACGGCCCTTTAAGGCTTTAGTATTCAGGGATAGTACTTTAATGTTTTTGCATTAATAAAAGCATAGCTGAATGTTCCTATTAAAATACACAGATACATTTAAGTAAGAGATGAAACTGAGTGTCTCAAATTTAAGTTGCAGAAGGCATAATTATATCAGGAACACATTTTTCTTTGTTCTGCATTGTTTTAAAATTGCATTTGCCAGGGCAGAGTTGGAGAGGCACTACATTTCCAGTGTATGTAATGAACAGAAAAAGGTAACTGATAAATAGGTATTTACTGTACAGATACAAATAAATCTGCTCTACCTTAAGCGTGGTCACCTCTCAGGTCAGTGGACCCCTAACAGTGTATCGACGTTCTGGTTTTCCTTGGTGCTGCACTACTGCTTTTTGATAAATACTGAAGATTTTAGCCTTTAGTGCCACTAATTCTCCATTTTTCACAAACTTCCACTTTATCTCAACACAAAGAGAAAAAATAAGAGGCTTCCAAATCCAAGAAATATCTCTCCTCATGGGGAAAATGGTTAGGAGTTTGAACCATGCTCTAGGGATACTACATGGTTAAGTTAAGACGCAGCGTCTTCGGAGGGTTGTGTTCACCCAGGGGCCATGCACTATTAGTTACTATTTTGCAGGACAGATCCTCAAGTGAGGGTAAATCACCACCACATACATCAGCTGAAGGTCTTCCGCACAGTTCGTGTGTCAGGAGCCTAATTCACGAATGAAATATTTTCAGAAATCACTATTGATTAGTCTCATTGCTAAGTGAATTACTAGTAGGTGCCCAGATACTAATTGTGACAAGTGTGTTATAAAGTGGGGAGAGCACACAGACTGAAAATAGAGAAAAGTTTAGGAGCCGATGGAGAAAGGGTTCCAGAACATGATAGAAATTTTCTGCATGGATGCTTCTTTTTGCCATTTACTTTCAATCTTAAAGGGCAATTTCTTCTTTCACCTAGCCCAGATACAAAATATGGCTCTATCTGTAAGCTCTTACAGCAAATTTTGATAAATCCAGTGTTTGGGTAGGTGAGGTTTGGATTTAACTCTGATGTGGAAGAACACGTCTTTTACATGGAACCAGCTGAAAAGAAAGAAGTCCTGAATCTTTCCGTTCATTAAATGGTGCTGGTTTAATTCCAGTTTGACAAAAAGTGTGCTGGGAAAATGCTGATATAATTGTTGATAATATTCACTGTGAGATACATGAGGTTATCTGCTCTAGTTTCACCCTGTTTAAGACCTTGACCCAAGAAAGAATAGAGTTTAATTGGTAACACGCAACATGTAACTCCTGCTGCCCAGGGAAAGATTCACACAGGAAGGTAGTTCTTTGGTATAGGAATATACCTCTAGTACTACTGCTACCTATTAAAACACAGTGACAGTCAGAAGAAAATGCATGTGCAGGGTCCCTAAGTTATCCAGGTATTTTCCCTTTAAAAATTATTAGGAAACCTTGAGGTTCTTCCATGTAATCTTTCTCACTAGCTCCGCTACAGTGCTTGGACAGCACTATATATACAGTATAAAAAACTGTAATTGGTTTTGAAGGCAATAGTGGTACAATATTTCCTAAGGGTTTGAAAAGTTACCCTGAGTGTGAAATAATGCTGAAAGCTGAGTATCATACTTGGAGGTAACTTTTGAACTTGAGGGCAATATTTTACTCTGCAATTGCTCAAAGAAACAGATCTAATTTGTTTTATAATACTTAAAACATACACACACACCCCCGCCCCAAACAGGAGTGTTAATGCTATATGGAGAGTTATCTGAAATGGTATGCATATGGTGCCTTTGTAATTTGGTATTCTGTGCAATAAAGAATTCATTGTCAGGATTTTAACTATTGTCTAAGGCATTGGACAATAAAGGAGTATGGTGAGCTGGCACAAGACAACCATTCAGAATTGCATGAAATAGAGAAAGTAAATACTTTTTTTTTTAATCCACATAGCATTTGCCCCACACACTAGTTACCCATAAAAATTTAACATTTATTTCCCTTACAGTGGTCTCTGCCATGCAAAACTTACCTGTATACAATGCAGGTAATGATGCGCTATTGTATTTGTGATAAGGCAGTATATGATAAGTTAACAGCAGACGATCTGTATGCATATCTCCTTAGCTTAATGACAGCATAACAAAGTCTCATGTTCACTATCTGCAAAGCTAGAGCCTTCCTCAGGCCAGTATACAGGTTTCAGATGCTGATCCCTTCTTAGCCAGGGAGCTTTAAACTTTGCTGAGCTCATCAGTTGTCCAGTTGGACAAAGCATAGTCTTAACTGCCTGAGGCAAACAGTTAATCACATTAGTAGACCACTAACAGTAAAATTGGGAAGTGACAAAAAGTAAAGCAACATTTAGATTTGCTGTGTGGAAACACATTCAGATTAAATTTAATTTGGAAAGTCAGAAAATAGGGGCACCTGTCAGTTTCTAGGTAACAGGGATTTTTTTCTAGCATCACTTACTACCTTTGGGAAAAAAGCTTCTTTCTCAAGCCAAAAAACCTGACAAGGTGTAACTCATACAATGCATTGTGCTGCATTACGATGGCTTACGGTGGTTCATGTCTTGTCATATGACAATATAACATGACACAAAACTGCATGTACATTGCATTGGAGATTTATAAAACAAAGCTTCCTTTGCTCAGAAGTAGGAGGGCTGTATTGTGAACCGCTTGCCTAGGAGGAGCAGCCGTTTCTGAGCCATGCACACTCGCTATAAAATATGCACATCCAGCCCTCAACATGAGCACAAACTAATAGGATCGGAGAAGCAGAACTTTTCATTCCAGCAGGATTTCAGAACTGGAACTTTGTAACCCTGTGCTTTGATTTTGTTTTTTAATTAATTGCAGGAACATGGAAAATGCAAAACAGAAACAGAGGGTAGAAAAGTAGAGAAAAAAAGAGGTAAAGATAAAAGACAGAAGAAAATTAATTGTTAATTATTTATTAGACGGTTCATTTGCTCACACCTACATTACTGTGTTGGTGTTTTAACCCACTGTGCTCGTTCCTCAAGCTTGACCTCAGCCACATCGTTAGTTGATTTCCTTTTCTTTTGTCATTTCTCATTAATTTCATCAGCTTTTTTAAAAAAGATGTAAGATAGGAACTATATGTAACATCGTGAATAATTCTTAAGGGATGCTCCTTTCCTTAGTCTAAGTTATGGTAAATAAACTCACAAACACAGCAACCATTGTATGTACTCTTTTGAAAGGAGATGTGGTTTATTTTGAGGCCCTTGCCTCTGAGGGACATAAGGTTGTCCTTCCCAAACGGTTTACAGGGCATTGAGGAACATTGCAGCCTCATTCCTCCACTATGAAACACACTTGCTCCTTTAATAACAGTTCTTCCCGAGAAATTAATCTGCTACTGGTGAGACCTGAACCTCACACCTACTAGGAGAATAAGTCTCTAAGTATAACATGCACATGCAGAGGAAGATGACACTAGCATTTATTTAATATATGATAACTGTAGCATTAAAGACAACTATAGTATATCATGACACTTTCTAAAGCATGGCTTGAAAAATATAATCACTGCAGCCTATATAACTTCAGGATTTGTCTCTGCAAGTGTTTCAATAACTGGCTATTTCACTTAAAACTTGTTTTATTTTTTCTTTTTTTTTTGGCATGGTGCTTGCAGAAAAGGAGAAGAGAATATGAAAAGGAATTTTTCTGGTTCCTCTACTTTTGGAAATTAGTTTTCTTACTTTCCTCTAGCCTTCTAAGAGAAAAAAAAAAATTTTTCTCTTTTCAGCTTAAAACCTCTTGCAGATTTACTGTGACACATTTAACATGCAATAAGTTGTCCACCATGAGACCCTTGGCTCCCAAGATAGCATTTATTTTAGCTACAAAAAGGTGCAAAGCATCTAGGTTTTATATAAATGTAAAATAATTTCAGTAGTCTGACACAGGAAAGGTAGGTCAAATCATGCTTAGTACTTATGTAATTTTTTTTAACTACTGAAATGTAATCATATCCTGGAGTGGATGATCTCATCTAGGATGAGTGAAACTATAGCATAGTTATATTAACTATAAAAAGGGAGAAAACCTATTCCATTTCTCAACATACAGAAGAAAAATAACAAAAAGCTTTTCTTTGATCTCTTTGCCAAATAAAGTACCATTCTAGCATTTGACATATGACTGCAGTGACCCTGAGATATGCCTCCTGTACATTACCTTTACTTTGTTTCAGCAAAGCCAAAACTGGTAACAGAACTCCATCATTTACACTTAGCTTCTTTTAAACCATTTTTCACATTTAGTCCCTGATAGAAAAGGAACGTGTCTGTTTCCTACAGGTGATTTATTAAGTAGTTTCTAAGCAAAACACTTTTATCTGAAAGTATAGGTCAGACAAAGGAATAACGCAATCAAAGAGACACTTGCAGAAACATTATAAATACTGTACTATATACAGCAGAAGCCCTGTGCTGTCAAAAATGACTAGCTGCTTACAAGCACCGAAGTTCGTTGTCTTTTGGTGGAGCGAAAATTGTGGTTAAACTAGAAGAGGAATATCTTTTAGGCTCGTTTTTTGGTTTTGGTGGTTTGTTTTTTTTTTTTGGCAGTAGTTACCTTATTTGAAAAACATTTGAGTCCCAAGAGGCTGTATTAGAGAAGATGTTTTTATTGCCTTGCTATAAGAATTTTATTTTATTTTGCCAAGTGGTTCTGTAGAATTATTCTGTGGTAGGTAACAGGAATGGTGGCAAGTCACTCTGCACCTTTCATTTAGAAAGGTATAACATATCCACCGCTGCTTCTTACACGGCTCTGTCATTGTCCTACCAGGTACCCCCAGTTTCAATGCATTTCTCCTCCTAACAAGCCTGGGCAGGTATGGAAGTCCTATTATTCCTGTTTCAGAGAGAGGAAAGAAAGACATAGGGAAGGCTGAGTGACATGTCCACTGCCACGTAGGAAGCCTACATTATTTTGCATACATACAGCATTTTGAAGTGTAAAGCTTATATTCTAATCATTAAGCCATCTTTCCTCTCTGGATTAAGAAATGCATCTACTGAAACAATACCACGAAACCTAAACATAGAAACCTGCCAAGCATAACGCAGGTAGAAGAGCCCAGTTTTTCAAGAAGGAAGGATAAACCGTCCTGTTACATGGAATTAAAGTTGGTTAGAGCAGAACAGTACAAGACCTTCAAAAACATGCAAGCTCCCTTGAAATTCAGACTGAATCTGAAGTAATACATAATAGTTTCTAATGATCAAAATGGGGATTAGTATGCCTGATCTTTCTACCACCTCCTCAGTCAGGACTCCCTCTTTCTTCACTTGGAGGATGTAAAGCTCTGCTGCTACTGTAACCCACGCACTGATGTGTGCATTTGTAAGAGCTTGCCTCCCTGTTTCACAGCTCTCTTTTTGACGCCACTTTTAGTCCAGACACAGCACATCAGTGAGTCCAAATGTTCATCCACCTTCTCATTGAATTTGTTGAGTTTTCACTTGCTTTTTCTCTAACTTCATTGTCAGTAAATATACATATATATGTATGCCTATGTGCAACAGAAAGAGAAAATTAGTTTGTTTGTGTGTGTGAAAGAAGGCAATTCATCTCAATTTGGTTGTCCTCAGAGAAAAGAAGACTTCACTAGTTTATTTTACTAGTATATTTATATATATTCTATTCTGTTTTAACCATGGAAGAGCACCAGGCTGCCTCAGTGCACTGCACTTACTGAGCATTGAAGGCAGGACTGAGGGAAAGCAAAGGGGGCATGGGGCCAGTGGAGCGGAGGAAGGCTGAGCCCGCTGCTTTCCCGGGTCACAAGAAGAGGAGTGGAGGTAGGAAGAGGGAAAGGAAGAGTGAAAACTGCTTGGACAAATGTGGGGCAGCCTCCAGAGTTCAGAGCTTCTCCAAGTTGAACAGGATTGACAGCCATCTGCTTTTCATCAAAATATCGTGATGTTATTATTGCTTTTGGTTGTAAATCAATATAGTAGAGCTTAATGACAGTTCAACAATTTTTCTCCTGGTAAAATGACCAATGCTGATCTACATACCTTGAGAAATCAGTTTAAAATGGGGAGGAACATGAACTTCCTATTTTACAGGGAAACATAAGCATAAGCTTTCATCTTGCGTATGGTGTTTAGATACTGTAGTGACAGCTGCCAGTGAGCTGATGGATAAAATTTCTGAGATAAGACCTTGCTTCTCTTCGCAGGCAGGATGGTGAGCAGATGCTGAACAGAACAATGGAAAATAAGCCCTAGACAAGCGTCTGGACAGAAGGGGGCGAGGGTTATCCTTACAACTGCTGACTGGAAAGGGAATAAGGAAGATGTTGAATGTTTCAATGCTTCAGCAAAGACATAAACCAAAACCAACTGAAATTCGGAAGTGCTAAAGAAATGGTAAGGCAATGTTCAATACATTATGACCTTTCCTGCTATTTTCAAAATTGCAATCTTAGGGAAAAAAAATAAAAAAAGGAAGCCCACCCTCATCACATGGCTGAAAATGTTATTAAAAGCAATGAATTCTTTTTTATTGTTATGTTTAATTTTTTTTTTAAGTACCATTTGGAGCAGAGACAGCACAGAGGATGCCTCCCTTAAACTGAAGATAAGTTAGATATTTGAAAGGAACCAATTTATCTCATTCATTCTTTTACGTGCTCACTTATATCTATTCATATGCACACTTCTTTGAATTGCATGTTTATTTTTTACTGTGTGCAGTAGCTGTTAATGATCATATACAGTCATGAGAATTAAAATAGAATCCTGCATTTCACTTGAACAACAGAGCAGCACACACACAGGATGCAGTATATATAAATAACAAAGACCTTGCATAATCACATACTCTATATCCTCTCTTACTGGAATATAAAAGCAAGCCTTAACCTATGACAAAACTTAATACAAATAAGATAGGAAATAAATAAAATGCACAATGCTAGAGCTCAATTTGAACTATTCAGACTTCATCAAAACATATTGCAAAATGTGTGATAGGACAGGGAAAATCTTTGCATATAAATTATAGCTATGAAAGGATTTGCTGCTGCAAACAAGTGTAAAGATGAAACTTCCCAAAAACTTATATCAAGCATAAGATATTGTAAATAATAATTTACATTTAAATAGCACCTTCAATTCTGGAGGATCTTGGAGCATTTTGTTAACCACGAGTGAAATGCTGTGATGGGTAGATGGTGCAAACAATGTTTGCAGCACTATTTTGCTTATACATCACAGTATAAGTAAAGTAGCTGTGTGGGGAAAGAAGCTTCTGATCTCTACGTGTACTACATTTATATTAGCTAGCATGGGTACAAGAAGTTGAGGCTAAGAGAGGATAGGCGTAGATAAAAAGTAGCTGGAACATATAAATAAATGATGTGTAAAGCAATAGCCAATGGCAGTACCAGCCTAAGACCAGGCCCCCAAATTAGGAGTGCTTATGTGTATTTGCATACGTGCATATGATTCACACGCAGTTTCCTAAACAGATTCCAATTATTTGGACTTCAGTGATAATTTATAATAAATCAGCAAAGATGAATCAGTCTTTACTCAAACAAAAGCCCAATAAGCCCAAAAAGCATTTTTTTTTCTCCACTATGGGATAACAACAACTCTTGGCTTCAAATCTGAAAAGGAACCAGAAAACTGCTAAAAAAATAATTGTAAATAATACTGGTACACTTAACAAACTAACTTTTATTTGACAATAGCCCTCCTTCCCAAGGAGAAGGCAGAGTTTTCTAATTTTAACAGCAGAGACATACCACAAAGGGAGAAGGTGGCCATAAATTATGTCTATCCCAGAATTAGGAATAGGACCCTCTGCAGAGTACCAGACACACACAGTAGCATTTCCATGAGTTCCCCTACTAGAGTCCCAGTTTGCCCGTAATCCTGACCGACACAGATAGTGTCACACTGGTGAAATGGTTACCAGGCAGTATGGCAGCAGCACCCCCAGAGCTGATCCATCTCAGTCCAGTGACTGTGATTAAAAGCAGGCTTCAGTATTAAGTAAGATATACATAAACAAGGAAAATAGTAAATGTTTTTACAGACTGAGATGCAGAAGGTTTGTCAGTGTCAGATAATGCCACTGAGAAGCTCAACAGAAGAACGTGGATGGACTGTGGTGAGGGTGATCTCCACGGCAGGGAGATCAAGGTCTGGTCTGGACCTTAGTGCCAAGGTGCTGAGGCTGTGTGTGGGTGTGTTTGTGTGAGAAAGCCTGTGTGCAACAGGACGTCAGCTTTACAAACTCTCTTCCAACCTCATTGATACTTTCTAAAGCTTCATATGACTGCCGCAAGGAGACCAAAAGTGTCACTAAATAAGTTATAAAGCCCAGTCAATAAAGGAGGATGTTATATATTATTTTCCAAGTATCAAAATGATGCATTTAGGTATATTTTGCAATGTATAAAGATGAAGAATAAAGAAACAATGTGCTGCAACAAAATAGAAAAGGACCACTGATGCTGTTCTCATAAGTTTGACAATCTGATTTGTCTTCTGCCAAACCAGTGTCCCATTCTATATTGTACAGCATGAAGCACATAGGAGCTCATGGATATAACTAGTTTACTTCGATGACCTCAATGTATTTATGAACAATCTAGGAATAACTCAGTGTTACAATTAAAGAGGAAGAGAAATGTACAGTTAAAATGGACACTGAAATTACTTATAGAAAGAAATCAGCTATTTCATGATGGAATACCAGCACTTTGCTGGTAAAAACAGATTATAAACTAGGAAATGATAGCAGCAATCCATCCTTTATGTTTATATTTTAGGAATATTTAACCTTGAGGGTTTAGCATGCAGGTTGAAACAAATTACTCTGATCACCAATATCAAGGTGTCAAGCTGAGATATTATGTGTCAATCATTCTGTGACAAAGATAAAAGTGAGCAAGATGCATTTCATAATTATACAGAGAGGGAATATGGATTATATATTTAGTGTCTTTTTTCCCCAATATACCCATCAGCATTTCTAAGTTGTTTTAGCAAGGAACTTGAAATATAATTGTTCAAGACAAATAACAGAGAGGCTCTAAACAATGATGGAAGTGTCCCTAACTGTAGATTCTCCTCAAAAACCTTGGGTCAAGCCAATACCAATGGACTTTATGAAACTGTGAATTGCATCTCCACTGAGAGTGCCCTACTACCCAGACAAATCAATTGACTTGACCTTTACATCTGCCCTACAGAGTTTAAGCAAAAAGAGAGAACGAGAGAGCGAATGAGAGAGAAACACCATCTCAGATGCTCTCTCTTAGGGAGGGGGAGTGTCTTGGAAAGAGAGTTTCCTAGACACCCGGGATGCAAACTGGCTTTACGCTGAACTCTGATTTCCCTGTGCATTAGCAATGCCATGAGTGAACGTGTCTAGCTCTGGGGGAACACAGTGAGGCCCGTATATGAACCCTGTGTGGGCTTAGGAGGGACATACTGGCTAAAGCCTCAGCTGCTGGTAGCTCTGGGCATTCACGGCAGCACAACTTCCCCTCTTCTCCCTCACCCTCGGGCTCAGGCTCCTAAAATCCATGTCAGCTGCACATTCGGCATCTAAGAGCCTTCTTGGATCTCGCCACTGGACCAGATCCTCAGCTGGTTTCCCTGCTCCTTGAACTCCTGCCAAAGGTTTAACCTAAATGCGAGTCCAAGTGAGCCAGCTAGTTTAGAAAGAAAGACTCAAGATATATCATTGCTGCTCCCAGAAATATAAAAAAATATTTACAGAATTGTACAAACATCCTATTCTCATTAACTCCTCTGCAGTTTTTCTGAAGACCCATTCCAAATATAACTGTACAGTATATACTACGGAAGAAAAAATGTAAATACATGCACAAACTTTTATTTAATCTCTGGAGAAAAAAATGTACATATTGATGGATTCCCCTCTTTCCCCTCTACAGTTTAAATAATTTTCTCTAGTTGACAAAAATTAAATAAAGACCAAAAGCCAGAAGACACATTATAGTATAATTCCTCCTAATTTTAAAGAATCAGCCTTGGAAAGCTGCATTCAGCACCGGATCAAAACATAGCATGTATGACAGATCCTGTAGCACATTTGGATGTGACTACTTATATTACAGACCCCAAATTTTACTGATTTTTTTTAAACTGGTAATTTTATCGATACAAGTAGTCCAGAATCTTACCAACAAAATAAAATTTCTATGGCCTCAGTTTGTGTAATTCTTGACTGTTCAGCTATTGCTGAGGAATCTGCTACGAACCAAACATCCTCTGCAACACCAACATATTACTAGCCAAACAGAAAAATATGCAATTCCAAACATGGGATTTTGCAGGATTGTGTTCCAACTAGTTTTAAGGTTGTATAAATGTTAGGCTCAGGTTTGTTCAGACAATGTTGGGCACACATTCTATTCAAGAAATCTGTAACTAGGGCATAGCTGCTGACAGTCTAAATAAACCGCCAGGTACCACTAGGACGATTGCAGAGACATTATTTTCTACATAAAAAATTCAATAAAAGCAATGGATTTTAAAAGCCAATCAGGTTATGATAAGACATGAAAAACTTCTCTGGTCAAGCTGCTACAGCGGCCACAGCAGTTCAGAAACATACCTTTGACTTGCAAGCCAGCCTATACAAATAGTATCTACATAACCACATTTCCCCACTGCACCTTTCCGAGAGGCATTTGCACACTAGTATGGACTTCCCCAGGGTTGTGAAAGAGGCTGGAGCTGAGCCAGGCTTTGGCTGTGACACAGTCTGGTGACGATGGCCCGCGAGCTGCCGAGGCTGACCGAGGTGGAGTGGTTCCAGCCCCACAGACTTCTTCATTCTGGGGTTGAATCCCCTTTTCATTTCAGTCTCTATCTCCCCTCTTTTCCCAAAAGTAAATTATACCTTGGTCCTGTTTAATTCCCCGTTAGCCTAATGAAGCTTTTGCTGTGCACATTGGTCTACATTTTGTGATCCCTAACTTCCTTATACGTTCAAAGTAAAACTAGCGGTAGGATTGGCTGAGTAAAGACTACAGTGTTTAGTCTCAGAAAATAGCTGTGCTGAAATGAGGTATTTAACCAGATCTCACTGCTACAACCACTTGGCCAGAAGGCAAAATCTTATCTCTGTGAACAGCAATTCCTTTTTCAAAGCAAAACCACACTGGCAATAATTTAACTTTTTTCTTTTTGAACTGAAAGTCTTGGATACAAACTTCATCCTGCAAATATCCTAAAACGTGAAGCTGATATCTGTGGCCACCTGTAGTTTCCCCTGAGATATGTGTGTCTATGGCATGTCATCCATTCTTCATACCTGCCAATGGACCCACAGGAAATGTTTCCAGGTAAGCTTTCAACCACAGACAAACCTGAGTGTTACAGAAGTAGTACAGGTGTAGTCTGCTGAGAATGACAGGGACAGCCCCTGTCACCCCACAGAAAGAAATGTCAACAGAACCATATACATGACTTTGAGGCCTGATTTTATATTCTGCTTCCTTCATGTAGCTGCTGAAAACAGGGATATCTGTTTTGCACTTGGGATATGACATTTAAAGCATTTTTGACCCAATCTCCTTCACATAGGAAAGCACATATAACTACAGTCCAACATTTAAAAAATAAAATGTCAGGCAAAAATTATTTGTCTTAACTTAGTAAAAATGTTTTAGAATCTGCTGTATAAATATGTTTATATGTGTGTGTATGTATACCTAGATATATGTATAACTATGTGCACACATGCTATGCAATTCTAGTGCCAGAAAAGAATAATACTGAGTTTGGTGGTGATAAGAATGATGTAATGGCATTTAACATATTGGTAAGAGTGTACAAACAAACTTACATGGGAACACATCTAACAACTGTATCATCCAATTGAACAGCATTATCACGTACACTTACATACGTAAAGTCATTAGGTCTGTATTTGATTATTCTGATCTCACTGATTTCAGGGAAAGCTCTCCATAGAGGCAAACGCTGGCATAAATCAATACATACCTATGTAAATACATGCAAGTGCTATAAATTAATTAAACTGTTAAGCATAAGGCAGAATGGTCATTTTTCACAACCATAGCAATTATAGTCTTTATATCACAACTGCAGGAAGAAACATAAGCTAAGAGCAGGACATCCTATGCAAGACATGATGCATTCAAGGTGTTAGAAGATGGATCCTACATTAGAGAGTCAAAATCTGAACAGGAGATATTAAAGAGTAGAAACTGAAACATGGAGAAATCAGATGACTTTCCGAAGGTCATTAGCAGATCCTATGGCACAGCTGGGAACTGAACAGACTTCCCTAAGAGGACCTCAATTATAAGATGGATCCTGCTTTTATCCAGCACAGCTGCATTCTCCTTGTCTTCATATGGACATGCTTGGTGGCAGAAGACTGGGAGATGATCTCCCCCTTTCCTTACGTACCCTGTGAAAGGGACTGTGAAAATTCCTCTATCTGTTTTTTTTCTGTATTGTCTTTCCCAAAGGACTGCAGGAAAAACCATCACCCTACAGAGAGCCCAGAGGAGAAAGTTCATGCCCTGGGTCATCTCTCTAACTAGATTCACACCGCGCTCACACATTTGCTGTTGAATCCCTCGATTATTAATACAGCCAGATTTGTCTACTTAGTTGGTCCTCAGTTTTGTAACTCACTGAGCCTCACGCTGGTATTTCATACAGCCACAGATTCTCAAAGAAGTAAGGACTGAAATGACTTATTCCAGGCTAACCAGCATTACCCTTTAATATGTGTGACCAAGTTCTGTGCAACACCCTTGCAATTCCCAGCCTCTCTGCATTACACAAATTATAATTTGGCTGTATGATACAGCTCCTGCAGAAAGAAGCATGCTAAGTAGTGTGTGGTACAAGCATACACAGTTAACCTAAGGAGACCACAAAAAACAATAGAGGAAAAAACCCACTATTTGCTCTCTCAGTTTCTTTTTGTTGTTAAAACGTTTGTTTTATATTTCTTGCCATTTTTTTCCCCCCAATAAACACACAGTCTTATTTTTGGTTTCGTGTACCTCAAGTAGGAGGACAATTTGCTGTAATAGGCAGCGTGAGAAGCATTCTTTACCATAAGAAGAAAAAAAGATTCAGCTCAAATCCCCAAACAGAGCCTGCCTAGGTGGTGCTGAAATAAAGATATTATGCTGCTTTTCCTGAATGTCCTTATGCAAACAGGACGTTGTAAATGTCTCTTTTTTGAAAAAGGGCCTTGTATCTGGTCTTAGTTCTGCCCTTTGATTTATTAGGAGCTTCAGCTGCAGACCAAATAGGTTTTCCTGTCTCTGCTAGCTCCTATTCCAGTCTTAAGTCATTGTGCTTTAAGACACGCTCCTTGAAGTACAAACTCTGTTACAGTGCCCTAAATAATATGTGATGCGAATAAGTGCTGTTAAAGGAGTTTCCTGTTTTGGTTTCCTTATTGGCACTCCAAGCTGAGCTAAAATCTCCAAAGGCCTTACTTAGTATGCAGATATTGAAACCAAACCAAAAAAAGATTCCTGCATTTGTTGTGCTGTAGCTTTAAATGCCCCTGGCAGAAACTTCATTTCTCTCCCTTTCTCCCTTTCGATCCTTCCCCCTCTCTCTCTTTTTTTTTTGATGTTTCTTCCTTCTCTCAGCCTGTCATTGACAGTAAGTGCAATCACATTACACACAGCTTTCTTTGGAAAGCCCCCTTTTTAATGATCTGGCAGTCTGCAGACACTGACTGCTTCCAGAAAAAATTTCAATCCCTCTTCCCACAGCTTCCTCAAGCTCCAATGATAAATGACACCTGTCATTCTGTCACAGACAAACGGCACAGATGGGAGCGTCAGTGATATATGGCTCACCAGAACAGGAAATCAAGTTTGTTGGTTTTTTGGTTGGGGTTTTTTTTAAACAGAAAAGAGCTGACCAGGACATTGTCATGAGGCTGTTCCAGGGGGCCTTGCCCGGAGGAGGAAGGGAGGCAGGCGCAGAGAAGCTAGTAGTTTTTAAGTAGCAAGCTGCAGTTTAAAGACTAAGGATTGCGGCTGTCTGAATGGCTTTGCAATTTAAGACTCAAAGTATGTCTAAATGGCAATCCGAAGGTGCAATTGCAATTCTTCCAGACAAACCTGCACTAATGTCACACTAGCGATCTACCTCCAGCAGCACCAGCTTCCTACGGCCGCCCAGGCTCCAGAGCCACGCTGGCACCTGCCCTGGCACCCGGCTGGCCTGGGAAATCATCTTGGACAACTTTGCATGAGCTGCGGTCAGAGTTTGGACTAGACGTATCCACAATTACATTTGATTTAATTTCTCTCAGTAGTGAAACTGAACCAAAATCCTGGCTTTAAGAATGCTTGAGAAATGGGGAAATTTAATTCTGAACCCATTTTCTGTCAGACAGGTCTTTCTTAAGCTTCTTTTAAAATCACTCATGTTTTCACAAGGAATTTTTTTGCAGGCAAATCACTTAGGCTGCCTGAGACATGCAGCCACTTTTTCACTGCCAAGCAGGCAGACAATAAGCTCAGAGCTCTGACAAAAACTGTGCATAACTTTTTACCCTGCGATGCCCTTCTTGATAAGAGAATTAAGTCCTGCCACTCTCCTTTTACAGAGCAGCTGGAGAGGAAAAGGGAGCCCAACTGGTCATTAGGTAATTAAAGAATATTTAGCAGTCATGAGAAAGGCAAGTCTCCCTGGGACTGCACATGGAGTAAAGAAAGCAGGACTTCGCACACAGACAGAATGACAGTCTTTTCTAATCCCTAAGTGGGGACATTTTTACAAATAACTTACTACCACTACTGTGAGTGTAAAATCCATTCTTGCTCTCCACAGCCAACTCTTGGATGCTCCCCTTCTGTGTGACTATATTACAAAGCCTTTTCCGGATTTTGTTACAGAGCAAACACAATGCCATCGTCTCCTGAGACAAAGATAAAGTAAACGAACCATTCTTCCGCCCTTAGTCACAGAACTTGTCCTTATTTACAAAATCATCTCTCATGGGTAAACACAGCTCCATGGAATAAAGGTAGCAAAATTAGACCCAAAGAAAAATTTTGGCTTGTCTTTCTGCCCATGCTGGAAATGCAGGAATACATTTATAGTGTTCCCTGTGATTCAGCTGTAGGGTTTCTGAAAAGATTAACGAATGTCATGTGACAAAATCTCCACATGCTGCAATGAAAATATATCCCTTGAGGCTGCATTTACAAAAAGAGCTGGGTGATAATGCTGCCTTTCCTGCACATTTATTGAATTTGATGTGTACAGTTGTGTGTACAAAAAACTAATCAGGAGTCCAAAGTGACGTGAAATACAACTAAGTATGCAGGCAAAGTTAACAAAAGAAATTTCATCACATTTTAGATGCTGATTATCAGCAGCAATAGCCTAGGGAGAACTTTGGAGTAAATTCCTCAGATTTTCCAACACTATCTAGGCTACTATAAATGCTCCAGTATGGTTTCATGCTCTATATTAAGTCAATGTGATGAAATGTATAAAATGAACTGAATGATTGCTAACCCTAGAACATGGACAGCTCAGGATTATACATATTCAAGGCATTAATATCAAGCCTTTCATCATCCATCAGTGGTAGCCCACATAGATCACAGAAAATTTTCATTGCATGGACAGATTTTTGTCTTTCTATAAATTACGAATAGGATTCTTACGGAAAGCAGAAAGGTAGTAATCATCAGGTAGCTCAACCTATCAAGTCCACCTATGATGTCAGTGGGTTTGAGATGCAAAAATCAACTCTTCTAAGGATATAGGAGAAGAAATGATCACACCAAAGAGTAGCGATTGAAGATGTGATGTAGTGAAATTAGTTGGCCAACAGATACATGCTATTCCAACCAGAGGAAACACAGGGAAGAGCATAGTGGAGGTCCAATGGGCCACTGTCAAATTTAAATAAAGATCAAGCTCTGCCTTAGTTTGAAAGTATGTTTTTATATCTCTCTGCCATGACAAATGGAGCAGCAACACAAGCCCCCGTGTAAAAGGTGAGATGGAGGAGAGAACATGCGGTTGTGCCTGTACAGTGCAGGTCCAAACACTTTTAGCACTAATGACACAACCTCTCAGAAGACCAACAGTGACAGAGACTAGTGCCAGCTTGTGTGTCCTTCGATCTTAACCTGCCACCACTTAACTGCAAATCCCTGTCATACCATGACGACAAATGAACTGGAACTACAGATATGTATGACAGTAAACTGCAAGAAATTTAAAGTGTCCGAACTGACACTCTACACGGGTCCATCTATTGTTTGTACTTCAGTCCAGCCACACTCTGCAGTCTGCTCATTTCACTTCAGAAGAAACATGACTTCATAGTGAAACTTGGACTTAGGCTGAATTGGAGCACCTGGGGCAAAGTTTCTTTTCTTATTCTGTTTCCTGAGGATACAGCTGAGTGCAACTTTCTGGCTTCCACAGTCACTTCTCAGTTTGTAACAGATGCAGTTTTTCACTAAGAAAGATAACTCTCAAGTAGAATTTCCGCTGCTATCCTTCTCCATTAGGAGAGAAAATTAAAATATCCTTCAGGAGGGAATACATAACAGTTCTGTAAATTTAACAAGGGGTTTCTGCAAGCACTGAAGAATGTCCTGAAAACATACTACAGAACAGAACACTGTATATTAGAAAAAAAGAATAACTAGGATAATGCCAAGAAAAAAGCATTCTGTAATGTCAATATTGTTGCATCAGGATAGATCTAGCCAAGTATATTTTAAGCTTTGATCAAAACTGTGAATCTGTTGAGGCAGAATTATAACCCCCTGTAGCAAAAGTCTGAAATTTGTAATGACAATTACGAATATTATGTGCCGGCGAGACCAAAAACCAAACAGATATCCTAAGCCAGTAGATAAAATCCACCAAACCAAGCAAGTGAGAGATGATCAGGTGGAGCCTTAAAACAGAATATGAAAAAAAAAGAAAAAGGCAATCCTGGTTGTGAAGAGAAGATTTTTAAAAGCACTTGGCGAATTTAGATGCGCACTTGCCATTGACTTTTAGTGAGGATTTGGTGCCAGATGATTGCTCTTTTTACCTTTGAGAATCTCAAGTAATGGAGTCATTCGAGAAAAACAGGACAACAGCAAACTGAACATGCTGCAGGGTTAATTTTCCGCAATGTGCTAGAGATGCTGACAGACAAGCCAATGGGCCAACTGGGAAAGAACTGGGACCTGCACCAAAAATGTACTTGTCAAGTAGTTGCAGATTTTTTTTTAGCTGTTCCGGGATAAAATTGACGTGTTTTGACTGATGAATCATGAGCAAAGATTGCCCAGTGTGCTCAGTTTGAAATACCAGCTTCTACCTGTGTGTGCTGGAACACTCTGTTCTCTCCTCTGAGCATTTCTTTGGCAAATCTGTTCTTGAAGTAACAACTAAGCACAAATCCTTCAGGGTGCAATCCTGTTCCTCTCCAACCCAACAGGGATTACACCACTGAATCCAGCTGGGAGCAGTAGCAAGCTATTAATAAGGAGACTTCACATACATCAAAATTTTGCAAAACAGTCATTTCTTCACATGTCCCTTGCAGCATGTTGGGACAAAGACATTTAGTGAAATGTGTTTGCTGTCATCCATTACACCTGCCAGTACATGACATTAGCCATCAAAATAGATGACAAACGGTGTTGAACGTGGGGTGCCTAGTTGCTCCTTCTGTTGTTCCTAGACCTCTTTATCCCAACGGATTGTGCTTCTCTCCTCTTTCTTCCCCTTCAATCTCAGTACTTTCAGCTGCTGAGGAATATGATGGTGATAACCATATGAGTTTCATCGGACTCAAAATGATGGAGGCAGCTGCACGGGCTTTCAGGCTCCTCCTTATCCCAGTCAGTGTCATCCTGTTTTTACTCACAGAACTCATAAATGCCCATACATAACTGCTGGCATTAGGGTCTTACATTTTTCCTAGAAGTTACAGGAGGACAGAGCAACTCACACAAATAGTGCTGTTTTAAATTTGAAGCAGCATGTAACCTCTTATGTTGGCTGTATTCACAATTTAGTCATTCACTGATGTTAGATGTACTAGCAAAATTGCTAAAAAATAACTTTAACTGCTTTCCTTTTTTTTTTCCTTTCTCTTTAATGCCTTATCTCAGGGTCTCCTGCCTTTGGTATCCTTTCCTTGAGGCGTTCCTGCTTAATATGGTTTTAAATTCATCTTAATTGCAAGATGAGAATGCAGAAACATACTGTGGGGTCTAACTTCTGTTGGAGAGGCTTTTCTGGCTCCTGTTCAGGAAAAAGCACACAGACGTGTTCTGTTCATGTAAGGAAGGATCCTAATGGGATCATTCATGCCTCAGTGAGTTCCTCAGGTGAACACTAGCTGGACTTAGTAGACTTTTAAGCTTGGTAAAGTTCAATCTCCTCATGTTCACAAATATACAGGGAATTAGCTAGCTCCAACTGTAGATAGCTAACTACCTCAGCTCCTTGTTCAGTTGAATTAATACATATATTTATGAATTTTACTAAACCTAATGGCTAAACAAAAGCAATTGGATGGCAAGTATCCAGTCAAAAATATTTTGTAAGTATAAGAAGCATTATGTCACGTCAGCAGAGGATCCCACAGCAGTAACACGATGTGATGTGACAGTACTCAAGCAATTTAATATAACATGGCACCATCAAGTAAGCAAAAAAAAGCCCAAACATTTTATTTTTAGCTGAGATGCTCATTACTGTCCAATGTCTGATCTGAATGTTTTTGACGGACTTAAGTGGAGTGAATTTGGCTGATGTCATGGGTTTAATAGCTATTTGAATTATCCCAATCTTCTAGCAGCTCACTGAATTTTTAATCTTTTCTGTTCACTATGAGGACAAAAAAAGTCTCTCTTCTAAAATAATGGTCTAAAATGCTGTCATTGCACACTCTAAATGCTACAGCATTTGGACCAAACCTCTCTAATATATGTCACTCAATGGTACATTTTTAAAAGCTTTGTGAGATTTCGAACAGCCACGAGAGAAGTGGAATACTATCGCCTGGTCCTTGTTCCTCAGAGTAACCTGTGGCAAACAGAGCTACACAGATGCAACACCAGCTCCTTAGCTAAAAGCAGGTTTGAGGGATTAGAGACGCAATGCACTGATACCTACAGATGTGATTACAGCACTCGGAGTGCTGGAGATCAAATAGCGAAAGAAATCATTTCAGGACGCATTTCAAGGGCCATGGGGATTTCTTTCCAAATCCCAGTTGCCCCGACCTGCTGGGAACAGCCTTCTGCCAGGTTTTACAAGACATGGCCCCAGACCTAGCAGGAGAAAATAATAAAACGTGAGGGTGGAAGAAGGAGGTGGCAAACTTCTGGCTCTCTGTGAAATGTCCAGTAGGCTCCAGCATGAAGTGCTAGCTCAGCCCTCACTTTGTATCAGCATTACATCCAGTAGGTTCTGGCATGTAGCGCTTGCTCAGCCCTCAGCTCATATCAGCATAAACACTTCATCACAGCTGACACGCTGATATGCTAAATGAGTAAGTGCGGTGCACAAAGAGGTCACAGAGAAGTTAACTAAAGGGATTATAAGGGACAGTCAACACACTTCAAAAAGAAAAAACCTGATAGGTGCAGAAAACATGGTAAATGAGCCCGAAGAATGCAAACCCTCCGCCGTGCACTCCATTACAACCCTGACAGTCCAGTTCCAAACAGTTAAATATGAAACTGTCAACAAGGGCCTGTCTTAATAACCAAACTTGAGGCCTTTTATCCTGGAAGATTTATGAAGTAATTTTAAAGAGGCCCAAGCAAACATCTGTCAATAAATTGAATGCCGGCTACAGGATTTACAAGCAAGACAAGAATTTCTCATTAAGTGCACATTAGCACTGTGGGGATCATAAATAGTAAGAGGGCAGGATGCTGAGCCTCTCAAGCTGTCATTAAAACACTATCTAAGAACTAATGAGGAAGTGATGGAAGGATACTAATGATCCCTCAGGCTCCTTTCATTCAGCAGTGAAAGAAGAGCGTGCAATACAGAGATTCAGTTTGCCACAACGAAAGTCTACGGTACAGCGGAGGGGTTTTCAGAGAACCTCCCAGCCCCCATCGCTGTAAACCCACCAGCTGCACGTGGACCTTGAGTGCTCACTGGTGGACCAGCGAAGACATCATCATGACCTCTGTCCTCCAAATCGCATGAAGCTCTGGGTAACAAACAGAAAGGGCAAGTCCCGTGCAAGTCCCAGACACTGCTGCGGGCCAGTGGAAGCTGTGTGGGTTATACCAGGTAGATTTGCAGTGCCCTGCAGGTGAAATAGTAATTTTCATACGGAAAATAACTTGCAAGTTATTATGAGCTTCTATATTGAAAAATGGGGTTGAAGCACTAGATTTCTCTTACTGCTCCCGTCTGAGCAATGACATGGAGTCTGGGGGCAGGAACTCAGCTCTCAGCCTTTCCAAGGAGGGAGGTAGAGGTTTGTAATAACCACCAGAGGATCGTAGGTGGCTCTGGTTCCCCAGAGCTACCATTAACGTCATCAACAAATAGCTCCCTCACAACCTCGGTGGCAAGCTGCACAGAGGGCCACGCATTGCAAAGGAGGTGGCCCACTTCCCACCACAACTCCTCCTTCTTCAAAAATGGAAGCAGTGGCTCTTCTCAACTCTCAGCCAATTTTAGAGAATAAGGCATTCAGATGGTCCCCTTCCCTCTTGGGAAAAAGGTGGAGCTTTTCTTTAGTCTCCCATGTAAGTTCGATGGAGTTTACACATGCCTAATGGTACATGGGAGCTCCTCATTCAGAGGATTTGTGCTTGCTGAGAACCCAGCTGTGTCTGTGACCCTCAGTATGAGCTGTGTTTATCTGTCTACACACAGAAATATCTGTGTGCAAAACTATGCCTCTAACAGGGCCAACCTATGACGTACACAGACATTAATCCAAGGTCTTACTATCATGTTCTCTCAGCTGATAAATGTCTGGTCATGTATACAATGTGCAGAAATTCCACAATTTGAGACCATGGACGGCTCAATAGCCCAATAGTTAGGGAACTCATTAGGGATGTGGGAGACCTGAGTGTGAGTTCCTGTTCTTTTGAATTCAGAACATGGACTTGATGTTGATCCTATCACATTCCTGATGACTACACCTCCATCACATTTCTGGCTCTTCTATACCCTCCTCCCCTTCCTTTCTCTGTGCTTGTGACCAGAAGTTGACACAATTTTCCTGATGACATCTTGGTCAGAAATGACACATTTTTGAGCATTACTGTCAACAAATCTGTTTGCTGATGGAAAAGAAAAAAAGTCTTTTAGATTGCTCTGTTTTCTACCAAGATGGGAATCTTCCCCTTGTTGTGACCCTCTGTAGCACAAGGACCAAAATGATTACTGGGACATAAAAAACCTATTTCTACCAATAAGAATTTTTTCTTTGGGTCTACAGCACATTGGCACTTAAACTATAATGTGGTTACATTGTTTTCTATAATAGATGTTTTTACACGCTATTGGTGCTGTGGATATATGTCTCTTTCTGAGACTTTTGTCTGCAGAAGAAATCAAATGAACATAACCAAAGTGCACATTAGGAGAAAGACATTATATTAATGAGTAGTAGCACATATCAACAAGTTACTAGTCAGTTAAAAAACTCATTCAAAAGGAATATTGTAGTTAAAACCTTTAAACATGCAGTTTTTCAAATGAGTTTGTCCATAAACAGTAATTGTTAATAACTTGTATTTAATAGACAGTTCTTCTACAAGAAAATTAACTCATAAAAACACAAACTTTAACTTTTCCAGTAAAAGATAGTAAAGACAAATACCTTTCAGTGCATTCAGCAATTACATGAGCATTCACACTCTAGACCAATTCCCTCCCAATACTGGAAATTTAATGCAATCCAGTGTACAAAAGGTTCAGAACTGAGCCTTTCAATAAAATAACAACAGCTACAAATACCTGAAGTAAATAATGGGCAAATGTCATAAGCTATATCCAGTGAGTCATTTTTTCATCTATATTATGCTCTGTAACTCAGGCTATATTCAGATGGGCTGGTTTCCAATACTTTCATTAACACTGAATCAACCAATAGTATCAATGTATTTAACTACTAGTCAGTGCAAGTCAGGATAGAAATTTCATCCAATCTAATTAATCCTTGTGATGTTATGGCAAGTATGGAAATGTATAATTACAGTGTAATTACACGGGCACTGTAAATTCAGTAAGTTGTAAATTCAAGGCTAAATTTCAAAATTAGGTCATGTGAATGGGTTCAAAATTAGGTAAAACCTGTTTGCTCATCCCTGATAATTATGCTGTCAACTTCTCCAAAGCCAGGCAACCTCTAAGGAGCATCCAGCTGTTTAATCAGACAAGCCGCCTGACCTGTATGAGGATGAAAGTGAACTCCCCAATTATGGACTGATAGTTTCTTCTGAAAACAATCATTTTGGTCTTATATGGTGTATAAGACTATTAGACAGCACCAGTGAGACTATAGTAGTTGCACGGACTTTTCTCTATTGGTCTGGGGAAACTGCATGTTGACAGAACAGAGTGGACTTCTATTTTTATGTAATTCTGCATGTTATGTTAGATGGGACTGTGTTTTGACTTGCTTGTGGCCAAGTGTCACATGAACTTTGACTATCCTACTTTACCGCAGGTACAGAGGTTTGAACCTATTGACTGATTTACATCAGCAAGATTAGAAACCAATAACTATCTTTTTGCAGCAGGAAAAGTTTGCACTTCAAGTAGCAATCCTAAACCCTGATGCAAGGAAAACTCCTACTGCAGGGGAAGATCCATCTGTATCAGTGATGCAAACCAAAGGATTTCAGGAACATCTTTAAAAGCTACTAAGCTTAGGAATGGCAACATGTAGTGGAGCTGTACTTGCATGCAGTAGCTGTTGGCTGAATGCAGGACATATAGTAAAGCTATAGCTTTTAAAAAGCAATAAGGAAAAGTGTCTGTTCCACTAAGGCCCACCCTGCTTTAAACTTTTTTTTGTTCAACAAATGTTTTATGGGGAAAAACGCCTACAAGCTTCTAAGCACACATCCATCTGCTGACCCAGCTGTGGATGCTAATATACATAATGGAAGAGAAATTTCCTGTTACGGATTCTTCTGTAAACTGCAGATCTTAATCCTTTGTTTTAGATACTGATTCAAAAATTTTAATATCAATAATTAAACAAAACAAATTCATTTATTTCACCAAGATCTCAGGCAATGAGTTCTGAATGGAAAATTAAAGGAAGCTTTCTTTTTTTTCCTTGACCATTTTAATGGAATAAAATTGACGCTGTTTTTAGGTAAGGATATTTGCATAAATATGGAAGGAAAGTAAGCTTTAACATTAACTTTATCTCAAGTATAGAAAGGAAAAAGCTTTTATATTGATTTGCATTTATACTTTGTACTGTATTGTTATTATTAAGGGGTTTTAAAATTAGTAAATATAGGTTTTACCATTTTGAGCCCTCTTTAACTATTATGGTGGTGTAAAGGTGCCCTTAATCCCTATGAGGATCAGATCTTTTCATTTAAACACACACCTGGTTCGTGGTAGCTGAACCAAATTTCTAATTATGAAAAGCAGGTCTGGTTTTATATCCAAATTTAGTTTAGTTGAATAAAAAAACAGGTGTTACCTTACTTTTTTTTTTACTATATATTAATGTTATCAGGCTTGCTGACTTATGAAACTGAGGTTATAGCAACGTTAGCTATGCTGAAAAATTAATCTATCATTTGAAGAACGCTGTACTATTCTTTATCTTGTATTTCTTGCTCTGAGTCCTCCTCTTATGCTATCCACATTTTTTGGCCTTGGAAGGTTTTAGTGGTGGGGTGATGAATATCAGACCATCCACTTTTGCTTCCCCTGAGTTTCTGAAATGCCTTTTGTTGGTTGTGGTCGGTGAAACTTCAAAAATTCTAGGGCTGGAGTTCACATATACTCATCTAAACTATCTCCCTAATTTTGCAAATTGGACTAAAATTAGTAGTTGGGGATTTCAAGCACTCCCACTTCTGATTAGGCTGAGAACATGATCTTCTGTAGCACTTCAGGTACTTCGGCTTCTGTCATTAACTGAAATCCAGAAGTAAAAACAATTATATATTACCTTTCCTGAGTAAAAATGTCAGAAGCAGGGTCATTTCACTGGGAATGGACACAGTTTGTGTCCCAGACAGATGCATGGATGTTCTCCCCACCCCAGACCCCAAGGCTGCAGTCAGAATTTCGTCTTTAAAATTGCTTCTGTGCTGATTTCTCTTTTTCTGATGTACTTCTAGCTCCTTCTTCTGTAGCACAACAATATTAACTTCTTCTCTAGCTTTCACATATACTCTAAAGAAAAAGCTTGCCTACTTTTGGTTGTCACTTCATTACCAACAGCTAGCACTGTTGTTTTGCAGAGAAACGGTTGCATTAATGACTTGGGGAGCAGAGCAGGTGCACAGGTGTCTGTATATACATATGTTTCACTCGGCTCTTCCATTACTTTAGGCTTTGAATATTTCCCTTATCATATATATCAAGTAAAGTAGGAAGTAAAGTAAGTTTTACTATGAACGTTATCTCATTTATTGAGAAAAAGAGATGTGAATTCTGCATGGGCAATAAAAGGGCCTTAGAGGGAGTGTAAATGTAATTTCACCCTTTCAGGGCCTCTTTACATTGCTCCATACTATAAAGGGCTCTTACTGGTTGTGTTTTACCTCTGTAACGCATATCTACCCTCTATCTAAAGTCCAAGTGTATCTTCTTGATCTAGTTATGCCACAATGAACGCCATGAATATTTTTTACTTTTGCTAATGCCTTGCTGGGCTAATGAATAAAATCCCATAGACTCTAATAAACCACAGAAGGATAATTTAGAATTATGTCCCATGGAAAGCTTCAGTAAATAATAAAAGCATAAATATACCGGCAGGCTAATGTTATCCACTGCAGGAGACATTTAGAAATGAGAACCTACATCTGTGCACAATAACACACATTCAGTTGTGGATCTCTCTTTGCATTCACATATGTGATTGAAGGTACAAATTTAGAGCTTGCTCTATGCACACATCATAATTATGCTCTAGTTTCCACACTACGAAGATTTACTCATGTTTGTTCAACCTAGGTGGGTATACTTTCTTTCCTATATTAGTCAAGTGTAAATGAATGAACAGAAACAGATTAAATGGCAACTCTAATTAAGTAGCTTATATGTCACAGCATACTAACGTCAACATATTGTTTTAACTACTGCAAATTATCAGTACTAAAGTTCTTTAACTGGTAGTCTAAATTTCCTCATTATTCTGGCTAGGGACAAAAGATTAGACAAAGAAAGAAGAAGGGCAAAGGTGTCTGATTACAAACAATGCTTTAAAGAATAATCATATTCTGCATTTCTGTGCTGTTTCCCAGACCTTCACTTCTCAGGTAATGCAAATCCTCAGGCTTCAGTTAGCTCCAGCAGAGCCAGCTCCCACCTGCGGAGGAGCAGGGCTTTTCAGTGGTGATAAATTGAGCTCCACGAGGGAGGAAGGGCTGTTTGGCCCTTTTGATCTGTGTGTGTAGATGCATAGGCTGTGCTCATTGCTATAGGTTCAGAAAGCTTTTTCTACAGGTCAGGAAAGAATGGTGTAGTGAGGAATATGTCATGTCTCAGGTCAGAAGAGCAATAAGTGGAAGGAAGAGGTTTTGAGCCCAGCAGCCTTGGCTCAGGTCTCCTCTCACACATTTTCTTCCCCTTCTCCTTCCTCTATCTCTCTGGATTGCTATTGTCTGTCTCCAGACTTCCACAGTAACAAGGGCATAAAATTCACTATCTAGCCTTTAAGGAGCTTAATGGGGAGACCTTCAGTGTGCACAGTTGTTCTGCTTTTAACTTATTTTTGCAAAGCAGGTATATTTCCAACCAAGAATTAGAGAGTGGCCTCAGGCTAAATTGCAGGGAGTCCCAAATGAGTGAACCCTTTGAGGGGAGAATCACTGAAGAAGAAAATGAAGATGACAAGGCTGTTGCTTCTTAATAAACATTATCACATTTTCACCATGCATTATTTATTACTTTTCTTTCATTGATTTATGTTCTAAAACATTTAATCTAATATGTATAACTATATATACATATATACATATATTTAATTCTCTTTTTTTTTCCTAAACAAATCTCAAGTTAAGAGTTCCTTCATTGTTTTTGCATCATTAAATTAACATGTTAATCCTCGCAAATTTTTCTTCTTTTTCCAATCAAAATATAAATATGATTAAATTAAAGGCATTTGATTGAATGGTCTAATGTTTTCCAAAGATAAAGATGGAACATTGTAATCAGTCCTAATGTTTCTATCTGTGCCTGTGGTTTCTCTAATCTTATTCTCTACTAGCAGTTTCATCCGCTTGTAACCTGCTTTTGTGTGAGTATGTGGGGAAGATATTAACATCTTTTGCAACACACAAAAGATGTAGTATATGAACTCTGGTCCCAAAATGACTGAGGGAAGAACAAGGCTTGGATGACTCCAAGCTGAGTCAGACAGCAACGCTGACTGTCATAAGAGGAGCCCATGCAGCCCTCCTGGGCTTGAACAAAGCTTTGCCTGAGATTTGGAGAAATCCACAAAAACTCACAATCCTCCTGCCTAAAACAGAGAGAAGACTAGATGGGACTGGAGTCATCATCATAAGATGGTCTGACAAGGGTGGTGAAGCTTATGTGCCATATGTAAATGCTGGAAGGCATCATGCATATAAAAAAAGCGGCAGCCGGCAGCAAGGCAAAGCCAATCCTCCGCGTTGCTCTGACTCCTTGTCTGCTCACAGGCTATTTCCCTGGGACTCCTTTCTGCACATAAGGCAGTGGGACCAAAGTCCTGGTTTTGCGGGGTTGTGCATGTTGGAGAAAATTGCTCGTGGTTACTTCAGCATTGCTTGGAAGCGGTGCGAAAGGTCAAATTTTCCAGATGAGAAAAATTTTCTCCTCTCTCTTATTTTACTTTATGGTCAGATAGACTATTTTTATTCTGAGATCTGCTGCTGTCCAGTAAATATATAACTTTGTTACTAACCAAGCCTGCTCCAGAATGATACCTTTGTGGACACTAAAAACAATTTAATGGCATGTCACAATAGCAATTCACTCTGCTAATAGCCCGGCTCAATAATACTACATTGCATAAACCTCCTTCAGTCTTCTGACAAATAATTCACCTTTATGCACTCTGCAGCAAGCTCCATTTCACTAACAAATATATTTCTCCCCTATACCTACAAATAAATATCCAGCATCTTCCTACTGTAACATCAGCTGTTCCTTTGCATGAGGTCAGCGGTGCCATATTTCTACCACGAATCACCTACCTCCATCATAGCCTTAGAGACGATCAGTTTTTAACTGGCACATCAAATCATAGAGAACGGTGCAGGGAATAAAATCTTGGAAAAAATATGTACATTATGATATGTCTCACAAGCAGCAGCAGTGAAAAGTTTAAATACTCTGTATGTCAGGGCAGCCTTAAACAAATGTTTATGGGCTTTGCTTTTGCAAGCAAAAGTATTTGGGTAAGCGCAAACCTCAAGATGTCTCTTGCTTAAAATGCAGTGAAAACTCACAGAGCAGGCAGGCATCCTCCTGCCATCCTGCTTCCTTTGTTTCTTTTTTAAGGAGACTGCCTGCTCAAGGAGAGATCTGTTGGGTCTACTGCACAATATGATAAAATACTTCAAGGCTGTTTCACAAGTTATTTGGGGTGAATTATTACCTTGATTTGGGGATGGAGCTGTACACGCTATTTTAAAACCACAGCTGGCTCTGAACTTTGGGAATGGTCAGCTTAAGGTATTCTGTAGGCAACATATCCAGATACCCCCTCCATGACTGACATAAACATTATTCCTGGAGGCTCAGTGGCTTCATATGAAATGAGTTTAATGTTCTCAATCTACTTCCTACTCCAGGTTAGAAGAAATTCTTAGTGATGGCTTATCAGTCACAGCAGCAAGGATTCAATGGGCCTAGGGAATTAACAATCTTGTGATGATTCTCCCCAAAATCTTATAGTATATTGGGGGGTAGTGTGGATGATGTGGGTATTATAGCTTCCCGTACTGCTACTGTTCTATAAATTAAAAATTACCTTTTACAATGTCTGAGTTCATATTAAAAGACAGAAAAGAAAAAAAAAATGCTAGTCTTACAGGTATAAATAGAATTTCTTCTATATTTTTATTTTGCTATGTTATCAGCTTACACTTAGTATAAATTCCTCCTTTCCTAGAAATGAGACTCAAGTGATATATTTAGAAATAGGATCAGCTATCAAAAGCTATTTTTTTTTCAAATGCCTATGTAGAATCTGCTAAAAAACAACTGCATCCTGTTTCTTTAAGAACTACTCTAAAATGCTACAGTAAAAAAAGGCCATTTTTGCAGAAGAAACTATTTGTATCAAATATCATGAGAAAATAAGTGCATCATGACAATTTTGAACATCTTTTATGATTTGATTGTCAGTAACGAGGCCCACAGGAGAGTGATAAATGTGCAGCACGAAAAATATCTATTTCACTTAGATAGCAAATTATGCAACTCAGTGCTTGATAGCACTTGGCAAAATACAAATGTAGTTGAATGGAATTGAAATTGTTGCTCTTTGCCTAAGACACAGGTAATATCACCAGGGGTCCTGTCTTTAGATATTTATAAGAGCTAAGAGTTTAAGTAATAGTAGCAGTAATACAAAATTACCTTTAAACATTGAAAACATTTTTACTTTGTTACAGGGTGTAATTTACACTTTTCCTCTAATGGCTTACATACTGAAAATGATATACTAATGCAATTTTTCAAATTTAGTTACCTTTTTGTGTTCTAAAATTATATGCTCTCTCTTTTCCCTGTTTGTCACTTTTCAGATTCCATTTAATTCCATGTTCATAGAGTTTCATAATTTATCTACTTGTCATAAAAGTTTTCTAAACTTTTTAAAATACAAAATACTCCCAGTAAACTCTGACAAAAATGCTTCCAGTTCAACTTCTAGAAATTTTTCAATTTTGTTTTGAACTATTACCATACATTTTGTTGTTGCTGTGAGATTTTTCATACAGTGACATCAAGCAAGGGAAGGAAAAAATGATCAGAGAAGAGATTCACTCAAACCATTTATATTAACCTGTCTCTTCACTTATAGATTTATATTCCTGCTTATCCTGCATAGAAAGATAGGAAGATAAATATAAGAAAGTGCTGTATAGCTATGTCTTAGCAGAGAACTTTCAAGATTTTAAAATTTTCCTTTTCTCAAGTCATGAAGAAAAGTTTATGTCATCGGCTAATTAAAAAAAAGATCATATTAACTGAAGTGTTTAGTTTTGATCATTTCAAATCACTTTCTCCCAGTGCTGATATTTTCACATGTTCATTTATTTGTTTTATAGGAGTTTTCCTTCCAATTATCTTGAATTTTGAAACCAAGAGCTGTTTCTACTTAAGCAATGTGAAAACAGACTATTTTGACAGGATGCCTCTTTAAAACTTTCAAAGTGATATTTTTCTAACCAAACCTTTTCACTCAAATAAATTACGTTTCAACATGTCACCCAATGAAAAGTTAATCCACAAAATCTAGATCATATTTACTGTGCCTCTCTATTTCTTCCTAACTACTTCTAATACCATGACACCAAAAAAGTAACAGGAATTGCTCAAATGCCGACTCCTTACTAAGAAATCTTTTGGCTCAAGGATCCAGGGGAACTGTGAGAGGGGATGAGGGTTTCTCCCCGTTGGTCCCCTTCATCCCCTCCTCTTCAGGGGCTCTATTCTTGCTGGAGGGCTTGGGACCACCTCATAGTAAGGTGATCCTTGGCACATCGCTATGTCCTCCTGCCTCCTCCACATCAGTGTGGCAAAAAACTCTATCCCTCATCTTGTACCCCATCTTGTACCTGCTCACTTCCCAGAGCCCCCAAACCCCAGTGATCCCCTCAAACTGCAAACAGGATGAGCTGAATTTGGGAGAGCCAGGGAGCCCCAGATCCTGCCCGTGCCCCTGGCTGCTGCCCCGCTGGAGGAGAAGATGGAGCCAGTGTGGAGAATGGGGCCAATGCAGACCATGCAATCTGGTAAAGAGAAGCATGCAGTGCTTCTACTGATATCTAATAATTTGGAGTTTTTTTAGCTTTGTGTGCTGTTTGAATCATGATGCTGTCACTGCATCATGAGCATTGCTGCTGGACACAGATGCAAATGTGACCAGACAGCCATGTTGCACTATATGTACCTCTTATGTGAAAAAGCTATGGGGGGGGGGGAGGGGGGAAGGGAAAGATTAATTGCAATATATAGTAGAAATACAGGCTCAGACAAGTGAAATACAGGTTCTGACCATCTGCAGTTGTTAAAAGGCTCAATTCATATTGCATATGAGAAGAGGTGTTAGCCTCATAGTTCACAGCCAAATTTTAATGTGGGTAATTCCCTGCATTCCCCTAAAAATTTCATTTTGACACACCGTTTTATTCCTTTTGGCATTGACTCTTGTGTAATGTTGCTCTGCTCTGTTGAACAGTTGCCTTTTTCACCTACACATGACTTTTCAGCAAAAATGGACAATGTTATTGTCAGGTCCTAAAAATCCGTCACCTGCATCTTTTACTGCTTTGCATAACTTTGTCTGGAGTCCAGGAGAGCTTTCATTTTTTCATATCTGTAATTCTTATCTTTCTGGCATTAAATTACAACTTCCTGGGACCTTTGTGGGTCTGGCCCTGTGCCAAATAAGGCAGGAAGCTATGCATTCTCTTTTAATGTTCCTTTTCATGTAACTGTAAACTTATACCAAAAGATCCCAGAAAACTAAGGAGTATTTAAGAAGTCTAAAAAGCTGATAGGTAATTACTGAGATTAACAAAAGCACCATAGAATTAGGAATCAAAATTCCTAAAAATTGCAGTCCCAATGAACAATTGTGAATGAAAATAGGCAGCACTATTTTTATGAGAATGTGTATACAAGTGCCTAATGCAGTTGTAAATAAGGCATTTAAATGACTAGGGTATTTGCAGCCCCTATGAAACTCTCATGGGGGAAGCTGTTGACAAATTAAAGCCGCTATTGCTATTCTTACATTAACTTTTGTATCCTAAACACATCATTAGGTGGTATTTCATGGCATAAAACTCTTACCTGCTTAAAGACTGATTTGAAATGGAAGACTCTTAAAAAAATATACAGTCCCTTTGGGTTAGAGCTGGGAGGATCATTCAGAATAAATTTATTAGTTGAAAATGGTTTTGTTTATTCTGTCTGAAAATACTTCATTTTCTTAAATATTCTCATATTTATAAATAAATAATCTGTTGAAAGTATTCACCAGATGATTACTATGGATGCTTTAGTTTACTTTTGAGCAGTTTGTTGCATATCTTAAATATTTCAAATGCAGATATTTATGATTGGATTTTTTTTTTTCTCTCAGACAAGGGCAACCTTTCAAACCACATTCCAAGTGTCAAGACCTCTTATTCCACATTTAAATTTTTTTTTAGCAAAATGCTGCAATATTAATTTTAAAAGAGCACATTACTGGCAATCCAACAGAAAGCTCCTGAAGATCAGAATAATTGATGGTCTTTTTGGTCAAAACTGTATTCAACATATGAGTATTACCAGGGGATTCAAAACAGATATTTTGTCCTGCTAATAGTGCTCTGCTCACAGGCACTTCTGTTCATGTCAAGAAGGGACAGCATTTAGAAGAAGACTGCCACTGTCACTGAGACAAACAAATATCTTGAGTTTCCTAAAGGGCATGACATCTTACACTTTCACTTACATTATATGCCTCTTTTCTAAAATAATTGCAGCTAAATAGTCCAGTAGACAGTGTCACTTGAAGCTTTTAGAAAAAAAACCCTCTTTGAAATAACATTTAAGATCCACTTTAAAATTCTCTTCCCCAACCACAAAGGAAATTTAAAGTTAAAGCTGAAAATCTGGCTGGAAACCATGTCCTTAAATCAACCTACCTCTCCTTAGCTTTGCAGGGAATCTCACACACTGTACTAATGCCATATGTGCCACAACACACAGGAATAATGGGGTGAGCTGAGGACAGTGTCACACCATACTGAGTTACTCTTAATTCAAAATTTCTTCCTTGCTTTTAAGAGGGTAGCTTACAACCCTGCCAAAATTGCACATTTTTGTTTTAAATATACACAGTGAAAAAAAATGCAGCATGAGAGCACACAACTTCTAGAGATAAAAACTGAAAGAGTTGCTGAAAGTGGGATGAATTCACTTTTCAAATATGTGTAAACTGGATAAACCCTGAAGAAAGTTAAGGGAGCAATGATAACCTGACAAGGAACAACAGATCAGAAAAAGGCCCAGATTTTTAACTCCTCCGACAACCCCAAAATCAAATCAGGATATGAATTCGAAGCTTCTCTGCCTCAAAATTGAATGGCAGTCAGCATTTAGGGATTGATTTTACTAGATGCTAGCAGCAGAGTGCAAAATACAGATAGTCTTTGAAACACATGGTATATAGCATTTCAATTACTCCCGTGCAGACTTCAGCAGTTTCAGTTTATGGGGCTCCATGGGAAAAAAAAAAATTCTGTTGTTTGATTGTTTCCATTCACTTGGGTTTTGCACCCTTTTTGCATTTCCTTTGACATGTTTTTCAGTAGAGGTGAGTGGATATATAATGCTGAGATCAGAGCCCTCCTCTTCAAACACCCTGAAAGTTCAGAGGAGGTCAGAGCTGCGAGGTGGCCCTTTGTAGGGCTGGGAACAAACTGTTCAGATCGGTCCCATTTCGAAGTGCAGAGCAGATTCTGGGTCTCAAGCGTCACTTCAACCCAGATTCACTTTCCACACAAAGTCATAATTCTGCTCCAATTTACTTTTTGTACAGACAAGCTTCAGTCAAAATTTCGCCTAGATTTGAAGAAACGTTTGATACAATAGTTTCATCCAGCTCTACTTTCAACTGCTGATCTGAAAACCTCTTCCCTTCTGAATCTTGTCTCACATTTTTTAACTTGTGCCATTTGATATTCAAGTTTCCTTCAGATTTAGTCTTGTCTGAAGGCAGAATCAAGTTCTCTTATTTCCTGGGAATGCATAGGTTATGTGACAAGATATACAAACAGTTTTGATCATCAGTAAAATTTACTGCTACACAATATTGCAGTTTCAATTAGCAGTAAAGTGAAATGAAAACTGTTGCGATGTGATTAGAACATGGCTTTACAAAACCTGGGAAGGGACTCTTGCATGGTACTTCATATAATGGATGATATTTCTACATTTATTTATGGCAGTACAAGGGTGTAGGGAATTTGTTGGAAATACTTCAAACAAAAATTGACAGGAATATATTCAGTTTCTTTGTCTGACACATGAAGGGTAGCTTAACTTTCGTGTTGCATAACTTCTATGGTAAAATGTGTTTTTTCTCTTACTGCTTAACTGAGCAAGACTTCTTCCCACTTCAGTCAAGTTTCTTCCCTAAGTTGCTCCTGCAAGGGCACCCCTGTACAATTTCTGCGGAGTGGATCGTATGATCCCTCATTAAATTGTAGTCAAAACAGGCTGGGGAAACAAAGTGGACCTGGAGCAGACAAGGAGTGGCTCCATGAGACTACCTCTTACCACCCTGGTGGTCAGCAAAGATGCTGCCCATGGGAGGAAGGCTGTAAGGTGCGAGACAGGGCTGCTCATCCCATCCAGATCCATTCGGCAAGGGAGAAAGCGGACCTATGAGGAGCCCTGGTCATTTGCTGTCTACAAAATGCTCTGCAGGCTCACTTCTCCCACACCAGCCCCTGCTCCCAGCTGTCCAAAATACCTTTGCATAACCTGTAGCAAAAAGTGCAACACACAAAGCACTGCAAAGTCTGTGGCCTGGTATAGACTTGAGCATGCTGATGTGGATGGTGTGACCTGGCAGAAATTCGGGAGCCTCTCCGCTTGTCCCTGAAGGCTGTGTAGTGCTTTGGAAATGTCCCATGCCAAAAAATGTACTCTGTTCACATAGACTAACCTGCTGACCCCTATTGATCTGTGCTACTCTATGCAGAAGACCTTGTAACTGGAGCTCAATCAAGCTGATTTGGGGCAGCAGTCTGATGGAAATGATATTACCTGCTCCACTACAGCAAACAGGGCTTCTGTTATTTGGAGCAGAAACTGCTGAGAGCTGGGGAGGAGCAGGTCGTACGCAGGGAGAAAAGGGAGAAAGCCTCATGATCCCTTTGTGCTGCAGTGCCTGAGCTGGGTGAAGCAGAAGTCCCCCTGGCTGTGATGAAAGAGCAGAGGATACTCAAGGGACTCTGTGCTACAAACAAATGATCTCACTCCCAGCTCACTTTCTTCTTGTAGTGAACAAAAATCTGCAGAATGAAAAGCAAAGTCTGACTTGCAATCAGTCTTCATTAAGAGTCAGATTCTTTCACTGCAGCTCTATAAACAGTATTTTTGTGAATTAAAAATAACATTGTGTTAATTACAGTTCTGCATTACCTTTTCTTGTTATGGCATGTTAGGCATACTCCTACTTTACAGAATGCCACTAACTCTTCACAATTTAGATTTCCTTTAGCGCTTCCACAGGATTACTGTTCCCTCCTCAGGTAAAAGAACAATCCTTTGAGATGATGGCACATCAAATATGCCCTCATATTTGTATCTCCTGTTTTCCAGCCTGTGCCATATTGTGCACAAGCTGAAATGGCTCAATACTCTACATCTGTCATCTACTTCAGAGTGCCATCTTTGAAACTGTCCCAAATTTTCTTCTCCAGTGACCTATCGATATATCAGGTTCAGAAGAACAGAAACTCCGTAGCCCTGTATTATGATCCTTCCTTTTCAAATCTGGTTAAATCCTCCACTCTGGAAAATCAGCCTTTTGGTCGCTCTTGTATACTAACAGTTGGGGGAGTGTTGAATATGGATTCATACTGTACTAATACAAAGCAGTGTCTATGTCCTGTGATTGCATATGAGCAAATTCGTCTTCTGGGTCCTCACATCATCTTGGTATGTTGCCCGTGAATTCCAACAACATACGGTGTTGAGCTTCAGCCAAGACATACAGCACTAGGTACAGTTCAGTGCGAGTCCAAAGACAACGCGGTGTAGCCTGCAGTCTCTTTCACAACCAGCTTAGAGTCAGTTCTTACGGAGACCCTGAGGGGCAGAGCTAAGAACCAGACTATACCACAGAGAGAGAAGGAACCACAGGGCTTGTCTATGCCTGCAAGCCCAAATAATGAATCTACTTTGTATTTAACATGTCATGAATTAGGGACAGTATAGAAGTACCGTCTAATATGGGCTGTTGACACCTACTGATGTAAATTGTACTGAATGCACCAGCACCGATGAGCAGGTTTCATCCCAGGTTTTAGTATGTCTCATGCTGCATTTTTTAAATCTGAAGCTGACAAAGAAGTAATATTCTGTCCGCTGCACATTTATAATACCATCTCTGGAGCCAGGCTCTGAAAGCAACATTTATAAACTGGTGTTAACAGGACCCAGGTGACATTCTCAATACTCAGGTCAGTGTGTGCTATGGAGAGCCATATCCTGATGCTAGGATGCAATTTCCCAATGGAAGTTACGAAATCCACATGTCTGCAAGCTCTGTTTTGGGCATCTAACCACAGAAATTGTTCCTAACAACAAGAATGAGATAGGATCAAGACATTACATGTCAGCAGAAATATCCTCTCCTTCTCCCCCAGTCCACTGCATATTCAGATTTCACAAAACTTTGGTAGGAATTTCTATGACTCATTCAACAGTAATCCATCTTTCATGAGGATTGCTTTACTTGCAACACTACTATAAAAGACTGAAAATCAGGATTTTTTTCTTTTGCTTAAGAGGTGAATTCATCATTTCATGCCAAATGCATTTGCATAGGAACACAGACTACTTACACATACAGATGCACCCCCAAAGCAGTGTGAAGTGGACACAAGCACAAATCTATTCAGTACATAAATGCATTTGCTGCAAACCTTTTTACACATGAAGTCTGAAGTGCAAAGGGACCGCAGTATATTGGTGCACAGAAATACAGGCAGTCTAGTTCAATGAATTCCTAACTAGGCAGAATAATCATGAATTAGAGTTACACAGGCTGTTTGCAAATAAATACTCGTTAAACAACAGAGAGATAGGCCCTGTGAGCCATTTGGTAGAACAGCAATGAGTACCAAGCAAGGACTTGTATAGATAGGTAAGTGTGTTGAAAATGCCTAGATTGACAAAACTATTTTAGATACAGAAACTGGAACTTGATGTAGAAAGAGCAAGGCATACGGCAACAAATAAGCAAATTTCACAGAAAGAAAGGAAGAGTGGAAGAAAGAATGAAAGAAAAAAAGAAAATTCCCCTACAGGTTTAGCCGATAGTGTCAACAAGCATCATTCTTGCTGCTCTCTCAGAATATGTCAAGTCCTCTATTGCTTCTAATCTGTTGTAAGCTATATTCTCTATAGACAGATATAACACCAGAGGAGAACATTAAGACCACCTATTCATATTTTTTTGACATCTGAAGTACAGTCAGACCTCGGTAGGACTTCAGCTTTGGCACAGAGTGAATCTGTGATCTTATCAAATATGCAATCCCACATAAAGCAACTGCTGAGCTGCACAAGAGTCACATAAATATTAAAACGTTCAGAATGGTTAACTCATCAAACAAGCTGCCTATCCGGACAGATGGACGGAAGGACCGAGGAATACATCATGCAAAATCTTGAATTTAGACTGCGTGAAGGAAGTACTCTAAGAAACAAGACAAGCACATACAAAACCCCACATTTACTACATATGTAGTCATTGCTGGCTTTTAATCAGGAAAGATTTAAACTGAATTTCCCTAGAGTGTGATTCCTAAGAAGAAGATGATAAAGCGTATTTGTTAGGGTGCCGATCAGGGAGACAATATATTTCAGAACTAGTATAAGCCTGCATTGATCCTACAGGGAAAAACAGAGGCAGAGAGAAGATGTGTTCTTTTGTAAACAACATATGAAGGCTATGCAGTGATCAGAGATTGCAGCATTTTCCATCCCTCTGCTCATGCGAAGCAGGTGGAACCATCTTTTACCAAAATTAAAAGACATTCAAACAAGGCCCATTGCTAACCAGCTCAGAGAGCTCAAGGAGAAAGCAGTTAATGCAAGTTAAATGTATTTGTTTGCTGGTATTTTATAGCTGCATCTTACTGAAGGAACTTAGTATCTGACACACACATTTATTAATTTAACCTCAAAAAGGAAAGATAATAAACATTTTCCAGAGAGGACATGAGAGGCACCGAGATGTCTGCGCCTGGTTTTCAGAGGTGCTGAATTCCCTCTGCTCGCTATACAGGGACAGGGCTCCCAGCAGCTCAGCTAGGGCGGACTAAAGGCCCTTCTCCCATGGTCTGAGCTCAGGGCTGTTGTGGATGTCTCTCCATAAGTGTCACCACGGTGTTGAGCACCACTTGGTGATCTGGGCATTATTTTAAGGCTTAAGAGAGAGTAAATGATGAGCATTTTGTCCCCCAGACTCCTCCATTGCTGGCGCAGGCACCAGTGCTGTGGGAAGAACTGCCTGCCACATCTGTCCAGCTGTCTCTGCCCATCGCAGTCCCTCCTTTGGGAAGGCAATGGGGACTGGTGCCCCAGGGCGCTTGGCAGTGCCCGACAGGCCAGGGAGGCTGAGGAGAAGCAACAGCTCGGAGAAGCCTGGCAGTACCATCTAGTGGGTGCTGCCTTACACAGGCAGCCGCTTCCAAGGAAAAAGGGAGAAAAGAGGACAGAGAGCAGAGAAATAAAACATTCTTTATCACTGCTCTTGACAGGTATTATATTGTACTATAGTGCCATTTGTTTAGTTACTGCTACAGCAAGTGCTGTGCAGAAATCTTATAAGCAGCCATATGGCACCTCTGAATGAAAGCCATTATGCTTTTATGAGTAACCCACACTGTCTCTGCTAGGGGAAAGAACCTCCGTTTTCACCAAATGTCATTTTCCTATTCTGAAAGGAAGAAAATATTTCTGACTTTCACTGAACTCCACAAACCCGAGCTGATTCTCCTCTCCTGACAGTGTTTACACAGAGTCTAAACCCACTGGAGGTCTCAAATACCCACCAGGTATTTCACTACTGACATTTTGCTGTTTCGATGCTCATGCTTCTCAACTGTGCCATATTAAACAACACTGTTTGCATCTAATATTAGATTCTATAGTTACTAGTTCATTAACATTTTATAGTTTACCATCCATTACATTTGACAGCAACTGTCCAGCCATTCTTAGCATTGTTTTTAAAAGGAGTAACAGACCCTTAGGAACAGAAAGTGTATTCTCTAAACAGGGTAAAAATAACAAGTAATTAAAAATCCCTAGTACCTGGATGCAGTATCTGGGCTGCACCTCTTAAATTAACTCCGTTATTAACACAGCTTTTGCTGTGTAGAGCAAAGTTTTTGTGGTGATTGGAAAAAAAAATATTTTCTTCTACATCAGTTTCTGTTTCCAACCCTCCCAGATTGCATTAGAAGTGGTATGTTGTGTTCTGGGGATTTGGTTGTTAAATACTGAATAAGGGTCTGCAACTTGCTAGTTGGGGAGTCACAATCAAAGAAATATGTGTTAAAGGAAGATCAATATTTCTGCACTACATATAGAGAAGTTCTTTTAAAGCTGTGTATGTTTGCATACTTACTTTGCATGTAAAATGATTGTGATTGCAGGCACAGTTGCAGAAAGTGCATATGCAAATTAGGCACATAAAGATGAACACGTTTGTATGTGATGGCCATTAAATATATCAGTCCCTTGTCCACTTTTGGTATCTGTATATAGATTATATGTATTTGCCTTTTTTTAAATATATCAACTTCATTTATCAAAAAAGAAAAAAAGGCATCAATAAAATAAAGTCTATACGGAGACATGTTGTTAAAAGTAATCTAAATAATCTCACTTTACTGCTCTAGATAATTAACACTCTTCAGCAAGAACTTTCCTCTAAATATCAGTCTTCTTTTAGAGAGATTTGCCATTTTACTGCATTCATTATATACACCACACTAAAGTCAAGCCATGTACCAGAAATACTGCAGGGATCACGCAGAATGTAATTGCTCTAATGCTTTGCATATTTATGTTTGAGACCTTTTTATGAAGTGTTACTTTAAAAAAAGAAGGATCAGTTCATCTTTAAAAGGGAGTGATTGATTGCTGCCAGTCAGGCATTCCTTCATTCTTGGCTTCTCTCTTAGTCTCTGTAATAAGTTTTTCACGAACACCAGCCCGCTATTAAAGAACGGTATTCATCATAAGCCAAGCAGAGAGGAGGCAGACTTTGATGGGCACAATACCATATTTCAATCTACAGTGTCCTTTTTGTTAAACTTGATCTGCTGCCTCATTAGCGTTAGAGCAAAAATACACAAAGCCTTTTGTAAATATTAATCAGAAATGTACAAAACCCCTCTCCAGACTAAATTACTTATTATTGGGCTCTCTCCAGGTGATAATATCTAACTAAAAATTCTGTTTGCCTAAATTGTGGGAGAAAAATACCTTTTTTTATGTACATTTTATGTAGCGCTCTTACAAGGATAACTGTTTTAAATAAATGCATTTCTTTAGTCTTTTCCTTTTTTTTTTAACATCCATCCTTCACAGAGAGGAAATATACAGTCCTGCTGTATACTGTAGGCTGCAGCATTCATCTGAGCAGTATGAGGTTTAAATTCCTGATATCCAGGTTTATTTCTGGCACTGCTGATTAATATAAGAGTGCTTTTTCATGTTTTCCTGCTGAGCTTAAACTTTATAGATGTGAGGCTGTGACTTAAGACACACTGAATTAACAACACATGCTTTAGGCTAGTAAATATGGCACTACAGAGGAGTTCCCCTAATCATGGTCCAGATGGGTTCCAAAGCAGGACTTGGTCTTTTGCACTTCAGAACGTCCCTGTCAGGACAATAAAGTTTCAGGATTTTGTTGCTGTTGTTGATTCTTGTGGGTTTTTTAATTAACTTCCAGCATTTCAGTCTTTTTGAGCAAGGTGAGCTTCATCACTGTTGGCGAGACCCAACAAAATGGAAGTTCCTTGCACAAAGTTTTCACTAACACGACAGCTTAAGCTTATGAAATCAATTTGCTTTATATAATTACTGGTACAAGGCCAAAGCTGAAACTTTGGGAAGCTTAGCTCAAATCCTGTCTCATTCAAGCATTCCCTTGAAGTTTGTGATGAACATAAAAAAAAGCCATCTGTAAAACCGGGATTAGTCACATAACTTCTAAAATCAAAGCTCAAAGGTCACTATCTTCAGAGTCTCTTTGTTAGAGTAAACAATATAAATGCTCTTAAAATAATTTGCTATCATCGGGCCCAATTCTGCAAACATTTCTTGGAGGAAAAGTAGTTTCCTTAATGAAGCTGTTCTTACCAGCAAAGCTATTCGTTGTACAAGACTTTTCAGAATCAGCCCCCATTAGAGTTAATTTATTGGAGAAAAAAGACTTTTGTGCTCTTTTTAGCAAAACCATTTCAGGCAGAACTCATCTTAAAAGAAAGGACTGAGCAAGCATTTGTGTGACATTAACAGCTGGACCATTTGTAGGTGAAATTAATGCTGTATTGGTATTCACAGAGTTCAATAACTACTGCCTATTTGGTTGTAAACTTGAGGAGACACGGGCACTGTTTTTGTTCATGTTTATACAACACCCGGCCCAGCACTGCCCTCAGCAGAATTGGAGCCCCAGGAGTCACAGTAATATGGATCTTAAAAACAACATTATAGGCATCTGCCACAAATTCTGCAATAATGACTATACATCCAATCACAGCTTTCCTCATACATCTGAGAGACTTTGCAAGGATTTATCTGAAAAGTTTGTGGTAACTATGCAGTCAAAATAAGCACTTAAACACCTTGAAAATATATATGGAGTCCACTTTCTGAATTATAACTCTTGGTATGAGGTGACATGTTTGTGGCAGTTATTTTGTGCACATTTTACCCCCCTGAGATTGCATTTGAATCATTTTAAGTGGTAGTCTAGCAATAAGAGGCACCATTCACAAGCATCAGTGAAACCACTGATAACAAACTGTAGCCTTCCCCATCAATCCAGCAAGACTAAATGCCCAGAACTGGAGAGTTAGCAAAATACAGCAGACTTATTTATTTTTCTTTTCCTCTACTGATACTGTTTTCACAACCTGACATAACCTGGTAAAGTAATTCTAATTGTATTTTGGATTGATAGCAGCATTTTTCTCAGAATACACAATGCTTATAAGAACAGTTTTGTTTCTCTGTTTCAGTATAAGTGTTTTGCCTTGATGGCCCAAAATAATGAGATCTATAATGCAGAGAAGTCAATGGTAAAACTATCTGAAACTTTATGTCCTAAAAGAAAATTGACGACAAACATTTGGGTTCCACTTTTGTATAATGTAACAGTGGATTAACAAAGATGATTCAGTAGAAAGCAATTAAGAAGGCCACTGAGGAAGTCAGTAGTTATACTTGCAAATGACACTTCAGAAGGAGGAGTCTGGCTTTCAACAGCACCCCAGAGAAACAACTGTAGAGGAACAAGGAAAGAGCTGGCTTGCCTAGAACAACTACATGCAGCCTTGACCCCCAATTCAAAGTGGAACTGGAATAAATGTTTCTTGAGGTTCAAAACCAGCCACCTTTCTTCTTTTTAATCACATATCTATATTTCTTGACTTCATCACAGGTTGGAGTAGAAGCAGAGAGCTGGCATGGGGAGATTGGTACTCTCCAGAGCAAGACCCCATTGCAGTTCCTAACCCAGGAACCTGGAAGTCAGCCAGAGATAACAATGGTTGGGCTGCTTAGCCAGGGCTTGGATAAGTGCTCAGCCCAACCAGAGAGGCTTCCAAACTTTCTTTTACTCAAAACCTTCAGTTTTCTACCTGACAGATAAAACAGGCTTTTGCTTTAAGTCCATTCCTGTCTTCTAAGCAGAGAGGTCCTCAATTAGAAAGGACTGAACATTTGTTTTCAGGAAGACTTAGTCTCCTCTGTAAAAAATACACAGCATTAGGTCTTTCCTTACAGCCAAATGCTGTGAGATAAATTTTTAAAAGAGCGTGCAATCAGTTCAAAATGACTGTAATTAGGCAATCAAATAGCCATAGGAAGCAAAAATCATCAATGTCTTTAGCTAGTTCGTTTTGTCAGTGGATTTATTTGTAAGGTTGTTTGGTGTTTTTTTTTTTTTAAATACAACCCTAAGATTATATACTAAAATTTAAAAAGGAATAATATCCATTCACCAGAATCCTTCTTATGCACATCTTAGACCAGTGTCTATTAACCCTAGCAATTATCTGAAATCTTCAAGCCTCCCCAATGTCTATGCCAACTCTGCTGGCCAGGAAGGTACGCTCAAGGGATGAAGACCTGTGTGTAGGGTCTGCAAAGCACCAGTGCAAAACACAGAGCAAGCCTCTCCCCACATCTACGTAACAGGAGGGGTAAAAATATTTGTCAAGTTTTAACTTAAAGTCTAGGAAAATCCCAGTGTACAATTAAATAAAACTCATCAAAAACACCACCAAACCATATCCTTCCTGTAATAAAAAGAAGGCAAACAATATGCCCTTATACACGTTTATGCATACCTTTGTAACTGCAGGCTTCCTGCTCAGGAGTTGCCCTGCCAAGAATCATGTATCCTGTGATGAAATTTCTCAATAAATAAAGTGACTTCATTATTGAAAAGCTTAACTGTAGTCGTGTGTGCAGTTTTTAATGCAGTACCAGCCCTAAAGTGCTGATGAGAGAAAACCCAGATGCAGGAGACATTCAAGTTGGAGCCAGGACATTTTAAGGGCTGCAAAGTTTCATTAGCTGAGCTGTGGATCGATTGGTAGATTAAAACACTATATTTGTTCATGGTGGAATCAGCTCCTTCACTGGTGTAAATCAGCACGGGAGAATGTAAATCTTTGTCTTAGCTGAGGATCAGACTCCTGATTATTGTGTCTTGTTATTCTCAGCACATGTAACAAAATGAGGGGGGATTTGGGATATTCACAGGTAGATCACCATCATTTCACCTCTGGGACTGGAGCTGTTTGTGGGGACTCTGGGATAAGGGTTGGATGGATTCCAGGTTCATTATTGTAGCCTGATTTGTGGTTAAAACATGTTAAGCTTAAATATTAAGCAAATACATCAGAGGAGGATTTACAGCTGTCGAAGGACACAGTAAACTGTAACACAACCTCCTAGACTGTATTAAATTTGTATCCCCACAGTTTCTTCTGCTAGGGAATAGAACAAGCAAATCAAGTCATTCCTGGGACACATTAAGGATAGGCTTGCTATAAATTCCCTCAAACTCAATTGTCTGTGCCCAGACTGGAGCCATCAGCTTCTATTTGAAGCTTTGGTATTCTGAAACTTTTTTTTTTCCCCTGGAAAATTTCAAACAAAGCGTATTCTTTTGACTTCCCAGCAACAGAGAGGACAAAGAGATATTTTAAAGTGAGTCCAAAGGGCGTTAAACTACCTCCCACCCATCCTCAGCATTATTACAACAACTAATAGACTGTTGGTGTGCTGGACCTGTTTGAGCGGATGAATCACTGCTCAGCTTTGGCCCCAGCGGAGTGCTGCAGACACTGAACTGTGTGGGAAGTCAGCTGTCAGGCTGATGCAACAAGTCAGAGTTTACCAATCTGTTCTCAGAAAACCGCAACTGGCAAAATGCTTCACATTACGTCAAAGTACTGAAAACAAGGCAGGAAGAGAGACATACCTCTGCTTCCACCCCTTTAACTACAACTCTCCGACACCTCCCAGCCCATGGAGGCTGCCTGTGGGGGGATGTGCCGGCGGACGGCAAGACGCCAGCAGCCCGCTTCGGTGGAGGACCCAGCCCGCTCCTGAAGCAGGATCTAGACATCTGCGAGTGGAGCGGAGGCCCCCCATGCGCCATGCGAAGAGAGTCTATCAGAACGGCATCCAAATCAGTTAAGGCGCGCTGCCCTGAGGCAGGCTGGAGTCAAAGGCATTGCAAGCAGCTGCCTAGGACGACCCCTCAAAAAGGCTCCAGGCCAGGGCTGACTCTTTAGTCTTGTCTTCCAGACACCTCACTTTGGGCTGCAGGGTGATGTCTCCCCCCAGCCGGCACCCAGTCTGGAAGCTGCTCCTGAAAGGAGTAACTCTTGTCTCTTTCACAGAAAAGGTTAAATACTCTTAAAAGTGCAGCTGGTGGGACAGAAACCTTAACTTTCTGGTCGCAGTCTTGCAGTTAGCACATTCACCCAGGACAGGGGAGACTCAGGCCTGTTTACTCCTCTCTCTGCTGTGGGGAGTTAAACTCTCATCTACTACAGATGCCCCAAAGAACCCTGTCCGTGCTTTGGGTTTGGAGTTGGGGGCTCTTCTGTAAAAGCTGTTTTGCTGCATACAGAATAATGCAAAATTAATTGGACCTGAGGGACACAGAAGGGGAACAGTCCTGCTTCTGATCTCTGCTCCCAGAACTTTACAGGCTCCTTTTTTGAAGTCACAAGATAAAATTTAGGAACAGTCCTGGGAGCCAGGTCAGCATCCATAATTCATTCTCATCAGTAAATTGTCACCACTAGGTGACAAAGGCATCTTCCTGTTTTAGTGTTCTTTCTCCCTCTTCTGCTGCATCAATTAATCTAAATGTTTTCTTCCTAGCTGCATAGCTTCAGCTGGTAGAGATTACCTTCTGCCAGGCCTCCAAGAGGCTGAAAACCTGCTGGTTAGGGTGCCCTTCCAAAAGCAGAAGACATGGGTTTGTAACACTGGAACTCTGACATCCTGGACCCAGAGAGGGGATAGAACTGCATGATAACCATTCTCATGTTTGCCAAGTTTTAAAGGAAAGTGGTCATTCTGCTGGATTTTGTGATGAGCCCAGTCATGTCAGGGTATATACACATGCCCTGGGAACACAGACCAGATGAAGACCCACAGGGTCAGTTTGTGAATCCCATCCATGCTTATGAAGGTAGTAGGGACAGAAATATTCAAACACGTCAAGCAAAACATTCACTAAATGTATTGAAATAACAATTTCAGCCTCTTGAGACATTTTCAGATCATGAACTGAGTAACCAAATGAGTGTAGGCACTTCCAGGGATAATGCAGGATCTTGGCAGCATCTCACTGGTCTCAACTTTGCATTTAAGTATCAAAATACTGCTTAAATCCTACTTTAAGTACCTAAATCCTGTGCTGGATTTAATCTTGAAGGCTTCATTTTTTACTTTAGACATGATCCTGAGTTGTGAGAAAAGACATCTATAGCATGCTGGAATCCCAAGCACATAGATAGGACTCTGGTGCTAGAAAAAGAGGGAGGTTTTGGTATAAGGCAATATGCTGAGGAGAAATGCACAGCGGAGATGTAATACTCAGGGCAGAAGCACTATAATTCTTATCTCTGTCCCAGCACAGTATATTTATTCTCTGTGAAACTTTAAGCAAGTTGCTCAATCTCAGCTTCAATTCCCCATCTGTAAAATGGGTGTCATCCTTAATTTATTTTTTAGTCTTTTTAGATCATACACTCTTTTATGATTGGGAGTACCCGGTTTATCACCTATGTATTCAGTGCCTACTTCAATAGGTCTTTGATTTGAGTTAACATAGGTCAACGTCACCACTGCACAAGTAAAGATAAGAAAAAAATAATACACCCTTTACACACTCCCACCCTGAATGATCCCCGGTGGAAAGCAGAGGAAGAATGTCTGACCTGTCACCCCTCTTGCTCTCTTTTACTGGTTAATATCCAGATGATCTCCAGCAGGGAGCCATTGCTGTGTTACAGAAAGCAAAGATGCAAAGCGCCATTGGTCTGCTCTACTCCACTCCAGAAAGTCTGGAGAAGCCACAGGGGACTGGATTTTTGCTTTATGAAAAAATTTTGACAGCTGTTTTCCTGACATTCTTGATACAGGTGTTCAAGCCGGGTTGTCAGCATGGATGCTTGCAAAGCTGGAGTGAGAATGGCAATGAGATGAATGGGTCCAGCCAGATGAATATGGCAAGAATTGTTACAGTAACTCTAGATACAGGCTAGAAGACTCAGAAAACATCTGCTTGTTTCACTATTTGGTGCTTTCTTACATAAAAGCCAACTGCAGTGAAATCCTTGGAATTAAACACCACACAGTCAGAGGAAGCGTGCGCTGGAAAGTGTAAGAACAACTTTTGCCTCATCAGTGCAAGGGGACACAAGGAACACGGCTGAATGCAGATGGACTACACTCGTCATTAACCTTAAATGAGGCCCAGAATATAAACCAAGTTTCCCATTTACTTTCAAGTGCTCTGAATCAGACCCTTGGTGCTCTGGCACGTAATGAAGAGAATAACGAAGGGAAAAATTTTTACTGATTTCAGTGGAGATGGAAGACTGCTAAGTGTGTCAAAACAAGAGTCTATGTAACCAAGCAAAAAATCATTTTCCCCAGCATTATATGCTTTACGCAGTGCAGGCCTTTAGTGAATCAACTCTCTTCCCACTAAACAGGATATTAGCAATATCCTAAATAGAAATTACCTCAAATAGAAATCAGCAGTAACAGTAGCCTCCACATCCATATCTCACCAGCCACCACAAGGATTTGTTTCCCCTCTTCCATTTTCCCCACAGACACATTCACATTATCCTTCCTAACCTCCCCGAGCCCATCTGACTGTGATTTCCAGGAGGAATTGCCACCCAAAAGGAGCCAACAACAGACCTTGTCGAGCTCTCAGGTGTTATACTGCATTCATTTAAACATCCTGATACCAACAACCCGCATGCAAGATTACTCAGCTTAGGCTTCTCCTACACTGAAATCACCAGGTATTTTATTTTCAGTAATGGCTGAATCGGCTCCTAAAACCATGACACATCTGCCCATTGCTGCTTCTTGCCTTCAGTTGTCGGTTACTCTCTCTTTCTGCTTCTTGCTACCCTGCATTATTTAAAACGAAGACAGGCTGTTATGCCCACACAGAGTGCCTTTGACTCGAGTGAGGAATCTGCTCCTGTTCAGGGCTGGTGTCAATCTGTAAACTCTTCGTGACAGAGACTGTATCTTGTTATGTATTTATACTGTGCCTAGCACAATGAGGTCTTAATCCCAACTGAATGCTGTTATATCACAAGTAATAACTATGATAGGGAGGAAACTGCAGCACAGTGATGGTACAGGGGAACTGCTCTTGACATTTTTAGCAAGGGTGTAGTATAGAAATAATAACATGGTAATATAAAAGCAGCTGTTGAAATAGAAGACCTACCTCCTACTAGGGAATGTTATTCACTTTTTCTGTAATCCTGATACAAACCTCTTGGGTTATGTCTTGTTTTTACGGTTGTTCCTGGGGGACAAGCAGGCCTGTGACATAAACAGGTTCAGGCTCTAATATCCTGGGAGATCATCAACAATTAGTAGGAGCTAAGTAAAAAAACCCCATAGTTGCTCTGTGCTTATAATCAGTGGCTTTCTGTGAGAAACCAGCACCACAGAAAAGCTGCAATATTTCCTTATTAATTTTGGCATGCAAGTTTTGCAGCTACATTTTGAGATATTTTATGCCTATACTCTCTTTCCTGAATGTGGCGTCGGCTCTAATTCTCTGAATAACCACCACGAAACCTACACACACGTTATCAGATGTATCTGTGTCTGGCGATCAAGCTCTGCAGTACTTGATGCAATATCAGCAGTTAGATGGAGTAATTTTCCTTCAAATTGCTAGCCAAATTCTACAAAACAGAATACATTTTGCCCTTGATTACTCTTTTCCTGTTCCAAAGAGGTCAACTGAGGACACAATTTCTCATAACGTACTTAATTTCACTCTCCTACTTGGGGTCTCTTAAAGTCACTTTGCAATATAAACCTAAAATTTTATTAGCATGATATACTCCGCAAGTAAGCTTTCAATCTGGAGAGCTGACGAACACTCCTTTTGAAACTTAAATTTTCATTTCAATTGATACTTAAAGCTTTTTTTGTATTTCTGATTTTGGATGACTGAATGGTAAATCGAAGAAGAGTCATGGAGCAGTCCTTCCGTACCAGTGGTCTGAAAGCGCATGTAGAATACGGAAGGGAGAAACTGACATTTGAAAATAAAAGATGTCACTTCAGTTGAAATTTTGTTCGAGTCCATCAGCAACAGCCTTACTGAATAGCAACTTTATTTGTTACAACATCAGAAATGGAGTCCAAGACAGCCTGAAAACTAGATTCCAGTCTATTCTGAAAGCAAAAAACCAAAATAACAACAAAACCACATCGGACCAGATTTTCTAACATGGTCATTGTTACAAGCAATAAGACTAGCACTCAGATGTCTAACCACATGGCTGCTTTCCTAATTAGCTGGGATCACAAAATTGTGTCTGAAAAAGCAGAAACCATATTTTAAAAATAGGCCTCAGAGGCCAGATTTTCAAAGCTTCAGCTTCCAATCCAACACCTACGTGAAACAGGCAGATTTTCAGAAGAAACTCCCAAACTCCTCCTGTTCCCAGGAGGTGGGACCCCAGTAAAGCACATCTGAAAAACTTCCCACTTCATTTTGTTCCCTAAATGCTGGCTAACCCTGCCTGAAATCCACTCACTCCTGAGCCTCCTACGTGGCAAATGCTGTACGGCCAGTTGTTTTTTAAAAAATCTGCCCCCCTGTTTAAGAAACAAACATGCCACTTCATGAGATGCAGGGGCTGGGATAGGGCCTGGAAGATTTGTGTTTCTCCGTTATAATTTGTGTTTTTTGTGCTTTATCTTTGCAATCCATAAAACTGGAACAATGCATTGTCTGAAACACACTTTCTTCAAAAATGCAGTCCAGATGAAAGCTTAAATTTGTGTACATTTATACACACAGAGAGACAATGTGTATGTATACATATCTATATGCAGACAAAGTTAACTTGCCAAAATCTCAACACAGAAGCACACATGTAACATCTCAGCTGAAGCCGATGGAGTCAGAATTCAGCCTTTGGGCCATTATTTTAAACTGCAAAACTAATTTCGTGCAGGAAAAAAAAAATAAACAAACAAACAAAACCCCTTCTCATCATGGAACTTTTAAAAAATATTTCCCTCGAGCAAAATGCATGTTTCCCCTCCCACATAAACTGGCAGCCAAGTCAGGAACAGTGCTGAAGACTTCCCATGCTTGCAGAATCAGATATAAAATTTGCAGGAAGGCTGGCACTTATTTTCTCACAACAGTTTGTTCTTCACATATTTCACAACTTTTAAGTTCCTTAATGTAAATTGGAATCATACATTTTGCTTCCATGTGTTTTATTGACTCTGATCTCCATATTAACACCATGTAAGAGATGGGGCGCTAAATTCAGCAAGCTGGCTGCAGTTCTGCCCAGGTAGTTCTCCTCTTTCTCCCTAAACACCCCGATGTTTTCATCGGTGCATCCCCTCCGCTGTGACTGGACTCTAACAAGGGCAGCTCCAATGAAAACCCAGAGATGATGCAGCAGGCAGGGAAAGGTTTGGACTAGAGGAGACCTTGTTGGCTACAGGTTTCTTCTATGACTTTGGGCAGCTGCAGATCCTGTCCCTGTTTAAGTGCTTAATTGTCACTGCAGTCAGTGCCTAAATACCTCTGAGAGTCTGCAGGTCGGTCCCTGCCAAAGAGGTGCCTCTTGCCTGGCAGGACTCTCCTCTGTCTGACTGTATTCCTGGGGGAATGTTAGAAACTAGATCTTAAAGATAAGAAATCGTCATTCTTTGAACAAAGCTGTGAAATTCAGTTGGCCTTCTCTCCTCCTTCCCTCCACTCCATGTTCCCAAATGCTCTACAAACACAACTTCATGGCATTTATACCCAACAGTTTACAAAGGAAGACACCAAAGGAGAATAGGGTGGAAATACCCTTAGTTCATTGTATGGAAAGCATGTTCATTTGATCAAGAGGCCATTGGTCATGGAAAAGTACATTAGGCTGCAATCAGATTCAGATAGAGTACTCAAAAGATACTTCTCAGTGTGAATAAAAGCCTTGCATACTGGCCCTGGATGAGGTGCTCAAAGCCATGGAAAAGCCAGGACTTAGAAAGAGATCATCTACATGCTAGTCCTTTGACTACAGTGTCTCCTTATAGATGTAGCAGTTTGTGGCTGATTGGTTGTGGCTGATTGGTTCTAGGGGTTTTTGGACTTTGAAAGAATTAAAAGTATATCTGAAATTTTCCTAATCAAGTTTGTGTTCCCTTCATGTTCAAATACTGTTTAAAGTAATCTAATTTCCCATCATGCTAACAATTTCTGTCCAATATTTTCCCCACTAACTAACATCAGGTGTATGCATCTTTTTTCCATCACATATTATGAATTTTCCTTTGCAAATTTCATTACTTGGTCCAGGGATCAGGGTCTGCTTCTTTTTTAAAAAGGTTGTCTGTGGTTCAGTTTTATCAAGAACAATATTGATTGTGACATACTTGCATATTCCAAAAAGGACTGTAAACCCACATAACACTTTAACTGCCAAAAATGCTTTTTCAATTTTTCTTTCTTAAACAACCTCACTTGGACCAAAACACCACATTTCATTTTCCTCTGCCTCCTGTGTAAGTTTTTGCTTGGAGTTACATTTCTCTGTGTCTAAGCAATGGGTAAAAATCAAGATTCAAAATTTGGATTCTATTCCTAAAACAAGAACTGCAATGTTTTTGTTGGTGCTAACTAGGCACATGCATGTCTGCATCACTCCATAACCTTTCTCAGATTTTAGATTCCTTTGACCTAAACAGTTATTGAACAAACCTGGCCAATTACTTGTGTGCATGATCCTTACATGCATAATATCTGCATGGACCATCAATCTCTACCAGTATATTTTGGGTTTGACACATGTAGGGCACATATTTCACCACCTTCTACAGTAGTTAAATTTCACAATCAGCAGTTTAGATGATTTTAAAAGAAAAATTTAATCTAGGATCTGCCAGCTTATTTGTGAAAACGTTACATATTTTTCTGAATACAAATTATGGAACACATTTCAGCAAGGCTAAAATTTTATTGTGTATAATGCACATCTGTAATTTACTGGATTAATAAGAAAGCCAGATCAGCAACTGCCTTTTTCAATGATTGCGCTATTTGTAGCACAATGGGATCCCAGCACAATATAAAAGTTTGCCACTAATAATGATTTATCTACTACCTGATTACAAGATAAAGGTGTTCTCATTTACAGTTAGCTGGAGACACAAATATTCTGGAATCTTACTTTAAGGAGCACAGCTAATTTTGTATTTTACTATTATCATACTTTAAAGCACAAGAATGCATACAGGGCTATCAAATATATCCCTGAGTGATACTGAAAAGTATCATGCAGACGAGGAGCATTCCTGAATTTTAGTAGAATTCAGGAAAAGAATGCTAAACTGTGCAAATTTTTGTGCTACTTATAGTCTTACTATGAGTAAAATCTCTGTTCACTGTTTTCATGCCACACTAAGGGATGGAAATTGTCTGTTTGGTGTCCTTGAAGGCAGTTAGTCCATGTAAACACCAGCAATGAACAACAGATATTCACAATTTTTTTTTTAATCATTAAATTGCTGTTCGCAATTACAGCAATATAATCTGCCATGCAAAATGTGTCTGATTTTGGTCTCAGTTAAATTCCAGGCTGCTTTGCTGAAATATTTTCCAGATCTTTTGCTTAACTCAACACCAGAAAGAATAAAATCAGCTCAGGCCCAATTTGAAGCCAACCTTATGTTTGCAAACTAGAACCACACAAAACATGCAGTTGAACAGCTCTGCACAAAACTGGTGGATCTTACCCATTTAGAATGATATCATTTTTGACTTTTCATTTATTTTTAATCAAGCTAAACCAAGACCATGGAAACTAATACTGAAAATTCACTTCTGCAAAGAAAAAATGCCAAATTTCACATGGTGCTAATCATTATCTGGGCTTACTTCAGTCATAAAATCACTAGGGTTTTTTTTGTCTGATTATTTAAAATGTATTTCCACTGTTGTGGCTCCAGCAATTTAATATTTCCACACTCCTAAACTTACTCCTCAAACTTTCAGTCATGGTCACAGATAGTTTATCCAGGACCCTATTGATATATAACATGAGTAAAATGTATCACAGATTTACCAAAAAATACAAGAAAAAGAAAATACTTAAGGAAAAAGCAGGTTGGTGTAACTCAGAGAGATATTTTAAAAACCAGTTCCCTCAGGAGACTTAAAAAAAAAAATTAAATTAGAAACATAATTTAGAAACTCTATTTGTAGCAGGAAAACTGGTAAAAGCTTCTGGAAAAAATCTGAAGTTAAGACTGTTGACTAAAACCATACCATTCCTTAAACAAATGTTGCCATTTTATAGGTGGAAGAGATCGTACATGATAGAGAAATAAGCAATCAATGCAATGACAGTTTGTCACCTTCATTAAAGTTTCTGCCTGTCTCCAATCACTATGACCTCATATCCTTCCGAAATAACCAAAGGAAATGCCTATATAAAGTAATACAGAGAACAGAGAAAATACAGCCCCTTCACAAGGGTTTTTCTCTGCTGTCAATTATCTTAATTGACTCTACCTGTCTACAAATGTTGCCCAATACAGTCATCTAACCCTTACATTATTACAAATGTGCTCAGGTACGTTTTAGGAGCGTCGCAGCATTGCATTTATGTTAGACATTATGCTCAAACCCCGGATATTAATCTTAAAAATCAGTGAGAATCTCTTTGTTGTGATTCCAACCGGCTTTGAATCAGACCTAAAACAAACCATAAATGCTCCTAGTTTTCTTTTTTATCCTAAAAGTCATGGCACCCTTTGGATCCCAGGACTTTTTATAAGTTTTTAAAAGTAGCTGAAAGGGTTTAAAAGTGTAGAGATGAGCAGTAAGGTTTAATTTCACAGCTACATGAGATACAAAAACTACCAGAGGTACAATCTACAGATGAAATAAAAAATAACCCCATTTTTCTATGATAGAAAGAACTGCTTATTTCCATCATATCTTAATATTTTATTCCCCAAGTTACTGGAAACTGTCAGACAGATGGATGAATGCTTGTGAAATGCAGACCTTAGGACAGAGTGTGTTATACCACAGATTGGCTTCTGTGAGAATAACCCTGTAAGCAGCTGATGCCATCAGCGGCAACAGCCTCCCACATATCCCCCATTAAAGGGTTTTTTTGTAAGCTGAGACCTTCTCTCAATGCTCAGTGTTGATGTCCTGTTTCTGAATCATTATCTGCATCACTTCTATAGAGTAACACTATTCCGGTAGATCAGGGCACCACAGTCTCGTTCTGCAGGACACCCCCCAAGCTACGAGCAAGTCCAGATGCCATGCTGGGAACGTACCCTGCTTTTACAGTTCCAGTTCTTTCGTGTGATATTTCTATCATCCTCTTTTCGTAGCTACCAATGACAAGGACGGAATTTTGATGAGGAGAAAAAGCTCTTGCAAAGTTTATTTGTAATTTTGACACCAAAGAAAAATCAAAAGGAATTATGTACTATTGCTTAAAACGTGAAATTAGCAGCAAATGGAGATCTCTTAAAGTCCCTAAAGTTGAGAAGACATTCTTTGTGTCATGGAGTAGATACTCAGTGCAATCAGCACGTTCTACACAGGTAATTACTTTTACTACTAATGGTGCCTCCCACTCAGTGAGGAAGATAAGTTGTTCCAACACTACTTAATCACAATGCTTCATTATTGCTCCACCACCTACTGGGTAAAACAATTCACATGCTCTATTCAGTGACTCTCACAAATGAGAAAAATTTATGAATATGTGAGCAAAACAGCACATAGTCTACAGAAGAGGCACCACCCTAAATAATTGTAAAAGTAGAAAGTTTGGAACATCTGCAGTTCTTTTTTCTCCTTTCCCCAAATACTCAAGAAGAAGAATAAAATTTGCAAAACCAAGAGAAAGCTATCCCTATGGTGATTTGATACCCTGAAAGTGTTTTGAGTTCTTTTGCTGAAGCTTCTGAAATTTCCTTGAGACAGAACACAATGTGTAAAAATAGACGCATTCATTGAAGTTTCATGTTTTATTTTTGGTATTATTTTTCATTCTTCTTTTGTGCTAACAGCAGGCTACAAATTGTTTTACTACTCAATGCATCAAGAACTGACACAGAAAACAAGACCTAGGAATAAAACTTTCCTCTTTGCCGGGTTTATAGAATATAGTTTTAAATGAGGTTTAGCTGACTGACGTAGTGGAGAGTGTCCTACACAGGGCACACGGGACGGATTTTCAGGAGCTCTCACCATAATGAAGCCAATGCAAATCACTTTGGAAATTACATCAAAAAGACACAGAGTGTCTTTATTTTCCAGCAGTGTAAAAGACAAGTATGTACTGCTATTGTGCATTAAAAGAAAATTTTGGGCCACTGGAGTCTGAATGCTGTCCCTTTCCTGAAGACAGCATATAAGACTGGGAGCCCTTGACTTCTGTCTGAGAACGGGCCAGGAAACAAGTTCAAGCAATTAATACATCTCCCATGTACCCTACCTTGATTACACCTGTGTTACAGCAAGCAGTGGACAGGTAGTAATTTATAAAGGCTGAAGCTGTATCTACTATCTGTCTTCATATTTTCCCAATACTATGGCAAAACCAAAAAAACCCAGGTAGTTCCCAGTTCCCAGATCACCTCCTAAGCTGTTGTCAAAGAGGAAGCTGTGGCAAGAAAGGGATTTTCTAACAGCACTCAAGAACAATCTACTTGAGGGATGGGAATTCTCATTCAGCAATGACAGCCCAGTCTTTTTGCAACAAATTAAGTTGCTCTGATAATACCCAAGCTTGCTGAAATCTAGAAGTCTGCACTTCCAGGAGGGCTAGCAAAACACACAGATGCATCTTCATTCCTGAAGAATATTAAATAACTATAAGGGAAAAGGCTTATTTTGTGAAGTAGTAAACTGCCCATGGGAAAAACTGTCACATTTACATTCTGAGTCCCAGTAAAACAGTGGGAGGACGTCTAACGGGGACAATGTGATTACACAAGCATTTTGCCTTTTTGTTTCCTTAAAGTAGCGTCTTATCCTTGTGGTTGGAGGAATAACTAAAAAACGGGACGAAATTCAAATTTATTTTGGTGAAAACTTAACATGCTTAAATCAGTGTCATAATTTTGGGTAACATGATTTGGAGTATCTGAGTGCTTGGATCTACAGTAGTGCAAGCAATGCCCTCAGCTTTGCATTCTAACCTACCACTGCTACAAACATTTCTTGCAGCTCTCTGTGTGGCCATGTTGCACTGAAGACATGTATAAACATTTTTATTGACTCAGCCAGGAAGAACAATCTGGCTTCTAGTTGCTAGACTAGCAGTGAAGCAGGCTTACTAGCCTTCTCTAACATACTGATTTATGTTCACCATCTAAATCTTTTATTTTCGCTGTTAGTAGATGTATGTAGTTTTAATATCTTTATTCACTTTCATCATTAAACATCAGAATAACATGAGTTGCAGAGACAGCACCTGTACAACAGGTCATGATTAATGAGAGAAGATGGATAAAAGTGTGTACACACAGTTCAGTGTGCATGCAGGATGCTTCCTAAAAATGCCAGGGCAATATTGTATTCCTCTTGTAACACGAGTCTCTCAAATGGCTACTAGAAAGTTGGGGGGTTGGGATGAAGTGCGTTTCCCAGACCCAGGTTCTGTAATGAGGAATAGAAGGAGTCACTGCATATGAACACTGAATGCAAATGCTGGAAATAAATGTAACTTTTACCTTGAAGAGTTACAAATAAATGAATAAATGTAGTGTAGATTAATGAGAGAATTAAGCAGAGTTTATTTTCCATAAACATTCGCAGTACTTAATGATCAAATCGATAAAGCAGTAAATTTTAGGGCCTTTCACTTTTCCTCTTTCAAATTGAAAAATAAAAGGAGGACAAAAAAGTAGATATTATTGGTATTATTTCGGACAACTTAACGATAAGATCCTTTTCTAATTGAGACATCACTAGTGGATTCACCTTTTGGGAGACTGCAAGCTCATAGGTGTAACGTTCAGAGCTGACTGTAAGCTCAGCTAACCAATACTCGTACAAATGTATGGTAACTTACTGTTAAGGAAATCAAGGGAATTCTTAAGCATGTGCATGCGGAGAGAAAAATTATTTAAGAAGTCAAATGTATGTGTGCCTTTTAGAAAAAATAAACGTATGCATTTGCTTTTTACTAATCAAATGGAAAATTGTTTTGTTTTAATGGTTTTGAAACTTCCCCATCCCTTGAGCAAACAGTACCCATTACTTTAAACACCTCAGTGTCTAGTAATTGTTCACAAATGTGTCAGGCTACCAGTAATTTAAGTCCTGTCAGGAATAAATCTCAGACACGCACTTCTTCCAGTCAGTGACTTGAAAAAAACCCGCCCACATGTCAATTACAGGAAGCTCCGCGCGGTGGCTTTGTTCGGCGGCTGTGTAAACAGAAAAAGCTTCCTCCTTGCTAACAACTGTTTTCTAAACCCTATATAAATGTTTATGTGAACTATCCTGCAACAGCATCTAAAGCAATAAAAAGCAGGCACGTAAAAAACAATCTGCGTTGTACTTGTTGGCAATAAATGTACAGCCTGTGGAAGCTGTATATCCAGTTGTGAATTATTTTCGCTCAGAGGTCTGACCTCAAAACATTTAAATGTTAGACTGTAAATCAAAATGATATACTTCTACTATCTACAGATTATTCCCCAGTTTCCGTGTCCTGCTAAATACGTGGGTCTGCAAATACTTGCACATTAATATGTAAATAAGCACACAGGTAGAGGTATATTCCAGAGAGATATAGGGCAGTCAAACAATCAAAATATATGAGTGGGCATATTTTCTCACCTATGTTATTGTTCTCTGCAAGCCACCAGGGAGTAGCCACAACCTGATGTATGACTGATGCAGCATATGGAACAGAAAAAATCACTGGAGAACAGCTACAGGAAGAATTTAAAAAGACCAAACAAGGTAAAATCTGGAAAGCTTAGGGTCATGAAGTGACACACTCACCTAACTGACACATTAGGAGTCACTAATTCTGAAATGAGGTACTCAAAAACCTCATTCAGCTAGTCTGGAAGAGCCTAGATTCCTCAGATGTCTATGTTTCCACTAATAAAATGTGCTAAGCACCAGAATTTTTGCTGGTTTGTCCTTCTATTGCAATTTTGATTCATATTGCAACAAGATCCACAAGATAAATGCTAAATGTCCTTCTGCCTAAATTTGTCCACATGGCCTGATTCAACAGTGGTGTTTTGAGATGACCTCATGGATCAAGGACTGCCACCACCTTCGCCTTTGGCAGGAGCTCACCAGTTAGGATATTGTATTTGCCTTCAGTGTAGGAGACTCAAGTTCAAACCCCTCCATGTCCTGATTTAGAGTGGGAATTTTAACTCCCACCTCACAGCAAAGCCCCCAGATGCTGCCCTCCCTGCCAAGGTGGGTATCCTCCCTTCTTTCCCACTGAAACTGTTCCACTTTGTCTACATATCTGAATATTCGTTAGAAGAGAAACTGGAAGGTGACTCTCCCACATTCTGCATCAGCACCCCAGCCAGCAGACTTAATCTGTCTTTCTATCTCCTCTCATCCCCTCTTTAATATCTTCCTATGCAAAACAGGAACGGTTTGGTGGTTAGCGTGCTCTCCTGGGAGGTGGCAGAACTGGCTTCAAATCCAGTTAGGCAGAGGACGGTTCCGCGCTGCAGAGAAGAGCTCTAACCGTTGGCAGGATAGCAGAGCCAGACCATGCTCCGCTCCAGGTAGGGGCACCTGGATGGGAGCCCCAAGCAGAGAGGTGCTTGAGCTGGCTAGAGAGCTTAGGGTCTCTCTCTGCTAGTTTGGATGACTAGCCTGGCCTCTTGGCATTTTCAGCCCCAAAGCTTGCCTGCTTGGAGACCTTTGTACCCAGGCTGCCCAACACAAAGCTAAAAACACCACAAAACAAGAGGGCATCCAAATATTAAGCCTGTTTGAGCTACAAACTCTGATTCAGACAAAGCCTTCACTGAAGCCACGGAGAGTTTTGCCGAGTTACACATGACAGGTTTTGAAGTCCTTCATGTATACCACAAAAACCCCATTCAGTTCACCGACCTGGACTTTGGAAAGCGTAGGCTGAGATCCCTCTGAAATTTCCTTGTAACCGTTTTACAGATAAGGATTAGTTAAACAGTATGGGTCTTTCTAGTGTGGGTAAATCTGATCCTCCAAGAACAAAGAATAAGGAAGAACTTTAAGAACTGGCACAATGCAAAGAGAAATGGCAATGACTTTCCAAACTGAAGCACCCTGTAGCTAAAAAAGCTAGCTCATGCCAGCATACATAATTTAGGATTGAGTCTTGAGGTTCCCAACTTGGGAAATGCTCTTATTCAAACCCATAGGAGTTTTTCTGGAGGAGGGAATGCAGGATCTGGCCCTAACCTTTTAGTCAGAATGACTCACCCTCCATTGTGCTGTATTTCTTTATGGTGGATCATATTATATTGCCAAATGAAAGGAATATGATGTTCGGCAGAGGGAAAAATACAGACAAACAGGGAGAGCAGATGAGGTGTAAATTGTGCTTTTCAGTTTTTTTATGTATCATAACTGTATGCAAGGATGCCCTGGAGCTATGCTATGAGAAGAGCACTTTAAGAAGGACCAACATAAAGAAACAAATAGCAATAAATGACATAAGTATAGCACCTACTTATTTTTCAGAGATACAGAAGATTGGAAACAGTACAAACATTATAGCGTTATACAAAGTGTATTTTCATACCTAAGCATGCACACACTTATGAGATATATTTATGAGACAGATGCAAGGACTAGAGTAGAAATATTTATGCATATATATTGTATAAGAAAAAGAGAGAATGGGAGGGACATGGAAAAGAAATATTAGGGGAAAAGTTTCATGAAGAATTTTTTGTTGAAATTTTCACAAGTATCCAGGTAATTTGGAAGCGGCCTCCTAATTTTATTCTTCTGTATGTTACATCTCTAGGAAACCTCCTGACCATCCTTCTGTTAATACTTCTACCACTAGCTCCCAACTGCAATAATTTTATGTTGTTAGGAGTAACGATGGGATCTATGAGCAAGAGAAAAAGCTGGGGGAAGTGTAATTGCTGGAGATCATAGGGTACAAAACCTCCATTTTGAGTTTGAGGCTTGATTGCATTAGTATATTTAGGATAATTTGGGACTACTTTCCTATCCTGTTTTTTGAAGACTGAGTTACTGGAGAAGCCTAATGGAGAAGGAAAATATTAAGATTGAACTGTAGCTTCTAGAGACTTCATGAAGAAAGATGAAAGGTTGTGAAGTAGTCACTTCACTAAGCTATGCAGAAAGCCATGGAGTGTGTCATGCTGCCACATGGTGCCTAACAATCCTAAAGAGCTCATCAGAGGAGAGAGTAAAAATATTTACCAAAATTTCTCCATCAGCTTCTCAGTGCAAATAATGGAAAAGATCTAGATTAAAATCCCGGAAGTGCATCACGGGAGCTGTGGCCAGTGTCTCCACTGATGATATATTGAACCAGAGTGTCCCCTCACTGCCTGCCAGGGCAGATGGCTGCCTCACACAGCCAAAGCGCACAGCAGGAGCAGTAATATCACAGGGACCCTGCTCAGCCCAGGAGAAAAAGGGACTGAAGCTCTCCTGACCTACCTTCCCACCAGGACAAGTTTTCCATATCAAACTACCTCAGATCCCATCTACTATCTCGATAGCCTGGTAGATCACTGACTTCTGTTGGTGAAGGGTGCTGAGCCCCTGCCACAAAGGCATATTCCACTTTGCAGGATCAGGCCCTTGGGCATTCCTGAGGGAGCAAGGCTAGACGACAGCTGGGCTGCTACATAGTTAAATTTAATTGGAGAATAAATCTTTCAATGATGAGGCACAATGTGCCAAGTTTAGCTAGTTAGTTCCTCATGAAAAATAACTTAAGAAAGGGGTTTTTTTTGAGTGAAATTAATTTTTTTCTCAAGGAAAAACAACTAATCTGTCACTGAGTAAAAATATTCTGGATAGATTGGCCTCTAACCCCTTTAATTCACACCCCTTGAGAGGTGAAACCTTTCATAAATCTCTCATGGTTCAAAAGAAACCTATCATGTGATTTTTGCCCCATACATGAGATGACAAATAACACACAACCCCACTGCAAGGCATTATGTATTCCAGGCTAGGTGGACGATTAGATAAGACATTTCTCCTTCTCATGAGGGTATCTGTTCATATTTTGCATGGTGTGGAAAGAACGTACTGCACTGAATGACTACTGATGATGATTAATGTATTATTCTACAAAGCATTATGGTTCCTTTTCATTTGTACTGCATTGTTAGGAGTAAAATGTGATAAAATGGCTGTAACTGTTTTCCACCCTACTTTCCCCCTCCCCCTAGAATTGTTAAAAATAGCATTTGAAAAATTACTGAAAAGGAGAGAAAAAAGGACCCTATTTTCTGCTAATTTAAGTGGGTCTAGCTCCCCTGAATTTAATGAAGCTTCATTCATTTATAGCTGCAAACAAATTTTGGCCCTTTTTAATAAACCCTTATTTTACTTTTTTTGTTTGCTTTTCCTTCCTCCCTTGCTTTTAGGAATTAAAAATATGGCAAATATGAAGATTTCAAATTTAATGTAATCCAAAACTGGAATCTCAGCCCAGATATTTTAAAAGCAATCTTAGTAAGTAACTTCCAAAAATGCAGTACTTGGGAAAACACATTTTGGTCAGGGAAGTTGATAATCAGTTTTATGGGTGAGGGAAAAATTTAGCTAAAAATTTAAAAAATCTATTTCTGAAAATAGGAGCAGAAAAAACAAGTTTTAGATCTTTCTTATTTTCTGTGCATAATAGGGGTAACTATATTTCCCCTCTCCTTACAAAACACCCATGTGCTTATCTACACATGGGCAAGAAGGCTCTATATTCACTAATAAAATTTCCAGGAATTCCAAGTTCATTCTAACTTTGCTTATGTGCAGCTGTCTCTCCTCCTCTAAAGTTGTTATTACATTTTTTTATCATAAAACACCGTCCATGTTGCCAGCTCCTCTCCTTAAGTGCTCTCAAGTTTAGAGAACAAAGAACATCACAGTTAATCCTATCCGAAATTTTATCTGAAATCATTCAGATAAGCCATAATTCGTTTGAGCTCTTCTTGGAGCAAGTGACAGAGTCTCAGATACAGTAATTTGCTATGTTTCCATTTAAAACAACTGATGCTTCCCACTTCTAATACCCTGGAACGTAAAATCCATGTCAGTTGTTTATATTTGGGGATTATGGAGTTATGGGATTGTTTGAGTCTGATTTTTAAGCCAGTTAGCCATGCCTTTAAATGCACAGTCACCACAATTTCACATTCATGTAAAGCTGCTGTATGTGTTGATGAGTAAGTTCACTTTGCAAGAGAAATTATTTTTTATTTGCACCTGCAGTTCTGGACATAATTTAGTGACAGAGCTACATGCGCATTTGATGGATACAACCTGTTAAAACATCCGATCTATGTGTTTACATAAGAAGTTACAACTGTTTTCTTCATCTGCTTTTTTCACTATTTCCTATATGCGCAATACATTAGGAATACATCTTCACAAAGCAGAGCCCAAAACTTCTTCAACAGGAATTAAGTCCTGTAAATTACTGTTGGTTTTCAGGTGCATTGTTTGACGTTATAGATGATGCTGGAGAAGTCAACTCTCTCGCCTAAGGCCTCAAGCAGGCAATGTATAAGCCAGGAATAGCAGTCAGGATTTCCTGCCTTTCAGCTGAGCACATTGGGCTGCACTGCCTCTTGCTGTTACCATATTTGCCTTTACTGCGGTGCAGCTGCTTTTGTAAGGAAACAGATGTAAGCGTGCAGGCTTTGGAGGACAATGCCTCACCAAGAACAGCCTCTGCACTTCCCTGGTCCAGGGACCTGACATGGGGCTGGAAGAGGATTTCCCAGTCATTCATCCAGGACTGTGAGCTTCTCTGCTCCTCACACCTACACAGTGCAACTTCCAATAACACAGATAGTTTTTGTACCAAAGCTGTGAAAGTACTTAATTGTCCCGCTTCAAACCTCAAGCGCCCATTTGGAGTAAAATGTTACAAAACATAAGGAGCTAAGAAGTGCAATGGAGGCCTCTCTTCCAGGTCATTTAAGAACACAAATTCTAGCATTTTGGCATTCAAATTTCTCTCATTTATAATTCCCATCCAGGTTATTTTTTATCATTAAAAAAAATCCAAATGAAGTAGAGAGCAACTGCAAAGAGTGCTACTAAAACTAAACTACAGCAGGGAGAACTATTCACTTCAGCTTGGTTTAAACTTTAGCTTAGCCATACTTTGCTCTTGTCAATTCATGTCAGACTCTTAAAGTTATTTGATTTAGGACAGTCTTGCTGCTGTCCATAGGCCTTGCCAGAGAACAGAATATAAAATAAGTTCCAGGAAGGGGTTTGAGGGGAGTTGTGAGTCCTGATTACTCAAAGATTCATTTTTTGACAATGAACAGGCTTGGGGATAAAATAACATTGGAGGACGAGAAATGTCACTATGGACCTGAACCTGCAAATACTTATGTACGTGTTTTAACTTTACTACTGTGGGTAGTCCTGCTGAAATTAATGAGACTGCTCAAGGGGGTAAAGAAAAGCATATGCATAGGAATTTCCAGGATCGGAGACTATGTGCTTAAGACGTGAAGAGTTCCAGGGCCTTCATTTGGGACTACTCATATGCTTGTAGTTAAACATGCAGGAACATTTGCAGCATCAAGGCCCAAAATTCTTGCATTGTAAATAATAGGAGATGGGAACCTGAAGCCAACTGTATTTGGAATAAAACAGGCAGGAAAAAGAAAAAGAATCCCATGATCTCACACCAATGTGGTAACAGTTACAGCCCTTTGGTCAGACTGTGAGCTGGTATAAACTGGAGCTGCTCCCTGCAACTGATAAGGCAAATAAATGTAAAATTAAGTCTATACTTACTTGCTTTCCAGAACTGGGACCTTAAGGACTATGCAACAAATTTTTCTTTGGAGTGCAGTCGTTACTTTCTGAAGCGTCAGCTTAGTCTGACAAGATACAAAAGTCTAGAAAGATGAAAAGTCTTGGGTCCAGGGAATGGGAGCAATATGGTCATTGCTATTTGCTTCAGCAGAGAGGCAGACGTCAAGCTGGTTTCACAGGGATCACTTTCAAATGTCAAGGAGACTGAAAAATTCTGAGATATTAGAAATAGTAATGTAAGCTGGGAGATGGGGAGTATGTTAAATTGTTTTATTCTTTCCATATTTTTGTTTCCCATTTAATATTGGCTTCAACATAATCAATCTCAAAATAATGTTTTTTATTCTTTGCATGGTCAGTTTCTTGCTTTTAATACTATCCCAAACGTCACAGAGAGGAAAGAGTTTCTGGTATCGTAACAGTTAGTTACACTGAAGCGACAGAGTAAATAGGCTAAATAGCAATAAAATACTAGTTGAGTTTAGTTAACATGAGCTTTGTTGTGCAGCATGACCCAATAAACAGCAAACAGAAATACGTCCCTTGCCAAAGCAATATAAGTTCTAAGTAACTCCTCAAAAAATAAGATATTTTCATTTTTTAGAAGGTTTGATAGGGTGCTCAGATGTTTCAGAGAGGAGAAACATAAAAATACCTAGGCAGATAATTTAACTCCAGAGTCCCCAAAGTAGTTCATCCTACTCTGTTACAGTGGAAGTCAAATTTTGCGGAAATAAGTACTTCATCTCCAGGAGCCACATGGATCTAAGAGTCTTTTCCTAGTGTGTTTACATTGCTTAAGTTCTTCATTTCCTCTGCCTGAAGCAGTGAATTGCAATGGAATTAAATGCACAGTAAAACTACCATGTACGAAAGGTTTATGCATTATGTTAAAAAGCTCTGTCTTGATAAATGGTGCCATTAGCTTCTGGAATTCACTGCACTTGTTGGGTCAGGCCATTCTGAAAACAGTCCTTAAAAGTGTAACAAATTTGCTCAAATGCTAATAAGCTGAACCACCACACTGATCTGTTGAATGGAGCCAAATATATTTAAAAGTTTAAAGCATTTGTGTATTACTAGTAGCCATACCAAGTGTTCTGAGTATATATCAGTTTTCCTGAGAAAAAATTGTATATACTGACAGCTTAGAACTCCCCTCCTGAAAATATGTACTAACTGGTCATCAGAAAAGATTACTTTTTCACAGTCTAAATTTCATGTCCATAGGATTGAATACAGAAGTTTTCAAAAGATCAACTATTTTAATCAAAATTTTTCACCTGTTGTGTCATTCTGCATTCTAACTCCTTATAAACAACCGGTAAATGTCCCCTGCACTGAGAAGGACCCTTTTGTCTGTGTGTAATAACAGAATTTTCACCTTTTTGATACACATGTCAGGAAGCAGGAATGTAAAGGCAAGCAGTGAAATTTAGCCCTGTCTATTCGTGTGTGGAAAGAGGAGAGAGGGGAATGACCTCTCTAGGCAATACTTACTTTCCTGAAAGTTCTAGTTTCTTAACAATCTTCCAGACAAATGAATAGTAGCCAGCAGCGGATAACTTGGTAGCTAACCACTTTTAAGGCACCAAGAAAACCTCACCTGAAATGCGTGTAGTTTTTTAAAAAGTCAACAGAAGATGTTTTTGTTAGAACACAGGAGAAGCCAGAAATTTGAAAGCATAAAGTCTAAATTGAGTCTATGGTCTGGCTCTACTCTTTAAGTCAAACCCAAGCAATTGGAGCCAAATTATATATTGCATGACAAAGATGTTTAATGAAATGATATACGTAGTGACAGTAGACCACCAGGAACTCATGTCAGGATATTTTCATTGGCTTCTACTGTTCCTTGGCTCATCCTTATTCACAGACGTGGAGCTGAGCTGGAGTAAGGAATTCAGCAGTAGTCTGACTCTACTTACATTGGCGTTCCATTGCTAGCGGTCAGCCGCAAAATATCCACCCAAGTAGCTCCTTGAGGTATAGGGCACTCAAAGTATGCAGAGATTTCCCCTTTGTTAGGTTGTTTCTGATGCACTCAAACAACAATATAGGATTACTCCAAGAAATAGAATCCACCCTCCCGTACTTGAGCTATTAAAAAACTGGAGAAAGCTTTAATCAGCATTTTACAGGTGTGGGTGTTGGGCTATGTGAAATTTTTCATGCGAAGAGATGGCTGACCAAAAAATGACATTCCAGGTCATAATTATTCACAGATGAGGGGCAAGATTTGCAAATGTTTTGACGGGGGGGGGAGGGAAACAACTAAAAGACCCTGAAGTTCTATCAAGCCAAAACTTTTTTTTCCTATTTTTTAGATGAAACTCTTTTAAACTCTTCATCTGTAAGTGAAATTTCACTTTGAAATCTGATAAATTAAAAAACTTTAAAAGGTGTAATAAAGCCTGGAAATAAACTAATTCTTTTATATTCTGGTTTGTACATCACATTAAAAAAAAAAATCAATTAATTCCTCAGACCTTCCTGGCAGCACTATATGCTACAAGGAAAGCCTTTATTTTTTTTTTTTTTCAGGAATAAATTTACTTTACAGAGCAGCACAATGATATAGTGCAGAGCTCCAAACGTAAATGGAATACTCCGGGCAGAGCTTCCACCACTAGGAGTAAATTCAAGAAAAATATTGACTGATCCTCTCTGTTTTCTTTTCTCTGCAGTATGTAATATTTCTAGTAGGATGCACAACAAAGCACTTGGGTTCTCCTGCACTATTGTCAGAAGAATTTGCTGAATGCATCTGAGAGTTAACATGGCATGTGAATCTCTCATGCCTTGTTTGCAGAGATGCAAACTTTCAGCATCTGAACATTCCGTGTCCTCTGCTTATTCTCTGCAGTCTCTCTGTTACCTGTGGCATTTTGCATTTGCTGTTTTCTTAGGTATACTTAACATAACATTTTAAATTAAATAAACATACTGTTTAATGAATGCCCTGAAAGTTTGACATATTTAACAGTTTTAACCCCACTAACCAGTTTAATGTTTAATTATATAAAGCTGTGTGGTCCCCAACTGGTTTGAACCTTCCACACTAGTCAAAACAAGTTAAATTCAGCAAAGCAGAAAATACGGTTGTGAGCAAGCAATATGCTGGCTAAATTGTTTAAGATGTCTTGCAATTTGTTAACCTTGAATGATTTTATTTTGAGCAACATTTTCATCCTGGCCTTATCTGGGCCTTCCCAGCTTTTGCAGCCCTGCAGGTTCAGTTCTGTAACTGAATTGAGAACACATATTAAATAATAAAATGTCTGTTTTCTTTCCCCAAAATTAAATTCTTAAGACAAATAAATAGCTTAGATTCCACCCACAATTAATTCCATTCACATTCTCCTGCAAATTACAGGCATGAAGAAGCTGGCCAGGTTTTGAAATCTGGCCCTTCATTTTCCAGCCAAAGCGGCTGCAAATGTGAATATTTGAGAGATAACTTCTTTATCTTTTCTGTTCTTGTCATGTCACATCCTGACTCTCCAAGCAAGCCTAGAAGTTCCATTAGAAAAAAGATATTGTGATATTATAAATAACAGACTATACTGTCCAGCTCCATTTTCAGACCAGGCAGCCATGTCTTTCAACTCTGCAGCCTCAAGCTCTCTGCCTTCTGATTGAGGACAACAAAAGAGTTTGTTTCATCTGCACATTAGAGAGCAAACTGGTGGCGTTTGGACCACATAAGAAGACGGACAATGGCTCAAGAATAAATGATTTGCCTTGTCTTCTTTTCAGAACTCAGATATAAAAAGGCACTGAGGCAGAGCAATGCTGGGAAAAATTAAGATTTTCCCAGACTTAACCATTTTCCTTTTCAAAAAGATTTATAACAGGCATGAATCTCAGATGTCACATCTTATTGTGCATAATTATACTGATGTCTAGACTAAACATTATATATATACCCACACATACATATAATTATATATCCTTATGACTATGTATTACTGTTTTTCTATAATACCTATGCCATGGCAGTGTTTGTAACAGTGTTTTATATCTTAATGATTCATAAAACCTATATACTATGGGAAATGATTTTATCCAACATGCAAGTCAGCACTAGACCTGACACCAAAGTCTTAATGAGGTCTTAACTCACCTATGGTATAATCAGCTATGGGATAAACATCATATCCTGCATATTATAATCACTTAATACATCTTTCTTATCTATTTGAAGATACAAATGAAAAGTAAGTACATAAGTATATATGCCTGGTCATCCCACCCATTAAGATGAAGGGATACATTCTGTAATCAACAGAGCAGTTAATTACATTCATAACACACTTCTACCCATTCCAGAAAGTTTTGCAGGCAGGGTAAAGCATTTTTAGAGTGCATTGTTGGGTAAAGATAAAACAAAAATCAGAGACTGCTACTCCTGTTCATTGGTTTGTAATGAGGATGTATGCTCACCTTGGCAACCTCATACATGTGGTTCTTCTCTCAAGATCTCATTAGCTTGTAGAGCACATTACCAGATAAGCTAGATGGATTCTTGACCTACTTAATTTCAATTGTGAAAACTTGCTCAGTTTTTTGTCTGATTTTTCCAGGCACAGTTGCAAGTGACCTTACAACGTATTATATATTTCAGGCAAATATTTGTATGCAGAAGCAGTGAAGTTGAGGTGTACTCTCGGAGTCTACTGGGAATAGAGACAACATCACACAAAAGATGAAACAGCAGGGCCTGCAACACTTAGATATCTGTACTTGAAATTTTTGTTTGAGAAAAAATTTCCATAGTAATGTGCAAATGGATTCCTCACATGTTTTGACAGCACATTCACATTTATCCACCTCTGCTTTCCCCGATAGATTGGCCTGGCAGGCCAATAGCTGCACAGTATCCGCTGTCTTGTCCAAGGTGGAAGGTTCCTTTACGATTCTTTATTTTTGGATTCTTACTCTTTATACTTAGCAAAATCCCAGGAAGGCAGCTGAATTCCTACCAGAATATCCTTGGGTTGATTTATGACTGGATTTCATAGGTCCTTTAGCTAGGGGAAGTTAGCTGTGGTTTGGGGATCTCCTGGACAATTCTAGGGTTTGCATCTGTGGGACATAACAAAAACAGAAAAAGCATGCCTGGGAGAAGGGAGGGAAGAAGGAAAGAGTCTTCTTTCATAGGGTATGGAGGATCTCCTCAAGGAAACACACAGAAAATGCAGTGGATCATGAAGAAATATAATGTAGTCTGACAGCCAGTATATTTAACAAAAAAAAAAAGTGAGTGAATTTAGTGCTAGGAGAAGTGACAGACTAACAGGCTCTTGCTACAGCCGGGCACATCAGGGGTTAGCATGAAGTTTTCCCCAAGCAGCTCTGCCTATGGGCCACAGCACGGACCTACAATACCCTCTTCTGCAGGGCTTCCCTTCAAGTGAATTTTGCAGAGCTGAGGACTAATCCACAGGAGCACTGCAGCAGTCGCACTGACAGCCTGTTTCACTTGTTAAATAATAATCAGCTCTCAAAATCAGCTCAGAAATTATAAAATAAAGTTATAAAAATAGCATACAGACCATATGTTAGTTTTCATTTCAAAGTTTATCCTTGCTCTAAAGAAGGTTAAATCATATTCATTTCTCTGAAAACAGTCAAGATATAGGAATTTAAAATACCATGAAAGTGTTATCTATAGAGTGCACTCTGGAGTACCAAGAAAGAAATCACATATGCATGGGATTACAGAATACATTTCAAGTCAACAGAGAAGCACATACAGTAATTAAGAAACAAACATGTTTTTCTGACTCAGAAAATTGAGTTTAATTTAGTCTTAAGAAATCTGGATCTGTCTAGCCTTTTAGTAGTCATAAACAGATACAATAAAATGAGATGAATAGTGCCCTGCATTGCCCGATATGTAAATTATGCTCTGCAAAGAAATAAAAAGAGCTAAGGTCTGACGCCAAGGAAGCCAGAGTCCCTGCTCTAACACAACCTCAGTCAGTGTGGACACATCCCCTCTCTGTGCGTATGGTCCCTGTGATCAAAACCTTAGCTGAGGGCTGCAGGGATTATGATGAAAGACTCTGCAGTACTCACATACTGAGAGTAAGAGATATAGGCAAAAAAAAAAAAAAGAAAAAGTGCTGCACTTCTGAAAACTCTCAAAAAGTTGGAAAGCCTGTGAATTCATGCTCAGTGTGAAGTAGCTCAGAGGCTGCGAGACCTGACAATGCATAGCAAGGGAAACACAGCAGGTAGATCCAAAAAGGAACAATAGGATGTGGATAAGTACTTATTTTATTATTTAAAAAGTTGAAGCCAACAAAGTAGAAAAGATTTCTATTAAGACTTCAAACACTCTCTCAACGTGCAATCAACTATCATATTTGCCACAGAGACGTTTGTGATCACAGTTGGAGTGGGGCCACAGGACAAAGTCTTAATTAAACTGGCGACCAAGACATATCGTGTGGTCAAAATCCTGAAACTACATGTCCCTGGGAAGATTCAGAAAGATTCAAGGGCTCAAAACAATAATACCATTTCCCTTCCTACCACCACAATCTTACTAAAAAGAAAAAAAAATCAGCTCAATTTTTTCCTTATTTATCTGTGAATATTTTGTCTCTAGAAGATATCAATACTGCCATACCAAAACACTCATAGCTAAAACACACGCCAAGGAGACATTGACCTGCTCTGTGGCCTCAAGGCTATTTTATTATCTCTATAGCTGTATAAGATACTTAGAGCTGATCGTTCAAATAAAAAGTAGTTCAGATAAAATGTGGAAAGAAACTCAATGGTAGATGATATACTGGTGTCATCTGATTTTCTTGGGGCAAGAGATGTGGTTTCCTGAATGTATCAATTCTTCAGCTGACCAGTGTCAGACTCATTTGAAGACTTCAAGCACAGAACTTCTTGTTCATGCAGTTCCCATACTTGCCGTATATTTTACCATCATGTTTCTCACACATGCAGCCAGTCTTGACAGATATAATCTCCAGACCTACAATGGCTGCATATACTGTGCGTATTTTGGAAGGTATGGAAGGAATCTGAAGACATTGCAGCATCTGTTAGTTACATATGCAAAAAGGAAACTGAAGAATTACCATATGAGGTTTTGAAGGACTTATGTTCAAATTTTGTCCTTCGATGCATGAGTACAGCTCTCCATAACTTCTAAAGTTTACCTAAGTAAGTCAGAAAGATTTTAAAGTTGTTTTCCTTTTTGGTTTAAAAGAGAAAAACATAGTTACATGATGTTGCAAACAAAAAAATGGTGTTTGTTATATCATAGGTTTGAGTACCTAGCATTATAATTGTATGGGATGTTTCACGCTGGTCAGGTAGGAAAAATCTGATGTAAAACCAAATCTTTAGGTTGTGTTCTGGGCAGATTTGGGTCACCAAAGATACATACCTACATTTCTGAAAACCAGTGCACTAGTGGCTAAAAAATCAGTAGCAATTCTTGTATCCTTATTTCTGAGCAGTCAACAGGAGATAGTTGAACAGGATCTGCTGATCAGAAATTCCTGGGTAACCACTGACTTCTCCTTTTGAACGCCTGTAACTGGGAACTGAAAAATAGGACATGCCAACTCTTTTTTTAATAATGTGTTTGCATTATGGTTCCCTTCAAATGATAAGTGTATGGAATGTAAGTGCCAAAGCAGCCTAGCAATGAATATGACAATATAGCAAGAGTAGCTGCTAAGAACAAATATTTGGCCAACTATTATGGGACAAATGTGCAAATACATGGAATTTGCAATTGCCTATGCAAAACACACGTACATCCCAAGTGTGCACAGGGAAGATTGGCAACTGTCCACAAGTATACCTGATCAGCCATTTGCCCACACAGCTCCCCTGGTTTTAGTGTGCACAACTGAGGTAGCTGCACATAAATCAGGCATGTAACTGGGCAGAGGCTGTGTGTGAAATCATGACCATTTCTCAGTGTAGCCAGTTCTACTTATTGTATTGCTAGTCTCAGGATAGTTAGTACTTGTCTTTAAAGCTTGTTTCCTCCAGTCCTGGAGCTCTCTCTTTTGTGAGGCTCTCATATTTCATTAAAAAACAAAAACAATAAAAAGAAAGCATGCAGCTCTTATGGTCACAGGGAAAAGCTTGAAATCAAGAACATACCAGCTCTAAAAGTAGAAAGCAAACTGTAAGAATCCATTATGTGTTATTAAAAAAAATATTAATTTCCTAAGCCACTCATGGTTTTTAAGACTATACTTAAAATTTCTCAGCATATGGCATTGGGAAAGCTGCTATTTTCAAATGCATAATGTTTTATGAACACGTAAGCAGACAAAGCACTGTAGATACATCAAAACACAGGCGAGGAAGGGACCTTCTGCTACAGCAAATGTATTTCTCCTTACATCACATGTCCAGCCGCATAGTAGACTTTTGACCAGGAAGACACACAATTGGATCTCCTTCTCTTCTCAATCATATCTCCTTCTCTTTTCTGCTTTCCTTTCCTCTCCGTACATGCACACCACAAACCGCAGACACCCCTCAGCACTCCAGAGCAAACTTCAGACCCTTAACCCGCCAGCCTGAAAGTGCCAGCACTGCAGTGCGCGGTGGGAAGCCCCAGAGCATTCTCAGCACCTCAGGCTCCTGGAAGCAGGGAGACGCCAGGTAAAATACACCAGGGTGATCCACGTACACATAAAGATTTTTATCTTATGCATGTAAAACAAATAGCTATTTTCTGGAAGGAAATTTTCTTTCTTCATTCACAACTAATATAAATATATTAACATTGAAAGCTCTTCCCTACCTCCCTGTCTCATTTTGTTTTTCTTTTTTTTTTTAAGTGTAGGGTGAGTCACAATGTTGATCAGATTACCTGGTAAACAGGTCTCAAAGTTCCCACGAATTAATGTATAGAAAAGTTTGAATCAAAATGGAGGCAAAAACACAAAAGCCCCTTGAGACTATGCCGATTAAAGTTCAGGGGATTTTTGTGCTAGAATGTCATTTCCTTCTCTTATCATAAATAAGGTGTTAAAGCACTGCTAATCACAATACTTAATGCATGCAGGGACAAATCACTGAGACCAACCTCCTTATTCTTTTTTTTTAAAATGCTTTTGCGCCAGTACTCATGAAGGCTCCGGGACTAGCCACAACAGTGACTGAAGTTCCCTAACTGATAATACAAACAGCTGCTGATTCAATAAGAATAATGAGAAGAACTATGGGCCCAATTTGCTAACAGCTGGCACCATGCCCATCAGTGCAGTGTCAACTTCAAGAGGCAAAGAAAGGATGCTGAGTTGGCCCCACAAAGACATGCTGACGCAATTCATATCCAGCTCTGCAGTCAGCCTGAGTATGATACTGCTCCTTCAGAGAAAACTAGTTCAGGCTATTTCAGCTGTTTCTTCTCATTAAATACCCAAATCCAAAAAAGCAAGTTGAAATAGCACACTGGCAAACTTTAGGAAAACAGACTGACCACGGAAACATCAGTTATGAATACACAGAGAACAATTTGTTACTAACCGGCAAAGGTGAACCTGGGCTAATATTACATATTTACATACACAAAGAAGAAGGCAGTTAAAAAAGGAAATTAAATGTTCTGAAATGTTGATAGGAAAAAGTCCAATCTCCAGGCTTCATTAGAATTGTTTCGTATTCATATAAATGTTCAAACTCTGTGTCATTCTGTATCAAATGAGTCTCTCCTTGTAAATCATTTAAATTGTTACAAATTCAAGTTAAGAATCAAAAGTGTTTCTTAAAAATCCACTCCTTTGATGTAACATGAATTACTACTGAGAGCAAAAAAGAGGATCAGACCTAGATCTGTTTGCTGCCTAATTTAGTACTGGTAATAGTTCAGATCTAATCAGTGGAAACAGAATACAAAAGTACGTGCATACACACATATGCATGTGTATATATATATGTATGTATTTGATACTTTTCTTGCATCCAATCTGGTGATTCCGTACATACTGCTAATAAACACAGCTCCACGATCATGACTCACCTCAGCTATATCTTGTGTGTTATAAGGCAGCGAGTGAAGGAGAGAGGTGAAGGACGGCTCAGCAATATACACACAAACACATATACATACAGACATTTATTTATATACATATATGTGTGTATATATGGTAGAAAATGCATACAATTTACAGGGCCAGTATTCTCTGAACAAGAAAGTCCTCTCACAAAAGGTGAGAGGACCCTCTGCCTCCCAGGTGTAGCATCAGAACAGAAATGGGAGTCCAAACTTTGTTCCTTCCTCATCATAGCATAGACACATGGAACGAGAAGCAAAAGTGTAGAGATGTGGGGGTGTCTGTCAGATCTGGATTCCTTGCATCGGGAGCACTCTGCAGGCCTCCTTCCTTGTACCCACACTCTGTACCAGCTACTGCCAAGTGCCTTTCCAAGTGCACGCTAAAATCTTTACATGGCTGAAAGTCACAAGACACATATCAGGTAATTCAGGTAGAGAGAAGGACTTCTAGGAGGCTCCCAGGAAGAAAAAGACAATGAATAGTCATTGCATTTAAGAAAATCTTTGCATTTAAGAGACCACAACCCAAACACAAGAAGAATCTGAGTTCTGCTCAGGATGACTTAGAAATGTAGGCCTCAGTACTTCTTCCCGCTGTGGAGGAGACTTCTTTCCAGCAGCACCTATCCTAAGACACCAGCACTCACTGTGTAATGGGAGTCAAATCACAAACCACATGTAGCTCATAGGTCTTATCCCCTTTGGTACTCAGAACATCACAGTGGGAGATCCTCCTGCTCCCCAAAACCTAGTGCACATACCAGAGTTAAAGCTAAATCTCTTGTTGAAGTGTTTGAAGCATTGAACATCCGACAGATTTGCCAACATACAGTCAAAAACACATTTAAGACAAGATGAAGCCAGAAATGAACAACAGCAGACTAATTACACTCTTCCTTTTTGGCCAACATATTGGTAAGTGCCGTGCAGCACCAGCACTGCTCCTTTCAGTCACCTACACGTGTTCTTGTTCCTGCCAGGGACTGGTCTGCAGAGGCTATCAGTTTGTGTCTCAAGGAAGCAATACTTTTATTGTCTAATACTGGCATGCTGGGAGAGAGCTAGAGCACCTATCAGTCACCATGGGCACCTTGTACAATCAAGGACAGTAGTATTAGATCTTTAACTGACCATAACTGTGTTTTACCAAAGCATGACAGAACATAGCAGCATTTAGCTGTGTGTGCCTTTTTAATGCCAAGCCATCATGAAAGCTGAAGCTTTTAGTTTCCACTTTGGAGCAGTGTTAATGCCCAAAAGTGCAAGCATCAAGTTAGACTGAAATTTCTATGCCTAAAACCCATTAAAAAATGAATAAGAACCAAATACATTGGTTGGGGAAATCTGTTAAAGCTTGTGTTACTGCTGCTTGGTTATCTGAGACGCTTCAGTCTCATGACTAGTAATGATTTTACCATAAAAATTGCAGTTCTAAGACCAGCACGGTCCAGGGCATTTCTAACATATAGCATTGCCATGGCAAAGCCCATCTTTTCAGGAAAGAAATAATCAGAAAATTTTTGCATTCTCCCCCCCCGCCACCATTCAGTTAGCATTTGTTCTAAAAGTAGGTTAACAATAAGACCCATTTTCCTCTAGAACAAGACCCAGGCTTGAGGAATGTTCCTCCTACTACCTTAACCACTAAAGCATTTGAAAAGCTTACAAGTAAATTGCTGGACATGAGACCCCTGATTGCTGTGCCTACACGATTCATGATTGATGGGTCTAATGAAATTACTAAGTTTTCCTTCCTATTTCTGGAATTAGTCAAGACTTCATGTCCAGAGATTATTCCACCAGACATGTTCTGCGGATGTGATGGGATTAGCCAAATTTCAAAGCTTATTTTTGACCTCCAGCAGAAAATTGAGCACATACGCTATTGAAGCCAACTGGGACTACAGAACATCAAGTTGATTCATCAAATTAGCTCAAACATAATTGTACTGCATGACTGGCTATGGAAGTTGTCAGCTATAAACCTGTCAAAAATCCATCAGCTTTAATGTTAAATAGAGACACAAAGTAATGTTGTTCAGAATTTGACATTTGTTGGACTTACGCCTGCTAAAGGATGCTATCTGCTTTGTTTCCTCTTAGAAAAATTTGTAGCCTGAAATACAGTCTTGATAGATTGCTGTAGACAAAAGGTAGAAACCCCGGTTGCTAGAAATACCAGCTTTAACAAAGTGGATATATCTGTACTGCCTCTATCTAGCAAAGTCAACTAATACCAAAATAACTGCAGTACACAAAGACTCAGAAATCTTTCCAGCAGTTAGAATGTGTAAATTTAGCATATTTTACTGTTTACTGTAACTGTTTTTTATTTAAAAAATACAAAACAAACAGCACAAAACAAATGCATAATTTTATTCTTATTTTCAAAAGAAAAGATCAATGAGTTTGGTATAGAATATGTTGAGATAGTTCTAACTGAATTATAACCCTCAATGAGAGACCTGAACACTAACTTAAATAGCAAGCTGTTTCACATATTATCACACACTATAGCATGGGGTAACAACATAGAAGCACTATTAACATGAAAAACGGTGGGTCAAGACAATGTTAAGGGTCTTGCAACCCCATCCCCCCTTAAAATCAAAAACATGCAGAGCTAATGCTTCCACTCTGCACTCAATCTGTTCCCTTGTGCTTGTGAGTATTACAAAGGTAGGCTGGGTAAATTACAGCTTTAACTCCGCATTTGTTTAGCTGGCATGCATCTAAGCCCAGACTTTTAACATGAATACATATTTGTTGCTTCCCAGTTTCTTTTTTTTTTTTTTTTTAAATGATGCATGTAGCCCTCTTAAAATTCATGGATGATTGGCTAGACAGAGCAATATGGTCTCTAATGTGTCAATGCATATTACTATGAACCCTTAGCCCGCTGAATATTGACATGAAGGACTGTAAATGAGGAGCTCCTGCAAAGTCATTATGATCTCAGATGTCAGCCCATAGTGAGAGCTCCCACCCATGCACTGCCGACAGCGTCACGCAATGGCTCAGGAGAGCACGCTGGCCCTGCCCCATGAATAGCTAGGTAGCGTCCGCAGCCCATCACACCATGGGGACACCCCACAGAGCACCACCATTTTAATTGCTGCTCCTTGTATTCTGCCTATGTCCCCCAGTAACATATACCTAGGGTAAGTCCTGGGAGAGAGAGTCAGAGAGAAAGACGCGTCCAGACTGGAAAGATTACAGGGTATAACCTACAGATTATAAAGTCTTTAGCACAAGGATTTTTTCTTTGCTTTCTCCAAAAATCTTACCACACTTTGGGCAGGATAAAATAGGAATGAAAAAAGGGTGTTGAGGGATTTATCATAGGGGAACTGCAGAGAGAAAGTGTCAGGCCAAAACCTCAGTGTAAAGGAAGTAACAAGAGGCAATTCAGGCTTCTGATGACCAGATACCAAGTGCCTATGCTGTTATCTTGCGAGTCTTCCTGCATGAAGGACAAACAGTAGCTGTACTATCCCAGAAGACATCAGAAAACAGCTTGTGCTTCATAGAACCATGTCCTATTGCAGCTATTATTATACATTATATTGTTTTTTTAATTTCAGAACCCACAGAAATGTATCACTTATTAGAGGAATACTAGTTCTGGTCCCTTGTCAGGCCAAAGGCCTGGGATTTCCAACCCAAAGTGAACAGCTGTGCAACAACAACTTTGCTTCCTAAGCATGTGCAAGGTGACCGTTCGGCTCCTGAACCTGCCAGCACGACACCACAGACCTAGGGCCTGGTGCTAAAAACCAGCATCTTCTGCAGGCAAATGGGATCTCAGGAGAGCGTGATCCTGAGCCCTTCCCCCAGATATCGCAGAGAGATTCAAATCCCCAAGCTCTCACTCAGGCACACTGTTGAAAACAGAACTGCAAAGCCAGAGAATGACTTTCCCCACTTCTGCAGCTTCAATATATCTTTAAACCAAATCTGCTTTCTTGTATGCCAATTCTTAGCCTGGAGCCAGGTATTAGAGCTGAGTGATAAATCCCTGAAAGGGTGATCACAATAGAAACTCTGACAGACACTTAACACTAGTGGTACAAACTCAGGGAGCTCAGGGTATTTTTTTTTTCCCAATTAGGCATTGGCTATGCATTTGTACAGACTACATAAGCACAAAATATATGTAGGACACACCGCAAAAGCTGCAAATCTGTGACTTATTTACGACCTTTGGGGAAGTGACTTTTTCTTTGTACTTTTTTCTGAAAGTTTCATAACCCCTAAATACAGCTTCTACAATTGCATATTGTTTTTAAATTGAGCAAAAAATGGCATTTGAACAATGACAACTCGATAACTAGAACATTCCCCCTCCCAAACCTTAGACTAAGCTATAATACAGCAACTGGGACTTGAACTATGATGGCTTTCAGTATTAACGTTCATAAGATTTGTCACTGTCACATCTTGCTAACACTCAGAGCATCTCATTTTCTAAATATAATGTATCACTGTTTAGTGGCTAAAGATGTAAATTACAAAAAATGTAATCATGTTCAAGAAACTGAAAAAAATATGATCCCTGAACCCCTCAGCATGCACATGACTTAATGTGGAGGTTACCAATTAAGCATAAGAACACTGCACAGCAAACCTACCGGACAGCAGCATCAACTGCCCAGAACACACATTCCCTGTTCTGCACAAATCCCATAGATTTCCAAAAGCATCTTTGACTTGGGTTCAAGAGATAAAACATGTGAACTTATCCAAAGGAGTAAGAAACAAATATTTTCTTAGATCTGATTTCTGATGCTCAAGGTTTGGTTTCTATTTTTCTTTTCTCTTTTTTTCCCCTCACCAATAAGACTTCTGGTATCAAAGGAACAAAAGAAAATATTCAGAATTTAAAACTATCCTCTGTTAAACTTCAAGGTGAAATACTCTTTAAAAACAACTTATAGGAATCCTTACATCTATAAAAAGCAGTTTCTTTGCTAAGGGCATTCTTGGAGTGCCTCCCCTCTTTAAATCTAAGCTATAGAGGTTTCATTTGCTTAGTACCCAGCTGAGCAAATCTAATGGCTAAGGGCTACCAAAAGAAGTTTTCCAGGTCCTCAGATCTGCTCCACACATGTTCCTGTCCCTTCCTTTGCTTCATGCTGGTGTTCATCTGACCAAATGGTAAACCAGATCAGTGAGTTAAACTGAATTTACTCTCTTTGTAGGGCTACTTCTCACCCATTTTAACTCTAAATTGTCTGGTTGCTAGGAAAACTGATTGTAGGTGTTGTGGCCAAGGAGGAAGAGGAGAGGATGCATGCCCAGGATGACAGGCATTGGAGTGCTCTCATTGGCAGCAAATTTGCTGCAATCAGCTGTATTGTCAAACCATTGCCCTAAAACACCTACATCTAGGTACAGAGAGAAAATAAACCTAGTGTTTCTTTTTACAGGATAGTGCAAGTTGCACATTGCCACGAAAGGTGAGAGGGTCTGATTTATACATAACTGGGTTATAACATCATGAGTGTGGGGCAGCCCGACAGGAGCTACTCTTAGACTCAGTTGCTGTGTGAACAACTGAAATGGCTATTCTGATAAGAGTTTTGAAATGCCTGGAAAAAATCTGTTGCAGAAATGCCAAATATTTATTAATGAGGGAAGAGGGAAATGGAATTTAATTATGTTCAGGTCCCTTTTATGCTATTCTATTACGGATGTGTAAGTGTAATGTCAGAGCAATGTAAGTTTACCTTAATGTACACAAGAAACAAACCTGCCAATCTATATACAGGATCTTGATCACCATGGAACAACTGAGTCTATTAATTACTATACAACTGAATTAACTTCTGGCCAACCAAAAACCACTTTAAAACCTTGGAATCATTGGTGGATAATTGGTTTGCTATTAAAACGTCTCAAGTCCACCCACAATTCTTACCTGTTCTAACTAAACTGCTTAGTAGGTGTGCTAATGGAAGTTATTGCTATTATAAATTACCTCCAGACATTGACAAAAGAAGTAATACAAGGTATATTTTTTAAAAGCACTGGCCAATGCATGGCTGAGTGATTGAGTTGGAAAATGAACCATTCCTTGGGGTTAGCAAATGATTTTTCATCAGCTAGCAGGCTATTAAGCACACCTAGATAATAAACGGATGATTTTAGCAGTAATTCTACTAGCTTCTCATATTTTCCATTTTAAATTCCATGTTACTTTTAAAGGATTCACACATTACATTGATTTACACCATAAAGAAGAGAGCCAATGATGTCCTTTAATGTCGGAGACAGTGCATTATTATTTATCATTAAATCTACCCTTTTTTTTCCCCACCTTGTGAAACATTTGACAAATGCCTGCCTGGCTAGCTCAGAAGTGAGTGGTATGATTCCTCACACAGGGCACACCCTTGTAACGAGGGGCAATCTACCGAGGATGTGGGTTTTGCTGCTTTCTGACTATTTAATGCTGGATCTTCTGATGGTCATCCTTGCAAATCCCCCTGTCTTCCTTGAAAGCTCATAGTTCAATCATGTGAACTTAAGTTACTGGTAGAAACTAGGGAACAAAATCTTTACACTAATGAGATTATTTGCATGAAATGTTATTTCGATAAGACAGCCTAGGGAAGGAGTTCGTTCACACTTGATTTTCCACATTTGTTATTAGATTTCTTGCCCAAAAGAACAATTTTGGGAAATGACTGCAAAGATACAGTATTGGAACTGATGGTCAGTTGCAATGGAATATAAACTAATTTTTAACATGAAAGAAACTGGGGCGACAGAGACAGATTAAAAACTGGTTGACCGGCAGTCTGCTTCTTCATCATGTTCTGATGGAGCTACTTGCTAGTACCGTTAAAAGCTCTGATAAACAGTCCTTTTTTACAATGGAAGAGAGATGCACGGGTTCAGATTCTTTCTGAAAATGCTAACTACAATAGAAAATATGTCTGTGCCCGCCTGTGTGCATTCTTCTCTTTTGGGGGATTCATAGCCTACTACTCACCACACTATTTCTTTTGTAGCAGCACTCAGAGAATACTGAGGAAGTTATTTAAAGTAAATTTGTTAAAATGGGTTAATGTGGGTTCAGCCTTAGGGGCAAAAGCGGTACTTTCATACTCATACAGGAAGGCAAACTTTTACAATAAAACAAAAAGCACAAATATTCACTGAGTCTGGAGTTTCATTACGAAGTGAGAAGTCGATTTATGGTTTATAGTTCTGTATCAAAAGCAGATGAAACTTGGAAATTTCAGAAGAGTTTGGCCTTGCAGTTTTGGATTGATTCAAACTTTAAATTCAAAATGAAACTGGGAGATGTGAACTTCAGTGGCTGATGCTGCAGAAAATGTTGTGATCTATGTATATATCTACTGCAATCTATTTTCACAAGATTGCATACTTTCCTGGTAATTACAGACCCCTCCTGCATAAGCAATAATTTTCCATTTGAACTTCTACAGTA